>NC_134085.1:19730159-22130159 GCF_000715075.1 Nicotiana tabacum
ATTCCGAAGTCGCCTTTTACCAACATATGACTCCAATCCCAAGTTGAGATTTTAAGATATAGGGTCTCCATCCCCTAGTCGCCTTCTGCCAACATAGGGCTCCAATCCCTAGTTGAGATTTTTAGACATAGGGTCTCCATCCCTAAGTCGCCTTTTGCTAACATAGGGCTCCAATCCCTAGTTGAGATTTTAGACATATTGCGTATATTCCCTAGCCACCGTTTGTCAACATAGGAATCCAATCCCTAGTTGAGAATTTTAGACATAGGGTCTCCATCCCCTAGTTGCGTTTTGCCAACATAGGGTTCCAATCCCAAGTTGAGATTTTTAGAAATAGGGTCTCCATCCCCTAGTCACCTTTTGCCAACATAGGGTGCCCAACCCCTAGTTGAGATTTTTTAGACATTGGGTCTCCATTCCCTAGTCATCTTTTTCCAACATAGGGTCTCCAACCCCTAGTTGATATTTTTAGACATAGGGTATCCATCCCCTAGTCGTCTTTTGCCTATATAGGGTCTCCAACCCCTAGTTTATATTTTTAGACACAGGGTCTCCATCCCCTAGTCGCCTTTTGCCAAAATAGCGTCTCCATCCCCTAGTTGAGAATTTTAGACATATGGTCCCCATCCCCTAGTCTCTTTTTGCCAACATAGGGTCTCCAACCCCTAGTTGAGATTTTAGACATAGGGTCTCCATCCCCTAGTCGCCTTTTGCTAACATCGTGCTCCAATCCCTAGTTGAGATTTTAGACGTAGGGACTCCATTCCGAAGTCGCCTTTTACCAACATATGACTCCAATCCCAAGTTGAGATTTTAAGATATAGGGTCTCCATCCCCTAGTCGCCTTCTGCAAACATAGGGCTCCAATCCCTAGTTGAGATTTTTAGACATAGGGTCTCCATCCCTAAGTCGCCTTTTGCTAACATAGTGCTCCAATCCCTAGTTGAGATTTTAGACATATTGCATATATTCCCTAGCCACCGTTTGTCAACATAGGAATCCAATCCCTAGTTGAGATTTTTAGACATAGGGTCTCCATCCCCTAGTTGCATTTTGCCAACATAGGGTTCCAATCCCAAGTTGAGATTTTTAGAAATAGGGTCTCCATCCCCTAGTCACCTTTTGCCAACATAGGGTGCCCAACCCCTAGTTGAGATTTTTTAGACATTGGGTCTCCATTCCCTAGTCATCTTTTTCCAACATAGGGTCTCCAACCCCTAGTTGATATTTTTAGACATAGGGTATCCATCCCCTAGTCGTCTTTTGCCTATATAGGGTCTCCAACCCCTAGTTTATATTTTTAGACACAGGGTCTCCATCCCCTAGTCGCCTTTTGCCAAAATAGCGTCTCCATCCCCTAGTTGAGATTTTTAGACATATGGTCTCCATCCCCTAGTCTCTTTTTGCCAACATAGGGTCTCCAACCCCTAGTTGAGATTTTAGACATAGGGTCTCCATCCCCTGGTCTCCTTTTGCCAACATAGGGCTCCAATCTCTAGTTGAGATTTTTAGACATAGGGTCTCCATCCCCTAGTCGCCTTTTGCAAACATCGTGCTCCAATCCCTAGTTGAGATTTTAGACGTAGGGCCTCCATTCCGAAGTCGCCTTTTACCAACATATGGCTCCAATCCCAAGTTGAGATTTTTAGACATAGGGTCTCCATCCCCAAGTCGCCTTCTGCCAACATAGGGCTCCAATCCCTAGTTGAGATTTTTAGACATAGGGTCTCCATCCCTATGTCGCCTTTTGCTAACTTAGTGCTCCAATCCCTAGTTGAGATTTTAGACATATTGCGTATATTCCCTAGCCACCGTTTGCCAACATAGGAATCCAATCCCTAGTTGAGATTTTTAGACATAGGGTCTCCATCCCCTATTTGCGTTTTGCCAACATAGGGTTCCAATCCCAAGTTGAGATTATTAGAAATAGGGTCTCCATCCCCTAGTCGCCTTTTGCCAAAATAGGGTCCCCAACCCCTAGTTAAGATTTTTTAGACATTGGGTCTCCATTCCCTAGTCATATTTTTCCAACATAGGGTCTCCAATCCCTAGTTGAGATTTTTAGACATATGGTATCCATCCTCTAGTCGTCTTTTGCCTATATAGGGTCTCCAACCCCTAGTTTAGATTTTTAGACACAGGGTCTCCATCCCCTAGTCGCCTTTTCCCAACATAGGGTCTCCAACCCCTAGTTGAGATTTTAGACATAGGGTCTCCATCCCCTAGTAGACTTTTGCCAAAATAGGGCTCCAATCCCTAGTTGAGATTTTAGACATAGGTCCTCCATTCCCTAGTCGCATTTTGCCAACATAGGGATCCAATCCCAAGTTGAGATTTTTAGACATAGGGTCTCCATCCCCTAGTCGCCTTTTGCCAACATAGGGTCTCCAACCCCTAGTTGAAATTTTTAGACATATGGTCTCCATCCCCTAGTCGCCTTTTACCAACATAGGGTCTCCAACCCCTAGTTGAGATTTTAGACACAGGGTCTTCATCCCCTAGTCACCTTTTGCTAACATAGGGCTCCAATCCCTAGTTGAGATTTTTAGACATAGGGTCTCCATCCCCTAGTCGGCTTTTGCTAACATAGTGCTCCAATCCCTAGTTCAGATTTTAGACATAGTGCCTCCATTCCCAAGCCGCCTTTTACCAACATATGGCTCCAATCCCAATTTGAGATTTTTAGACACAGGGTCTCCATCCCTTAGTCGCCTTCTGCCAACATAGGGCTCCAATTCCAAGTTGAGATTTTTGACATAAGGTCTCCATCCCCTAGTCGCATTTTGTAAACATAGGGCTCCAATCCCTAGTTGAGATTTTTAGACACAGGTGGGTCTCCATCCCCTAGTCGCCTTTTTCCAACATAGGGCTCCAATCCCTTGTTGAGCTTTTTAAACATAGGGTCTCCATCCACTAGTCGCCTTTTGCCAACATAGGGCTCCAATCCCTAGTTGAGATTTTAGACATAGGGCCTACATCCCCAAGTCGCCTTTTGCCAACATATGGCTCAATCCCTAGTTGATATTTTAGACATAGGGCCCACTCCCTAGTCGCCTTTTGCCAACATAGGGCTCTAATCCCTAGTTGAGATTTCAAACATAGGTCCTCCATCCCCTAGTTGCACTTTGCCAACATAGGGGTCGAATCCTTAGTTAAGATTTTTAGACATAGCGTCTCCATCCCCTAGTCTCCTTTTGCTAAAATAGGGTCTCCTACCCCCAGTTGATATTTTTAGAATAGGGTCTCCATCCCCTAGTCGCCTTTTGCCAACATAGGGTCTCCAACCCCTAGTTGAGATTTTATACATAGGGCCTCCATTCCCGAGCCGCCTTTTGCCTACATAAGGCTCCAATCCCAAGTTGTGATTTTTAGACATAGGGTCTCCATCCCCTACTCGCTTTTTGCCAACATAGGGCTCCAATCCCTAGTTGAAATTTTTAGACATAGGGTCTCCATCCCCTTGTCTCCATTTGCAAACATAGGGCTCCAATCCCTATTTGAGATTTTAGACATAGGGCCTCCATTCCGTAGTTGCCTTTATGCCAACATAGGGCTCAAATCCCTAGTTGAGTTTTTTAAACATAGGTTCTCTATCCCCTAGTCGCCTTTTGCCAACATAGGGCTCCAACACCAAGTTAATATTTTAGACATAGGTCCACTATTCCCTAGTCGCCTTTTGCCAATATAAGGCTCCAATCCCTAGTTGAGATTTTTAAACATATGTTCTCCATCCCCTAGTCTCCTTTTTCCAACATAGGGTCTCCAAACCTTAGTTGAGATTTTTAGACATAGGTTCTCCATCCCCTAGTCGCATTTTTCCAACATAGGGTCTCCAACCCCTAGTTGAGATTATTAGACATAGGGTCTCCATCCCCAAGTCTCCTTTTGCTAACATAGTGCTCCAATCCCTAGTTGAGATTTTAGACATAGTGCCTACATTCCCTTGCCACCTTTTGTCAACTTAGGGCTCCAATCCCTAGTTGAGATTTTTAGACATAGGGTCTCCATTCCCAAGTTGCCTTTTGCTAACTTAGTGCTCCAATCCCTAGTTGAGATTTTAGACACAGGGCCTCCATTCCCTAGCCATTGTTTGCCAATATAGTAATCCAATCCCTATTTGAGATTTTTAGACTTATGGTCTTCATCCCCTAGTTGCGTTTTGCAAACATAGGGCTCCAATCCCTAGTTGAGATATTTTGACATAGGGCCTCCATCCCCAAGTCGCCTTTTGCCAACATATGGCTCCAATCCCTAGTTGAGATTTTAGATATAGGGCCCACTCCCTAGTCGCCTTTTGCGAACATAGGGGTCCAATCCTTAGTTGAGATTTCAAAAACATAGCGTCTCCATCCCCTAGTCTCCTTTTGCTAACATAGGGTCTCCAACCCCCAGTTGATATTTTTAGAATAGGGTCTCCATCCCCTAGTCGCCTTTTGCCAACATAGGGTCTCCAACCCCTAGTTGAGATTTTATACATAGGGCCTCCATTCCCTAGTCGCCTTTGGCCTACATAGGGCTCCAATCCCTAGTTGTGATTTTTAGACATAGGGTCTCCATCCCCTACTCGCTTTTTGCCAACATAGGGCTCCAATCCCTAGTTGAGATTTTTAGACATAGGGTCTCCCTCCCCTTGTCGCCATTTGCAAACATAGGGCTCCAATCCCTAGTTGGGATTTTAGACATAGGGCCTCCATTTCGTAGTTGCCTTTTGCCAACATAGGGCTCCAATACCTAGTTGAGATTTTTAAACATAGGTTATCTATCCCCTAGTCGCCTTTTGCCAAAATAGGGCTCCAATCCCAAGTTGATATTTTAGACATAGGTCCACCATTCCCTAGTCGCTTTTTGCCAATATAAGGCTCCAATCCCTAGTTGAGATTTTTAAACATATGTTCTGCATCCCCTAGTCTCCTTTTTCCAACATAGGGTCTCCAACCCTTAGTTGAGATTGTTTAGACATAGGTTCTCCAACCCCTAGTCGCATTTTTCCAACATAGGGTCTCCAACCCCTAGTTGATATTATTAGACATAGGGTCTCCATCCCCAAGTCTCCTTTTGCTAACATAGTGCTCCAATCCCTAGTTGAGATTTTAGACATAATGCCTACATTCCCTTGCCACCTTTTGCCAACATAGAGCTCCAATCCCTAGTTGAGATTTTTAGACATAGGGTCTCCATCCCCAAGTTGCCTTTTGCTAACTTAGTGCTCCAATCCCTAGTTGAGATTTTAGATATAGGGCCTCCATTCCCTAGCCACTGTTTGCCAACATAGGAATCCAATCCCTAGTTGAGATTTTTAGACATAGGGTCTTCATCCCCTTGTTGCGTTTTGCCAACATAGGGCTCCAATCCATAGTTGAGATTTTTAGACATAGGGTCTCCATCCCTTGTCGCCTTTTGCTAACATAGTGCTCCAATCCTTAGTTGAGATTTTAGACATAGGGCCTCCATTCCCCAACCGCCATTTACCAACATATGGCTCCAATCCCAAGTTGAGATTTTTAGACACAAGGTCTCCATCCCCTAGTTGCCTTCTGCCAACATAGGGCTCCAATTCCTAGTTGAGATTTTTAGACATAGGGTCTCCATCCCCTAGTCAGCTTTTGCTAGCATAGTGCTCCAATCCCTAGTTGAGATTTTAGACATAGGGTCTCCATTGCCAAGCCGCCTTTTACCAACATATGGCTCCAATCCCAAGTTGAGATTTTTAGACACAGGGACTCCATCCCCTAGTCGCCTTCTGCCAACATAGGGCTACAATTCCTAGTTGAGATTTTTTGACATAGGGTCTCCATCCCCTAGTCGCCTTTTGTAAACATAGTGCTCCAATCCCTAGTTGAGATTTTTAGACACAGGTGGGTCTCCATCCCCTAGTCGCCTTTTGCCAACATAGGGCTCCAATCCCTAGTTAAGCATTTTAGACATAGGGTCTCCATACCCTAGTCGCCTTTTGCCAACATAGAGCTCTAATCCCTAGTTGAGATTTTAGACATAGGCCCTCCATCCCCAAGTCTCCTTTTGCCAACATATGGCTCCAATCCCTAGTTGAGATTTTAGACATAGGGCCCACTCCCTAGTCGCCTTTTGCCAAGATAGGGCTCTAATTCCTAGTTAAGATTTCAAACATAGGTCCTTCATCCCCTAGTCGCCTTTTGCCAACATAGGGGTCCAATCCTTAGTTAAAATTTTTAGACATAGCGTCTCCATCCCCTAGTCTCCTTTTGCTAACATAGGGTCTCCAACCCACAGTTGATATTTTTAGAATAGGGTTTCCATCCCCTAGTCGCTTTTTGCCAACATAGGGCTCCAATCCCTAGTTGAGATTTTAGACATATGTCCTCCATTCCCTAGTCGCCTTTTGCTAACATAGGGCTTCAATCCCTAGTTGAGATTTTTTGACATAGGGTTTCCATCCCTTAGTTGCCTTTTGCCAACATAGGGTCTCCAACCCCTTGTTGAGATTTTTTAGACATACGGTCTCCATCCCCTAGTCGCTTTTTGCCAACATAGGGCTCCAATCCCTAGTTGAGATTTTAGACATAATCCTCCACTCCCTAGTCTCCTTTTGCCATCACAGGGCTCCAATGCCTAGTTGAGATATTTAGACATAGGTTCTTCATACCCTAGTCACCTTTTGCCAACATAGGGTCTCCAACCCCTAGTTGGGATTTTTTAGACATAGGGTCTCCATCCCCTAGTCCCCTTTTGCCAACATAGGGTCTCCAACCCCTAGTTGAGATTTTATACATAGGGCCTCCATTCCCTAGCCGCATTTTGCCTACATAGGGCTCCAATCCCTAGTTGTGATTTTTAGAAATAGGGTCTCCATCCTTTACTCGTTTTTTGCCAACATAGGGCTCCAATCCCAAGTTGAGATTTTTAGACATAGGGTCTCCATCCCCTTGTCGCCATTTGCAAACATAGGGCTCCAATCC
Organism: Nicotiana tabacum; assembly: GCF_000715075.1. Lineage (NCBI taxonomy): Eukaryota > Viridiplantae > Streptophyta > Magnoliopsida > Solanales > Solanaceae > Nicotiana > Nicotiana tabacum. Next base: position 19,737,095 of record NC_134085.1, read on the forward strand.
CTAGTTGAGATTTTAGACATAGGGCCTCCATTCCGTAGTTGCCTTTTGCCAACATAGGGCTCCAATCCCTAGTTGAGATTTTTAAACATAGGTTCTCTATCCCCTAGTCGCCTTTTGCCAACATAGGTCTCCAATCCCAAGTTGATATTTTAGACATAGGTCCATCATTCCCTAGTTGCCTTTTGCCAACATAAGGCTCCAATCCGTAGTTGAGATTTTTAAACATATGTTCTCCATCCCCTAGTCTCCTTTTTCCAACATAGGGTCTCCAACCCTTAGTTGAGATTTTTTAGACATAGGTTCTCCATCCCCTAGTCGTATTTTTCCAACATAGGGTCTCCAACCCCTAGTTGAGATTATTAGACATAGGGTCTCCATCCCCAAGTCGCCTTTTGCTAACATAGTGCTCCAATACCTAGTTGAGATTTTAGACATAGTGCCTACATTCCCTTGCCACCTTTTGCCAACTTAGGGCTCCAATCCCTAGTTGAGATTTTTAGACATAGGGTCTCCATCCCCAAGTTGCCTTTTGCTAACTTAGTGCTCCAATCCCTAGTTGAGATTTTAGACATAGTGCCTATATTCCCTAGCCACTGTTTGCCAACATAGGAATCCAATCCCTAGTTGAGATATTTAGACATAGGGTCTCCATCCCCTAGTCGCCTTTTGCTAACAAAGTGCTCCAATCCCTAGTTGAGATTTTAGACATAGGGCCTCCATTCCCCAACCGCCTTTTACCAACATATGGCTCCAATCCCTAGTTTAGATTATTAGACACAGGGTCTCCATCCCCTATTCGCCTTTTGCAAACATAGCGTCTCCAACCCCTAGTTGAGATTTTTAGACATAGGGTCTCCATCCCCTAGTAGACTTTTGCCAACATAGGGCTCCAATCCCTAGTTGAGATTTTAGACATAGGTCCTTCATTCCCTAGTCGCATTTTCCCAACATAGGGCTCCAATCCCTAGTTTAGAGTTTTAGACATAGGATCTCCATCCCCTAGTTGTATTTTGCCAACATAGGGCTCCAATCCCTAGTTGAGATTTTTAGACATAGAGTCTCCATCCCGTAGTCGCCTTTTGCTAACATAGTTCTCCAATACCTAGTTGAGATTTTAGGCATAGGGCCTCCATTCCCTATTCGCCTTTTGCCAACATATTACTACAATCCCTAGTTGAGATTTTTACACATAGGGTCTCCATCCCCTAGTATACTTTTTCCAACATAGGGCTCCAATCCCTAGTTGAGATTTTAGACATAGGTCCTCCATTCCCTAGTCGCATTTTGCCAATATAGTGCTCCAATCCCAAATTGAGATTTTTAGAAATAGGGTCTCCATCCCCTAGTCGCCTTTTGCCAATATAGGGTCCCCAACCCCTAGTTGAGATTTTTAGACATAGGGTCTCCAACCCCTAGTTGCCTTCTACCAACATAGGGCTCCAATCCCTAGTTGAGATTTTTAGACATAGGGTCTCCATCCCTAAGTCGCCTTTTGCTAACTTAGTGCTCCAATCCCTAGTTGAGATTTTAGACATATTGCATATATTCCCTAGCCACCGTTTGCCAACATAGGAATCCAATCCCTAGTTGAGATTTTTAGACATAGGGTCTCCATCCCCTAGTTGCGTTTTGCCAACATAGGGCTCCAATCCCTAGTTGAGATTTATAGACATAGGGTCTCCACCCCCTAGTCGCCTTTTGCTAACATAGTGCTCCAATCCCTAGTTGAGATTTTAGACATAGGGCCTCCATTCCCAAGCCGCCTTTTACCAACATATGGCTCCAATCCCAAGTTGAGATTTTTAGACACAGGGTCTCCATCCCATAGTCGGCTTCTGCCAACATAGGGCTCCAATTCCTAGTTGAGATTTTTTTGACATAGGGTCTCCATCCCCTAGTCACCTTTTGCCAACATAGGTCTCCAATCCCTAGTTGAGATTTTTAGACATAGGGTCTCCATCCCCTAGTCGTCTTTTGCCTATATAGGGTCTCCATCCCCTAGTTTAGATTTTTAGACACAAGGTCTTCTTCCCCTAGTCGCCTTTTGCCAACACAGGGTCTCCAACCCCTAGTTGAGATTTTTAGACATAGAGTCTCCATCCCCTAGTCGTCTTTTGCCTATATAGGGTCTCCATCCCTTAGTTTAGATTTTTAGACACAAGGTCTTCTTCCCCTAGTCGCCTTTTTCCAACACAGGGTCTCCAACCCCTAGTTGAGATTTTTAGACATAGGGTCTCCATCCCCTAGTTTAGATTTTTAGACACAAGGTCTTCTTCCCCTAGTCGCCTTTTGCCAACACAGGGTCTCCAACCCCTAGTTGAGATTTTTAGACATAGGGTCTCCATCCCCTAGTAAACTTTTGCCAACATAGGGCTCCAATCCCTAGTTGTGATTTTAGACTTAGGTCCTCCATTCCCTAGTCGGATTTTGCCAACATAGGGCTCTAATCCCTAGTTTAGATTTTTAGACATAGGGTCTCCATCCCCTAGTCGCCTTTTGCCAAAATAGGGTCTCCAACCCCTAGTTGAGATTTTAGACATAGGGTCTCCATCCCCTAGTCGCCTTTTGCCAACATAGGGCTCCAATTCCTAGTTGAGATTTTTAGACATAGGGTCTCCATCCCCTAGTCGCCTTTTTCTAACATCGTGCTCCAATCCCTAGTTGAGATTTTGGACATAGGGCCTCCATTCCCAAGCCGCCTTTAACCAACATATGGCTCCAATCTCAAGTTGAGATTTTTAGACACAGGGTCTCCATCCCCTAGTCGCCTTCTGCCAACATAGGACTCCAATCCCTAGTTGAGATTTTTTGACATAGGGTCTTCATCCCCAAGTCGTCTTTTGCCAACATAGGGCTCCAATCCCTAGTTGAGATTTTAGACATAGGGCCTCCATTTCCTAGTCGCCCTTTGGCAACGTAGGGCTCCAATCCCTAGTTGAGATTTTTAGACACAGGGTCTCCATCCCCTAGTCGCCTTTTGCCAACATTGGGATCCAATCCCTAGTTGAGATTTTAGACATATGTCCTCCATTCCCTAGTCGCCTTTTGCTAACATAGGGCTTCAATCCATAGTTGAGATTTTTTGACATAGGGTCTCCATTAGTCGCCTTTTGGCAACATAGGGTCTCCAACCCCTTGTTGAGATTTTTTAGACATACGGTCTCCATCCCCTAGTCACTTTTTGCCAACATAGGGCTCCAATCCCTAGTTGAGATTTTAGACATAATCCTCCATTCCCTAGTCTCCTTTTGCCATCACAGGGCTCCAATCCCTAGTTGAGATATTTAGACATAGGTTCTCCATCCCCTAGTCACCTTTTGCCAACATAGGGTCTCCAACCCCTAGTTGGGATTTTTTAGACATAGGGTCCCCATCCCCTAGTCCCCTTTTGCCAACATAGGGTCTCCAACCCCTAGTTGTGATTTTAGACATAGGGTCTTCATCCCCTAGTTCGCTTTTTGCCAACATAGGGTCTCCACCCCCTGGTTGAGTTTTTATAGATATAGGGCTCCACTCCGTAATCTCTTCCTCCTAAAGAAACATAATCCTTATTTTATTGCTTTAAAAAAAGAGAAAGAAATATTTTAAATTTTAGTTACAAATAACTCACTAAATTTTCCTAGTGAAAACTAGGGTAGAAAAATTTTGTTCGTTTGTTTGTTTTGGTGTTTGAGCAGGTTTGACCTCGAGGCACAGGGCCCGAGACGACTAAAAGAATGAGTCTCAATCCAAAATAATGAAAAGAAGAAAAAGAGAAAAAAGAAATATGTGGACTGCTCAAGATATGATTGAAGTCACAGGCTTCATGTGTCCCACCTTAATCCAAAACTGAAGAATGAACCAGCAGTTTATAGCTAACGAGCATCAAGATTCAGATCAGAGTCCACTGCAAGAACCAGCCAAGACTCAAGATCAAATTTCAAAAGATTTATCGATAGGAATTTCGAAACTCGTAGTTGATAGGCTTAGCTAGTTTAGCTTTTTTGGTATAATAAGGAGTTCAGCAAGCAGTAGCAGCAGTAGCAATAGTAAAATCACAGCTTTCTGATAGTCCCAGCTACCAAAACTTCCAAAACCACACAGACCTGATTCCTTTATAGCCAAGGATATGTAGGCAACCTTTGAAGCAAAGTTCGGTCAGGCTCTTTCCAAAAATGCTTCTCATGGAGTTTCAAACGGGAAAAACCCCCTCATAATTGCTCATTTTTTCTTTGCCCGAGACCCTTCGTGACTCTGAGCAAAGAGGGGCAACTGTGAGCATGTGATTTTTGCCCCACATGAATTACTCCTACAGAATTCTAAAGAATTAAATTTTTCTTTTAATTGTACGTTATTTTAGGAATTATTGTAGAATTTTGCTAATTGTTTGCATTTCTCTGTGCATGTTTAATTTTTATTTAATTCATGAAAAATACAAAAATATATTGCATTTAGGATTTATTTTTATATTTTTAGATTAATTAGTAAATTAGTTGTTTTACAAAAAAAATATAAACAAATCACAAAAAATAACTCATTTTTGCATTTTTAACTTTTAGCTTTAAATTTTGTAGTTTTATTTTAGTTTGGTAATTAATTAGTTTTATTCCAGTTTCTCTTTTTTAATTTAAAAAAAAGTTGTTCGTTGATTGTTTTTGGTTTGTTCATTTTCATATTTAGTTTTTATTTAGGTCGTGTTAAGTTTCGGATTTTGTTCTAGTTCTCATTTTTAGTTTTAAGTTTCTTTTTTTCCTTTGTTCTGGTTTCATTTTGAATCCGTCTAGTTTGCAACACCCTTTTGGTTTAAATTTTTGTTTGGGCTTATGATGAACTGGATTTGGTTTCTGATTGAATCAAAAGTCGAAAGGAAAATGAGATTCAGTCTGGTTGGCAAGCCCAGGTTTAGGGTTGGACTTTGGGTCAATTTGACCCATTTGGTTCCACGGGTACTTAACAGGTCTTAAAGGGTGATTTTGGGAATTTATTTAAGGGAATCTTTAGTAACTGATTTAGGAAGCTGCCTAGTAGGTGGGTTTGGGGTTGTTTTAACAAACATATTTTTAAATTAAGGATATAGAAGCAAAAATTAAAATTCAAAAAGGAGTAAAGGGCAATAACTTGACTCATTTCTGCTGCCCTAAAACTTCTCTATAAAATGCCATTTCTTCACTTCCAAGTTAGATTTTTAGAGACTGAAAAATACTAAAATTTTGAAGAAACGGCTGAGTTTGAAAAGTTTTGAAAGAAACACTGAAATTCCTGCATTTCTTTGGTCAAAATTGGTTCAAATCTGCTTTAAAACTTCCTAATTGATCAGAGTATTTGAGTATTCAAAGATGGGTTTTCATTTGGTTTCTCTACTGGTTTGAAGAAGTTGGTTTATGTTTGGTATTGCTGGGATTTTAAGTTGATTCTGCTGCTGTTGTTTCATCTTAAGACTTCACGTTCATTTTTTCCTTATTGTAATTGTTGTAATCAGGTACATATTCCTGGACTCTACTAGATGTGAAGCCCAAATTGAAGTATGAAATGGAAAATGGAGTTTAAAGCATAACATTAATTTATCTGTTTATAATTCAGTGGTATTTTTTGCATTATATTGTGTTTTATTGCCCGATTCACTGTATTTTCTAGCTAATTTCTAGTTTTAGTAGTTGAACTCTCACCATTGTATTTAACTTTGGATTGTTAAGATATGGACATAACTTAATTGAGTAACATGTGAGTTGTATGGTGGTGCTCTGTTCTAAGTTAATTTCTATGATTTGGTTTGTTATAATTTTGTTTTAAATTACTTCAAAGTCTACTGTTTGGTTTGTAAATAACAGGGGTAAAAGCATTAAGCCTTTGATGTTAGGTATTCTACTGAAAAGTATTGGTTTCGAACCTTAGATTAGTTTTGGGTTCTATTTGGATTTTTGATGAAATAAGTCAGCATTCTTTCATTCTTCAAAAGACCTAGAGTTTGATAGGTCTTAGTAGATGCATTCTGTAATGTCATTTTAGTTTGCTTTGGCTTTAAAGATCGAAGTTAGTCAATGTTTTCCTTCTTAAACAACAGGCTTTTGCTTGATCTTGAGTTGTCTTGATTGATTAGTATAACTAATATCAAGGATTTGAGTGTCATGTTAATGATAATATGGGTGATTCTGCATATTCATTTCCAGCTTTCGTATCATTTTCTTCATTTATAATTTATGTGTTTAAAATAACTTGAATGTCAAGATATGCTATGAGCAGACCTAAGGTTCTTAGCTTAAATGCAGATTTGGTTTTAGGCCGTATGAAATGGCATGTTTGCCTCGAGGCCTGGGGAGACCAGATTTGGTCTTCTTTCGCCTTGGGCTCAATTAAGAGCCCAATGGCCCTCAACATCAGCTTGATTCCTTAAGTGTTGGCTGATTCAAATGAGAAAAAGATTTCAATATGGAATTCGATTCATGCTTGAACTAATTTCACACTTTAAGTTTCGTTAAGCATGTTAGCAATCTGTGAGGCATAAGTTTTTGAATGTTTTGATTCTTTGGGGATTTTGGGAGCGGGGCTCAATACTAGCCCTGTTGAAATGGCTAAGTCATATGGGCCGTCCCTTTCACCTGTTCTTTCTATTGGGCTTAATTTCAGCCCAGGTGCCCCCCATACAGATTTTGATTTCGTGATAACTTTGTAACAACTTGATTTCTTACAAACGTTTAGTGTCTCTCAGACTTATTTATGTGCCTTTGTTCTTTTTTTTTTTATAGATTGAGGTGTGCCATATTAGATAACATCAATAGTCTATGGCCCTCACTTAATTAATTTTTATCCTTTAGAATCGAGGTGTGCCATTTAGTTGAATTTTCCATGGCCCTCGCAAACTTGAAAGTGCGTAGTTCCTTTAGGCGCGCTATTTAAATGAATTTCCTTAAACTCGGGTGTGCATTTCATGTGACCTAACTTTAATTCTCAACAACGTTAAATAAAATATATCGTGGACCGCGGGTGCATTTCATGTGGCGTGGTTCAAGGCGTGTTATAAATAACGTTGAATCTTCTACTAAAATTAATTAAAAGCGGTTAATAAGTTAAAATATACCATAGGGTAAAACATATATTAAAATCGGATAATAAGATAATTGTAATAGTTTAAGATACCGTGCAAGAACTACGGAACCCGGAAATGCCTAACACCCTCTCCCGGGTTAACAAAATTCCTTATTCAGAATTTCTGGTTCGCAAACTTCAAAAGGAAAGTCGAATTTTCCTCGATTTTGGATTTTAAAATAAACCGGTGACTTGACACACCAAATAAACTATTCCAAGTGGCAACTCTGATAAATAAATAAAATAATTCCATTTCGAATAATATCACTTTAATTGGAAAAAATCCCTTACATACCCCTCTTGGGTGGTAAAAAGGGGGTGTGACAATGCATGTAGCCTAGACATGGATTCTAACATGGATCATAGCTCAATAGCTCTAGTACATATGGATTTCATGGTTAGAGATAAGGTTGGGTAACTATACAGTACCACAGTAATAGCAGGGTCACAAGTGCACACCCACACGCCCATCACCTAGCATGTGCGTCACCTCAACACCGATCACATAGCACATAATTCGTGGTTTCATACCCTCCGAACTATGTTTAAAAGAGTTACTTACCTCGAACAAGCCAATTCCAGTACCGAGCAAGCCAAGTGATGCTCTAAAAATGCCATCTCACGCGTTCCGACCTCCGAACAGCTCGAAACTAACCAAAAACAACTCAAAATACATCAAACAATGCTAAAGGAACCAATCCCAATTGAAAAAAGATAGAATCTTTAAACAAAAGCCCAAAATCGGCCAAAATGCCCAACCTAGCATGCACCTCAGAACCCGACAAAACTCACAAAATATGACAACTCATTTAATTATGAGTCCAACCATACTAATTTCATTCAATTCCAACTCCAAAATGATGTTCCAAACTCAATTACTCACTTTAGAAAAGTTTTTGATAAAAATCCCTAATTCTCCAACCAAAATATGAATTATTTAAAAAATGAACTTCTGTGATCATATACAAAAATTATAGTTAGATACTGACCGCCATGAAAAGATGAGAAGAACGCCGCGAAAATCACCTCAATTGGAGCTCTAGAACTCAAGATATGCTCAAAATATCAAAAGAACATAGTTTGATTTTTTTATACACAGGGATTTTCGCTTTTACAATAAATACTCCGCACCTGCGCATTTCCAGCTGTCATTTCCGCTTTAGCTGACCATTTTACGCACCCCGCGTGACCGCAGATGCGGACCCAACTTCGCATAAGCAAAAACTCCAGCACTATCTCTCTTCTCCGACACTAAAATGAGCATTACGATGTCCAAATTCGACGATTCTTTTTGCTATGGCTCCGTAATTATAATATGGATCTAATACTTCAATCAAAACAAAAATTGGAGCTTATTTGCTTAGTGTGGTACCATTTATGCTTCAAAAACGACGTCAAAGCATAAAAGAATAGCGCAACACAACCCAAATCTATCCGAAACTTACCCGAGCCCCTCGGGACCCCATGCGAACATACCAACATGTCCCATTTTAAAAAATGGACCTACTTGAAGCCTCAAAAAACATCGAAACAACGAATCACACCTCAATTCGAAATCAATGAACTTGAAACTTCAAACTTCCACAACTGATGCCGAAACCTATCAAATCACATTCGATTGACCTCAAATTTTGGACACAAGTCACATTTGACATTACGAACCTTTTCCAACTTTCGGAATCAGAATCCGATCCCGATATCAAAAAGTCCACTCCAGGTCGAACTTTCTAAAATTCCAACTTTTACCATTTGAAGCCAAATTCTACTACTATCACGACCCTAAACCCGGACCCGATTGTGATGACGCCTATCGAGAAACAAGGCCAGCCGACACAAACTCCCAATTCATTTTTAATAGTTATAATAATTCAATTTAAAAGATTAACAGATGATAAATCCTAAAATAAGTGAAATAGAACAATGAGGAAATAAACACAGCCTGACATCGGGGTATCACCAGTCATGAGCATCTATTATAAGTCTAAGAGTATGGAAACAAGAACTACACAATCTATTACAAAATCCAGTACAAGGGGAAAATAAAGATAAGAGGGAGAAACGCTGGGTTGGGAACGCTGAATAGCCTGCTGGAAGCAATCAACCCTCACTAGTAGGACTCGAGGCTCCTGAATCTGTGTACAAGGTGCAGAAAGTAATATGAGTACGGCCAACTCAGTGAGCAATAAAAGTAAAGGCAGCTGAGCGATAAGAAAATACGTAAAACACAGCAACATGCTACGAAGAGGCAGTATAAAATCAATACAAAGCAATAGAATAGTGAAAAACTTATGAAAACATCTTAGTTCAGTAAAACCTCTTTAAAACATCTCTTAACAATTAAACAAGTGAATGAAAAGCAATGAGAAAAGATAAACACATAAAATCAGCCCCTCGGGCACAATATTAACAGAATCAGCCCATCGGGCAATAAAATGGAACAACCTCAGCCCCTGGGCTATATCATATATGACACGGGGTACCCGCGCACACTAGGAGTGTACAAACTCCGGGAGGGGCTCCTTACGGCCCAAGCGCAATATCAAGCCATCTCGTGGCAAAATCAAATACACTCTTGGCCTCATATCAAGCCACCTTATGGCGTACAACTCAGGCCCTCGGCCTCATAATTATAACCAGTACAACATTGCTGTGGCGTGTAGCCCGATCCCATAATAATCCTCACAACACAGGCCCTTGTCACTACACAGTCTGAGATCTCTAAAAGCCACTCGAGCACAGTAAAAAACATGATGCTCAACTCAAAATATCATTTAAGATGTCAAAACAGAGTAAACATGGTTGAGTTATGAAAATAGTAGAATATAACATGACTGAGTACAAGTATAAAGTCAAAACAGTGAGGAATAGTAGTAAAAATCCCCTAAAGGTCCAAAATAGTTGGCACAAGGCCCAAGTATGGCATTCAACCGAAAACATGGTGATAGCAAACAGTTTTGAATCAAATACGTAGTAAAACAGTCATTCGGGACGGACTAATTCACAATCTCCAATAGTGCACGACCCCACGCTCGTCATCTAGCGTGTGAGTCACCTCAAAATAGCACAACAATGTGAAATCCAATGTTTCATACCATCAGGACAATATTTACAATCATTACTCACCTCTATCCGGTCCAAACTCTAGCCCACGATGCCTTTGCCTCACGAATCGGCCTCCGGATGCTCCAAATCTTCCCAAAATCAGTACAAAACTATCAAAATATGCTAAGGGAACAAAGCCCACTAGGAAGAAATCAAATTACAATACGAATCCCGAAATTAGCCAAACCCGACCCCCGGGCCTACATCTTGAAATCCGATAAAAATTACATCAATACACTCCTTATCACTCCCCGAGTTCATTTATATCAAAAGCACCAAAATCCAACCACAAATGATCCCTCAAATCCCTAATTTTAGGTCTCCAATTACAAGCCCTAGTTCTTCAATATTTAGGCTTAAATTCTATAAATTCCATGATTAATTAGGTAGAAAATACATTAGGATTGAGTATTAAGTCCATAAATCTTACCTCCAAGTGTTCCCCATTGATTCCCTCTTCAATCCTCTTCAAAAAGATTCAAAATCATGCAAAATGGAGGAACTTAGACCAAAAATCGCGGAAATGGATCTTTTAAACATCTTGCCGAGCACATAAAATCTTTCATTGCGAACGTGGTCAATGCCTCGCGTCGCGAAACACAACTGGGCATTAGCTGCTTATTCCTTCTTCGCGAACGCGACGCCCTCTACGCGAACGCGAAGACTCAGCTTCACAACCCATCGCGAACGCTGCTTCCCTCTCACGAATGCATAACTCACTAGCCCCAACCCTTCGCGAACGCGGGACCTCCATCAACAATGCGAAGGAAAAACCTCCAGCCTCTCATCCTAACCCTTCGCGAATGCGACGGTCGACTCGTGAACGTGAAGCACAACTATCTGCAACATCAACAACAGATTTTTCTACAATTTTTTCACCTTGAAATGGTCCATTTAACCACCTGAAACTCACCCGAGGCCCTCGATACCTCAACCATACATGCCAACATATCTCATAACATCATTTAAACTTGTTCCAACCTTCAAAACACTCAAAACAACATCAAAACACCAAATTTGCATCAGTTTCAAGCTTAAGAATTCCAAAAACTTCCAAATTCCACTTCCGATCAATAAGTCTATCAAACCACGTCCGAATGACCTAACATTTTGCACAAAAATCTCAAATGACACAATGGACCTACTGCAACTCCCGAAATTCTATTCTGACCCCTATATCAAAATCTCACCTATCAACCGGAAAACTCCAAAATTCCAATTTCGCCAATTCAAGCCTAAATTTACTCCGTACCTCCAAAACACACTCCGATCACGCTCCTATGTGCCAAATCACCTCCCGAAGCTATCCAAGCCATCTAAACTCACATCCGAGCCCTTTACCACATAAGTCAACATCTAGTTGACTTTTCAAACTTAAGCATACTAAAACGAGACTAAGTGGCTCAAAACTTACCAAATCCTCTCCGAACCCGAGCCAACCAACCTGATAACACATAATACACCTGAACAAGGCAATAATAAGTAGAAATGGAAACAGAGCGATAACTCATGAAACAACCGGTTGGGACGTTACAACTACGGACCTCCAAATCACAATTCGGACGCGCTCTTAAGTCTAAAATCACCCAATGGAGCTAATGGAACCATCAAAAATCCAATACGAGATTAAATACTAAAAAGTCAAACTTGGTCAAACCTTTCAAATTTAAGGCTTCTATTTGAGAATCATTCTTCCAAATTAATTCTGAATAACCTGAAAACCAAAACCGACGATTCACATAAGTCATAATACATTATACGGAGCTACTCATGCCCGAAAAATACCGTGCAAAGTGAAATTACTTAGAACGACTGGTCGGGTCATTACATTAGATTCGGGCTGCTTACTATTAATGTTGTGAGCCCGAGAGACTGGAGAGATTGATGACTGAGTGAGGCCAAGGGACTGTTTGTGAGTGACATTTATGGGATCGAGCTACACATCGCAGCATGCTTTATTGATTCATGCCATGACTGGCTTATTACAGTGCTTGGGCTGGATTTGCCCCTCTGGAGTCTGCACACCTACATTAAGCGTAGTTGCTATTAATTCACGATGGGATCGAGTTGCGCGCTACAGTAGGATTTATTAGCGTTTGGGCTAGATCTACCCGGTACATTATTGTGTGATTGTGTGTGATAAGTGAGAACGAGACAGTTAGGTCGAGTACTCTGAGAATGTGAGTACGCAAGGACTTTATTGTATTGCATCACATACGTCATGCATATTTTCATGTATATATAAAGATGACATATTCCTCATATCATTCAGACTTGACATATTTTACTTGTATTGAGCTTAACTGTTAAACTTGGAAGCATGTCTACATTCTCTTACTGTTACCCGTAAATTATGAATTCTCAGAGATATTATTGTCATATTTTTCATAAACTTTCGTACTCACGCTACGCCCTATACTTTGTGTGCAAATCTATATGATTCCAGGCCCGGTGGTTGCTGATCTTGGAGTTTCAGCCATTCGGAGATTATCGAGGTAGCTACCTTGGTGTCCGCAGACCTTAACTCTCCTTCCCCTATCTTTCATTTTTACATATAAAGTTCTACTTTCTTAGATAATATATATGACTATGTTATTGTACTGATGTTCATGTACGCAGTGACACCTGGTTTCTGGGAAATATTGAGTTTTGATGTTTTCATTATGTTTGTATGAGATTTTTACTTAAACCTATTTCAGTATATTTTGTATTTAAAAATGTTGGAACATTTGAGTTGTCGGCTTGCTCAGTATCATGATAGGTACCATCATGACATATTGTATTTTGGGTCACGATAAGTTGGTATTAGAGCCTTGGTTATATAGTTCTCACGAGTCATGAGCATGTTTAGTAGATTCTTGCGGATCTGTACAGAGACGTCTATACTTATTTTTCAAAGGCTGCAAACACTTTAGGACGACATCAAATACTTATATTCTTGTCGTGCGAATTTGTTGATTCCGAGAACTAAAATTATGTTACTCTATTCTCTCATAGATGGTGAGGACATGTGCTACTGGATCAGGAGGACGGCCACCAGTACCACAGCTAAGGCCACGAGATGTTGAGACCGCGGTCAAGGCCGAGGTGTAGCTTGTACAACAACAAGGGTAGCACTTGTAGACCTAACAGTTGCTCCAGCTTAGGAGCAGGTTACAGATGTGGCTGAGCCCGATGGACCAACTCAAGCACCAACTGTGCCTGTTATGATTCCAGGCCTTCAGGAGGCTTTGGCTCAGATATTGACTATTTGAACTGCCTTTCTCAGGCGGTTTCTGTTCAGACCACACCAGCCACTTCTTAGGTCGGGCGAGGTACTCAGACTCACACTGCTCGTATTCCATAGTAGGTAGTGCAGGGACTTCAGACACCGGTGATACTACCAGCCCAACGGATTGAAATTCCTCAAGCCCAAGTGGGTCCCGTTATGAGTGATGAAGAGCAGAAGAGACTAAAGAGATTTGGGAGGATCTAGCCTCCATCATTCAGTAGGGATGAGTCGGAGGATGCTCAGGACTTCTTGGATAGGTGCCAGTAGATTCTTCGTACGACGAGTATTTTGGATGCTAGTGGAGTCTCATTTACTATGTTTCAGCTATCAAAGGTTGCCTTTAGAGGGTCGGTGCCTATGGTGGGGGATGGCTAGTCGCTGCGGCACCAATTTAATGGCATGAGTTCTCCGTTCTCTTCTTGGTGAAGTTTGTGCAACAGACCCGTAAGGAGGAGTTGTGCAAGCAGTTCGAGAAACTACGTTAGGAGGGCATATTTGTGACCCAGTATGAGATGAGGTTTTCATAGTTGGCTTATCATGTAGTTTAGTTGGTCCCCACAGAGAGGGAGAGGATTAGGAAGTTCATTGATAGCCTCAACTATCAGTTGCATTTTATTATAACTCTAGAGAATGTAGCAAGTGCTAGGTTTGATGAGGTGGTTGATATTGTTCAGTGGATAGAGTTAGTCTGCAGTCAGGAGTGTGAGTAGAGAGAGGCCAGGAGGCCTCATGGTTCGGGTGGTTTCAGTGATGCTCCTTTTGGGGGTAGTCCTACCATAACAGGGGTCGTCTTTATAGGCCCGCTCAGATGGCTTGTCCAATTCATACAGTGCTTGGTTAGGTCAGTCATCTCTTAGTGCACTCCTAAATTAGATTTCATCTAGTCCACTTTCATTTTAGGGTTCATCTGCACTAGGTTCCTCTGGTAGTTATTATGATTCTCGGGGTCCGCTTCAGTACTTGCCACTATTTTTTGAGAAAAGTTGTTTTGACTATAGAGAGTTGAGTCATGTGAAATGGCATTGTACCCGCCTTTTGGGAGGTTCAGTTCAGCAGAGGAGTTAGGCTACGACTTCCATACCAGTTACTTCACCACCCGCTCAGCTAGCTCGGGGTGGGACTGAAGCAGCTAGAGGTCCCCCTAGATGGTGAAGTCGATTAGGTGGTGTTCATGCTTGATTCTACGTTATTCCTGCCAGGTCTGAGGCTGTTGCTTCAAACATATTGATCACATGTATTGTATTAGTATGCCACATGGATGCTTCTATATTATTTGACCCTGGTTTAACTTATTCATACGTATCATCATATTTTGCTTGTTATCTAGATATGGCATGTGAGTCCTTAGTTTCAGCTGCTCATGTATCTACGCTGGTTGGCGATACTATTGTTATGGATCGTGTATATCAGTTGTGTGTGGTGACTATTGGTGGATTGGAGACTAGAGTTGATTTTTTATTGCTTACTAAGTATGATTCGATGTGATTTTGCACATGGATTGGTTGTCTCCATGTCATGCTATTCTGGATTGTCACACTAAGACTATGACATTGGCGATACTAGAGTTGCCGAGGATCGAGTGTAGAGGTTCTCTAGATTTTGTTTCCAATAGGGTGATTTCTTATCTGAAGGCCCACAGATGGTTGGGAAGGGATGTTTATCATACTTGGACTTTGTGAGAGATGTTGGTGAAGATACTCCTACTATTGATTCTATTCCGGTGGTGCGAAACTGTTCAGATATGTTCCCTGTAGACCTGTCGGGCATGCCACCCAATAGAGAAATTGATTTTGGTATTGACTTGTTTCCAGGCACTTAGCCCATTTATATTCCTTCGTATCATATGACACCATTAGAATTGAAGGAATTGAATGAGCAGTTTCAAAAGCTTATTTATAAGGGGTTTATTAGTCCTAATGTGTAGCCTTGGGGTGCACTGACTATTTGTGAAGAAGAAAGATGGTATTATGCGGATTAACATCGACTATAGACAGTTGAACAAAGTTACAATCAAGAACAAGTATCCTTTTCCGCATATTGATGATCTATATGAACAGCTTCAGGGAGCGGGGGTGTTCTCAAAGATTGATTTGAGGTCTGGGTATCACCAACTGAAGATTCAGGACTCAGATATTCTAAAGATGGCATTTAGGACTTGGTATGGTCACTATAAGTTCCTTGTAATGTCTTTTGGGCTGACCAGTGCCCCAGCAAAATTCATACATCTGATGAATAGTGTATTTCAATCATATCTTGATTCGTTTTTCATAGTATTCATTGATGATATCCCGGTTTACTCATATAGCCAGGAGAAGCAGGCCCATCATTTGAGGATTGTACTACAGTGGCTGAGGGAGGAGAAGCTTTATGCCAATTTCTTAAAGTGTGAGTTTTTTCTTAGTTCGGTGGCGTTCTTGGGACACGTGGTGTCCAGTGAAGGTATTAAGGTTGATCGAAAGAAGATAGAGGCATTTAAGAGTTGGCCAAAGAGTCTAGAATTACTGAGATTTGGAGCTTTCTCGGCCTGGCCAGATATTATCATTGCTTTGTGGAGGGTTTCTCATCCATCATAGCGCCTTCGACCAAATTAACCTGGAAAGGTGCTCCATTCGGGTGGTTTGATGAATGTGAGGAGAACTTCCTGAAGCTCAAGATTGCCTTGACCATAGCTCCAGTTCTACTTTTACCTTCAGAGTTAGGCTCTTATGCAGTGTATTATGATGCTTCTTAGATTGATATTGGGTGTCTCTTGATGCAGGAGGGTACAATGATTGCCTATACTTCACGTTAGTTGAAGCCCCATGAGAACAACTATCCTATCCATTTTTTAGAGTTGGCAGCCATCATTCATGCATTGAAGATTTGGAGGCATTATCTCTAGGGTGTGTCTTGTGAGGTATTTATAGTTCATCGGAGTCTCCAACACTTGTTCAAACAAAAGGATCTAAATTTGAGGCAACGGAGATTGTTGCAGCTACTAAAGGAATATGATATCACCATTTTGTATCATCCCGGGAAGGCTAATATGGTGACCAAAGCTTTGAGTAGGAAGGCGGTGAATATGGCTAATCTTGCTTTTATTCCTGTTGGTGAGAGACTTCTTGCATTAGATGTTTAGGACTTTGTCGATCAGTTTGTGACATTAGATGTTTCGGAGCCCAGCTAGGTTCTAGCTTGTGTGGTTTCTCGGTCTTCCTTATAGGATCACATTAGAGAGCGCTGATATGATGATACCCAATTCATGTCCTTAAGGACACGGTTTAGCACGATGATGCTATGAAAGGTTACTATCGGGGATGATGTGGTGTTGAGGATGTAGGGTCGAATTTATGTACCTAATTTAGATGGGCTACGTGAATTGATTCTTGAGGAGGCCCACAGTTTGCAGTATTCCATTCATCCGGGTGCTACAAAAATGTACTAGGACTTGAGGCATCACTATTGGTGGAGGAGAATGAAGAAAGACATAGTGGGTTTGTAGCTCGGTAACTAAATATTAGCAGGTTAAGTATAAGCATCAGATACCGAGAAGATTTCTTCAGAGGCTTGAGATTCCAGAGTGGAAATGTGAGCTTATCACCATGGATTCTTTAGTTGGGCTCCCACAGACTTCGCGGAAGTTTGATGCTATTTGGGTGATTATGGATTGGTTGACCAAGTACGTGCATTTCATTATAGCTGGGACTACTTATTCTTCGGAGCGATTGGCTAAGATGTACACCCGCGAGATTTTTCGCCTTCATGGTATGACGTTGTCTATCACTTTAGATAGTTGCACATAGTTTACATTGCAGGTTTGGAGAGTAGTACAACGAGAGTTGGGCACCGAAGTTGAATTGAGTAAAACATTTCACCCTCAGACGGACGGACAGTCCGAGCGTACTATTCAGATATTTGAGGATATGCTACGTGCTTGTCACATAGACTTTGGTAGTGCATTAGATTAGTTTCTGCCACGTTCAGTGTTGCCCACAACAACAGCTACAAATCAAGCATTCAGATGGCTCCGTATAAGGCTTTGTATGGGAGACAGTTTAGGTCTCCAATGGGTTAGTTTCAGCTGGGTGAGGCTAGGATTTTGGGTGCTGACTTAGTTTAGGATGCTTTGGACAAGGTTGAGTTAGTCAGGATCGGCTTCACATGATGCAGTCTAGACAGAAGAGTTATGCTGATTGGAAAGTTTATGATGTATCTTACATGGTGCGGGAGAAGGTAGTGCTCAAAGTTTCACCCATGAAAAGTATTATGAGGTTCTAGAAGAAGGGAAAGTTGAGCCCTCGGTATATTGGGACTTTTGTTATGCTAGAGAGGATTGGAGAGGTGGCTTACAAACTTGCATTGCCGCCTAGTCTGTTGATTGTTCATCCAGTGTTTCATGTTTTGATGCTTCGGAAGTATGTCGACTATCTCATGTTTTGGACATCAGCACGGTTCATTTGGATGGTGATTTGACTTATAATGTGGAGTCGGTTGCCATTTTGGATCGGTAGGTTCGAAAGTTGAGGCCAAAGAACAAAACTTGGGAGATCGAGCAGGGAGATGCAAAGTAGATATCTACACCTATTTGAGACTCCAAGTATGTTTCTAGACTCGTTCGAGGATGAATGTCTGTTTAAGAGGGGGAGGATATAACTACTCGGCCAGCCGTTCTGAGTGTTGTAGCCCTATTTGCCTATTTTCTACTTATTCTATGCTTAATTGTTGTTATGTTACTTGTTGGAGTAATTTGTTTGGGTCCGGGGATCTTTCGGAATGAATTGAGACACTTAGTCTCAAGGTTGGAAGCTTAAGTTGAAACAATTGACCGGATATTGACTTATGTGTAAATTGCTCCAAAATGGAGTTTTGATGGTTCTGATAGATCCGTATGGAGATTTTCCACTTAGAGTGTGTCCAAATAGTGATATGGTGGTCCGTAGATTATGGCTTGAAATGGCAAAAGTTAGAAAATTAGAAGTTTTGGAAATTGAGAAGTTTGATCGAGAGTTGACTTTGTGGTTACCAGGCTCAGATTTTGGTTTTGGAAGTTGGAATAGGTCCGTTGTGTGATTTATGACTTGGGTTAAAAAATTGAGGTCAATCGGAGTTGCTTTAATAGGTTTCGGCATTGAATGTACAAGTTATAAGTTCATAAGTTCATTAGGCTTGAATTGGGATGCGATTTGTGTATTTATGTTGTTTGATGTAATTTAAGGCCTTGACTTAGTTTGTATAATGATTTAGGACTTTTTGGTATGTTCGGTTGAGGTCTCGGGGTCCGCGTGTGGATTTCAGAGGGTTAGCGGAGTGGAATTTGACTTGGAGAAATGGTTGAAGTCTTCTGAAGTTTTCTGGTGTTTAGGTCTGGTTTTCTTATACGCGAGGTTCGCACTCACATAGGCTTATTTAGGGTGATGAGATTTTGTTCTACGTGTTCGCGTGTGGAATTCTACGATCGCGTAGGTTAATGAGGCAGTGAATCGCGAACACGTGGGTGAGGGTTCATTCGCGTAGAGGAAAAGGCAAGGTTGGGGATTTCACGCGTTTCTCTATGAAATCGCAGGGGCTGTCCGCAATCGCGTAGGTTTGGGAAACCTTTGCATCGTGTTCACGTGGGTGTTTATGCGTTCGCGTAGAGTAATGTTTTAGGCAGCTTAGTTTGTGCTTTGCGATCGTGAGGCATTTTTAGCAATAGCGATTAAGGACTTCTTTGCAGAATATTGAATCTCAAAAACGAGGGTTTGAGTTTATTTTATAATTTGATTTTGGGAGCCCGGTTTGAGGCATTTCGTGGAAGGAGTTTTAAGGGAGTGATTGGGGTAAGTGATTCTAATTCGGTTTTGGTTAAATTACATGAATATATCCTTGATTTCATCACTTAATTAGTGATTTGGGTTGAAAATTTTGGGAAAATGGAGAAAACTTCCTAGGCCAAATTTTGTGCATTTGAGCGGGATTTTGATTTCGGATTTGAGTAATTTTGGAATGGTTGGACTTGTTGTTGAATGGGTGCTCGAAATTTGTAACTTTTATCGGGTTCCGGGACATAGGCTTGTGGGTTGACTTTTTAACTTTTGATTAAGAACTTAGAATTTTTATATGGAACTGATCTCTATTGCTTTAGTTGGTTGTACCGAATTGTTTGTGGCCAGATTCGAGGCATTCGGAGGTCGATGCGCGAGGCAAAGGCTTGTTGGAATTGAGATTTGAACAGTTAGAGGTAACTAACACTTCTAAACTTGGTTCTGAGGGTATGA
Source organism: Nicotiana tabacum (assembly GCF_000715075.1). Classification (NCBI taxonomy): domain Eukaryota; kingdom Viridiplantae; phylum Streptophyta; class Magnoliopsida; order Solanales; family Solanaceae; genus Nicotiana; species Nicotiana tabacum. The sequence goes on from NC_134085.1 coordinate 19,756,766, forward strand.
ATCTCTGAAATTACGTGCTATGTAATTGGTGTTGAGGTGTCATGCATGCCAGGTGACGGGCGTGTGGGCGTGCTCCGTAGTAATTGTGAGTCAGTTAATTCCGTAGAACTGTATAACTATCTTATTTGATTATTATTACCGCACGATATGTGTTAGAGCGCTCGAGTTGTGATTTATTTCATAAATCATGTTTACACTATGTGCTAGTGCTATTAGGACCCACTGCGGTCGTTCTTTACTGTTGAGTTATTTGCTTAATTATAGTTATGTACTCAGTCGTATTCATCATTACATATCATATCTCAGACTCAGTTATCATACATTGCACATCATGTATAATTGATTTGGGTTATTTAGCATGAGTGTTGTGAGCCCGAGAGACTAGAGAGGTAGATATACGAGTGAGGCCAAAGGCCTATTTATGAGTAATATTTCAGGGATGGCTACACACCGAAACAAGCTTTATTGGTTCATGCCATGATTAGCTTATTATAACATTTTGGCTGGATTTATTAGTGTTTGGACTGGATCTGCCTTGTACAGTACTGAGTGATTGAGTGTGATGAGTGAGAATTGAGACAATCACGTTGAGTACTCTGAGAGTGTGAGTACGTGACGCGTTCATTGTGTTGCACCACATACAACATGCATGTTGGCATGTAGATATAGAGATGTCATATTCCTCATATAATTCAGAGTTGACATATTTTACATGTATTGATCTTAACTGTTAAACCTAGAAGCATGTCTACATTCATGTAATGTTACCCATGGATTATGAATTCTCTAAGATATTATTGTCATATTTTTTGTAAATTTCCATACTGTTAATTCTCATTATAGGTTGTAAAGTTCACGATGATCACTACTTTCAATCCAAATTTTAGACTTATTATATATTGTGTTGGTTGTACTCACGCTACACCCTGTAGTTCGTGTGCAAATCCAGGTCATTCTGAGCACGGCAGTTGCTGATCTTGGAGTTTTAGCCATTTGGAGTTTATCAAGGTGGCTGCCTTGGCGTCCACAGATCTTGACTCTCCTTTTCCCTATCTCACAGTTTTACTTATACAGTTCTAGTTTCTTAGATAATGTATCATAATATATTTTCGTGTAAATGTAAGGCCCCGTGAAAACTTGTACTCAAAACCGGGTAGCTCGTGGTGCCAAGTCCTGAATATATGTTAGGAATGTGTAAAATCAAGCGAGCCGCGGTTCGGACCCTTTTGGTACTGATCCATGTTATAAAAAGTCAAGAAATACTATTTTCCAGAAAATGCAATTCTGCGGTCTAGAATGCGGTCGCATAACAGATATGCGGACCGCATAATCGCCACAAAGTGAGTCAGTGTGTTGGTCGAATTGGAGGTTAAATATGCGATCGCATAACGGATATGCGGACTGCATACTCGTTGCATATTTCCCTTGGGATTTTGTGAGGGGCAGTTCCGCGGTGCACTATACGACCGCATAATGGGTATGCGGACCGCATTTCTGCCACATACCCAGGTAGTGTGTTTAGATTTTGGGGCCACTTTTGCGGTCCATTCTGCGGACCACATTTCCACTATGCGATCGCAAAGTGCGATCGCATACCTAACTCGGGCTCCTATTTTTCTAAATTTTAAATCCGACCCCTTCTTCAATAAAACACCCCAACCCTTTATTTTAACATATTTTCTGAACAAAACTAGAGAGAGGGAAGAGAGAATTCTTGTGAGATAAAGTCCTACGTTCATCAATTTGATTCTTCAAAGTCACTCGGGCCAGAAAATTTCAAGTAATTGTCTTCATCTCCGCTCTTGCAGGTAAAATCCCCAACCCTTTTTCATTGTTTTCAGATTTAAACAAAAAGGGGGATTCTCATGTGTTAATTCTTGAAAATGGAAGTTGAGATGCACATGCATGTCCTTTAAAACCTAGACTCTAGTAAGAGGAATTGGGTAGAACTAAAGATTTGCAAAAGAGGGGTTGATAACCTAAGTAAGTTCGGGCTAAGTTTGTGAACTTCAATTCTAAGTTATATGTGTTAACTTGTGAACTAGATTGACGGTACTAGGTTGTTGATGAATTGGAAATAGAAGAAAACAAAAGGGGGGAATTCGACTCCAGGTATGTTTTGCTAATTTTAACCTTTGTAAAGTCACCTTGTTTGGTGTACGAGTAATTGGTATGTGTTACTTATGTGGACGATTTTCGAATTCTTGTGATTAATATGCCTTGAATGTTGTTGGTTAAGTCTCCCGATATAAGGGTGTAAGTAAATGGCAACAAACCAAGTGTGTGTGTGAATGTGTTTATGTGGTAAGAGTTGTGTAACAAATGATGGAAAGAAATCGTAATTGATGCAATTGAAACAACTGTGGTAATATCATACGTGACTTGTCGCGGGCAATTATCATTGTGACTTAAGTTGTATACGGGCTGTTGCATATGATGGAAATGGTATTGATGTTTATGAAAATTCATTGTGAATTGTTGTTGTTGTCGTGTGAAATGTGATTGTCCAGTGGGATCGGGTTGCGCGTTGCAACACGAAGTTATAAGGTGTGGGTTATGGTGATAAGGGTGGCCGAGGTAATAAGGGTGGAAAAGTGATCGAAATCACTATTGAAATAAAAATATATGAAAGTTGTGAAATCATTGATGTGATGAAATAATGTTGAAAGGGGAAAAGGAGACATTGTGGAGTTTGTTTGGCTTTGTTTGTTCCTTTCATGTGCATTTGATTGTTGATTCTATTACTGTTTGTTATCTGTGTATTTCTTGATTTTACTTGGGGTAAAGTTTGTTCATACATACCAGTACAATTCAAATGTACTGACGTCCCTTTTGCCGGGGGGGCTACATTCGTGTTATGATTGTAGGTGGTTCCATTACAGGTACTCCAACTCACCGACAGTAGCACTCCTTTACCTCCCGTCAGCTGAATTGGTGAGCCCCTTTCCTCTCGAGGCCCTGCGTGGCTCATGCCGCTTATCCTCCCGAAAATTTTATTTTGGTATTTACGTAAGGTATAGCCTGAGCCTTGTTACCGGCAAGTATTGTAACACTCTTCTGTATCTCTAGAGGTTCCGTAGACAGGAAATGTCGTTTATGTACTTATGTATTTTGGGCAGTATAACTTGTAAACCACGCTAAGTAACTATGTATGTTATGTAAATCTCGTAAGAATATGTTTAAATTTATAAATGGCTATTTCACATGGCTAATGGGTAATGGAAACGCAGGTTATCATGTGGAATAGGAAAGACAACAAGGTCCGCTTGCATGGGGGCTACCCGGTCGAGCGCCGGTCGCGCCCCTCGGCTTTTGGGACGTGACAGTAAATGCTCGTGTACTCAGTGACACCAGGGTTTTTGGGAAATTATATATGGAGTTGTGACGTTGTAATCATGTTTTATGAGATTTTTTACTTACTTAAACCTGTTTTAATATATTTTGGATTTAAAAATGATGGTACATGTGATTTGTCGGCTTGCCTAGTATCATGACATGCTCTATCATGACATGTTGTGTTTTGGGTCATGACACCCCGCCCAATCATACCAACCAATCGTAATACCTTATTCAAAGGCTTAAAATTCCATAAATAACATCAAAGTCATGAATCAACGATCAAAATTCTTCTTTCAACTTTCAAACATTCAAATATCGGCGAACGCATTCGAATCAAACTTAAACTTTCCAGAATTACGCTGAATTTTACGTACAAGTCATAAATCACATTACAAACCTATTACAAGGTTCAGAATCCTAAATGGACATCGATGATACCAGAATCAACCCCAAATCAAACTTAGAAAATTCTAAAACCTTTGAAATGCTAACTTTATACATTAAGCATCGAGACACTCCCCGACCATCCATTTCTATCTTCTCTCCACATAGGAAGAAAAGCACTGCCAAGCCAACAAGAAAGCATAAACTACATGAGGTAAGACTAAGGGCCTTGTGCGCCCTATAATAGATTACTGAGGGTCTCGGTACCAGGCGCACTAGTTAGAGCTGAATACGAAAATTTCTCTGAGTTATTACTGTCATTATCATTATTATATTTGTGTTGTCATTATATCGGGTTCATACTGTATCTTTATATGATTGTAACTACTTTCAGCCCAAGGTTAGTTCTGTTACTTATTAAGTACATTGGGATGGTTGTACTCATACTACACTCTGCACTTCTTGTGCAACTCCAGGTATATCAGGACACGATAATTGCTGGATCGTTGCAAGGACTTGATTGGAGACTTCAAGGTAGCTGGTATGACGTCCACAGACCTTGAATCTCCTTCCTTTCATGCTTTTCAGTACTGTTCTATTATTCAGACAGTTGTACTAGAGTTTGTTTTATGTTGAGACATTGTATTGCTCGTGTACTAGATGACACCAAGTGTTTGGATGGTTGTAGTAGAGGTTTTAGTTGCTTTTATAATGTATTTATGAGATTTATCCACTATTGAGTTATTAAAGCATGCTCCATTAAATTATTTTGCTTGTATGTGATTTTGGCTTGCCTAGAAGCGGTGTTAGGTGGCATCCCGACATGTTGGGATTTTGGGTCGCGAAAAGTTGGTTTTAGAGTCCTAGGGTACTTAGGTCTCACGAGTCATGAGAAGGTTTAATGTAGCCTTGCAAATCAGTATAGTGGTGCGTATATGTTAATTCCAAAATCTTAATTTCTATTTTTCTATTCTCTCACAGATGGTGAGGACACGTATGACCAAACCAGGTGGAAGGCCACCACTACCACTAGCTAGGGCTATGAGTGATCGAGGACATGGTAGACGCCGAGGTATGGCTCGTACTACAGCTAGAGCAGCACCTGTGAAGCCACCAACAGTTGTAGCTAAGGAGCTGATACAAGATGTTGTTGATCCGATGGGACTAATTCAGGCACCAACTATGTCCATTGTGATCCCAGGCCTTCAGGAGGCCTTAGCAAAGATTTTGACCATGTGCACGAGCCTATTTCAGGCAGTCTCAATTCCCGCTACACCATCCACTTCTCAGGCCGCAGGAGGTGCTTAGACTCTTTCGCCCGTATGACAGAACAGGTAGCTCGAAGACTCTATACACTAAGAGTACTACCAGCCCAGCTGATCGTAGCTACGAGGCTTAGGTTGGCCCACCTATGAGTGATGAGGAGAATAATAGACTGGAGCTGTTTGAAAGGTTTAAGCCTCTAGATTTCAGTGGGGCTGAGTCAAAAGATGCTTAGGATTTTATAGATAGGTTCTAGTGGATCCTTCACATAACGCATATTTTGGAGACCAGTGGAGTTTCATTTACTACTTTACAGCTTACATGGGTAGCCTGCAGATGATGGAGGCTTATGAGTTGAGCAACTTATCAGCACTGCGCCTCTTACGTGGCATGGGTTCCCAGTTCTTGTTAGAAAAGTTTGTTCCATAGACTTGTAGAGCAGACTTGTGTAGGAAGTTTCAGCAGCTACGTGAGGAGGTTATGTGAGTGACTCGGTATGAGATGAGATTTTTAGAGTTGGCTCATCATGTAGTATGGTTGGTTCTCACTGAGAAGGAGAGGATTAGGAGGCTCATTTATGGAATCATCTATGGACTACATTTCATCATGACTGGGGAGATGGCGACAGACGTATGGTTTAATGAGGTGGTTAATATTGTTAAACACCTAGAGCTGGTTCGCAATGAGGAGCATGAGTAAAGGGAGGCTAGGATGCCTTGTAGTTCAAGTGGTTTCAATTGTGCCTCATTTGGAGGGCAATCCCATCATATAAGGGGTTGTCCTTATAACTTGGCTTAGATTTCTTGTCTGGTTCATCATGGTGCACAAACTAGCCATGGTTCATACAACACTTGTCCGAGTGAGTTATCTTTCGGTGCTCTCCTAGGTCAGAGTTCATCCCATGCTCCATCAGTTCAACGTTTGTTTGTGCCATGTTCCTCTAATGGTTATTCTAGTTCTCGGGGTTGATTTAGTCTCCTCCTCCATTGTCGGATCAAGGTTTCTTCGAGTGTGGAGAGTTGGGGCATGTGAGGAGGTATTGTTCCCGTCTTATAGGAGGTCCAATTCAGCAGAGGGGTCTGGGTATAAGATTTTCACCAATTATATCACCACCCGCTCAGCCAGCTCGGGGTGAGACTCAGGAAGTTTGAGGTCGCCCTAGAACGGGAGGTCAATCAGATGGTGGTCAGGCCCGATGATATGCTTTTCCCGCCAGGCGTGAGGCAGTTGCTTTAGACGTAGTGTGCACAAGTATTGTTTTAGTATGCCACAGGGATGCTTCCATATTATTTAACCTTGGTTCCACTTATTCATATGTGTCATCATACTTTTCTCATTATCTATATATGCCATGTGATCCATTAGTTATGTACATTCATTTATCTATGTCGACGTGTGATTCTATTATCGTGGACAATGTATATCAGGCGTATATGGTGACTATTTGGGGATTGGAGATGATTGTTGATCTCTTACTGCTTAGCATGATTAATTTTGACGTGATTTTGGGCCTGGATTAATCGCCACTATGTCACGCTATACTGGATTGTCACGCTAAGATCATGACATTGGCGATACTGGAATTGCCTATGATTAAGTGGAGAGGTTCCCTAGATTATGTTCCTAGTATATTTATTTCATACTTGACGGCTCAACATATAGTTGAGAAGGGATGTTTGGCATATTTGGCCTTTGTAAGGGATGTTGATGTTTATACTCCTACCATTGAGTCCGTTCTAATAGTCAGAGACTTTATGGATGTGATTCCTGCAGGCTTAACAAGCATGCCTCTCGACATAGACATTGATTTTGGCATTAACTTGGTGTCAAGAACTTAACCAATCTCTATTCCTCCGCATCGTATGGCACCGGCAGAGTTGAAGGAATTGAAAGAAAAGCTTCAGGAGCTTCTTGATATGGGATTTATTAGGCCTAGTGTGTTGCCTTTGGGTGAATTAGTTCTATTTGTGAAGAAGAAGAATGATTGTTATATATGGATGTGCATTGATTATAGGCAGTTCAATAAAGTTAAAATTTAGAATAAGTACCCTTTGCCACACATTGATGACTTATTTGACCAGCTTCAGGGTACTAGAGTGTTCTCTAAGATTTATTGGAGGACTGGGTACCACCGGTTGAAAATTAGAGCATATTATATTCTGAAGACGATAATCAGGACTTGCTATGGTCACTACGTGTTTCTTGTGATGTATTTTGGGCTAACTAATTCCCTAGCAACATTTATGCTCTGATAAACAGTGTATTCCCACCATATCTTAATTCTTTTGAGATATTCATTGATGATATACTGGCATACTCACATAGCTAGGATGAGCATGAGTAACATCTGAGGATTTACTTCAGACATTGAGGGAGAAGAAGCTTTATGCTAAATTCTCCAAGTGTGAGTTTTGGCTTGATTCTGTGGTGTTCTTGGGGAACGTGGTGTCCAGTGAGGGGATCAAGGTAAATCCCAAGAAGATTGAGGCATTTCAGAATTAGCCGAGACTGCCTTTAGCTACTGAGATTCGAAGTTTTCTTTGCATGGATAGATATTATCACCATTTTGTGGAGGGTTTCTCATCCATTGCTTCACCTTTGACTAGATTGATCTAGAAGCAAACTCCATTCAGGTGGTCTGATGAGTGCGTTAGAGATTTCAAAATAGTAATACTACATTGACCACAACTCAAGTTCTAGTTTTACCTTCAACATCGGGTTCATATATGGTGTATTGTGATGCTTCTCAAATTGGTATTGGATGTGTCTTGATGCAGGAGAGTAGGATGATTGCTTCTACTTCATGCCAGTTGAAGCCCCATGAGAAGAACTACCCCGCTCATGACTTATACTTGGTATCCATTGTTCATGCATTGAAGATTTGGAGGCATTATCTCTACGGCATGTCTTGTAAGATATTTACAGATCATCGGAATCTACAACAATTGTTTAAAAGAAATGATCTAAATTTTAGGCAGCAGAGATGGTTAGAGCTAGTAAAAGATTATGATATCACCATTTTGTATCATTTCGGGAAGTTTCGATGCCTTGAGTAGAAAGGTTGTGACTATGGGTAGCCTTGCATATATTCCAGTTGGTGAGAAACTACTATCATCAGATGTTCACGCCTTGGCCAATCAGTTCGTGAGGTTAAATGTTTTGGAGCCTATTCGGGTTCTTGCTTGCGTGGTTTCTCGCTTATCATTATATGAGCGCATCAAATAGGGTCAATATGACAACCCTCATTGCTTGTCCTTAAGGACACGGTGCCACACTGTGATGTGATGGAGCTTTCTATTGGAGATGATGGGGTGTTATCGATGTAGGGTCAGATTTGTCTGCCCAGTGTGGATAGGTTACGTCGGTTAATTCTCTAGGAGGCCCACAACTTGCATTATTTCATTCATTCGGGTGTCACGAAGATGTATCAGGACTTGAGACAATACTATTGGTAGAGGAGAATGAAGAAAGTTATAGTGGAATATGTGGCTCGCTGCATGAACTGTCTATAGGTGAAGTATGAGCATCAGAGGCCGAGCGATTTGCTTCAGAGATGTGATATTCCTAAGTTGAAATGGGAGCGTATTACCATGGACTTCATTATTGGGCTCCCATGGACATTGAAGAAATTCGATGCTATTTGGGTGATTGTGGACCGGCTGACTAAGTCCGGACATTTCATTCCAATTGTGACTAACTATTCTTTCGAGTAGTTGGATGATATCTATATCCATGAGATTAATCGTCTTCACGGTGTGTCCGTGTCCATTATTTTTTATCAGGTCATGCAGTACACATCATAGTTTTAGATAGACGTGCAGGGAGAATTGTGCATGCGAGTTAAGTTGAATATAACATTCTACCCTTAGACGGGTGAACAATCTGAGCGCACCATTCAAATATTGGAGGATATGTTACGCACTTCTGTTATGGATTTCGGGGGTTCTTGGGATCAGTTTCTACTGCTTGCTGAGTTTGCCTAAAACAACATCTACCAATCGAGTATTCAGATGGCTCCTATTGAGGTCCTATATGGGAGGCGGTGTCGATCTCCAGTTGGTTGGTTTGAGATGGGGGAGGCTAGTTTACTAGGCATGGTTCTGGTTCAAGATGCCTTGGAGAATGTCAATTTGTTTTAGGATCAGCTTCGCACAACTATTACACCCCGAAAGTTTAACAATCCGGATAAGGTGATATATATATATATATATATATATATATATATATATATATATATATATATATATATATATTTTGTGTGAAATATTCTTGTAAAATAGTTTGGAAAAAAAATATATGATTTTATATAGTTATTAATATTACTACTTTCGAATAGGCTTTAAATTATACATATAATATGAGAAAGTTTATAAATTAGATTTTCTTTATTTTAAAAATAGAATTTTTTTCCCACAAGAAAAGAAGGTTATTTTTTTACCATTTTAAGAATTAAGCGTACGAAAAATTTGTACTCTTGATATGAAATTAGAAAAATTAGAAGTTGATAAAATATATGTATTTTTACATGGATGTTTTAATGAAATAATAGTTTGTTAATTTATTTAATAGGGTACTACATGACCGTAATAGTATGATGTATAAAGAATAAAAAAAGTAGAATTTTAAGTAATATAAGGCAATTCTTAACTATGCGGGCAATTGATTAATTATCGGATGACTGGACACTACCTAATTACCTAATAAATCGATAAAGATTAAAATTTATCCCCACTCCCACGTGGCAGCTACATAGAAATACATTAAGTGACTCATGTAGCAAGGGGTAAAGCGGCAAGACTACATGGACTCCAAAAACGAAGTTCGATGAGCCATCCACAATATAGACATAACCATCAATTATATATACCAAAATTCTCCATATGGATATCCTTAATGTAGGCCCATGACAGTTCACCGCCAAGATATCTTTTTTTTTTTTGGAAAAAGAGGTAATTCCATTAATAACAGTTACGAAGGCATTACATCACTCTTGGTAATAGTAGGGATGATACTAAGGTTTTCAAACATTGCTAGCATATTACATATAGAGCTAGATACTACTCTAGTATTAGATGCTTTATTTTTGTCATCTTGGATCACCCTCTTTACTGTATTCGGAGGTGAGTGCAAAATAGTTGTAGTAGAGCTTAGGTGTTGTTGCTTGGAACCCATTTTACACAAAAAGTGCACCACTTTGTTGCCTTCACAGAAGCTATTCCCGACCATTGGATTCCCCAATTTCTTCAGCATGTACCTGTATTACAAGATAGTGTTACTATAAGATGGAAAGATATTGTCTTGAAGCAGTTGGATTATGTCCGTCGAGTCAGTGTCAATCTCCAGTGGTTCTAGTCCTTTGTCATGCGCCAATTTTAAACCTGCATGAAGTACTTGTAATTTTGCATGAGTAGAGTTGTAGGCTTTAATTTTGTTAGTAAATCCTACAATCATGTCTTCTCGACTATTTTTTATTATGCCCCCAATGCCTCGCTTGTTTTGGTTACCCAAGGAAGCATCTATGTTTAATTTGTAGTTATGAGGTGGTGGTGGGTACCATTTAATGTGTACCGGAATGTTGTGCATTGTGCATTTGTAATTGGAGGCTAGTAATTTAAACTCAATGGCTCGTGTGTTAACCATATGGTAATTTAAGTTGTTTGAGTAATTGTGGAAGTAGTTGTTATTTCTATTTAGCCAAAGGTTCCATATTGCAAAAGGAAAAACATCCTCCCAAGTTATGGAGTTGTGAGTAACCGATACTTGAAGATCTTTAATAGCTAATAGCCAGTGTTTGTTATGGAGGATGGTATTGATGTCAATGCCTGTGTTGTCCCAAAATGAGCGTGCTACAGTGCATTTCAGGAAGATATGAGTTATGGTTTCTTCTGCTATCCTACAAATCATATAAGTATTGTCAATTGAGACACCAATTTGGTGAAGGTAGGAGTTAGTGGGTAATCTATTTTTAAAACATTGCCACGGGAAAAATTTAATTTTGTTTAGGGTATGCAGTTTCCAAATCCAATTATAGTCAGTGGTCTTTTGGATGTGTTGGTGAAGTAATTTGTAAACTGAGTGGGTTGTGAAGGTTCCATTTGTGTTGAGAATCCAAATGGTGTGTCTACTGCAAGGGGGTTTTTTGAGATGGAGATGGGGGTGATGTCGGTAGTAATATTTCTGGGTAGATCGAGTGATATTTTGGACTAGTTCCACTGATTGTTTAGCCAAACCTAATCAAGGGTCAAGTTGCTATCATTCTTGTTAAGAGGACCTGAATGATTGAGTGGATGTTTGTTTTGTTTGGGGTCCAACATCCATAGTCGAAGTTTATGGATTTACCATTGCCAATATCCCAAGTCAATCCTTTGTTGATGCTTTCCCATCCCTTTAGGACATTTTGCCAAATGAAGGAGGTGGTCTTAGCATTAGGCTTATTGTTGTTTCTTTGAATTAGAGTATCTGCTCATATGGTTGATTGATTGGTGAATAGTCTCCATGCAAGTCCCGCTAGAATTGGGTTTTGTTCCATGACTTGGGTATCCCTAGGCCACCTAATTCCTTTGGAAAGGTTACAATATCCCACGAGATGTAGTGTATCTTTTTTTTTTTTAATAGTGGTTGTCCCCCAAATAAATCTCACTAGATTTTATCAATTTGGTGAAGGATTTTTTAGGAGGGATATGTACAACATATTATGGTTAGAGATGGCATTCAGGGCAGCTTTTGCAAGGGTTGCTCGTCCCGCAAGAGTGAGGAAATTTATTTTCCAATTAGAAATCTTGTTCCTCATATTGTCAATTACAAATTGGAAGTCAGATGGTTTGGGCTTGTTATTGATAATGGGGAAATCCAAATACTTGCCAAATTGGCTAGTTGGGTCAATGTTAAAAAGGTCTATTGCATAGTCTTTTATGGCACTTGAGCAATTACCGGAGAAGAGAATTTTGGACTTGGTGTTGTTAATTTTGTGGCCTGATAGGGAACAAAAGGTTGCTAAGGAGTGGTGAATGGCATTGATAGATTTTTTATTTGTTTGGGCCATGAATGTCAAGTCATCTGCGTAAAAGATATGTAATACATGAGATCATTTTGGCCCAATTCTAATGGGCTTCCACAGAGTAAGATCCACTTGGTGATGTACGTATATAGAAAGCAATTCCATGGTTAGGATGAATATGTAAGGGGATAGGGGTCCCATTGTCTGATCCCCCTTGAGGGTTCAAAGAACTTAGTTTGAGCACCATTTACTAAGACTACTATTTTGCTTGTGGTTATGCAGTTCATGATCAGGGAGGTGATTTTGGGGGGAATTTGAAGAAGGCGAGGGCCTTGTAGACAAACGACCATTCTAGTCTGCCAAAGGCTTTTTCGAGGTCGGTTTTAATTATCAGTTGACCATTCATCCCTTTTCTTTTTTTGAACTGGTTTATAACTTCTTGTATAATGATGGCATTATCACATGCTTATTTGCCTTTTAAGAATCTGGCCTGGCATGGGCTGATTAATTCAGGAAGGAAAGATTTGATCCTGTTAACAATTATTTTGGTGATTATTTTTTATGTGGTGTTGCAGACCCCTATTGGTCGGACATTACTAAGGTTATTTGCATGTTTGAATTTGGGAATGAGGCATAGTAAGGTTTGATTCATTTCCTCAGGGTTTCTAGATAGTGAGAAGATTTCTTTGCATAGCCATATGACAGAGGGTCCCATAATTTTCCAGTGACGTTGATAGAATATTGAGTGCAGACCATCAGGTCCTGGGGCTTGTATCAATTAAAGAAATATACTGCAGAAATGATTTCTTGGGTAGCTAGTGGTCTATCTAAAGAGGAGAGATCTATATTGGAGAAATTTGTGTAGGCACTTTTAATAGTATTCCACTTCGATAGTGTATTATTGGTAGTGAATATATATTGGAAATAGTGGTGTGTGTGTTCAATGATTTTTTGGCGATCCGTAATACAATTACCAGCGTTATCTTTAAAAAAGGAGATATTGTTACGCCTTTGCCTATTTCGGAGAGATATGTGAAAACAATTAGTATTTGCATCGCCCTCATTAAGCCAATTTATGCGTGATCTAATTATTCAACGATCTTCCTCTAGTTGAAGAATGTTGTTATAATCATTAATTAGAGTGTGCTCTAAATTTCTAAGGAAAGTGCTATAGGTATAGTTTGGTGAGTTTTGGATTCCCTTAATACTAGCTAGTATCCTTTTCTTATTGTCAAAGATATTACCAAAATTTTGAGCACTCCATTCACTTACATTTGTCTTGAAGCAAATTTGGGCATCATTGAAGTTTTTATTATTCCATCTTTTCTCAACGACTTTACTAAACTCAGGGTGGCTTTGCCAATAATATTTGAGTCTAAATGGTTTGTTAGAATTTGTCCTAGTATTATTATGTCTGGGTAGTAAAGGATTATGGTCGGAGTATGTCTTTGGAAGGTGAGTAACTAACACTAAGGGGTATTGTTCCAGCCATGATTCATTTGCAAGGCATCGATCAAGTCTTTCTAGTATGAGACCTTGCCTCCTATTTCTATGGTTGGACCACATGTAACGGCAACCTTCGAACCCTAGTTCAATTAGGTTGCAGTAGTTTATACAAGACCAAAACCTGGAGGATCTATTCTTATTAATATTCCTGCCTCCCCATTTCTCATATTGATTTAGGACATCATTAAAGTCACTACCAATTAGCCATGGGCCTTTGTAATTGTCAAAAATATTTTTTAGGCTATTCCATAAATCTATCCTACTTGATAATGAGTTACTAGAGTAAATTGAACTAAAGAGCCAAGGGTTGTGATTTGGTAATACCTGGACTAGAGCACAAAATTCCTGATCAGTCTGCCTAACACGTCCCACTGCTACCATTGTGTCAACCCACATGATGACCATACCACCAGCTTTGCCAACCACTGGTATTTCTATTGAATTCGAGAAATTGAAATTTTCCTTAAGAGTTGCATGGTTGTCCATTTTTGTTTCCAGTAGTGCCACCAAGCATGGGTTGTGATTATTAATGAGCTCCCTAAAGTTATATCTGAAGTCTGCATTATTGGGGCCTATAACGTTCAGAATAATTATGCTGGTGGGTGTATTCATGATAGGAAAGTGGTTTTGGAGAGTAGTTGCACGGTTAATTCCCTTCATGAAGGGCCTGTCACTCAGAGTGGGGTTCACTAGCACTGCATACTTTGCTGTTGCAGTGTTGATCGATGGAGTTATCTCTATTGGGCACCTTTGAAGTGCCACTGGGCATCGTAGTATGTATTTCTTGTCCTCCCTCTCCGGGAATAGCATAAGGTATATATCTCTTATGGTTGAGATTTCTATGAATGAGCTTCTTCCCGGAGGGTGGGGGATCACCACCTCTTCTGCCTCTTGCACTTCCTGGTCCAGATTTGGACCTTGTTCCATCGGAGGGGCCACATGAGGATGGGGTTGGGCTTGTTGAGGTGTCTAAGGGAATAATAGAGGGTTCATTTCTATCACCTCTTGTGATGAAAAGAAGGGTAGTTCGAATATTTGGTTCATGTTCATGAGAGGATTGAAGTGTTGTGGAAGGTTTCAATGGTTGTGCATTGTGTGGTGAAGGGCAGGGGCTACTGCTGAGGCTAGGTAATCGAGAATGTTTGCCATCCACATATGGTTCATGTAATTGTCCATGGCCATTCTCATCCCCTCTGCCACCACTTGTGCTAGGAAGTTTGAATTTTAGATAATCACCATGACTTCATGTCCCTCTATCAACATTGAGAAGAAGAGAGCTTGGCCTTGGAGACCCTGTTCGATCCATGAGGTAGGTTGGTGGATTGGATGATGTGGTTGGGTTGCACAGACTATGTTTGGAATGTGCATGGGGTTGTTTGGTTTGTTGAAGTTCATTGTGGGAGGTCGAAATGAGTTCCTGGGTACTTCGTGAGTTAGTAGTGCCAAACGTGATCTTTTGTTTAGAGGTAATAGTAGGTTTGGCATTTTGTTGTTGTGAAGTATTTATTTTTAATTTTTTGGAGGAATGGAATAAAGGTAGGGAGAATGATTGTGTATCTTTTGTGGTTGATTCAAATTGAGTGTGATTGGTTGAAATTGGCGTGTAAAAGTATATAATAGTTGTTAGGTTAGAGGTGTCCATAGGTGTGTCCATTTGGACAATATCCGCTGACAAGTGTCTGCATGTGTGTTGCATGGAGTCTGACTTGTCGTTTGGAGATTGAGTGTTGAGTGCATGCAGGGGGTGATTAGCGTCTAAGTTGTAGCTGTTATTAGCTTCTAGATTTGGCAGCAACTTGCCATGCAAGTGTTGAGCATGCTCATTGGTGGTAGTCACATTTTATACACGTGGTATTTGTGTTGTGGCCTTGTTTCTTGTTTGTATCGAAGAGTCTTTGTGTGAGGAAGGGGAAGCTGGGGTTGGTTAGAAATATTAGGGTCCATTTTCCTAGTTGAGTTCATGATTGTTTGTTTTTTGGGTGAGTATATTAGCGTTGTATTTGGGGGTTAGGATTCGTCAGTATCTTTAGATCTATATGATAGTTTTTGAGTGTGGAGGTACTTACCTGTAGCTGCTTCAAAAATTTTGACGTTAATACCTGTGTATCCGCTTTGGGTGCCTTGATGGTGCGGTATTGGTTGTGCTTTGCTATTCCTTATTGCTCTTGGTCGTGGTATACTTGCCTATGTTTTTCTCTTCTTATGGAATGCTACCGTTTGCCAGTGGTTTGTGGAGGTGGTGGAAGTGACCATGTTGTGCTCTACATCTGGAGATATTGGTGTAAGTTTGGTGTAAGAACAGTGTTAGGTTGTATGTCCTAGTCTTCCGCAAGCTTTGCAGAGGATGTGCTCGCCTTCATAGATGATTTGTTGCTTGTAGTTGCCTATCAGTATGCAAGGTTGAACTGGTTCTTCAAGTTGTATCTCAATACAGAGGCGTGCATATCTTCCTCGCAGTGATGCACTTGTACATATATCAATTTTCAGAAGTTTCCCTATGGTGTTGCCTATTTTCCTTAGTATAATAGCATGGTAGAACTCATTGGGCAGCTGGGGAAGTCGTATCCAAATGGCTGACCTTTCCTGGGTGGCATTGCTTGCTATGAAGTTTGGTTCCCATTTCTTGATGGATAGGAAGAAGCCATTGATAAACCATGGGCCATTTTGGAGGGCGCTGATCATATTTTACTCCTTGCTAAATTTGACAATAAAGTAATCAGAGCCCAGATATATCAGTGGGAAATTCTTCGATGGTTTCCACATTTCTTGTATTTTCTTTTTTAAATATTCGTGTTGTATTCGTTTATCTAGTATCTTAATGATCACAGAGTGTTTCCATGGTAGATACATTCTATTTTTGTCCTCCTCTGATAGTTGGATTGTTCTTATGCCTTCGTGCAATTCATTTGATGTTAAAAGCATGGGATCTTCTGTTTTATTTTGTTCTTCCCTTGCATGTTCGTTTTTCAGCATATCGATGTTCATCATATATTCTGATGCCAGTAATTTTTCTTTGAAAGATGTTTGAAGGCTTGTAGTTGTGGTGTTAGTGTTTGTAGAATGATGTCTGGTGGTTTGGGTGGGATGTGCTGGGCTTCTATTTCAGCTTCTTCTTTCTCCACCGCCAAGATATCAATACATTACAATCATCCCAACTTCTACTTCTTTCATTTCTTAAAATGTGCTTGTAATTTCCCCTGCTTAATCGAGACATTAACTAATGAAAGGAGGGAATTAAACATCCAAAGCCAACTTCTTTATTTTTTCTTATCCTCCTTAAGTTCAATAGGACAACATCAATCCAGCAACAGAATTTTGCAAAAGCTTCATATATAAACACACCATCATACCTTACAAATGAATAGTATCAGAACAAAACAGAGTACTTTCATATGATATATGTACCAATCACAAAGAAAGTCCACTCATTCTTACTTAAAAAATATTGTCTCAATGATAGAGACACCAACACAGATGAAAGCATACAGGTATGTTAAGGTTATCCTTTCTTTCTTTTGCCATGATCCATACAATACAAACGAGATGAGAAAATGCACAACTTCCATAAATGACTATTCTTAGAAGTATTAGAAATGCCTATGTTCTTGAACTCCCATATGTCTTATTATTCTATCATCTATTCATGGGTTTCAGAAAATATGTAAGTTGATAAAGTTTGTTTCATGGTTAAGTAATAGTAGTAGAAGTATTTCTAACATACTTATATCATATTTTATAGTGATATCAGAAGTGGCCAAGCGAGTTTGGCCCAAAGCTCCAGGATTTCTTAATAGCAGGTGGTGAGCATTGCTAGGAGGATTGAGGGTATGCATGCTAGGGAGAGAGAGGAGAGGGAGGCCAAGAGGTCTCGAGAGTCGAGCCATTTCTCTTGTGCCCGTACCCCAGCATCAGGTCATCATGGTAGGGGTTATATGAGTAGCCCTATTCATTCAGCTCTTCCAGCAATCAGTGGCATTCCAGCTCCTCATAGACCTCAGGAGCCTTATTATGCACCTTCGGTATCTAGCGTGCGTCCTACGTGGGGTGCTTTCAGAGGTCAGATAAGCAGACCTGGCATGAGCTAGTTATAGCCACCACGTCCTCCCAGAGCATATTTTGAGTGTGGTGACACATGCCATATGGTGAGGGATTGCCCCATACTTGGGAGGGGTGCACCTCTGCAGACTTCTCAGCCACAGCGTGCCCTGCAGAGTTCTCAAGCTATTGTTACAACTCTTGTTTCTACCCCACATGCTCAGCTAGCTAGAGGTAGAGGTTGGGGAGGTAGAGGTAGCCCTAGAGGGGGAGGCCAGTCCCGATACTATGCCTTTCCTACCCGTACCGATGTTGTTGCCTCCGATTTTGTCATCATAGGTATTATACTAGTTTGTCATAGAGATGCATCGATTCTATTCGATCTAGGCTCCACTTATTCTTATGTGTCTTCTTATTTTGCTTCGCATTTGGGTGTATCTCAGGATTATTTGAGTTCCCCTATTTATGTTTCTACTCCTCTGGGAGATTCTCTTGTTGTAAACCGCGTTTATCGGTCGTGTTTGGTAGTTCTTAGTGGTTTTGAGACCAGATCCGACTTATTGTTACTCAGCATGGTTGATTTTGATATTATCTTGGGCATGGACTGGTTTTTGACCCATTATACTATTCTTGATTGTCACGCCAAAACTGTGATGCTGGCTATGATAGGTGTACCGCGTGTTGAGTGGAGGGGTGCTTTAGATCACACTCCCAGTAGAGTTATTTCTTTCCTTAAGGCTTAGTGTATGGTTGAGAAGAGGTGTGACACGTATCTAGCTTATGTGAGAGATATCAGTATTAATACCCCTTCAATTGATTAAGTCCTAGTAGTACGTGATTTTCCTGATGTGTTTCCAGCTGATCTTCTGGGTATGCCACCTTATAGAGATATTGATTTTGGCATTGATCTGTTGTTGGGCACTTAACCCATTTCTATTCCTCCGTATCATATGGCTCCTCCTGAGTTGAAAACGTTGAATGATAAGTTACATAAATTGCTTGTTAAGGGTTTTATTTGGCCTATTGTATCACCTTAGGATGCTCATATCTTGTTTTTGAAGAAAAATGATGGTTCTATGTGTATATGCATTGATTATCGCCAGTTGAACAAAGTTACAGTGAAGAACCATTATCATTTGCCTCGTATTGATGATCTGTTTGACCAGCTTCAGGGCACAAATGTGTTTTCTAAGACTGGCTTGTGTTCAAGTTACCATCAGTTAAAGATTCGGGAGCCAGATATCTCGAAGACTGCCTTCAGGACTCTATATGGTCATTATGAGTTCTTTGTTATGTCATTTGGGCTGACCAATGCCCCAACAACCTTTATGCATTTGATGCACAGTGTGTTCCGGCCATATCTTGACTTGTTCGTCATTGTCTTTATTGATGATATTCTTGTATACTCCCGGAGCTGAGACGATCATGAGCAGTACCTGAGGATAGTGCTTCAGACTTGAGGGAAAAGATGTTATATGCGAAGTTCTCAAAATGTGAGTTTTGGTTGGATTCCATGGCTTTCTTGGGTCACGTAGTATCGAGTGAGGGTATATGGGTGGATCCGAAGAATGTGGAGGCAGTGCAGAGTTGGCCCAGACTATCCTCGGCTATAGATATCTGCATTTTTCTTGGCTAGGCATGTTATTACCGTCGATTTATTGAGGGGTTTTCATCTATTGCAGCACCTATGACCAGGATGACCCAGAAGGGTGCTCCGTTCCAGTGGATGGAAGAGTGTGAGGCGAGCTTTCAGAAGCTTAAGACAGCTTTGACTACATCCCCAGTTTTGATATTGCCTATAGGTTCGGGGTCTTATACTATCTATTGTGATGCCTCGATGATTAGACTTGGAGCGGTATTGATGCAGGATTGTAGGGTGATTGCCCATGCGTCCAGGCAGTTGAAGGTACATGAGAAGAATTATCTTGTCCATGATCTTGAGTTAGCAGTTATTGTTCACGCCCTGAAGATCTGGCATCATTATTTGTACGGTGTTCCTTGTGAGATTTATACTGATCATCGGAGCTTGCAGCACCTGTTCAAGCAAAAGGATCTAAATTTGAGCCAGAGGAGGTGGCTAGAGTTGCTGAAGGACTATGATATCACTATTTTGTATCACCCGGGCAAGGCCAATGCGGTGGCCGATTCCTTGAGTCACCGGGAAGATATTTTGGGGAGTTTGGATTATTTACCAGCATCAAAGAGGCCTATGGCAATGGACGTTCAAGCCTTAGCCAGCTAGTTTGTGAGATTTGATCTTTCAAAGCCCGATTGGGTTCTAGCTTGTGTAGTTTCTCGGTCATCCTTATTTGATCGTATCAGGGAGTGTCGGTTTGATGACCCTCACTGCTTGTCTTGAAGGACAAGGTTCAGCACGGTGATGCCAGAGATGTGACTATTGGTGATAACAGAGTATTGAGGATGTATGGTCGGATTTGTGTACCCAATGTTGATGGGCTTTGGAAGTTGATGTTAGAGGAGGCCACAGTTTGCAGTATTCCATTCATCCGGGTACCGCGAAGATGTATTAGGATTGAGTCAGCACTATTGGTGGAAGTGGATGAAGAAAGATATACTGGGACTTGTAGCTCGGTGCCTCAATTGTTAGCAGGTAAAGTATGAGCACCAGAGTCCGGGTGAATTGCTTCAACAGATAGAGATTCCGGAGTGGAAGTGGGAGAGGATCACCATGGACTTCGTAGTTGGACTCCCACGGACATTCAAGAAGTTCGATGCCATTTGGGTGATTGTGGATCAGCTGACCAAGTTCGCGCACTTTATCCTATGTGTACTACTTATTCTTCGGAGCAGTTGGCGGAGATTTATATCCATGAGATTGTTCGTCTTCATGGTATTCCAGTTTCTATCATTTCAGATAGAGGTACTCAGTTCGCATCACGGTTCTGGAGGTCTGTTCAGCATGAGTTGGGTACTCGAGTGGATTTGAGCACAACATTTCACCCTCAGACGGACGGACAGTCCGAGTGCACTATTTAGATTCTTGAGGATATGCTCCGAGCATGTGTGATTGAGTTTGGAGGGTCGTGGGATCAATTTTTTCCACTGGCAGAGTTTGCTTACAACAACATCTATCAATCCACCATTCAGATAGCGCCGTATAAGGCTTTATATGGTAGGTGGTGTAGATATCTGGTGGGTTGGTTTGAGCAGGGTGAGGATAGATTATTGGGCACAGACTTGGTTCAGGATGCTTTGGAAAAGGTTAAGATGATTCAAGATAGACTCCGTACAGCCTAGTCCAGACTGAAGAGTTACTCAGATCGGAAGGTTCGTGATGTTTCCTATATGGTTAGAGAGCGGGTTCTGCTTCGGGTTTTGTCTATGAAAGGGCGTTATGAGATTTGGGAAGAAGGGAAAGTTGAGTCCGAGGTGTATTGGTCCTTTTGAGATATTGAGGTGTGTTGGAGAGGTTGCTTATGAGCTTGCCTTACCTCCCAGCTTGGTAGGAGTCCATCCGGTATTTCATGTTTCGATGCTCCATAGGTATCACGGTTATTTGTCGCACGTGTTGGATTTCAGTTCAGTCCAGTCAGAAAAGGATCTATCTTATATTATGGAGCCAGTGGCGATATTGGACAGGAAGGTTTGAAAACTGAGGTTAAAGAACATTGCATCAGTAAATGTTCAGTAGCGGGGTCAGTCGGTCGAGGAGGCGACCTAGGAGACCGAGCAGGATATGTGCAACTGTTACCCTCATCTTTTCACTACTTTAGGTATGTCTCTATGTTCGTTCGAGGACGAACGAATATTTAAGTGTTTGAGGATGTAATGACTCGTCTGGTCGTTTTAAGAATTTACACCAAGATCCCTTATTAACTGCTTTCCCCATGTTTATTTCTGTTATTTTGATTTGCCGGGATGTTCAGGTTTGAGTTTCGGTGAGTTTTTGGACACTTAGTCCCTAAATGAGAGTTTAAGTTCTAGAAATTGGACCATAGTCAAAGCAGTGTGAAGATAGACTCAGAATGGAATTTCTTCGGTTCCGTTAGCTCCATTTAGTGATTTCAGGCTCAGGGGCGTGATCCGTAGCTAATTTAGGCTTGAAATGCCGAAAGTCGAATTTTTGAAGTTTCTGATTCGATAGTGAGATTTTGATCCGAGGGTCGGAATGGAATTTCGGAAGTTGGAGTAGCTCCGTAGGGTTGAATGTGGCGTGTGTGCATAATTTCAGGTCATTTGGCCGAAGTTTGATAGACATTTTGATCGAAAGCATAATTTGGAAGTTTTGGAAATCCTTAGGCATGGATTGAAGAGTGATTTGTGGTTTTAGCATTGTCTGATGTGATTCGAGGGTTGGAATAAGTTCGTTTGATGTTTTAGGACTAGTTGGTATATTTGGTTAAGGTCCCAGGGGCCTCGGGTATGTTTTGGGTGATTAAACGGAAGTGGAATTGGACTTAGGAAGAATTGGAATTTGTTGAACATGTCATAACCGCACCTGTGAGTGTGGGACCGCAGGTGCGGTGCCGCAGAAGCGAGTTTGGCCCAAAGCTCCAGGATCTGCAGGTGCGACTAGGTTTTCGCAAATGCGGTGCCGCAGATACGGCCAAGCGACTGCAGATGCGGACCCAGCCCGTTATGTGACTTTTCGTACTTGCGATGCATTCTTCCATAGGTGCGGGACTACAGGTGCGCTCCCTTGACCACAGATGCGGTAATCACTGGGCAGAAATATAAAATTTCTAGGGTTTGGTTCAATGCCTGGAGAAATCAAATTGGAGCTCGGGAGAGGGCGATTTTGAGAGAAAATTGAAGAGGAAATCATTGGGTAACAATTCCTTAACCCTTTCTAGTTATATTCCATCAATCTATATTAAGTTTTATTATTTAATTTTGGATTGAAGATTAAAATTGGGGAAAAATTTGAAGAAAGTCCTTAGACCTAGAATTCGAATTTTAATTGGGAATTTGACCTTAGATTTGGATAATTTTTGTATGCATGAACTTGTGAGAGTCTGAGGATTCTGAAAATATATATTTTACCCGATTCCGAGACGTGGGCCCGAGGGGTGTTTTGGTCATTTTACCTAATTTTGTGTATTAGCTTAGAATTTAATTGTAGAATTAGTTACTTGAAGTGTTATTTACATTATGCAGTTGAATTGAATAGATTTGGGCCATTTGGAGTCGAGTACTCGTGGCAAGAACGTGGTTTCGAGTTGATTTGAGCTGGTTCGAGGTAAGTGGCTGCCTAACCCTGTGTGAGGGACCTTCCTCTTAGGATTTGGTATATTTGATAATTGATATGCCCTGTATGTAAGGTGACAAGTGCGTACTTGTGCTAATTTTTTCCAGTTTATCATTAAGTAATTACTAGCATGTTTCCTTTCCTGTTTGTATTACATGCAAATTTAAGCATGTTGTTAGCATAGGAAAGCATGTCTAATTGACTTAATTGCCTTACTTGCTCAAACTGCCTTATTTGGATTACGTGCAGAATGCTAAGTTAGAAATACCTGTTTTACTTTGGTTTGGAACTTGAATTGAACTGTGTACTCTTCTTCTTGTTGCTCTATGTTTACTTTGGGACTACGAGACAGTATCCCGGGAGATCCCCCTGTACGTTTACTTTGGGACTACGGAACGATATTACGGGACATCCCCCTGCACATTTACATTGGAACTACGGGACTACACCCGGTAGATTCCCCTGTACTGAGTATTTACATTTTTGGACTACAGATTGGTATTTCGAGAGATCCCCTCGCATTATGAGTTGGACTACAGGACGGTATCCCGGGAGATCCACTGGATATTTATATTTGGGACTATAGGATGGTATCCTGGGAGATCCCCGGTTGTTATCTTTATTTTGAGCCGTATTTTCTCTCGGTGTTTACTTTGCCTCTGTAGTAGCTGTTGCTGTCCTTTTTATCTGTGTTACTTTTACTGTTGTACTTATTATACTGCTCTGTTCAACATTATCAAATTTTCTAATTTATTTAACCTCAGTAGGGCCCTGACCTTCCTCGTCACTACCCAGCTGAAGTTAGGCTTGACACTTACTGAGTACCACTGTGGTGTACTCATGCCCTTTTCTGCGCATGTTTTTTCATGTGCAGATCCAGGTACTTCTATTCAGTCCTATTACCCCTTGAGGCAAGGCGATTGTCCCAGAGATTTTGAGGTATAACTGTCGCATCCGCAGACCGAGGAGTCCCTTTCTATTCTCTTTTTTAAGTACAAGACCTTCTGTATTTCTTTCCATTGTTAGATGTTCTGGAGTTAGACACTTGTAAATATTCAAAGGCTTATGGTTTCATGAGATTCCGAGTTTTGAAAAATTTTGCTAGTTTCGATAAGTTGTATTGTATATGTCGAACGACATTTTAAATACTGTTTAATTCTGATATTTTTGGTTTTTAATTATTTCTTCCACAAGTTTTGTTTATTTCCCATATTTTTAGGCTTACCTAGTCGTAGAGACTAGGTGTCATCACAACAGTTCACGGAGGGCGAACTGGGGTCGTGACAGATGCCCTCAAAGGCTTGATGATGTTATGTACATGACATGCCTACGCATATGCATGATATTATAAGTATTTCATAATTTACAGAACTATCCAGACTTACAAGTTGAGTCTTTTACTCCATGTTTCTCCCATGTTCTTTATATACTGATTTACATACCTTACATACACAATACATTATTTGTACTAACGTCCTTTTTATGGGGATGCTACATTTATGCCTATAGGTATAGATAATGAGATCGACGAGCCCTCATAATAGACGATATTGGCTTCAATGAATAATCGGTAAGACTCCACCTCATCTGGAGTGCAGCCGGGTCTACGAGTCATCATATTAGAAGTTTTCTACAGACTTATGGGTAGGCCAGTACCCTGTCCCATTCGATGACAAATAATCTTAGAGGCTTTGTATATAGAGGTTTATTTTGTACGGTATGTCAGAGGCCTTGACTGCCCATATGTACTCAAGTTTTAAAAAGGGCGGTTCATTAATTCTGTATTTTTCCACTTATAGTTATACATAACAAGTGGTGGCCATGTTGGCCCATGATAGTTAGAAGAAAAAATAACTTACAGAGTGGTTCGCTCGGGCCAGCTCGGCACCGAGTGCCAGCCACGCCTCTCCAGGTTCGAGGTGTGACAACAACACAATCCAAACAAAAGAGTTGCGCTGATCGGAAGGTTCGTGATGTAGCTTATATGGTGGGAGAGAAGGTATTACTCAGAGTTTCGCCCATGAAGCGTGTGATGAGATTCGAGAAGAAGCACAAGTTAAGCCCTCAGTATATTGGCCCTTTTGAGAGGTGGCCTACAAGCTTTCATTGCCACATAGTCTATCGAATGTTCACCTGGTGTTTCATGTTTCCATGCTCCGCAAGTACTATGGTGATCTGTCTCATGTTTTGGACTTCAACACGGTTTAGTTAGATGGAGATTTGACCTATGATGTGGAGGTGGTGGCCATTTTTGATCTGCGGGTTTGAATGTTGAGATCAAATAATATAAATTCAGTGAAAGTTCAGTATAGTGGCCATCCAATTGAGGAGGCTACTTGGGAGACTGAGCAGGAGATGTGGAGCCACTATCCACACCTATTTGAGACTCCAAGTATGATTCTAGACCCGTTTGAGGACGAATATTTGTTTTAGAGGGGAAGAATGTAATGACCGGGCCGGTCAATTTGAGTATTGTAGCCCCGCTCTCTCATTTATTTTTCTAAGTTCATTTGTGGTGATGGGACTTGATGGGGTAGTTGGTTTGGTTTCGGGGATGTTTCAGAATAAAGTAGGACGCTTAGTCCCAAGGTTGGAAGCTTAAGTTGAAAGAGTTGTAATGTTGACTTATATGTAAATGACTCCGAAATGGAGTTTTGATGGTTACGATATATTTGTATGGTGATTTTGGATTTAGGAGTATATCCGGATATTGAGTTGGAGGTATGTAGGTCGTTTTGGTTTTAATTGGCGAAAATTGAAAAGTTGAAGGTTTGAAAGGTTGAGAAGTTTGAACGAGAGTTGACTTTATTGATACTGGCCTCTAGTTCCGGAAGATGGAATAGGTCTATTGTTTTATTTATGACTTGTATGCAATATTTCAGGTCAATCGGATTTGATTTCATAGGTTTCGGTGTTGGTTTTTGTTATGCCTTGCAATATTACGTCGGTGATGTTACGCCTTGAAGTATTACACTGCGATCATGTTTGCGCTTTGTAGTATTAAATTACGACCATATTGCATCCTGTAGTACTGTACGTTGAATTTGTCGTAAGGTAATGTACATCAGTCTAATAAAAAGATTATTTGGAGATTATAAGGATTATGCTATTTCAAACAAGTGATGAGTAAATTCGTGAAGGTGAGATGGGAAGCAAGTCAAAGAAAATGAATTTTAATCCATGTTTGGCATGTTGGGAAAAAATACAGGCCGAGCGTTAATACGCGATATTTATGAACTAATGCATACAAGGTACCACATGGCCATGATAGTAAGATGTATAAGGTATGTTAAGAGTGAGTAGTATTTTAAGTAAGTGGAGATAATTCTCAATTACGTGGGTAATTATTTAATTATTGGTTACTAGGAGATTAATAAATTACTAATTAATTAAAAAAAATTGATAAGTTTGAATATCCTTACCTTTAACGTGGCATCAATCCAATTCCTAACAAAATGTCTCTTAGTCATCTTGGTTAAGTGGTAAAATACTACAAAACACTTCTTTCTTATATATATCTTGAATACAAGACCTTATAAACAAAATTCCTACAATTTCTTATGATCAGAAGTGAGTTTTGATAAGTTTTAGGCGAAATGGCTTCGTGGCCACTTAAACTTGTACTGGATATTAAAGCCGATTTATAAACTTTTGATTTTTCCATTTTAACACCTCAACTCAACCAACTGAGTATAAATAAACCCCTTCGTCAGAGCATGTAACTCAATTGCCTGACATGAAGAACACGTCAAATTCTAAGACCATTTATTATTTTATATGTGTCATTTGTGGGTCCATTTTCCTTAAACTAATTTATCAAAATTTCTTTATTATTTTGTTTCTTCACTTTTTCTTCTACAACTTTTAGTGTTGCAGTCCGAGAAAAAAATCTAAGCCATAACCTGACCACATGCCTCAATCATCCATGAACTTCCATAAAATTCATTTCATCTATCACTTTTAATAAAATCCATAGAATTCAAACCCCACATCAAAGAGTCGATGGGGCACCTATTAAAATTCCGTCAAGGCATCAAGAGAGCCGGCGAGACTATGTCCAAGAAGGACATGAATGGTGAAATCATAAAGAGAGAAGAAGTCGGACTCCGTAAGTAGGATTTTTCGACTAAAACTCGACGATATTCCGATGTTCTCTCTTTTCTCTATCTATCTTCTTGTCTGAGATGGCTACAAAAAAGAGAAGGGGAGTTAATGTGAGAGAAAGGATTGTTAGAATATTTTTGACAAAATTCATTATTTTTCTTTGTTTTTCACTGCACTGGGTTTGAAATAAAGAGAGGAAGAGGCGGGGAAAGATTGGAGTGGGGGAGAACGAAAAGAAGGGAAGGTGTGGGGCAAGCGACAATGGGGAAATAGGAAAAGAAACAGGAAGAGGAAAAAAGGTAGAGGAATAATGGTATTATTGATTTGGGGTGGGGTAAGGTAGGGTGGGGGCTTATTTTCTTTCTTTTTCATTTGCAATTTTTATGTTTAGATTTTTTAAAATCAAAATAATTGTAGTCATGCGCCTAATTTATGTGATTTGCATACTCTTTGTCCATATCACCTCTGCCACTGCCCCATGTGCATATTCAATGGTGAAATAGATTTATTAGTTACCAAATACCTGAGTTTGAGTGTTCAAATGGGAACGGTGTAAGTTTGTGGATCGATTTTACAAATGAGAGCAAGTTTAAGTGGCCGGCAGGCTATTTCGCCTAAGTTTTAAACAAAGTTCATTTTTAAAAACCCTACTATCTTAGCAAATATCATAAGTTTCAACAAAATCTTCTTGCCACCAATTCCTACCAAAAAATCCAACGAGAATTAATAGAATATTAACAACGTAAAATTTTTTGTGGTTCTAAAGGAGTACGGTGCAACATTTTCCAAGAATATCATACGGATTTTTTCCTACTCCGAGTATGTTAAGGTCATCCTTTCTTTCTTTTTGGCATGATCCAAATTATACAAAAGAAACGAGCAAACACACAGTTTCCATAAATTAATCTATTCTTAGAAATACTAGGGGTATTTATATTCTTGATTCCCCATGTGAATTATTATTATCTTCTGTTCATGGGTCTCAGAAAAATACGTATTTGATAATGTTTATCCGAAGGGAATATTGAGTTTTATGGTATTCTGAGAAAATCTTATTAACGTATTTCTTAAGCATTTCATGCATTTATACATGTACATTGATCCATGACTCAAACAACATTATTTATGCATATATATGTATGTATATATATATATATGTGTGTGTGTGTGTGTGTGTGTATGTGATATGGGAAAAGGTTACGGTGTTATATACGTACCATCACCTAATCAGCTGGTACACGTTGATAATATTTCCCACAGTAGCCGAGATGATGATGGGATGCCCTCAAAGATTTTATGATGTTATGAGCACATGTACCAATGCACGATATGACATTCATACGCATATGCATGACACTATAATTACATGATTTATAGAGTTATCCAAATTTACAGGTTGAGTCATTTACTCTATATTTTTTCCATGTTTGTTATGTACTTATTTATGTGCCTTACATACTCAGTATGTTTTTCGTACTGACATCCCTTTTGCATGGGGACACTGCGTTTCATGCCCGCAAGTCCTAATAGACAGGTCGAGAGCCCTTCAAATAGGCTATCAGCTCAGCGGAAGATGTTGGTGCACTTCATTTGCTTCGGAGTTGCTTGATTGGTAAGTATGATTTAGACGTGTATTTTTTGGTATGGTGGAACTTTGTCCCGACCTTTATGACATTTATGTACTTTAATAGGCTTGGGGATATATATCATGTACGTAAAAGATTGTACGGCCTTGTCGGCCTATGTTTTGAGTTTATAAATAATCATGTTGGCCTATTAGGCCCGTATGTTACGTGAATATGATGATGTAATAAGAAAGATACGTTACGTTGGTACTCGGTTGAGTAAGGTACCGGGTGCCCGTCGCGGCCCATCGGTTTGGGTCATGATAAAAGTTGTATTATAGAAGTTCTGTCCTAGGGAGTCTACAAGCCGTGTCTAGTAGAATCGTGTTTATGGGTGTGTCGTGCACCACACTTATAAGCAAGAGGCTACACGGCATTTAGGACTGTCACTCTTTTTTCTTACTCTAGATCATGTGGTAGAGCTCACTTATATGAATTCAAATCCAAACTTCTATTCGTAATAAGATGATGCCTACACTTAGAAAGACGATCGATAAGAGATATAGTTGTGGAAGTGTTAAGTCAGAGGAACTCGATTTTGCATCTTGCTTACGATTAGTAAATGTGAGGTCTTCAACAGATCATGCGTGTACTAAAAGGTGTAAGGTTATTTGTAAGGAGCTTTTAGGAAAGGATACTTATTTACTATTACGATAAATAGGAATCGGAAGTAAGACACAAGTTTCAGCAAGCAAAAGAAGCAAGGTGAAGAAGGGTACGAGGTATCCAGTTAATAAATATTATCACTATTTACCATTCAGAAAGGGAGATATAAGCATTTTGAGTTACCTTCAACAGCAATAGATGTATGTACAATCAGCCACACCTATCTCAGTCATGCCCTATGGGAGTTAACGGATATGGTTTAAGAAAAGGAAAGGATAGCAGGATCCGGCTGGGGATAGAGTAACCCAAGATGATGGTGGGATTTGCGTTAGTAGACATATCCGAAGGATATTGTAAATGTACTAACAAAATCTCCCGGTGAGACACCCAGATGATACACTCTGAAATAATACAACTAGATATGAGTACTATAAAATAGGCACTAGAAGTCTTGAAAGGATAAATTTTACCTTAGTATGGCTCCCGTCCTTAGTAAAGAAAGAATGTTAGGCAACCTGAAGAGTCAGTAGACGGAGCAAGGGGAGCTAAAAGCAAAGGCATGGCATGTGGAGCTCTTCACAATAAAGTGTTAGACAGAAATGTTAGCAAAAATGAGAAGATAGCTAATGAAGCATTTAGAGAAAGATGTGATTCATGGATGACAACGGAAAAAAAATGAATGACGATATTATAGGATATATAGTTAAGTGAAGGAAAAGATGAGAGGAGCCAGGCCTTGAGATAACAAAAGAGTATAGGCCATCAAGTTATATCCTCATTTCAAGAAATAAGTTCGTGACTCCAACGTGACTACCCGAAGGGAGAGTTAGACCTCAGAGTAATAAAAATCAGTATGGACTGGTGAATAAGGTAAACTAAACATGAATTAATGACTGAGTGACTTGATAATGGTAGGCATCATGAGAATTTCATATTGTTTTCCGGCCATAATAGAATAGACAACATAAGAAGATTCATAAGAAATTAAGAGAAAGGTCATTCAGGAAGACGGTTCCCTAAAGCAAGTAATGCGAGCAAAGTTAAGCTTAAGGGACTGCATGTGCTAGTTGCGATAAGTGTCATCATCGCGAGTAAGGGAATTTTTTATCCTTGGTACAAAAGGATTACCGCAAGGCGACTAAGGATCATTAATGTTGTGAAACGATGCTAAAGATGAAGAGCTAAAACATCTCTAGGTAGATCCTCGTGGCTTCAGCTCCTAGTACTCCCCTACATGGGGAAATATGGAGTGATGTGTCATTAAATTAGAATTAAGTGGTCCTAGTGAATGGTAAAGGAAGAATGCGATAAAAATTAAAAAGGAATGAAATGGCATTTATCCAAAATCCTACAGATACGCTATGATTCTGGAATATTGTGCAAGAACGACGTCAAGGAGAGGAAGTAAAGGTTCATACCCGAGTTGTTATTAATAAATAAGGATCCAGTGCGATATGTAAGTTAAGATAAATGAAATAACCTATGAAAGATTACGCGGAATATTGATATGAGAATGGGCCAACGAGTAGTTACTAATTGATCAGGAAGAGCCTAGTTATGGCTTAACGGGAGGTTACAGACGAGTTAGCAGATCGTGTAAGATAAACATAGTACAACCCAACATGGAGAATTCAGCCCCACAGTAATGTCATTATATCGCTTGAGATATATTCAAATAGGAGTCGGGTTATTTAAAGGTACCACATGAGTGTTACGGGGATAAAAGAGAGTGCCACTGAAAAGACAGTCAAAATATCAGTTTGGGAGAAACCCTACAAGCACAAGGGCATGAAGGTAATTAACTACGGATGAGTATAGGCAAGGAAGAACATCAAAAGGTCTATAATAAGCTCACAACTTTACAATAGTCATGGTTCTCCCTAAGTACTACAACGAAAGGCTAGCTGAGCTAATAAGGAAAAAGGCTGCAACCTAAGCAAAATAACCTAAAGAGGAAATGGTCATTTAACAACAGTGTCACAACAACATTGTAAGTACTCCGAAGGAAAGTGGCACGTACCGTGGCTAATGAACGGGAAGTAAAATTAAAAGTAGTATTCGAAATCACATGAGTTGCATGAAACCTCCGGCATGTGTGGGAACTAAGACAAGATAAGTATGCACGCAATAAGGGGGCAGAAAGACCAGGAAAAGTAATAGCTTATGTTAAAGAAAGCTGAAAAGGAATGAAAGGAATTATTCAATCAATGATCCGGGGTTGGTGAAATTATGAACATAATGAAGAGTCTGGAGTTTTATTCCTGCGACATATACATTCGTAGAAGATTCTGATATATTTTAAAAGAAAAAATTGAGCCCACGTCATAGATAAATGATTGAATGTTAAAGGATTATATCATGAATACCCCCAGCGCTTAGGAAAGGCTAAATTAATAACTAAAACCAGGAGACACAAATAGGAAGATAGCTTAAGCATAAAGGCCGATTAAAAGGAGAAGGAAACTAAAGAGTTACATCAATAAAGTAAATCAAGAATTTGATTATTGAACCCAAAAAATAATGGCCATAGTGATTGAGAACACTACAGGATCACTCTTGTATTAGAGGTACAAGTCAGATAGTACAACAACCATATTCTATAAGGGCTCCACGATAAAGCCAGTTAGAACAATACCGGCCTTATAGAAAGTCGGTATGAAGCTCCCACTGGATTGTGTATGCACCAAAGGTGCAAGTGTTATAATAAGAGCTTGAAGTTGTGGATGTAAATTTTACCTATGTGGAAGGGAGGTCATGAATGAAATAGAAGATATGATGCGAGATTTCAAGGCAAAGGTAAACAATGTACGAGATACTCAATTGTAGAAGGTTGAGAATAGTCTATACTTTGGGTAGAAGGCCAGAAGCACGGAGATTCAATATCCAGGAATGATAGCGATATTGTCAGTGGCATGCCTTCCAGCCTATGGTTTCTAACTATCAAAAGGTCTAATTAGAGAGTAAAAGAAGAGTTAGAGATGATGTAATGTCTCGCTTGATATTCCATAATAACATAAGGTAATCTATGGTTCAAGCAAGTTGAGGGAAGGTTGCGAACAATTATGAATAGAAATGTATAGGTCGCAAGCTAAAGTATGGTAGATCGACAAGTTTATAGGAAGATATGAGTAAGGATAAGAAAAGGCGAGTGAAAAAGTGACAAGAATGGATAAGTTCTTGGGATATTAAGCTCATGAATAGAAGAGAGCTGATGGATTATCTAAGTTATAGAAGGCTTAGTATAGCTAAAATGAACTCAAATGAGTCTAAGACTAGTAGCATTTAAAAGTAATGGAATGCTTCCCTGGTAGTAGAATAAAGGCATAGTTATGATAAATAAAGGATGATGTTTGGGCCTTCAATTGAGTAATGACTAGAAGAGGATTGCATGAATTGCAAGGGGCTAAAATACCCATATAAGGTGAGTCACGTTGGGATTCTATAAAGTACGATTATAGAAGTATAGTATCAGCCCTACGTAGATCAATATAATTACTCCGGATGTCCCTATGAGACACGAGCCCCAACAACGGCATTACATAAGAGATCAAGTTATCAGTGGTAGATGATGGATCAACCTTAAGGTAAATAAAAAATAGATGGATAAAAGTTCAACAGTATAAGATTAGATTAGACCATTAGTCTTAAGGATAAGCAACGAGAGTGACCTAAAGTTAGTTGTAGACCTCAGTAATGATAAATCAAAGTAAGGATTATGGTATAGTATGACCTATATAGATGCAGTAAAGTCATACGGATGGATAATTAGGTTAATGAAATAAGATATAGCCATATTCGCAAGTTCTACAAAGCATCGAGCGAAGAACTTCAGTACACCTATAAATGCCTAGAGAAACATCATATTAAGACTTGTATATATTTACAAAGTAAGGCCTAGAGATTGGCTAAAAGCTGGAGGAAAAAGGAGAGAAGAGTTACATAGGCACACTGACAAGGTCAACATCATAGAGGCTGCATGGTAGGAGGTAGCAACAGTTATGAGATTGGAAGGAATTCGATCACAAGTTATGGTATGGGAAAGAGGCCTAAAAGGGGGAATGCTATGGCCTTTGGATTTATTCACAGAACAACTGCCTAAATGGCAAGGTGAGTATTAAGGTATTCACATGAGCTATAAGTTATGAAAATGATAAGATCATCAGTCAACGTTCGAGGACAAATGTTTCAAAGGGGGAATGATGTTACGCCCCATAATATTACGTCGATGATGTTACGCCTTGAAGTATTACACTACAATGATGTTGCGCTTTGCAGTATTAAATTACGACGATGTTGCACCCTTTAGTATTGTACGTTGAATTTGTCCTAAGGTAGTGTACATCAGTCAAAGAAAAAGATTATTTGGATATTGTAAGGACTATGCTATTTCAAACAAGTGATGAGTAAATATATATATGGGATATGGGAAAGATTACGGCATTATATACGCACCACCACCTGATCAGCTGGTATATGATGATGTTGTTGCCCATAATGGCTGAAATATGATTCAAACGACGTTATATACGCGTATATATATGGGATATGAGAAAATGTTACAGCATTATATATGCACCACCACCTGATCAGCTAGTATATGATGATGATGTTGCCCACAATGGCTGAAATATGATTCTAACAGCGTTATATACGCATATATATGTATGTATATATATGTATATGGGATATGGAAAAGGTTATGGCGTTATATATGCACCACCACCTGATTAGCTGGTATACGATGATGATTTTGCCCTCAAAGGCTGATGATGTTATGAAACATGTACCTATGCATGACATGATATTCATACGCATACGCATGACGCTAAAAGTAATTTATTATTTACAAAGTTATTCAGACTTACAAGTTGAGTCATGTACTCTATATGTCTTCTATGTCACTTATGTATTTATTTATGTGCCTTACATACTCGGTACATTATTCATACTTACATCTCTTTTGCCTGGGGACGCTGCGTTTCATGCCCGCAGGTCCCGATTGACAGGTGGATAGCCCTCCAAGTAGGCTATCAGCTCAACGTATATAACGCCGTAATCTTTTTCCATATCCCATATACATATATTTACATATATATGCGTATATAACGCCATCTGGTCATGGGTCAATGCACATGAATGCAATGCATGAAAAGTACGTTAATAAAATCTTTTGGAATTTCATAAGATTATTTTGTCTTTTAGCAATATCATAAAGCATACTCTTTTCAACTTTCGTATTTTTCTGAGACCCATGAACAGATGATAAAATATTATGATACACAGAAATTCAAAAACATATATATCTCTAATACTTCTATGAATAGAGTCATTCATGGAATTTGTGCATTTTCACGTTTCGTTTGTATCGTATGGATCATGCCAAAAAAAAGAAGGGATAGCCTTAACATACCTAGAGTAAGAAAAAAATCCGTTACAATTACACAGTGTAACTTCACGTGAATTCCTTTGCTGAAGCTATCACGTTTTCCATCTCATATACTTCTGAATTTTGATACTTTTATGGCTTAGCCAAGATTCCTCTCTTTGGTGCCATAACTTTTTCCTATTTTCTAAGATATATTTGTTATGAAAAAGTATTTAAGGAATGACAAAGAAATTTGAGAGTGTGAAATTAAACTGATTGGAAAGAATAAGAACAATGGTCTTTGGTTTGTATGGAAATCTTGATGTCTCTAATTAAATATTTGTGAGACTTGGTTCTAAATGATAATTCCAGCAAGCTTCTGTAATTTTCCATCTCAAATTATATAAATATAATGAGCTCTTATCTTAAGGACTTGTGGGCCCCACTTTTGCGGTGACTTGGCAATTAAAATCCCTTAAATGTGCCACCTAATTGCATGAATTCAAGAGTCATCATATTGAAATTTGGGGGCTGCCACATTACTTCCTTTGGTCTTTATCTAAAAGACCTTAATCACCCATTCAATTCTTAATCAATTAGTTAATCTCCCATTAACCAATAATTAACCAGTCACCCACATATTTAAGAACTATCTCAAATTATTTAAAATACTACTCAATTTTGACACACCTTATACACCTTAGTATCATGGCCATGTAGTACCTTGTATGACACTAGTCTATAAATATCGGGTATTTTAGCTCGGGCCGTATTTTATTCCAAAATGCCAAACTTTGACAAAATTCGTTTTTTGAGACTTGCTCCCCCTTTCACCTTCATGAATTTACTAATCATTTGTAAAAATAGCATAATCCTTAAAATTCCCAAATAATCTTTTCCTTGGACTGATGTCAATTACCTTACGACAAATTCAACGTAAAGTACTGTAGGGTTCAACACTGTCGTAACTTATTATTGCAAGCGCAACATTGCCGTAATATAATTCGACAGGGTGCACTGCCGTAACTTATTACTGTAAAATGTAACATCTCTGTAATGTAATACTGTTGGGTACACTGTCGTAACTTAATACTGTAGGATATAACATCATCGTAACATATTACTACAGAGGGTAATACCATCGAAACATATTACTGCAGAGCATAACATTGTCGTAATATAATACTGTAGGACGTAATATTAACGTAATATTGTTGGGCGTAACATCATTTCCCCCTTTGGAACATTCGTCCTCGAATGTTGACTGATGCTCTTATCATTTTCGTAACTTATAGCTCTTGTGAATACCTTAATACTCTTCTTGCCATTTAAGCAGTTGCTCTGTGACTAAATCTAAAGTCTAGGGTATTCCCTCTTTAGTCTTTTTGCTCATATCATGACATGTGGTCGAAATCTTCCTAATCTTGCAACTTCTGTTGCCTCTTGTCATGTAGCCTATATGACCTGGCTTTATCGTAGGGCTGTTATAGAACATGGTTGTTGTACTTCCTCACTTGTTCCTCTGATATTAAGAGTGATCCTGCAATGTTCTCAATCACGATTTCTACAATTTCTGGGTCCAATAATCAGATTCTCGATTTACTTCATTTATGTAACTCTTTAGTTTCCTCCTTTTTCTGATCGGCCTTTATGTTGGCTTAAGTTATCTTCCAATCTGCGGCTCATGGTATTAACTATTACTTTAGGCCTCCATGGATGCTATGGAATATACACGATACAATCTTCTAAGAACTCATTCCTTTATCTATGACCTGGGCTCAATTCTTTCCTTTAACTTATACTGGAATCTTCTACAGCTATATGGTTGTCAACATATATGCTGCATGGATAATACTGCAAACTCTTAAGTACATTCATAACGTAACCAACTTTGGATCATTAATCGAATGATTCTCTCATTCCTTCTCAATTTTTATTAAACGTAAGCCATTACCTTTCCTGGTCTTTCTTCCCCCTTGTTGGGTGCATACTTAGCTTATCTTAGCTCTTACGCATGCCGGAGGTTTCATGCAACTCATTTAATTTCGAATACTACTTTTAATTTTACTTCCCATTCATTAGCCACAATAGGTGCCACTTTCCTTCGGACTACTTACAATGTTGTTGTGAGACTGTTGTTACACGACCATTTCCTCTTTAAGTTATTTTGCTTAGGTTGCAGCCTTCTTCCTTATTTTCTCAGCTAGTCTTTCATTGTAGTACTTAGGGAGGACCCTCTGACTCTTGTAAAGTTGTGAGCTTATTACATCTTATACCCAATAATTGATGATGTCCTTCCTCTCCTACAATTATCCGTAGTTACTTACCTCCTCACCCTTTTTCTTGTAGGGTTGCTTCTGAACTGATATTTGACTGTCTCCCCAGTGGCACTCTCTTTTATTCTTGTAACATTCATAAGGTACCTTTAACTACCCCGACTCTTATTTGAATATATCTCAAGTATTATAATGACATTACAATGAGGCTAAATTCTCTATGTTGGGTTTTACTATGTTTATCTTACACGATCTGCCGACTCATCTGTAACCTCTCGTTTAGCCATAACTGGCCTCTTCCTGATCAATTACTAACTACTCGTTGGCCCATTCTCATATCAATATTCCGCATAATCTTTCTTGGGTTAATTCCTTTGTCTTAACTTACATCTCACACTGGCTCCTTATTTATTAATAACAGCT
This sequence comes from Nicotiana tabacum, assembly GCF_000715075.1. NCBI lineage: Eukaryota > Viridiplantae > Streptophyta > Magnoliopsida > Solanales > Solanaceae > Nicotiana > Nicotiana tabacum. The sequence continues at coordinate 19,793,898 of NC_134085.1, forward strand.
CGGGTAGGAACCTTTACTTCCTCTCCTTGACGTTGTTCTTGCACAATATTCCGGAATCATAGCGCATCTGTAGGATATTTGGATAAATGCCATCTCATCCCTTTTTTTATTTTTATCGCATTCTTCCTTTTACCATTCACTAGAACCATTTAATTCCGATTTAATGCCACATTACTTTATATTTCCCCCTTTTAGGGGAGTACTAAGAGCTGAAGCCACGAGGATCTACCGATAGATGTTTTCCCTCTTCATCTTTCTCATAATTTCTTAACATCAATGATCCTTACTCGCCTCACAACAATCCTTCTATACCAAGGATGACAAATTCTCTTACTCGTGAGGGTGACACTTAGTGTAACTGGAATATACAGTCTCTTCCTTCATTTGACTATAGGTTATGTAAGACTTTACCCTTTTCATCCATGTATCACAACTTATTCATAATGCTTCCTTATCTCTCTTCTCATTATTCTGCTAATATTTCTGCATACCCTTTTTTCTTGTGAAAACTTCAATACGACATTCTTTCGCTTTTAGCTCCCCTTTGCCCCATTCACTGGCTCTTTTAATTGCCTAACATTCCTTCTTTACTTGGGGCGGGAGCCACACTAAAGAAATATTTATTCCTTTAAGGCTTCCAGTGCTCATATCTAGCTTTAATATTTTTGGGTGCACCATCTAGGTGTCTCACGAGGAGATCTACTAGCACACTTGCAATGTCCTTCGGATATGTCAACTAACACAATCAATTCACCCATCATATCTTTTTATACTACTTTTGTTAACCCTCATAGGTCATATCTAGAAGGGGTGCGACCAATTGTATATACCTCTGTTACTATTGAATATAACTAAAAAAGCTTATGTTCCTCTGCCTCAGCTCTTCCACAACTATCTCTCTCTCCAACCTTCTTTCCGGATATAGGCATCATCTTATTACGAATAAATTAGAATTTCGGAACTTGGATTCTTATAAGTGAGCTCTACCACACGATTTAGAGTAAGAAAAAAGAGTGACAATCCTAAATGCCCTGTAGCCTCCTACTTATAAGTGTGGTGCACGACACACCCATAAACAAGACTCTACTAGACACGGCTTGTAGACTCCCTAGGATAGAACTGCTCCGATACCACTTTTGTCACGACCCAAACTGATGGGCCGTGACGGGCACCCGATACCTTACTCAACCGAGTACCAACGTAACCTATCGTTCTTATTACATCATCATATACACGTGACATATGGGCCTTATAGGCCAACATGATCTTTTATACATATGAAACATAGGCCGACAAGGCTGCACAATCTTTCACGTACACGACATATGTCTACAAGCCTCTAAGAGTACATAAATGTCATACCAAACTATACACATCTAAATCATACTAACCAAACGAGCAACTACGAAGCAAATGGAATGCACCAACATCTTATGCTGAGCTGATAGACTACTTGGAGGGCTCTCGACCTGTCCATCGGGACCTGCGGGCATGAAACGCAGTATCCCCGGGCAAAAGGGACGTCAATACAAATAATGTACCGAGTATGTAAGGCACATAAATAAATACATAAGAGACATGGAAGACATATAGAGTACATGACTCGACCTGTAACTCTGAATAACTTTGTAAATCATAAATTACTTTTAGCGGCATGCGTATACATATGAATGTCTTGTCGTGCATAGCTACATGTTTCATAACATCATCATCCTCTAAGGGCAACCATATCGGCCACTGTAGGCAAAATTACTATCATATACTAGCTGATCAGGTGGTGGTGCATATATAACGCCATAACTTTTCCCATATCCCATATATATATATATATATATATATATATATATATATATATATATACATATATATACATATATATATATATCATATCATTTTAGCCACTGTGGGCAAATTATCAACGTATACCAGTTGATTAGGTGGTAGTGTGTATATAACGTCGTAACCTTTTTCCATATCCTATATACATATATGTATATGCATATATAACGCCGTTTGAATCATATTTCAGCCACTGTGGGCAACATCATCATCATATACCAGCTGATCAGGTGGTGGTGCGTATATAATGCCGTAACCTTTCTCATATCCCATATACATATATATACATACACATATACGCGTATATAACACCATCTGGTCATGGGTCAATGCACATGAATGCAATTCATGAAAAGTACGTTAATAAAATCTTTGGGAATTTCATAAGATCATTTTGTCTTTGAGCAATATCAGAAAGAAAATTCTTTTCAACTTTCGTATTTTTTTGAGACCTATGAACAGATGATAAAATATTATGACACACTAAAATTCAAGAACATAGATATCTCCAATACTTCTATGAATAGATCCATTCATGGAATTTGTGCATTTGCACGTTTTGTTCGTATCGTATGGATCATGCGAAAAGAAAGAAGGGATAGCCTTAACATACCTGAAGTATGGAAAAAATCTGTTACGATTACGCAGTGTAACTTCACGTGAATTCCTTTGCTGAAGCAATCACGTTTTCCATCTCATATACTTGTGAAGTTTGATACTTTTATGGCTTAGCCAAGATTCCTCTCAATGGTGCCATAACTTTTTCCTATTTTCTATATTATATTTGTTATGAAAAAGTATTTACAGAATAACAAAGAAATTTGACAATGTGAAATAAAAGTGAATCGAAAGAATAAGGACAATGCTCTTTAGTTTTATGGAAATTTTGATGTCTCTAATTAAATATTTGTGAGACTTGGTTCTAAATGCTAATTCTAGCAAGCTTCTGTAATTTTCCATCTCAAATTATATACATATAATGTGTTCTTATCTTAAGGACTTGCGGGCCCCACTATTGGGGTGACTTGGCCACCAAAATCCTTTAAATTTACCACATAATTGCATGATTTCAAGAGTCATCATATTGAAATTTGGGGGCTGCCACGTTACCTCCTTTGGACTTAATCTCCCCTTAACCAATAATTAATCAATTACCCACACAATTAAGAATTATCTCAAATTATTTAAAATACTACTCACTTTTGACACACCTTATACGCCTTACTATCATGACCATGTAGTACCTTGTATGGCGCTAGTCCATAAATACCGGGTATTTTAGCTCGGGCCGTATTTTATCCCAAAATGTCAAACTTTGACAAAATTAATTTTCTTAGACTTGTTCCCCCTTTCACCTTCATGAATTTACTAATCACTTGTGAAATAGCATAATCCTTATAATCCCCAAATAATCTTTTCCTTGGACTGATGTCAAATACCTTACGACAAATTCAACGTAATATATTGCAGGGTGCAACACTATCGAAACTTATTACTACAAAGTGCAACATCACCGTAATATAATACTACACGGTGCACTGTTGTAACTTATCACTACGAAGTGTAACATCTCTGTAATGTAATACTACTGGGTAGACCACTGTCGTAACTTAATACTGCATGACGTAACATCATCATAACATATTACTGGAGAGGGTAAAACCATCGTAACATATTACTGTAGAACATTGTCATAATATAATTCTGCAGGACATAATATTGACGAAATATTGCGGGACGTAACAGTTATGCCCTATGGGGCTATCAGGTGTAGTTTAATAAATGACAGAACATCAGGATCCGGCTGGGGTTAGAGTCACCCAAAATGGTTAATTGATTGTTTGTGTTAGTTGACATTTTCGAAGTTTATTACAAATGTGCTAATAGATCTTCTTGTGAGATACCCAGTTGGTGCACTCTAGAATATTAGAATTAGATGTGAATACTAGCATGATCAAAAAAAAAGAAAAATTCAAAAGATAGGAACCGAAAGCCTAGAAGGGATAAATATTACCTTAGTATGACTCTCGTCCCTAGTAGAGCAAGGACTTTGAGCAACCCGAAGAGCCGATGGATGAAGTAGGGGGAGGAAAAAACAAAAGAATGTCTTGCTAAAGTTTTCACAAGAAAGGGATAGGCAGAAATATTAGCAGAGTAATGAGAAGAGAGATAAGAAAGAATTATGTGTAAGATGTGATACATGGACGACAACAGTAGATCAAAAAGATGATGGTATTACCGGGTCCATAGTCAGGTGAAGAAAGAGACGAGAGGTGATAGTTCTTAAGACAACAAAAGAGTATAGGACATGAATTCATATCCTCATTTTAAGAAGTAAGTTCGTGACTCTAACATGATTACCAATAGGAAACGCTAGACCCTAGAATAATAGAGATCAGCATGGGCTGGTAAACAACATAAAGTAAACATGAATTAGGGATTTAGGGATTTGATAATGGTCAACATCATGAGAATTTCAGATTTTGTACTGGCAATAATAGAATGGACAACCGAAGAATATTCATGAGATATTCAGAGAATGGTCATTCAGGAAGACGCTTCCCTAAAGTAAGCAATGTGAGAAAAATTAAGATTAAGAGACTATATGTGCCAAATATACTAAGTGTCACCATCGCGAGTAAGGAATTTTTTATCCTTGGTACAGAAGAATTGCCGCAAGGCGAGTAAGGATCATTGATGTTGAGAAACGATGTCAAAGATGAAGAGGTAAAACATCTATAGGTAGATCCTCGTGGCTTCAGCTTTTAGTACACCCCTAAAGAAGGGAATATGGAGTGATGTGACATTAAGTCATAATTAAGTGGTTCTAGTAACTACGGAATAATAAAGGAAGAATGCATTAAAATGAAAAAGGAATGAGGTTGCACTTATCTAAATCCTACAGATATGCTACGATTCCAGAATATTATGCAAGCACGATGTCAAGGAAAGGAAATAAGGGTTCCTGCCCAGAATGTTATTGATAAATAAAGAGCCAGTGCGAGTGGTAAGCTAGACAAAGGAAATATCCCAAGAAAGATTACAAGGAATATTGATATGATAATGGGCCAATAAGTAGTTAGCAGTTGATTCAGGAAGAGTGTAGTTATGGCTAGATAAGGGGTCACATACGAATCAACATTTCAAGCAAGATAAACATAGTAAAACCCAATATAGTGAATTCAGCCTCGCAATAATGTCATTGTAATACTTGAGATATATTCAGATAGGAGTCAGGGTAGTGACAGGTATCGTATGAATGTTACAGGAATAAAAGAGAGTGCCACTGGGAAGACAATCAAAATATCAGTTCAGAAGCAACACTACAAACACAAGGGCATGCAGGTAAGTAACTATGGATAATTATAAGCAAGGAAGGACACAAAAAAGGTTTGTAATAAGCTCATAGCTTTACAAGAGTCAGAGGGTTCTCCCTAAGTACCACAATAAAAGACTAGTTGAGGAAATAAGGAAGAAGGCTTCAACCAAGGTACAATGACCTAAAGAGGAAAGGATTGTGTAACAACAATTTAACTACAAAATTGAATGCACTCCTAAAGAAAGTTTCACCTACCATGGATAATGACCAGGGAGTAAAACCAAAAGTATTATTCGAGATCATATGAGTTGCATAAAAACCTCGGCATGTATGAGAACCCAGGTAATCTAGGTATGCACACAAAATTGGGCAAAAAGACCAGGAAAAGCAATTGCCTACATTTGAAAAAAGCTGAAATGGAATGAAATGAATTATTTAATTAATGATCAGCCGTAGAAGACTCCGGTATAATCTAAAAGAATGAATTGGGTCCAGGTCATCGACAAAGGATTGAATCATTATAAGACTATATCATGGGTTTCCATAGAATCAATAAAAGGCTAAAGTAATAACTAAATGCCATGAGCCACATATCGGAATATAGCTTGAACCTACATAAAGGCTAATCTTAAGAAAGAGGGAACTAAAGAATTACATCAACTAAGTAAATTAGGAATCTGCTTATTAGACCCAGAAAGTCACAAACATCATGATTGAGAACATTGTAGAATCACTCTAAATATTAGAGGTACAAGAGAAAGAGTATAGTAGCCATATTCTATAACGGCTCGTAGATAGAGCCAGTTAGAAAAGTACTAGTATGGAGCTACCACCAGATTTTGTATGCACAAGAGGTGCAAGTATTATAAGAGGGCTTCAAGTTGTGGATATGATTAAACCTATGTGAAAGGGAGGTCATGAAAGAGATAAAAGATATGATGTGAGACTTCAAGATAAGTAAGGTAAAGGTGGACAACGTACGGGATACTCTAATACAGAAGATGGTGAATAGTGTTTACTTCAGATAGAAGGCTAGAAGTGCAGGGATTCAAGATCTAGGAATAATAACAGCATTGTCAGTAGCATATCCTCCAGCCTATGGTCTAGGTATCGAGAAGACTGATTTAGAGAATAAATAAAATTTAGAGATGATGTGATGTCTCGCTTGATATTCCAGAAAGACATAAGAAAATCTATGATGCAACCAAGTTGAAAGGTTGTAAGTCATATAAATAGATATGTGTAGGTCGCAAGCTATTGTATGGTGAAGTGACAAGGTTCTAGAAGACATTAGTAAGGATAAAAAAGGGTGAGTGAGAATGGTATAGAAAATGGATAAGTCCTTAGGATTAAGCCCATGAAAACAAGAAGAGCAGACGGTTTCTCTAAGTTATACAAAGCTCGCTGTAGCCTGAATGAACTCGAATGAGTCTAAGACTAATAGCATTAGAATAGATGGAATGTTGTAGAATGGGGGTGTGATTATGATAGATAAAGGATGACATTTGGGCCTTCAGTTGAGTAATGGTCTGACGAAAAAAAGAAAGAAAGGGATTTTATGAATTGTACGAGATTAAAATACCCACGTAAGTGAATCACATTGAGATGCTATAAAATATGTTTATTGAAGTACAATATCGCTGCTAAGTAGATCGGGAAAATCACTTCAAGTATTCCTCGATGCAACACAAGCCCTAGTAGCAAGGTATTACATAAGATATTTCAAGTTATCAATAGATGATTGTAGATCAACATTGAGGTGAATCAACAATGGATGGGTAAAAGTTGCAAAGTACCAGATGAGATAATGCCATCAGTCTTAAGCTGAACAGTAATGAAGAAAGGTCAAAGGATGTAGCTTTATGCATATAGGATAAGCAACGAGAGTAACATGGAGTTCGATAACAGACCTCAGTAACGATAAATCGAAGTAAGAATTTTGGTATAGTATGGCCTACTTAGATGTATAAAGAAAATGATTCCCAGAGGGACAACTTGGCATAATTTTGTATATGTCACAAAGTGAAGCCAAGAGATTGGCTAAAAGCTGAAAGAGTAGAGAAGAGTCAGGCGCACATACAAAGTTAGAGTCTTAAAGGCTACATGATAGAAGGTAGCAACAACTATGAGATTAGAAGGATTCCGACTACAAGTCGTGGTGTGAGAAAGAGGCTTAAAGGAGGAAATGCCCTGGCCTTTGGGATTCATTCACATAACAGTCGCCTAGATGGCAAGACGAGTACTAAAGTATTTGTAAGACCTATGGGTTATGACAATGATAAGAACATCAGTCAACATTCAAGGACGAATATTCCAAGGGGGGGGAATGATGTTACGCCCCACAATATTACGTCAATATTATGTCCCTAGTATTATATTATGATGATGTTACACTTCCTAGTATTAAATTAAGATGATGTTGCACCCTGTTGTATTGTATATTGAACTTGTCGAAAAGTAATTGACATTAGTCCAAGGAAAAAGATTATTTGGCGATTGTAAGGATTATGCTTTTTTAAACAAATGATCAGTAAATTCATGAAGGTGAGAGGGGAATCAAGTCAAAGAAAATAAATTTTTCGTCCAAGTTTTGCATATTGAGATAAAATACGAGCCGAGCGTTAACACCCGATATTTATGGACTAGTTCCATACAAGGTACTATATGACCATAATAGTAAGGTATACAAGGTATGTTAAAAGCGAGTAGTATTTTAAGTAATCTAAGATAATTCTTAATTATGAGGATTATTTGTTAATGGAGGAATTAACAAGTTAATCAAGTAATTAGTGGATAATTAATCCAAATATTTGGATAACAATTACATCTCCCAAGTGGAAGCACATCAAAGCATATTGGTGACTCTTAAATCACAATGCAAGGTGGCAAAATGGGATGAACTTTGGTGGCCAAGTCTCCAAAGTGGGGCCACACCACCAAGACCTTAAAACCCCTTCTCTAATTCACTTAAAGAGATGTGAATATCTCTTTAATATCTCTAATTCACTTCAGCAAATTCAAGACAAAAGTTTGCATATAAGCATCCTTAGCATCACAACGTGAGATGTTAAAATTTTAAGGGAGCATGGTACAATCATTCCCAAGAAAATCATACGGGTTTTTCCCTACTCCGATCTTGCTCACGTGTTTGGTCGTCATTGTCGTATGTTAGAGGGATTCTCAAGAGAACCGGTTCTAGTATGTTAAGGCTATCCCTTCTTTCTTTTTGCATGATCCATACGATACAAATGAAACTAGCAAAATATGCAACTTTGATAAATGACTCTACTCCTAAAAATACTAGAGGTGCCTATATTCTTGATTCCCCATGTGAATTATTATTATATCTTCTGTTCATGGGTCTCAGAAAAATACATATTTGATAAAGTTTATCCGAAAGGCATATTGATTTTGTGGCATTCCGAGAAAATCTCATTAATGTATTTCTTATGCATTTCATGCATTTATACATGTACAATGACCCATGATCAGATGGCATTATATACGTGTATATATGTATATTATATGTATATGGGATATGGGAAAAGGTTATAGCGTTATATACGTACCACCACCTAATCAGCTGGTATACGTTGATGATTTGCCCATAGTGGTCGAGATTATATGATTGGATGCCCTCAGCGGCTTGATAACATTATGTACGTACAGACATATGCATTACATGACATTTATACACATAATCATGATTTTATAAATATATTATGATTTATAGAGTTATCCATACTTACAGGTTAAGTCATTTACTCCATGTTTTTTCAATATATTTTATATACTTATTTATGTGCCTTACATACTCAGTACATTATTCGTACTGACGTCTTTTTGTTGGGGACATTGCGTACATGCATGCAGGTATAGACAATCAGTTTGACGAGCCCTCATAGTAGACGAGGTTAGCATTATCCACCTCAATTGGAGTGCATCCGAGTCTATGAGTAATCATGTCAGAATTATGTTACACACTTATAGGTAGGCCAGTACCCTATCCCATTTGATGTCAAATACTCTTAGAGGCTTTGTAGACAGAGTAATATTTTGTATAGTATGTTAGAGGCCTTGATGGCCCGTATATATTCATGATTTTAGAAAGATGGTTCATTGATACAGTGCTTTCCTACATACAGTTATACATTACGAGTTGTGGCCATGTTGGCCTAGTTACCAATGATAGTATGGTAAGAAAAATATATTATGTTGGTACTCGGTAAAGTAAGGCACCGGGTACCCGTCGTGACCCTTCGATTTGGGTCGTGACAAATAGCCCTTGTTCTTTCTTACCATAATAATCTCAAATGCCCCCCCAACCTAGTTCATTTCTTACCATACTCCAGCACCCTTGCTGCTTATCTCTTCAGTTCTCTTTCTGAGACCTAAACCTAACCCTAGTCGCTGCCACCTAAAACTAGCCCTAATCCCTCCGATCGTCACTCGATCCATGGATTTCCATCGGCGTTTGAGACCCTTGCCGATCTTTTATGTCTCTTGCTTTCTCGTTCTTATAATTTCCTAGAAAAATCTTGAAAAGATCTAACCAGATTTGGTTCAAGACTCTCTAAGAGTCCATCTATGGTTTCGAGTGTTACTATTACGATACTTTTACGGTCCAAATCTCTTGTTTGGGACTGGATTTCCCTTTACCCTTTAATTCATTTTTCAAAACCCTAATTTTAAACATGGATCCTTCCAGATCTTTGTAGATCTGGAGAGATTCCGAGTTCGTCACCAATTGTTTCTTTAATGTTGTCCTTTTTCCCTATTGATTTACCTCTTCGAGCTTCCTGGTGAGCTTACGCTTACTCTCAGCCTCTTTGATTGGTAGGCGGGCGGGCTAAGCCCCCTACTTAAGATTCAATTCATAATGCTAATTTTATGTAGCCTGATTTTTAGCACTATATTACTTTATATTTTGGGTTCTTTGTTATCTGCTGTTCGAATCTCTGCATACTTAAAATGTTTTCAAGTTTTCGTGATTTTTCTTTAAGTTTCTCTTATTCCTTTACTACTAACCGATTTTCAGAACTATGATCCTTTAGGTTTTTGATTTCTCTGATTTTTGCTGTTCGGATCTGTTTCGACCAAAACACTCATGCAAATGTACGCGATCGACAAGTAATATAGTAGTAAGTAAAGTATCGTTCCCACGAGGAATTGTGATCAACTTATAGACTGATGTAGACTCAAACAATTATCAATTCAAGCTAAATTATTACAAAATATTTAAAGAACCAATTTACAACTTACTTAGTAATTGCACAATAATTCAACACAAAACTACTACACCAATTTCACAATATGTTTATAACAATTTGGATAAATATATTCCCAGGTCATGGACTTGCTAGAAATTATGCTACTATTTTAGCTTAAAATGGATTTATTGAATTATCCGGGTTATTGATTATAGGGTTAATAATATTCATAAGAATCTTTCGAGTTCTTATGCATCTATTCAAGTTAAACTAATACCTATATGTCTATGGTATTAATATTAGCAAGAATGCATTTACAACTCCTATTTTTCAACCAAACAAGACAATTAAGTATATGTCTATCTTAATTGCGAATCTTTCACCCGATGCCCAAGATCTGGATCTTGCTCTATTTGATTCTATATGCAACCAAGAATTTCCTTTTTCAAGTTTAACTCAAGATTCGTAAATAATATTTCACTGTTAGCTACGCAGTAAAATAATTAGAAGCAGAATCAAATAAACAACTCATAACAATAAATTCAATATCTTCAATCTAAGCTTCAAATAACATAATTATCTAACATCCATGACCCAAGAATACTAGAGTTTTTAGCTACTCATAATCATACAAAAATCAACAATAAAAGTTTTAAACATAATATTAACAAACAAATAGAAGAAAGTTTAGAAGAACTCTTTGAATCCTTGCTCCAAGATGTTGTTCTTCTTCTCCTTTCTTAGCTCCAAGATGAAGCTCCTCCTTCTTCTATGGCTTTTTCTCCCTCAAATCTGATCTCCTCTCAATAATGGAACTTTACTTTATGTAAGTTGAGTGGATCCTTCCAGATTTCCCATTTTGCCCCCAAATAATTGATTGCACGGACTGGACTAGCGCGACAGCGCATGCCCAGTGCACATCCCGCGCATATCGAGTTTTTTTCTGTCCAAATCACTGAACTAGCGCGGGAGTGCATGACCAGCACATGACCCGCGCTAGTGGGGTTTTCTCTTGTTAAGATGTTGCTGCTCAACTTTTCGTCATTTGACTCCATTTTTCACTTGATTACCATCATAATTCCTCATTTGTTTATTGAACTCCTGTGAGACATTAAAGTCATGATTAGAGCCAATTTTTTGCATTATTTGAAAATTTACAATAGTAAACCATCCTTAAGTTGAGCTAAAACATAGGCTATATTAAACAATTTAGCCTATTATCAACACCCCACACTTAGCTTATTGCTAGTCCTCGAGCAATCCACTATATTCTTTTTTAGAGAATTCTTCACTCAACCATTTCCCCTCACGCATTACATCTAGAACATTGTACATACTTAACACCTAGCAGTGAACAATCCTAGCCTTAAAGTTGTCTCTCAAGTGCTATGCAATATTCAAACTTCCTCAACTTACTCTTCACAGAAGTCAAGATTTGCTTTTCTGTCACAAGTCATATGCCCTCACCATAATGCCATTAAGAAATATTTGGTAATTACTCAGCACATTCAAGTCATATACTTATAATAATCAATTAAAGCACTCACTCTCACAATAGAAGTCGCATGCATGCAATGGGTACCATAAGCTTGCCCGTAATATAAATCTCTACTAATTTAGGCTAGCTCGACTCAAAATCAATTAGGACTTTTTCATGGTTGTAATGTGGGCTAAGGGATAGGTATGATGCATTTAGGAATAATGACTCAACCCCTACGCACTTTAACACATCACACGAGCAATTTTCAGCGCAAATTCTTCAACCCACTTCTCAAACATACACAATATCATCCGAGAAATACCCCCTTCTTCTTTAAGCACTCTATTAATTCATTCCCACTAGCTAGAGCAAAACACAATGTAATCATCTCTTCTTTCTTTTTTTCTTGTCACTCAATTTCTGCTAGTGGTGTATCCATTTACAACATAAGTGCCCCTTTCATCCTTTTATTGGTTCCACTCAAAAGCCACCCCACACTTATTTCCTTCTTACTTCTTTTAGCACTCTTCTCACAATTAAAGTGCTTTAAGAGGTAAAAGGATCAAAACAATGTCAATTAAGAATAAAAGGGTATAGGCTTGTAATGCGGGTGCCAAACAAAAAGTCAGAAGGCTCAAAAGGGTTAACTAGGAACAAATTTTATTTTTAATAAGCAATTAAGCTCAAAAAGGTCAAAGAAAGCCTAACATCATTTTTCAAACAGAGCATCACCTCAAATTTTGCTTCAACTCACATACCAAGCAAGTTCTAGACACAAGTACAATACATGGACTACACAAATACTCACCACACATGGCATATGACTCATTCCAGATCAGCTCATCAAGACACTCCATTACGAGCATTCAATTCAGTACAAACATACAAATTAAGGCACTTTCAGTGAGATTCAACAATTAAGACTAAGCGCGTTACACTCTAGGGTCTAATGTGTTCAGGTGTGTCAACGCTATGATTTCTCTTCTATAGCTTGCATCCCTTTATTTAATATATAAATAAAAAAAATGAAAACAGAAATTAAAAACTAAATATGCCCGGTTCAAAATAAACCCTTGTAAAAGAACCGTGGCTTAAAGAAAAACCAAGGGGGATTTGTTATACTACCTAAAAATAAAAAATAAAAACAAAAATCTTTTTGTTGTTTTCTATAAGCTCAGTTCCCTCAAGAAAATTCGTCTAAAAGATCCGTCGTAAGGAAAAGTCTAATTTTTCTACCATTTTGAATTTTTTTTTTACATATAAAAAAAATTAATCTTCTAAAATACTACACAACTACGAAGAAAAGAAATAAGAAGCTAAAATACTAAAAAACTAATTATCCAAAGGAATTGTCCCACCCCACACTTAAAAGAGTGCAATGTCCCCAATGCACAAATAAAAGCAAAAATAACAAGGGTGGACAAGAAACTCCCTGAAAGGCCAAAGACCGAAGCACTGGCAGCTCACGGGGTACTCAGACTTTTCCCAAGGATAGTCCTTTGTGCGGGTACCTCACACTAGTTCCAACTAGCTGGCTCATATTTGCACACTTTCAGTGGCTTTTCTTCTATGCTCATAATCCTACAAAAAATGCTACAAAGATAGAAAACTAAAATAAATAAAAATAAAAGAAAGCAGTAAAGCTGGGTTGCCTCCCAACAAGCGCCTAATTTAACATCACGGTACGACGTGAACCACTTTTTTCCTCCACCTTGAACTTATAAATTGAGCCCCCAATTTGGCTTCAAGCTTTTTGCTATGCTCTAGGGGTGGTGAGACAAATTTAACATGGTCGAGCAACCAATATCGTGTTCTACACTTTTTGGCTTTCAAATGAGGTATGTAATTATGTCTCTCTGGCATGATAAATTCCAGAATATAAGCACCCAGATCCTCGTACATTGGTTCCCCCAAAGGATCAGATGACTCGATTTCCATGTCATCATCCAAACACAATGTTGAAAAATGTATGGAATGAGGAGCAATATCTTCAAATATGACATTATCTACTTCTTCACATGAGCACTCTTCTTAACATGGACATCCTCAAGAAAAATATGATCTAATGATTGGTATTCTTGTTTTAGCTCCTCTATTTGGTCTAGAAGATTTTTTTTCAACTTCATACAACTCATCATTAAATTGTTGGGAATTACACGCATCAACCTTTGCACTCAAATCTAAATCCAAGTTATGCACAACCAAGCCAAAATTATCACTTTTTTGTGCAAGCTCATCTCTCTCCTTAGACCAATCTTTCATCACCGTTGTTAGTAAACAACGTCGTTTCGCAGAATCCACTAATCGAGAATATCCGTCCCAATACCAACCCTTACTCCCATATTCAAATTCAGATGTCCAAGAGGTGAGGTCATGACTAGCAAAAAAATACGGGCCATAAAAATCTTTGATTAACCAAGCGTCTTCATCATTAACCTTACCTCTGTATATTTCATCCTCAGATATCATCCTGAGAGAACTAGAAACATACTAAGAGAAAAATCAAATAGTTATAAAAATAACATATTTACAAAAAGAAAAGAAAATAAACTTGTAAATATAATAATAAAAGTCTAACCTAGAAGAATAGTTAATGTCTAATTCCCCGGCAACGGCGCCAAAAACTTGTTGCGACCAAAACACTCACGCAAGTGTACGCAATCGACAAGTAATATAGTAGTAAGTAAAGTATCGTTCCCACGAGGAATTGTGATCAACTTATCGACTGATGTAGACTCAAACAATTATCAATTCAAGCTAAATTATTACAAAATATTTAAAGAACCAATTTACAACTTACTTAATAATTGCACAATAATTCAACACAAAATTACTACACCAATTTCACAATATGTTTATAACAATTTGGATAAATATATTCCCGGGTCATGGACTTGCTAGAAATTATGCTACTATTTTAGCTTAAAATTGATTTATTGAATTATCCGGGTTATTGATTATAGGGTTAACAATATTCATAAGAATCTCTCGAGTTCTTATGCATCTATTCAAGTCAAACTAATACCTATATGTCTATAGTATTAATATTAGCAAGAATGCATTTACAACTCCTATTTTTCTCCCAAACAAGGCAATTAAGTATATGTCTATCTTAATTACGAATCTTTCACCCGATGCCCAGGATCCGGATCTTACCCTATTTGATTCTATATACAACCAAGAATTTCCTTTTTCATGTTTAACTCAAGATTCGTAAATAATATTTCACTGTTAGCTACGCTGTAAAATAATTAGAAGCAGAATCAAATAAATAACCCATAACAATAAATTCAATATCTTCAATCTAAGCTTCAAATAACATAATTATCTAACATCCATGACCCAAGAGTACTAGTGATTTTAGCTACTCATAATCATAAAAAAATCAACAATAAAAGTTTTAAAGATAATATTAACAAACAAATAGAAGAAAGTTTAGAAGAACTCTTTGAATCCTTGCTCCAAGATGTTGTTCTTCTTCTCCTTTTCTTAGCTCCAAGATGAAGCTCCTCCTTCTTCTATGGCTTTTTCTCCCTCAAAATTTGATCTCCTCTCAATAATGGAGCTTTACTTTATGTAAGTTGAGTGGATCCTCCCAGATTTCCCATTTTGCCCCCAAATAATTGATTTTCCGGACTGGACTAGCGCGGGAGCGCATTCCCAGCGCACATCCCGCGCATATCGAGTTTCTTTCTGTCCAAATCACTGAACTAGCGCGGGAGCGCATGACCAGCACATGACCCGCGCTAGTGGGGTTTTCTCTTGTTAAGATGTTGCTGCTCAACTTTTCGTCATTTGACTCCATTTTTCACTTGATTACCATCATAATTCCTCATTTGTTTATTGAACTCCTGTGAGACATTAAAGTCATGATTAGAGCCAATTTTTTGCATTATTTGAACATTTACAATAGTAAACCATCCTTAAGTTGAGCTAAAACATAGGCTATATTAAACAATTTAGCCTATTATTAGGATCTTTGTATGTTTGAGGTGCTTTTTGCTTCCATGGGTATTTCGTTGAAGCTCCCCTAAACTTCCTGCTACTAATCAACCCTAAGTATCTTTTTAAAATCCAGGATTTCCACTCCGTTTTCACAAAAAAGATTTTTTCTGAATTGTCCTATGTTTGTGTTCAACCATTTCTTGCATAGTTATGTTTCTGGTTCGATTATTTGACTATTCATTATTTGATTTCAACATCTTGTCCGTTATTATTTGAATAATTGATTGATTAGCCCAATTATCTAGGGTTTCCTTTGTTTACTAAACTAATTTATTGATCTCTGATTGTTCTCCTTAATACTGAGTTCTTCATTGACATCTCTTCTCTATCTATGGGTTGATTGACCCTTTGATTAGTCTCTGATTACCCGTTTTTCCTTATTTGTGAAACTGATTAATGGATTTAAGGGTTCTAACACTAATTGGCTGTTAAAACCTACTTCTTGCCTTATTTGAAATTCAATTAGAGTTATTTATGGTATAATTCCCTAATTTCCTATCCTCGATCAAGATTGATTGGTTATTTGGTTACTTCTTTTACCTTATTTACAATATTTACCTGGCTTGCCTTAGTAAACTATCCATATGATTCAGGGATTCTTACTGATTCCTTTACATGGTATGATTGGGATTATTTCCTTAATTAGACTTCTGTTATTACCATTGATCAATTACCCCTAATTAAAGGGTCTATTCTGAACTCCTTTATGCGATTGGATTTTGTGATCCTATGATTTCCTTAATTGACTGAATGTTGATTCTTTTACCTTATTTTGTTCTACTCTTGAATTGCTATATATGCACTCTTGTTTTACCTCTCAACACAAGAACACTCAGTTCATAATACATACATACAAACTCACATACATACTCTCTCAAACTCTCTCTTTTTTCTCTGCTATTTGTGCTAACTATTGTTCTAGTTGGCTGAAAGCCAAGGATAGACTGTTGGCATTATACTTACTTTACATTCTGCACTTTGCTTCTTTAAACTGGTATGTCCGTAGTTCAATTCTGAAACTCTAACTCTGTGTCTTCCATGTCTATTAATCTATTCGCTATGTACTCAATTTGTCTTCATGTTTTCTGCTTTATTCAGCATGTCTAGGTCTCACTTGTTTGTTAGATACTTCATTACTCCTCTCAATTGGTGTGATTATGTTAGTAACTTAGTCTCCTAAAGTACTTTATTGACCCTAATTGTATGGCTAATCCTTTTCAATGCACCCCTATTAGGTCTCTAAATTTTTGTCTCTTAATTATTCTATGCATTTGCTTCCACCTTGTACCCTGGTCATATATCCCTGATGAAAGCTTTATATGTTCCCTGCCCCCATGACCCTTGTTTGTAAAGTTGCTTGTTAAATGGTTGTGATTCTGGGCATTCCAAGTCTGTGTGATTGTATGTTTGAATATTCGTTCTTCTCAGAAATGATTTAAAAAACTATTTCCACTCTTAGTAGTTTTCTCAAAACTATTTCTATTGTTGAAAATCTTTTTACTCTTGAATGTTATCTCTACACAATTTTACTATGTTTTATCTAAACTATGTCAAGCACTCTCACTTTACTCTTAGACTATTAAGTTTTGCCCCTCTAGTGTGTCTATTGCCTAGGAATCCTTCAGATTCCTCTGAACTCTAGCACACCAGGGCTGGCCCTTCCACAGTGCACATAACAAGTTCTCTATTTTAAGAAAGAGTCTTGGTGTGAGCACAGCCCGGGATCCTTAAGGTCCTTAGGGAACTTTGACACACCAGGACACACTATTGGCTCTCAGACTTTTGGCATTTGAGACTGTTCTAAAGGCTTGGAATCCCCAAGTTTACTTTGGGCCTAATTCGGGCTCCTTATAGATAGTTTATATTTATTTATGTGATTCATTCACTATTGGTCTGTAATAATAATTTCTTGTAAACAGGTATTGGGGAGATTAGTAAAAGGGAGGGACTTTTATATATCTTAAGTGGGAATCAGGTAGAAACCATGCTCATAGGATCGTTATGATTGTTTACATGCATTGGAAACCATGATCATATGACTGTTATGATTATTTGTATGAGTTAGAAGCCATGCATACCAGATTGTTATGTGCATTAGAAATCATGTTTATAGTATCACTACACTATCTGTTCTAAAATTCCATTATGCATTCTCTTACTTGCATCAAATAATCTGGTTCTTAAGGCATTTATTAATTATTCCTTAACAATCACGTTTAACAACTGCTCTATGTGCATTAGAGACCATGTTTCTAGGATTTTTACTGCATTTGCTTAAAACCATGCCTATAATTTGAATACTTAAAAATCAGCCGTAGCCTATCCTATAAGGAATACGCATAAAAACAATCTCAACACTTAGACATCATACTCTTAGAGATGAAAGTGTGAAACCAATTCTGTAATGAACGTGGTCATTCTTCAGCACCTAGAAAACATATAGGTTCAAATAAAAATTTGTCTATCAATTACTGATTCAGAATTATGGTCTTTAGTTCATGTCTAGATGACATGTTATTACTAATCTACGCCAAGGCAAACCAATGGGTAATCAAGGTTTAATAAACTGTGAAACTGCTTTGCTTATTGGGACTGCCCAGATCTAACAGGTTCTAAAATTCAGTAGGCAACTAAATAGGTCTTCAACACATTTGCCTTTAACTCAACATTGCATATTCTCTTCTTGTCATGCTCACCTAGATATCCTGTTCTAAGGCTTTTTTTCAAATATCTGAAATCTGTTATTTGAGACGTGCACTAGCTTGCTCTATTTGTGGAGGTAAAATGTGAGCCTTTTAATTGTTCTATCATTGGTCTAGTCTTATATTTTTTGTATATCGCCTAGAGTTTCTCCTTTTAATTGTGATAGGAGAGTCTAGGCCCACCTTAACTAGAAGACCCAAATACCTTCATACTATATAAGTAAAGGGACGGGTAGTTCACGCATAGGATACATCTTAAGATTGCTAGAATGCTTTAGGTTATGACTAAGGGGAGGGTAATTGGCAGTAGAGGATATGATGGTCTGTGCGCTAATGCCACATGTAACCCCTCTATTTGAGGAAGGCTTAACGGGTATTGTATAGATGTGATCCTATAGGCTAATAAACCTAGGACTTCCTTCACCTTATTTACATATGTGTGCTTAGACTGCCTATCTGTTAAACTTCCTTTATTTACATATGCGTGATAAGGTTGCCTATCTATTAAACTTCCTTTATTTTCCAATGTGTGCTTAGATTGCTTATTTGTTATATGAATAATTTACATAATTGAGTTATTTCGTGAACCACCGTTGTGGACCGCGAGGGGTGCCTAACACCTTTCCCTCAAGGTTATTTCGAGCCCTTACCCTAATATCTAGTAATGCCAACTAGTTATATGAGTCAATTTCTCTAGGTGCCCTAAGGCACCTTAATCCGTTAGGCGACGACTCTTCAAATACCCAATTCCCAAAAGGAAACGAGTTGTTCCCAATGAATGTCGAAACTCGGACTCTACGAGGAAAAAAGGGGCGCGACAGAGGTTCTTTTCATGGATTCCATACCAGTTATTCGTGAGTTTCCAGAGCTATTTCCTACAAACTTGCTGGGGATGCCACCCGATAGGGATATTGACTTTTGCATTGATGTGGCCTCAGGCACTCAGCCCATTTCCATTCTGCCATACCGCGTGGCCCCACCAGAGTTGAAAGAATTGAAGGATCAGTTGCAAAATTTTCTTGATAAGGGCTTCATTAGACCTAGTGTCTTGCCCTGGGGTGCGCCGGTGTTGTTTGTTAAGAGGAAGGATGGGTCAATGAGGATGTGCATAGACTATCGGCAGTTGAACAAAGTCATCATCAAGAACAAGTATCCATTACCGAGGATTGATGATTTATTTGATCAGCTTCAGGGTGCCAAGGTGTTTTCGAAGATTGATTTGAGGTCTGGCTACCATCAGTTGAGGATTAGGGCATCCTATGTCCCTAAGACCGCTTTTCGTACTCGGTACGAGAACTATGAGTTTCTAATGATGTCATTTGGGTTGACAAATACCCCAGAAGCCTTCATGGTATGATAAACCTAGTGTTCAAGCCCTATCTGGATTCATTTGTGATTGTATTCATTGATGTTATCTTGATCTACTCTCGCAGTCGAGAGGAGCATGAGCAGCATCTTCGAGTCATTCTTTAGACTCTAAGAGACAACTAGTTATACACTAAGTTTTCGAAGTGTGAATTTTGGTTGAGTTCAGTTGCATTCTTGGGTCACGTTGTATTAGTAGAGGGTATTTAGGTGGATCCTAAGAAGATTGAAGCAGTCAAGGACTGACCTAGACCCGCATTAGCTATAGAGATCTGGAGTTTCTTGGGTTTGGCAGGCTACTACTGTCGGTTTGTGGAGGGTTTTTATCCATAACAGCGCCGATGACTAGATTGACCTAGAATGGTGACCTGTTTAGGTGGTCGGGCGAGTATGAGGCGAGCTTTCAGAAGCTCAAGACAACTTTAACTACGCATCGGTATTGGTGTTGCCCACGGGTTCAGGGCCATATACAGTGTATTGTGATGAATCTCGTATTAGGCTTGGTGCGGTGTTGATACAAAATGGCAAGGTTATTGCATATGCTTCGTGGCAGTTGAAGATTCACAAGAAGAATTATCTAGTTCATAATTTGGAACTAGCAGCCATTGTCCACGCGCTGAAGAATTGGAGGCATTATCTATATGGCGTGTCGTGTGAGGTGTTCATGAATCACAAGAATTTGCAATACTTGTTCAAGCAGAAGGAGCTCAATTTGAGGCAGCGGTGGTCGTTGGAGCTACTGAATGACTATGATATCACAAACTTGTATCATCTCGGGAAGGCCAATGTAGTGGCCGATGCTTTGAGTAGGAAGTCGGCTAGTATGGGAAGGCTTGTATACATTCCAGTCAGTGAGAGATTGCTTTCTTTGGATGTTTAGTACTTGGCCAATCAGTTCGTGAGGTTGGATGTTTTTGATCCAGGCATGTTCTAGTTTGTACGGTCGCTCGATCTTCATTATTTGAGCATATCAGAGATCGACAATATGATGACCCTTATTTACTTGTCCTTAGGGACACAGTGTGGCACAGTAGTATTAAGTAGGTTACATTTAAAGATGATAGAGTTTTGAGGATGCCGGTTCGAGTCTGTGTGCCTAATGTGGATGGACTTCGTGAGTTTATTCTAGACAAGGCCTATAGTTCCTGGTACTCTATTCATCCGGGCACCACCAGATTATCAAGACTTGCGGCAACATTATTGGTGGAGGAGGATGAAGAAGGATATTGTTGCATATGTAGCTTGATATTTGAATTGTCAGCAGGTAATGTACGAGCATCAGAGATATGGTGGTTTTCTTTAGCAGATTGAGATTCCTGAGTGGAAGTGGGAGCGTATTACTATGGACTTCATTGTTGGACTCCCACGGACTTAGAGAAAGTTCGACACAATATGGGTTATTATGGATAGGCTGACAAAGTCAGCGCATTTCATCCCTGTGGTAGTTTCCTATTTTTCTGAGCGGTTGGTAGAGATTTATATCCGTGAGATTATTTGTCTCCATGATGTACCAGTGTCTATCATTTCTGACCGAGGTACACAGTTTTCCTCACATTTCTGGAGGGCAGTACAGTATGAGTTAGGTACGTGTGTCGAGGTGAGCCCATCATTTCATCCACAAACGGAAGGATAGTTCGAGTGTACCATTCAGATTTTGGAGGATATGCTCCAAGCATGTATTATTGACTTTGGAGGTTCTTTGGATCAGTTCTTGCCATTAGCTGAGTTTTACTACAATAACAGTTATCAGTCGAGCATCCAGATGGCTCTCTATGAGGCATTGTATGGTAGACAGTGTCGGTCACCGGTTGGATGGTTTAAGTTGGGAGAGCTTCGGTTGTTGGGTACAGATTTAGTTTAGAATGCCTTAGATAAGGTTAAGATCATTTAGGATAGACTCCGTATAGCACAGTCCATGCAAAAGAGTTATGCTGACCGTAAGGTTAGTGATGTGGTATTCATGGTCAGAGAGAGAGTGTTGCTTCGGGTGTCGCCCATGAAGGGCGTGATGAGATTTGGGAATAAGGGCAAGTTAAGCCCTAGGTTCATCGGACCTTTTGAGATCCTCGATCGTGTGGGGGAGGTGGCATATAGGCTTGCATTGCCGCCAGGTTTATCAGCTATGCATCTAGTGTTTCATGTGTCCATGCTTCAGAAGTATCAGAGCGATCCTTCCCACATATTAAATTTTAGCACTGTCCAGTTGGACAAGGATTTGACTTACGAGGAGGAGCTGGTGGCCATTCTAGACCGACATGTTCGTCAGTTGAGATTTAAGAGTTACTCTTCGGTTTGTGTGTAGTGGAAAGGTCATCCAGTTGAGGCAGCTACTTGGTAGTCCGAGTCTGATATGAGGAGTAGATATCCCCATCTTTTCACCGACTCATGTACTTTTTTATGTCCGTTCGAGGACGAACGGTTATTTTAAAGGTGGAGAATGACCCAAAGGGTCATCATTCATTTTAGAATCTGATTCTGTGTTCCGAAGCCTTGAAAACCTCATTTTCTTTCTCCTCGATTTGTGTACACAGTTCAGGCGTGCTTCTGAAAAGCCTTAAATGAAAATTTGAGAAAAATATTGACTTTTGCCGTTAAAATTGATTTAAGTTAACTTTGGTTACCTTTTTGAGTAAATGGACCCGGACCTGTGATCAGACGGTCCCGGAAGGTCTGTAATAAAATATAGGACTTGGGCGTATGCCCAAAATTGAATTCCGAGGTCCCTAGCACAAGAAATGAATTTTCAAAGAAAATGTTTCAACTGGAAATATAATAGTTTATGGAAATTGAATAATGTGTGAACTTATTGGTATCGAGCCCGTATTTTGGTTTTGGAGCCCCGTACAAGTCCGCTATAATATTTAAACCTTATCTGTGAAATTTGGTGAAAAACAGAAGTGATTTGACGTGATTCAGACCTTTGGTTGAGGAAATAGGAAGTTTGAAACTATCTTAAAAATTTCATGTGTTTTGGTGTTGAATTCATAGTTATAGGTGTTATTATGGCAATTTGATCGCACGAGCATGTTCGTATAATGTGGTAAGACTTGTGTGCATAGTTTGTTAAGATCCTCGAAGGCTCGGGTGAGTTTTAGATAGGCTATAGATTGATTTGGAACTTGGAAAAATAGCTGGTATGCTCCACTTGTGTTGCATTTCGCATTTGTTATCACTGTCAATGTCGCATTTACGAGGCTTCCATCGCAAATGAGAAGGAATCTAGGACAGTTCATGTTCGCAATTGTGAACAACCCTTTGCAAATGCGAAGTATTCAGGGGGAGTGGGATTATCGCAAATGTGATCAAGGGTTGGCATATGCGACAGTAGCAGAGATGCGGCAGGTTCGCATTTGTGACGCCTGTCTCGCATTTGTGAGCTTCGCATCCTGTCACAAATGCGACATCTACAACTGTGCAAAAAGGGACTTAGACATGATTTTCAATTCATTTCTTAAATTTTCAAACCCTAATCTTCAAGAGGCAATTTTTTAAAGAGTAGTTCTTCCCCAAATCACAGGTAAACAATTTCTAACTCAGTTCTTTCAATCTATTTCATCTTTTTACAAGATTTCATCACCAAATCTAAGGATTTTCATGGGACATTGGGTTTTTTGGGTGAAATTTGGGAATTTCAACCTCAAATTGAGGTCGGATTCTAAAACCAATTGCATATCCAGGCTCGGGGTGAATGGGCAATCGGGTTTTGATCCGAACTTCGAGTTTTGACCATGCGGGCCCGGGGTCGGTTTTTGACTTTTTGGTGAAAATGTTGGAAAACCAATAATTAAGCATGGGAATTGAGTTCTTTAGTATTTATTGATTTTATTAATTTAATTATGACTAGATACAAGTGGATTGCAGGTGGAACCGAGAGGTAAAGCGGTAATTGAGGCTTGATTTTAGCCGTGGAATCGAGAAAAGTGTTATGGTTAACCTTAGCTTGAGGGATTAGGTGTTGTTGTCCTATTTGCTACGTGTTTAGTTGATTGAGTACGACGTATAGGTGTGGTGACGATATCTATGCGTTGTTGTTGGGTCATAGCTTGCAAGTGAGTCCTACACTTGTGATCGTTGTGTCCCTTATAACGTACTGTTCATGCTTAAACTGGTTATCCTTCATAATTGAACAAGTCTTATGTTTTCCTGGTAATGGATAATCATTGTGTAGTGACTCAAGTGGAGACATATATTGTGAAGTTAAATGTTGAAACGAGATTGGTTATTTTTGATTCTCTTACTGTGATGTTATTGTTTCTTTTGTTTGAGTGAGGAAGAGTGTAAAGCACGAAGGGTGATGCTGTGTACGATATTGTGAGTGAGTGTTAATGCACGAAGGGTGATGTCATGCCATATTCTATGAGTGTTAATGCACGAAGGATGATGTCGTTCCATATTCTGTGAGTGTTAATGCACGAAGGGTGATGTCGTGCCATGATTATGAGAGAGTTAATGCACGAAGGGTGATGCCGTGCTATTTCTGTTGTTTCTTATGGTGAGGACGAGAGTAAAAGCACGGAGGATGATGTCGTGTACATGTTACTATATTCTTATTTCTTTTGGTTCAAAGCATGATATTTATTTAGCTTCTTTACTGTATTACTGTCAGAATTTGATATTTCCTCAACATGTTTCCCCTTCCCATTATGTTTTTTTAAATTTATGTTTTTATTACCTTCTTGTATATCATTTAACTGCACAGTTTTATATATTGTTGTCGTGTCCTGGTCCCGTCACTACTTCGCCGAGGTTAGGCTCGACACTTACCAGTACATGGGGTCGATTTTACTGATACTACACTTTGCACTTTCTGTGCAGATTTCGGTGCCGAGCCTCGTGAGCAGAGTTTGGGTTGCTGCCTTCAATCAACAGGAGACTCAAGATAGATCTGTCGGTATTCGCA
Organism: Nicotiana tabacum; assembly: GCF_000715075.1. NCBI lineage: Eukaryota > Viridiplantae > Streptophyta > Magnoliopsida > Solanales > Solanaceae > Nicotiana > Nicotiana tabacum. The sequence goes on from NC_134085.1 coordinate 19,818,718, forward strand.
GAACCTGAAGTCCCCTTCCCTATATTTTAGTTCCTTTTTCTTTCATTCCGAAAATAGATGTATTTTTTCTTTAAACCAGTATTTGTAGAAATTCTTAGACGTTCATGTATTGTAACACCAGATCAATGGGGTAGTCATGTTTTAGAGTTTTGAGTTGTTATAAAAAATTTTGTACTTATACTTGTTTAGCTTTAATTATTATTCATTGTTGTTTTGGATTAATTTCCGGACATAACTGTTAGCTTGCCTGGCATTCAAGAGTTAAGTGCCATCACGACCGCAACTGTGGGAAATCCGGGTCATTACATATTATGATAGATTTCAAAAAATAATTTTCAAATGTTTTATGCTTTGAAATTATCTATAACATATTTAAGATTACAATTTTAAAAAACAATCTTTCCTAAACTTCATATAATTAACTAAATAGATCCACAAAATTTAAATCAGAGGAAGTAAATGGTAGCAAATCATGGTGACAACATTATGGTAGGTGACTAGGAGAGGTATCCAAAATTTGAGTTCTACAGCGAGCTAGGCTTATTCTTTGAAAAAAATTTGCAATTTAGGGTGAGTTTGAAAAAAATTTCCTTTATAAAAAATAATTTTTAAAAATATTTTTCTTACTTATTCTTTGATGTTAGCATGGCAAGTAAACATAAAATATTATTTGAAAAGCATTTATATAAAGCAGAATAGCCTAATAGACATTCTACTTGTCCCTTTTTGTTATCTCTGTCCCGATAATTTACAAGGTTTCATCTAAAGGCTCGTAGATGTTAAAACACACTACTTTAAACCCCTCTGATGACAAATCAGGACAAGTAAGAGACTAGGTATGGTGCTTGGTCTCGACGAGTGTCTGGATAAAATCTAAGCAAATATTATGGATGGGAGTTAGGGGAGGTGAGGGCGGAGATCGAGGGTGGAGGTAGGGTGAGAGAGTGGAGGAGGGTGTTTAGTCTAGGCTTGAGGTTCGAGGTGGAGGTGGAAATGAGAAAAGTAATAACAGAATATGAAACTTGTTTTATCTATTGTAATAAAATAAATTATTTTCCTGATTTTTTAAGAAACTTAATAGGGAAACTTTTAAGCAACTAAACATGAGAAAATTGTTGAATTTAAAGAAGAAAAAGATAAGTTGTGTATTCAGTTATTGAATCAATCGTACAATGCTTGTCTTTTATGCTGATTAAGGAACATCTAAGGTTCTCTAAGAGATAAAGATAGATACAAAAAATAGTCACACTTTTCATGATGTATAAATCTCTCAATAATACAAAGTAACTATCACAACCCAAAATTCCAACATGTCGTGATGTCATCTAACACACTTGCTAGGCAAGTTGATAATCACATTAAAAACAAACAATTAAATGGAAAATGCTTTAATAACTCAGCAACGGATAAATATCATAAATATATGATACAAATCAAAACATGATGTCATCGAGTACATGAGCACTACAACGTCTCAATGTAAAACAAACTCTAGTACAATTGTCTGAGTAATAGAACAACACGGAAAAGCATGAAAGGAATGAGAGACAAGGTCTGTGGACGTCATAACAGCTACCTTGAAGTCGCCAAGCAAGTACTGGCAACAATATAGCAATCCCCGCGTCCAGATATACCTGGATTTGTACACGAAGTGTAAAGTGTAGTATGAGTACGATCGACACAATGTACTCAATATGTAATATGACTAACCTTGGGCTGAAAGCAGTGACTAGCTTAAAAGGATACAACCTAAACCAATATAAAGACAACAAAGATATAATAATAAGAATGACAGTAATAATTCAGAGAAACATCCATATTCAGTTCTTAATCTAAAGATTTAAGAAATAATAGATTTAAAGTAAATAAAATGAAAGCAGCTGAGTGCAATCATAACAATAGAAATAAACCAAAAGCCAATCCATAATAATACTCTCAACTTAGCTCTTAGGCCCAACTCAGTCATCAATCCCTTAAGTTTCAAGGGCTCACAATCTCATACTACTCAACCCAAATAATAAGAGCATGTAATACAACGGTAATTGATAACGGAGAGTGAGATATGATATGAAAATGAAGGATTATGAATGAGCACATAATTGCAATTAAAGTGGATAACTCAAAAACAGCAAAAATAACCTCACTATGCCTCCACAGTATAGGCACATAGCCAAAACAAATTTTCTAACATGAATAACAATTGATTTACTCTAACAGGTAGGGATTTCACGGATAGAACAAGACTTGGTAACAACACAATACAAAAGAAATAACCAAATCCTGATTACTGCAGTGCATGCCAACACGCCCGTCACTTAGTATGTGTGTCATCCCAACACAAACCATATAACACATTTTTCAGGGATTTAAACCCTCGGTTTCAAGTTTAGAAATGTTATATACCTCAAAGTGCACAACTCAATGCTCAAACAAACCCTTACCTCGTAAATTGGCCTCTGAATGACTCAAATCTTGTCACAAACAACTTAATATAATCAATACAAGCTATAGGAATTGATTCCATGCGATAAAGCTAACATATTTAACCAAATTCAAAACTTTAGCCCAAAATGTCAACCCCGAGCCCACGCCTTGGAACCCGAAAAAATTCACAAAACCTAACACTCGTTCAACTGCTAGTCCAACCATACCAAAATCATCCAATCCCAACCATAAATCGACACTCAAATACACAAATCATACTCTCCTATACCTAGTCCAAAATGCCCCAAATTTCACTTCAAACACATATAATCTATATGTAAAATCAATGAGTATTCAATATTTTTGGATGAAAGTGATCAAAAGTCTCTTACCTCTTGAATTGCAGTGAAACCCCTCTCAAATATTGTTTTTAGCCAAGCTCCTCAAGTCCATAAATGACAGAAAACTCGAAACCCTTAGGAATATAACACTGCCAGGCTTTTCGCATCTGCGATCCACCTTTCGCTTCTGTGGAACCACTTTTGTGGTGCAATTTTTGCATCTGCAGAACTTACTTAGACTCCGCCCCCACCGCATCTACGGTCCAAAGCCCGCACTTGTGGAACATTTCCTTCTGTGGCCCTTTCTCTCTAGTCCTCATATGCTTCTGTGGACCATCCACTGCATCTGCGGACGCGCTTCTGCACACCTATATATGCTTCTGTGGACTCCCAATCCCAGCACTTCCTCTGCTCTGTGGAAACAAACATGCATTTGCGGGCTCATAGTTGCTACCTAGGCCTTGCACCTGCAACCCACCTGTAGCCTAGCCAAACACACATCTATGACCCTTGGGCCGCTTCGTCAGCATCGTGCCTGCAGAAAATCCCTTGCATGTGTGATTGCAACAGAACTGAAGCTCCAACATTTTTCTTAAGTCCAATTCTCAACTCGAATTAAATCTAAATCAAACACGAGGCCCCTGGGACCCCATCCAAACATACTAACACCTCCTAGAACATGATATGAACTTATTCAAAGCCTCAAATCACATCATACAATAAGGAAATCATGGATCACACCCCAATTCATGTCTATTGAAACTAATGAATTTTTAACTTCTAAAACTATCACGACCAAAATCGATGGGCCGCGACGGGCACCCGAGACCTTACTCAGCGGAGTACCAATGTAACGTATATTCTTATTACATCATCATATACACGTGACATACGGGCCTAATAGGCCAACATAATTATTTGTATACTCAAAATATAGGCCGACAAGGCCGTACAATATTTGACGTACACGACATATGTCTATAAGCCTCTAAGAGTACATAAATGTTATAAAGGTCGGAACAGAGTCCCGCCATACCAAACAATACACGTCTAAATCATACTAACCAAACAAGCAACTCCAAAGCAAATGTAGCGCACCAACATCTTTTGCTGAGCTGATAGCCTACTTGGAGGGCTCTCGACCTGTCTATCGGGACATGCGGGTATGAAAAGCAGCATCCCCAGGTAAAAGGGACGTCAGTACGAAAAATGTACCGAGTATGTAAGGCACATGAATAAGTACATAACAGACATGGAAGAAATATAGAGTAAATGACTTAACCTATTAGTTTGGATAACTTTTTAAATCATGAAATAATTATAGTGTCAGGCATATACGTATGAATGTCATGTCGTGCATAGATACACGTGTTCGTAACATCATAAAGCTATTGAGGGCATCCCATCATATCATCTCGGCCATTGTGGGCAAAATCATCAACGTATACCAGCTGATCAGGTGGTGGTGCGTATATAATGCATTAACCTTTAACCATATCCCATATACATATATTATACATATATACGCGTATATCACGCCATCTGAGTCATGGGTCAATGTTCATGTACAATTGCATGAAATGCATAAGAAATACATTAATAAGATTTTCTCAAAATGCCATAAAACTCAATATGCCTTTCAGATAAACTTTATCAAATACGTATTTTTCTGAGACCTATGAACATAAGATAATAATAATTCACATGGGGAATCAAAAATATAGATACCCCTAGTATTTCTATGAATAGAGTAATTTATGGAAACTATATGGTTGCTTGTTTCTTTTGTATAATTTGGATCATGCCAAAAAGAAAGAAGGGATGGCCTTAACATACCTGGAGTAGGGAAATCCGTATGATACTCTTGGAAAATATTTCACTGTACTCCTTTAGAACCAAAATTTTTTTTACATTGTTAAGATTCTAATAATTCTCGTTGGATTTGTTTTGTAGGAATTGGTGGCAAGAAGTTTTTGTTGAAACTTATGAGATTTGCTAAGATAGTGGCGTTTTTGAGAATGAACTTTGTTTAAAACTTATAAGAACTCACTTCTAATCATAAGAAACTTATAAGAACTCACTTCTTATCATAAGGAATTATAGGAATTTTGTTTATAAGGTCTTGTATTTAAGATATATATAAGAAAGAAGTGTTTTGTAGTATTTTTCCACCTAACCGAAATGACTAAGAGTCATTTGGTTAGGAATTGGCTTGATGCCACGTTAAAGGTAAGGATCTTCAAACTTATCCATTTTTTTTACTTAATTAATGATTTATTAATCTCTCACTAACCAATAATTAACCAATTACCTACATAATTGAGAATTATCTCCACTTACTTAAAATACTACTCACTCTTAACATACCTTATACATCTTTCTATCATGGCCAGGTGGTACCTCGTATGCATTAGTCCATATATATCGGGTATTAACGCTCGGCCAGTATTTTATCCGAACATGCCAAACGTGGATGAAAATTCATTTTCTTTGACTTTTTTCCCATATGGTGGGACTCTGTCCCGACCTTTATGAAATTTATGTACTCTTAGAGGCTTGTAGATATATGTCGTGTACGTGAAAGATTGTGCAGCCTTGTCAGCCTATGTTTCATGTTTATAAAAGATCATGTTGGCCTATAAGACCCATATGTCATGTTTATATGATGATGTAATCAGAAATATACGTTACATTGGTAGTCGTTGAGTAAGGTACCGGGTGCTCGTCGCGGCCCATCAGTTATTGTTCAATATAACTCAATAAACTTATATTCCTCTTTCTACATTATAAACACTATTAACCTTCATTAACTGGGTGCCTCATACTCTTCTTCATCTTGCTTCTTTTGCTTGTTGAAACTTGTATTTATCTTCTAAATCTCTCATTTTTTTCTACCATTAAGATGGAAAGGTATTCTTGCCTCAAGACTCCTAATCAAGAGGCTTACACCTTTCAGTATGCATATGATCTGCTGAAGACCTCACATTTACTTATCATAAGCATGATGCAAAGTCGAGTTCCTCTGACTCAACTCTTCCATAGACATGTCTTTTACCAACCGTCTTTCCAGATGTAGGTATCGTCTTATTACGAATCAAATAGAAGTTAAGAATTTGAATTCTTACAACTGATCTCTACCACACGATCTAGAGTAAGAAGAAAGAGTGACAGCCCTAAATGCCCTGTAGCCTCTTGCTTATAAGTGTTGTGTTGTGCACGACACACCCATAAACAAGAATCCGCTAGACACTCCCTAAGATATAACTGCTCTGATACCACTTTTGTCACAACCAAAACTAAAGGGTCACGACGGGCACCCGGTGCCTTACTTTAGCGAGTACAAACATAACATATTTTTTTTACCATACTATCATTGGTAACTGGGCCAACATGGCCGCAACTAGTAATGTATAACTGTAAGCGGGAAAGCATTGTATCAATGAACCATCTTTGTTAAAACGTGAACACATATGGGCCGTCACGGCCTCTGACATACTGTACAAAATGTTACTCTGTCGACAAAGCCTCTAAGAGTATTTGACATCAAATGTGACAAGGTACCGGCATACCCATAAGTGTGTAACATAATTCTGACATGACGACTCATAGACTCGGATGCACTCTAAATGAGGTGGAGACTTACCGATCCTTCGATGAATTCTAATCTCGTCTAGTATGAGGGCTCGTCAAACTTATTGTCTATACTGCAGGCATGAACGCAACATTCCCAACAAAAGGACGTCAGTACGAATAATGTACTTAGTATGTAAGGCACATAAATAAGTATATAAAAGACATGGAAAAAACATAGAGTTAATGACTTAACCTGTAAGTCTGAATAACTCTATAAATCATGAAATATTTATAAAATTATGAATATGTGTATAAATGTCATGTAATTCATAGGTCTGTACGTACATAACATCATCAAGCCTCTGAGGGCATCCCATCATATCATCTCAGCCACTATGGGAAAATCATCAACGTATACCAGCTGATCAGGTGGTGGTGCGTATATAATGCCATAACCTTTTCCCATATCCCATATACATATAATATACATATATTCACGTATATAACTCCATTTGGTCATAGGTTAATGTACATTTATAAATGCATGAAATGCATAAGAAATACGTTAATAAGATTTTCTCGGAATGCCACAAAAATCAATATGCATTTCAGATAAACATTATCAAATACTTATTTTTCTTTGACCTACGAACAGAAATATAATAATAATTCACATGGGAAATCAAGATTATAGATACCCCACGTATTTCTATGAATAAAATCATTTATCAAATTTGTGTATTTTGTTCGTTTCATTTCTATCGTATGGATTATGCCAAAAGAAAAAGGGATATCCTTAACATACCTGAACCGGTTCTCTTGACAATCCCCCTAACATACGACAATCGCGAATAAACACGTGATGGCAAGATCAGAGTAGAGAAAAACCTGTATGATATTCTTGGAAAAGATTGTACCATGCTACCTTAAAATTGTAACATCTCACGTTGTGATGCTAAGAGATCTTGTTTGAATTTTTGTTTAAAAAAAAAACACGTTACTAAGGATGCTTATATGGAAACTTTTGTCTTGAATTTGCTGAAGTGAATTAGAGATATTAAAGAGATATCCACATCTCTTTAAGTGAATTACAGAAGGGGTTTTAAGGTCTTGGTGGTGTGGCCCCACTTTGAAGACTTGGCCACAAAAATTCATCCCATTTTACCACCTTGCATTGTGATTTAAGAGTCTCCAATATGCTTTGATGTGCTTCCATTTGAGAGATGTAATTCTTATCCAAATATTTGGAGTAATTATCTGCTAATTACTTGATTAACTTATTAATTCCCCCATTAACCAATTATTCACATAATTAAGAATTATCTTAAATTACTTAAAATACTACTCGCTTTTAACATATCTTGTATACATTACTATCATGGCCATGTAGTACCATGTATGGTACTAGCCCATAACTATCGAGTATTAATGCTTGGCTCGTATTTTATCCCAATATGCCAAACTTGGACGAAAAATTTATTTTATTTGACTTGCTTCCCCTCTCACCTCCACGAATTTACTCACCATTAGTTTAAAATAGCATAATCCTTATAATCTACAATAATCTTTTTCCGTGGACTAATGTCATTTACCTTAACACAAGTTCAACGTACAATACTACATGGTGCAACATCGTTGTAGTTTAATATTGCGAAGCGTAACATCATCGTAATATAATACTGCGGGACATGATATTGACGTAATATTGCGGCACGTAACACCATTGATCTCAGAGATCAACGGCCATGGTTAAAGGGGGTCTGGGTCAAGTTAGGTCTAGGTCGGTCAGGGTCAGATAAATATTTGGTCCTGGGTGTGCTTAGGCTAATTTTAATTGAATTGGGATTGAAATTGGGCCATTTAATTAGGATGGTCCGAAATAAAAGGGGTTATTTGTTAAATACCCATTTAATTGATAAAAACAATTTTAAATATAGTTTGTAAATTATAAAAAATAATTTTCATTCCTAGAAATGTTTTAAAATAATTACTTAATATTTTGAAATTATAAAAGGCTATTTCCCAGTAAAATAATGTAATAATGCATGCATAGGCTATAATTGCAAAGTAATTGCAATTGTAACCTAAAAATACAAATGTGGATATTTATGCAATAACGAAAACTCAATACAAATGCAAAATGATAAAATTAAGCCACAAAATTATTATAAAACTATTTGTTTATGAAATCAATGATTGTTTTATAAATAAAATGCTTGGATAAATTAATTAAAATCTTATAAAAATGCAAAAATTGTATGAAAATTACTAATTGATGCCTATGCATAGTTTTAAAAATATTATAGGAAAAAATTGGGCATCAACAGCTGCCCATCTTTACTCGGAAAGGATGAAAGAGTTTTCGGGGTAAAGATGGCTAATTTTGACCGAATAGGATGTTTTTTAGAAAAATAGAGACCGAACTCTAGTCTTTGAGCTGCCTACATATCCTTGGTTTTACAGGAATCAGGCCATGTGTAGTTTTGGTCCCAACGATAAACAGAAGACGATGGAGTTATTATAAGAATGGTGTCCGGTTTCAGCAAAAGTTCTTTTGTAAAGAGTATTGTCGGATGGAGTTATGATTATGAATCCAGAATGTATCAGATGTACTATAGGGCAGATAGCTTAATATCACGGGGTAGGATGGGTAACTGATGAGAATCAGTTATAAATGACAAAGTAAACAATGGTACGAGCGAAAACCAGAGCGAAGGTTGCTCCTGTTTGAAAAATGGTTACCTCCGGCATCACCTGCAAACTCAAAATACAGTGCATGCAAGTACATAGAGTACTGCAAGTATTTAAATGTGATGCAAATTCCCTTTGGACCATGAAAGATTGCCTTTAGACGGTGCGAATGATGTCCTTAGACTTTGATGTCCTAGGCCATGAATTGTGAGATAGGAGATTCGCAGGCCATGAAATCATGTTCTCAGACCATGAGGATGGTGCCTCTGAACCATGATGCCTTTGAATAATGATATACAAATTTGAGAGATCCTTAGTCCATGGCATGGTATTTTCTAGCTATGAGGATGATGCCTTTAGACAATGACGCCTTTGGATAAGTTGGCGATATTTCAGCGCATGAGATATAATAATATGATGCTAAAATCAATAAGACAAGGCGTAGTCTTGTGAGGTTGAGGGCAGAGCTTATCCAAAAAGAGGAGCAAATAGATAGTGCTAGAATAGAGCAACATTTATGCAAGGAGGGACAATGCTTAGTCCCATGAGAAGGCAGTGCTTAGCCTTATGCAAAATGGAGGCAGGGCTTAGCCTTATGCAGATGGAGACATGGCTTAGTCTAATGCAAAGATAAGGCAGTGCTTAGCCTTATGCAAAATGGAGGAAAGACTTATCCTCATGCAAGATTCGGCACGGGGCTTGGTACCATGCATATCCTTATGCAAAATGGAGGCAGTTCTTAGCCTTATGCAGATGGAGACATGGCTTAGTCTAATGCAAAGATAAGGCAGTGCTTAGCCTTATGCAAAATAGAGGCAAGACTTAGGCTCATGCAAGATTTGGCACGGGGCTTGGTACTATGCATAGCCTTATGCAAATATGGAGGCAGGGCTTAGCCTCATGCAAGATTAGAGACAAAGCTTAGTCTCATTCAAAGAGAAGGCAGTGCTTAGCCTTGTGCAAATATGGAGGTAGGGCTTAGCCTCATGTAAGGTTCGGGACAGGGCTTAGTCCCATGCAAAGAGGAGGCAGAGCTTAGCCTTATGCAGATATGGAGGCAAGGCTTAGCCTCATGCAAGGTTCGGAACACGGCTTGATCCCATGCAAAGAGAAGGTAGTGCTAAGCCTTGTGCAAATATGGAGGCAGGGATTAGCCTCATGCAACATTGGAGACAGAGCTTAGTCTCATGCAAAGAGAAGGCAGTGCTTAGCCTTATACAAGGTTCGGGACATGGCTTAGTCCCATGCAAAGAGAAGGCAGAGCTTAGCCTTATGCAAATATGGAGGTAGGGAATAGCCTTATGCAAGGTTCGGGATAGGGCATATTCCCATGCAAAGAGAAGGGAGAGCTTAGCCTTATGCGGATATGGAGGTAGGGCTTATTGTCATGCAAGGTTCGGGACAGGGCTTAGTCCCATGCAAAGATAAGGCAGTGCTTAGCCTTGTGAAAATATAGAGGTAGGGTTTAGCCTCATGCAAGATTGGAGACAGAGCTTAGTCTCATGCAAAGAGAAGGTAGTGCATAGCCTTATGCAAATATGGAGGCAGGACTTAGCCTTATGCAAGGTTCGGGACAAGGCTTAGTCCCATGCATAGAGAAGGCAGAGCTTAGCCTTATTCATATATGGATGCAGGGCTTAGCCTCATGCATGGTTCGGGATGTGGCTTAGTTCCATGCAAAGAGAAGGCAGTGCTTAGCCTTATCCAAATATAGAGGCAGGGCTTAGCCTCATGCAAGATTGGAGACAGAGATTAGTCATTCAAGATGCGGGACAGAGCTTAGTCCCATGCAGATGGAAGGCAAATCTTAGCCTTATGCAGATATAGAGGCAGGGCTTAGCCTCATGCAAGGTTTGGGACAGGGCTTAGTCCCATACAAAGAGAAGGCAATGCTTAGCCTTATGCAGTGAATAGTTGGCAAATAGGAGTAGAGTATTTCTTAGCTGGAGCTATATTTGGTGCTTGGTGGCCCGATTAATAGTGATTCTGCTGCGTGTATATATTTGTGAATGCTACTGTTAGATCAGATGTGTCTGCGCTCAAAGAAAAATTGTATGTTATGTAAGGGGAGGTTGGTTCGTGCCTTTGACTGCTGGGTTTGCTATCCTCCATTCTAGAGGCCTAGTTGAGTTTCCTAGGGTAACACCTACTATTACGGAAATAGATTTTTTCAAAATATGCAATTATTGATAAAAATAGAGTTATTTTCAGGACTCATAATGGAATATCAAGTAGTTTTGATGAACTAATGACTGTAACACATTTCAGCGACATTACAACATTCTTGTATTAGAATTTTGAGGGTCCTCCTCAAAATTCTGTCCCAGTTTGGTAAATGATCCTTTGGTCGTTTGTGAGTGAAGAAACTTTTTGAACCTTCCTCGGATTTTTAGAATCCTTCTAAAAATTATGCCCTAGTTTCTTAACCAATTTTTGACTTTCTGGCATGCGATGGCATCAGCTGGACTTGCTCCGGAATTTTGAGGATCCTGCTCAAAATTCTGCCCCAGTTTCTGGTTTTGGGGGGAATGAAAATTTTATTATGATATGACCGAACCCACTGGGCTGCCTATGTATCCCCTCTTAAACAGGAATCAGGTCAAGCGTAGTTGAATTACATCATATGAAGAAATGTAAGTAGTCTAAAATAGTATCTCTTGACTGCCTCTGAATTGATTGGTTTTGGCCAGACATCTCCATCCATCCAGATCTGGTGATAACCCGCGAAACAATCTACAAAGGATTGTAGCTCATGGTTGGCGCAATTGTCGATCACGATGTGTATATTTGGAAGTGGAAAGTCATCTTTGGGACTTGCTCTATTTAAGTCTCAATAGTCAACGCATACTCTAACTTTCCATCTTTATTTGGAACTGGTACAATGTTGGCTAACTAGGTTGGGTACTCAACCACCCCGAGAACTTTGGCTTTGATCTATTTAGTAACTTCCTCCTTGATTTTCAGGCTCATATCTGGTTTGAATTTTCTGAGTTTCTGCTTCACCGTCGGACACATTGGATTGGTAGGCAACTTATGAGCCACTATGGACGTGCTTAAAATGTTCATGTCATCATATGACCATGCAAAGATATCCTCATACTCCTTCAAAAAATGATTGTATTCTTCCTTCTCTGTCGGTGAAAAGTGAATGATTATGCGAGTATCCTTGATGGTTTCGGCGTCTCCCAAATTTACTACTTAGGTTTCGTCTAGGTTGGACTTAGGCTTATTCTCAAAGTTCTCAACCTCTCTTACAACTTCCTCATGTATTTCATCTTCTTCCTCTGAGTCATTATCCTTATATGGCGTTGTCTCATTACATGTCACAGTCACCGGTTCATCAAGAAAAGCAATAATAATGCTGTAACAAGAAAAATGTGGAAAATAATAATGAATAATAAATAGCAATGCATTGTTTAGAAATTTAAAACATCCTAAACAAGTACGGCTCGATGAATCGAGCAATTATTTTGAAACAAGTGAGTCTTTAAAATAAAATTACTGAAAATAGCGTAGATGCCTAGCATGGCTATAGAAAAAAAATTAGGCTGATTGCCAAACTACCTAGGGACTCGACGGGCCCGAGATGGTGCGGCAGTGTAGTTTCTGAGAACAGATCCCTTCTCCGCCGTCTGAATGGTGAGGTCTTCTTCCTCCTTCTCCTTAATTATTGTACTGCAATCCATATCCTCGTTCTCTAGGAACAAATATTTCAGCTCAGCTAACGCTTCCTCCTCTGAAGTTCCTCATATTTTATCGGCCTGGTGAAAAGTTTGACCCAGATGTGGCACTGGTTGCTCGAGAGGGTAATAAGGTCCATGCCATGGAGGCGACCAATCATCATACTTATGCCATGTATAATGGTATCTTAGCCCGAAGGTAGTACCATGACATTTTAGCTGTATTGGTTTAGTAATGCCCTGGAGATTCTTCCCAAGCCCTTTGTCGGGTTATTAACCAGACCATGCTAGTATGTTTTCTATTTTGTTTCTCCACCATTTGTCTTTCTCAACAGCATTGACATGTTCGATGTGATGATAAGTTTTCCCTCCTAACCATCTTCTGTTCCGGGATAGTTTGACTGGTGTAAATGCAGTTACTCCCTTCTCCTTGGATGATCACCTCCTGATGGTTCCATTCAAACTTCACGGCCTGGTGTAGTATGGAAACCACAGCCCTAGCGGTAGTATCCAAGGGAAACCCAATAAAAGATTGTATGAAGTTGATATGTCAAGCACTTGGAATTCAACGTCGAACCAAGTTGGCCCCATCTGCAGACAAAGATTAATCTCCCCAATCATAGCCCTTTGAGACCCATCAAAGGCTTTGACGTTCATACTTCCTGCACGTATTTCATGGAAACCTTTGCCCAATATTTTCCAAGTATCCAACGGACAAATGTTGAGGCTTGAACCTCCATCGATTAGGACTCTCGCAATGAATTTGTCTTCAAATTGTAACGTGATATGCAATGCTCGGTTATGATCCAACCCTTCAGGCGGTAATTCATCCTCGTGGAAGGTTATCTTATGACTTTCCAGCACCTGCCTACCATGTTGGCCATCTCTCCACAGGTGATATTGTTGGGTACGTAAGCTACATTTAACACCTTCATCAAAGCATTCTTGTGCACCTCTAAATTTTGCAACAGTGATAGGATGGATATCTGAGCAGGGTTTTTGTTCAAATGATCAATAACAGAGTATTCCCTTGCCTGTAATATCCTCCAAAGATCATCCGACCCTATTTCGATGATAGGTTGCTTAGTAACATCCTCCTTACTTGATCATCCCAAGTGTTTAGGTGTATAGACCCTTCCAGTCTTGATCATCCCTTGTGCAGTATCAGATTCTTCCATCTTTGCCTTTTTCTTTCACCTAGCTTCGACAGCATACTCCCAGGGTATTGCTTTTGAATCGAAAGGAGGTGTGGTTGATATTGTCACTGTGAAATGCGTGGCCACGTCTACCTCAAATGGAACAGGTGTTTATGCAGGTGAAGCTACCTCTACCTCAAATGGAACCGATGCGGCTACCTCAACCTTGACTGGCGATTGCATCTGTACTACATTAGGAGTGAGTGTGACTGCAGGTTTGAAGTCATCGCCCTCTCGAATAAGCCCGATTGACCCCTTAGGATCCCAAACTTCAACCATCTCTATTACATGTATCCTACCGCCCCTATGATTTGGGAGAGGATTGTTGCGGACATTGGGTGCAACTTCTTTTGGCTGTATGACCTTGTTGTCAATCAATGTTTGGATTTTATATTTCAATGTTTGGCACTCGTCGATGGTGTGCCCCTTCAAACCAGAGTGATATGCACAAGTTTTGTTTGGGTTGACCCATTGAGATGAGTTCTCCACTACCACAGCGGGAATAGGAGTGATATAACCAGCGACCTTCAACCTTTCATACAGCTGGTGATGGATTCAGCAATAACGGTGTATTACCTTGGTGGTTTGCGATCAAATTTAGGTCGGGGTCTTGGGTAGTTTTGGCGAGTCGGAGGTGACTGAAAATGAGATGGTTGGGAGTTATAAGTGTGATAGGCAGTGGCGGGTTGGGAATATATGGAAGATGAGGGTTGACATGTGGGTGGAGGTGTTTGGTATGTTGGTGGGGGTGTTTGGTATGTGAGTGGAGGCGTTTGGTATGTGAGTGGTGATTTTGGGCCTTGAGCCACCATTACTGCCTCTATGTCTCTCTTCTTTGATATGCTGCATGATTGCAATGCTTTGTTCGTGTCCTGTAATGGCTTAAAAGTTGTCACCATTCCGCTCTTAAAGTTTGATGATGTCGAAGAATTTGTGATTCTCAATGACAATTAATCTTTCATAATACAGTGGGTCCAGTACCCTGACAAAGAACTTGTTCATTTGTTCTTCTTCTAGTATTGGTCTGACCTTGGCTGCTTCTGACCTTTATCGGGTAGCATACTCACAGAAGGTCTCAGTTGGCTTCTTCTTTAAATTCTGAATGTAGAAGACATCCGGTGCATTCTCCGTGATGAATTCGAAATGGTCCATAAATTCCAATGCCATACTTACCCAATTGGCCAACTTCTTAGGGTTCTGGCTTATGTACCAGGACAGGGCATCTCCAGTAAAACTTCTCATGAAGATCTTGATTAGGATCCTTTCATCTTTTCCGACCCCCATGAGCTTGTTACGGTAAGTTCTCAAATAAACCCTGGGATCACCTGTTCCGTCAAACATCTCAAACTTGGGAGGTTTGTAACCCTTCGGTAATTCTACATCCGGTTAGTCCTCATAATTCAAACCTTCTATCCCTTTGCCGCCTTCGACACCCTGAACTCAACTTGTCAATTTCTTGAGTTCTTCAGCCATGTTATTGATAAGCAGGTCCTTTTCAGCGGATTCTGGTGTATAGGAGATTGGTTGAGTAGAGTGAGCCACGATTTCCACATATATAGGGTTGTTTTGGTGAGTGCTGACCTAGGTATAATAGTGGTCATTGGTTGAGTCTTGAGGATCGGGAATGGGTTGTGGTGTGTTCTGAGGAGTGTGATAGGTAGTGGTTGGTGGGTGTTGGATTGTTTGATGATGGTATTGTGGTGGGGTTGGTATCGGTAGAAGATTGAGATTTTGAGGCAGAGTTGCATATTGATGCTGTGCGGGTGGGTTTTGTGGATATTGGTTTAGTATATTTTGGGATGTGCTTTTTTTGTGCTTTGTTGGTTGATATCAGGGATATTTAGGGTGAGGGATAGGCTTGTAAAGTTGCGGACCTTCTCAAGTTCTTCCTGTAACTCAAATATCTTTTTTTCCAACCGTAAAACCAATTCATTTGGTGCTGGAGTACTCCAACCGTCTAAAGTTTCTGCATTCTTAGCATTTTCCTTTCCAATACCACTTAAGTCATCCATCTTAGCTTTCCTTTTACTTCTCGTATTACTTGAAGGAGGATGAGGTGGAGGGCCTCTAGATATGGTGTGATATGCTGATGATGCCAGTATGTGCAAACCAACTTTAGGGGATGGGAATAAAGAATAAAGAAAACAAAAGGTAAATAAGTCAGTAAGGGTTCGGAAATGTTAGTAGTATTTAAACACATATTGCGGGAATGTAAATTTGTGTCCTAATTTAGGAGCCTCGTTGTGCCTGAGGTGGGCCCAGTGACAAATTGATTCAGAAAAATTCAGTACCAATAATTTCATCATTTCATTAATGTTAAAAATAGACGACCCAAACGACACTAAATAAGATAATGTTACTAATGGCACTTGGCCTTATTACATTTAAAAGAAAAGCAAGTAAACCTAATCTACTTGTTCCCAGAAGGACCTTCTTCAGACCGGATGCTATTGTTGATCACTTCCCCCACTTCGCACATGTTCAGCAGTAAGAATGCCCTTGCCAGATGTCCTCCTTCGTTTCCCTCAGTGTTATGGCAATCAGTGACAATCTTTCTTATATTCCCTTCAAATTCCATTAAGTTGTACCCAGATATTCCAACCTTTCGTTGGATTTAACAGCTCTCTCTTTCCACTCATTGATCCTTTCCATGTCGGCCTTATGCTACTCCATTTGCTCAGCTTCAGACTCACAAACTCTTTTGCACAGCTTGTTATACTTCACCTCTGCTTCGACAACTTCGTCTATGACCCTATTTCCTGGACCAACCATTGGTTCGAAGATCCCGGCTATGATATCATCCAACCACGAGGGGTAAAAGTATGAGTGACCCGCATGATATCGGTATGGCTCTATGGTATTCTTTTCTACGATAGCCGTCAAAGTCCACATATGTTGTGCTTCATTCTTAAATGGGATGGCGTGACACCCTAGAAATCAGCTATGAAGTGACTTATTTTAGCGACTCATGGTACGACCTGTTGTCTCCTACCTACCTGTCTCATAAACCTAAGGGGAGCATAAGGGTATATGCCTTTTAACCCAATCAACACCAAGTGTGGAACATCCCTGGATCTGATGATGAACTCATTGGTGGGAAACCACTCGAACATCCACTGAACCTAATCTTAAGTCAAGTTGTTGAAAAACTACACTCATCTTACAGCATCCTTAGGTTGAGCAAACATGTCCGAAATATAAGTCATTATTTTGGGATGATGGAAGGCTATGTGGTCATTCCACGACCTTCGTGGAAACTCCTAACGGTATTGACCCTTTTGGAGATGCTCTAACAACTAACCTGCAGCAGCAAATTACAACCCTCAAAGAATCTGTGCCCCTTCTGACAGTGCTCTAAGGCTCGATACATGTCTGGAATGATCATAGGGACAATGGTATACGTCTTCCACTCGATCTTTTCCATCAAATGTTTGGCCACCATGGCCAGCCTAGTATTGATTCTATCCCCTTGGATCGAGAATACCAGCATGCCCATGAAACACACAATGAACACAAAGACCCTGCGATGAACTTAGCCCAAGGAGGTGATTAAGAACTCATCATCAAAAATACGGTAAGAGCTATTGTGACCGTACCATTCATAGAGGAAGTCGAAAGGTATGTAGGAATTTTTTGGGCACTCCAAGTCATCATTTTTCTTCAGCCCCATCATCTTAAAGAATACTCTAGTGGTGCGATTTTCAGGCGCTAATAGACCCGGACAATCCCAAGGTAACCCAGCAAATCCCCCTATTTCTTCTAGAAGAGGAGTCATTTCTATGTCCCTGTTATGCCCCGCAATATTACGTGGATATTACGTTCGGCAGTATTATATTACGACAATGTTATGCTCTGCAGTAATACATTACGATTGATGTTGTGTCCTGTAGTATTAAGTTATGACAGTGTTGTACCCAGCAGTATTACATTATGGTGATGTTACACTTCGCAGTAATAAGTTACGACAATGTTGCACCCTACAGTAATGTACGTTGAATTTGTCATAAGGTAATTGACATCAGTCCAAGGAAAAGATTATTTGAGGATTATAAGGATTATAAGTAATGAGTAAATTCGTGAAGGTAAGAGGGTAAGTAATATCGAAGAAAACAAATTGTTGTCGAAGTTTGGCATGTTGGGATAAAATACGGCTCAAGCTAAAAATACTCGGTATTTATGGACTAGTACCATACAAGATACCACATGACCAGAATAGTAAGGTTTATAAGGTATGTGAAAAGTGAGTAATATTTTTAAGTAAGTGGGAATAATTCTTAATTATGCGGGTAATTGGTTAATTACCGGGTAACGGGATATTACCTAATTATCTAATAAATGGATAAAGATAAACTTTTTCCACCCATCCCACGTGGAAGCCTAGCCTTAAGGGAAATGGTGACTCTTACATTTCATAAATAGGTGGACTAGAAAGAGATTAGCAGGTGCTGTTATGCTTAATTGCTCGGAACTTTGAAGTACTCTGACAGAATTCTTTATTGATTATGGGACATCTATTATCTCAATCAAGTTGAACAAGTGCAACTACCTATTTTATCAAATATCTAACACCATGTAACGTTGTTCAACTGAAGAAGGCACTCACTCAAATCTTTTGTTCCTTATCTATTCTGAGATCAAACAAAAAACCACACAACTGCCAAAGAGAGTCATGTTTCTACTGTTCCCCTCAACGCACATAGTGCTGATCGAGAATCTGAATATTTGAAATTATTTCCACTGCCATCAAGAAATAAAGATGATTCCTTAAAGCCACAGTATGAAAGCCACATTTTAGCATTATGGAATTTGCGGGATCAGGTTTTGTCAATGAGGGGTCCATCTTTCTCAAGGACTGTGTCCGAGCGTGATTGGCTGAAAAATTATGCCAAGATATGGGAAATTGTTAAGAATTCTCCCATTATGGTGGACTACTGTAGAACTCTTCAAAGTTCAGGCATGGTTAGGAGGTCATAGGGATAATATGGTCAAAGGCAATGTTTTACAGAAATTCTTTGATTTATTACAACGTGATTGAAGTGGACTGCCAAAACAAGAGCATTGACACCTCTTTGGTGGCTAGAAAAACTGAATTCTAACTGTTGTTCCTCAATTCATATTCTTCATGCTATATGTGTCTATTAAGGAGCGTTTTTCCAAATTAATTTAATTCATACGGATTTTTTTCCTACTCCAGGTATGTTAAGTCTATCCCTTCTTTCTTTTGGCATGATCCATACAATACGAGCGAAACGTGCAAATGCATAAATTCCATGAATGACCATATTCTTAGAAGTAGTAGAGATATCTATATTCTTGAATTTCCGTGTGTCATAATATTTTATCATATGTTCATGGGTCTCAGAAAAAAATACGAAAGTTGAAAAGAGTTTACTTTATGATATTACTCAAAGGAAAAATGGTCTTATGACATTCCGAATGATTTTATTGACATACTTTTCATGCATTGCATTCATGTGCATTGACCCATGACTAGATGGTGTTATATACGCATATATATGTAAATATATGTATATGGGATATGGGAAAATGTTCTGGCGTTATATACGTACCACCACCTGATCAACTGGTATATGATGATGATGTTACCCACAGTGGCTGAAATATGATTCAAATGGCATTATATACACGTATATATGTAAATATGATTCAAACGGTGTTATATACGTGTATATATGTATGTATATATATGTATATGGGATATGGGAAAGGTTATGGGGTTATATACGCACCACCACCTGATCAGCTGGTATACGATGATGATTTGCCCACAATGGCCAATATGATATGATGGGATGCCCTCAGAGATTGATGATTTTATGAAACATGTACCATGCAAGATATGACATTCATACGCATACGCATGACGCTAAAAGTAATTTATGATTTACAAAGTTATTTAGACTTACAGGTTGAGTCATGTACTATATATGTCTTCCATGTCTCTTATGTATTGATTTATGTGCCTTACATACTCGGTACATTATTCGTCCTGACGTCCCTTTTGCCTGGGATGCTGCGTTTCATGCCTGCAGGTCCTGATAGACAGGTCGAGAGCCCTCTAAGTAGGCTATCAGCTTGGCAGAAGATGTTGGTGCGCTCCATTTGCTTCAGATTTGCTTTTTTGGTTAGTATGATTTAGACATGTATTGTTTGGTATGGCGGGACTCTATCCCGACCTCTATGACATTTATGTATTCTTAAAGGCTTGTAGACATATGTCGTATACATGAAAGATTGTACGGCCTTGTCGGCCTATGTTTGAGTTTATAAATGATTATGTTGGCCTACTAGGCCCGTATGTCACGTGTATATAATGATGTAATAAGAAAGATATGTTACGTTGGTACTCGGTTGAGTAAGGTACTGGGTGCCCATTGCGGCCCATCGGTTTGGGTCATGACAAAAGTGGTATCAGAGCAGTTCTTTCTTAGGCAGGCTACAAGCCGTGTCTAGTAGAGTCTTATTTATGGGTGTGTTGTGCATCACACTTATAAGTAGGAGGTTACAGGGCATTTAAGATTGTCACTCTTTCTTCTTACTCTAGATCGTGTGGTAGAGCTCAGTCATAGGAATTCAAATTCCTAAATACTATTCGTAACGAGACGATACCTATATCCGGAAAGAAGGTTGGAAAGAGAGATTGTTTTGGAAGAGTTGAGTCAGAGGAACTCCATTTTTGCATCATGCTTAGGATGAATAAATATGAGGTACTCATCAAATCATGTGTATACTAAGATGTGTAAGTTTCTTGATAAAGATTCCAAAGGCAAGAATACCTATCCACTCTTACGGTAAAAAGGAACAAGAGAATCGAAAGGTAGATACAAGTTTTAGCAAGTAAAAGAAGCAAGGTGAAGAAGGGTATGAGGTGCCCAGATAATGAAGGTTAACAACGTTTATAATTGAGGCAGAGGAACATAAGCTTTTTGAGTTATATTCAATAGTAACAGAGGTATATACAATTGGTCGCACCCATTCCAGATATGACATATGGGGCTTAATAGAAGTAGTATAAGAAGATATGATCGATGAATTTTTTGTGACTGTTGACATTTCTGAAGAAAATTGCAAATATGCCAATAGACCTCTTTGTGAGACACCCAGATGGTACACTTTAAAATAGTACAGCCAGATATGAGTACTACAAAGACATGCACTATAAGCCTTGAAGGGATACATATTACCTTAGTGTGGCTCGCATCCCAAATAAAGCGAGAACGTTAAGCAACTTGAAGAGCCATTGGATGGAGCAAATGGAAGCAAAAAGCAAAAAAAAATTGTCTTGTTAGAATTTTTAGAATAAAGTAATAGGCATAAATGTTACCGGGAAATATGAAAAGAGTTAATGATTCATTATGAGTAAGATGTGGTACATGGATGACAACAGTAGATCAAAAGATGAAAATATTACAAAATCTATAGTCAAGTGAAGGAATAGACGAGGGGTGACAGGCCTTAGGACAACAAAAGAGTATAGGCCATACAACCATGTCCTCATTTCGAGAAATAAGTTCGCAACTCTAGCGCAATTACCAAGAGGAAAAGCTAGACCCCAGAGTAATAGAAATCAGTTTGGGCTGGGGAATAAGATAAACTAAAAATAAATTAGGGACTGAATGATTGGAAAGTACTCGGCATCATGGGAATTTCAAAATTCGTTCCGACTCTAATAGAACGGACCACAAAAGAAATTTCATGATGAATTCAGAGGATGGTCATTCAGGGAGATGCTTCCTTAGAGCAAGCAATGTGAGCAAAGTTAAGCTTAAGGGATTGTAAGTACCAGTTATATTAAGTGTCACCCTCGCGAGTAAGGGAATTTGTTATCCTTGGTACACAAGGATTGCCGCATGGCAAGTAAGGATCATTGATGTTGAGAAACGATGCCAAAGATGAAGAGGTAAAACATCTATAGGTAGATCCTCATAGCTTCAGCTCTTAGTACAACCCAAAAGGGGGGAATATGGAGTGATGTGGCATTAAGTCAAGATAAAATGGTTCTAGTGACTATGGAATGGTAAAGGAAGAATGCGATAAATGAAAGAGGAATGAGAGGGCACTTATCCAAATCTTACAGATACGTTACGATTCAAGAATATTGTGCAAGCACGAAGTCAAGGAGAGGAAGTAAAGGTTCCTGTTCGAGCTGTTATTAATAAATAAGGAGCTAGTGCGAGACGTAAGTTAAGACAAAGGAAGTAACCCAAGAAAGATTACGAGGAACATTATCTAGGTAGCATATTTGTTGACAATCATACATCCATAGAAGACTCTAGTATAAGTTAAAAGAAAGAATTGAGCCTAGGGCATAGACAAAGGATTGAATTATTAGAAGATTGTATCATGGATATTCCATAATGCCCATGAAAAGGTTAATGAATAACTGATACCATGAGCCACATATCGGAAGATAGCTTAAGCCTACATAAAGGCTGATTAGAAGGAAGAGGAAACTAAAGGATTACATAACCTAAGTAAATCAGGAGTCTGATTATTTGACCTAGAAAAACTATAGAAGTGTGCTTGAGAACATGACAAATACAACTCTTAATATCAGACGTTCAAGAGAAATAACACAACGACCATAATCTATAATGGCTCTACAAGGAAGCCAGTTAGAAGAAGTACCAGCCTCATAAGAAGTCAGTACGAAGCTCCCACCAGATTGTGTATGTACCAGAGGTGCGAGTATTATATTTATAGGTCGCAAGCTAAAGTATGGTAGAGTGACAAAGTTTTAAGAAAACATGAGTAAGAATGAGGAAAGGCAAGTGAAAAGGTGACGAGAATGGATAAGTCCTCAAGATTAAGTCCATGAAAACAAGATAGATAATGGTTTCATTAAGTTATTGAAAGTTCAGTATTGCCTGAATGAACTCAAAACAATCTAAGAATAATTGCATTTAGAAAGAATGAAATGTTGGCCTAGTAATAAAATGAAGGGATAATTGTGACAAATAAAGAATGACATTTGGGCCTTCGTTTGAATAATGATTTGAAAAAAAAAAGAAGAGAAAATAGAAGAAGAGAAGAAGAAAAAGATTTCACTGGCGGCACAAAATCAAGATACCCCCATAAGGTGAATCATATTGAGACACTATGAAATATGATTATGGAAACCATTTCAATTATTCCTCAATACAACGTAAGCCCTAGCGGTAATATATTACGTAAGAAGTTTCAAGTCTTCAAGTAAAGGATTATCGATCAACATTGAGGTGAATCAACAATGGTCAGACATAAGTTACAAAGTATGACAAGAGGCTAGGCCATGATTCTTAAGACGAACGGTAATGAAGGGGCATTGAAGGACTGAGATTTATACCTAAAGGGTAGGCAACAAAAGTAACTGGGAACTTGGTAAGCACACCTCAGCAAAGGTAGATTGAAGCAAAATTATGGTATAGTATAACCCATGTAAATGCAATAAAGTCATGTGAATGGGTAACCAGATCTATGAAATAAGATATAACCATATTCGGATGTTCTACAAAGTATCGAGCAAAGGACTTCAGTATACCTATAGAGGCCTAGAGAGGTATCCTATTAAACCTTGTATATACAAAGTAAGGCCTAGAGATTGACTAAAAGATAAAAGGAAAGATGAATCGCATAAGTGCACTTATAAAGCCAGTGTCATGCAGGTTGCATGACAGGAGGTAACAGAAGTTGCAAGATTAGAAAGATTGCGACCACAGATCATGATATGAGCAAAAAGACTAAAGGAGGAATACCCTAGACTTGGGATTTATTCACAGAGCAACTTCTTAAATGGCAAGAAGAGTATTAAGGTATTCACAAGAGTTATAAGTTACGAAATGATAAGAGCATCAGTCAACATTCGAGGACGAATGTTCCAAATAGGGGAATGATGTTATGCCCCGCAATATTACGCCGATATTACGTTCGGCAGTATTATATTACGACAATGTTATGCTCTGCAGTAAAATATTACGATTGATGTTGGGTCCTGCAGTATTAAGTTACAACAGTGTTGTACCTAGCAGTATTACATTATGGTGATGTTACACTTCACAGTAATAAGTTACGACAATGTTGCACCCTACAGTAATGTACGTTGAATTTGTCGTAAGGTAATTGACATCAGTCCAAAGAAAAGATTATTTGAGGATTATAAGGATTATAAGGATTATAAGTGATGAGTAAATTCGTGAAGGTAAGAGGGTAAGTAATATCGAAGAAAACGAATTGTTGTCGAAGTTTGGCATGTTGGGATAAAATACGGCTCAAGCTAAAATACTCGGTATTTATGGACTAGTACCATACATGATACCACATGACCATAATAGTAAGGTTTATAAGGTATGTAAAAAGTGAGTAATATTTTAAGTAAGTGGGAATAATTCTTAATTATGCGGGTAATTTGTTAATTACCGGGTAACGGGATATTAACTAATTATCTAATAAATGGATAAAGATAAACTTTTTCCACCCATCCCATATGGAAGCCTAGCCTTAAGGGAAATGGTGACTCTTACAATTCATAAATAGGTGGACTAGAAAGAGATTAGGAGGTGCTGTTATGCTTAATTGCTCGGAACTTTGAAGTACTCTGACAAAATTCTTTATTGATTATGGGACATGTATTATCTCAATCAAGTTGAACAAGTGCAACTACCTATTTTATGAAATATCTAACACCATGCAACGTTGTTCAACTGAAGAAGGCACTCACTCAAATCTTTTGTTCCTTATCTATTCTGAGATCAAACAAAAAACCACACAACTGCCAAAGAGAGTCATGTTTCTACTGTTCCCCTCAACGCACATAGTGCTGATCGAGAATCTGAATATTTGAAATTATTACCACTTCCATCTAGAAATAAATATGAATCCTTGAAGCCACAGTATGAAAGCCACATTTCAGCATTATGGAATTTGCGAGATCAGGTTTTGTCAATGAGGGGTCCATCTTTCTCAAGGACTGTGTCCGAGCGTGATTGGCTGAAAAATTATGCCAAGATATGGGAAATTGTTAAGAATTCTCCCATTATGACGGACTACTGTAGAGCTCTTCAAAGTTCAGGCATGGTTAGGAGGTCATAGGGATCATATGGTCAAAGACAAAGTTTTACAGGAATTCTTTGATTTATTGCAACGTGATTGAAGTGGACTGCCAAAACAAGAGCATTGACACCTCGTTGGTGGCTAGCAAAACTGAACTCTAACTGTTTGTTCCTCAATCATATTATTCATGCCATATTTGTCTATCAAGGAGCATTTTTCAAAATTAATTTAATTCATACGGATTTTTTTCCTACTCCGGATATGTTAAGGCTATCCCTTCTTTCTTTTGGCATGATCCATACAATACGAGCGAAACGTGCAAATGCACAAATTCCATAAATGACTCTATT
Source organism: Nicotiana tabacum (assembly GCF_000715075.1). Classification (NCBI taxonomy): domain Eukaryota; kingdom Viridiplantae; phylum Streptophyta; class Magnoliopsida; order Solanales; family Solanaceae; genus Nicotiana; species Nicotiana tabacum. Next base: position 19,844,022 of record NC_134085.1, read on the forward strand.
CTTAGAAGTAGTAGAGATATCTATGTTCTTGAATTTCCGTGTGTCATAATATTTTAACATCTATTCACGGGTCTCAGAAAAAAATGCGAAAGTTGAAAAGAGTTTACTTTATGATATTACTCAGGGGAAAATGGTCTTATGACATTCCGAATGATTTTATTGACGTACTTTTCATGCATTGCATTCATGTGCATTGACCCATGACTAGATGGAGTTATATACGCGTATATATGTAAATATATGTATATGGGATATGGGAAAAGGTTATGGCGTTATATACGCCCCACCACCTGATCAGCTGGTATATGATGATGATGTTGCCCACAGTGGCTAAAATATGATTCAAACGGCGTTATATACGCGTATATATGTATGTATATATATGTATATGGGATATGGAAAAGGTTATGGCGTTATATACGCACCACCACCTGATCAGCTGGTATACGATGATGATTTTGCCCACAGTGGCCGATATGATATGATGGGATGCCCTCAGAGACTGATGATGTTATGAAACATGTACCTATGCAAGACATGACATTCATACGCATATGCATGACGTTAAAAGTAATTTATGATTTACAAAGTTATTCAGACTTACAGTTTAAGTCATGTACTCTATATGTCTTCCATGTCTCTTATGTATTTATTTATGTGGCTTACATACTCGGTACATTATTCGTCCTCACGTCCCTTTTGCCTGGGGACGTTGCGTTTCATGCCCGCAGATCCCGATAGATAGGTCGAGAGCCCTCCAAGTAGGTTGTCAGCTCGGCGGAAGATGTTGGTGCACTCTATTTGCTTTAGAGTTGCTTGTTTGGTTAGTATGATTTAGACGTGTATTGTTTGGTATGTCGGGACTCTATCCCGACTTCTATGACATTTATGTATTGGTAGAGGCTTGTAGACATATGCCATATACGTGAAAGATTGTACGACCTTGTTGGCCTATGTTTGAGTTTATAAATGATTATGTTGGCCTACTAGGCCCGTATGTCACGTGTATATAATGATGTAATAAGAAAGATACGTTACGTTAGTACTCGGTTGAGCAAGGTACCGGATGCCCGTCGTGGCCCATTGGTTTGGGTCGTGATAGTCCCCAAAGTGGAACACGGCACTTTCTTTGTCCCAAAACATAGTGACAGCCTCGATCAGCATTTTGTTTAGCTGAAGATCCAACAAATAGGGAAAATTTCCTAAGACTCATTTCACATGATTTTGGTCACTTGAGGGAAGATCCCTCCACCAATCCATCAAAAGTGAAGGTATGCTACCGACCATACCGAATCTAGGTACTCTGTGCCTCATTTTCTGCAAACAAATGATAGTTAGGCCCTTTCCCCCTCAAGTTTTGTCTATTTATACAACAATGATTAGCATATTTGCACTTATTTCTCCAAAATTAATGCACACAATCGTGGTTGCATCCGGTAGGACTCTGGAAAACTCGATTGGCTTTTGGGTGAGGCTTGTCTTAAAGGGTTATTATGGGGACAACATATTAACCCGGCTAGGTTTGACCATGATGCATGCACAACTGATCAGAGTAAGGCTGCTATTGAGGTCTGGACTGGGACCCTTAAGCGGGCAACTTGAGGGGGAAAGGCACGGAACCATCGAACGCACCGCTGATCGACTAGTTTTTCCGCAAATACACCTTTAAAAATTAAAAGTGAGATACATAGGAAGAGCGTAAACACACATTAAGCGTTGTTATAGTATTGATTACGCACGAGAGGAATATGATGTTGAGCATGATTTATGCAACAATAAATAGCATTTTGTCACGTATTTTCACGTTTTAAAAATGATAAATGCGATATTTAAAGAATTGAAAGAAAGATACGAAAAAAGAAAACAAAGAGACAAGTCAGTTTCAGAAATAAAAGGAAATCATAAATGCTTGAAAATAAGGAGTTAAATCCAAATAAGGGGGAGGGTGCACGGGATAATGCATACTTAAGACTAATTCACAAAAATATGTTCGTTATGGTAAGAGCCTAAAATATCCCTAGCAGAGTCGTCATGCTGCCGCGCCCCCTTTTTCCTCGCAGAGTCTGGGTTTCAACATTCACTGGGAACAAATCGTTTCCTTTTGGGAATGGGGTATTTGAAGAGTCGCCACCTAACGGACTAACGTGCATTAGGGCACCTAGAGCAATTGACTGGTATAACTAGTTTGCACTACCAGAGATTAGGGTAAGGGGTCAAAATAACCTTGAGGGGAAGGTGCTAGGCACCCCTCGCGGTCCATAACGGTGGGTCCTGGCCGAACTCAATTATGCGAATTAGTCACATTTAATAGATAACCAGTCTAAGCACACATTTGAAAATAAAAGAAGTTTAACAGATAGGCAGTTTATGCACACATATGTAAATAAAGGAAGTTTAAAAAATAGGCAGTCTAAGCACACATATGTAAATAAGGTGAGGGAAGTCCTAGGTTTGTTAGCCTATAGGATCACATCTGTACAATACCCTATAAGCCTTCCTCAAATAGAGGGGTTACATGTGGCATTAGCGCACATGTCATCATATCCTCTACTGCCCAATTACCCTTCCCTTGGTCATAACCTAAAGCGTTCTAGAAATCTTAAGATGTATCCTGTGAGTGCACTACCCGTCCCTTTACTTATATAGTCCAGAGGTATTTGGGACTTCTAGTTAAGGTGGGTCTAGACTCTCCTACAGTAATTAAAAGGAGAAACTCTAGGAGACATACAAAACATATAAGACTGGACCAAAGATAGAACAATTAAAAGACTCATATTTTACCTCCACAAATAGGGCAAGTAAGTGCACGTCTCAAACAACAGATTTCAGATATTAGAAAAAATTCCCTACTGTATACGGTGAAATCGGAGGGACCGATTTATCGCCATTAAGTTGTGTTCGGGGAGTCATATCGATATATTGAGGCTGCGATGTTGTGGTCAAGATCCCTCCCCCGACTTTCATTCATGTCCGACCCAACAATCATCCCGAGGGTGGGAACTCCCGAGGTGAGCAAATGGCATCAGTAAAGTCTAGTATCATGCCTAGTCGTCCCATCTCCGTATCTTTACACTTAATGCATCCTGTACTATGTTGTATTCCCCCTCCTATATAAAAAGGATCCTCACCACCTTGTTAGGGGCGGTTGTTGCTCCAACCACTCTACGCAAGATCAATAATATCTCTCTCTATTTATGTATCTCTCTCTTTTCTATCTAACTCACTCGCTCGAGGCTACTCTTTCCATTTATTGCTTTCATACTTGTTCTTCATTTATTGTATGATATTGGCCATAAAGAGCCCTCTTTAATTATATCCTAATTATTATCCCCTTCCCGGTTAACCCCGATAGCCTGAGCTCGAGCCGGGTATCGACCTCGAGGCCTTTCATCGCCTTTCATCGATTAGTTCGAAGTCCGGGTAGGAAGCCTCTCGGTTTGATTTCTTCCCTGTTTTAACTTGTATTTCATCATTAAACTTCATACACCTAGCATCAATTGCTCTAACAACTAGTATAAAAATAGATCACGTATTTTTAGAGTCCCATTTACAAATTTAATTGTTGTTACCATTTTCACGATAAACAGTTTGGCACCCACCGTGGGGCTAAAAATAATAGTGATTATTTTCTTGCTGGTTTCATTACACAAATGCAAGTTATCTTTCACAATTTTTCTTGTCCAAGATCTTTTGATTTCAGGTCGAATGGCTCGGTAAATAGAGTTGAGAATGACTACCTCAAAAATCAAGGAAAAAATGGTGTGGCTATTCCAGTCGTTTACGTCCTACCATATAAAGTAATTAATGCACCTGGAACGATTCCAGTGGACTCGGGTTCGAAAGATGCACAGCAGGTCGACGAAAACTCACACACCGATGGAAGAATACAATATGGCGACCAACAGGAAGCCTAGAAGACCCCGGCTCGAGAAGTACAGGAAGTCAGTCTTCACAATATTTTTGAAATGTTGTAGGCATTACAGTTGGCTATCGCTCAGTTGCAAAGCCACCCGAAGACTTACAGTAGCGACGGAAACTACTCCCCCGGCCGAACATGTACCCGAGAGGTCAAGTAACAACAGATTAGTAGCCGATCCTACCATCGTGAAAATGATGGAGGACCTCACCAAAAGGATCGATTCAGGCAAGAAAATGATAGTAGCCAACGATAAGAAGGTTGAAATTTATAACGTTAGAGTCGACCAAATCCCGGGCGCGCCCCCGGTCCTGAAGGGTATAGATTCGAGAAAGTTCATGCAATGGTCATTCCCAGAGGAAGGGGCTCCGAAACCCATTCCAAAGAAGTTTAGAATGCCAGAACTCTCAAAATACAATGGGACCTCGGATCCCAATGAACACGTCACTGCCTATACGTGCGCGGTGAAAGGCAATGACATAAAAGATGATGAGATCGAGTCTGTCTTACTGAAAACGTTTGGAGAAATGCTCTCGAAGAGGGCCATGATATGGTACAACAATCTAGCTCCCAACTCCATAGATTTGTTCGCCATGCTAGCAGACTCCTTCGTAAGGGCGCATGCTGGTGCCATCAAGGTAGCAACAAGGAAGTCCGACGTATTCAAGATTAAGCAGAGGGAGAACGAAATGCTGCGAGAATTCGTGTCTTGTTTCCAAATATAATAAATGGAACTACCCCCGGTCTCCGATGACTAGGCAGTGCAGGCCTTCACTCATGGCTTGAATGAACAAAGCTCGGTGTCCTCAAGGCAGCTGAAATCGATACCAGTCAAAGATCGGGGTTGAGGATAACTAGCTGGGAGCCCCCTCGGGCTTAGTATATCCGAGGAGACTCCTAGCGAAGGAGTAAAGATCAAATAAAGAGAGGTATCAGTCGTACCCCAATGATAGGAGGAATGCTCCGAAATGCAATACGCCTCGCAACGACTGATTGGTGAACAGAGGACAGAACCCTCGGGGACCCCTCAACAGAGGTGGCTTTGATGGGGACACGGGGCCAACAGGGGTACCTCACCTATCAGAGGACAACTTTTACGTCGATGTATCGGACATCGCATTAGCCATCAGCAAAATCAAGGACGCCAGATGGCGCAGGACTATACACTCGAATCCTTCCCAAAGGAACTATAACTTGATTTGCGAGTTTCACAACTCACACGGGCAAAGAACCAAGGATTGTAGGCAACTCTGAGAAGAAGTGGCCCGACTGCTCAATAACGGGCATCTTCAGGAATTTCTTAGCAATGGGGCTAAAAACCAGTCCTGAGAAAGAGAAACAACCAAAAAGAACAAAGCAGATGAGCCCCAACACGTCATCCATACGATTTTTTGATGCTCGCTCCCGGTCGCATTTAAATAAAGGACTGAATAGCATCCGCCAAAGGTATAATCACCTCTACCTTTTTCTATCTTTTACTTCACGGTAACTCTTGCGCAGGCCAGCGACCAAGGCAGTCAGGATGCCGCTCCGGCTCGAGGGCCCTGAGGTTTCAAAGCGTCCGTTGCACTCTTTTCCTTTGACCGATTTTTTATCCCGAAACGGGCTTTAGTCGGCAAGGTTTTTATCGACGCAACGTCCACGCACTTCCTGAGAAGGATTCAACAAGCCTACCGGACTTTCTTCGCAATCAAACCTGTACCGGGAACTAAAAAATTAGGTTCCAATAGGAAATGATGTACCGGGCCAAATGGTCGAACGAACCGTGTCCGCATAAGCCGGGATTACGGCAACAAAATGGCATGTATTCACACCAAGCAATCAAAAAATATCTTTCACCAAAACCATATCATACTCCAAAAGAAAGTTTAGCATGATCACGGCAAGGATCCCTCCACCGAGTACGTCCCGAACTACTCGGAGACTTAGCGTCAACAATTTGGCACCCGCACGACCTCAGGGTCAGAACTCTAGGCTCATAAGGCCCCAACAATTCAATTCCAAGCTCACGAGTAATCGTTTTCGGGCCTAAGCAAACTCGATAACTCGGAGACCGCCTTCAATCGCCATTCACTGGAAAACCCGAGGTCGTACGAGCCCGAGCAGGCAGACTCGGTCTAGCCAGGTCTATTTTACATAGCAACAGAAACTGTAAGACCTCAACGGCATGACAAAACTGTAAGACCTCAACAGGCATGAAAAAACTATAAGACCTCAATAAGCATGAAAAAACTTTAAGACCTCAACAGGCATGAAAGTTTTGCAAGACCTTACTATAGGCATAAAACTCAATCCCGAAGTTTAGGCTATATGTCGCATTTGTAAGAGTCCCGAAAGGGAATACCCTCGATGTAGACGCCTAAACTACCACACCTGAGATCAAAAATGGCTCCGGCCGAACATATTTAACTACGGTCAAAACAGCTGCACCAGCCAAATTAACGCGACTCGGGGACGCCAAACCGTCGCTAACAAAATCACAGGGCATTACTTCGAATCTACTTCGAAAAAACCTAGTTAAAATAGGCTACCCTCAACAGCCAAACGAGCTTCGTCCATGTCAGCTCCAAATCACAAGGCTTCGAGCTACTCAGCCTACGAGCTAAACCTTCCAAGGTGCTCGAACATTGCCGCTAACGACTTGAAATCAAGGTTCTTCGCAAACTGACGACAAGTCAGGTAAAATCATTTCAAAAAGTCCTTAATGAGAGGAAAACAAATCCTACATATGCACATGGTCAAAAGCGTAAGAGCCACTGTCGCCAGCCAAACGAGCCTCAGGGCTACACACTAAAATGTCGCAACGACCAACAACGTAAGAGCCAATGTTGCCAGCTTGAAAATTGAAAACTTGAGGATGAAAATGAGCTCGAGTCGTAACCCAATTCGGAGACCGGATCCAAAATAGTTAACTACACATGCCTAAGGGCACAACGTAAGTGCCATCGTCGCTAGCCCTACAAGCCTCAGGGCCACATACATAAAAGGTCGCTTCGACCCAAGGCGTAAGAGCCATTGTCACCAGCCCATGCAGGCGTAAAACTTGAGGGTCAATTGAGCTCGAGTCGGAGCCCGTCTCGGAGACTAAACCCAAAAATGGTTAATGCATGTGGCCAAGGGAAAAAAATAAAAGTCGCTGCCTTCCGCCTAACGAACATCAGGGCCATATTACAAGTTCGGATATTTATACCAATCCAAAGGTCGAATTGATGCGATTGAGATCTTTACGAACAAGAGTACAGAAGATACAAATTGCGGGGTTCCCTCTCTTATTTTTACATATTGGCGGTCAAATGCAAGCTCAGTCTACAACATATTATGAAAGTTATGTACACAAGAAGAAGGCAGGGAATAAACGTTCCCCCCTACGACAACTATGGCCTAGTGGCTCCCTCCTTATTGTCTTCAGCATCGGACAGAAGGAACTGGGCATCATACTCCTCCACTTTGTCTTGCGCGATCACCCCCGAGATATCGAAGACCCTGGCTTGAATCTCCTCGAGGATTTCCCTCCGGGATCTGCATCTCGCATACTCCTTGCTATTGCTTGCACGGTCAAGAGATCTCTCCAGCTTAGCTTTAGCAGCGGCAGCACTCTTCGCATAGGCCACCACTTTTTGTCCCGCCCTGGTATTACTCATCACAGCCTCGGACAGGACATTCACCACCTCGGTTTTTGCCTTCGAAAGCTCGGATGATAGCCTTACGATCATTTTCGCCCGAGCAGAATTGTTCGCACGAACGGTCTGGATTTGATCCTCAAGAGTAGAAACCCTAGCCCGAGCCCTCTCTTTGGCCACAAAATGGGCACTCACATGCGCCTGCAGCTCGTTGAATTCGCGTTTGAATTGGCCAACCTCACCCCAGAGTTGTCCTAGCTCATCCGCCTTGTCCTTCAACTGAAACATCAAGACGCCAAGATAGAAAAGGAGTGCAAGCCAGCATGAAATACAGGGTACCTGTTTCTCCAGGCAGATCTCACAGGTCTGGCTCCGATCCACCTCATGCTGTAAGGAAACGAGCTCGCTTTCCTTTGCCTCATAAAGAAGCTTGAGGGATTTCTCCCTATCCAAAGCCTCCTACAACGGGGCCTTGCTACGAAGCAGCTCGGATTTAAGCTTGTCAAATGCCTGTGAAAGAAAGCCAAATAAAGAAAAGGAAAAGGGGAAAAAGAAAAACACGGGGCTTGAATAATCTTACAGCAATCAACACTCATTATGAGGCCAAAACGCTGAGCCTCGGTGAAGGCCGAAGCAACGTCTGATAGCGTACCACTGCTAGAAAGTGGCTGAATGACCGAATCGCTTCTCCTTAACCGCTAAGAGGGAGTCGCCTCACTTCAAGCCTTTTAGTACCCTGAAACATCTTTTCTTTTATAAACACTCTTTGATCCCGAGGCCAGCAATCTCTCCTCCTCCTACGGAGGACACGGCCTCATTTCGAAAGGACCCTCGGCACCTACGACAGTTGAATCAAATAACCTAGCAAGAAAAGCACCATTTTTTAAGAGGCGGAGTGCTGGACACCTACCATGATGCTTCGCCTCCCATCTCCCTTTGGACAGATCTTACCACCGGTGCCTATCATAAATCGAGCAAGTTGCTAGCTTACGAGACCACTCCGCTAAATTAGGGACCTCGCTCGGTGACAAATGAGTCACTACAAATAAGGAACAGAAAGAAAACATTACAGAGCCTGCCTCCGGTCAAAACGATGATAGTTCATATGAGGCACTTACATGTGAAGTTCCATTTCTTAGGAAATGGCAAAGATTTTCCAGGAATGACATCGGTCTTTCGAATCCAAATGAACTGATTCATCCATTATCGGTCCTCATCCTCCTCGCTGCCGACTATAGGAGATCATGTGGATCGACGCTAAAGAGCAATCAGGCCCCAGTAATGCAATGGCTGATATAACCTCGCGAGATAGTTGAGGGTAAACTCTATCCCGGCCTTGTCAGCAAAATATCGCATCGCCTCCACTATTCTCCAAAAGGAGGATTAGCCTGGGCCAGTGTTACCAGATATATCTGACAAAAATCGAGCATGACTCGATCGGGGGAACCCAGCACGAAAACATACCGGCATACGCTCAAACATTCCTCAACATATGTCATAACGCTCTCCTCGGGGGAAGGTACTAGTAATATCATGCCTTCCCCCATCCGCAATCTTTTCTGATCATCTCGAGGTTTTCCTCTCCCACTGATGAAATGATCCTCGATACATGCTCCCGGTGGCTCAGAACATTGGTAGGTTTCCCCGGCATAACAGCTCTCTTTGAGGCAAGGCAAACCGAGTCTCGCGCACCTGACATCGAAGGCGAGCCGCTGGCGCCAACCAAATGCGGAACGCAGGAGGGACTCCCCTCCACTCGATGATCGGATGTTGACGTAGCAAGTCATGGCTATGGCAAAATAGGGGAGGAAATGAGGATCTGAGCAAAATATTGCTGAAATAGGGGAGCGGGAGGACTAGCACAAAGCACCAGGCTCTGCGGAAGAGATAGCTTTTTCTAAATAACAAATTCACCATTAGAAAGACGGATGAACAAATATATAGGGGCAAAGCAATAATTGCCCGCCTACCCAAGAGGTCTAATTAATTCTGGCCATGTTAACGTCACCCTCTCCTAGGGAAACGTATTGGCGAAATCACCCCGGGCCCTTTTCATCGGATCATACAAATATTGTTACCCCACGTAACTCAAAAAACTACAAGGCCTCAGGGAGCCCCCCGACGTCATGTGCATCAGTCCGAGAGATGTTGTCGATTTAACCCCAGGGCATGGCTAGTTTCAGGGTCCCGGTGGCTCCGAGAGTAGGTTCCGAAAGGCCAACGTCGAGAGGCAAAAGCTATATCGCGAAAGCAAAGGGGCAAAGAAAGAAAAGACTTTAAAAATCTAATAGAATGAAACCCCCCTTTTACATTTCCAAAAAACATCTTTATACAACCCATCCCACCGGGGGCCGCATACAAAGGGAAAAGGAAGGGATACAAAAGATCTCGGAGACTACTCCTCATTGCTATTATCTTCGCCCTCATCGGGGGTAACTAAAAGCGCCAGTTCTTCCTCCATTTCACGGGCCTCATTGAGATCAGCTGACAAGTCGATACCTCTAGCTCTGATTTCCTCCATGGTCTCTCTCCTCGCCTTTGCCTTATCATGCTTAATAGCTCGGGTTAAGTTCTACTCAGCTGCTATTAATATGTCATGAGCTATTCTACGGGTCATGGTTGCATCCTCCTGATAAGTGGCAGCATTTCGTTCAACCTCAGACTTAGCCGCGGCCAAGGCAGCAACCTCCCTACGAGCATCCTTGAGAAGATCCCAGGATATCGCCAACTCCCCCGACGCTATTTCATTTCGCTTCCTCAGCCCGGAGTTCTCCGTATTCAGTTGGTTAATCTGTGAGGCACTCTGTTCGACCTATAAAAGAAAGGTATGCTAATACATGTGTGAATACGGAAATAAAAGTCGGGCACGAGTAAGGCAAAATACGTGAGCAGCAAGATTGGCCTTCTCCCGGAGCGTTGTTTCCAAAGCGGCTCAGAGCTCTCCTCGTTCTTTCCCTCCCCTGGCAGAGCAAGCCTCCGAATCCCCCATTATCGAGGTAACTTTCTTACACTCCTTTTCATGATAAGAAATCTCCCCGCGGAGCCAAAGGATGCCATGATCGTACATCTCCTTGCACTATGGCATAGCGGAAAAGTTAGAAAGACAGAGAATGACGTTCGAGGATGAAATAAATGCACGAGAAATGGCTATCACCTACTGCATGAATTTCTCCACCGCTTTGACGGCACCGGGAATATCAAGATCGGCACTATCACTAACACCATCAATGATGTTGGCAATAGAGCCTCCCCCTGGAGAGGAATCCCCGCTATGACAGTGACCATCCCTTGAGCATCCCGTAGTTCCCCTGACGAGACCTTGAAGCACGACAGGAAGTTGTGCAGGTCGCCGACTTCTCCAAGAGGCAACCCATGCTCTTGAAAGGCTCCGAGCCTCGACCCTTCAGGATCAATGGCAATGGTCCCCCCCCCCCGACAGAAACTTCTTCGAATCCATTTGTTCTTCTTCCGGCATAAATCAATGGATCACACCATCGGTGTGAGCACGTGATTTTTGTTTCGCACGACAATCGCTCCAAAAGGAAATAAAAAATAATAATTGGCCCTGCTGTACAAATTTTGGATTTCTGTGCGACACCTTGTTGATTTATTTGTGACTTCGGCCCATTTTTATTTATTTACTTTATTAAAACAAAATTCGAAAAATATATGTGTCCTGCATAATTCGAACCGTAATCCGGTCGTTGAATAAGAAAATCACAAATGGGCATCTTCGTCCGTGATTTTTATTTTGATTAACTTTACCTATTTGAAATATTTTAGTGTGTGTGCAAATAATTGTATTGAGTGTGTGTTTAATTTTAATTTGATTTTTTAGCTTAGTTTTAAAATAAATAAGAAAAAGAAAAAAAGAAAAAAAAAAGAAAAAAATATATTGAAAGGACCCCTTTTCCTCCCGGACTTGGGCCAATTTTAACAAAATTGGCCCAAACAAACAGCCCAAAACCCAGGCCTGCCCGGTCCAACACCACCTGATGCCCAGAGAATCCAAACGACGTCGTTTTGGTACAGGTTGATCTGGGCCGTTGATCTCAAATTGATCAACGGCCAAGATCACATTTCCTATACCCACGAACAGAACCCGACCCGTTTCCACCCGGACCAACCCGAACCCCCTTTAGTTGAAATGACATCGTTTCCCCGAGGCCTTTAGATCCGAGCCATTGATCCCAGTTAATCCGATGGCTGAGATCAGCCGCCTATTCCATATATAAGCCTATAACCTTACCCTGCCCCCCCATCAGATACCCCAGCTCCCGTCTTCAACCTCATCCCCATCAAACCCTAGAGCCGCCCCTGTATCCTCCACCATGAAAACCGGCGGCATGGACGCCGGTGACCTTCCCCTTAACACCCTAGAACCCCCTTGCCATCCTGAGCATGAATCCATTAACCCTGTAGTTCGAATCCCTCCCCACCTTCTCGAATCTTCATTTGAAGGTTCGAGTCGAAACTCGATCTACACGGTTCAACCCTAGCTACACACCAGATACTCTCCAGACCCCCCTAGTGACCAAACCATACTTGGTTTGGTCCGAATCTGATCAGGGAAGCCTGAATCCCAGATCTAAGTTTGAAAGGTTTTGTGTCCTTCGTCACTGGTTCATACCGGTTCAACTGAAGAGATTAAGGTCTAATGGACTTCAATCAAAGTGTTTCTCATCTGAGAAACACTTCGATTAAAGTCCATTCAGCCTTAAGAAAGTTTGTCCAAATCCAAGTTCAAACTGTTAAAACTTTTCAAGTTTTAAGGTAAGTCTGCTTTCTTTTCCTTTATTTGTTTTTAGTCCGTATGATTTGTTTTAAAAGACTGTTCATATTTGTTTTAATTTTTATCAACTTTTGTTTGTCCACTTTGTTTGAACATCTGTGTTTGTCTGAATCCCTCTCCTCCTATTCTGATACGGCATGCGTATTGGTTGTATTCCAATTTGTACTGACTAACTGATTCCTCGAAGTACAATTCTGTTTTAATCAGTATAAGTTGATTCATGTGTCCCATACTTCTGAATGTCTGATTTTTGGCTACGTTTGTGTATGTTAATACTAATATAGTCGAGTCGACATGTGTCGTCAATTAATTTCAACTGTCTGAGCATAGTAAATCGATTTGCTTCTGTTGAACATTTGTTGAATCAATTCAGAACCAGTTTTGTTTACTTATAGCTGTTGATTTGGATCAATAATGTAAAAGGGATGTTTGTTTTAAATGCTGAATTGGAGGGCATGTGCACTCTTGCACAAGCATTTGCACTGGTGCACCTCATGTGCATTGGTGCACCTCATGTGTTTTGTGCACAGCCTGTGGCCTACATAAAGGTCCTTGTTTAATTTTAAAATGGTCTGACAGCATATGCTGTCAACATATTCTACTGCCCCATACTTTGCTTTAGTTTAAGAAATATTAAACCTTGTAAATTTTAAGCCTGCCGAGGGAATGATGGGTTTAATACTTAATTAGCTAAAGTTGGAATTGAAAATGGAAGGCACATGGGAGGGGTACTGGGGGATTCTGAAAACAGGCTGTTAAAAGGGATAGTTTTGAGGCTTATAAAAGAGGGAGACCTGGGACAGAATGGGAGGAGAAAATATACAGAGAGAGAATTAGAACGGAAAAAAAGAAAAATACACACACTGTGAGGAGTTTGGAAAGGAGAGCTGAAATACATACAAAACAGATATACATAGATAGAGAGAGATTAAGGGATAGAAGGGATACAACCAACAATCAGAAACTTTTTTCCTCCTATTATTATTGGGTTTCAATTGTTTCAACTTGTTCAAATCAATTCTGATTCTTTGAAATTCCAGTTGTGTCTATCAGTCGAGTGTTTTCATTGGTTTACCACTGGTTTGGTCTGTCCGGAGTTCTGATTCTACTCCACTGGGTTTTACTTTTATTCGTCTATTGCTTTCTGTTGGCCATAGTTGCGTTTCTGCACTCGAGCTTGCTTCTTGCTATATTGCTTTGCCTGCTGCTATCTTGCCCTGCTGCTGCAGCTATTTAGTTTCTTGCTGCTGCTGATTTCCCCATCTTTTTCTTCTTCTCCTTTGCATTTTCAGTGTTTCCAGGTACACATTTCAAACCCAACTTTGGTGTTAACCGTAACAATTCAAAAGCATGAAATGAAAGGAGTTTCCTGAAGAAGATTTAGATATTTGTTTGTAAATGTTTGTGATATACTGACTTCAGATTGTGTAAATTGATTAGTGTGATTCATGTAAGGAAAGATTAATTAGATAATACTCCATCAAGTTTAGCCTCTAGCTTCTTAGTTTGTAGTTGTTTGCTGGTACAAAAATATAATGACACAATACAGAGAGGGCATGGAGAATTAGTATAGATTTTGACTAGGATTCCCGTTCAACTGAGCGACATGCATAGAATAGAATATTTCCACCTTGCACAAATGTTTCTTTGTTCATTTTAGTTTTCTTTTATCATAACTCGTTAGGCAGTACATAATATTATGTTCAAATCCCGTTAGTGACAATGCCTAGTAGTTAATTCCTTTAATTCGGCCCCAATCAGTCTAGTAAATTTCAATTCAAGAAATGTTTGGACACAAGTATAATGTTGGGTCAATCTCGAGTGTAATTTCTTGGCCCAATTAAAGTATGTTTCATGAGTTATGACATCCCTCCACTTTGTAAATAATCAATCAGAAATTGATAAGAATCCGAATTAGGCAAAAGCCTATAGTTGAATTAGCACGTACCTTTTCTTCTAGTTTTAGAGACAAACGCATTAGAAATGTAGCCACTTTAGGATATCTTTTCTAAAAATAGAGATGAGCCTCGCCAAATAAAAGTGCAACAATTGTGGGGCCCTCCATAAATAATCATGATAATTATCTAGAACTCAAGATAGGCCATTTAATAAATTTCATGGCTTTTTCTACAAAATAATAACGCGTTAGACTCTTTAGGCACGGTTTAAGTAAATTATATTCTTAAAATCGGGTGCACATTGCTGTGACCCAAATTCAAGTCTCAACGGAGTCAAAAATGTGTTAACAACTACGGGTGCATTGATTGTGACGTGGTTCGATATGCATTTTTCGACGTTGCAATTCTGTAAAATAAATGATAATAATAAAAGTGGTTAAAACTTAATAAAAGCACATAAGTCACAACATGTATTTAAATCAGATATTTAGCCATTATAACAATTTAAGCGACAGTGCTAGAACCACGGGATTCGAGGGTGCCTAACACCTTCCCTCGGGTCAACAGAATTCCTTACTTAGAATTTCTGGTTCGCAGACTTCATTTGGAAAAGTCGAAAATCTCCTCGATTTGAGATTCAAGATAAACCGGTGACTTGGGACACCAAAAGCCAAACCTTTCCCAAGTGGCGACTCTGAATTAAATAAATAATCCCATTTCGAATATTGTCACTTAAATTGGAAAAACTCCACCCGCGCATTTCTTACCCCTCGGGGCGGGGCGCGCAAAAAGGAGGTGTGACAGCTCTGGCGACTCCGCTGGGGATGAAAAACCCAGAACCACTGGTTCAGGGTTCAGGAATTCGAGCTTAGAATAATTGTTATATTTGGCTTTATTATCTGATCTTTATTACATATTTTTGCATAACGTGCTAAATGTTGTCTTTTACCGCTTTGATATTATCTGAACTGTATATAAACTGTGCCGAAACCCTTCTCTCTTCACCTCCGGGGAGAAGCTCGCTGGTCGAGACTCCCTATTCTGTTAGTGTCAATACCCGAAATAAGAAAGAGGACGGATAAGTTACGAAGCCGGACGGCCTTTTGGTTCCCGGTAAGTTGCCCCTCCTCGACTCGAGTTGTCCGCTCGGGTACACTGTCTAGAACAAATACCAAGGTTTAAACCTAGTATAACTCGACTTCATGCCGGATTCCTAGTAGGAACGCTTATTTGCATCATGTTGCATTTGACTTAGGGGGCTCAACACAGGGGTTGGGTCCGTCTAGGACAAGCAACCAGAAATGAAAAGGCCACCCTGCTGCATCTTATTTGTTTTGCGCATTTATTTGCTTCGGTTCCGCATGTTGATCGGTTTCTAAAAAAAAAGAAAATAGCAGCGTAGGGAGATAATTACTTATTTTGGAAAAATTAAACCAATGTCCAAGTAGTGTCGAAACCTCGTCGGAATTTTTCTAAAAAAAAAAAAAGAAAAGGATAAAACCAAAAGTTGCCTTTTAGTCTGATTAAAAAAAACATATAAAAATTGTTTCTTTTCTTTTAAAAAAAAAAGAGGGTATTTATTTCAAAAAAAAATAATAAAAAATGGAAAACTCATAATTCAAAAATGTGTTGTTTCTTTTGTAATACCCTTTTATAAATTCAAACTAATAGTCCAAATATTGCAAAAAAAAAAAAAATATTTTTAGTATTTATCTTTCTCCAAAAAACAATAAAAATGCTTATTCTTGATTACTAGGTTTATTTGATTTTCTCTATTCGCGATATGACCGAACTACGCCGGTTTGATTCTCGCACGGGGTGAGATACGTAGGCAACCCTCGGGGGGTCCAACCTCCCGTTTTCAAAAAAAATCTAGATAATTTTAATTTTTTTTTGAGTCTAATAAAGTTTATCGCCTTAAATAAATGTGCAGGATGAGCACGATACAAAATGAATCGTTTTCAATAATGACCAAGATCCCTTTTGAGTTGCGATTATGGTGGAACGACTTAGGCAAAGAGGGGCAAGGCAAAGTGAGGAAATATCTGAAAAATCTCCCGGATTTACTAGACATTCAGCCTCGGGGTGATATTATCAGATCATTGGTCACTTACTGGGACTCGGCGCACAATGTATTCCATTTTTCAGACTTCGAACTCACCCCGACGCTGGAGGAAATAGCGGGATACATT
Organism: Nicotiana tabacum; assembly: GCF_000715075.1. NCBI lineage: Eukaryota > Viridiplantae > Streptophyta > Magnoliopsida > Solanales > Solanaceae > Nicotiana > Nicotiana tabacum. The sequence continues at coordinate 19,860,440 of NC_134085.1, forward strand.
GGGGGTGATGAAGCTCCGTTAAGGTTCAAGTACTTGATTGCACCTAGAGCCGTCACGGTACACCGATTTTTGGACTTTCTGAAAATACCCCGAACATTTCACCATCCAGATCTTGCCAAAGGCTTCTGCAGTCTCCATCTCATGTATGCTAGATACGGTCATGAGGGTGGGTTCAATAAGCCGGATTTCAAACTATGTAGTAAAGGCAACCGGCAAAAATGGGACGAACACAGGCAATTGGCTTTCATTACGGCTTTCTTAGGTCTTATAGTGTTCCCAAGGAAGGACGGCAACATCGATCTAAGAATAACTGGGGTTGTCAGTACTTTGCTTACCCAAGATAAAAGTACTCTGGCGCCTATGATTATGGCTGACATTTTCCAGGCTCTCACTGTTTGTCGAGCCAGGGGTGACTTCTTCGAAGGATGTAACCTACTGTTGCAAGTATGGATGACCGATCATTTATGTCATCGCTCCTCACTTGTGGGTTATGGTTCGCCATAGAAAACTTGTATTGGAGAATTCTACACGAGAATCAAAGGGCTCAATTCACCTGAGGGAGTCACATCATGGACCTCATTTCTCCGAACTCTCACTGCCAGCCGAATCCAATGGACGCTCGGATGGTCACCTATCGAGGAAATCATATACATGCCGGCAACCCAGCCTCACTTTCTGTTGATGGGACTGAAAAGTATCCAACCCTATGCACCGTATCGGGTTTTGAGGCAACTTGGGAGGTACCAAGTGGTACCGAAAGACAAAGATTTGAGTACCCAAGTGATTGAAATCAGTCCGCACGGTCATTTCCCTGAAGAAGAAGAAGTTCGCCAAATCTGGAGTGAATGCCAACATCTGACAGCAAACACTTGTGTGATCGATACGGCAAAAGGGGAAGTCGCCCCAGGATATCACGCTTGGTTTAGAGGCATCCTGTCTTACGAAAGACCGGCTAAGAGGCCGCATCTCAAAGATTTCGTAGAATCATCCCAAGGGCAATGGAATTGGTTAGCAAAAGAGAAGGGTTATCGAGCAGAGATGGGAGATTTGAAGCTACAAATAGATAGTTTGAAATTCGATAACAGCGTACAAATCGCGGCGGATCGAAGCGAAAAGAGTAGGTTGATCCAAGAGAATGAAGAACTTAAGGCCCAAGTCCAAAAATTGAGATTGTCTCTTGATGAGCAACCCAGAAGTCAATCAGACCAGCGGTTGATAAAAGGTTTGAAAAGAGAGATCACGGAATGGCGAGACAGGTTAGAAGAATCCGAAAAGGTCATGACAGAATTCAAGGCACGGTGGGAAACAAGATTAGATAAGCATCGCCGATGTTTGAACCAATTGAAACGTGATCACGAGAAGGCTGTTTCCAAAATAAAAAGGGAGATGGCTACACTTGGGTTTAAAGCAGTTAAGCAGGCCAGGGATTTCCAAATGGAGAGTAGATACTGTTACGACTTGTTGGCCCAAATGAAGGAAGAAGTGCGGCAGTTGAGGGATCAGCACATACAGGACTCACAGGTATTCAAGACGAGCAGTGATCAGATAAGGCACCTACTCATAGAGAAGAAGAAAACCAGAGATAGGATCAAGGCCATTGCCCATGCCATCACCAGACGATGTCTACGATGTGAGAACATGTCCAGCGCTACCGTCCTCTCGGCAGTAATGGGTTATGTCAAGCAGACTATGCACGAGCTGGAGCAACTTGAGAGGGATCTCATGCCTAGGACCGCGGCGAGGCCGAACGATGCCCCGCGGAAACCAATTTTTAAAACCATAATGCATTCATAGGTCAAATCTGTATTTTAGCATCTTCTGCCTGTTTTTTCATCAAGGTGATTTTCAGTCTATTTTGAGTCTAGGTTCATTTTCCAAGTTTGCTTTTTCTTTTGCAGAATGTAGATTGTAATAGAACATTTCAACAATGAAGAGGTTGTTTTCTTTTACGTCCATTTGTGTTTTTTGAACTACATAATGATCTGATTCACGTAGGCATCGTGATACGTAGGCAATCCTCATCGGATCCGCTCACATTTCTTTTACTACAAAAATAAAATATATATATATATATATATATATAATAAATAAAATAAAGGGAAAACAAAAGAGAGAAGGAAAGAAAAGAAAAAAAGGGGGAAAAACTAATAAGAGAAAAATGCCGGAATGACGCATGCTCTCGCAACAAACATATAGTAATCCACTTAACTGTATAGGTGCATCATGCCCAACGTGAGATTAACTATCTATTATTTGCTGCAGAATTAACCGTGCATTTGTCATTGAGCATTTTTCCTAGGGTTTTTGAAAAGACGGTTGGTTTGGTGAAAGTCTGGCCTCGCACTCATACTTCACGAGGTCAAGGAGAGGTGTTCAACTACCTATTGTTAGGACCAGAAGCAGTACTCACACTTACTTCACCAGGTCAAAAGGAAGTGTGGAAATGTCTTCGGAAATTCCATTGCAAACAGTCCCCGTCTCTGAGGAGAGCTCAATCTCAGCCGTCCTCACACCTGAATCCGCAACTGCGGAGGAAAATAGGATCCTACGGCTCCGCATGTTGGAAATGCTGGATGACTGGAACAATGGGAAAGAGCCGCCAAGTGTCGTCCCCGGATTCCCTGAACTATTCTCCAGGTCAAGTGGGACTTCTAATGTCCCCATAAATTACCCTGCTACCCCATTTGGGTACCCAGCCACCTCCGCCTTCTCTGCAGGATCACCTTCTGAGCCTCATCCCCGAATGTCGGCCACTGATGCAAGCATGAACATCTTTACTGCATCGCCTTGCCCAGCTACGGCACAGCCTGCCACATACAAGCCAAGCTTTGACTCATCCTCTTTTACATTCCAAGCACCATCGTTCTCAATGGAACCAACCAGGTTCGCTACCAACAATAATCCTCTACCGCCTCAGTGCGAACTCGCACCGGGACAGGATCAGAACCCCAGGATTGCAGAACAAAATGAGATTGCTAAGAGAATGAGAAGCCTTGAACAAAGTTTGAAGAATATGCAAGGGTTGAGCGGACAAAAGAGCGTCTCTTACGCCGACCTGTGCATGTTCCCTCACGTGCACCTGCCAACGGGTTTCAAGACCCCCAAATTCGAGAAATACGATGGGCACGGTGACCCCATTGCACATCTTAAGAAATACTGCAACCAATTGTGGGGAGCCGGCGGAAAAGAAGAACTGCTAATGGCATATTTTGGGGAAAGCTTAGTAGGGATAGCTTCGGAATGGTATATGGATCAGGAAATGTCCCGATGGCATATATGGGATGATCTCGCTAGAGATTTTGTAAAGCAATTCCAGTATAACATCGACATTGCGCCAGACCGAAACTCTCTGTCGAATTTGAAGAAGAAGCCTTCGGAAAGCTTTAGAGAGTATGCTATTAAGTGGCGTGAACAAGCGTCGAGAGTAAAGCCTCCCATGGATGAAGTGGAAATGGTCACTACCTTTCTCCAGGCTCAAGAGTCTGACTATTTCCAAAACATGATGTCGGCCATGGGTAAGCCATTCGCGGAAGCAATCAAGATAGGAGAGATGGTAGAGAATGGGCTGAAAACGGGTCGGATTCTGAGTCAAGCAGCCATAAGGGCAACCTCCCAGGCCGTCCAAAGCGGGTCTGGAGGAACGACAAGGGGGAAGAAGAAGGAAGAAACGGCTATGGCAGCCTCTGAAGCAAGGGAGTATCGTCATCCCAGGCCCCATTTTCCGGAAAGGGCCCCACAACACTACTACCCCCACTCAAATGTGGCATATGCTCATCAACCTTATATGGTCATGAATGCCCAACCTTATAACCATCCACCACAACAAGCCAACCGAGGCCCAGCTCCACCTCCCAGAAATCAGCCTCCTTACCGCAACCACTATAACCCACAACCCCCGCAGAATAACTACCGCCCCCAGGAGCCACCTCGACGGCGGACTTTCACGCCCATCGGTGAACAATACTCTACATAGTTCCCTAAGCTAGTCCAGTTGGGTTTCTTCCAACCAATTCCCCAAACGAGGCAAAACCTGACATCTCCTTCTTACAAAGACGGAGTCAGATGCGCCTATCATTCAGGGGCTGAGGGGCATGATACAAACGACTGCTGGTCATTGAAAAGGGTGGTCGAAAATTTGATAGAGCAGGGGAAAATAGTGCTAAGGGACGAAGAGATCCCGAATGTGACTAACAATCCATTGCCCACTCACAATAATGGGCCACTGATCGGCATGATTTGTGAAGACAAAGAGTTCGACCCTGCCTTGAAAGCCATAATTGCCATTGTCGACACGGGGAGGAGGCCTGAAATAGACCAGAAATCAGAAAGGGGGGAGAAGGCCAAGGCTGCAGAAAGCAAGCCTGAAAAGAAGGTGGAGAAGAAAGTGGTACCAGCAAAGGGTGGAGTTCTTTACATACCGCGAGGTCAAGCCAAGACGACGCAGAACTTCGGGATCAAAAAGACAAAACCTATGTACGTGCCAAAAGGGGCCTATGTGGTCCGGGGGACGATTCAACCACCTCGGCTGAATGAGCCAGTGGTTATCGGACGCGTGCCACAAAAGCCAATGACCAACCCGTCCACAGTGCCGTGGAATTATCAAAAGACTTTGATAACGTACAAAGGTAAGGAGGTCATGGAAGAACTTCCAGAAAATACTTTCGTTGGAGGGTACTCAAATACCCAAGAACTGAACAACGCCACACAAAGGCGCTTCCCTCCAAAGGAGCCCGTGAGTGTTGAAGAAGCGGAAGTGTTCTTCCAACAGATGAAGATGCCGGATTACGAAGTGATAGATCAGCTGCGCAAGCACCCTGAGCAAGTATCCATGCTGTCATTATTAATGAGGTCAACCGAGCATCAAAAGATCCTGCTGAAAACCCTGAATGAAGCATATGTACCGGTCGAAACCTCGGTGGAGCAACTAGAGCGGATGACAGAAAGATTCTTCGCCGCCAACCAAATCTCTTTCAACAAGAACGATTTACCTCCGGAAGGAGCAGCACACAACAAGGCCTTGCACTTAACAGTGAAATGCGAGGACTACTATGTCAAGCGGGTAATGCTGGATGGGGGATCAGGTGTTGACATTTGCCCGCTCTCCACGCTACAAAGAATGGAAATTGGGGCAGGAAGAATCCGACCCAACAACGTCTGCGTGAGAGCTTTCGACGGCGTCAAGAGAGATACCATGGGAGAAATAGACCTGTTGTTGGTCATAGGACCAGTCGAATTTCGAGTAACCTTCCAGGTGATCGACATGGACACATCCTACAATTTCCTCCTTGGCAGACCTTGGATCCATGCGGCAGGAGCCGTGCCTTCCACTCTTCACCAGATGGTGAAATTCGAGTATGAAGACCAAGTAATCGTGGTCCATGGGGAAGGCGAACATGTCATTTACCGGGACCCATCCATCCCGTATCTTGAACCGAGAGAAGGGAGCGAACATACAGTCTATCAAGCTTTCGAGGTGGTACTGGCAGAGCAGCACGAAGAGGGAGGACCTTGCCCCCAGCCTTTCTTGTCTAACGCCTCGGTCATGGTGGCCAAAGAGATGATCCGGCACGGATTTAGGCCAGGGAAGGGACTTGGACGAACCCTTCAAGGAATAACAGAACCCGTTACTTTGCCAGTCATCAAGAAACCTTTTGGACTAGGTTTCAAACCTACTCCAACAGACGAAAAATGGGCAAAGAAAAGGAGAAATGAGGGCTGGAAGTTGCCTCAACCACTGCCAGATTTATATGCGACTTTCGTCAGGCCAAGGTACGTTGAAGAAGAAGATGATGAGGTCTTCACAGCTGAGGAAATCGAGGAAATATGTGGGGCGATGAGAGAAATGCTCTACGAGGTCCACATGGTTCAACCAGGTGAAGGCACAAGCACTGCTGAGATGCTGTACATGGGACCGAACGCCCAACTTCAAAACTGGGAGGCCACGCCATTCCCGACTAGACGGAAGTCCGGGTAGATCTGCCCTGCCACCTTTCCTATATCACAAGTCATCTCTGGGACATAACTTGAACGTTTTCTTCTTTTCAATTGTTGTTTTGAATTCCCAGTTGTAAACATTGTTGTCTTCCAACTTTCCAAAGAAAATATACAAAAAAAATCATCATTGCTTTCCTATTCTTTCTTTTGCTTTGATTTTTTATTAGTTTTCCTTTTATCTTCCTTTTCAGTCCTAATAATGCGGCTTTGAATATGACATGCTTGCGGACTTCACGCCCAGACCACAATGAGCTATTTAATTACGAATTAATGAACCCAGAACCAGAATATGATGCGGAAGAGGCTTTTAGAGAGATAAACCGAGAGTTGGAATATTTTGAGAATAAACCTAAGCCAAATCTGAACGACACTGAACCGGTAAACTTAGGAACCCCGGAAGAAGTCCGGGAGACCAAGATAAGCATTCACACGGACAAGAAAACGCGAGAGGCGATAATTCAACTTCTTCTTGAATTCAAAGACGTGTTCGCTTGGTCATATGATGACATGCCGGGACTAGGTGTTGATCTAGTGGTTCACAAATTGCCGATTCATCCTGATTATCCTCCAGTTCAACAAAAGCAACGAAAATTCAAAACTGAGGTCAGTGACAAGATTAAAGAGGAGATCACCAAGCAGCTGAAAACGGGAGTGATCCGGGTAGTCCAATATACAACATGGCTGGCGAATGTGGTTCCAGTACCGAAAAAGGACGGGAAAACTCGGGTATGTGTAGATTACCGAGATCTGAACAGAGCAAGTCCTAAAGATAATTTCCCGCTACCTAACATCCACATCCTCGTTGATAATTGCGCCAAACACGAGATACAGTCTTTCCTAGATTGTTACGCTGGATATCATCAGGTGCTGATGGATGAAGAGGACGCCGAGAAAACTGCTTTCACCACGCCTTGGGGCACCTACTGTTATCGGGTCATGCCATTTGGTCTAAAGAATGCTGGGGCTACTTACATGAGGGCCATGACCGCCATTTTCCATGACATGATGCATCAGGAAATAGAGGTGTACATGGACGATGTGATAGTCAAGTCCAGGACGCAGGATAACCACATCCAAGACTTGAGGAAATTCTTCGAGAGGCTAAGGAAGTATGACTTGAAGCTAAATCCAGCCAAATGCGCTTTCGGAGTTCCGTCGGGCAAACTTTTGGGTTTCATCGTAAGCAGGAGAGGTATCGAGCTAGATCCAACTAAGATAAAATCCATCATAGATTTGCCTCCTCCAAGAACAAAGAAAGACGTGATGAGTCTTTTGGGCAGGTTGAACTACATCAGTCGGTTTATTGCCCAGCTGACAAGCACGTGTGAGCCCATATTTAAGCTGTTAAGGAAAGATGCGGCGATTAAGTGGACAACTGAATGTCAAGAAGCCTTTGATAAAGTTAAAGAGTACCTTTCGAATCCCCCGGTCTTGGTCCCTCCAGAACCGGGAAGGCCACTTTTCTTGTATCTAACAGTCTTGGAGGACTCTTTCGGCTGCGTCCTCGGGCAACACGACATAACCGGAAAGAAGGAGCAAGCAATCTACTACTTGAGCAAGAAATTCACCGGCTACGAGGCCAAATACACTCTGCTGGAAAGGACATGCTGCGCTCTCACATGGGTTGCACAAAAGCTGAGACATTATCTCCAAGCCCACACTACATTCCTCATAAGCAGGTTGGATCCTTTGAAGTATATATTTCAGAAGCCAATGCCTACTGGGAGACTGGCTAAATGGCAAATCTTGCTTACGGAATTCGACATAGTTTATGTCACTCGCACGGCAATGAAAGCCCAGGCGTTAGCAGATCATTTGGCCGAAAATCCGGTCGATGAGGAATACCAGCCATTGGATACCTACTTCCCAGATGAAGAAGTAAACACCGTAGAAATGATCTCGGAGGAAGCTCATGTTTGGAAGATGTTCTTTGACGGAGCCGTGAACGCCAAGGGTGTAGGGATTGGGGCAATTTTGATCTCGCCTTCCGGTCAGCATTATCCCGCCACAGCTAGACTGCGTTTTTTTTGCACAAACAATACAGCTGAGTATGAAGCCTGCATTATGGGCATGCATATGGCAATCGATCAGGATGTCGAAGACTTACTGATTATGGGAGATTCTGACCTGATCATCCGACAAGTTCAAGGCGAATGGGAAACTCGGGATGTCAAACTTATCCCATACCGACAACATGTGGAGGACCTCAGCAAGCGCTTTACCTCAATAGAGTTCAGGTATATTCCAAGGTGTCACAATGAACTGGCAGATACACTTGCTACTCTGGCTTCTATGCTACCCTACCCGGGCAACGCCCACGTCGATCCTTTGGAAATCCAAATCAAGGAAAGACACGGTTACTGCAGTGTAATCGAGGCGGGATCAAATACGCAGCCTTGGTACCATGACATCAAGAAATTCCTGAAGACGCAAGAATACCCCGAGCACGCTACTGGAGATCAAAAGAGGACCATTAGGCGACATGCAAGTGGTTTCTTTTTGAGCGGTGATTTGTTATATAAGAGGACTCTGGACCTCAATCTCCTAAGATGTGTCGATATCGAGGAAGCGAGAAAAATCATGCACGAAGTACACGCAGGTGTGTGCGGACCTCACATGAACGGGTATGTCTTAGCAAAGAAGATCCTTAGAGTAGGTTATTACTGGATGACCATGGAAAAGGATTGCTTTAGCTTTGTTCGGAAGTGTCATCAGTGTCAGGTGCACGGTAATTTGATTCATGCACCTCCCACGGAACTGCATCCCATGTCCGCACCTTGGCCATTTGTCGTTTGGGGCATGGACGTCATTGGACCAATTGAACCAAAGGCTTCGAATGGACACAGGTTTATACTGGTTGCCATCGATTACTTCACAAAATGGGTAGAAGCCGTCACTCTCAAGTCGGTCACTAAGAAAGCTGTGGTAGATTTTGTACACTCAAATCTTATCTGTCGTTTCGGTATTCCTGCGACTATCATTACAGATAACGCAGCAAACTTGAACAGTCACTTGATGGGAGATATATGCGAACAATTCAAGATAACGCATAGGAATTCCACGCCTTATCGGCCAAAGGCCAATGGTGCCGTAGAAGCGGCAAACAAAAACATCAAGAAGATTTTGAGGAAGACTATCCAAAGTTCCCGACAGTGGCATGAGCAGTTACCATTTGCACTATTAGGGTACCGCACTACGGTACGCACATCGGTGGGAGCGACTCCTTATCTTTTGGTTTATGGGACCGAGGCTGTAATACCGGCAGAGGTAGAAATTCCTTCGCTTCGAATCATTGTCGAAGCAGAAATCGAGGACAGCGAGTGGGTTAAGACTCGGTTAGAGCAATTGACTTTGATTGATGAAAAGCGGATGGCTGCAGTTTGTCACGGACAGTTATACCAACGAAGGATGGCCCGTGCTTACAACAAGAAAGTCCGACCCCGGAATTTCGAAGTAGGTCAGCTGGTACTAAGGCGTATTTTGCCGCATCATGAAGAAGCAAAAGGAAAGTTTGCCCCAAATTGGAGAGGCACATACATCGTAAGGAAGATATTGCCGAGAGGAGCATTGTATTTGGGTGATATCGAAGGAAATGACCCCGACACAGCAGTAAATGCAGATGCAGTCAAGAGATACTACGTCTAGATCATACTCCAAGTGGCCCTGACACGATTGAAAATGGCGAAGGTTTTATTCCCCACTACTCCCCAAACACTACCCAATTCTCCCTACCAACTTCTGAGCCGTTTACAAAAAAAAAAAAAAAAAAACATTGATTGAGGCCTGAACTACGTTTGACTTGATTCCGAAAGGATACGTAGGCAGCCTCTCCCTGAGGTTCAGTCACACCAACAATAAATTCCATTCACCCTGAAATTGAAAACCGGGGCACGTCGAGCAGTTCAGAAGTTAGTATCATCTACCTTTTCTTTACCAAGCACAAGCCTTCAAATCAATTACCAAATATGGTGGGGAATCAATAAGCGTCACAAACGAAGACCGTCACACTCTGAATTGAGAGAGATAAAATGAGAGAGTCTCGGCGGTGAAAACCTTCGGGCACCACGAGGCGACGGGAGTAGAGAAACCAAAATGAGAGAGCTTGTTTAGTAAAAACTCGCAAAGAGTGCTATCAAGCGATGACAGGAAGAGAAATGAGAGAGGTCAGCCAGCGAAAACCCGCAAAGGGCGCTGTTGGCCGAAAGGGAATGACGCCACCCCAAGGAGGTCTCGGCAAAGTTCCACCGGTTTTGGAATCACAGATCTGTTCTGGTTCAGGAAAACGCAAACTTTTAGAAGGTCAAACGTCCAGTCCAAAAAGCATGTCATGTCATTTAAAGCCAGCATTATCTTCCTCAGATAAGTCTTTCTCATCCCGAAAAGGGTATTCCTTTTCTGATTTGTTTTTCCCTTTCTTTGTTTTCTTTTCGAATCCCTTTCGCATTTTAACCCCGAGTTCAGGACACACCGGAAAGGACAGGTGGCAGGTTTGTTTGCACGGAATCCTGTCTCATGAAGGAAAGCACCTCATCTCGTTGATATGATTACCCAAGCATGATGAATCATGACGTTTGATGTTGTTCCGAAGTAAAGAAAAAAGAATGAAATCTTGGAATCTTCCCCAGCAAGTCCACCTTCAGACAAATCCCCACAGAGTCTCCCCCTGTACAAAACCCCACAGAGTTTCTCTTGTGTACAATCTCCCACAAAGTCTCCCCAGTATAAAAGAAAAAATAATAATAAAAAAAATCCCCGTTGGAATTTCATCAGCACATCCCCAGCGAGTCCTTTTGTAAATATTCCCCAACAAGCTTACCCCAACAAACCCTGGGAAACCCGTTTTGAAATAAAAACCCAGCACACCCCATTGTACAGAATCCGCACAAAAGGATCCATTTTGTAAATATTTCCCCCACAGAGCGTCTTTTTGTATAAATTCCCACAGAACACCTCCAATGAAACCCCCGTTGAGAACCCTCAATCAAAACGGGACACAAAAAAGGGGGCCTCACGAGGCAAATCATCACAGAATCCGGAAATACAAGCCTGAGCAGTCTAGAGGTTTCGCCATTCGAATCGAATCAATGGCGGGACTTCGCAACAGAAGTAAAAGACGCAACGGAGCAATTGGGAACGATCAAGGTCACCGAACCAACCGTCATTTCCGAACTAACAATCGTTCTTTGTCTGAGAAGTTGAAACAGGTGTTAATCCAAGACAACCGTGCTAGAAGCAGGTGTCGCCCAAAGAAGAAGGTACACGGGTACAAGAAACATTTTGGCAATAAGGAATTCACTCAAAAGGTAAGTTCCCGCAAAACTCCCTTTTTCCTTCTATTAAAGCGAGAAAACTCAAAAATAGGTCGTGTAGTATTCTCAAGCTTTATCCCCAGCCAATCAGCATTAGGGTTTTAAACCCTAAACTGAATGTTCCTTTTAATCAGCATTAGGGTTTTAAACCCTAAACTGAATTTTCCTTTTAATCAGCATTAGGGTTTTAAACCCTAAACTGAATTTTTCCTTTAGTCAGCATTAGGGTTTTAAACCCTAAACTGAACTTTTCCCTTTCAGCCAGCATTAGAGTTTTAAACTCTAAACTGAGCTTTTCATGCAATCAGCATTAGGGTTTTAAACCCTAAACTGAATTTTCCTTTTAGTCAGCATTGGGGTTTTAAACCCTAAACTGAACTTTTTCCCTTTCAGCCAGCATTAGAGTTTTAAACTCTAAACTGAGCTTTTCCATGCAATCAGCATCAGGGTTTTAAACCCTAAACTGAATTTTCCTTTTAGTCAGCATTGGGGTTTTAAACCCTAAACTGAACTTTTCCCTTTCAGCCAGCATTAGAGTTTTAAACTCTAAACTGAGCTTTTCCATGCAATCAGCATTAGGGTTTTAAACCCTAAACTGAATTTTCCTTTTAGTCAGCATTGGGGTTTTAAACCCTAAACTGAACTTTTCCCTTTCAGCCAGCATTAGAGTTTTAAACTCTAAACTGAGCTTTCCCATGAAATCAGCATTAGGGTTTTAAACCCTAAACTGAACTTTTTCCTTTCAGCCAGCATTAGAGTTTTAAACTCTAAACTGAGCTTTTCCATGCAATCAGCATTAGGGTTTTAAACCCTAAACTGAATTTTCCTTTTAGTCAGCATTGGGGTTTTAAACCCTAAACTGAACTTTTCCCTTTTCAGCCAGCATTAGAGTTTTAAACTCTAAACTGAGCTTTTCCATGCAATCAGCATTAGGGTTTTAAACCCTAAACTGAATTTTCCTTTTAGTCAACATTGGGGTTTTAAACCCTAAACTGAACTTTTTCCTTTCAGCCAGCATTAGAGTTTTAAACTTTAAACTGAGCTTTTCCATGCAGTCAGCATTAGGGTTTTAAACCCTAAACTGAACCTTTTCCTTTCAGCCAGCATTAGAGTTTTAAACTCTAAACTGAGCTTTCCATGCAATCAGCATTGGGGTTTTAAACCCTAAACTGAATTTTCCTTTTAGTCAGCATTAGGGTTTTAAACCCTAAACTGAACTTTTTCCTTTCAGCCAGCATTAGAGTTTTAAACTCTAAACTGAGCTTTTCCATGAAATCAGCATTAGGGTTTTAAACCCTAAACTGAATTTTCCTTCTAGTCAGCATTAGGGTTTTAAACCCTAAACTAAACTTTTTCCATGCAATCAGCATTAGGGTTTTAAACCCTAAACTGAATTTTCCTTTTAGTCAGCATTAGGGTTTTAAACCCTAAACTGAACCTTTTCCTTTCAGCCAGCATTAGGGTTTTAAACCCTAAACTGAGCTTTTCCATGTAATCAGCATTAGGGTTTTAAACCCTAAACTGAATTTTCCTTTTAGTCAGCATTAGGGTTTTAAACCCTAAACTGAACTTTTTCCTTTCAGCCAGCATTAGAGTTTTAAACTCTAAACTGAGCTTATCCATGAAATCAGCATTAGGGTTTTAAACCCTAAACTGAATTTTCCTTCTAGTCAGCATTAGGGTTTTAAACCCTAAACTAAACTTTTTCCTTTCAGCCAGCATTAGAGTTTTAAACTCTAAACTGAGCTTTTCCATGCAATCAGCATTAGGGTTTTAAACCCTAAACTGAATTTTCCATTTAGTCAGCATTAGGGTTTTAAACCCTAAACTGAACTTTTTCTTCCAGCCAGCATTAGGGTTTTAAACCCTAAACTGAGCTTTTCCATGCAATCAGCATTAGGGTTTTAAAACCCTAAACTGAATTCTTCCTTTGTTCGGCGTTAGGGTTTTTAAACCCCAAACCGAACCTCTCCCCAGCTAGCCGGTGTTAGGGCCCCAGCCCTGAACTGAACATGTATATCCTCTTTCATCAATTTTATGAACTTCCTGGTGAATAATTAACGAAATTTTCCTATTGAAACTGGGGCAGAAAATTTCGTTCGTTTGTTTGTTTTCTCCCGCAGGTCTGACCTCGAGCCACATGGATCGAAATGACCCACGAGATAAATCCCAGTTCGGAATTAAAGAAAAAAAAAGACAAAAGAAGCGAGATATTAGAGTAAAGGGAAAGCAGATCGACTCCAACATTTGACTAAGGTCCTGAACTCTGCCAGTCACATTTTATTCGGTATCCCAGAGATTAAACAAGTCGCCGCAACTCGCAAGCATCAAGATTCAGATCGGAGTCTACAAGCAAAATCAGCTAAGACCCAAGATCAAGTCGTAAAAGAATCATAGATAGGAATCTTGTAACTAGCAGTTGACATACATATAAGTAGTTAGTTCAGTTTCTAATTTTCGTTTGGTTGTAATAAGGCGGTCAGTGACGTAGCAGTGACAACAACAGCAGCAGTAGCAGCAAGCATTGCAATCCCATGGTAGTCCCAGCTACCAAAACTTCCCGAACTACATTGACCTGATTCCTGTTTAGCCCAGGATATGTAGGAAATCTTTGAAGCAAGATTCGGTCAGATCTTTTAAAAAAAACATGCTTCATACGGAGTGGTCTATAGGCAAAAATCGCTCATACACGCTCACTTTATCTTTGCACGAAAACCCTTCGTGTTTCCGAACAAAGAGGGGCAGCTGTGAGCACGTGATTTTTGTTTCGCACGACAATCGCTCCAAAAGGAAATAAAAAATAATAATTGGCCCTGCTGTACAAATTTTGGATTTCTGTGCGGCACCTTGTTGATTTATTTGTGACTTCGGCCCATTTTTATTTATTTACTTTATTAAAACAAAATTCGAAAAATATATGTGTCCTGCATAATTCGAACCGTAATCCGGTCGTTGAATAAGAAAATCACGAATGGGCATCTTCGTCCGTGATTTTTATTTTGATTAACTTTACCTGTTTGAAATATTTTAGTGTGTGTGCAAATAATTGTATTGAAAGGACCCCTTTTCCTCCCGGACTTGGGCCAATTTTAACAAAATTGGCCCAAACAAACAGCCCAAAACCCAGGCCTGCCCGGTCCAACACCACCTGATGCCCAGAGAATCCAAACAACGTCGTTTTGGTACAGGTTGATCTGGGCCGTTGATCTCAAATTGATCAACGGCCAAGATCACATTTCCTATACCCACGAACAGAACCCGACCCGTTTCCACCCGGACCAACCCGAACCCCCTTTAGTTGAAAAGACATCGTTTCCCTGAGGCCTTTAGATCCAAGCCATTGATCCCAGTTAATCCGATGGCTGAGATCAGCCGCCTATTCCATATATAAGCCTATAACCTTACCCTGCCCCCCCCCCATCAGATACCCCAGCTCCCGTCTTCAACCTCATCCCCATCAAACCCTAGAGCCGCCCCTGTATCCTCCACCATGAAAACCGGCGGCATGGACGCCGGTGACCTTCCCCTTAACACCCTAGAACCCCCTTGCCATCCTAAGCATGAATCCATTAACCCTGTAGTTCGAATCCCTCCCCACCTTCTCGAATCTTCATTTGAAGGTTCGAGTCGAAACTCGATCTACACGGTTCAACCCTAGCTTCACACCAGATACTCCCCAGACCCCCCTCGTGACCAAACCATACTTGGTTTGGTCCGAATCTGATCAGGGAAGCCTGAATCCCAGATCTAAGTTTGAAAGGTTTTGTGTCCTTCGTCACTGGTTCATACCGGTTCAACCGAAGAGATTAAGGTCTAATGGACTTCAATCAAAGTGTTTCTCATCTGAGAAACACTTCGATTAAAGTCCATTCAGCCTTAAGAAAGTTTGTCCAAATCCAAGTTCAAACTGTTAAAACTTTTCAAGTTTTAAGGTAAGTCTGCTTTCTTTTCCTTTATTTGTTTTTAGTCCGTATGATTTGTTTTAAAAGACTGTTCATATTTGTTTTAATTTTTATCAACTTTTGTTTGTCCACTTTATTTGAACATCTGTGTTTGTCTGAATCCCTCTCCTCCTATTCTGATACGGCATGCGTATTGGTTGTATTCCAATTTGTACTGACTAACTGATTCCTCGAAGTACAATTCTGTTTTAATCAGTATAAGTTGATTCATGTGTCCCATACTTCTGAATGTCTGATTTTTGGCTACGTTTGTGTATGTTAATACTAATATAGTCGAGTCGACATGTGTCGTCAATTAATTTCAACTGTCTGAGCATAGTAAATCGATTTGCTTCTGTTGAACATTTGTTGAATCAATTCAGAACCAGTTTTGTTTACTTATAGCTGTTGATTTGGATCAATAATGTAAAAGGGATGTTTGTTTTAAATGCTGAATTGGAGGGCATGTGCACTCTTGCACAAGCATTTGCACTGGTGCACTTCATGTGCATTGGTGCACCTCATGTGTTTTGTGCACAGCCTGTGGCCTGCATAAAGGTCCTTGTTTAATTTTAAAATGGTCTGACAGCATATGCTGTCAACATATTCTACTGCCCCATACTTTGCTTTAGTTTAAGAAATATTAAACCTTGTAAATTTTAAGCCTGCCGAGGGAATGATGGGTTTAATACTTAATTAGCTAATGTTGGAATTGAAAATGGAAGGCACATGGGAGGGGTACTGGGGGATTCTGAAAACAGGCTGTTAAAAGGGATAGTTTTGAGGCTTATAAAAGAGGGAGACCTGGGACAGAATGGGAGGAGAAAATATACAGAGAGAGAATTAGAACGGAAAAAAAGAAAAATACACACACTGTGAGGAGTTTGGAAAGGAGAGCTGAAATACATACAAAACAGATATACATAGATAGAGAGAGATTAAGGGATAGAAGGGATACAACCAACAATCAGAAACTTTTTTCCTCCTATTATTATTGGGTTTCAATTGTTTCAACTTGTTCAAATCAATTCTGATTCTTTGAAATTCCAGTTGTGTCTATCAGTCGAGTGTTTTCATTGGTTTACCACTGGTTTGGTCTGTCCGGAGTTCTGATTCTACTTCACTGGGTTTTACTTTTATTCGTCTATTGCTTTCTGTTGGCCATAGTTGCGTTTCTGCACTCGAGCTTGCTTCTTGCTATATTGCTTTGCCTGCTGCTATCTTGCCCTGCTGCTGCTGCTATTTAGTTTCTTGCTGCTGCTGATTTCCCCATCTTTTTCTTCTTCTCCTTTGCATTTTCAGTGTTTCCAGGTACACATTTCAAACCCAACTTTGGTGTTAACCGTAACAATTCAAAAGCATGAAATGAAAGGAGTTTCCTGAAGAAGATTTAGATATTTGTTTGTAAATGTTTGTGATATACTGACTTCAGATTGTATAAATTGATTAGTGTGATTCATGTAAGGAAAGATTAATTAGATAATACTCCATCAAGTTTAGCCTCTAGCTTCTTAGTTTGTAGTTGTTTGCTGGTACAAAAATATAATGACACAATACAGAGAGGGCATGGAGAATTAGTATAGATTTTGACTAGGATTCCCGTTCAACTGAGCGACATGCATAGAATAGAATATTTCCACCTTGCACAAATGTTTCTTTGTTCATTTTAGTTTTCTTTTATCATAACTCGTTAGGCAGTACATAATATTATGTTCAAATCCCGTTAGTGACAATGCCTAGTAGTTAATTCCTTTAATTCGGCCCCAATCAGTCTAGTAAATTTCAATTCAAGAAATGTTTGGACACAAGTATAATGTTGGGTCAATCTCGAGTGTAATTTCTTGGCCCAATTAAAGTATGTTTCATGAGTTATGACATCCCTCCACTTTGTAAATAATCAATCAGAAATTGATAAGAATCCGAATTAAGCAAAAGCCTATAGTTGAATTAGCACGTACCTTTTCTTCTAGTTTTAGAGACAAACGCATTAGAAATGTAGCCACTTTAGGATATCTTTTCTAAAAATAGAGATGAACCTCGCCAAATAAAAGTGCAACAATTGTGGGGCCCTCCATAAATAACCATGATAATTATCTAGAACTCAAGATAGGCCATTTAATAAATTTCATGGCTTTTTCTACAAAATAATAACGCGTTAGACTCTTTAGGCACGGTTTAAGTAAATTATATTCTTAAAATCGGGTGCACATTGCTGTGACCCAAATTCAAGTCTCAACGGAGTCAAAAATGTGTTAACAACTACGGGTGCATTGATTGTGACGTGGTTCGATATGCATTTTTCGACGTTGCAATTCTGTAAAATAAATGATAATAATAAAAGCGGTTAAAACTTAATAAAAGCACATAAGTCACAACATGTATTTAAATCAGATATTTAGCCATTATAACAATTTAAGCGACTGTGCTAGAACCACGGGATTCGAGGGTGCCTAACACCTTCCCTCGGGTCAACAGAATTCCTTACTTAGAATTTCTGGTTCGCAGACTTCATTTGGAAAAGTCGAAAATCTCCTCGATTTGGGATTCAAGATAAACCGGTGACTTGGGACACCAAAAGCCAAACCTTTCCCAAGTGGCGACTCTGAATTAAATAAATAATCCCATTTCGAATATTGTCACTTAAATTGGAAAAACTCCACCCGCGCATTTCTTACCCCTCGGGGCGGGGCGTTCAAAAAGGAGGTGTGACACCCGGTTCATGAGACCGACCGGAGTAAGCCATTTCGTAGTCAGCAGTCTCCAACCGAGACACCTATGAGGCTCTCACATTCGACCTCGTCCTCCACTCTAGCGGGCATTCATCATCATCCTCTCCCTCGGTGTTAGGATTCTCCTCTAAAGTTGAAGCAGAAGTCCTAGCAACGACTCGATGCTCGAATGACCTAGTGTTCTTTGCCGCAGGAAGGATAACAGCTGCCTTGCTTTCCCTCTTCTTACTCGTGTCAGGATCCAAAGCCCCTACTTCTCCACCAGGAGGCGGCCTCATAAGCATATTCTCGCCAAGACCTGCACAAGTGCAGCAACCACAGGATGCCACCACCAAGGGCGCGGGGGGAAATACAAACATGAGACATAGGCGGTAAGGAAACTCTACCGTGATTCTTGGCCACCCATTGCTCCTTCGCCAGGTCGGTCCAAGAGTGAAGAACATATGGGAACTTCTCGTCTAACCGCTTGATCCATCTTGATAAATCTGGAACCGCCTTGGGATACCAAGCAACGGTTGTAGGAAGCACAAAGAGATCATTATTTCAAAAAGAAGAATAGTTGAAAAGTGGTGAAGGGAAAAATTTCTTACGTCGGGTATTCCACCTCTCTGGAAAGGGCATCCTCTGGGCAGGGATGATATTCGAGATTTTTACCCGGATAAACCTGATCATCCATCCTTGGTCCTTTCCTAGATCGATGATGGAGCCTAATTAAACCTTGATAAAATTGAGGGTTGTACATCCTGATCAGATGATTGAGGATAAAAATCTTACCCTCAACCCCTTTGGTGAAATGGCGAAGCATCAACACTATCCTCGTAAAATAAGGGTAGATCTGACCAAGCGTCACTTGGTATCAGTCGCAGAAGTCAAGGACAACCGTGTCTATCTCCGGGAGAGAGGACTCGGAAGAATTATCGGAACCCAGGGTGAATGGGTAGGTGTACACGTGAAGAAAGTCGGCCTTATAGTCTGTTATATTATCATTGGGACCAGGAATCTCCACACCCCACTTCCTTGCTCCATCGGCAGTCCCTCCTCACCGTGCTAATATTGGTCACGACGCTAACATATCGGGACACATGCTCACACCGCCCCGGTGTAGATGAAGTGGCATCGACGTTGAAATCCTTTGACATATAAATATCGGGTGGGGTACACTATTCCAAAGAAAGAATCACTCTGCTTTCCTCCTTAGATGGTCTAGATGATGATGCAGCATCGCTCCATCAAGGGACCATTCTAGAAGTCCTAGCCATGTCAATGGTAACAATTCTTCTATAAAAAGATGGAAGAGAGTAAAAGACAGAGGGTTCTGACTCGTGAATATGGAAATAGGGTGAAATTAAGAAGAGTCAAACAGCCAATGCATTTATAGGAACCACTAGGGGAGCAGAAAGGATGAGCCAATGGTAGTTCATGGGTTCCTCGATTATCGCATCTGATGGCAGCCTTGCACGGTTCTCTGCAACATGGCATTTAATGCTCTTAAACAGTTGATGTCACGGTAATGATGACCTCGAGACAACAGTTCAAAATCATTTCCTATTACTTCATTCTAGGAAATGCGGAGACTGTCTGTATACGGTGAAATCGAGGGATCGATTTCTCGCCATTAAGGTGTGTTCGGGGAGTCATATCGATATCTCGAGGCTGCAGGGTTCCGGTCAAGATCCCTCCCCCGAGTTTCATTCACATCCGACCCAACAATGATCCCAATGGTGGGGAACTCCCGAGGCGAGCAAATGGCATCAATAAAGTCTAGTATCATACCTAGACGTCCCATCTTCGTGTCTTTACACTAATGCATTTTGTACTATGTTGTATTCGCCCTCCTATATAAAGGGGATCCTCACCACCTTGTAAGGGGCTGCTGTTGCTCCAACCATTCTATACAAGGTCAATAATATCTCTCTCTCTCTCTCTCCAACTCACTCGCTCAAGGCTACTCTTTCCATTTATTGCTTTCATACTTGTTCTTTATTTATTAATTGATATCGGCCATAAAGGGCCCTCCTTAATTATATCCTAAGTGTTATTCCCTTCCCGGTTACCTCCGATAGCCTGAGCTCGAGCCGGGTATCGACCTCGAGGCCTTTCATTGTTGTTTATCGATCAGTCCGAAGTTTGGATAGCAAGCACCTCGGTTTGATTACTTCCCTATTTTAACTTGTGTTTCATCGTTAAACTTCATTCGCCTAGCATCAACTGCTCTAACAACTAGCATAAAAATAGATCACGTATTTCTAGAGTCCCATTTACAAATTTAATTGTTGTTACCATTTTCACGGTAAACACCTAGAACAGGATATCTAGGTAAGCATGACAAGCAGAGAATATGCAATGTTGAGTTAAAGGCAAAAGTGTTGAAGACTTATTCAATTGCCTACTGAATTTTAGAACCTATTAGATCTGGGCAGTCACAATAAGAAAAGCAGTTTCACAGTTTATTAAACCATGATTACCTATAGGTTTTCCTAGGCATGGATTAGCAATAACATGTCATCTAGACATTAACAAAAGACAATAATTCTGAATCAGTTATTGACAGACAGATTTTCATTTGAACCTATATGTTGTCTAGGTGCTGAAGAATGACCACATGCATTATAGAATTGGTTTCACACTTTCATCTCAAAAAGTATGACATCTAAGTGTTGCGATTGTTTTTATGCATATTCTTTATAGGCTAGGCAACAACTGATTTTTTACGTATATAAAATATAGGCATGGTTTTAAGCAAATGCAGTAAAAATCCTAGAAACATGGTCTCTAATGCACATAGAGCAGTTGTTGAACGTGATTATTGAG
The DNA here is from genome assembly GCF_000715075.1 of Nicotiana tabacum. Classification (NCBI taxonomy): domain Eukaryota; kingdom Viridiplantae; phylum Streptophyta; class Magnoliopsida; order Solanales; family Solanaceae; genus Nicotiana; species Nicotiana tabacum. The sequence goes on from NC_134085.1 coordinate 19,881,224, forward strand.
GCAGAATTAATAAATTACCAAAGAACCAGATCTTTTGATGCAAGTAAGAGAATGCAAAATGGATGTTTAGAACAGATGGTGTAGTGATCCTATAAACATGTTTTCTAATGCACATAACAATCCGGTAAGCATGGCTTCTATCTCATACAAATAATCATAACAGTCCTATGAGCATGGTTTCTACCCGATTCCTACAAAACATATATAAAAGTCCCTCCCTTTTACTAATTTCCCCAATATCTATTTACAAGAAATTATTATTACAAACCAATAGTGAATGAATTACATAAATAAATATAAACTATCTATAGAGAGCCTGAATTAGGCCCAAAGTAAACCTAGGGATGCTAGGCCTTCAGAACAGTCTCAAATGCCAAGAGTCTCATAGCTAATGGTGTGTCCTGGTATGTCAAAGTTACCTAAGGACCTCAGGGATCCCGGGTATTGCTCACACCAAAACCCTTTCGTAAAAGAGAGAATTGGTTATGTGCAGTGTGGAAGGGTCAGCCCTAGTGTGCCAGAGTTCAGAGGAATCTCAAGGATTCCTAGGCAGTATACACACTAGAGGGGCAGAACTTAATAGTCTAAGAGTAAAGTGAGAGTTCTTGACATAGTCTAGAAAACACTTAGTAAAACAATGTAGATATAACTTTCAGGAGTGAAAAGATATTCAGGAATAGAAACAGTTTTTAGAAAACTACTAAGAGTGGAAAATGATTTTTTTAAATCAATTCTGAGAAGAACAAATATTCAAACATACAATCTCACAGACTTGTAATGCCCAGAATCACAACCATTTAACAGGCAGCTTTACAAACAAGGAGCATGGGGGTGGGAACATATAGAGCTTACATCAGGGACATATGATCAGGGTACAAGGGGGAAGCAAATGCACAGAATAATTAGGAATCATAGATTTAGAGACGTAACAGGTTAGTCATGATAATAGGCAATTAAGTCATAGAAGCAGAGTGTAGAAATAGTCATGTTGAATATAGGGGTGCACTGAATAGGATTAGACATGCAATTAGGGTCAATCAAGTACATTAGGAGACTAGGTTACTAACATAATCACACCAATTGAGAGGAGTAATGAATATGCTGGCCAAGTATCTAACAAAGAAGTGAGACCTAGACATGTTGATTACATGTTTGAACAAAGAAGACAGAATTTAGACATACTCAATAAAGCAGTAAACAAGAAGACAAATTGAGTACATAGCCAACAGATTTATAGACATTGAAGACACAGAGTTTGAGCTTCAAAATTGATCTAGGGACATACCAATTTAAAGAAGCAAAGTGCGGAATGTAAAGCAAGTATAATGCCACTGTCAAGCCTTGGCTTTCAGCCGGCTAGACCAATAGTTAGCACAAGTAGCAGAGAAAGAAGAAAGAGTTTGAGTGTGTGTGTGTGTGTGTATTCTGAACTGAGTATTCCTTTGTTAAGAGGTAAAACAAGAGTGTATATATAGCAGTTTAAGAGTAGAACAACATAAGGTATAGGAATCAACATTCAGTCAATTAGGAAATCATAGGATCACAGAATCCAATCACATAAAGGAGTTCAGAATAGACTCCTTAATTAGGGGTAATTTATCAAACGGTAATAACAGAGGTCTAAGTAAGGAAAGAATCTCGATCATACCATGTAAAGGAATCAGTAATAATCCCTGAACCATACAGATAGTTTACTAAGGCAAGGCAGGTAAATATTATAAATAAGGTAAAAGAAGTAACACAATAACAAATCAAGCTTGATTAGGGATAGGAAATTAGGAATTATACCACAAATAACTCTAATTGAAATTCAAATAAGTCAAGAAGTAGGTTTTAACAGTCAATTAGGGTTAGAACCCTTAAATTCAGTAATCAGTTTCACAAATAAGGCAACACAGATAATCAGTGACTAATCAAAGGGTCAATCAACCCATAGATAGACAAGAGATGTCAATTAAGAACTCGGGATTAAGGAGAACAATCAGAGATCAATAAATTAGTTTAGTAAACAAAGGAAACCCTAGATAATTAGGCTACTCAATCAATTATTCAAATAATAACGGACAAGATGTTGGAATCAAACAATGAATAGTCAAACAATTGAACCAGAAACATAACCATGCAAGAAAGGGTTGAACACAACCATAGGACATTTCAGAAAAAATCCTTTTGCGAAGACATAGTGGAAACCCTGAATTTTAAAAAGATACTTAGGGTTGATTAGTAGCAGGAAGATTAGGGGAGCTTTAAAGAAATAGCCATGGAAACATAAAGCACCTCAAACATACAGAGATTCAAACAGCAAAAATTAGAACATAAAGTATCATAGTTCTAAAAATTGTTAGCAGTAAAGGAATAAGAGAAACTTAAAGAAAAATCATGGAAACTTGAAAATGTTTCAAGTATGCAGAGATTCAAACAGCAGATAATAAAGAACCCAAAATATAAAGTAATATAGTGCTAAAAATCGGTTAATCAGTAGGAAAACAAGAGAACATTAAATAAAGAATTGGTGACGAACTCGGAATCTCTCTAGGTCTACAAAGATCTGGAAGAATCCATATTTAAAATTAGGGTTTTGAAGAAAGAATGAAAGGGTAAAGGGAAATTCAGTCTCAAATAATAGATTTGGATCGTAAAAGCATCGGAATAGTAACACTCACAACCATAGACGGACTCTCAGAAAGTCTTGAACCAGATCTGGTAAGATCTCTTTGAGATTTTTCCAGGAAATTATAAGAACGAGCAACCAAGAGATGTAGAATATCAACAAGGGTCTCAAACACCTATGGAAATCCATGGATCGAGTGTGGATCGGAGGGATTAGGGCTGGTTTTGGGTAGCGGTGGCTAGGTTTAGGTTTAGGTCTCAGAGTGAGAACTGAAAAGATGAGGAAACGAGGGCGGTGGAGTATGGTGATAAATGAACTAGGTTAGGGGGGTCGTTTGAGATTATTATGGTAAGAAAGAACAAGGGTCGTTGATCTTAGAGATCAACAGCCATGATTAAAGGGGGTCCGGGTAGGGTTAGATCTAGTTGGGTCAGGGTCAGATAAAAATTTGGGCCTGGGTGTGTTTTGGCTAATTTTAATTGAATTGGGATTGAAGTTGGGCCATTTAATTAGGCTAGGTCCGAAATAAAAGGGCTTATTTGTTAAATACCCATTTAATTGATAACAATAATTTTAAAAATTATTAGTAAATTATAAAAAATAATTTTCATTCCTAGAAATGTTTTAAAATAATTGCTTAATATTTTAAAATATAAAAGGCTATTTTCCCAGTAAAATAATGTAATAATTCATGCATAGGCTATAATTGCAAAGTAATTGCAATTGTTACCTAAAAATACCAATGTGGCTATTTATGCAATAATAGAAACTCAATACAAATGCAAAATGATAAAATTAAGCTACAAAATTATTATAAAACTATTTGTGATGCAATCAATGATTGTTTTATAAATAAAATGTTGGGATAAATTAATTAAAATCTTTTAAAAATGCGAAAATTGTATGAAAAATATTAATTTATGCTAATGCATAGTTTTGAAAATATTATAGGGAAAGTTGGGTATCAATAACCTCTACACTGAAATCGCGAACATAAGCCAAATAAGCCAAACACCCCTTCTCGACCATACACCTAACCTTCATATTAGAAATGACATGACCAGGAGTCCCTCTCCACTCCAATTGTGGCAACCCCGGCAAGGCTAAGGTCACGGTCTTGGCGTGACAGTCCAATATGGCATGATAAGGTGACAGCCAATCCATCCCCAAGATGACATCATAGTTGACCATGTCAAGAAATAGGAGATCAACACGGGTCTCAAGACCCCCAATAATAACCACACACGAGTGATAGACACGATATACAACAATAGAATTACCCACCGGTATGGACACATAGATAGGAGCACTCGGGGAATCACGAGGCACAACCAAATATGTAACAAAATAAGATGACACATAGGAGTATGTAGACCCTGGATCAAATAGAACTGAAGCATCTCTACTGCAAACTGAAACAATACCTGTGATAATGGCATCGGATGCCTCAGCCTCAGGCCTGGCTGGGAAAGCATAATATCGGGGTTGGGCCCCACCACTCTGAACTACATCCCTGGGACGGCCTTCTATTGGCTGGCCTCCACCTTTAGCAGTCTGACTCCACCTCTAACTGCCTGAACCCTACCTCTAGCTGGCTGAGCGGGCGGTGGAATGCTTGATGCTGGAACCACGGCACGAGAACCCTGATGATGAGAACTACTTGATGTTTGAGGGCAAAAACTAGCAATGTGCCTCAGATCGCCACAAGTATAGCAAGTCCTCGGCTGGTGGGACTTCTTACCCTGAAACTGACCCTGACGGCCTGAGTAACCACCCTGAAAACTCTGGAACGGAGGTGCACTAATAGGAGCTGGTGGTGCACTATAGGGTAGTTGATCAGAATACTGCATATGAGAACCACCGCTACCTGAAGCACCGTGAGAAGCCTGAAGTGCTGAATGATATGGCCTGGGAGGATAGCCCCTAACCAAAAGAATCCCTGCCTCCAAACGAGGCACCACTGAACCTACCAGAATAATGAGGACTCTCGTTAAGCCACTAACCACTCCCTTGAGCTAGCACTGCCTCAACTTGACGGGCCACATTGGTCGTATCATGGAATGAAATCTCGTTTCCTGTCTCCTTAGCCATCTGCAATTTGATAGGCTGAGCGAGTCCCTCAATAAACCTCCTCACCCTCTCTCTCTCTCGGTGGGGAGTATAAGAAGAGCATGACGAGCTAAATCAGCATACCTAGTCTCGTACTAAGTGACAGGAAGAAACTTCTCGAGAAATAGCTGGGAGAACTGGTCCAAAGTCAAGGAAGGCGACCGAGCTGGTCTAGTCAACACAAAATTATTCCACCATCTCTTGGCAGATCCGATCATCTGGAATACAGCAAAGTCGACCCTATCGGTCTCTACTATCCCCATGTTTAGCAACACCTCATGGAAGCGGTCAAGATAATCTCGGGGTTCCTCAGATACTACCCCACTGTAATGAACTGAGAAAAGCTTGGTGAACTTATCCAACCTCAACAAAGCCTCAGAAGACATAGATGATCCACCAGCGGCCTGAGCCATAACAACTGACTAAGCGGCTGGAGTCTAGAACTGAGGAGCCATTTGCTCCGGAGTGTGGGTAACAGGAGTCTGAGCTCCTCCCCTAGCCTGAGAGATGGCTGGTGCTACAGGGAATGTGCCAGTATGAGCTACGCTCTAAATAAGGCCTACTAGACGGACCAAAGCATCCTAAAGTACCGGGTTAGCGATGAATCCCTCGAGAACCTGAGCTGGCCCTGCCAGAATGGTATGAGCTGGAACCTCATCATCAAACTCCACCAGAGGCTTCGTTGTTGGTGCTGCTGCTCGAGTCTAGGGTGAGCCCTGCCCCTGCCTCGGCCTCTACCCCACGTAGGAGCTGCCACTGAGGGCTCGGGCTGTTGATTAGCTGAGGAAGCGGTACGTGTTCTCGCCACTACGAAAGAACAGAGTAGAAGTTCGTAAGCATTGAGAAGTCAAATTGCACGATAGAGAAGAATAGATGTGAAGTTATTCCTAACACTGTAGCCTCTGGGGATAAGCACGGATGTCTCTGTACCGATCCCTCAGACTCTACCTAGCTTGTTCGTGAATTGTGAGACCTAGGCAACCTAGGACTCTGATACCAACTTGTCACGGCCTGGATTTCCCACCATTGAGGTCGTGATGGTGCCTAACTGTTGAATGCCAGGAAAGCCAATAGTTATGGTTCTAACATATTAATCATTAACCCAAAACATCAATAAATAATAATTAAAGCTAAACAGATATAAGTGTGGAAATTTTTATAACAGCTCAAAACTCTAAAACACGACTACCTCAATGATCTGGTGGCACAATCCACGAACGTCTAAGAATTTCTACAAGTACTGGTTTAAAGGAAAATACATTTGTTTTTTGGAATGAAAGAAAACAGGAACTAAAATAGAGGGAAGAGGACTCCAGGGTCTGTGAATGTCGGCAAATCTACCTTGAGTCTCCTATGGACTGAAGGCAGCTGACCAAACTCTACTCACGAGGCCTAACACCGAAATCTATACAGAAAGTGTAGAGTGCAGTATTAGTACAACTGACCCCATGTACTGGTAAGTATCGGGCCTAACCTCGGCGAAGTAGTGACGAGGATAGAACATGACAACAATATATAAACATGTTCAGTTAAATCATATACGAGAAGGTAATAATAACAGAAAATTAACAAAACATAATGGGAAGGGAAAACATGCTGAGGGGAATATCAAATTCTGATAGTAATACAGTAAAGAAGTAAAATAAATATCATGCTTTGAATCATAATAACATAGTAACATGTGCACGGCATCACCCTTCGTGCTTTTTACTCTCGTTCTCACCATAAAAAACAACATAAACGGTACGGCATCACCCTTTGTGCATTACCTCTCTCATAGTCATGGCACGGCATCACCCTTCATACATTAATACTTATAGAATATGGCACGGCATCCCCTTTCATGCATTAACACTCATAAAATATGGCACGACATCACCCTTCGTACAATAACACTCACTTACAATATCGTTCACGGCATCACCCTTCGTGGTTTACACTCTTCCTCACCCAAACAATAGAAACAATAACATCCCGGCAAGGGAATCAACAATGACCAATCTCGTTTCAACAGTTAACTGCACAATATATGTCTCCACTTGAGTCAATACTTGTATACGACTAAAATCAGAGGGCCCGATTTTATGAACATTATGACATTCCATATCTCGTCTTCAAGAGGCTCGAGGCACAGTTCAAGGCCCGACCCTGAGGGTTCCCTGTGCTCGACCTCGAGGCAGGGCAAATCGATTGCTGTGATAAACGAGCGGGAGATTCCCAAGGAAAGTGGGTAGAACTAACCAAATTCTATAAGAATAGTACAAGCCTGTATCGTAGCATTAACATTTATTGTTCTTCATTGTTACTCATCATTGATCATAAAGAGCTCTCATTAAAGCTCTTAGAACTATTAGTCCTTCATAGGCTACCCACAACCTAAAGCTTAGATCGACCTCGAGGCCCAGTATAGCCTAGCTCGAGACCCCGATTCTCTTGGCCGCTCGGTTTGCATAGCATACTATTTTAAAGCTCTTATCTTATTTTCTAGTTTCACAGTTAGCATCTACAGCCTAACAACTAGCATAAAAGTCAATCACATATTTTTAGAACCACAAAATCAAATCTAATCGTTATTACCATTTTTAAGGTAAACAGTGTGGCACCCACCATGGGACTGAAAATAATAGTGATTGTTTTTGTGCTAGTTTAATAGATAACGCAAGTTATTCTTCACACTTTTTCTTGTCCAAGAATCTTTGATTTCAGGTCAAAAATGTCTAACTCAGTGAATGCACACGAAAACAACGGTCTAGAGGACCATGGAGAGAATGGTGTAGTTGTTCCATGTATTGGTGTGCCACCACAAAACCCTGAGGATGCACCAGAACCAATTCCCGTTGATGTGGTCTCACGCAACGCCCAACACATCGATGTAAGCTCCCACACTAACAGGAGTAGACGCCAAGAAAACCAATAAGAAGCTCATGAAATCCTAGCGTAGGGGGAACAAGAGGTTATCCTTCATGTGATTTTTGAGATGTAACATGCACAACAACTGGAGATTGCTCAACTGCAAAGCCACCAAAAAACTCGAAGCATAACAGCACTGGAAACGGCTCCTTGATCCGAAAAGGTATCGGAAAGATCGAGTAACAACAGGTGAGCAACCGACCCCGCTATTAAGAAGATGCTCGAGGACCTCACAAAGAGGATTGAATCGGGCAAAAAGATGATAGAAGCTAATGACAAAAAGGTGGAGACCTACAATTCAAGGGTCTACCAAATCCCGGGTGCACCCCCGATCATGAAGGGTGTTGATTCAAAGAAATTCATACAAAAACCATTCCCGTCAAGTGTGGCTCCGAAGCACATCCCGAAGATATTCATAATGCCCGATCTCATGAAGTACAATGGACCCTCAGATCCAAACGAGCACGTCACTTCTTCCACTTGTGTCGTAAAGGGAAATGACCTGAGGGACGACGAGATTATATCCATCATATTGAAGAAATTCGGGGAAACACTTTCAAAAGGGGCCATGATGTGGTATCACAACCTATCCCCAAATTCGATAGACTCATTCGCCATGCTGGAAGATTCTTTTGTAAAGGTACATGCCGGTGCCATGAAGGTTGATACAAGGAAGTCCGACGTCTTCAAAATCAAAGAGAGAGAAAACAAGATGTTGCGGGAGTTTGTATCCAGCTTCCAAATGGAGCGAATGGAATTACCACTAGTATCCGATGACTGGGCAGTGCATGCTTTTACCCAAGGTTTGAAAGAATGAAGCTCGGTGGCTTCAATGCAGCTAAAGCAAAACTTGGTTGAATATCCCGCCGTGACTTGGTCGGATTTCCACAACCGATATCAGTCAAAGATTAGGGTCGATGACAACCAACTGGGAGCCCCCTAGGGCTCAGTATATCTAAGTAGACTCAGGTCAAAGGAGCCAAATCAAAAGAAGGAGAGGTACCTACCATACATTGAAGATCGAAGAAATGCCCCAATACGTAACATACCCCGAAATGACCAAAGGACATATCGAGGTCAAAATCCTTGGGAACTCGTAAATAGAGCCGAATTTGACAGATACACAGATCCAACTGAGGCACCTCGGTTATCTGAGTAAAACTTAATGTTGATGTTTCGGACATCGTATCCTCCATAGGTAAAATCAAAGACACCAGGTGGCCAAGGTCCGTACAATTAGATCTGTCATAGAGAAACCCCAACCTGGTGTGCGAATTACAAGGAACACACGGTCATAGGACTAAAGAATGCAGATAGCTCCGAGAAGAAGTAGCCTGGCAACTTAGCAAAGAGCACCTCAGAGAGTTCCTCAGTGACAGAGCCAAAAATCAATTTTGGGAAAGAGAGGCGAACAGGAAAAATGAAGCAGAAGAGCCACAAAATGCCATCCACATGATTGTTGTGGGAGTCGACATCACACAGGAACCGACTATCAAAAGAACAAAAATATCCATCACCAGGGAAAAGCGAACTCAATGTTACATACCCGAGGACGCTCTCACATTCAGCGATAGGGACATTGAGACCCTATCTCAAAATCATAATGATGCATTGGTAATTTCTTTCTTGTGAATACATTTCAAACTAAACGTGTACTTGTGGATCCAGGTAGCTCGGCCAACATTATTAGGTCGAGGGTGGTGGAGTAGCTAGGACTGCTCAACTAGATCGTGGTCGCCTCTCGAGTCCTCAACGAATTCAACATGGCGAGTGAGACAACTAAAGGGGAAATCACCCTCCCGGTCAACGTGGCTAGAAGAGCCCAAAATGGAAAGTTTCATGTCATTGAAGGAGACATGAGATACAATGCCTTGCTTGGAAGGCATGGATACACTGCATGAGAGAAGTGCCATCAACCCTTCATCAAATGATGAAGTTTCCAACAAAGGATGGAATAAAAATGGTATACGGAGAACAATATGCAGCAAGAGAGATGTTCGCAGTACACGATGTGGCACCATCATCGACACCTTCAATATTGAAGGAGCCAAAAGATAAGCAAACAGCGAAGTAGCAATCACAAGCTACATCCTCGGCTGCACCCAATTGAACGAATTAGAGACTGTACTTCATCCCCAAAGAGAGCGATTGAAGCATATCGAGGCTCGAGCACATAACAGCTAAGGTATAACTGACTCCCTTTATATTTACGTTTTATACTAACCTCTGTGCAGGCGTCCAAATAGAAGAATCAAAGTACCTCCCAGATTGAAGGTCATAGGTTATAAAGCATGCATTGCACTCTTTTCCTTCGATCGGATTTTACCCCAAAAAGGGTTTTACTGGCAAGGTTTTTAACGAGGCAACATCTATATGCTATCTAAGGAGAACTCAACAAGTATTCAAGGCTTCTCTCAATCAACCTCGAATACTGGGGGGAATCCCCCTGAGAGGTCATCTCTCCAGAGAAATCAAGACAATCCAGAGAGGGTCTCAATAGAAAAATGATGTATCGGGCCAAACGGTCAAACGAACCATGTCCGCATAGAACAATCGAACCCTCAGCGGCGAAGACTATGTATACTTGTACCAAGTAATCAAGGAATATATTTTGATTTTTACCATCAAAACACTTTGCGCTCCGAGCGAAGATTGCTATTTTTATAAGCAACGGCCCTAGGGCCAGATATTTCCCAGACTCTTGGGGACCGACATCAAAAGTTCGAAGCCGTAAGACTTCTGGGCCAGAAATCTCAAGCTCACAAGCCCTCAATGAGGAAATGTCAAAAAACAGCTCCAGAGCCAAAATCTCTCAATATCTCGGGGATTGCCACCCCATCAAACTATCAAAAACTCAAGGCCATAAGACCCCAAGCGGGCAACCTCGAGCTCAAAATCCCTCCATATGGCGATGCCCAAAAAAGTAAGACCTCTATGAGGCATTATCAACAATATAAGACCTCCATGAGGCATTATCAACAATGTAAGTCCTCCATGAGGCATCTTCAATGCTATAAGACCTCCGGGCATGCCCAAATCTGTAAGACCTTAAGCCAGGCATGATTTATACTTGTGCCAAGTAGCCTACTTATAAGACCTCAAGCAAGGTATAAACTATACTTGTACCAAGTAACCTATATGTAAGACCTCAAGTAAGGCATTTTAAAATTTATAAGACCTTACAAAAGGCATAATCCTGATCTTAAAGTTAAGGCTATATATTCGAACTTGTAAGACCCATAAAAAGGCATACCCTTGGTATAGACGCTGAAGCTACTTCACTCGGGGACTAAAAGGGTACGGCCAAATACAATGACTATGGTCACAAGGGTGTACCAGCTAAACTAACGTGACTTGGGGACGCCTGACTGTCACCATAAAATCACAGGCCTTCAATTACTTCAAAATACTTCGAAAAGAGTCGGTTAACTAGGCTACCCTCGGAATAAGCAAAAGAGCTCCGATCATATCAGCTCCTAACAACAAAAAGGCTTCAAAACAGTTCAGCCATCGAGCGAAATGCCCTGAGGTGCTCATCTATCATCACATAATGGCTCACAATCGAGGTTCTTACCGAACTATCGAAGAGTCGGACAAACACAAAAATTACAATGAGGGAAAAATAAAGCCTATACTCGAGGTTGTACTGACCCTACGTGTAAGAGCCACTTCTACCACCTTAAATTAAGGGTCGTACCAACCCAATGCATAAGACCACTGCCGCCATCTTAAATTAAGAGTCGTACCGACCCAATACGTAAAAGCCACTATCGCCAACTTAAATCAAAAGGTTGTACTTACCTAATGCATAAGAGCCACTATCGCCTGCCCATATTAAAGGTCGTACCGATCCAACGTGTAAAGCCTAAGAGCCAGCTTAAAATTCAAAAATCTAAGGGTCTATGAGTTCAAAGTCGAAACCCAACTCGAAAATCGAGCCCGAAATAGTTAACTAAAAAATGCCTAAGGGCAAATGCGTAAGAGCCTACGGGTCAGCTTAACAAGCCTCAGGGCCGATTTGTAAACCTATGGGTTTTCTTTACCTCGAAGGCCAAATCATCTGGCTAATCATTGACAAATGTCAGAGCTCAAGGCAAATAAAGATGTACACAAGCAAATGGAAATTCATAAAAGGAGAAAAACGAAACAATCTTTATATACTATATATATATATATATATATATATATATATATATATATATATATATATATATATATATATATATATATATGAAATAATGCAAGGCTATATTTGCAATGCTCTCTAAGAGCCCTATACATAGTATTAGAAAAGAATAGCCTATTCTACTTTCTCCTCGAGGACTGCGGCCTTGTCGGCCTCTCCCTCATTATCTTCGGCATTAGATACGAGGAACTTGGCATCGTATTCATCTGCCTTGGCCTGCTCAATCTCTTCCTAGATATCGAAGGCCCTAGCATGGATTTCATCAAGGATTTCCCTCCAGGATTTGCACTGGGCATATTCATTGCTTATGCTCTCCCGGTCGGAAGCCCCTCTCAACTCGGCCCGAGCATCGACAGCATCTTTTAAATATACGGCTACTCTCTTATCGACCTTAGCTCGAATGTCTTCAGCTTCAGCCCGGGCGTCTGCGACCTAGGACCTGTGTCCTTCAAGGATTCCTTCCGTTTGTTATTATTCCCCGGCCCCGAAGCCGACGATCCTTCCTCCTCTTCGAGGGGGAACAGTCTCATATCAGAAAAATCTCCAATACCTATGGTGACAGAGTTAATACGCATAAAAGAAAGTACATTTCAAAGGGAATAAACAACATAGCATGTACCGTGGTGTTTTGCCTCCCATATACCCTTGGACAGGTCTCGCCACTTACGCTCATCGTAGGTTGAGCAAGCTACCAGTTTTCGAGTCCAATTCGCCATATCGGGGACCTCATATGGAAACCACGGGATTGCTGCGGAAAGGAAAAGAAAACACATCTTTACGAAATCCTCCTCTACCATAAACAAAAATGATAAAAATGTAAGTGTACCACTTATGGGTGAAATTCCATTTCTCAGGAAATAGCAGGAACACCACAGGGGTAATATCGATAGTATGCACTCTGACAAATCTATTCATCCATCCTCGGTCCCCATTTTCTTCATCTTCGGAAATAAAGGGCCTAGAGGATCGACGTTGCAAAGTTATCAGGCCTCGGTAATGAAAAGGTCAGTACAATCTGATGAGATGGCTAAGGGTGAATTCAAGCCCGGCCTCCTCCGCAAAGAACCTCATCATCAATACTATCCTCCAGAATGACGGGTGAACCTGTCCCAGGGTAGCCCAATATCTTCGACAGAAGTCAAGCACGACTCTATCGAGAGGGCCCAACGTGAAGGGGTACGTGTATACGCTCAAAACCCCCTCTACCTGAGCCATGATGTTCTCTTCCGAGGAAGGCACTTGTAGTACCAACTTTTCTACCCATCCGCAGTCTCTCCTCACTTCCTCGAGATGTCCCTCTCCTATTGATGAAGCAAACCTCGATGCATGCTCCCAATGGCCCTCAACATTGGGAGGTCTCTCTAACAAAAGGTCCCCCTCGAGACAAAACATCTCGAGGTTGGCTCGCCGCACGCTGGTGGTGTACCCCCAACCGAGCGGGAAGAAGAGGCGGAGCTCTCCTCTTCATGGTGAGCGGGTTTTGGCGCAGCAGCCATAACTATGGTAAAACAAGAGTAGGTAAATGAAAACTTAGGTGAAAGCTTTGAATTAAATCAATGAAAGAGCTAACACAAAGAAGGATGAGCTCTATGAAAAGGATAGCTGTTCAAAGTAGCGGAATCCTCAAATAAGGGGAGAGCAAACTCATATATAGAGCAAGCGGCGACCGTCCACCTACTTTCACGGCCAATTAATTCTAACTAGGCCATTATCACTTTCATGGAAATGTACCGGCGGATCTATCTCGGTTGCTTCATGACCACGCCATACGAATGACACTGACATACAACGTTCGAGGGGTCAAAAATTCCCATGTCAACCTAGCCTCGAGATGGTGCCCGATCTCGAGGATCTCTGCTACCATAACAATGAGCTCTAAGGATTCATCTATGCCAATCTAGCCTCGAGATGGTGCCCGATCTCGATGATCTCAATCAATGTGAAATTGTGCTCACATAAACCTAAACTCGAGATGGTGCCCTATCTCGAGGATATCTGCTATTACAAGTGCAGGTCGTTCACCCGATTCTTTAGCCCTTGGGCTACCTAAGCCCGAGCCAGTTCTCACTCGAGAATTATTAATAAAGCCTCATGGCTATCTTTGCCTTTAGGTCAATTTAAATGCTCTCTTGGTTACTTTTGCCCAGAGGCCATCCAAGTTCGAGTGTATCCTCGCTTAAGGGCCATCTATAATGCCTTAGGGCTATCTTCATGTTAAGTTCAAATCAAGTTTTCGAGGCCGCCCAAGTTCAAGCAAACTCTCACTAGGGGGCTGTTTGTGAAAATCTAAAGGCTATCTTTATTTTCAAATGATCGAGCTAACTCTAACTCGAGGGTTAGCGACAAGGCCTAAAGGGGTAACCTATATTTCAAAGAAAATCGGGACCCTGCTCTCGCTCAACTAGAACTCAGAAGTTCCAGTGGCCTAAGTATGTGCCAGATCAATCTAGACTTAGTTCGAGGGGTCAAAAAGAATCTCAAGAAGTTCCATATTAGCTAATCAGGAACCAAAGGGATTACGATGTTCGGTTCCAGTGTTCGGGCCAATCAAAAGAAAAATAAAAGTTTAACACAAGCCAAAGGAAAATCAAAGCAGCTTTTATATTAATAGAAAACGATTATAAAAGCCCACAAGGGGTCCTTACATAGAAACAAAGAAGCAGAAAACAATAGTCTAAAATCCTAGTCTACTTTTAGAGGTACAACCTCAGGAGCGACATCTGTGAGAACCGTTTCCTCGGGGACCCCATTTCGATCTTCCAAATGACGTCTTTGAGAATCTCCTCCGAAGGAGAAAATGATAGGGAAGAGGTTGTATCCTATCAAAGAGAAAAAGCTTTTAACAGGCAGGGAAAATTGTGGCTTGGTGAAAAATTTGGTGAGTATGGGCCTCGCCAACACTACTATTGGGAAGCCACTTCTTGAGACATTGCATCAGTGTGGGATGCAAAAGTTAGCAGATGGCACCACCACACTCCATGGAAAGCAAAAGGAGTGAAGCGCCACACCAGGTTGAACCTAAGAGAGATGAACAGCAGTTCATGATCCACATATCCTCTAATACGGGGATAATTCGAAGCCCCCCTCTCATTATTTCGGGCCAACAACAATAACAACAACAAACTAGTGCGATCCCACTCAGTGGGGAAAAACTCTGAAAAGGAGCCATGGCATAACTGGCAAAACCGTTGTCGTGTCACCTTACGGTCACGGCTTGAACCATTGAAGTTAGAGTTTGGATGAGGATGAAGAGAAGAAAAAGGTTAAAGGCTGTTGAAGAAGAGCTGGGTGGAATCTTGGTTCAAGTAACGTTCCATTTATATTAAGGTAGTACCGTAACCGACGGTGCAATCAGCGCCTTTGGGAAATGTATCGACAGGAACACTCAATGCTTTTTGGGAAACGGATCAGCGACGATATTATCGCTTTTGAGAAAATAAACTGGCGATACATTGAATGCTTCTGGAAAGATGAACCAATGGGACATCTCAGTTATCACGAAAGCTTACGTCATAAGTATGACGTCATTATGAGAATCTCGAGGAGATCAACGTCAAAGTCATTTCATATTATTCCATTCTAAGAAATGCGGGGACTATCTGTATACAGCTAAAATCGAAGGGCCTGATTTTATAACCATTATGGCATTCCATAGCATGTCTTTAGGAGACTCGAGGCACAGTTCAAGGCCCGACCCCGAGGTTTCCCTATACTCGACCTTGGGGCGAGGCAAATTGACGGCTATGATGAACGAGCGGGAGATTATCGAGGCAAGTGGGTAGAGCTGACCAAGTCTATAAGATTAGTACAAGCCGGTATCGTGGCATTAAATCGTTGTACCAGTCGCATATTTTTGTAATAAATGCATATGTACTATGTTGGGGTTTCCCCTCCAATATAAAGGGTACCCTTATTTTATTTTTTTGCACACATGATATTCAATACAAGAAAAAGAACATTCTCTGCTCTCTAACTTAAACATTATCTATTATCTTTCCTCATATTTACTACTTACATTTATTGTGTTTCATTTATTGTTCTTCATTTATTACTCATCATTGATCATAAAAAGCTCTCATTAAAGCTCTTAGAATTTTTAGTCCTTCATCGGCTACCCATAGACTAACGCCTCAGCCCGACCTAGAGGCCCGGTATATGCTAGCTCGAGGCCCCAACTCTCGGCCGTTTGGTTTGCATTGCATACTATTTTCAAGTTCTTATCTTATTTTCTAGTCTCACACTTAGCATCTACTGCCTAACAACTAGCATAAAAGTAAATCACGTATTTTTAGAACCACAAAATCAAATCTAATTGTTATTACCATTTTCAAGGTAAACAATACTCAACGAATATCCAATACCAGGAAAACATAATAAGACTTGTTCAATCATGAAGGATAACTGGTTTAAGCACGAACAGTACGTGATAAGAGACACAACGATCACAAGTATAGATCTCACTTGCATGCTATAACCCAACAAAAACATATAGATACTCGTCATCTCACCTATACGTCGGACTCAATCAACTAAACACATAGCAAATAGGGCAACAACACCTAATCCCCCAAGCTAAGGTTAACCACAACACTTATCTCGATTCCAAGGCCAAAATCAAGCCTCAATTGCCGCATTACCTCTCGGTTCCACCTCCAATCCACTTGTATCTAGTCATAATTCACTTAATAACATCAATAAATGCCAAAGAACTCAATTCGAATATTTAATTATAGGTTTCCCAACATTTTTCCCAAAAAGTCAAAAATCGACCCCAGGCCCGCTTGGTCGAAACTCGAAGTTTGGACCAAAACCCAATTATCCCTTCACCCCCGAGCCCGGATATGCAATGTTTTTTAGAATTTGACCTCAATTTGAGGTCTAAAACCCAAAATTTAAAAATTCCCAAATTTCACCCAAAAACACCCAATTTCCTAAAAAAAATCCCCAGATTTTGTGATGAAATCTTGTAATAAGATGAAATAGATTGAAAGAAATGAGTTAGAAATTATTTACTTATGATTTGGGGAATAAATACTCTTTAGAAAATCGTCTCTTGAAGCTTAGGGTTTGAAAATTTGAGAAATGAATTGTGAAGCTCGCAAACGCGAGACAGGTGTCACAAATGCGAACCTGTCGCATCTCTGCTACTATTGCAAATGCGAATCCTTGGTCGCATTTTTGATGATCCCCCTCCCCCTGACTACTTCGCATTTGCGAAGGGTTGTTTGAAATTGCGAACATGAACAGGCCCAGCTTCCTTCGCATTTGCAATGAAACCCTTGCAAATGCGACCTTGACAGTGATCGTAAATGAGAACCCTGACATCGCATTTGCAAGGTTTGAGGCCTGCAACACAGCTGAAGCATACCGGCTATCTTTCCAAGTACCAAATCATTCTGTAGCCTATCCAAAACTCACCCGAGTCCTCGGCGCTCCAAATCAACCATGCACACAAGTCTTAATATATAATATGAACTTGCTCGTGCAATCAAATCGCCAAAATAACACCCAGAACTATGAATTCAACACCAAAACACATAAAATTTTCAAGATAATTTCAAACTTCCTATTTCCTCAACCAAAGTTTCGAATCACCTCAAATCACTTTCGTTTTTCACCAAATTTTACAGATAAGGTTTAAATATAATAGCAGACTTCTACCAGGCTCCTCAACCAAAATACAGGCCCGATACCAATAAGTTCGCATTGTGACGACTCGGCCGGTCGTCTTAAGAATTATCGCCCCGATCCCCATGTTAACTGCTTTCCCCAACTTTATTTCTGCTATATTGATTTGTCGGGATGATCGATTTTGAGTTTCGGAGTGTTTTGGGACACTTAGTCCCTAAATGAGAGCTTAAGTGTTGGAAAGTTGATCATAGTCGAAACAATATGAAGACTGCCTCGAAATGGAAATCTAATGGTTCTGTTAGCTCCATTGGGTGATTTTGGGGTTAGGAGCGTGTTCCAATTGTGTTTTGGAGGTCCGTAGCTAATTTAGGCTTGAAATGCCGAAAGTTGAATTTTCGAAGTTTCCGGTCCGATAATGAGATTTTGATCCGAGGGTCTGAATGGATTTCCGGAAGTTGGAGTAGCTCTGTAGTGTTTAATGGATGTGTGTACAAACTTTCAGGTCATTTGGGTGAGGTTTGATAGACTTTTCGATCGAAAGCATATTTTTGAGAATTTTGGAGTTCTAAGGCTTAAATCCATGGTTAGATCGAGGTTTTCGTGTTGTTTTAGGTGTCTTAAGGATTGGTACAATGTTTGGATAGTGGTTTGTGACTTGTTGGTGCCTTTGGTTGGGGTCCCCGGGGCCTCGGGATGAATTCGGATGGTTGACGAAGGAAATTTTGGAGTTGAAGTTGCTGCGGCAGCTAGTCTTCTGTCATAACCGCACCTGCGGTTTGGGTTCCACAGGTGTGGAGCTGCATAAGCGGCATAGAGAGCGTAGAAGCGGAATTTGGGAATTCCTCAGGAACTGCAGATGCGGTGATATGTTTGCAGAAGCGCAACCGCTCCTGGTTAGAGTTTCGCAGATGCGGAAGCTGGAATTTAAATGAACGTCGCAGATGCAACGTTATTTCCACATAAGCGGGACCGCAGATGTGGTCCCAGGCTCACAAATGCGGAAATCGCTGGGCAGAACATATAAATAGTTGCCTTTGCGAATTTGAGCTATTCTTTCACCATTTTCCTCTGGGTTTGAAGCTTTTGAGAGAGATTTCTGAGAAAAACAAAGGGGAATGACTTGGAGGTAACATCCTTGACTTCATAACTCGTTTTTATGTGATTTAAGGACCTAATTAATGGTGAAAATTTTGGGGAAAGGGATGATTAGGGCTTGAGCTTAAGAGACCTTTAAATGAGAATTTGAGGGGTCATTTGGACTCCGATTTCACCGTTCTTATTATGAATAGACTCGTGAAAGTACGAGGTTTCTGAAAATGTAAATTTCACCCGATTTCGATACGTTGGCCTAAGGGGAATTTTGGTCATTTTACATAATTTTTCGTATTAGCTTAGAGTTTAATTGTAAAATCAGTTACTTGAAGTGTTATTTACATTATGCAATTGAATTAGATAGATTTAGAGCCGGTTCAAGGTAAGTGGCTTGTCTAACCTTGTGTGGAGGACCTTCCCCATATGATTGGTATATTGGGTAACTGAAATGCCTTGTATGTGAGGTGACGAGTGCGTACTTGTGAAAATTATTGGAAAATCTGGTTTTCATTAAGTATTTATCAACATGTTTCCTTTCCTGCTTTTATTACTTGTACTATTAAGCTTGTTGTTAGCCTAGGAAAGTATTTCTAAGTGATTTAATTGCTTTGATTTTTCAATCTGTTTACCTGAACTCTGTACAGCATGCTAGGCTAGAATTATTTGTTGCCATAATATGAAATTTCTCCTTCTCTAAATATTTTTCTTGTTGTTGCTGTGTATTTACATTTGGGACTACAGATGTGGGATTCCGGTAGCTCCTCTTGTCTGTTTACTTTGGGACTACGGGTTAGATTCCCGGTTTATCCCCCCTACACAGTTATATGGAACTACGGGAATGCACCTGGTAGATTCCCCCAATACTGGGTATTTACATTTGGGACTACGGATCGGGATTTCGGTATATCCCCACGCAGTTGATAGTTGGACTACGGGACGGGATCCCGGGAGATCCTTCGTACATATATATGATGGGCTACAGGACGGTATCCTGGGAGATCCACTGGATAGTTGTAATTGGGACTACAGGACGGTATCCTGGAAGATGCCACGGTTGTTATCTTTGCGTTGAGCTGTATTTCTTTCTGTGTTTTGTTTGCCTCTATTCTTGTTGTTGTTGTTCTTTCAATGTTTTTGTTATTTCTTACTGTTGCACTTAATTATACTATTTTACTTCATACTATTAACTCTTATATTTTATTTAGCCTCAGTAAGGCCCTGACCTTCCTCCTCACTACCCGACCGAGGTTAGGCTTGGCACTTACTAAGTACCGCTATGGTGTACTCATGCCCTTTTTGCGCATGTTTTTCATGTGCAAATCCAGGTACTCCTACTCAGGCCTACCATCCTTAAGGGAGGCGTCTGCTCTAGAGACTTTGAGGTACATCTGCAGCGTTTGCACACCGAGGAGTCCCTTTCTACTCTAGCTGTTGAACATTGCCCTTCTGTATTTTTCTTTTTTGTTAGATATTCTGGAGTTAGACTGTTAGATATTCCAAAGGCTTGTGTTCCCATGAGTTTTCGGATTTTGGGATAGTGTACTTGGTTTGAGAATATTGTGTTGTATATGCAGAGTGGCATTATGACTATTGTTCTTATTCAGTTATTTTGGTTTTGATTATTTCTTCCGCAAATTTAGTTTATTTTCCGCACTTGTTAGGCTTACCTAGTCGTAAAGACTAGGTTCCGTCACTACAGTAGAGGGTAAACTAGGGTCGTGACAAGTTGGTATCAGAGCTCTAGGTTCATAGGAGTCACGGATCACTAGCCGGTTTATTAGAGTCTCGCTGATCGATACGGAGACGTCTATACTTATCTACGATAGGCTATGTAACTGTTATGAAATTTCCACTTCATTTGATTTCCTTTTCATGCGATATTTTGAAATCACAATTCTAAACTTCCGTCTTCTATTCTCTCACAGATAGTGAGGACACATGATACTCGAGATGATCAGGCACCCGCGCCCCCTACTGCAGCCGTCAGAGGACGGGGCCGGGGTACAGGCCGAAGACGCGCACGTGGTGCAACTAGAGCACCTACGCGAGCTGCTGCCGACACCAGCAGATCCAGCCAGAGTCCAGGCGCCTGATACGCCTGCTGCTACTACCACTCCAGCTCTTCAAGAGACTCTAGCGTAGTTCATGAGCATGTACACCACTTTGGCTCAGGTAGGGTTGATTCTCCTTGCTGCAGCTACGTCCCAGGCCAGGGGAGGAGCACAGACTCCTGCCGCCCGCACTCGTGAGTGGTGAGTGCATGTTGAGCAGGTCCCTGAGATTAATCCTGTACCGCCTGCAGTGCCAGTTCAACCCGAGGACAAGGCAGCGGCTTCGGAGGATGAGCAGCTGAGGCTTGAGAGGTTCAAGAAGTACAAGTCTCCTGTATTTAGTGGTCTAGCATTGGAGGATGCTCTGGGATTTCTTGATGAGTGTTACCGCATTCTCCATACCATGGGTATCTCAGGATCGAGCGGGGTTTCTTTCACTACCTTCAAGCTTCGAAGAGACGCCTATTAGTGGCGGCGCACCTATGAGCTAGACAGTCCAGATGAGGCTGCTTCACTGACTTGGGCTCTGTTTTCAAATTTGTTTTTGAGGGAGTTCGTCCCTCAGAGCCTCAGGGACGCATGGCGTGCAGAGTTTGAGCATTTGCGCTAGGGTGCTATGACTGTTTCAGAGTATGCTATCCGTTACACCAGATTGGCTAGGCATGCACCAGCCTTGGTTTCAACTGTCCGCGAGAGGGTTTGCTAGTTTATTAAGAGACTTATTCCCAGCATCAGATCTAGCATGGCTCATGAGTTGGAGATGTATATTTCTTATCAGCATGTAGTGAGCATTGCTAGGAGGATTGAGGTATGCATGCTAGGGAGAGAGAGGAGAGGGAGGCCAAGAGGTCTCGAGAGTCAGGCCATTTTTCTGGTGCCCGTACCCCATCTACAGGTCGTCATGGTAGGGGTTATATGAGTCGCTCTGTTCATTAAGCTCTTCTAGCAGCCAGTAGTGCTCTTGTTCCTCCTAGATCTTAGGAGTTTTATTATGCACCTCCGATTTCTAACGCGCCTCATACGCGGGGTGTTTTCAGAGGTCAGTCCAACAGACCTGGCCCTAGCTAGTCATAGCCACCACGTCCTCCCAGAGCTTGTTTTGAGTGTGGTGACACACGCCATATGGTGAGGGATTGCTCCAGACTTGGGAGGGGTTCCCCTCCGCAGACTTCTCAGCCATAGTGTGCCCCGCAGAGTTCTCAAGCTATGGTTACAGCTCCAGTTGCTACCCCACTTGCTCAGCCAGCTAGAGGTGGAGGTCAGGGAGGTAGAGGTCGCCCTAGAGGCGGAGGCCAGGCCAGATACTATGCCCTTCATGCCCGTACCGAGGTTGTGGCCTCCGATTCTGTCATCACAGGTATTATACTAGTTTGTCACATATATGCATCGGTTCTATTCAATCCAGGTTCCACTTACTCTTATGTGTCTTCTTATTTTGCTCCATATTTGGGTGTACCCCCAGATTTTTTGAGTTCCCCTGTTTATGTTTCTACTTTTGTGGGAGATTCTCTTGTTGTGGACCGCGTTTATCGGTCGTGTTTGGTTGCTCTTAGTGGTTTTGAGACCAGAGCTGATCTATTGTTACTTAGCATGGTTGACTTTGATATTATCTTGGGCATGGACTGGTTGTCGCCCCATTATGCTACTCTTGATTGTCACACCAAAACCATGACACTGACTATGCCAGGTGTACTGCGTGTTGAGTGGAGGGGTACTTTAGATCACACTCCCAGTAGAGTTATTTCTTTCCTTAAGGCTCAGCGTATGGTTGAGAATGGGTGTAACGCGTATTTAGCTTATGTGAGAGATGTCAGTATTGATACCCCTTCAGTTGATTCAGTCCCAGTAGTATGGGATTTTCTCGAGGTGTTTCTAGTTGATCTTCCAGGCATGCCGCCTGATAGAGATATTGATTTTGGCTTTGATTTGTTGCCATGCACTCAGCACATTTCTATCCCTCCGTATCGTATGGCTCCTCCTGAGTTGAAGGAGTTGAAGAATCAGTTCCAGGAATTGATTGACAAGGGTTTTATTCGGCCTAGTGTATCGCCTTGGGGTGATCCTGTCTTGTTTGTGAAGAAAAAGGATGGTTCTATCCGTAAGTGTATTGATTATCGCCAGTTGAACAAGGTTACAATGAAGAACCGTTATCCTTTGCCTCGTATTAATGATCTGTTTGACCAGCTTCAGGGTGCATGGGTGTTTTCTAAGATTGATTTGTGCTCGGGTTACAATCAATTTAAGATTCGGGAGCCAGATATCCCAAAGACTTCTTTCAGGACTCGGTATGGTCATTGTGAGTTCCTTGTTATGTAATTTGGGTTGACCAATGCCCCAGCAGCCTTTATGCATTTGATGCACTGTGTGTTTCGACCGTATCTTGACTCGTTCGTTATTGTATTTATTGATGATATTCTGGTGTATTCCTGGAGTCGGTAAAATCATGAGCAGTACGTGAGGACTGTGCTTTAGACTCTGAGAGAGAAGAAGTTATATGCCAAGTTCTCGAAATGTGAGTTTTGGTTGGATTCAGTGGCATTCTTAGGCCACGTGGTATCGAGTGAGGGTATTCAGGTGGATCCAAAGAAGATAGAGGTCGTGCAGAGTTGGCCCAGACTATCCTCAGCTACAGAGATCTACAGTTTCCTTGGTTTAGTAGGTTACTACCGTTGTTTTGCGGAGGGGTTTTCATCGATTGCAGCCCCTATGACCAGGTTGACCCAGAAGGTTGCTCCATTTTAGTGGACGGAGGAGTGTGAGGCGAGCTTTCAGAAGCTCAAGACAGCTTTAACTACAGCACTAGTTTTGGTATTGCCTTCAGGTTCAGGGTCTTATATGGTTTATTACGATACCTCGAGGATTGTCCTCGGAGCGCTGTTGATGTAGGACGGTAGGATGATTGCCTACGCATCTAGGCAGTTGAAGGTACATGAGAAGAACTACCCTGTTCATGACTTTGAGTTAGCTGCCATTGTTCACACCCTGAAGATTTGGCTCCATTATTTATACGGGGTTCCCTGTGAGATTTATACTGACCATCGGAGCTTGCAGCATTTGTTCAAGCAAAAGGATCTAAATTTGCCCTAGAGGAGGTGGTTGGAGTTGCTGAAGGATTGAGACATCATTATTTTGTATCACCCGGGCAAGGCCAATGTAGTGGCTGATGCCTTGAGTCGCCGGGCGGAGAGTTTAGGGAGTTTGGCATATTTACCAGCATTAGAGAGGCCTATGGCGATGGATGTTCAGGCTTTGGCCAGCCAGTTTGTGAGATCGGATCTTTCGGAGCCCAGTCGGGTTCTAGCTTGCGTGGTTTCTCGGTCTTCCTTATTTGATCGTATTAGGGAGCGACAGTATGATGACCCTCATTTTCTTGTCCTCAAGGACAAGGTTCAGCACGGTGATGCCAGAGATGTGACTATTGGTGACGATGGGGTATTGAGGATGTAGGGTCGGATTTGTGTACCCAATATTGATGGGCTGCGAGAGTTGATTCTAGAGGAGGCTCATAGTTCGCGGTATTCCATCCATCCGGGTGCCGCAAAGATGTATCAGGATTTGAGGCAGCACTATTGGTGGAGGCATATGAAGAAAGATATAGTTGGATTTGTAGCTCGGGGCCTCAGCTGTCAGCAGGTGAAGTATGAGCACTAGAGGCCGGGTGGGTTGCTTCAGCAGATAGAGATTCCGGAGTAGAAGTGGGAGCGGATCACCATGGACTTTGTAGTTGGACTCCCATGGACTTTGAAGAAGTTTGATGCTATTTGGGTGATTGTGGATCGGCTGACCAAGTCCGCTCATTTCATTCCTATGTATACTACTTATTTTTCGGAGCAGTTGGTGGAGATTTATATCCGGGAGATTATTCGTCTGCATGGTATTCCAGTTTTCATTATTTCAGATAGAGGTACTCGGTTTACATCACGGTTTTGGAGGGCCGTTCAGCGTGAGTTGGGTACTCAGGCAGAGTTGAGTACAACATTTCACCCTCAAAAAGACGGACAGTCTGAGCGCACTATTCAGATTCTTGAGAATATGATCTGTACGTGTGTGATTGAGTTTGGAGGGTCTTGGGATTAGTTCTTGCCATTGGCGAAGTTTGCTTACAACAATAGTTAACAGTCCAGCATTCAGATGGCACCGTATAATGCTTTATATGGTAGGCGGTGTAGGTCTTCGGTGGGTTGGTTTGAGCCGGGTGAGGCTAGACTATTGGGCACAGACTTGGTATGCTTTGGAGAAGGTTAAGGTGATTCAGGACAGACTCCATATAGCCCAATCCAGACAAAAGAGTTATGCGGACGGAAGGTTTGTAATGTTTCCTATATGGTAGGAGAGCGGGTTCTGCTTCGGGTTTCACCGATGAAGGGCTTCATGAGATTTGGGATGAAAGGGAAGTTGAGTCCGAAGTTTATTGGCCCTTTTGAGATATTGAGGCGTGTTGGGGAGGTTGCTTATAAGCTTGTCTTACCTTCCAGCTTGGCAGAGTTCATCCGGTATTTTATGTTTTGATGCTTCGGAGGTATCATGGTGATCCATCACACGTGTTGGATTTCAGTTCAGTCCAATTAGACAAGGATCTATCCTATGTTGAGGATCTAGTGGCGATATTGGATAGGCAGGTTAGAAAGCTGAGGTCAAAGAACATTGCATCAGTAAAGGTTCAATGGCGGGGTCAGCCGGTCGAAGAGGCGACCTAGGAGACCGAGCAGGATATGCACAACCGTTACCCTCATCTTTTCACTACTTCAGGTATGTCTCTATGATCGTTCGAGGACGAACGAATGTATAAGTGTAGGAGGATACGAAGACCCGGCCGGTTGTGTTAAGAATTAACGTCCTGATCCCCTATTAATTTCTTTTCCAAAGTTTATTTCTGCTATTTTGATTTGCCGGGATGTTCGGTTTTGAGTTTCGAAGAGTTTTGGGACACTAGTCCCTAAATGAGAGCTTAAGTGTTGGAAAGTTGATCGTAGTCGGAATAGTGTGAAGACGGCTGCGGAATAGAAATCCGATGGTTTCGTTAGCTCCGTTGGGTGATTTTGGGGTTAGGAGCATGTTCAGATTGTGTTTTGGAGGTCCGTAGCTAATTTAGGCTTGAAATGCCGAAAGTTGAATTTTTGAAGTTTCCGGTCCGATAGTGAGATTTTGATCTGATGGTCGGAATGGAATTCCGGAAGTTGGAGTACCTCCGTATTGTTTAATGGGATGTGTGTGCAAAATTTCAGGTCATTCGGACGAAGTTTGATAGACTTTTCGATCGAAAGTGTATTTTGAGAATTTTGGAGTTCTTAGGCTTAAATACATGGTTAGATCGAGGTTTCGATGTTGTTTTAGGTGTTTTAAGGATTGGTACAAGTTTGGATAGTGGTTTGTGTCTTGCTGGTGCCTTTGGTTGGGGTCTCGGGGGCCTCGGGATAAATTTGGATGCTTGACAGAGCAAATTTTTGAGTTGAAGTTGCTGCAGCACCTGGTCTTCTGTCATAACCGCACATATGGTTTGGGTTCCGCAGGTGCGGAGCCGCAGGAGCAGCATAGAGACCGCAGAACCGGAATTTAAGAATTCCTCAAGAACCGCAGATGCAGTGAAATGTTCGCAGAAGCGCAACCGCTCCTGCGGTTAGAGTTCCGTAGATGCGGAAGCCAGCATTTAAATGAAAGTCACAGATGCGACGTAGTTTCCGCAGAAGCGGGACCGCAGATGTGGTCCCAGGGTCGCAAATACGAAAATTGCTGGGCAGAATATATAAATAGTTTTCTTTGCGAATTTGAGATATTCTTTCACCAATTTCATCTGCGTTTGAAGCTTTTGAGAGAAATTTCTGAGGAAAATAAAGAGGAATCACTTGGAGGTAATATCCTTGACTTCATAACTCATTTTTATGTGATTTAAGGATCTAATTAGTGGTGAAGAATTTGGGAAAAATGGGTAATTAGGGCTTGAGTTTAAGAGACCTTTAAATGAGGATTTGAGGGGTCATTTGGACTTCGATTTTAGTGTTCTTGTTATGAATACACTTGTGAGAGTACGAGGTTTCTGAAAATATAAATTTCACCCGATTCCGATACGTGGGCCCAAGGGGGCATTTTGGTTGTTTTACATAATTTCTCGTATTAGCTTAGAGTTTAATTGTAGAATCAGTTACTTGAAGTGTTATTTAAATTATGCAATTGAATTGGATAGATTTGGGCCATTTGGAGTCGAGTACTCATGGCAGGAGCGTGGTCTCGGGTTGATTTTGAGCCGGTTCGAGGTAAGTGGCTTGTCTAACCTTATGTGGGGGACATTTCTCTTAGGATTGGTATATTTGGTAATTGAAATGCCTTGTACGTGAGGTGACGAGTGCGTACTTGTGCAAATTGTTGGATAATCCGGTTTTCATTAAGTATTTATCACCATGTTGCCTTTTCTGCTTTTATTACTTGTACTATTAAGCCTGTTGTTAGGTTAGGAAAGCATGTCTAGGTGATTTAATTGGTTTGATTGTTCAATCTGTTTACCTGAACTCTGTGCGGCATACTGGGCTAGAATTATTTGTTGCCTTAATATGAAATTTCCCCTTCTCTGAATATTTTTCTTGTTGTTGTTGTGTATTTACATTTGGGACTACGGATGTGGGATTCCGGTAGCTCCCCTTGTCTGTTTACTTTGGGACTACGGGTTAGATTCTCGGTAGATCCCCCTGCACAGTTATATGAAACTACGGGAATGCACCTGGTAGATTCCCCCAGTACTGGGTATTTATATTTGAGACTACGGATTAGGATTCCGGTAGATCCCCGCGCAGTTGATTGTTGAACTACGGGACGGGATCCCGGGAGATCCTTCAGACATATATATGATGGGCTACGGGACGGTATCTCGGGAGTTCCACTGGATAGTTGTAATTGGGACTACATGACGATATCTTGGAAGGTGCCCCAGTTGTTATCTCTGTGTTGAGCTATATTTCTTTCCGTGTTTTGTTTGCCTCTGTTCTAGTTGTTGTTGTTCTTTCAATTTTTTTGTTATTTCTTACTGTTGCACTTAATTATACAGTTTTACTTCATACTGTTAACCGTTATATTTTATTTAGCCTCAATAGGGCCCTGACCTTCCTCGTCACTACCCGACCGAGGTTAGGCTTGGTACTTACTGAGTACCGTTGTGGTGTACTCATGCCCTTTCTGCACATGTTTTTCATGTGCAGATCCAGGTATTCCTACTCAGGCCTACCATCCTTGAGGAAGGCGTCTGCTCTAGAGACTTCGAGGTACATCTGTCGCGTGCTCAGACCGAGGAGTCCCTTTCTACTATAGCTGTTGAACATTGCCCTTCTGTATTTTTCTTTCTTGTTAGATATTCTGGAGTTAGACTGTTAGATATTCCAAAGGCTTGTGTTCCCGTGAGTTTCCGGGTTTTAGGATAGTGTACTTGGTTTGAGAATATTGTGATGTATATGTCGAGTGGCATTATGACTATTGTTCCTATTCAGTTATGTTGGTTTTGATTATTTCTTCCGCAAGTTTAGTTTATTTTCCGCACTTGTTAGGCTTACTTAGTCGTAGAGACTAGGTGCCGTCACGACAGTTCACGGAGGGCGAACTGGGGTCGTGACACGCACATTATTCAATTTCCATAAACTATTATATTTCCAATTGAACAATTTTCTTCAATATTCATTTCTCGGGCTAGGGACCTCGAAATTCATTTTGGGCATACGCCCATGTCCCATATTCTACTACGGACCCTCCGGGACCGTCCGATCACGGGTCCCGGTCCGTTTACTCAAAATGTTGACCGAAGTCAACTTAAATCAATTTTAAAGGCAATCTCAAATTTTCATTTAAGGCTTTCCGGAAGCACGCTCGGACTGTGCACACAAATCGAGGAGAAAGAAAATAAGATTTTCAAGGCCTCAAAACACGGAATCGGATTCTAAAACGAAAGATGACCCTTTTGGTCATCACATAATATCTGTATGACTATTAAATTTATGAAGAACTAAATGAGTAACCTGAGTTAAGATTTTCCTAAATTTTAAAAATGATCACTTTTTTTAAACGGACTAAAAAAGTAGGATCATATAAATTGATCAAAGTAAGTATTTTTTTAAGACACGTTGGAAAAGAGATATTCCTATTAATGATTTGTGCTTTTCCTTCAAAACATTCAACAAAACGCGAATCATGACGAAAAAGACAAGTGTGTCCTATCTTCCTATGAGAAGTGGCTATTTGAGTTTGTGCTAAAATATAAAATATTTAAAAATATCTAGAATCGCTATTATGTCGGCCGCCGTGGGGTATGAGCTGATCATTATTGTGACTAGGAAGAGCATCAACGAGTTAGTTTGGAGAATGGTAGTAGTCTATAACTCTATACACAGGAGTTTGGAGGACTATTATAAAGAAAGAAAAAGAGAGAAAAATAGAGAATAAAACAACTTATTGAGTGATTCATTTTGGTCACAGTGATGGGAGATGGAAATGAGAACTTAAGAAAAGATGTTTACAGAATTAATTAAGCTATCAAGTATATTAAAAAGGGAAAATTATTAAGATCCCTATTGTTTTACACTAATATGTTAAAAGAATTGTTAAAAAATATCATATAATACAAAATATTAACAATAAAATTAACCTAAAGTAATACCTCTGAGCTGTTCCTTAATATAAACACTTCCATATTAATCCAAACAGGATGAATATTAAAAAACAATAAAAGGAAGATTATCTTTGACTTTCACTCTTAGCAAGAATTGTAAAGTGCTGTCGTTCGTCTCTACAATTAGGGGACCTCTCAAGATAGCTAGGCCCGACCTTAACGTGCCCCTCACATCATTCATAAGACTCATCTTCCATGTTAGAAAAGATAAATAAACGTAGTAGTATTTTTTTATTTTTAACTTACTGGTTGGCTGTTTACAACAGCAACATTTGGGGAGGTCTAGCCTCCACAAAAGATTGTAGTCTATTGCTACATTACAAATATTACAATTTCATGTTTTTCTTTTCAAAATAGTTCTTAGGATATCTGCCTATATTGTTTCATTGACACCGGATGAACTACCAAAAAATTTATTCTTCCTTCATTTATCTTGCTTGCTTCCTTGGCCAGTTTGTCCGCCACTCTATTGGTTTTTTTGTAGTTATGGTTTACTGGTGGATGCACCAATGCTCATAGGAGTGACCTGCATTCACATACAATAGTCTCATAAATTAGATTACCTTTATTGATACTGTATATTACCTCTATTGAGTCTATGTTAACCTCCAAGGGCGTGAAGTTGTTCGATACTGCCATTTTAGTCCCTGCATTAGAGATGTTAGTGCAGAGTGAAGAGTATTGGTATAATTTATTTTCTCCATGAATTCCGACACCCAGTCCCCCTTGATGTTTCGGATTACTCCTCCAACTCCCCCTAAAGGCCATTTTGAAGAGTTGCCCCGTCAGTGTTGAGTTTATAGTTCATGGCCTCCCATTCAAGGATGTCACTTGACATATAGGACATTGGTAGTGATGTCGATGCTTTCCCAGCCACATATATGAACTCAATAGCTTTAGCTATGAATTTTTATAGTAGACATGTTGTCTCTTTCCATTGAAGCAATTGTTGTTTCTAGTTAGCCAAATCTCCTATAGGCAGAAAGGATAAACTCTCCCCATTTAAGGAGTGAGTTGAATTTTTTGTTCTGGATTGTATTATTAGGGCATCCCTAGTTGTTCCGCTTATTCAGTATGGTGTTGAGTCTAAGGTTATTTAAGCTCATGTGGGATAGATTATCCGAAAATAGCTTGGCATTCTCACAGCTGACTATGACATGCTCAATTGATTCATCCTCTTTGTTACAGAAGAAGCATTTGGGATTCAGATTGATCCCCCTGTTTTGCAGGTGCTTTGTAGTGGGCAGTCTGTCATGAGCCAGCGGCCACATGAAGTATTTAATAATTTAAAATGGTTTGATTTATAATAAATAGGGTGTATACCTTTGTTATAGGAGATAAAATTTCCTAAAAAAATACCAGTTTATGCGAACTGTTATGAAGTATCTATATCCCTTTTTCTATGGTGTATTTCTATCTTATCATTCCTCTCTATTATCGTTCAGCTACCCTTTTATTGTTTCATTACAATTTTCAATTGTTTATCATTTCATTCAATGAAATAATATAAACAGTTTTTTTTTTTTTTGAACAATAATAGGATTTATATATTGGTCTTATATTATCTCTCTAAATATAGGACAAGCTGTTCTAATATTATCTCTCTAGATACCATAAAGAAAATAACGCAGTGAAAATGTTTTTTTAACTTCAAAAAATATACTGCTTTCGGTTCAAATACAGTATCCACTTAGTTTTTTTTTTTCCTTGGTTCAAAAAGAGTGTTCACTTACCAAATCAAGAAAGAATCAACCTTAGTTTTTAAATTTGCCCTTATTAAGTGTTAAGTGACCAAATCCCATTAGGGATAGTTTCGTCAAATTATTATTTTTATCTAGGAAGTAGCATTTTTTTAAGGAGTGTGCAAATAGTTATGTCAACACTCTTTTTGAATAGGAGGGAGTACTTGGCAATTGATATTAAGTAAACTAAAGCGCCCGGCTTGTA
Organism: Nicotiana tabacum; assembly: GCF_000715075.1. NCBI lineage: Eukaryota > Viridiplantae > Streptophyta > Magnoliopsida > Solanales > Solanaceae > Nicotiana > Nicotiana tabacum. Next base: position 19,912,405 of record NC_134085.1, read on the forward strand.
AAATTTAGAAATTTCCACATTAATGAAGTAAAAGTGTACTTCCTCTGTCCTAATGTATGTGATGCATTTTTGATGGATTAAAATTTAAGAAAGAAAGAAAGATTTTTGAAACTTATGATTTAATTAACCATAAATATTTGTATGATTATCATTATTTCATTACGGGTCAAGAAAAATTGATGTTTAAAATATAAAAAATATTTCTCTTTCTAGAATGACTAAAAAGAAAATTACATCACCTGGGACACAATGAACTTTGTCATTCTTAAATCACATCTTGACTTATTAGGCAGCCTCATCTTAAGTTTGCTGGCCTATTGACATACAAAGAGAAAGGTTCAAATACATAAATAGATTTAGGACCACAAAAACACGGAGTAGACTATCCACTCTTATTTCTCAAAGAAATGACAGCAAATCATCACGATTTACAAGGTGGCAACGGAGAGTCACACAAGCATTTGTTGTGGAGATAAACATAAATATCATAATTCTTTATTTCCCCACCTTGTGGAATCTTCCCACAAAGCCTGTTATAACTCACGTTGAAGAGCTGCCATGGTTGTTTCGTTATAGCTGCTGGAAGATTCCCATAAATTTTATTATGGTTCAAGTCCAACCTCCATAATCTTTTCCCAAACTTTGCCTTCGAGAAGTCGAATGCAAACTTATTATGATCTAAAAGCATTTGAAATGTTGTCTTATCTTTGCCAAACAAGAAAGAAATATCTCCTTCAAGCATGTTTCTAGACAAGTCAATTGTCTCAAAACTCCAACCACCAAAAGATTTAGGCACAGACCCGGTTAATTGGTTGTGGCCAAGGTAAAGATACGTGAGTTTTCCAGCAAAGTTACCGAAGGATTCTGGGATTGGTCCAGTAAGTTTGTTCCTGTCTAAACCAAGGAACTCGAGATTTGACAGCTGAGAAAGTGGAGGAGGGATAGTACCAACGAGTTTATTGTATGACAAGTTGATGTATGTTAGTTTTTTCAACTTACTAAGAAATCCAGGGACTGGTCCTGAAATGTTTGTTTGACTAATTCTCAAGAATGTGAGCTTTGAGAGTTTGGCAATTGTGGGCGGAATTGGACCTGAGAGATTGCGCACATTATTGATGTCCAAACTTTGGAGATACGGCAAGTCTCCGAACGCGGGCGAGAGGTAGCCAACGTCTTCAATTTTAAAGAGGTTTAAGGAAGTAACACGATTGTTTTTGTCATCACATGAGAGAGTGGCTTCAACCCAATCAGTACAACAATCGGTTTTTGGATCCCATGTGATCAAGTCATAGGGATTGCCTAGGCCTTTCTTGATTTCTAGGAGGGCTTTTTTGTCATTTGGATTGCATCTTTCAGAGAGAGATGTGGAGAATTGAGAAAGGAAGAAGAACGAAAAATAAAGAAGGGAAACTACAGAGGTTTTCATTTTATGAAGCATGAAATGATATGTGAAATTGTGAGGGTATGGTGATAGTACTTATAGGAATATCTAATACTCTTGATTTGTACTTTTGTAGTTTTGGCTATCCCTCTCAATAAAGAGTTATTGTCCTCTATTGCAGTAATAAAATGACAGTGGGATAATTTCATAGATCTAGCTTCACCTTTTGCTTTATCATATTGATTTTCGCTGTGGTTTATGATAGTATGCTAACCATCCTTATATGGATTTTCTTGTAACCATTCCTTTAAACTACTGACTGTTAATTCAAGTAAAATACGATGTGATAGTTTGGTCCATCCTTAATATTACTATTAATTTATTCCAATTTGCATTAAAACGTGCAAATTTCGGGAATATAAAAGATATCAATCGTATTATTTTCAAAAAAGTTTCCACGAACCAGATGCCCCCTTCCTGCAAATCCAAAGGCATCTTAGTCAAATAGAAACCCTTTACTCATCTTTTATACTTCAATACTATATAAGCGGAGCAAAATTGTGTGATATTCAATTTTATGTGCATCGAATTATACAAGGATATGGTTTTTTTATGTGTTCCTTGTTACACCCTTTTTTTACAAACTCACCAACCTTCTTAAATTAATAAAAAGATTTGTAAAGCTCAAAAGGATTTTTAATTAAAAAAGTGACAAAATTGTGTTCAAAAGGAAATAACTTAGAGTCGCCACCTGACATTGTTTCGTTGTACCAGGTCACCGGTTTTTGAAAAAAATAATTTTCCTTTTAAAAAACTTTGGACTCCAAATTATGTTTGCACCAGAGATTCGGGTAAGGGGGTTCATTTGACTCGGGGAGAAGGTGTTAGTCATTCCTTGAGTCTCATAACTAGTACGGTTGCATACTTGATCTGGTCTTTAGAATTCAAATTGAGGTAAAAATAAACACGGAAAAGCAAAACAAACACACACGAGGCTCAAGGTCGTCCCCGCCTAATAAAAGAAAAAATGAAAATAAAATACTACGAGTTCTACTTTCGGCCTCCAAATACAAATACTTCGGGGCATACCCCGGATAAAATATATACAAATCCTTTATGGTATTCCCCGGATAAATTTAACTAAGGGAATGACCTCTCGCCTCAAAACTAACAAAATCCTAAAGCTTGCCTCCCCAAGTATGATCGTCCTAAGCATGCTTCTAGTGGGCCGATTTAAATAAATAACAAGAAATAAATTATCATATGAACGTTTATTCTTAAACCCCAAATTTCTAATATACGAGCCTAATTCCCATGGTACATGTTCACTATTTGAGCCACCAACCAATCCAATTAATCAGTTAATTAGATTCTTCTGTCATTAGCATATTAATTGGAAGGCCTTATCTCCTAATGAAGTAATGAAACCATGGAATCAATAACCTATTTTAGCCGTAAAACCCATCCAAACACATTTACCAGAGAATCAGACAACATTGACCAATAGTCAGTAAAGTGGAACACCAAATATCACCAAGACACTCAAGACTAGAACAATCATATTCTAACTCATTTAATCAACGAAACAAAGCAAAGACAGACTAAGGAAACGAAGAAATCATGATATTGATTAAGAAAAACAGAATAGAAGAAAGAATAAATCAACCTCAAACAAATCTGACAATTAATCGTGAGGCGACGTTGAACTCAAAAACGCAACGAACCGTGGATGAACCCAGGCGCCGCGGACGTGTAAGATTTGCAGAACTACTCTATTTCGGTCTAAAAAGGGTATAATTGTCAAAACCCATTCTTACACGATTAAAAAGGGTAAAGCAACCATTATTGATGGGGGGCAGACCTATTTTTGGAGAGAAAACGAAGAGGAGATCCATCTTGGAGGATAAAAATCAAGAAGAGATAACACTTTGGAGCAAGGATTAAAAGAGTTTTCTAAACTTTCTTCTAGTAGCTATTTATTTTATGTTTAAAACTTATATTTTTGATGTTTGTATAATTATGAGTGGCTAAAAACCCAAATATTCTGGGGTTATGGGTGTTAGATGATTATGTTGTTTGAAGTTTAAATTGATGCTCTTGAATTTATCGTTATGGGTTGTTTATTTGATTCCGTTGTTATTTATTTTACTGTGTAGCTAACAGTGAAATACTATTTATGAATCTTGAGTTAAACTTGATAAAGGAAATTCTTGATTGGTTATAGAATCAAATAGAACAAGATCTTGATCCTGGGCATCGGGTGAAAGATTCGCGATTAAGATAGAACTATACTTAATTGTCTTGTTTGGTTGAAAAATAGGAATGGTAAATGCATTTGAGTTAATATTATTGCCATAAAAATATAGGTTTTAATTTAACATGAATAGGCGCATAAGAATTTGACAGATTCTTATCGATATTATCAACCCTATAATCAATAACCCAGATAATTCAATAAATCATTCTTAAGCTAAAGGCGTAGCATGAACTCTAGCAAGCTCATGACCCTGGAATATCTCTTTTATTAATTGTTAAAAGAAAATTTCATAAGTGGCGTAGTAACTTTGCATTGTATTATTATTTGATTACTAGTTAAATTGTAAATTGATTATTTATGTATTTTATGATGAATTAGCTTGAATTTATAATTGTTTGAGTTTGCATCAGTCGATAAGTTGATCATAAGTCCTCGTGGGAACGATGCTTTACTTATTACTATATTACTTGAAGATCGCATACACTTGCGTGAGTGTTTTGATCGCAACAAGTTTTTGGCGCTGTTGCCGTGGACTTAGAAATTAGCTACTTGACTGAGTTATGCTTTTATTAGCTATTGGTTTAAGCATTAATTTTCAGTTCAATTTGTTTGTGTCACGCAGGCTCTTCTCTTAAATGCGAAGGAGTAGAAGCACAAGCAATCTCTTTCCTCTTGATCCTGAAATTGAAAGAACACTGCATAGAGCGAGGAAGGAGTTGGAAGCTAGATACAAAACAAAAATAGAGTTGGACATTTTAGTTCAACCACAGCCAACAGTGATGGCAGGTAATGGAGGGCGTCCGGTGATAGAAGCTGCAAGACCAAATCTTGCTAATATGACCCAGGCTATTGTGAAGCCTGATATCACTGGTCACTTTGAGCTTAAATAGTACATGGTACAGCTGATTCAGTCCACTGGGCAATATGTAGGTCTATCTCATGAAGACCCGCAGAGGCACATTCAGAATTTTTTAGAAATCACGGATACTTACAACTATCCAAATTTTTTCAAGGACTATGTCAGGCTGACCTTGTTTCCTTTTTCATTGTTGGGGGAAGATAAAGAATGGTTGCAGAAGGAGCCTGCTAATTCAATCCATACTTGGGATCATTTAGCAAAGAAATTCTTAATCAGGTTTTTCCCCACTAAAAAGACAAAGTCTTTGCAGAGCCAGATTCTTGGGTTTCAACAACGGGATGGTAAGACTCTTCGCCAGCTTGGGAAAGATACAAGAAATTACTCTGAGACTGTCCACATCATTGTGAACTGATGAGGTATTGGGCCATACTTTTGTTGATGGATTAGATGAGACTTCAAAGATGAATCTTGATTCAGCTTGTGGAGGTAGTTGCATGGCGAGACCATATAGTGAAATACAACTTCTGCTAAACAACTTCACTGCTAATGATTATAATTGGCAAGGTGAGGGAGAACCAAGGAGAGCAATGAAACAGAAAGCAGCAGGGGTACTTGAACTTGATGAATTTTCCGCCATGAGAGCAGATATAGCAAAATTGGCAATCAAATGAATAGAATGACAATGAACCAGACACAACAAATGCAACATGTTCAACAAATATTGATTTGTTGTGAAATGTGTGATGACAATCACACGAGTGACATGTGCCCAACGAATCCTGAATCTATTTATTATGTGGGACAACAAAGCAGAGGTCCGATGAACCAACATGCACAATATGAGAACACTTACAATCCAAATTGGAGGAATCATCCTAATTTCTCTTGGAGTGGAAATCAATCAAATCAGAATCAATATAGACCCCAAGGAAATTTTAATCAACCTCAAAGGCCACCCCAGCAGGTAGAAGAAAGTACAAATGATTTGTTGAAGAAATTGTTGCATGACAATCAACAACTCAGAACTGATTTCAGAAATCTTGAAAGGCAAATGGGACAGCTAGCTGCAAATCAAAACATAAGACCTGCAGGTGCTCTTCCAAGTGATACATAGAAAAATCCTCAAGTTAGTGCAATTACACTAAGAACTGGAAGGGAATTAGAAGAAGTTCCGAAGAAGAGAAAAGACAAGCCTATACCTGAGGGTGAATTGATTCGCAAAGTAACACAGGAAGCAAAGAAAGATGATACAGTTTCAGCGCCCATGAATATTCCAAGGCCACCACCACCTTTTCCACAAAGATTGCAGAAAAAGACTGATGATCGCATGTTCAATAAATTTCTCTCTATGTTGAGCCAGATTCAATTGAATATTCCGTTGGTAGATGCGATTCGTGAAATTCCAAAGTATGCCAAGTACATAAAAGATATTGTGGCTAACAAGAGGAGATTGACTGAATTTGAAACAGTTACACTTATTAAGGAGTGCACTTCAAGGGTCCAAAATAAGCTTCCTCAAAAGCTTAAGGATCCTAGCAGCTTTACTATCTCTGTGAGAATAGGTAATATTGATGTAGGCCATGCACATTGTGATTTGGGGGCGAGCATAAATTTGATGTCATTGTCTTTGTACAAAACATTGGGTTTGGGAGCTCGAAAACCCACCACTGTGATGTTGCAACTAGCAGACAGGTCCATAGCTTACCCGGAAGGGGTAATTGATGATGTGCTGTTGAAAATTGGGAAATTTATTTTCCCACCTGATTTCATTATCTTGGATTTTGAAGCAGATGAAAAAGTTCCTATTATATTGGGAAGACCTCTCTTGGCTACAAGTGATGCTATAATTAAAGTAAGAGAAGGAAAAATCATCATGAGAGTTGATAATGAGGAAGCTGTTTTTAATGTGTACAAAGCAATTCAACTTCCTCGCCAATATGAAGAATTGTCTATGATATTTGTCATGGAGAAGGATGAGTAACTTATTGCCCCAAGTGTATATTTGAAGGATTCTTTAGAGAAAACAATCATTTTATTTGAGAGTTTGTAGATTAATGATGAGGTTGAAGAGATGAAGCATATTTTGAATGCATCATGTGAATATATGAAAGGTTTAAATCCCTTTGAACCTTTGAACAGGCCAAATGGTCCTCCTCCAAAGCCATCAATTGAAGAAGCTCCAAAATTGGAACTAAAACCTTTACATTCTCACCTTCATTATGCTTATTTGGATAGTTCTGATACGTTACCTGTTATTATTTCTTCTGACTTGTCTGAATTGCAGGAGGAAAAATTGCTGAGAGTACTACGTGACCATAAAAGAACAATTGGGTGGACAATGTCTGACATAAGAGGTATTAGTCCAGCTTTTTGCATGCATAAAATTCTCATGGAGGAAGGACACAAGCCGAGCATAGAACAACAACGCCGCTTAAATCCCAACATAAAAGAGGTGGTAAGAAAGGAAGTGATTAAATGGCTTGATGCAGGTATTGTATTTCCAATCTATGATAGCAAATGGGTAAGCCCAGTCCAATGTGTTCCAAAGAAAGGAGGAATGACTGTAGTGACAAATGTAAACAATGATCTGATTCCCATTCGAACTGTTACTGGGTGGATGATTTGCATAGATTATAGAAAATTGAATAATGCTGCCCGAAAAGACCATTTTCCTCTCCCCTTTATTGACCAAATGCTTGATAGATTAGCTGGGCAAAAATACTACTATTTTTTGGATGGCTACTCGGGATATAATCAGATTGTTATAGCCCTATAGGACCAAGAGAAGACCACATTTACATGTCCCTATAGGACATATGCATTTAAAAGAATGTCATTTGGTCTTTGCAATGAACTTGCGAATTTTCAAAGGTGTATGACGGCTATTTTTACTGATATGGTTGAAAGATTTATGGAAGTATTTATGGATGATTTTTTTGTATTTTGATGTTCTTTTGATGAATGTTTAATGAATCTTGACAAGGTACTTGCTAGGTGTGAAGAAACAAATTTGGTACTGAATTGGGAAAAATGTCATTTCATGGTAAGAGAAGGTATAGTCCTAGGGCATAAAGTGTCCAAGAATGTATTGCAGGTAGATATAGCAAAGGTGGAAGCAATTGAAAAAATACCTCCACCAACATCAGTTAGAGGCATTCGCAGTTTCTTGGGTCATGCAAGTTTTTATCATCATTTAATTAAGGCTATTTCAAAAATTTCATCTCCTTTGTGTAAGCTTCTTGAGAAAGATACATCCTTCAAGTTTGATGATGTTTGTCTGAAAGCATTTGATGAGCTAAAAAGAAGATTAGTTACTGCACCAATTATCATTGCTCCGGATTGGAACTTTCTATTTGTGTTGATGTGTGACGCAAGTGACATAGCTATTGGAGCTGTTTTAGGGCAGCGGAAGGAGAAGATCTTTTACTCCATTCATTACGCGAGCAGAACTCTTAATCGAGCACAAATGAATTATAATGTTACTAAAAAAGAGTTGCTTACAGTAGTATGGGCATTTGATAAGTTCAGGTCCTATCTAGTGGGAACCAAAGTCATAGTTTACACAGATCACAACTATCAGGTATTTATTTGCAAAGAAAGATGCCAAGCCAAGGTTAATCCAATGGGTTCTTCTTTTGCAGAAATTTGATTTAGAGATTCGAGATCGAAAAGGGACATAGAATCAGGATGCAGATCACTTATCCAGGATAGAAATCGAGGCCATGTCACTGAACGAGAATCAATCAAAGAAACATTTTTTGATGAACAGTTACTAGCCATTACTTCGGATGAAACCCCATGGTATGCTGATTATGTAAATTTTATTGCAAGTGGTGTGACTCTACCAGAATTCACAGCTGATCATAAAAGACAATTTTTACATGACGTGAGATTCTACATGTGGGACGAGCCTTTTCTATACAAGCAATGCGCAGATCAATTGGTAAGGAGGTGTGTCCCTGAGGAGGATATGAATTTGATATTGCATGATTGTCATGCTTCTCTTTATGGAGGTCATCATGGTGAAAGCTGAACTGCACAAAAGGTTTTGCAATCAGGTTTTTACTGGCCAAAGTTGTTTAAAGATGCACATGCTTTTGTTAAAAATTGTGACAGGTGTCAAAGAATAGGTACAATCATGAAAAGGAACGAAATGCCCTTGCAAAATATTTTGGTAGTAGAGCTCTTTGATGTCCGGGGAATTGATTTCATGGGACCATTTCCATATTCTAATGGGCACAGATACATTTTGGTTGCAGTTGATTATGTGTCTAAGTGGGTTGAGGCCATTGCTCTTCCTACTAATGATGCAAAGGTAATGGTAAGTTTCGTAAAGAAGCACATTTTCACACGATTTAAAACTCCAAGGGTATTGATAAGTGATTGAGGAACACACTTTTGTAACAAATTGTTGAAAAATGTTATAGCAAAATATGGGGTAGACACAAGGTTGCTACTGCATACCACCCTCAAATGAGTGGTCAAGTTGAAGTGTCAAACATAGAGGTAAAACAGATTTTGGAGAAAACAGGAGTACAAATAGGAAAGATTGGTCCGGTAAGTTAGAAGATGCATTGTGGGCTTACCGAACTGCATACAAGACTCCAATAGGTACTTCTCCGTACAGGTTGGTTTAAGGGAAGGCATGTCATTTGCCCGTAGAGCTAGAACACAAGGCTTATTGGGCAATCAAATAGCTAAATATGGATATGGACTTAGCCGGTGAAAAAAGACTGCTACAACTTAATGAACTTGATGAGTTTCGGTTGCATGCTTATGAAAATGCCAAGTTGTATAAAGAAAAGACCAAGAGGAGGCATGACAAGCACATCCAACATCGTGAGTTTGAGCCAGGTCAAGAATTTCTCTTGTTTAATTCAAGGCTAAAGCTTTTTCCTGGAAAGCATAAGTCTCGTTGGGCAGGCCCTTTCGTTGTGATAAGTGTGACTCCTTATGGAACAGTTGAATTGCGGGATATAAATTCAAGTGGTACATTCTTGGTGAATGGGCAGCGATTAAAACACTATTGGGGTGGTGATCTTAAATGTCACAAGACCTCGGTAGATTTGGTTGATGCATGATGAAGTGTTGAGTCGTGCCGCGACGTTAAATTAGGCGCTTGTTGGGAGGCAACCCAATGACTAACATCACTACCTTTTAATTGTAGTTTAGAAATATTAAATTATAGATGTTATAATGTTTTTAGTCAGGTGCAAGCATGAGTTTTGCATAAAATCAGTGTAAAAAGATGTAGGGTGTGAATTGTGAGCTAAAAATTGAAAAATAGGCTAACTCTGTGAAAAATTGGTCCACCACGTCGCATGGGGATTCGTGCCACACACCGCGCCAGGAAAAATTGCACAGACGATGTAGAATACAAATTATTACAGAGCAACTGGGATTTTTGGCCTACCGCGCCGCGGGGGGGCGATGCGGTAGGCAATTGTTTTTAAAAGAATCCCTTAAATTCGAACCCCCTTCCCCTTATTTCATTGACCCTCTCCGAAACTCTCTTCCTCTCTGAGACTAAACCCAAAAAGACCCAAATAATTAATTTCACTCAAAAATCTATCCTTAAATCCTTCTTCTTTTTGCAAGGTAAGTATTCTCTTCTCTCTTTTCCTTCAATCTAGTAGTATTTCATTTTGTATTTCCTTCTTATTTTCAATTATATTTGTATAAACCCTAGCAAGAATTGTGTTCTTAATTTTCTTTTAGTTTGTTTTGTTAATATTGTTGAAAATAGTATTAGAAACTTAGAATGTATATTCTCTTTGTGATTATGGAGGATTTTAGGGAGTTTTGAGGTAATATGGGTTGAGTTTCTTATTGAAGATTGTTTAGGGGTATACTATTTCGAAAATACATGTAAGAAAGTGAAAAATTGTGCATTGAATATTATTGTGAAGATGTGGTGATGTTATAGTTGTGATGTGAGGCATATTTGTGTTGTTGATATGTTGATTATGCCTCATTTCAAGTTGAAAATTTAAGAATACAAGACATGCTTATAATGTGTTTGTTAAAATGTCTAAGTGACATGAAATTGAGTAATGTTGCAAATTAAGAAACAAATTGCATTGTGAGATGTTATTATTGATAACAACTATGACATTAGGCTAAATCATGGTTTTCCACTTACTTTATGTAAAATGATATATAAGATTCATGCTAATGTGCCTATGTAGTACATTTTGTATAATAATTTTGAATTTTGTAAAATGGACTAATTTCTTTTTTATGTTTATTTTTAATATTTTTAGCCTAGTTTTTTTTTATTATTTTTAATTGTTGCAATTCTCTCTAATGATTGGGTAGGTCGATAAGCATTATATCATTCTAATTGAAGAACATGGTAGTTTGAATCCCTGTTATACATGCTAAGTGTCAACATGATAATAATATAAGTGTGAGGTATTTACTCCACTTGCTCTTAAAATGATTTTTGTGTGTTTTAGCTAATATATCATGTTGTGTAGGTATAATGTCTCGGTGCCCAAGCAAAAGATCAAACACTGGCCTATCTGAGGCTGCATCTACTAGCCGACGTAGAGGTAGAAGGGCACCCCCTCCGTCACCAGTTGAGGAGGAAGAGGAACACTTTGATCCTGATGCAGATGAGGTACCAGAGTGCAAATATGGCATCAGGGCTATTCCAGCCCATACAATACAATGGTTCCAATCATTTGTTCCTGCTGTGCCACCAACTCCTAAAGTTTCCATAGATGAAACAAAGCTCGCTCGTAAGTATAATGCAATATATACTAACATTCGAGCTTTGGGTTTTGAAGGGTTGTTTCGCCAAGGTGATAGGGTGAATATCAACTTGGCAAAAGAATTTTACGCAAATTGGCAACCAGGAGGCTATTTAGATGCAAGTTATCAAGTCAGGGTTAGAAACAGAGTGATTCCATTTTCATCAAAGGTCATAAATCAAATAATGGGTTTCACTGAGCATTCAGATAAGCTGTTTCAAAGGTTCCTTCATAGACCAGACTACTCACACATTCGCAGGCAGCTATGTGGTGCAGATTTCTTTGCCTTGTGGACTAAAGATTCAAATGAGTTTCACAAGGAGATGAAAAAAGGAACATTCCAGCGTCCTGCACGAGTTATTTTGAATCTAATAAATGCAAAAATCATGCCGACACAAAGTGATACAGACGTAACAAAACTAAAAGTTTGTTTGATTTATGCATTTTTAACAGGAATGCAGGTTGATCTTGGGAAAATTATGCTGGAACATATGTCAAAAGTGAGACCTTTTGGGGGAAGCCACCTACGTTATCCGAGTATGATCACTCGGCAATTGCGGACACACTACATTGAAGAAGAGTATCCCTATGATCGGAAGATAGAAGTAACATATCCTATCAGGGCACTTGATGTCACGACTGTGATAGATCCGCCTGCAGCTGCACTTAATGCCGATCAAAGGTTTGTCCAGGTGGAAGAGACTTTGTAGATATTATTTACTGACCTGCGCCTTCACACTTCTAGAGGGGAAGTGAAATTGGAAGAGTTACAACAAAATCACCCTCTATCTCCTTTCACTCAACAGTGGTTAGGAATGACTTAGCAAGGACAATTTCCACCGGATGAAAATATGAACTCTATTCCCTCAGATGACGAGGAATATTTGCGCACCTTTGAAGATGAAGATGCTTAGGCCAATGGCCTCAGGGAGTCTCTTTTCTGATCTATTTTGATCTTTTGCATTAGGGACAATGCAAGTTTTTAAGTGTGGGGTGACTTGCCCCTGTTGTAATGTACTTACTTTTGTATTTTTCATATTTTTGATTGTTTGATTTTGTTTAGACTGTTACGTTTGTAGGTAGTAAGTGGTACTAATTTCGATTTTTTTCCCGACCATGGATTTTCTTGAGGGAAATGAAGTTGAAATTCGAAAAAAAAAGATTGCCTTTTATTTCAGTTTAATGTATGCTAGTTTTGGTTTAATTTAAAATTTTCCCCTTGGTTTTTCTTTATGCCGCGATTCTTTTTCAAGGGTGTATTTGAACCAGGTATAGTGTAATTTTTTTTTAGTTCAATTGAATAAAAAGTTACTAACTTACAGAGTTAATCTCCTCAAATGCACATGCTTTAGAAGTGGTATGTACTTTATTTGTGATGCTCAATCTCAGTTCTTGATTCTAAAATAAGTGCCTTAAATTGTGTATTTATAACTATGCTTAACTGTTTTGACTAGAGAGTCGAGAAAGATCTAAGCTTGAATGAATTGTGTGCCACTGTGTGACTGAGGTTGTTGAAATATTCTGTGCATAACAGTAGATATCTAGAACTTGCCCTCAAGTGTTTTGCAAAGCGAAATAGTAGCATTATTCAGTTTAGGAGATGATATAGGCATTTCTTTGTTGAACCTGTTTTATAATTGTTCCCATCTAGTTGTATATATCTTAGTCAAACCTTTTGAGCTGTTATTCCTATTTCTTTGGCATCCACATTATAAACCTTACCAATTTGTATAAATATATCAGTTGTTTGAACCTCTATCTCTCATGAGCACTTAGTGTTGTTTTAATGTTGTTAAAGTTGAGAAGAGATTTGTTGGTTTATTTTAAAAAAAATACATACATAAATCCCGCAATTTATGAGTATTATATTATATGTTATTACTGTTTATGATGATTAACTGTTTAAAAGAGGTGTTCCGTTTGGGTATGGCTGGCCTTGTCTTCACTAGGGGCGCCATCACGATCGGGTTCGGGAATTGGGTCATGACACATTAGTAACATTCCCTAGCTTATGGTGCTTAAAGAGAATGGGATTTGTTGGTATTATGTAAAACCTCAAAAAGGTTGGAGATGGTTTAACATAAGAGTAATATGAAATGAAATGGTGTATGTATGAAGTGCTCAAAGAGGTGTAGCTACTACAATCTATATTTATCACACCCTTCCTCAGCCTGCATTAGAACCAATTAAAGTCCTATTTGATCTTTGATTGAATAAGCTCGATTAGTAGAGTATTACTCTAGGGGAAAGCATATGGCGTGTCATTTGTTGCACATGAATTTCAATTCTGAGAGTGAGTTAATTCTTCCTATTTTGAGTTCCTAAATATTCTTGAATACTATGTTGAGAGGAACTAGTCTATATTAGTTGTGGAGGGCACATGATTTGTAAAAGCAAGGAAAAGTTTTGACCCTTGTGTTAGAGTAAGTAAGCAAGTTATAAAAATGCGTGGCACTTGTGAGTCATGTCTTGAGGTTGAAATATTATGAATTGGTACTTAAGTGTCGGCATGTGTTGCCAGAGAAATTATTAGATAAAAAGGTCGTCCTTATGTGAAGTGTATGTTGATTGCTCGAGGGCGAGCAATAGTTTAAGTATGGGGTGTTGATAATAGGTTAAAAACTCGTATTTTAGTCGTTGTAACAACACTTTAATTATTGCATTTTACAAATATTTGAGCTTAAATAATAATGAATTGTACTAAATTCATGCTTTATGCCTTGCAGGAAGAGATTCCGAATTAAGAATTAAATTTGGGATGAATTTGATTAATTTGGGGCTTTGAAGTCTAAGTAAAAGCTAAATAAATCAAGTCGGGATCGTGTTCGGGGGTCACAAAGTAAGCCCAGATAGCAAAACAAATGAAAAAACGAAGCAACGCAGAAATTTGCACTGCCATGCTGTGGGGTGCGCCGCGTGGGGCGCCGCGGCAGTGCAATTCCAGCGAAAATTTTTTTCTACTCCGTTAAATTGTATTCTGTCTCTGTCCAATCCATGTACGCATCGCACAAGGCGTCGCGCGCGGCGCCGCGGACGTGTAAAATTTGCAGAACTACTCTATTTTGGTCTAAAAAGGGAATAATTGTCAAAACTCATTCTTACACGATTAAAAAGGGTAAATCAACCATTATTGATGGGGGCAGACCTATTTTTGGAGACAAAAAGAAGAGGAAATTCTTCTTGGAGGATAAAAATCAAGAGGAGATAACACTTTGGAGCAAGGATTAAAAGGGTTTTTCTAAACTTTCTTTTAGTATCTATTTATTTTATGTTTAAGACTTATATTTTTGATGTTTGTATAATTATGAGTGGCTAAAAACCCAAATATACTGGGGTTATGGGTGTTAGATGATTATGTTGTTTGAAGTTTAAATTGATGATCTTGAATTTATCGTTATGGGTTGTTAATTTGATTATGTTGTTAATTATTTTACCGTGTAGCTAACAATGAAATAATATTTACGAATCTTGAGTTAAACTTGAAAAAGGAAATTCTTGATTGCATATAGAATCAAATAGAACAAGATCTTGATCCTGGGCATCGGGTGAAAGATTCGCGATTAAGATAGAACTATACTTAATTGCCTTGTTTGGTTAAAAAAATAGGAATTGCAAATGCATTTGAGTTAATATTAATGCCATAGAAATATAGGTATTAATTTAACTTGAATAGGTGCATAAGAATTCGATAGATTCTTATGGATATTATCAACCTTATAACCAATAACCCAGATAATTCAATAAATCATTCTTAAGCTAAAAGTGTAGCATGATCTGTAGCAAGCCCATGACCCTGCAATATCTCTTTTATTAATTGTTAAAAGAAAATTTCATAAGTGGCGTAGTAACTTTGCGTTGTATTATTCTTTGATTACTAGTTAAATTGTAAATTCATTATTTATGTTTTTTGTGATGAATTAGCTTGAATTGATAATTGTTTGAGTTTGCATTAGTCGATAAGTTGATCCTAAGTCCTCGTGGGAATGATACTTTACTTATTACTATATTACTTGAAGATCGCGTACACTTGCGTGAGTGTTTTGTGATGCAATGATGAGAGTAAAACTAAAGAATTGACCGGGATGTGCGTTTCCTGTGAATCAAACCAAGAATATTTGACTAGCAAGTGCGTCTGCTAAGAATATGTCGCGACCCAAATCACGGTCGTGATGGCGCCCAGCACACTACTGGGCAAGCCCGACCATTATTCAACACTTAACCCAATTTATCAAAAATAGCAGAAAGAAATATCAATTAAGCAAGATTAAAGTACTGAAGATTTTAACAAAATACACAATATAATCTCACTAGGACCCGGTGTCACGAATCTGAGCCTCTAGAATACAGAATATCATCCTAATACACGATATATCCAAAGTCCGATAATGAAGAAATAAAGAGATAGGATAGGAGGGAGAAGATCAATTGCTGCGAATGCCGTGCAACTACCTCGATACTCCCAGAGGCTGGATCTGCTGATAAACTGGATCTACTGAGCCTGAGACTGCCCTGGATCTGCACACAAGGTGCAGGGAGTAAAGTGAGTACTCCGACCCAGTGAGTAATAAAAGTAACTACATTCCAAAGATAAGAAAATCCAGTAAATACACAAAGTAAGCTACAATCCGAATATACAGCAACATATGGAACTGAGTAGCTAAACACCAGTATAAATACAAATACATGAATGCAATGCAATGCATATGATGGTACATTCCAGTACCCACTACGGCGTGCAGCCCGAGCCATCCATATTTATTTATCGTCGACGGCGCTCACTGGGGGTGTGTACAGACTCCGGAGGGGCTCCTACAGCCCAAGCGCAATATCTTGGTCAGTCATTGTTACCTGACCGGTCAGCCATTGTTACCTGACCAATTTATATCATACAGTGCCATTGTTACCACTATTCAAGTATATCATCCAGTGTCATTGTTACCACTATTTCAAGTATATCACACAGTGTCATTGTTACCACTGTTTCAGGTATATCACACAGTGTCATTGTTACTACTGTTTCAAGTATATCACACAGTGTCATTATTACCACTGTTTCAAGTATATCACATAGTGTCATTGTTACCACTGTTTCAAGTCACTTTATAATCAGTCCAGAAAATAATATAATAAGCCCCTTGGGCATTTACAAAACAGAAGTTCCCAGCCCTGAATACATTTAAAAATATCATTTAAGTTTTCAACACTTAGAATTATGGCTGAGTTTGCAAAACAGCATTTAAAACCTTGGACTGAAATTAAATGATATGCAAATCATGCTAAGCAGTAATATCAATCCTTGAAGGATTTTACAAATCGGCACAAGGCCCCAAACATGGCATCAAGCCCAGTAATATCAATGAAGTATGTGTATCAATCACCAGTATAGTATAAACATCACACGGGATGGACCAAGTCAAAATCCCCAATAGTATCCGACCCCGCACTCGCCATGGAGTGCGTGTCACGCCTCAATATAGCGTTACGATGTGAAAGTCCGGGGTTTTCAAACCCTCAGAACAACATTTACATCTATTACTCACCTCAAGATGGCCAAAAGTCTACTCCGCGATGCCCTTTCCTTTCGAATCGACCTCCTCGCGCGTCAAATCTTGCCAAAACCACAAGGAATATATTACAATAGGCTAAGGGAATATAACCCAATCGAAAAGACTCGAAAAATATCGAAAATCACGAAATTTGTAAAACCCGAGCCCCGGGCCCACTTCTCGAAAAATTACGAAAGTCACATCACCGGATTCCTCATCTCTCCACGAGTCCGTACATATAAAATTTACCAAAATCGAAGTTCATTTGATCCCTCAAATCACCAAATCTTATTTTCAAATCCCTAGGCCTAAATCCTCAATTTTTCTACAATTTTCATGCTCAAATCCATACATAAATGATGTACTTAACTCAAAATAGGTGGGGATAACTTACCTTCACATTGATGATGAAATTCCCCTCTTGAAGCTCCCAAAAAATTGTCCATACTTTGAAGAAATGAAGAAAAGTGAGCTAAATCCGTGTATAAAAGAATCTGCCTTTGCTTCGTCGAGTTGTACCTTGCACTTGTGCTAGACAAGTTGTACATCCTATTAAAATTGTTCCTTGTCGGACACCTTATGTTTAAACACCCGTAACGTCTTGTCTGAATATCCAAATGACAAACGGTTTGAAGATTTAGAAACTAGACTCAAAGATCTTTAATTTGATAGGTTGTACACCATATAGCTCTTTATATATCCCGAGATATAAGCTTCTAAAGTGCATCGTAAATTCTGCCGAAATTGCTCCAGTAGCCCTTTTCGATCCATCTTAACTTTCTGAGATGATATCCAAATCGCAAATGGTTTAACTTTCTGAAAACTAGAATGTATAGGATACAACTTTTGTGTTTTGCACTTTTTCTGATTTCTTATAGATTACAAGATATGAGCTTCCAAACTGGACTACTCGCACCTAAAATTTTCTGGGCACAGCAGAATTTTCTGCAATTTTCTGCAATTTTTCCTAAGTCCGAAATCACTCCGAGACACCTCCGAAACACTCCTGAACCCTCGAGGCTCCAAACCAAATATGAACACTGACTCTAAAACATCACACAAACTTGTTTGAGCGATCAAATCGCCAAAATAACATCAAAATCAATGATTTGAGCCTTAAATCCAAGAATTCTTTCAAATTTCATAAACTTTCAAATTTTCCAATTAAAGGCCGAAACCCGTCAAACAACGTCCGTTTGTAACCAAACTTTACAGGAAGCGTTTAACCAACATATATGACCTGTACCGGGCGTCGGAACCAAAATATGAGCCCGATACCATTACTTTCTGATCAAATTTCATTTTCATTTTCCTTAAACATTTTCAGAAAACAATTTCACGAAAAAATTCATTTCTCGGGCCTGGGATCTCGGAATTCGATTCCGGAAACACATTCAACTCCCATATTTTTCTATGAACCTTTCGAGATCAAAAAATTACGGGTCCGGGTCCGTTTACCAAAAATGTTGACCAAAGTCAACATTAACAATATTAAATATCAAAATTTTCCAAATTTTTCCCATAATTCATATATTTCAACACAAAGATATTCCGGACACACTCCTAAGTCCCAAATAACCTAACGAAGCTATCCAAACCATAAAATTCGCATTTCGAATCCGATATCAAAATTTCCACTTCCGGCCAAATTTTCTCAAAAACCTTCAATTTTCCATCTTTAGCCGAACGACTCCAAAATGACCTACGGACCTCCGAATTAACTTCCGATCGCGCTCCCAAATCCAGAATCACCATACGGAGCTACTCCCAGTCTCAGAATCCCAAACGGACATCAATAACACTGAAATGCATTTTAAACCAAACTGATGCAATTTCTTCTAAAATGCTATCTTCCACAATAGGCGCCAAAACGCTCCCGGGTTATCCAAAACCCGATCCGGGCATACGCCCAAGTCCGAAATCATCATACGAACCTGCTGGAATCTTCAGATCCCAATTCCGAGGTCGTTTACTCAAAATTCCAATCCTAGTTCATTTCTTCAATTTTAAGCTTTCAAAATGAGAATTTCCATTTAGATTTGACTCCAAACTTCCTGAATTTTAATTCTGACCATACATACAAGTCAATTTACCTGAGATGAAGCCGCTCATAGCCTCAAACTGCTGAATGACGCGCCGGAGCTCAAAACGACTGGTCGGGTCGTTACAATCTCCCCCACTTAAACATACGTTCGTCCTCGAACGTGCTGAGAACTACACTGAAGTAGTCTGAAATCACTTGTTTAACACATCATGCACCTTCCCATGCTACCACTACTCCGTTGAGCACATTAGCTCGATAATTCTGTAGATATACTTATTTATTCAAGCAAATAAGCCATTAGGCCCAATTCCAACATCCTGAATTTCCCTGCCAAGCCTGTTTCCATCATACAACCACCATATCAATCTCCACACGCTGTACCCAAACATGACTGCATAACTTTGCTGAATTCATACTTTGCATCACTTCACTCATAGAACCACAATAACATTCTTTAAACATAATAGTCGAAATTCCACGAATCTGATGCTCTCATTGCATCTCATGATCTACACAGGTGTTGCTCTAGTTTTTTTTTCAACACCGATACGACTGAAGAGATGTGCCGAAATTCACAACCAACTGCTGAATCAACAATTCATTAGATTTACACTCCTGACAAGTTCCATTACCTTGTCCCAAACCAAAGAATGATCTTTGCTCTATAATATACTTCATATAATCAGTCTGCACTGACCCCAAATCTAGTAACCTTGTCTCACCCAGTACGAACTGCTCAGGCAATAAGCCACCTCAGACATAATCAAAAATCCCACAAGACGCCACAATGTGCCAGTATGCTATCAATTCGAACGCGATACAAAAGGAAGGCGAACTCTAGAAGGAACTACTCAACTCGCACACTAACATAGACTTCCTCAAAAAACAGGAAAACAGAACACACAAAAGCAAATATGGGCACTGAACTGAACATCACACTGTTGCGGCGTGCAACCCGATCCAAACAACATACCCATGGCGGTGTGCCACCCGATCCACATATAGAACTCACATAAGGAGATATACGTCGAGCTGAATAGCTCATCACATCAAAATACCGAATATCGGTCATAAACACACTAAGGTGCATAATATCATTCCCAAGGAAATATATAGCGCTATACGCTACAAACTCAAGCACAACTGAGGTGCGATACATGATCTATGTCTCATCCTGCTCATATAACATCACCGCTGAGCGGAACCTCAACACATAAGGAATTTACCAAGCCGTCTCACAACTCATACGGTGCAATATATCTTTACATGAATTAACAGACCACGAAATAAGACCGCGACTATCCTTCCATAAAGAGCGCATTGCTGAAATAAACACAACTGGCCTGATGTAAGGCTCACTTCCACATTTAAATCTATCCACCGACCTCAAGTCGATCCTGATCGTTCCAAGCTAGGCCAATAATCTTTCACAGGTCCATAACCCAATAAACAGAGTGCCCTCCAGGCATAAATTCTCAAATGGATGATATTACCAAAATCCTCATACTTGGTTTAAATTTCTAATTAATCAAGTGACTACATGTCACACTTATACAATATTCCTGCGGGACAAGCTCCCACCATCTTCCGAAATAATTAACGGGTCTGCACATCCAAACCACCGGTTGCACTAACGCTGAAAAGCGATCAAGAATCCCTAACCAGGATGCAAAGCCTTTCTCATAGAACACCGACCTCAGGTGATACTAACGTCAATACCTATCTTACTCAAAACACTGAAACTCATATACTGCTCATCCGAGATCGTGACATCACAGTCATTGACCAAACTGCAACCTTGGTCCTTACTTCAAATTCCATACCACTCCCTGTACCTCACGTGCTAATATATGATAGACGCAATTTCCATCACAACTATGGAACCGCCGATAGGCTAATACTTCATCACATAAGACTTTCCATTTAACTCACTTCAGGAGAACTATAGCAGCATACAGGCGAATCCTCATAATCGTCGAATATGCCAATCTCTAAGTAGTTGTCCAAGCCACCATAACACTTTCTGGGATCCGCCTACTCATAATAGGCCCTAACAAAAGAATGCTTCAGAATAACATCAATCACTGCGGCCGACAAGCCTCACATGCATAACTCGATCACGCTGAACGAACCGATCACTGACACCAGTATACCAACTCAACTATGGCTAATCAATCTACTTCCTTCCAATTTATCCTTGATTGCCTTAGAAATAATAATATCTCCCTTTAACACCTAACTTATTTCAACCAAACTCACCCCGAGTGACCTTAAATCACGAGACCATGATGTCTCAAATACCATGACCATTTCATGTCTCTCAAATGCTACACCACAAGTCAAAACATCATAGAACATTCTGTGCCTTTCTTCATAAGCTGCTTCAAAAGCTTGGCTCTTAACCGTACTTATAGAATCAAAATCATTAGGCACCACACTTTACCTCTTAAATTAACTAGGACCGCTATTGAGAGCCACCCAGCTCTGACTTGGCCCCGAATGCAACCAACTCTACTGAATTTTATAACATATGAATACCCTCTCGATAAAGCACCTAGAGGGATCACTTCCCTCGAAGCCTGCACCTATACGAGGCATAAATCATGAATCTTCCCTCAAGTCTAAACATGAGCCAATAAGGCTAACCATAGCATGCATCCAACAATTCATTTACTCAAATTACCACTCATGGTCCTTTTCCATAGCTGCAATAACCCACCAATACGCCAATAACCAGAATTCACGCAGGTAATAAACCGTGCAATCAGCTAATCAACAGCAAGCTCCCCAACTTGGCTCGAAGCCATAGATCACAACACATATACTCTATTGTTGTCGTAATATCATGGTGAGATTAAACTCATTCCATCATAAGCTCGTGGAAACACGAATCATCTGGAATTTTAACTCTTCTACAATTCTTGCATTTACTCACACAACAGTTAAGCCCACTCTCTAGGCGACCAATTTTTTTTTTTTTTTAAGTCCTAAATTTTTCAAAAATTTCGGTAGAGCCTCCTTTGTAATTGGTCCTATCCACCTGCCAGAGAATCACCAAAACCATCCTAACAACACATCCACAACTTTACAAAGCATCACAATGCATATACATAAATCTAAATTGATACATGGACATACGCTGCACCTATTTGAATCATAACACATAGAAAATACCCTTCAACCCTCCATTATTGGGCTATTAAACCAAGTAGGAACATATTCTTCCTTTAATATTTTCGACCTTCAAGGTAGTCTCCTTGACTCAACGATTTTGTCATAATACATTTACAGAAGCGATCTCAGCTCCCAAACTTATCTAACTAGGAGACACGAAAAATATTCTTCACGCGCCCATAACTCAGGCTACTCAACAAATCACAATAAGAAACGAATCACTTAATAGTTCATCTACTATCCAGTAGGCTTCTTCGCCACTACCAAGTCGTACAAATACACCTCGCAACACTAACATACTCATCACGTGGATATCCAACCGCCATTCCGGCTAACAAGGACAATAATGAACATATGAGTTCAAAACACCACCTCGGTGCTCAAGCCATTGGAAAAGATTTGGCCTCAAGTCCTCCAGACTGGTCTAACTTCAAACTCACAGAGATTACACCTCGCCCCTCGATCAAGGAATCAAAAGCCATCGAGACACATCTGATACTGAGCGCCCGTTGGTCCATACGATCACGCGGAAGGAATTTGAAAAGTTTCTTTTCAAGCTGAATCAAGGACGCACGATAAGAATTCAAGAATGTGAAGTTATCCTAAAGGTTCGGCAGCCTCTCGAGGATAAGTACAGACGTCTTCGTACCGATCCGCGAGACTCTACTAAACTGGCTCATGACTCGCGAGACCAAGTAACCTAGGCTCTGATACCAACTTGTCGCGACCCAAATCCCGGTCGTGATGGCGCCCATCACACTACTAGGCAAGCCCGACCATTATTCAACACTTAACCCAATTTATCAAAAATAGCGGAAAGAAATATCAATTAATCAAGATTAAAGTACTGAAGATTTTACCAAAATACACAATATAATCTCACTAGGACCCGGTGCCACGAATCTGAGCCTCTAGAATACAGAATATCATCCTAATACACGGTATATCCAAAGACCGATAATGCGGAAATAAAGAGATAGGATAGGAGGGAGAAGATCAATGGCTGCGAATGCCGTGCAGCTACCTCGATACTCCCAGAGGTTGGATCTGCTGATCAACTGGATCTACTGAGTCTGAGACTGCCCTAGATCTGCACACAAGGTGCAGGGAGTAAAGTGAGTACTCCGACCCAGTGAGTAATAAAAGTAACTACAGTCCAAAGATAAGAAAATCCAGTAAATACACAAAGTAAGCTACAATCCGAATATACAGCAACATATGGAACTGAGCAACTAAACACCAGTATAAATACAAATTCATGAATGCAATGCAATGCATATGATGGTACATTCCAGTACCCACTGCGGCGTGCAGCCCGAGCCATCCATATTTATTTATCGTCGACAGCGCTCACTAGGGGTGTGTACAGACTCCGGAGGGGCTCCTACAGCCCAAGCGCAATATCTTGGTCAGTCATTGTTACCTGACCGGTCAGCCATTGTTACCTGACCAATTTATATCATACAGTGCCATTGTTACCACTGTTCAAGTATATCATCCAGTGTCATTGTTACCACTATTTCAAGTATATCACACAGTGTCATTGTTACCACTGTTTCAAGTATATCACACAGTGTCATTGTTACCACTGTTTCAAGTATATCACACAGTGTCATTGTTACCACTGTTTCAAGTCACTTTATAATCAGTCCAGAAATTAATATAATAAGCCTCTTGGGCATTTACAAAACAGAAGTTCCCAGCTCGGAATACATTTAAAAATATCATTTAAGTTTTCAACACTTAGAATTATGGCTGAGTTTGCAAAACAGCATTTAAAACCTTGGACTGAAATTAAATGATATGCAAATCATGCTAAGAAGTAATATCAATCCTTGAAGAATTTTACAAATCGGCACAAGGCCCCAAACATGGCATCAAGCCCAGTAATATCAATGAAGTATGTGTATCAATCACCAGTAGAGTATAAACATCACACGGGATGGACCAAGTCACAATCCCCAATAGTATCCGACCCCGCACTCGCCAGGGAGTGCCTGTCACGCCTCAATATAGCGTTACGATGTGAAAGTCCGGGGTTTTAAACCCTCAGAACATCATTTACATCTATTACTCACCTCAAGATGGCCAAAAGTCTACTCCGCGATGCCCTTTCCTTTCGAATCAACCTCCTTGCGCGTCGAATCTTGCCAAAACCACAAGGAATATATTACACTAAGGGAATATAACCCAATCGAAAAGACTCGAAAAATATCGAAAATCACGAAATTTGCAAAACCCGAGCCCCGGGCCCACTTCTCGAAAAATTAAGAAAGTCACATCACCGGATTCCTCGTCTCGCCACGAGTCCGTAAAAAATTTACCAAAATCGAAGTTCATTTGACCCCTCAAATCACCAAATCTTATTTTCAAATCGCTAGGCCTAAATCCTCAATTTTTCTACAATTTTCATGCTCAAATCCATACATAATTGATTTACTTAACTCAAAATAGGTGGGGATAACTTACCTTCACATTAATGATGAAAATCCCCTCTTGAAGCTCCCCAAAAATCGTCCATACTTTGAAGAAATGAAGAAAAGTGAGCTAAATCCGTATATAAAAGAATCTGTCTGTGCTTCGTCGAGTTGTACCTTGCACTTGTGCTATACAAGTTGTACATCCTATTAAAATTGTTCCTTGTCGGACACCTTATGTTTAAACACCCATAACGTATTGTATAAATATCCAAATGACAAACGGTTTGAAGATTTAGAAACTAGACTCAAAGATCTTTAATTTGATAGGTTGTACACCTTTTAACTCTTTATATATCCCGAAATATGAGCTTTTAAAGTGCATCGTAAATTCTGCCGAAATTGCTATCAGCAGCCCTTTTCGATCCATCGTAACTTTCTGAGCTGATATCCAAATCGTGAATGGTTTAACTTTCCGTAAACTAGAATATATGGGCTACAACTTTCGTGTTTTACACTTTTTCTGATTTTTTATAGATTACAAGATATGAGCTTCCAAACTAGACTACTCGCACCTAAAATTTTCTGGGCACAGCAGAATTTTCTGCAATTTTTCCTAAGTCCGAAATCACTCCGAGACACCTCCGAAACACTCCCGAGCCCTCGGGGCTCCAAACCAAATATGAACGCTGACTCTAAAACATCACACGAACTTGCTCGAGCGATCAAATCGCCAAAATAACATCAAAATCAATGATTTGAGCCTTAAATCCAAGAATTTTTTCAAATTTCATAAACTTTCAAATTTTCCAATTTAAGGCCAAAACCCATCAAACAACGTCCGTTTGTAACCAAACTTTACAGGAAGCGCTTAACCAACATATATGACCTGTACCGGGCGTCAGAACCAAAATACGAGCCCAATACTATTACTTTCTGATCAAATTTCATTTTCATTTTCCTTAAACATTTTCAGAAAACAATTTCACGAAAAAATTCATTTCTCGGGCCTGGGACCTCGGAATTCGATTCCGAAAACACGTTCAACTCCCATATTTTTCTATGGACCTTTTGAGACCAAAAAATCACGGGTCCAGGTCCGTCTACCTAAAATATTGACCAATGTCAACTTTAACAATATTAAATATCAAAATTTTCCAAATTTTTCCCATAATTCATATATTTCAACACAAAGATATTCCGGACACACTCCTAAGTCCCAAATAACCTAACGAAGCTATCCAAACCATAAAATTCACATTTCGAATCCGATATCAAAATTTCCACTTCCGGCCAAATTTTCTCAAAGACCTTCAATTTTCCATCTTTAGCCGAACGGCTCCAAAATGACCTACTGACCTCCGAATTCACTTCCAATCGCGCTCCCAAATCTAGAATCACCATACGGAGCTACTCCCAATCTCGTAATCCCAAACGGACATCAATAACACTGAAATGCATTTTAAACCAAACTGATGCAATTTCTTCTAAAATGCTATCTTCCACAATAGGCGCCAAAACACTCCCGGGTTATCCAAAACCCGATCCGGGCATACGCCCAAGTCCGAAATCATCATATGAACCTGCTGGAACCTTCGGATCCCAATTCTGAGGTCGTTTACTCAAAATTCCAATCCTAGTTTATTTCTTCAATTTTAAGCTTTCAAAATGAGAATTTCCATTTAGATTTGACTCCAAACTTCCTGAATTTTAATTCTGACCATACACACAAGTCAATATACCTGAGATGAAGCTGCTCATGGCCTCAAACTGCTGAATGACGTGCCGGAGCTCAAAACGACCGGTCGGGTCGTTACAGAACAGAACCTGAATGACCCAGACTAGGAAGTGCGTCTCCTAGATTTAAGATTGAGCTTGCGGAAAACTATAAATTAAGCTTGACTTATGTAAAAAATGATCCTATTCTCCAGGCGGCACCCCTTATTTCAAGAAACTAAAGATTATTAATTTAAGAAAACTAAAGATTGATCCTAGGAGAAAGTTCATCAGACTAGGTTTTCCTATCTTAGGAGAAAAATTCATCAGACTAAGATTTAGATCCTAGGAGAAAGTTCATCAGACTAGGTCCCTTTTTGTTATCTTAGGAGAAAGATTCATCAGACTAAGATTTTGATCTTAGGAGAAAGTTCATTAGATTAGGTCTGTTTGTTATCTTAGGAGAAAAATTCATCAGACTAAAATTTTGACCCTATGAGAACATTCATCAGACTAGGTCCCTTTTTGTTATCTTAGAAGAAACATTCATCAGACTAAGATTTTGATCCTAGGAGAAAATTCATCAGACTAGGATTTTGATCCTAGGAGAAAATTCATCAGACTAGGTCTCTTATCTTAGGAGAAAGATTTATCAGATTAAGATTTTGATCCTAGGAGAAAATTTATCAGACTAGGTCTCTTTTTTTTGTTATCTTAGGAGAAAGATTTATCAGACTAAGATTTCTATCCTAGGAGAAAAATTCATCAGACTAGGTTTTCTATCTTAGGAGAAAAATTCATCAAACTAAGATTTCTATTGGAAGGAAAATCCATCAGACTAGGACTCTTTATCCTAGGAGGAAAAAATGTGAAAAGCAATGGCAGCATTTTATGCACAATAGCAAGACAGGTAAGGGCAAAGATTTGAGAAACTTCCCTTTGTCGGCTCTTCTCTTCTTCTTTCTTATTTTTCTTTTCTTTTCTTTTTTTTCTTTCTTGTTTTTGAACCAACTTGCTTGCACTGCTTTGTTCCTGTTTCAAACAAAGAAAACTTGTGAGTTTAAATGTGGTGGTCAGTTTATGGCCTTGACCTTGAGGGCGACTTCTTCTACACTTGCCAAGATAACTTTGATTTCAACTTGGACGACCTTGATTGTTATCGACTACCCATTTTCTTTCAACCCTTATCACAAAAAAACACCTCCGCTCCATTCGATCTCAATATCGTCTATCTATTGCATTATGCTTATGAATTGATATTTACCGAACCCTTGCATTTCACATGAATCCCAAAGCAAGTTGATTGTTACCGACTCAGTGCGCATACCACTTTTCCCTGACTTATGCCACTTTGATGCGCTAGCCAAATTTGTTTTGTGTAATTGGAAAGCTGGTAGCAAATTTTGAAGTCATTTCTCACTTGTTCTGACCAAACAGACTCAAGAAGGGACTCAAACAAAACAAGATGAACAAAATAAGGGACAAGGGAAAGAGATGATACCTAACAGGAAAATTACAAAGTAGAAACTTATCAGATGTGGATACCAACTCTAATGACCATGACATTCACCTTTGGATTAAGTGGCCTAATCTCTCAAGCGAGTCTAATATTTCACTCTTGTTGTACCTCTTCGCTGTGAAACTGGGCTTCAACGCTTCCATTGTCCCATTTGATCCACAAGCCCTAGTCGACTTGTAGTGCCCTGAAGGGTTTTCACTATCAAGTCTCTCTCATTTTTTGCTTTTTTCCTCAACTCACTGTCGCCTTATGGTGCCCATGAGGGTTTTCACCGATAAGACTCTCTTATTTATCATTTTCTCTCTTTGCGATGAGAACAAGGTATTACCCATGATATAGGAAGATCATACTTTCACCACACTTGATTTGGCATCCTCAAAGATTGGTCGGAAGGTCTTTCATTGGACCGTAATGTAGGCTTTTGGACAGGGTTAGAAAGAAAGGGTGGCATGAAGACTCAAAATAATTTAAGATGAAAGGGTTCAAAATTAGAACTTTTGGAATCAGGTCTTTTGGCAAAATTAAAACCTCTGCCCAGTTTCTTGGAGTTTGGGGGATTTTTTTTTTATTTTTTTTTATTTTTGCTTTGATGAAAATTTCTAAGAAAGACTACCCCACTCTTGGCTTTGTGGGATTATGAAATATTTTATCTGGTGCAACCGAACCGTAAGGCTGCCTACATATCTTGAGGTGACAAGAATCAAGTCGAACGTAGTTCAAATGACAAAATTGTTTTTTTTCTTTTCCTTTTCTTTTTTTTTCTTTTTCCTTTTTTCTTTTTATCTTTTCCTTTTTTTCCTTCTTTATATCTTTTTCTTTTTCTTTTCTAGTTCCTAACTCTATTTCTGATTTCAAAAGACGGATATGAAACAAAAAATTAGGGCTCAAAATGGGTAGCAAAATAAAATGTCTTCGTCATACCAAACTTAAAAATGCCAAGTACAAACATGCAATTGAAGATAAGCAAACAAATCACACATAGTATCTATTGATGGCATCAACACAAATAAAAAGTGCCAATGGGCAATACCTTTGTCCCAATGAATGACCCTTGCCAGTTCGAAGCAGACTTGATTCAACCTTATCTTGGTGTGGAAGAATGCATTTCAGCACTGACTGATTTACCTAAAATTGCTTGAGAGGCATTTCCTTGTTGTACGCTCTTATCAACCTCTTGATTTCCTAGACTTACTACCTCAGTTTCACTCTATTCAAAGTTTAGGTCATCTCAGAATGTGTGAATCTTTAATTGTTTCCTCAAACGCATCCTTTTATCATATTCAAAAACTGTGTCATTGCTTCATGATTAGACTAACTTTCAAGATCAGGCTAAGAATTATGTGTGCATGTCATGTCACTAGAGTCAGCATGAAAAAAACTATGAAAGGAAAAATGACCTAAACAAAACTGATTAGAACTAACAAAAAATAGGAGATTGCATTAGACAAATGATGAAAAGGGTTTGAATAAGACAAGCAAAATAGACATGGGTTACAACCCTGGAACAATCCTAAATAACATTAGACGTGTTACTACAACTAAACGAACTAGACAAAATGAGAAGAAGAATTTGAGCCACAAGACAATATCCGAATTACAACCCTGAAATAACCCGGACAACAGAAATGACAACCAAAATAAACCACCAAAACTCCTCACTGGCTAGCCAAAAAAGGAGTTTCTTTCCAATTACCAAGCTCAAAATCTTATCCATTGGGTTGCACATCAAGATTACTAGGAACTTCACCAATTCCCATCATGTTGACCATAGCAAAAGCTTTTGGGTCCCTTTATCCAACTCGTCCTTAAGATAAACCTCTGGAACCAAGACTGATAGAGTTGAACACTTTGTGGTAAGTGGACCTCCAAGGGATTCAGGACAGTTCTCATATTCCCTTTCCACACAAATCATGTCCACCATATGCATCTCATTATGAACAGGTAATGGACTTTGGCTAGTATCTGCTGCATTTGGATGTTGCACGGTAATGTCACCTGCATCAATAAACTTCTAGACTGCTCTTTTTAGATGCCAACACTTTTCTATGTTGTGCCCCGAGGCATTAGAGCAATATGCGCACCTTTGAGAAAAATCAAAATTCTTTGGAAGGAGCTTCGGCATTTTTATCTGAATCAGCTTCAATATATCCAATCGCCTCAGCTTTTGGAACAAACTGGCATGTGATTCTCCTATTGGAGTGAAAGACTTTTCTCTTTGTTGTTGCCTTCTCATTTTGTACTCCGGCCTTGGTTGGAACCTCTTTCAGGTAGGGGGTTGATATGCTTGTAGAGATGGTTAAGACATTTGTGGAGGTGGTGCAAGCCGTTGCGGGTTTTTTGGGTGTGAAGCATATGGCGGTGCATTGTGGATAGAGTACTGGGGAGGTAGGTATGACTTTGGGGATTTTGTGGAGGTAGCATTAGGGAGGATTATTTGGAGTATGAGAATATTTATGGGGTCAGTATTGAGGCTGGAAGCATTTAGCAGGAATGCTCACTGGATTCTGTTGTTGGCTGGGCTCGACAACATCTTTTCTATTAATCGAAGAATTGATCCCAACAACTTGTTCGTTCCATCTGAACCAAAAATCCCTAAAGCCTTCCTTGGGTTTATTTTCCATCTGATATATGGAGGAGCGATTTGGGATAATGTCTATATTGTACTGATAGTGCCAAACAAAATCTTGAGCCAGGTCACCCCATACATGCCACGTACTAGCGTCTTGACGGGTATACCACTGTAGAGCTACCCCACTCAGACTCTGACTGAAATATGCCATCAATACTTCATCTTTCTCGCAAGCACTTCTCATTTTACTGTAATAACCCCTCAGATGGGCTACTGGATCTCCACGTCCATCATATAAATTAAGCTTTGACATTTTAGACCCTTTCAACATTTTGGATATCTCATCATGCTCCACTATCTTAGTAGGCTTTGTAGTTTCACCGGGAGGCTCAAAATGAGGAGCGTAAGAGTATGGACACGAGACTTTGAAAGCTAGTTCTGGAGCATAGTGTTGGACATCTGGAGCTTGGAATATAGTCTCGCTAGAGGATCGAGGAAAACTAGCTGGTGGATGAGCTACAAAAACACGAGTGGTAAAAGGAGTGGGATATGATGTGCTTTTGAGGGGTGGAGTGTGAAAAGGTTCTAGGGAGATATCAGCAGCAGTGGAAACCTGGGCTTGTAATAGTGGTGGGATAGTTGCAGGGTTTTTAGTGTAATTAGTGGTGAATGAAGGTGGAGGATGCCCCCTAATCCAAGACTGATACATTTCTGCCATCTGCTGTTTCAACCTTTGGATCTCATCTTTCAATTCAGACTCCGACTCCACAAACTCCCTTGGTGGGTCTACAACCCCAGTGTCTGTTTCCTTGCTATCCATTGCTACCTTGCTCTTTGACCTTATGTTGTACAGATGACTCGCCGAAATGCCACAAACTAACCACCCTATATTATGATAACAATGAAAGTAACAAATAGGAGCAAAACAAAGACAACACGTTTGCTTTAGGGCATTTATCAGATAGAAATATCACATTACGTGCAATGCCCCTAATCACAGTTAACAGTTCTAGAATGGCTTCGAGGGTACGGAGGTCGTATGGCATCATCCCAATTTCACTCTTCTTGGCCCATTTCCTTCTTCATTTTCCCAATTTCATGAATCAGATCAAGCGTAGTTCTGGAAAGTAACAAACAAAATAAACTAAGAAACAAAAATCTTTTTGAATTTTCCATTTATAACTTCTTTTTTTCAAATACAATACATGAAGTACTATAACAAAAGACTCGAAAATCTTAACTAGACTGACAGACTCAATATAACTGTACAAGACTAATAATTAAAGACAACATAAAATAGACTAAAAAAATAAAATGTTTCCTCAAGCAGCTCGTGCATGCAATGGTCTTGACTAGAATGGTCCTGGGGTATTTGTCATGCTCAAACTCTAGCAAATTGATCCATACCTGAATGGGAAAATTAAGATCAAATAGAGTTAGTGACTCAAGACACATGTGACTCCACGACACCTTCTATTGGCACATGCAAGGCATGATTAAGGCTATATTTGCAAAATGACCTACGTAGCCAAAATGTGACTATTAGCACAAACTCAACAAAGATGACCTCAAAAATATGGACATACCTCCCTAAGGCTTATATAGATTCAAACTCCCAATAATCATGGCCCAATATTAATTTGCAAAAATGACCCATTTTGCAAAAAATGACCGATATGGTCAAAAGTGGCTAAAGATGCAAACTCAAAAAGGAAGGACCATAAAGTAATATGAAACCTATTTGTGGACTCAAAATCCTACGACATGGGTAATTGAACCACTTTTGCGAAAATGACCCCATTTTGCAACAATGGTCGATATGGCCAAAAGTGGCTAGACACGCAAATTCAACAGGAATGGACATACCTTGTTGTGGGCTTAGGACTCTAATACATGGGTTAACAAGCCATTTTGTGAAAATATCCCTATTTTGCAAAAACAACCGATGTGACCAAACGTGGCTAGACATGCAAGATTTGGCTAAGACCCCGCGAAGCCAAGAACCTAAGACACTAGGAAGACTGGACCCTATGTGGGCTGCCTATGTATCACGCCCTGAAAGACGAGAATCAAGTATACTTAGTTCGGGAAGATTGGACATGGGAAAATGCCTTTTTCTTTAAAAATGCAACTAATTTGGAAAACTCATATTTTTTGTCTTTTTGAGAAATGATGAAAAATGTAAAATCTTTTGGATTTTCGTTGATTGATTTTTTTTTATTTTTTGGAAAATGAGGGGAAAGTGCAAAATTGGATTTTTTTTTTTTGAAAAAGTTGTGAAAGAAAATATAATTCAGCCCTACTTGCTTCGTTTTCACCCTTCTTTCCGAAACATCGGTCTGCCAAATGAACTTTTTACCTTCAAAGATGCAACATGTAGAACATAGGGATGATTAAATGTCTTTTTGGGCCATAAGCTCATTTTAACATAATTTGGATAGGCCTCCTACAACGGGACACGGTGCCTGGGGGCGAACCCTTCTAGGTTTAAATAATATGATGCACATAAGCATGACCTAAAGGTTGACCTACGGTTGAGGTTCACTAGACAAGGCAATTCGGGGCGGCACGTGGTCGATGGCAGCTGCTCTAGCTGTCCGCCCACTCCACGCTCCCACGCCACCCCCTAAAGACACGAATGACTCACAAAAGGTCGTGTATGCTCAAACGTACTCCGGAAAAATTGTTGTAGAAAGAAGACTCATGGTTATGCAAATGATGACAGTTTATAAAGTAGTAACAAATAAAGAAAAGAGATAAACAAATAACCAAAAAAATAAGTAAATAAGACAAACAAACCAGATAAACAAAGCAAATAAAAAACAAACACCTCAATCGAATATCCTAAAAGCCAACAAGATCAAATAACATCTCGAACCTGCAACTCCCCAGCAGAGTCGCCAGAGCTGTCACACCCTTTTTTTTACAAACCCACTAACCCTCTTAAATTAATAAAAAAATTTGTAAAGCTCAAAAAGGTTTTTAATTAAAAAGTGACAAAATTGTGTTCAAAAGGAAATAACTCAGAGTCACCAGACATTGTTTTGGTGTGCCAGGTCACCATTTAAAAAAAATTCCTTTTAAAACACTTTGGACTCCAAATTAAGTCAGCACTTGAGATTCGGGTAAGTGGGTTCATTTGACTCGGGGAGAAGGTGTTAGGCATTCCCCGAGTCCCGTAACTAGTACGGTTGCATACTTGATCTAGTTGGCTTTCAGAATTCAAATTGAGGTAAAAATAAAAATGAAAAAAGCAAAATAAACACACACGAGGCTCGAGGTCGTTCCCACCCAATAA
Organism: Nicotiana tabacum; assembly: GCF_000715075.1. NCBI lineage: Eukaryota > Viridiplantae > Streptophyta > Magnoliopsida > Solanales > Solanaceae > Nicotiana > Nicotiana tabacum. The sequence goes on from NC_134085.1 coordinate 19,945,940, forward strand.
AAGAAAAAAAAAATAAAATACTACAAGTTCTACTTTCGGCCTCCAAATACAAATACTTTGGGGCATACCCCGGACAAAATATATACAAATCCTTCAGGGCATTCCCCGGATAAATTTAACTAAGGAAACAACCTCTTGCCTCAAAACTAACAAAATCCTAAAGCTTGCCTACCCAAGTGTGGTCGTCCTAAGCATGCTCCTAGCAGGCCGATTTAAATAAATAACAAGAAATAAATTATCCTATGAATGTTTATTCTTAAACCCTAAATTTCTAATATACGAGCCTAATTCCCATGGTACATGTTCACTATTTGAACCACCAACCAATCCAATTAATCATTTAATTAAATTCTTCTGTCATCAGCATAGTAACCGGAAGGCCTTATCTCTTAATGAAGTAGTGAAACCATGGAATCAAGAACCCATTTTAGCCGTCAAACCCATCCAAACACATTTACTAGAGAATCAGACAATATTGAACAATAATCAGTAAAATGGAACACCAAATATCACCAAGACACTCAAGACTAGAACAATCATATTCTAACTCATTTAATCAGCGAAACAAAGCAAAGACAGACTAAGGAAACGAAGGAATCATGATATTAATTAAGCAAAACAGAATAGAATAAAAAGGAAATCAACCTCAAACGAATTTGACAATTAATCGTGAGGCGACGTTGAACTCAAAAATGCGACAAACCCAGGATGAACCTCGAATCAGTCTCGACTTAACTCCATTTTTAACTTCTGTCCAGATTTTTGTCCGTGTTCCCAACTGTGGTGGTTGTGTTGCGGCTGATTTGGTGGTTTTGAGATGGGTCGTTTGTGTTGGGCTGCTGCCAGAGGCTGTGCATTTGGAGTAGGGGCTAGGGCAATCAGCTGCTGGTGGCGTGGTTAGTGAAGGTGTAGATGATGGGGCTTGGCTATGGCGGTGATGGAGTTAGGGTTGGTTGCCGGCGGTTTGTAAAGTGAGGGAGATGGGGCAAATGGGATGGTTTGCGACTGGTTTGGTGAAAAGAGTTCTGGAGGCAGGGGCATACTGGTTTTGGAGAAGATGAGGTCGGTGGCGGTTTTGGGTTGGGATGGTGTGACGACGCTAGGAGCTTGGTCTCTTAGTGTTGGTGGAGTATGGGCGGCTGGATGGTTTTTTGGTAGTGTCGATGATGGTTAAGCGATAGAGAGGAGGGGTCTTGGGCGGCTGGTCCGTTTTTTGCTCTCTAGGTATTTTGTTGTAGTCTAGCTGAAGAAGAAGAAGAAGGCAGCCATGAGTGTCCAATAAGGGTTCAGCTAGGGTCTTCTCTTCTATATCTGATGGGGTTATGGGCTTTGGGTTTATGAAAGGTAAGGGAGGTTAGGCTTCAAATTTGGGCTTTAACATTGGGCTAAAAATAAATGTCCAAATCTTATTTAAGTTCCTTTTAATATAAGATAAATATACTACATAATGCAAAAATTAATCTGATTAATTAAACCAAATTATATATAAAATATGAAACTATTTTTGGTATTTTCAAAAATTATATTAAAATAAAATAGGTTCAAAGTAATATATCCTTCTAAAATATCTAAAGCATGAATTAAATAGAGAAATATGGAACAATTTTTGTAATTTTCAATTTTGTTCTTAAAATAAAGTAAATGAGTCAAAACTAATTAAAATAACGATACTAGACCTAAACTAAATATTTAAATACTAAAATATGTAAAATCTTGGGTCAAAAATTACATGTCTACATTTCTTAATCTACTGTTGCGGAATAAATAATGCAGAAATTAAAGAACACAAGTATTTTTACGTGAAAAACACCTGACTCAAAAGGTAAAAAAAGCCACGACCTATACCAGTAAGATTTTCCCCAAAACATCACTACATCTCTAAGCCAAACAACAATATTTACAAATCTCTTGTGAATCTAAGGATTAAACTCTAACCTTTGTAGCAACAAGCCATAGGGTGTTGCGACTGATTTAAGTTAACTCTAACTTGAATAATACAACTCAAGTACGTAGTACAAATGCTTCTAAGGTACAACTTAAAAGCACATACTACAATTGAACTACAATAAAAGACAAAAATGGAACTAGTTATTCTATCTAGTTCATGTAGCTTCAGGTTCGTACTCTTGAAACACATGAATTGCTTGTAAAATGCCTTGATATTTTGTGCTCAATTATTGCGTAACTTCAGCGTGTGTTCGTACCTGCAAAAGATAACACAATTGATATTTGTAGAGTTAGTAAAATAAGGATTAACTAGAGTTCTAATGTTTTACTGAAATCTGGGAATTACCGACCAAAAATTTACGACCAAAGATGGTTGGTCAAAAAAAGCGACCAACATTGGTCGCTAATGTGGAGAAAATTATTAAATAATTATTTTAAATAATTTACCGACCAAGGTTGGTCGCTTTTTGGTCGGTAAAGTGGTCAACATGTTGACCGAGCTGAGTCAGACTTGCTTAGTCAAAGAAATATTGAAATTAGTGACCAACTTTGGTCGCTAATGTGGGACCCAATTATAGCGTTTTAATAATTATATTATTATTAAAAATATTTTATAAAATATAAATAAATAATATTTAAAATTGGCGACCAAAGTTGGTCGGTTATGAAAGGGGAAGCAAGTAGCGACCAACTTTGGTCGCTATTTTGCGGACCCAGTTCTAACGTTTAATAATTATATTATTATTTAAAATATTTTATAAAATATAAATAAATCTTATTTAAAATTAGCGACCAACGTTGGTCGCTATTTTTTAATTCTGGATAATTAGCGACCAAAATTGGTCTCTTTTCAGGTCAACATTGGTCAAAATTAAAAATCACTTTTGTATTTACTATCTAAATAATATAAATGTAATCCGTTAACACTTTTGTAATACAAGGGATGAATACACTAAAATATACTCTAACATGCTATATATGTAATTAAAGTAGTGCAACAAAGCGTGTTATATATATATATTAATTGATATAACTCGAGACGTTTTGTTTTTAATATTCAACGATGCATCTGAGTATGTTATAAGTCGATGAATCAATTTACACACAGATATATTTGATGAAAAATTATAGATATGAATTGGACTTTTAATTTATGTATTGAAATTTTAGTTTATAAATTGAAATTTTAGGATATGAATTGAACTTTTTAGGATATGAGTTGAACCTTTAGGATATGAATTGAATTAACTAAAAAAGATTAGGATATGAATTTACTAAATTAATTTTTTTTTGTTTTATTTGTATAGATGGAACATCGTACTTGGATGTACAGTAGGAATTATCCTAATCAGCGGGGATTGCTGGAGGATTTTATAGAAGGGGTTGATGAATTTATTAGACATGCAATGGAACTTCCACCAAGAATAACTTAGATACAGTACCTGACAGGGTGTGTCTTTGATCAATTGTTGTTCTCATTAGCGACAATGATGATGAGAAAGCAATGGCATGTGTTTCAAACAGTGATGGTGTAGGTAAGAATTTAACATTTCCTAAGCAGATAAAAGAAGAGGTTATACAGGAATTCTCTACTTCATTTTCCAAGAGGAAACGAAGTTTAATTGAGAGTGACAAGGTTGATGGTAATGGAAAGATGTCCGTTGCTCATGGAAGTTCCCATAAAACGGGGATCATAAGACTCTATGATGACAAAGACGAAAGGAAGTTTTATTCTCAACTTTCTTCCAAGTCTGATCCGTAAAAGCTTAATGGGATTTGTGATTTTTCTTCGGATTCAGACAATGATTTGAGTGAAAAATGTATGGAAATGCTAATCAAAAGAATTAAAGGTAAAACGCTTCTCTAAGGAAGAGAAGTTTGGAGAAATCTGCTGCCTATAAAGTGCACATATCACGTTCATGCAGAGTTCAACATCCCTCTCTTCCAAGAAATACGTTTTACCTTTAATTCTTTTGATTAGCATTTCCATACTTTTATCACTCAAATCATTATCTGAATCCGAAGAAATATAACCAATCCCATTAAGTTTATACGGATCAAACTTGAAAGAAAGTTGAGAATAAAACTTCATTTCGTCTTTGTCATCACAGAATCTTATGATCCCCGTTTTATGTGAACTGTCATGAGCAATGTACAACTTTCCATTACTATCAACCTTGTCACTCTCAATTAAACTTCTTTTCCTCTTGGAAAATGAAGTGGAGAATTCCTCTATAACTTCTTCTTTTATCTGCTTAAGAAATGTTAAATTCCTACCTACACCATCACTGTTTGAAACACATTCCATTGCTTTCTCATCATCATTGTCGCTAATGAGAACAATAATTAATCAAAGACACACCTTGTTAGGTGTTGTATCCAAGTTTATCCCGAGTAATAAAACTATGAGGATAATCACCAAAGCCACCAGACAGCTTTATGATGACAATGAAGCAAGATGAGCTATTCAATGAGACTCGTATTGTAAAGAAGAAGAAAGATACTGATCCAGAAAGGTGGGTCGAGGGCCGAGCCTCGACTATACATGTAATTTTTTACTTTTCATTAAGTATTTTTGATTTACTTTTATATAAATTTTGAAATACTAATTCAATGTAATTTTTCTTATAGGGCCGCTTCACAGCTGACTTAGAGAAATTCATACGCAGTCATCCACCTAATGAGTCGGGCGAGACAATCCAACTTTCGGACGAGGATGCTAAAAGAACACTCCTTGAGTACTTTATATACTTTGAACTAGACAATATAACCAGTTTTCGAATGGGCTTGTAATAAACGTTAACTTAGTTTTGTTAATTTAATGTGTTGGTTCTATTGAACTTTATACTATGTTCGTTTTAATGTTGTTGTTGTTGTTGTTGTGTTGTTGTTTTTGTTGTTGTTATTATGTTGTTGTTGTTGTGTTGTTGTTGTTGTTGTTGTTGTTGTGTTGGTATCGTTGTTGTTGTTGCTTGTAATAGGGAATTTGGTATGCTGGCAGGTGGTGTAGTTGCCAAAACAGGCAGTTTCTGCCAAAATTATACCTAGAAAAGCGACCAACTTTGGTCGCTTTTCTATTGAAAAAAATATTTTCTGGGCAATAGCGACCAAGGTTCGTCCCTAATTAACTCAGATTTTTTAAAAAGCGACCAACTGCGGTCGCTATTCTATTAAAAAAAATTATGGATAATAGCGACCAATTTTGATCGCTTATGTTTAAAAAATAATTAAATTCTTGAAACTAGCGATCACTTTTGGTCACTTATGTTTTAAAAAATTAAAAAAATTAAAAAAAGCGACCAACTTTGGTCGCTATTTTTCAGATTTTAAAATATATTATTTGGTTTACAAACCAAAGTTGGTCACTATATTTTGATTAATAATAAATTAAAAAACGTAATTTAAATATAGAGACCAACTTTGGTCGCTAAATTTATATTATTTAAAATATTAAAGCGACCAAAGTTGATCGGTATATTGTTTACCCGAAATATTTGGTCATTTTACCTTAGAGACCAAAGTTGGTCACTAATTAGCGACCAACTTTTGTCTCTAAGGTAAAGGGACCAGCAAAATAGCGATCAAGCCAGTTTGGACGCTTTCTGGTCGCTTTTTGACCTGTAAGCGACCAAACGCTTTTTATGGTCGCTTTTTTCCGAATTCCTTGGTAGAAGAGTTCTAGTTATCTTCAACTTCTAACTACTTCCTTATCTTGGATAGAGTTCTCTTCAAGTAAGGAGTCCTTCTCCTTATCAAATATGCAATCTATTTGGAACATGGAATATCATAAATAACCACTTATACTTATCCCTTACACGTGCATTCATTTTGCTTGAATCTGACTGTGACCTGTGTAGACTGTCTATAGACCTAGTTCATGCATGTGTTCTTTTGTCGATCATCAAACCAAACCGCATGCAAATAAATAGTTTAAAGAATGATTATAAGAAAATTGATACTAAGGAAGGTAGCGTAATATCATAAATTATAAGGGAATTCAATATGTGAAGCAAAATCTGGGAGGAGATCTTTGAAATTATCCCAATACAATTTTCGCAGTGATACTTTCATTAACACTTTATACATTTCACTATTTCAACTATTAGACCCACTTCTCCTATTGAATAAGAATTGTTATTAAACTTAAACTCAATATGGAAATAGGCAGCATTATTGTGACTTGCCATTTGATGCAAGGATAAGAGTTGTCAATGTCTAAAGAAATGAGTTCATTTGAGTGGATATAGTTGCTAGTTCTGTACTCGAAGATATGATTACAAGCTTTGCTAGTGCTGCCCAGCCATTTGGCCCCAAAAACAATAATCAAGGTCCAAAATTTGCATCTTGTGGATATATACTAATTCTTCCGTTTCGATATATGGCAGCCTTTGATACTTGTGGTGTTTAAAGTATCACGGATAAAAGTTTTGTAGGGATATAATATTTGTATAACTATAAAAGTTTTTCAATATGATAAAATAGGTAAAATAAATAGTTAAAATTAAATTATTTTTAAATATAGAAATGCATCATTCTTTTTAGAACAACTAATAAGAAAAAAATATATCATATAAATTAAAAAGGACGGAGTAGTAAAAATAAGGTGAGATAGCCATTTTGACACTGCAACTGAAAAATAGCCGGTGCTTATAAAATAGTCATCATTTGGTGCAGAGATAAAACCTGGACAAAAATTTTCTAAACTAAAATATAATTTTTTTTTAGCATAATAGACTAGACTTTCAGTTGTTACAAGTGAAACTCCATCATAGTGTATGTATTGAATAACTCTGAAAAACTCTAGCATAATGTGGAATTTGAAACCCTTATATGTTTGACTCCATTACAATGTCAATGCACTGGAGTTGGAACTTTTACACTACGGTGCACTCGATCTTGTACTGTTGGCACGGGTGAAAGTTGGCTGAACTCCAGGACTGATTCAGTCTCCTTGCCAACTGGGAACTTGCATCTGCGTCATCTTCACCATATTTCTCAAACTAGAAGTTCCTATTTAGTTGGATTCAAAATTAAAGGTAAGCCATCACGAGGCTTTGAACCGTGTGTTGGCTATATGAAATAGCTCTTGGTCAACTTGGGTCACGCCCGTCTATTCCTATAGCTTATGAATTACCAAAAACGAAACATATTTTAATCAATTCCATGAATGAACAAGTTGGAAACGAACATTGTTTGAAATTACATCTGATGTGATGGCAAGTCGACCGCGAAAACACTGTGTTTGAGAGTGATTGAAAATGGGTAGATTTGCTGAAAGTGGCTGGTTTTGGAGCGCGATTTGCTGCCGGTAAAAACGAAGTTTGGATTGAAAAATTACACATACTGAAGAAAAATTATCAAAACTCTAGCATAACATATTAGGATTTTACTTGTAAAAATTTGAGATCCAGCATAGTGTGCCAGAGTTTCTGTGTATCAACTTTATCCATAGTTGCAAAGTGAAGAAAAAGAAGAAGAAGCATAGAAGACGCTGTGATTTCTAGGCGTATTTTTGTTGAGATATTACTTTTGCATGCAAGAAAAAGTTACTAAATTTCGGTTAATTTTGAAATTGTAACTTATTTTTAATTAGCAATTATAAAATTGGCTATTCATGAATTTCTTCCTAAATACTATACTCTCTATTCTATTTCATATCACTATTTTCTTTCTGGCCGTTCTAAAGAAAGGGAAAAAAACAATCTTTATTTACTTGGGAAAAAGTTTATTTTAACTTAAGGAATGTCTATGGCCATAAGTTCTGTTCTTTAATTTCTTAAATTTTGTGCTTAATCAAATATTGCCACACATAAAATAAAAAGTAAGAGAAGAATCATTAGACCCTATTAGAAAGAAGTATTATTGTCGTTGTGAACTCATTGGTCATTGTTACCGATTAACCATTAGTGTTGTTACGTTGAATGGATTTGGAAAAGTAATTTAGTGTGATCTCTCATAAAATAATAGTGTTCGGCTGAAAATGTTAATACCGGAAAATATCAGGTGTTATGTGGAACCTAGTAAAGCTATACTTGAACGACGATAAATCAGACAACAAAAGAGAAATATATCAAAAGAGACACAAACATTTAAAGTGGTTCGGCGAATTGACCTAGAGTACAAAAATATTGAGAGAACAACGTCATGAAGAGACAAACACAAGTGAAACACTAGCACTTATCCCGTAAAGTTCTTCCCCTAAACACGGCTCTCAAACCTCATATGGTTACATTGTGGATGCTATTGAATGAGAAGGAAGATCCTCAATTTATAGAAGTTAAAGCCTTTTCCTACCAGCAAAAGAACTGGCCAGATATGGAAGATTTATAATTTTCTTCTACAAGAAGGAAAACCCAAATATGATAAATATGTTGACATTTCCTTTGAGAGATAGGAAAATCGAATATGGTAAGAAAATCAGGACAAATACCTAACAATTCTCCCACTTGGCCTGAATTTTCCACAAGAAAAAACATGAGCTACCTTTATCACATAACCTTCAATAAGTCACATCTCCAAATCTCCACCGCAAAGTTTATCTCAACGTGTGTAGCACTCCGGTCAAATTTCTCAGATAAAAATCACGATTACCATCAAATAGGTTGCAACTAGAACTCAACCCGCCAAGATAAACCTATCTTGAACCTCGCTCTGATACCACTTGTTACGACCGAAAAAAATCAGGTGTCATGCGGAAGCTTGTAAAACAACACTTGAATGATGATAAATCAGACAACAAAAGAGAAATATACCAAAAGAGACACAAATATTTTACACTACAAAAAAACTGGAATTAGCTACGAACATCGTCGCTAATCTATTGCTAAATCGCCCGTAGCTAGCAGAATTTTTTAATAATTAGTCACTAAATGAGATTAGCAACAGATTTTTCTGTTTAGCTACAAAATTTGTCCGTCGCTAAAACAAGATTTTTTAGTAGTGTTAATGTGGGTCGATCAATTGACCTACATTCACGACAGAAATGAGCAATCCACTATATAAAAGAGAGTACAAAAGTATTGAAAGAACAACGTCGCGAAAAGGCAAAGACAAGTGACACACTAACACTTGTCCCGTAAAGTTCTTCCCCTAAACACGATTCTCAAAGCTCATATGACTACATTATGGATGTTACTGTTTGGTTGATCATACAAAAACATGGTGCATAACTAATACACCCTTTGTTAACGGTATGAAAGTAATACATATATTGAGTTATACTAAAATTTAATTATTATTTTATAATAAAAATATAATGTGAAATAAGAATACACTCGTAATATAGAGATAAAATATTTAAAGATAAAAATGTGTTAAAGTAAGTTACCCGACATAACATTTGTTGATTTGTTATTCACGGCACATAACTATCTTATAATTATTTATTCACCGCATAACATTCTCATTATTATTATTCACCTCACGAATAATTCCAAAAATACAATATCTTGTAATTAGAAATTGAACCATAAAAGTACCCCTAAGAAGTACATCTATCTTTAGAAAAAAAATTGATGATGAAAAACGTGTTGGCAGAGAAAAGCATAAATGAATAATGCGGGCAAAAGGACAGAAGTACCCATTGTGCGCTGTATTTGGACCATGGATGTCCACATTTTATCTCTGATAAAGACTGTACACTAAAAGCAAATTGCCTCGTGCTCCATTTAAGTCGACAGTGTAGACACTGTTCATTAGTGTCCGGAATTAGAATATCATAAATTTTGATTCAAGAAGCAAAAATAGATGGAATAAAGTGTTGAATACCATATGTATAATGTATTTAAAACATGTGCTAGACCTTATCGGTTACCCCATTAAGATATAGCACATGTAATATATGCGTTATATTCAGTATTTGCAGCCATAATAATTGACTGCATAACGCATCAATTATATGCGCTATGCATAAACATACCCCCAACCTCCACCTTCTTCATGATATACTTGTATCGAGGCAAAACTTAAGGGTTAATTTTGGTTGAACATTGAACTATCATTTTGTGTTTGATCTCTAATGCAGTAATAGTAGAACTGAATGACTTGGAAACCTTTTTGTATTGGGCAATTAAAATTGAAGCCTTTCCCAAAAACAAATGATGGCATTCTTTCTAGAAACACAGTATTAGCCTAACTTTTTATACTATAGACAAGTATTCCCTAGAAGATAAAGTAGAATATAGCATTGAAAACTACATACCTACCTCATCAATTTACACTTAAATATTTGTACTAATTCCTAATACAGATTCTGCCAGAGAGTAAAATAAGTCAAAGATTCACAAATACATGAATATACAAAATTTCACAGAGTTACACAGGCTAATTTCCAAGTTAAATTGTTAATTATACTGAAAAGATAACACATAGACCACGTTTTATGTGATTTTCTTGAAATAAAGTATCACAACCCCAAATACCGGTCGTGATGGCGCCTATCATATTACTAGGCGAGCCAACTAATCCATAACCAAAACCCTCTTTCTAATAACATTAAGCCATTTTCAAACGCAAGGTTTAGATACCAAATTCATTATAAGAGTTAAGGTAACAAAGGATATGCGTAAAAATAAAATGACAATAAACTATACAGCCCCAACAATCTGGTGTCACAAGTCTAGCGCCTCTAATGCAAGTCTGAATACCTAATACATCAACAGTCTAGGAAATGCGGAAAAATAATAAGATAGGAGGGAGAGAACAGAGTTGCAGACGCCATGCAGCTACCTCGAAGTCTCCGACAAATACTGAAATAGTTGAAAGCCCTCACTCGGCTACTCGGGCACCTTGATCTGCACACAAGGTACAGGGAGTAACGTGAGTACGCCCACTCAGTAAGTAATTAGAGTAAATAAGGACTGAAAGCAATGACGAGCAGTTCAAAAATACATAACTGAATAATCAACAGAATATCAGGTCATCTTTACAGTTTAAAATCAGTTTTCGTTGTAAAATCACATTTCCAGTTTAAACATTTGGAATCAAATACTTAGCGGCATATCAAACAGAGACGTATTTAAAAGAAGAGTGAAATCAGTGAAAGCATCATAACAAAGCCTCTCGGGCAAGGAATCACTTAGAATATGGCCCATCGGGAAGCCTCTTAGTCCCTCGTGACTCAACTCTCGTCACATAGTACTCACTCTCAGCACTCGGCTCATTAGTATCTCATAATAATAGAAATCATAATAATCGCTGCGGCGTGTAGCCCGATCCATATATTTATAGCCGACTATGCTCACTGGGGGTGTGCAGACTCCGGAAGGGCTCCTACAACCCAAGCGCCATATCGCTGCGGCATGTAGCCCGAGCCATATGAGTATCGCTGCGGCATGCAGCCCGATCCATGACTCATATTTATACAAATATCCTCATAATTAGGTTCTCAACCTCTCTCAGTCATTAACTTCCCAGACTCTCGGGCACAACAATAGAAATTAGGGAACTCAGCCCAAACATCGCTCACAATTAGGAGTAGAGTGGCAAAAATAAGTTTTAAACATTTAAACATGTAACAAGACTGAGGATATATTTCTAGCAAGTAAAGTGAGAAAAAATAGTCAAAATACCTCTAAGGGTTTCTACAGGTCGGCACAAGGCCCCGAGCATGGCATATAGCCCATAATACAGTTTAAAGATCCAAAATACGAAATAACATAATATTTCTAAATCGAATACACGGCTTAATAGTCGCTACGGGACGGACCAAATCACAATCCCTACTGGTGCATGCCCACACGCCCGTCACCTAGCATGTGCGTCACCACATTTATCAAAATAAGTCAAATACCGGGGTTTTGTACCCTCAGTTCCAGATTTACAATGGTTACTTACCTCAAACCGATGAAAATACTACTCCGCGACACATTTGCCCCTCGAATAGGCCTCCACTCTCTTCGAATCTATTGAAAATCAGAACCACGACGTCAAAATATGCTAAGGAAACGATGCCCAAACGAAAACAATCAAAAAATATAAAAAATCCCGAAATTGGCCAAACCCGACCCCCGGGCCCACATCTCGAAATTTGAATTTTTTTACATCAATAAGTTCCTTATCTCCCCACGAGTTCATACATATCAAAAGTTCTCAAATTCGACCCCAAATGGTCCTCCAAATCCACCATTAAAGGTCTAAGTTTCCAAGCCTTAGTTTCCCCAATTTTAACCTTTGATTTCCATAATTTCTAGCTCTAATTCATGAAATAATAGCATAGGAATGAGTTTTAGGTCCAAATTCCTTACCTCTATGAAGTTCTTTTGAAATCCCCCTCTCAAATCGCCCAAAAAGCTCTCAAGCCGTAGTAAAAAATGGTGAAATAACTCAAATTCGCGAAGAAAACAATTTATATGTTCTGCCCAGACCTTTCCACATCTGCGGCAAAATTACCGCTTTTGCGATACCGCATATGCGACCAAATAACCGCTTCTGCGGTTTCTCACGTAAACGCTTATTTTCACATCTGCGATTCATTATCCGCATCTGCGGTTTCGCAGTGCAGTCCTCTTAGCCGCTTCTGCGGTTCCAGCTCTTCAGACCCTTTTTCCGCTTCTGCGACCTATCTCCCGCACGTGCGGCGTAGCACTTGCGGTCCCCAATCTGCAGGTGCAGAAATATCAGAAGCAGCAATATCAGTTGTTGCAACAAGGTTCCAACCCCTCCTTTAACCATCCGAAATCACCCCGAGGCCCCTGGAACCTCAATCAAAGCACAAACATAACCCAATACCTTATACAAACTTGTTCCAATCATCAAAACACTTCAAACAACATCAAATCAACCTAAACACCTCGGATTCAAGCCTAAGTTTCTAAAATCTTCCGAATTCCGCTTTTGATAAAAAACCCAACCAAACCACGTCCGAATGACCTGAAATATTTCACGCACATCCCAAATGACCCAACGAAGCTATTGCAACTCTCGGAATTTCATTCCGACACCCTATATGAAAATCTCTCTTATCAACCAGAAATCGCCAAAATATCAACTTCACCAATTCAAGCCTAAATCTACTCCGAACATCTAAAACTCATTCCGATCGCACTCCTAAGTCAGAAAACACCTCCCGAAGCTAACTGAACCATCGAAATTCACTTTCGATCCCTCTAACACATAAGTCAATATCGGGTTGACTTTTCCAACTTAAGATCCCTCAAAAGAGACTAAGTGTCTAAAACCTTACCAAATCCTTCCCGAACTCGATCCGACCAAATCGATACCACATAACACGGATGACTAAAGCATAACGAAGCAGAAATGGGGAAAACGGAGCGGTAAGTCATGAGACGACTGGCCGGGTCATCATATCCTCCCCAACTTAAACAAGCGTTCGTTCGCGAACGAATCAAGAAACATACCTGAAGCCTCAAACAGGTGGGGATATCTGCTCCGCATCTCCCGCTCGGTCTCCCAGGTAGCTTCCTCCACGGGCTGACCTCTCCACTGCACTTTCCCTTAAGCGATATCCCTTGACCTCAACTTTTGAACCTGATGACCCAAAATAGCTAGTGGCTCCACATCATAGGTCAAATCATCATCCAACTAAACCGTGCCTCCAAAACATGAGACAGATCTCCAATGTATTTCCGGAGCATAGAAACATGGAATACCGGGTGCACACTCGATAAGCTGGGTGGCAAGCAAGCTCATAAGCCACCTCCCCAATCCTCCGAAGCACCTCAAAAAGCCTAATGAACCGCGGACTCAATTTCCCTTTCTTCCCAAATCTCATAACACCCTTCATGGGTGAAACCTTCAACAGAACCTTCTCGCCAAACCATGTTGAACACATCCCGAACCTTCCTATCAGCATAACTCTTTTACCCCGACTGCGCTGTATGGAACCTCTTTTGAATCACCATCTCCTTCTCCAAAGCATTTTGCACCAAATCAGTCCCTAATAGCCTAGCCTCACCGGGTTCAAACCAACCAACTGGAGATCTACACCGCCTCCCGCACAAAGACTCATATGGAGCCATCTGAATACTTGACTGGTAGTTATTGTTATAAGCAAACTCTACAAGCGGAAGAAACTGATCCCATGACCCTCCGAAATCAATGACACAAATACGCAACATGTCCTCCAATATCTGAATAGTGCGCTCGGACCGTCCGTCCGTCTAAGGGTGAAAAGCTGTGCTCAACTCAACCTGAGTACCAAACTCTCGTTGCACAGACCTCCAAAACTGCAAAGTAAATCGAGTGCCCCTATCTAAAATGATGGAAATTTGGGCACTGTGCAAATGAACAATCTCCCGGATATAGATTCCTGCCAACTGTTCTGAAGAATAGGTAGTACACACCGGAATGAAGTGCGCGGACTTGGTCAGCCGATCCAGAATCACCCAAATAGCATCGAACTTCTTCAAAGTCCGTGGAAGTACAACTACAAAGTCCATGGTAGTCCTCTCCCACTTCCACTCGGGAATAACCATCCACTGAAGCAAGCCGCCCGGTCTCTGATGCTCATATTTCACCTGCTGACAATTGAGACACCGAGCTACAAATCCCACAATGTCTTTCTTTATTCTTCTCCACCAATAGTGTTGTCTCAAATCCTGATACATCTTCGCGGTACCTGGATGAATTGAAAACGCGAGTTATGGGCCTCCTCCAAAATCAACTCCCGAAGCCCATCCATATTGGGCACACAAATCCGTCCCTGCATCCTCAACACCCTATCATCATCGATGGTCACATCTCTGGCATCATCATGCTGAACTCTGTCCTTAAGAACAAGCAAATGCGGATCATCATACTGGCGCTCTCTGATGCGATCACATAAGAAAGACCGAGAAACCACACAAGCCAATACCCGACTCGGCTCCGAAACATCTATTCTCACGAGCCGATTAGCCAAGGCCTGGACATCAATTGTAGTAGGTCTCTCCCCAACTGGAATATATGCCAAACTCCCCATACTCACTGCCTTTCGGCTCAAAGCATCGGCCACCATATTGGCCTTTCCCGGATGATACAATATAGAGATATCATAATCCTTAAGCAACTCCAACCATCTCTGCTACCTCAAATTAAGATACTTGTGCTTGAACAAATGCTGAAGACTATGATGATCAGTAAACACTTCACAAGATACACCATAAAAGTAAGGTCTCCAAATCTGCAATGCGTAAACTATGGTAGCCAACTCCAAATCATGAACGTGGTAGTTCTTCTCATGGGGCTTCAACTGACGAGAAGCATAAGCAACAACTCCACCCTCCTGCATCAACACACAACCAATCCCAACTCTCGAAGCATCACAATACACGGTATATGAACCTGAAGCTGATGGCAAAACTAGCACTAGAGCTATGAACAAAGTTGTCTTGAGCTTCTAAAAGCTCTCCTCACACTCGTCCGACCATACAAATGAAGCACCCTTCTGAGTCAACTTGGTTAAGGGCGATGCGATAGATGAGAATTCCTGAACAAACCGACAATAATAGCCTGCCAAACTAAGAAAGCTGCGAATCTCGGTGGCTGAGGACGGTCTGGGACAACTCTGAACCGCCTCTATTTTCTTCGGATCAACCTGAATACCTTCGCTAGACACCACGTGCCCCAAGAAAGCCACTGAACTGATCCAAAACTCACACTTGGAGAATTTTGCATAAGGTTTCTCCTCCCTTAATATCTACAAACAACTCTCAAATGCTCCACGTGTTCCTCCTGACTATGCGAATACACCAGAATATCATCATTGAATACTATGACAAACGAGTTAAGATAAGGACAGAACACACTATTCATCAAATGCATTAACACTGCTGGGGCATTGGTCAGCCCAAAAGACATCACCAAGAACTCATAATGACCATATCGGGTCCTGAAAGTTGTCTTAAGAATATCCGAGCCCCTGATCTTCAACCGATGATAACCTGAACGAAGATCAATCTTTGAGAACACTCTCGCTCCCTGAAGTTGGTCGAATAAATCATCAATGCGAGGCAAAGGATACTTGTTCTTAAATGTTACCTTGTTCAATTGCCTATAATCAATGTACATCCTCATAGTGCCATCCTTCTTCTTCACAAATAGAACTAGTGCATCCCAAAGTGACACACTAGGCCGAATGAACCCTTTATCAAGAAGCTCCTGAAGCTGTTATTTTAATTCTTTCAACTCCGCTGGTGCCATACGATACGGCGGAATAGAAATGGGCTGAGTGCCCGGCACCAGGTTAATACCAAAATCAATGTCCTTGTCTGGTGGCATGCCCGACAGGTCTGTAGGAAACACATCGGGAAAATCCCTCACAACTGGAGCAGAATCAATACTAGGAGTCTCAGCTCCGGCATCCCTCACAAAGGCTAGGTACGCAGGACAACCCTTCCCAACCATACGCTGGGCTTTCAAGAATGAGATCACTCTACTGGGAACATAATTAGTCAAACCTCGCCACTCAATCCATGGCACGTCCGGTATAGCCAATGTGACTATCTTAGCATGATAGTCCAGAATAGCACAACACGGAGATAACTAGTCCATGCCCAAAATGATATCGAAATCCAACATACATAGTAATAAAAGATCCACTCGGGTCTCTAGACTGATACACATGGTCTACAAGAACAATATCGCCCACTGGAGTAGATACATGAATAGGTGGAAAAAGAGACTCACGGGACGTATCCATATAATAGGCAATGTATGATGACACATAACTGGCTGGGCAGGTGGTGAAGTAACTAGAGCAAAAGTCAAGGGCTGATCCCTCTACTGAGACTGACCATCACGAAGACGAGAACACTGCCTCCTTATGTGTCCAAACTCTCCACACTCAAAACAACTCCCCGGTGCTGGAGATGGGGACTGAAGGGAATACCAAGCACTGGAATGACCAGTAGAAGGACCTGGCATGGAAGAACCCTAGACTGATGGAGCACGAGATGAACTCTGGGCTGGGAGGGCATTGAGTGATGAGTGGCCCTGATGAGAACTATGGGAACATGCCCTGATGATGCCCCACGATACCTTGGGCAAGCTGAATGAGCCTGTCTGAAGGGACGACCTCTACCATGCTGGAATTGACCCCTCGATTGAGCACCAATCAAGCTACTAGATCCCTGAGGCCTCTTAGCCTCCCCCTCCTCTCGCTCCTTGCGGTGAACCGACTCAATCTCACGAGCGATATCAACAACCTCCTCGAAGGTAGCACCTATCACCCACTCCCTAGTCATGAGAATCCAAAGCTAGTACGTGGGGCCATCAACAAACCTCCCGATCCTCTCTCGATCTGTGGGGACCATCCAAACCGCATGACGGGCTAACTCTGAGAACTGCATCTCATACTGCATCACCGCCATCTCCCCCTAAAGCAGCTGCTCAAACTGGCTGCATAGCTCCTCTCGGCACGACTGTGGTACATACTTCTCCAGGAAGAGAACAGAGAACTGCTGCCAAGTAAGGGGCGCTGCACCAACAGGCCTACGCCTCTCATATGCCTCCCACCAAGTGAAGGCAGTCCCAAAAAACTAGAAGGTGGTAAATGGCACACCACTGTTCTCAAGAATCCCTGTTGTACGAAGCATCCGCTGGTACTTATCCAAGAAACCCTGGGCATCCTTGCCCTCTACACCGCTGAATGTCGGAGGTTGGAGTCTACCAAACCTCTCAAGTCGACGCTGCTCATCATCCGACATAATTGGTACCACAAACTCCTGAGCTAGTGCAACCGGCTGGGCTGGAGGTGCCCCTGGTGTTTGGAGTCCCTGCACAACCTACTCAGGTGTACGAGCAACGAGAATCTGGGTGTCTCCCCAAGACTGGGAAGTAGCTGCAGCCATAGTGACTGAGATCGCCTGAGACAAACCGGTACACACTAATAAGATCTGAGCTAAAGCCTCCCGAAGGCTTGGAATCACAATAAGCACAACTGGTGCCTGAGCTGATGCTGTTGTAGCGTCCACAACTGGGACCTGATCCTGAACTGGGGTAGCTAGTGGATCTGCAGGTATTGCCCTAGCTGCTCTGCCCCTACCACGGCTTCGACCGCGTCTTCAGCCTCAGGTGGCCCCAACTGGTGGAACTGGTGGTCGTCCACCTTCCCGGTAGCATGTGTCTTCACCATCAGTGAGAGAATGGAATAACAAAAGTTTAGTATTCGGATCAACAAGTTCGCACGACAAGAATTTCAAGAGTATGAAGAATTTTCCTAAAGGTTCTATAGTCTCTCGAGTATAAATACAGACGTCTCCGTACTGATTCGCGAGACTCTACTTAATCGGCTCATGACTCGCGAGACCTATGTAACCTAGGCTCTGATACCAACTTGTCACGACCCCAAATATCGGTCGTGATGGTGTCTATCACATTACTAGGCAAGTCAACTAATCCATAACCACAACCCTCTTTCTAATAACATTAAGCCATTTCTTAACTCAAGGTTTAGATACCAAATTCATTATAAGTGTTAAGGCAACAAAAGATATGCGGAAAAATCAAATCACAATAAACTACACAACCCCAACAATCTGGTGTCATGAGTCCAGAGCCTTTAATACAAGTCTGAATACCTAATACATCAATAGTCTAGGAAATGCGCAAAAATAATAAGATAGGAGGGAGAGAACAGGGCTGCGGATGCCATGCAGCTACCTCGAAGTCTCCGTCAAATACTGAAACAGCTGAAAGCCCTCACTCAACTGCTTGGTCACCTGGATCTGCATACAAGGTGCATGAATTAATGTGAGTATGCCAACTCAGTAAGTAACTAGAGTAAATAAGGACTAAAAGCAGTATCGAGCAGTTCAAAAATACATAACTAAATAATCAACATAATATCAGGCCATCTTTATAGTTTAAAATCAGTTTTTGTTATAAAATCATATTTCTAGTTTAAACATTTGGAATCAAATACTTAGCGGCATATCAAACAGAGATTTATTTAAAAGAAGAGTGAAATCAGTGAAAGCATCACAACAAGGCCTCTCGAGCAAGGAATCACTCAGAAGATGGCCCCTTGGGCAGCCTCTCAATCCCTCGTGACTCAACTCTCGTCACATAGTACTCACTCTCAGCACTCGTCTCATTAGTATCTCATAATAATAGAAATCATAGTATACATTTAAACATGTAGCAAGACTGACGATATACTTCTAGCAAGTAAAGTGAGGAAAAATAGTCAAAATAGTCCTAAGGGTTTCTACAGGTTGGCACAAGGCCCCAAGCATGGCATATAGCCCATAATACAGTTTAACGATCCAAAATATGAAATAATATAATATTTCCAAATTGAATACATGGCTTAACAGTCGCTACGGGATGGACCAAGTCACAATCCCTACCGGTGCATACCCACACGGCCGTCGCCTAGCATGTGCGTCACCGCATTTATCAAAACAAGTCAAATACCGAGGTTTTATACCCTCAGTTCTAGATTTACAATGGTTACTTACCTCAAACCGATGAAAATACTACTCCGCGATGCCTTTGCCCCTCGAATCGGCCTCCACTCGCGTCCAATATATTCAAAATTAGAACCACGGCGTCAAAATATACTAAGGGAACGAAGCCCAAGCGAAAACAATCGAAAAATACCAAAAATCCCGAAATTGGCCAATCCCGACCCCCGGGCCCACGTCTCGGAATTCAAATTTTTTTACATCAATAGGTTCCTTATCTCCCCACGAGTTCATACATATCAAAAGTTCTCAAATATGACCCAAATGGTCCTTCTAATCCACCATTAAAAGCTTAAGTTTCCATGCCCTAGTTTCTCCAATTTTAACCTTTGATTTCCATAATTTCTAGTTGTAATCCATGAAATAATAGCATAGGAACGAGTTTTAGGTCCAAATTCCTTACCTCAATGAAGTTCTTTTGAAATCCCCCTCTCAAATCGCTCAAGAAGCTCCCAAGCCGAAGTCAAAAATGGTGAAATAACTCAAATTCGCGAAGAAGACAATTTATATGTTCTGCCCATACCTTTTCGCATCTGCATCTAAATTACCACTTCTGCGGTACCACACATGCGGCCAAATAACCTCTTCTACAGTTCCTCACTTAAACGCCTATTTCCGCATCTACGATTCATTATCCGCATCTGCGATTTCGCAGATGCGGTCCTCTTAGTCACTTCTACGATTCCAGCTCTTCAGATCCTTTTTCCGCTTCTGTGACCTATCTCCCGCACGTGCGGCGTCGCACCTACAGTCCCCAATTCGCAGGTGTGGAAATACCAGAAGCAGCAATATCAGCTGCTACAACAAAGTTTCAACCCCTCCGTTAACCATCCAAAATCACCCCGAGGCCCCCGGGACCTCAACAAAAAGCACAAACATAACTAAATACCTTATACAAACTTGTTCCAATCCTTAAAACACTTCAAACAACATCAAATCAACCTAAACACCTCGGATTTAAGCCTAGTTTATAAAATCTTCCGAATTCCGCTTTTGATCAAAAACCCAATCAAACCACGTTCGAATGACCTGAAATTTTGCACACACATCCCAAATGACCCAATGAAGCTACTACAACTCTCAGAATTCCATTCCGACCCCTATATCAAAATCTCGCCTATCAACTGGAAATCGCCAAAATATCAACTTCACCAATTCAATCCTAAATCTACTCCGAACCTCCAAAACTCATGTCGATCACACTCCTAAGTCACCAATCACCTCTCGAAGCTAGCCAAACTATCGGAATTCAGTTCTGAGCCCTCTAACACATAAGTCAACATCAGGTTGACTTTTCCAACTTAAGATCCCTCAAAAGAGACTAAGTGTCTCAAACCTTACCAAATCCTTCCTAAACTCGATCCGACCAACCCGATACCACATAACACGGATGACTAAAGCATAACAAAGCAGAAATAGGGAAAACTGAGCAGTAACTCATGAGACGACTGGCCAGGTCATCACATAAATAACATACCAGAGGATTGGGAGAAGTATGCAGAATTGATGCGCTATGCAGTCAATTATAATGGCTACAACTACTGAGTATAGCTATATCTTAACGAGATAACTGGTCGTTAAGGTATGGAGCATGTTTTAAATACATTATACATAATATGGCCCTCAACACTTTTTTCACCTACTTTTGTCTCTTGAATCAGAATTTACAATATTTTTTTCACTGATTGACTTCAAATTTTGCACAAAAGTCAGACAGACCTATTCCAGCTTCTGTAATCGAAAACCAACCCCGATATTAATAAAGTCAATTCCCAGTTAAACTTTCCAACCTTCCAAATCTTCAACTTTCTAACTTTCACCAATTCACGCCGAAATGACATACATGTCTCCAAACCAACATCCAAACATGCTCCTAAGTCTAAAATCACTGTAGGGAACTGTTGCAACTGATTTAAGTTAACTCTAACTTGAATAATACAACTCAAGTACCTAGTACAAATGCTTCTAAGAAAATCTTAAAGGTACAACTCCAAAGCACCTACTACAATTGAACTACAATAAAAACCAGACACATGGAACTGGTTATTCTATCTAGTTCATGTAGCTTCTGTTTCACACTCTTGAAACAGAGGAATTGCTTGCAAAATGCCTTGCTATTTTCCTCTCAATTCTTGCTTAACTTTAGCGTGTGTTCGTCACCGGTAAAAGATAACACAATTGATATTTGTAGAGTTAGTAGAATAAGGATTAACTAGAGTTCTAATGCTTTACTCTTCCTTGGTGGAAGAAGAGTTGTAGCTATCTTCAACTTCTAACTCCTTCCTTATCTTGGATAGAGTTCTCTTCAAGTAAGAAGTCCTTCTCCTTATCAAATATGGAATCTTGTCGTACATGGAATATAAAAAATAACCATTTATACTTATCCGTTACACGTGCATACATTTTGCTTGAATCTGGCCATAACTTGTGTACACTGTCCCTGGACCTAGTTCATACATGTATTCCTTTCTCAATTATCAAAACCAAACTACTCAAATAAACATTTACTATTTTCATAGATGGATCCTCTTTTTGGTTTGGCAGAAAGAATGGAAAACGTAAACATTCTCTGTTGGAATCTCTTTGCTTTGTAAATAAATAGTTTAATAGAATGGTTATAAGAAAATTGATACCAAGGAAGGTAGCGTAATATCATTAATTATAAGGGAATTCATTATGTGAAGGAAAATGTCACGACTCAAAATTCATCTAAGATCGTGATGGCGTTTAACGCCATTGTCAGGCAAGCCAACAATAATTAATTAACTTAATTACTCATTTTAACTAGTATTTTGAAATCATAGTTTTTCTTCAATTAAATAATAAGAAATAAAATTCACAGAGTGATTGATAGTATTTTTCCATCTGCAATACTGAACAACTCATAAGTACCCCCACCATTACTAAAGTATATAAGTTTCAAAGTAAATTTCAAGAACTTCTAGAGTTGCAACAAAACACCTAAATCCTATCAATTCAACTCCAAATGATACTTGCAGTTAAGTTCTAAATAGCATAACTGACCTACTCCATGTCGCAAGATCAAATTCCGAGTTCGATAGCTAAAAGTCAACCTATGGCCAAATGTTTCAACTTCAAATTGCCAAATTTCAGCAAATCAACACAAATCAACTAACGAACTTCTGAAAACAATTGTAGGGCATATGCCCTAGCCTTAAATCACAGTACAAAGTTATTAGATCCATTAAAATACCGTTCCGTGGTCATTTTCATAAAAGTTAAAAGTTGGTCAATATTTCTTATTTAAACTTCTAAGTAAAGAATCAAAGGGCCTGAATCAACCCGAAAGCTTTTCAGAATGAAACTAACCAATCCTGTAAGTCGTAAAACCATAGACACACATGTACGAAGTATAAAAAGGGTAATGGGACGCAATTATATAAAATGATCGATCGGGTCGTTACATTCTTCCCCTCTAAAAACAAACATTTATCCTCGAACATGAATAAAGACATACTTAAAATGGTGAATAAATGAGGATAACGACTCCACATGTCATGCTCGGTCTCCCAGGTCACCTCCTCGACCAAAAGACCCCTCCATTAGGATGTGTTTTCTCAAAGGCAATGAGATTTGCTCGTAGTTCATCATATGAATGTTTGTCAAGATCATGCAATTCAAGAACTACTACTTTCGTCTGCCAAGTAGTGGGTAAACGTCTTAGGATTTTTCGAACTTGCTCACAAATTGAGTATGGTATTCCAAATGCTTTTAAATCTCCATTAATTTTGATTAATCTGGCAAACTTCCTTCAATGGATTTACCTCTTTCATTTGAAATAGTTCATAGTCATGGATCAATAGGTTTATCCTTGTTTCCTTAACTTTGTTAGTTCCTTCATATGTAACTTCTAACTTGTCCCATGTTTTCTTAACAATATTACATCTTGAGATCTTCTCGTATTCTTTTCCACTTATTGCGTTGTACTGAATATTTCGTGCCTTGGATTTAACTTGTATCACTGTCATTTGCTCATCAGTGTATTCATCCAGATCGATGGGTTCAGAAGATGTTTGTCCATCTACCCTCTTGTCAGACTTTGTTGCTGGAATTGGATAATCTCCCTTTTTCATTACACGCCAGACTTTAACATCATATGATTTCGCATAGATTTTCATGCGGACCTTCCAATATGAAAAATGTTTTGTCCATTGAAGTATGGAAGCCTCACTTATGAAGTCCCTTATTGAAATAGAGCTCCGAAAATTACTTGACTTGTAACAATCTGACTGGTCGTTTTGCCTTTTCGGACCCCGTTCCACTAAATAAAACTTCCCACACTTGCTTCAGCTAACTTACGACTTGCGGGGACAGTTAGTTCGGGGTTTGGAGGAATTTTGAGTGATATATTCCCACTTGAGTTCTTAGAATTTTCTTAAAAGAATAAGTTTGACTTTGGTCAACATTTTGAGAAAACGAACCCGGATTTGTGATTTGACGGTCCCAGAGGGTCCGTGGGAAAATATGGGACCTGGGCATATACCCGGAATCGAATTCCGAGGTCGCTAGACCGAGTAATGAATTTTTATTAGAAATTGTTAATTTGAAGTTTTAAGGATTCAAAGAAACTAAGTAATGATGGATTTCATGGGTATCAGGCTCGTATATTGGTTTCGAAGCCTGGTACAGGTCCGAAATATCATTTAAGACTTACCCGTAAAACTTTGGTGTCAATTAGAGTAGTTTTAGGGCGATTTGGCCCGTTAGAGAAAAATTAACAACTTGAAGTTCATAAGTTTGATTCATTTGGTTTTAGGCGGTGATTCCTAGATTTAGCATTGTTTCGGGTGTTCCGATGGTTCGAGTAGATCCGTCTCGTGATTTCAAACTTATCGATATGTTCGGGCAGGGCCCGGGAGCCCCGACCGTCAATAGGACGAGGCTCGAGTGAAGTGGAAAATTTGAGAAAGGGCTGAAGGTTGCTGCTTCTGTCATAACTGCAACTACGGTTGGTGTACCACAGGTGAGAGACCCCAAAAGCAGTCCGTGCATCGCAGAAGCGGCCCAGGGCAGGCCAAGCTAGGAACCATAGATTCGGCTCCCTAGCCGCAAAAGAAGCTCCGTAGATGCGGGCTTCAGACCGCATAAGCGGTCCCAACCTTCCCTCCCCCTTTTCGCAAATGCGGTCTCATTCTCGCAGATGCGGGACCTCAGATGCGGAAATTGCTAGGCAGTGAGGTTCATTAAATACGGGTTCTATGTCATTTTTATCACATTTTCACTCTTCCTATGGCGATTTTGGGAGTTTTGGGGAGAAGACTTTCACTTAGCATTGTGAGGTAAGTTTATTCCACCCATCCTTAGTTTAATACTTGCGTATTAGGTAGATTAAACACTAGAAATTACGTAAAATCAAGGGGTTAGAACAAGACCTAGGGTTTTAATAAAACTTAGATTTAACCACGAAAATTGTTATGGAATTAATTAGAAATCATATATTATTGATCCTTAGGTTGTAGAGAACAACTTTCTTCGAAAAATCTCGGAATCCGGGCACGTGGGCCCTGAGTCAGAATTTAGGAAACTTGTGTTAATGGTTGGGAAATTGCTTAAATAGCTAGAATTCGATCTTGTGAGTCTATATTGACTAGTTCTTACTTCATCTAACTAATTTGGGATTGTTCGGCTCCGAATTGAGGGCTTGGACTTGTTCTTGATATTTGGAAGTGCGCTTTAGAGCGAGGTAAGTCTCCTTTCTAATCTTGTAAGAGGAAATTGTCCCCATAGGTGTAATAATTGAAGTAATTGTCATTATATGCGGGGGCTACGTGCGCACTAGGTGACGAGAGTCCGTGTTTAGCGACTACTATGTTATGTTCGGGTAGTCTAGGGCCCAAAAGCATGCTCTACGTGATATTCTTGTAACTGGATGTTAAATTCGGAGTTGTATAAATTATTTGATTAAGGTAAATGCAACTAGTGAGGGAACCTTATTCTATTTGGTCCTTAAAAGTGAAATTGGGAATTTCCTGTGAATGACTACTCCTAAGATATACGTTATTGTCTGCTTGTGATGATTTTATTTATGTTTGACTGCGTCGCACTTGTGATTCGTGAGCGGGGTATTAGATGCATCTATAGTTCGAGCCGTTCGACCCTCGGCAGTGCATAATTTATTTTTATGTTGGATTGGGCCGTACATCCCTTGGTGTTATTTGTGCATGATTTTCTTAGCACTTTCTCTGTGGACTGGACTTCATATCTGCTTAATATATATATGGACACTCATGATGATATTTGGAAAAGAACTGCCATTCCATGTTTATTAATATTAATACCTCGTGTTATTCCTGCTTATTAAAATTTCTCCTCATATTATTTGACCTTAGTAAGTATCGAGTCGACTTATCGTCTCTACTTCTTCGAGATTAGATGGGATACTTACTGGGTACATATTGTTTATGTACTCATACTATACTTCTGTACTTAATTGTACAGGATCTGAGGCTGGTGGATCTGGTTACCAGTCTAGTGTGCATCCTTGAGCGGACCCGAGACTTCTACGGTGAGCTACTTCCCTCCCATGCCGTTCAGCAGCCTAAAGAAGTCTTTCTTATGTATTTACTTTTGCTGTCTATCCTGATTCGGACAGTAGGATAGTGCGATTCTTTTGTATATTATACCGGTTGCCCATATCTTGTGACACCAGGTCTTAGCACACACTCGAGTAGACATTTATTTTTGTGTTGTATTATCACTTTGATATAGTATTGATCATTTCTGACCTCAACTTTAAATCGGAGGCATCGTTTGCGCCTAGTTTTGGTAAAGGTAAAATGAGAACTTAGTTATACTTTCACGTCGGCTTGCCTGACAATGTTGTCGGGCGCCATCATGACCTACTATGGAAATGGGTCGTGACAACATGGTATCAGAGAACTAGGTTCACGTAGGTCTCACAATTCATGGGAAAACCTAATAGAGTCTGGTAGATCGATACGGAGATGTCTGTATTTATCTTCGAGAGGCTATAGGGTATTAGGAAGGCTACTCTTTATTCATCTCCTATCGTGCCGTGGTTGGTATACTAAATTCCCTCTTCTATTCTCTTACAGATACTGAGGATACGCACGGCCGATGTTCCAGACCCGGGAGGAGCTGCTCCCCCCATTGCTAGAGGCCGAGGTAGAGGCCGGGGGAGGGCACCGGTCTGTGGTAGGGGAGGAGGGCGTCCTAGAGTTATTCCACTAGCACCACCAGCGGATCCTGTGGAAGATCCTATTATCGAGGAGCAGGGTGAGGTGCCCATGGCTGAGCCTACCCCGACAGACGTTATGATAGCATCGGGATTTCAGGAGGTCATGGGTCATATGCTACGATTCATGGATTCTATGACTTAGGCTGGTTTATTTCCAGCAGACCCACCTACCTCACTGGCAGGAGGGGGAGCACAGACCCCTACTGCTCAGGCTCTAGGACATGTAGCTGCAGTGTATCAGACTTTGGGTGCACTACCTGCGGATGGGGCTAAGCCAGTTGCTGGAGAGGTACCCCAGCCCAGGCTAGCTGCGGATGGTGATCCGCAGAAGTTATTAGATAGATGGACTAGGATTCACCCTCCCATCTTTTGGGGTGAGCGGCATGAGGATGCCCAGGACTTCATTGGCAGGTGCAGGGATAGACTGCACAACATGAGGATATTGGAGTCGCATGGAGTTGACTTCACTACTTTTTAGCTTGAGGGCAGGGCCCGTAGATGGTGGCAGTCCTATGTTCTTGGCAGACCAGCAGGTTCTCCTCCCCTCACTTGGGGACAGTTCACACAGTTATTCCTGTATCAGTACATTCCACCCTCTAAGAGAGAAGAGCTACGGTATCAGTTTGAGCATCTTGAGCAGGGTCAGATGTCGGTGACTGATTATGAGGAGAGGTTCTCCAAGTTGTCTCGCCATGTACTCATGATACTTCCCACAGATGCAGAGAGAGTGCAGAGATTTGTTGCGGGGTTACACCCCACTATTCGATCAGGCATGGCCCAAGAGGTGGAGATGGGTACTAAGTACTAGCTAGTGATTGAGAATGCTCTCAGGATTGAGGGGTATCACCAGAGGGGTAGAGAGTAGATGCAGCAGGATAAGAGGGATAGATTTTCAGGAGAGTTCAGAGGTGCCCCAGCTAGGGGTAGAGGTCACTTCGGGAGGGGTCAGCCCAGCAGGCCCCTGCAATCAGCGCCACCACCCCCTCCCCGAGGTGCTCCAGTGAGGCCTTATTTCAGTGCGATGCCGGAGAGTTCTTACCACCCACCGGCTGTTCAAGGTTCCTCCGGTAGGTATTCTGGATATCAAGGTCCCTCCAGTACTCCCTTCAGTGTCGTGCCAGAGAGTTCATATCACCCACCAGCCATCCGGGGCTCTTCCAGTGGGTATTCGGGCCAGCAGGCTCAGACTTCAGGGCAGCAGGCTATGGTACCGAGAGTATGCTACGAGTGTGGATATTCGGGTCATATGAAGAGGACCTACCCCAGACTTCATAGGTATAATTTCAGTTGGTGGTAGGGATGTTTCGGTATTATTTGATCCAAGGTCTACTTATTCATATGTATCATCTCTGTTTGCTTGTTTCCTGGTTATTTCTCCTGAGCCTTTGGTCACTCATGTTCATGTGTCCACTTCTGTAGGCGATTCTGTGGTTGTGGATCGGATCTACCGGTCCTGTGTGGTCACATTCTGTGGTTTCGAGACTAGAGCAGATCTTTGGTTGCTTTATATGATCGATATTGAGGTCATCCTGGGCATGGATTGGTTATATTCATATCATGTCGTACTCGATTTCCATGCCAAGACTGTTGCACTAGTGATGCCAGGGTTGCCGAAGGTAGAGTGAAAGGGTTCCACAATTGATGCACCTAGTTGGGTTATTTCTTTCCTGAAGGCTCGGTATATGGTCGAGAAGGGGTGTTTGTCTTATTTAGCTTATGTCCGAGACACCACCGCAGAGTCTCCGACGATTGATTCAGTTCCAGTGGTTCAAGAGTTCACCGATGTTTTTCCTTCTGACCTTCCTAGCATGCCTCTGGATCGTGATATTGATTTCTGTATTGATTTGGCTCCAGGCACCCAACTTATATCTATTCCACCATACCGTATGGCTCCTAAGAAGTTGAAGGAGTTGAAAGAGCAGCTTGAGGATTTGTTGGCGAAGGGGTTTGTTAGGCCCAGTGTATTGCCATGGGGTGCACCAGTGTTATTTGTGAAGAAGAAGGATGGGACTATGCGGATGTGCATTGAATACTGCCAGTTGAACAAAGTCACCATAAAAAACAAGTATCTGTTGCCTCGTATCAATGATTTGTTCGACCAGTTGCTGGGTGATAGGGTGTTCTCTAAGATAGACCTGAGGTCAGGGTATCATCAGATGAAGATTCGGGACTCGGATGTTCCGTAGAATGCATTCCGGACTAGATATGGCCATTATGAGTTTTTGGTGATGTCATTTGGCTTGAGTAATGCACCAGCGTCATTTATGGATTTGATGAATAGGGTATTCAGGCCTTATTTTGATTCGTTTGTCATCATCTTCATTGACGACATCTTGATATACTCACGTAGCTTGGGGGAGCACATGCAGCATTTGAGACTAGTGCTTTAAACTTTGCGAGAGCAGAAGCTATATGCTAAGTTCTCCAAGTGTGAGTTTTGGCTAGAGTCAGTAGCATTCTTGGGGCATGTTGTGTCAGGAGGGGGCATTCACGTGGATCCCAAGAAGATTGAGGCAGTTCAGAGTTGGCCACGTCCTACTTCAGTGACCAAGATCAGGAGTTTCCTGGGGTTAGCAAGTTATTACAAACGATTCGTGCAGGGCTTTTCATCTATAGCATCACCTATGGCTAGATTGACCCAGAAGGGTGCTCCATTCTGTTGGTTTGATGATTGCAAGGAGAGCTTTCAAAAACTCAAGACAGCTTTGACTACAGCACTAGTCCTTGTATTGCCTTTACTCTCGGGGATGTATACAGTATATTACGATGCTTCACGTGTTGTCTTGGGATGTGTACTGATGTAGGAGGGGCGAGTTATTGCATATGCATCGCGTCAGCTGAAGATTCATGAGAAGAATTATCTTATGCACAATCTAGAGTTGGCCGCGATTGTTCAGGCTCTTAAGATATGGAGGCATTATCTGTATGGGGCGTCATGTGAGGTTTATACTGATCACCGCAGCTTACAACATTTATTCAAGTAGATGGATCTTAATTTGAGGCAGTGCAGGTGGCTTGAGTTAACGAAGGATTATGACATCACCATTCTTTATCATCCGGGCAGGGCGAATGTGGTCGTGGATGCCTTGAGCAGAAAGGCGGAGAGTATGGGTAGCTTGGCATTCATTCCAGTAGCGGAGCGGCCACTAGCTTTGGACATTCAGTCCTTGGCTAACAAACTTGTGAGGTTGAACCTTTCAGAGCCTAGCTGAGTTTTAGCATGTATGGTTGCTCAGTCTTCGTTATTGGGGCAGATCAAGGCCCGACAGTTCGATGATCTACATTTGGCGGTTCATAGAGAGACGGTACTTCAGGGAGGTGCCAAGGAGGTTTCTATTGGCGAGGATGGTGCTTTGCGGCTTCAGGGCCGTCTATGTGTTCCTAATGTTGATGGACTGAGGGAGAGGATTCTAGAAGAGGCTCACAGTTCGCGGTATTCCATTCATCCGGGTTCCACGAAAATGTATCGTGACTTGAGGCAACATTACTGGTGGCAGAGAATAAAGAAACATATAGTGGAGTATGTAACTAGATGTTTTAATTGCCAGCAGGTCAAGTATGAACACCAGAGGCCGGGTGGCCTACTTCAGCAGTTGCCTATCCCTGAATGGAAGTGGGAGCGCATCACTATAGATTTCGTAGTTGGGTTGTCGCGGACTTTGCGGAAGTTTGATTCAGTATGGGTCATTGTGGATAGGTTGACCAAGTTGGTTCACTTCATTCCAGTGGCGACTACTTATATAGTCGGAGCGGACAGTTCAGATTTTAGAGGACATGCTTAGAACATGTGTGATTGACTTTGGAGGGCAGTGGGATCAGTTCTTGCCTTTAGCGGACTTTTCGTACAACAACAACTATCAGTCCATCATAGAGATGGCTCCATATGAGGCTTTATATGGTCGACATTGTCGTTCTCTTATCGGGTGGTTTGAGCCCGGTGAGGCTAAGTTGTACGGTACAAATTTGGTACAGGATGCCTTGGATAAGGTAATGTTGATTCAGGAAAGGCTTCGTACAACTTAGTCCAGACAAAAGAGTTACGCGGATCAAAAGGCGCGTGATGTATAATTTATGGTTGGCGAGAAGGTTCTCTTGAAGGTCTCGCCAATGAAGGGCATTATGAGGTTCGGGAAGAAGGGCAAGTTGATCCCAAGGTTTATTGGTCCCTTTGAGGTGTTGAGGCGAGTTGGGGAGGTTGCCTATGAGCTTGCTTTACCCCCCAACTTATAGGGCATTCATCCAGTTTTTCATGTATCGATGCTTCGAAAGTATCATGCCAACCTATCCCATGTGTTGGACATCAGTACTATCCAACTGGATGGGAGTTTGGGTTATGAGGAGGAGCCAGTTGCCATTATTGATAGACAGGATCGCCAGTTGAGGTCCAAGAGGATTTCTGCAGTAAAGGTCCAGTGGAGGGGCCAACCGGTCGAGGAGGCAACTTGGGAGTCCGAGGAGAACATGCGGAGCAGATATCCACACTTATTCAGCAGCTCAACTACTTTTCTATGTCCGTTCAAAGAAGAACGTTTATTTAAGAGGTGGAGAATGTAACGACCCGACTGGTCATTTTGCCTTTTCGTCGTTCCCCTAAATAAAACTTCCCACACTTGCCTCAGCTAATTTACGACTTGCGGGGACGATTAGTTCGGGTTTTGGAGGAATTTTGAGTGATATATGCCCACTTGAGTTCTTAGAACTTTCTAAAACACTAAGTTTTACTTTGGTCAACATTTTGAGAAAATGGACCCAGATTCGTGATTTGATGATCCCGGAGGGTCCGTGGGAAAATATGGGACCTGGGCGTATGCCCGGAATCGAATTCCGAGGTCCCTAGACCGAGTAATGAATTTTTATTAGAAATTGTTAATTTGAAGTTTTAAGGATTCAAAGAAACTAAGTAATGATGGATCTCATGGGTATCAGGCTCGTATATTGGTTCCGAAGCCTGGTACAGGTCCGAAATATCATTTAAGACTTGCCCGTAAAAATTTGGGGTCAATCCGAGTAGTTTTAGGGCGATTTGGCCCGTTACAGGAAAATTAAGAACTTGAAGTTCATAAGTTTGATTCATTTGGTTTTAGGGGTGATTCCTAGATTTAGCATTGTTTTGGTTGTTCCCAAGGTTCAAGTAGGTCTGTCTTGTGATTTCAGACTTGTTGGTATGTTCGAGCAGGGCCTGGGAGCCCCCAGCGTCAATCAGACGAGGCTCGAGTGAAGTGAAAAATTTGAGAAAGGGTTGAAGGTTGCTGCTTCTATCATAACCGCACCTGCGGTTGGTGGACCGCAGGTGCGAGACCGCAGAAGCGGTCCGTGTATAGCAGAAGCTGCCCCCAGGAACCACAGATGCGGCTCCCTAGCCGCAGAAGCGGCTCCGCAGATGCTGGCTTCAGATCGCAGAAGCGGCTCCGCAGATACGGGTTGCAGACCGCAGAAACGGTCCCAGCCTTCCCTCCCCCTTTTCGCAGATGCGGTCTCATTCTAGCAGATGCAGGACCGCAGATGCGGTCCCATTCTCGCAGATGCGGAAATCGCTGGGCAGTGAGGTTCACTTAATACGGGTTCCAAGTCATTTTTATCACATTTTCACTCTTCCATTGACGATTTTGGGAGCTTTGGGGAGAAGACTTTCACTTAGCATTGTGAGGTAAGTTTATTCCACCCATCCTTAGTTTAATACTTGTGTATTAGGTATATTAAACACTAGAAATTGCATAAAAACAAGGGGTTAGAGCAAGACCTACGGTTCTAATAAAACTTAGATTTAACCACGACTATTGTTATGGAAATAATTAGAAATCGCATATTATTGACCCTTAGGTTGTAGAGAACAACTTCCTTCGAAAAATCTCGGAATCCGGGCACGTGGGCCCGGGGTCGGAATTTAGGAAACTTGTGTTAATTGTTGGGAAATTGCTTAAATAGCTAGAATTCGATCTTGTGAGTCTATATTGACTAGTTCTTACTTCATATAACTAGTTTGGGATTGTTCGGCTCCAAATTGAGGGCTTGGACTTGTTCTTGATATTTGAAAGTGCGCTTTGGAGCGAGGTGAGTCTTCTTTCTAATCTTGTAAGAGGGAATTGTCCCCATAGGTGTAATAATTGAAGTAGTTGTCATTATATGCGGGGGCTACGTGCGCACTAGGTGACGAGAGTCCGTATGTAGCGACTATTATGTTAAGTTCGGGGAGTCTAGGGCCCAAAAGCATGCTCTACGTGATATTCTTGTAACTTGATGTTAAATTCGGAGTTGTATAAATTATTTATTTAAGGTAAATGCAACTAGTGAGGGAGCCTTATTCTATTTGGTCCATAAAAGAGAATTTGGGAATTTCCTGTGAATGACTACTCCTCAAATATACGTTATTGTCTGCTTGTGATGATTTTATTTATGTTTGACCACGTCGCACGTGTGATTCGCGAGCGGGGTAATAGATGCATCTATGGTTCGAGTCGTTCGACCCTCGGCAGTGCAAATTTATTTTTATGTTGGATTGGGTCGTACGTCCCTTGGTGTTATTTGTGCATGATTTGCTTAGCACTTTCTCTGTGGACTAGACTTCATATCTGCTTAATATATATATGGACACTCATGATGATATTTGGAAAAGAACTGTCATTCCATGCTTATTAATACTAATACCTCGTGTTATTCCTGCTTATTAAAATTTCTGCTCATATTATTTGACCTTAGTAAGTATCGAGTCGACTTATCGTTTCTACTTCTTCGAGATTAGATAGGATACTTACTAGGTACATATTATTTATGTACTCATACTACACTTCTGTACTTAATTGTACAGGATCTGAGGCAGGTGGATCTGGTTATCAGTCTGGTGCGCATCCTTGAGCGGACCCGAGACTTCTACGATGAGTTGCTTCCCTTCCCATGCCATTCAGCAGCCTGAAGAAGTCTTTCTTATATATTTACTTTTGTTGTCTATCCTGATTCAGATAGTAGGATAGTGCGATTCTTTTGTATATTCTACTAGTTGCCCATAGCTTGTGACACCAGGTCTTAGCACACACTCGAGTAGACATTTATTTTTGTGTTGTATTATCACTTTGATACAGTATTGATCATTTCTGACCTCAACTTTAAATCGAAGGAATCTGTTGCGCTTAGTTTTGGTAAAGGTAAAATGAGAACTTAATTATACTTCCCTGTCGGCTTCCCTGATAATGGTGTCGGGCACCATCATGACCTACTATGGAAATTGGTCGTGACATGATTTGTTCTCACAAGCTGTTATGTAAAACTAAAATATGAGATCTGATCTGATACCAATTGAAAGTACAAGGTGGGGGGGGGGGGGGAATTTTGATTTCTCATTTTGTAGCTAAGTAGTTGACTAGTTTACCAAGTAGTGGACTGAAAGTACATGCAAGATAAAATTAAATACAGAATGTAAATTGTAGAAATTAAATAATACCTAGATATTTATACTGATCATTCAGATTCAATGTGAATCCTACTCCAGTTCCCTTAGGTTGCAAATGTGTTTTCTCTTCAAAGCTCCTTGAATAACTTTGTACAAGTGTGTTGATGTTATCTTTGAACACCAACTTTCTTTTGGTTCTAAGTACACTTGTAGTAATTTTGATACAATGCCTCACAAATATTTTTCTCCTTTTCTTCCTTCTACGAGTTACACAGTAAACTACACTCATATTACAATGCTTGTTTAGACTAGAACAAAGAGCACGAAGTTGGTTTGATCAAAGTATGTCTTCTCTTCTCCGATGCAATATATACACTTTGAACTTTTCTTTTCTTTGATTGTGGAAGATCATTGAGAGACTTGCAGTCCTAAGGGAATTGATTCTTAGAGTTGAATCAATTTTGATTCATTCCAAGAATAAGTGTGGAGCTTCCTGATTTTAGATCTTGATCGACAGACTTTCCATTTGTGAGCGAATCTTCTTGAGAATATCATCCCTAGATTGATCCTTTTATTTTAGAGATTGATATCTTTCCTTTAAAACACATATATTCAGTGATATTGATCGACGGTATTTTAGCAGTCTCGAACTCGTCTAATCTTGGACCTTCCTTTCTTATTCTCCGTCATCTAGGGGTTGGGATCCGGTCCAATGATTTTTACTCCAATATTCTTTGCTACTTATTTCAGATTGTGCCAACTCAGTAGACTAACATCTAAAGGCTATAGTTCATTTTCATAGAAAACTCAAACTAACGTCCGTTAATTGCTTTCTTTCTCTGCTCTTTGCAACACAAACTTGTTGAAATTACTATCTTTCCCATTGGCCACAAGAATAAACCCAAAACCACCACATTCCACTATGATAATATGCAACTAATGCTCTAAATTTTTTTTTGAATCAAAAAGGTCTTTGAGATTGTTTACCGTAAAAATGGTAATAACAATTAAATTTGATTATGGGACTCTAAAAATACGCCATCTATTTTTAGGGTAGTTGTTAAGCATTTGATGCTATAAGTAAGACTTAGAAACGAGATTGGAGTTAGGAATAAGGTGATAATCAAACTGATAGGTTAACAATCGGGGCCTCGAGATCGATTCCGGTGCTCGGCTGGGAGCTACTGGAGGTAGTTGAAGAATGACAAACAATTATAATAAAATCAACGAAGGCTCTTTATGTCCAATGAAAAGAAATAAATAATGAACAATAATGAGTATAATAAATGAAAGCAATAATATCAAGAGAATATGTTAGAGAACAAAAAGAATGTTCTTGAATATTTCGTGTGGAGCAACTGAAGCAACAGAGATTTATAAAATGACAAGGATCCCCTTTATATAGGAGGGGAATCCCAACATAGTACAAAATAAATTAATGACAAAGAAGCACAGATGAGACAACTATATGACACCCTGATTAAGGGATAGGGTAGTCCACTAGGCTCTGTCAGCCCTAGCCATGTCCCTTGGGAACTCCCCATTTCTACCATGGCCGTGGTCAACGTTATCCCAAGATCGGGTGTCGACGAACCTCGAGTGAGGAAACTTGACCATAGCCTTGTAGTCTCGAGACTTCGAGCTGGTCTTCTAAGGTGCCTCGATGACGAGAAATTGGACCCTCCAATTTCACCATATACAAATAGTACCCGCATTTCTTAGAGAGGATAGATAAGAAACGATGTCGACATCCGACTCTTCAAACTTCCTGCAATGATGTCATATTGATGAGGCAAGCCTCCGTGATTACCG
This sequence comes from Nicotiana tabacum, assembly GCF_000715075.1. Taxonomy (NCBI): domain Eukaryota; kingdom Viridiplantae; phylum Streptophyta; class Magnoliopsida; order Solanales; family Solanaceae; genus Nicotiana; species Nicotiana tabacum. The sequence continues at coordinate 19,981,707 of NC_134085.1, forward strand.
AAACGTCCCATGGACTTGTCTTTTCAGCATCATTGAATGCGCTGCCGATTCCCATTCTTCAAAGCGACAGTATCGTCATCGATCCAGTTTCTAATAATGCATTGATTACACCTGCCGATCCGTCTGTCAAAGTCATTGATGGCGTTGTTGGCCATACTATCACCCACTACAAATTAGGGCCTTTTGGTACTTTCTTTTTATCCAACTGCCTTTCAACATCCATCCATCCCTTTCTTCTCATTATCCTCCTCCATTGCTACCCACCATGTTTGGGGTCTATGGCCTCAATGTCTTATGGTGGCGTTCTTATCAGCCATGCCATGACCTTTTGTCTAGATTTTCCTTTGTTGAGCGAGATTATACTATCTCGTCGCTGTTGTTGCTTTTGTTACAGTTGTCACTGCTGTCGGCATTGGTTTGAGGTGATGAGATAGGGGGTCCAACCTATTCTGACTTAGGAGGATGTTTGGATTCTACATTGCTGCTGGGGAGAGCATTCGGACTATACACCGTTGCTCACTCTTCAACCCTAGCCTGATGTGGCACTTCATCCCCTTAGTTTTCCAAGGGATAAAATGGCACAACCGACCGTTAAACTTTCACGGCACAATGTCCCAGAAGGCGGACTCGAAATGGTGTGCACGTAGGGTTAACGCTCGCCGAATCTTCAACCTCTGGCTTCGGCGGGCTATGTCTCTTTTTTCAGCTTCTTCTGCGTCACTTCCCTCTTCTTCATCTTTGCTTTTTCCTCTTCTTTATCTTCGCCCTCGGAGGTATTATTCTGGAGGACCGAGATGAAACCCTAGAGGAGGTAGCAGTGGAAGATATTGACGCCAGAGATACATGCCAGAAGAGATGGTGCTCGAAGATACTGCTGCCGAGGATGCACCTTTGGGAGTAGGCTAGGCTCTAGGTTTTTTGCTATATGTGTACTTTTTCTCTTTGTTGTTTCTGTGTAAGGACCCTTCATGGGCTTTTTTAATCATATGTAAGGACCCCTCATGGGCTTTTGTAATCAAAAACTTTTTATGAATACAAAGAAATTTCTTCAATTTTTTCTTCGATGCTTGTTGTATTCCCTTTCATTGGCACTTATAGAGACTTTGAATGCATGAATCTAGCGGCTACTGTCAATATCAAAGCCAAATGTGAGTATTTTTCCTGAAATTTGATTTACTAATACGACCTCTTGCGGAACCCTTTCGTCGTTCCTTGGATTGAGCCTGGATTAGACTGATAAACTGGGGTCGTCAGGACTCTTATTTCGAGTTGAATGAAAATAATGCTTAGAGCCTTGAGACCGTGACTTATCATTTAGACCTTGCGGTTATCTTTGAGGGGAAATTCGCTCAGAGATCTGAGGATAGGGACTACCATTAGCTTTCGAGAGCAGTCCCTGAGTGAGGGCTCGATCAAAACCCTGGCCACCTAGAAATTTGTTCTAAACTGAGCGTAGATAGCCTTAAGGCACTGTAGGTAGTTTACGGAAGGGGGTTTGTCCAAACTCAGACTCTACCCCAGGGCCAAGTCCATACAGGTGGAGTTTAAGTGCTTATTTCTTTCTTGATTTTTGTAACGATGCCAATAGCTTCTTGGAGCCTGACCTTTCTTTGGTGGAGGTCCTCGAGGTTGGGTACCACCTCGGGACTGCAACGATGCTATTGGCTTTTTAGAGCCTAAATTTTCTTTGATGGAGGACCTCGAGGTTAGGTACCACCTCAGGACTGGCGATGATGACGTTGGCTTCTCAGGAGCTAACTTCTTTTTTTATGGAGGTCCTCGAGGTCGGGTACCACCTTGGGACTAGAGATGATGTCGTTGGCCTCTCAGATCCTAACTTCTTTTTTGATGTAGGTCCTCGAGGTTGGGTACCACATCGGGATAGGTGATGATGTCATTGACCTCTCAGAGCCTAACTTCTTTTTTGATTGAGGTCCTCGAGGTCGGGTATCACCTCAGGACTAGCGATGATATTGTTGGCCCTTAGAGCCTAACTTCTTTTTTGATGAAGGTCCTCGAGGTCGGGTACCACCTCGGGACTGGTGATAATGTCATTGGCCTCTTAGAGCCTAACTTCTTTTTTATGGAGGTCCTTAAGATCGTGTACCACCTTGGGACTGGCGATGATACGAGTATTTCCTTTCTCAAAACATTACATGGCATCACCTAATATATGATATGGTTGACAAGTTGTTGGGACGATTTGGTGATATTGGCCAGTGTTTTTAATCGGCTTTGAGGCAAACGGACCTTCGCCGTTTTTCCATATACATATAGGGATGTTTATGCTCTTTTGGAGATCCCACCATTTTAAGTAGTTACCCTTCTTTTTCTGCGTTAAGTTTTTCATTACATCAGTACTAATTTACTTGCACGAATTCCTGTTTTCAGTTCTCTAATTTTTCCATAGCTATGACTGCTACATTGGGGTCTGTTCGGCAGAGAGTGGAGTGTTCTACCTCTGATATTCAAGACCAACGAGAGTATACCTTGAAGATTACTTTTTTGATAAGAGAAGAGCACCTTGAGTTGGTGAGAAAAGACTACGGATGGGGGGAGGGGGGGAGAAAGTGGTGTTACTGACACTTTCCCCAGATGAGGGCATCACGGACCGTGCTGACAGATTTTTGAATGTGTACACGTATCTTTTCACACTAGGCCCTCTTGATAGGGTTGTTATCGACTTCTATTCAATGCATTGGGTTATTTGGCGCAGATCCATCCGTTATTTTGTCGAATAGTTTTGATGATGAGATTTTTCACAGAGAAGGCATGGCTTGAACTTACGCTCAGTCATCTTATTAGGCTGTACCGGGCTTTTCACCATCGAGGTCTACTAACGTTGCGATGCCGATCGACCATGCCCTTCGTTGTTGATGATGAGGAAGACGGAGATCGGGAGTGGATGAGTCACTTTGTCTGAGTGCGGACCATTGACACTATCCCCGTGGAGCTTATGCCATTCCCTAAGGAATGGAACTATACATGTAAGTGGTGCATTCCTTGCCTTCTTAGTTTAGCTTATGCCGAAAACTAGTCTCGTAACCGTTCCTTCTTTCTTTTTCTGTAGCGGTTTCATGGGCGCCAGGCAGCATTCCTGATTTGTTGGATTGCATTCTAAAGTTGTTGAACCACTCGACCTGTGATGAGTGCATGTGGCGGGCTTTGTCCTGGGGCAGATGGGAAGAAAATCATCATGGTGCGTGTTGTGCTATTTTTTCCTTTCCCTTCCTTTGTTTGGAGAGTCATTTTCCCTTTATGTGTATTAATCTTGCTGTTGTAGGCATCAAAGAGCCTTCCGAGGCGAGGCTGTGTTCCTCTAGAGAAGGGGAAGGGTTGCCATCTTCCGGGCTAAAAAACGACAACAATAAGTGAGAAATGCTTTTTCAGGGCGATGGCACTCAAAGCAAGGCAAAACGGGATCAGGGCTTCAAAGCGGAAGCATCGTCCGAGCCTGTCGCATCCATGGTTCCTGGTTCTGGAATGATGGTTTCCCCATTGTCGTCGCCCTCTTTTTTTTGCTGACAATACTTCGAGGGATACGAGAAACTCGGGGTCGCACACACGGAGTGACTATGCCTCGACTGGAGTTGATCCTTTTAGAGCTGAGGGAACTAGGTTGGCAGATGTGCGCTCGGCCTTCAAGGATGCCTAGCGGCTTCACTTTGTGGTGAGTTTCGGCACAGGCCTTTCGAGCTTCACGCCTTCCCTTCCTTATTGGGTTTTCTTTTGCAGGCCTTCAACAAGCTTAAGTCCAAGCTGCTTCATTGTGAAACCAGGCTTCGGAAAGCTCTGGATGGGGAGAGATCCCTTACGCTCCTCTGTGATGAAAAGGAGATCGAGTCGGTACACTTGCGGTATGAGGTGAGCCAGAGCTTGAATTATGAGAACTACTTGAAGGAGCGGGTAATTTTCTGTTTTAGGTGAGCGTGCATTCCGCCTTCTAGTTTCCGAGGCTAACACTTTGTTTATTCCAGTTGTAGAAAAGGACGGAGGACCTAGAGATCCTTCAGGATGAAGTTGGCCGAGCTAGGCGTGAGCACAGTGAGCTAATAGCTCGGGCGGAGGTTCAGGCTTTAGAGGGAGAGGGTGATCTGGTTAAAGTTCCTACTTTTGAGGCTCAACTTTGCTTAGCTCGTGATAATGCTTTGGTTCAAACAGATACGATTACGAAGCTCGAGTCTGAGCTTTCGAAGGTCAGGGCTGAGATCATACATGCCCGAGCTGAAGTCGTAATGAGCCAAACTAAGGCTGACCAGAAGATGGTGATCTATTTAAAGAATGCTACCGCTGCTCAAGCTGAGCTGAGAAGGATCCTCGACCGCGAAGAGAGGATTGAAGAATATGCTCATTGCAAATCTCGAAGAAAGACTCTCGAGGAGATCCGTGCCACGGTTTTTCTCTCTTGGAAGAGTTGGCGTGAGCGAGGGCGGACGAGCATGATGCTCGGTTACTTCTTTCTGGCCCCGAAGAAGGCGAAGATGAGGCCGATAGGCCGTAGCCCCTGGGGGGCATAGATTTTGCCATCTGTATGTAGTATTTTCTAAGTGTGTTTGTAGATGGAGATTGCAGTTTTCGTGTATGTGTATAAAAGAGAACCTCATGGCTTTACTTCTTTTGTACCTCTTTCTGTCTCGATTTTGGCCAAGTGATCTGGTCTTTGAGTTGGTAGGAATCCTTAGATTTGTGATATGGCCCTGGGGCCTATTAGGCTGGCCCCGTAGGCTCTTATGCACTTGGTCGATGTGACCTTTTATGTGGGATGGCGACAATGGCTCTTACACCTTACTCTTAGGCATATTTAGTTAACTATTTTTGGTTCAGCCTCCGAATCGAGTTTCGACTCGAGCTCGTTCGACTACCAAGTTTTGTATTTGTGCGGGCTGGCGACAATGGCTCTTACGCCTTGGGTCGAAGTGACCTGTTATGTGTGTTGCCATGAGGCTCAATAGGCTGGCGATAATGGTCTTACGCTTTGGGTCGAAGCGACCTTTTATGTGGGTTTTATTTTTCCCTTGATAAGGATTTTTTGAAATAGTGTTTGCCTGACTCTTCGACAGCTTAATAAAAAGCCTCGATTGTGAGTCGTTATATGGCGATGATCAAGCACTTTGGGAGGTTTGGATCGGAGGCTAAGTATCTCGAAGCCAATGTTTAGGAGCTGACATGGTCGAAGCTCTTTTGCCTCTATCAAGGGTAACCTATTTAACCGGATCTTTTCGAAGTAGATTCGATGTAATTGAAGGCTTGCAATTTTGTAGTGACGATCGGGAGTCCCGAAGTTGCATTAGTTCAGTTGGTACAACCTTGTCACCGGAGTCATTTTTGTTCGGATAAAGCCTTTAAGTCCCGAGTGAAGTAGTTTCGGCATCTATATCGATGGTATGCCTTTTTAGGGGTCTTACAAGTTCGATATTTAGCAGAAACTTTGAGATCGGGTTTATGCCTTTAGTAAGGTCTTAAAAATTTTACATGCCTTTGAGGTCTTACAGTTTTTGATACTTGGTACAAGGATTGTTCATGCCTTGCTTGAGGTCTTACAGATATTGCTGCTGCCTTACGTAGGTCTTACGAGACCAAGTCTGCCAGCTCGGGGGTCTTATGGCCTCGGGTTTCTTAATGATTAGTGATTGGCGACAGTCCCCGAGTCATCGAGGGTATCTTGACTTGGAAGTTGTTACTTGTAAACTTTGCATTGCCTCATTGAGGGCTTACAATTTCGGAGATTCTGACCCTGAGGTTGTGCGTTTTTGAGATTTTCATGCCAGTCCCTGAGTGTTCGGGGCACTTTCGGCGACATTTTGTGGTTTTCATGTTGCCTCGTTGAGGGCTCACGAGTTTGGAGTCCCGACCTAGGGGTCGTTCAGGTGTTGAATTATTGATGCCAGTCCCTGAGTGCTCGGAACGTTTTCGATGAAGGAATTGTTTTTGCAAAAATGGTGAGTTTCTTTTGGAGTGTGAGATGCTTTGACAAAAGGTATTATTTGATTACTTGGTACAAGTATACATGTTTCTGCCATCGGGGTCTGGCTATACGAACACGGTTCGTTCGACCGTTTGGCTTGGTACATCATTTTCTTATTGGGACCCCATTTGGCATTTTTTGGCTTTTCTGAGCGGATGGACTTCCGAGGGAGATGCCCCATAGTGTTTGAGGTTGATTGCAAAAGAAGCCTTGAATACTTGTCGAGTAGTCCTTAGGTAGCATGTGAGGGTTGCCTCATTAAAAATCATGCCGGTAAAACCCTCATTAATAGTTGCTTTAAAACCTTAAGGTCTTCGGGTTGGGTTAGCACTTTGACTGCTCCGGTCTGGCACCTTTGTAAAGGTTAGTGTGAAATATAAAATGAAAAGGAAGATGATTATACCTTAGCGTGGGATGTGCCAGCGATGTTTTGAGGTTCGATATGTTTTACTCGCTCGTGATGAGGATGCGGTACGATCCTTTGCTTTATTTAATCGGGCCTAACTGAAGATGTAGTTTGATCACCATTTGGCCCCTTTGCGGGTGGAGGTATTGGTGACGGCGCCAAATCGTGCATCGCGAACATTTCTCTTGCCGCATGTTGTTCCCTGTAGACGGTTTTAATTAAATCCTTTGCCAGGAATTTCATCATTTGGTGGAGGGTGGATCGTACTTCTCTTATGCAGTGTATCCATGGCCTCCCAAACAAAGCGTTGTACCTCATGTCTCTTTCAATGACATGAAATTTGACATTCAGGGTTGTGTCGGCCACGTTGACTGGGTGGGTGATTTCTTCTTTCGTTATTTCACTTGCCATGTTGAATCCGTTGAGGACTTGAGTGGCGGGCACAATTTTGTCAGGCAGTCCGAGCTGCTCTATTACCCTCGACCTGATAATGTTTGTCGAGCTACCTAGATCTACGAGTACACATTTTATTTGAAAAGTATTTACAAGAAAAAGATTATGAGTGCGTCATTGTGGGGTTGAGACAAGGTATCAGTGTCCTCTTCACTGAATGTGAGGGCAACCTCGGGTATATACCCCCGGGTTCGCTTATCTCTAGTGATGGATATTTTTGTCCTTCTCATCACAGGTTCTTGTGGGGCATCGATGCCTCCCAATATCATGTGGATGACATGTTGTGGCTCAATTGTTTCGTTCTTCTTGGCCGCATCTCTTTCTCAGAACTGATTTTTGGCTCGGTCACTGAGGAATTCCTGGAAATGACCTTTGCTAAGTAGTCGAGCTACCTCTTCTCAGAGTTGGTGGCAATCCTCGGTCCTATGGTCGTCTGTGTTGTGAAACTCACAAACTAAGTTATGATTCCTTTGTGAAGGATCTGATTGTACAGGCCTGGGCCATCTGGCGTCTCTAATTTTGCTGAGGGCGAACATGATGTCCGATACATCGACATTGAAGTTGTATTTTGATAAGTGAGGTGCCTCTGTTGGTCCTGCGTTCCTATCGAACCCCGGTCTGTTGATGGGTCCCCGAGGATTCTGTCCTTGGTCTAGCCTTCGATCGTTACAAGGTAGTTTGCGCCTCGGGGCATTCCTTCTGTCTTCGATATATGGCTAATATCTTTATTTGTTTGGTTTTGGCTCCTTTGCCAGGAGCCTACTTGGGTACACTGAGCCCGAGGGGGCTCCCAACTGGTCATCTTCGACCCTAATTTTTGACTGGTATCAGTTGTGGACGTCCGACCAGGTCACATCAGGATATTCGACCAGATTCTCTTTCACCTGCCTCGAAGCGACCGAGCTTCGCTCATTCAAACCTTACGTGAAGGCCTGCACCGCCCAATCGTCAGAGACCTGTGGTAGTTCCATTCGTTCCATTTGAAAGCGAGATACAAATTCTTGCAGCATCTCGTTCCCCCTTTGCTTGATTTTGAAGACATCGTATTTCCTTATTGCTACTTTGATGGCACCAGCATGTGCTTTTATGAAGGAGTCTGCCAGCATGGCAAATAAGTCTATGGAGTTAGGAGCTAGGTTGTGATACCACATCATGTCCCACTTCGAGTGTGTTTCCCCGAACTTCTTTAGTAAGACAAACTCGATCTCGTCGTCCCTTATGTTGTTTCCCTTCACTGTGCAAGTGTAAGCAGTACCGTGCTCATTGGGGTCTGAGGTCCTGTTATATTTTGGGGGTTCTAGCATTCTAAGCTTCTTCGGAATGGGTTTCGGAGTCGCTTCCTCTAGGAACGGCCTTTGTATAAACTTCTTCGTATCCACACCTTTCAGGGTCAGGGGCGCGCCCGGAATTTGGTCGACCCAGGAGTTGTAGCTCTTGACCTTTTTGTCGTTGGCTTCTATTATTTTCTCATATAATTCGATCCTTCTGGTAAGGTCCTTGAGAATTTTTACGATGACGGGATCGGCCATCGACCTGTTATTACTCGATCTATCAGGTACTTGTTCGGCTGGGGGAGCTGCCCCCGATGCTACCGTGCTAGGAGTTTTCTGGTGACTCTATAGCTGAGCAATAGCCAGCTGTTGTGCCTACAACATTTCGAAAATAACATGAAGGCCAACCTCCCGTTCTTCTTAGTTGGGTTTTTTTTTAGCTTCTTGTGGATCTCTTTGATGCACGCTCATGTCAGTATGGGAGCTTACATCAATGCATTGAGTGTCGCGTGAGACCGCGTCCACGGGGATTTGTTCTGGTGCATTCCCAGGGTTTTGTGGTGGCACATCAACACCTAGAACACCGACATCGTTTTCTCCGTGGTCCTCAAGATTGTTGTTTACTGGGTCGGACATTTTGACCTGAAATCGAAGATCTTTGGACAAGAAAAAGCGTGAAAGATAACTTGTGTTGTGTAGCTAAACCAGCAAGAAAATAATCACTATTATTTTTGGCCCCACGTTTGGCACGAAACTATTTACCGTGAAAATGGCAATAACAATTAAATTTAATTATAGGACTCTAAAAATACGCGATCTATTTTTATGCTAGTTGTTAAGCAGTTGATGCTATATGTGAGACTTAGAAATGAGATACGAGTTAGGAATAAGGTGATAATCAAATTGATAGGTTAACAATCAGGGCCTTGAGGTCGATTCCGATGCTCGGCTGGGAGCTACTAGAGGCAGTTGAAGAACGACTAACAGTTATAATAAAATCAACGTAGGCTCTTTATGGCCAATGAAAAGCAATAAATGATGAATAATAATGAAGATAATAAATGAAAGCAATAATATCAAGAATTTACAAAATGATGAATAATAATGAAGATAATAAATAAAAGCAATAATATCAAAAGAAAATTCTTGTATATTTCGTGTGGAGCAACTAAAGCAACAAAGATTTACAAAATGACAAGGATCCCTTTTATATAGGAGGATAATTCCAACATAGTACAAAATATATTAATGAAAAAAAAGCGTGTAGATGGGACAGCTAGATGACACCCTGATTAAGGGCTAGGGTAGTCAACTAGGCTCTGCCAGTCCTAGCCATGTGCCTTGGGAACTCCCCATTTCTACCGTGGCCGCGGTCGACATTGTCCCAAGATCGGGTGTCGACGAACCTCGAGGGAGGAAACTAGACCATAGCCTTGTAGTCTCGAGACTTATAGGTAGTCTTCTGAGGTGCATTGATGACGAGAAATTGGACCCTCCGATTTCACCGTATATAGAGATAATATGGTTAAACCTTTGTGGAGGGTTGAGGAAGAGGGAAAAAAGCATTTAGAAGTAGTCCCTTCACAACTCCTTATAATCCTCCACTACATACCGAAGATCAATAGCACAAAGCATGTAAATGGAAACTGTAAAAAAAGATAATGAAAATGGAGGTGAATATCACCGTCAAGTGAAGTACCAAAATTTCTTGCACTCGAATTTGAAATTTCAAGAAATATTTGAAAATACAAGAGGGGAGATGAATTGTTTATATTAATATTTTAATCACTACAAGTTGACTAGTTTTTTAATTAGTCGACTAGATGTAATAACGTGATAGCAGTAAGAGCAGAATTTAAGATGCATAAATAAAGTGCAGGAATTAAAGATATCAGAATTTCTATACTGGTTCGGATTCAATGTGAATCCTAGTACAGTCCTCTTGGGTTGCAAGGGAATTCTCTTTTAGTGAATGAATTTCTCAAGTACAAAGTGAATGGTTTGGTTTACACAGATGGCTCAGTTCCTATATCACTCGTTTCTTCTTGATACAATGCCTCACCAATACTTTTCTCTCTTTCTTCTTGTTACATAACAGATCTAGTAGAACTATAATGTTTGTTTGCAGTAGAACAAAGAGAGGGTATTTAGTTCAATCAAAGTATGTTTGTCTAAGGCTTAATGATGTGTATAAGTACTTTGTAGGAGGCCATTTACTGAAGAGAATTGACAACCCAAGAGATTTAATCCTTGGAAAGAAATTGATTCTTTCCAAGAATAAGGTTATTTCCATTGCTCTTCCTTGATGAGAGGATATTGATAGCTTTCCTTCTACAAATCTTGATAACGCGGGTGTACTCCCTAATTTTTGGTCCTTCTGAAAATAGCAGCTTGTCGTTGCTCTTCCTTGATGAGAGGGCATTGATAGCTTTCCTTCTGCATATCTTGATAACGCGCGTTTACTCCTCGATTGTTAGTCCTTCCCAAAATATCATCTTGATTGATCATCTTGCAAGATCTTTGATGCTTTTTTTCCGCTCCAATCAATCTCTGATTGATTGCCTTTCTGAATGTCTAGTTGGTTGATTGATTCCTTCAATCTTGAATTCTTTCCTTAAGTTAATATACCAAAAGCAGTTATATTATTTTTCATCATTAAAACTAAAATCTAACAATCTCCCCCTTTTTGGTGATGACAAAATAATATATGTAAACATGTAAACATCAGTTGACTTCCCTGTATTTTACTCCCCCTCAATGAGTGTAGTTGGATCCCCCTCAGTAGGTGCTTCCATTAGTCGACTGCTTCTGCCATATCTCTGACTCCCCATCAAGTGGTGCTGTTGGGACATTTTTTAGTTAGCTTCTCCCGTAGTATCTATAGTCGACTTCCCATGCAATGGATGTACTTGCACTATCTGCATGAATATAAATATCCTTTCTCCCCCTTTTTGGCATCATCAAAGAGGGGATAAGATAGCAACACACTATAGACTATAAACATGATATGCTAGCAGAGTTATAGCAAAACAAAACATATTGTCTAAACAACATAAAGAAAAGCAAAAATCATCCAATCGACTGGTTATCCAGTCCAAAACAGCACAACAAAAATATTGTCTTAAACTTCCATATTAATGATGCAAGAAATAAGTAAGAGTGTTACATATTGCCTCATTTAGTTGATCAAAGCTGGTATTGGTTGAGATAGTCACTCCATCAAGCCTGTCGTGTACCTTCTTGAATGTCTTGACTGTGTTTTTCCTAACTCTGAGAACTGCAACTCTTATCTTTGAAACATCAGACCCTGTCTCTTTTGAGATTGCATGAATATCTCCAACATTGGACTAGGTAGCAGGAAGTAGATCTTTGATGCCGGACAACTGATTATCAATGGCAACTAGTTTCTCAGCAAGGTCAGGGCACTAGGACTATGATAGGAAACAGAGGGTTTGGGTTTTGGATCAAGTTGAGCATGTTTGACTTCACCTTCTTGTTTCTTTACCCATGAGCCCTTCACACACATATACCTCATACTTGCAAATTCTCTGGCATTGTATGATTTTGAAACAGAGATGAAGGGACATTCAGAGATAGGGATATTATGTGCCTCCAGAATGTGAGCAAGGGCCATGCCATAGGGCATACTGGTGGGATCATCAGCACTCTCAATCATAAAATTGATGACCAGGAGGATAGTATGACCTTGAGTTTTGTCACAAGGCAATAGATAAGAAAGATATCTCTTTGAGAGAAGGTGGAAAAAGAGCTAGAACAAGGAAGCAGAGTAGTTGCAACAATATGGGCTAGAACACGAGTTTCAAACTTAGATCACTAGTACCTAACTAGTTTGGGAGAGAATCATATGGACACTCAACAATACACCTTTTTTCTTGATCAAAAGTGATTTCAAAGTCATCATGCCCGGATTTTTTTTTAAAGCATGGGAAAACCAGAACACTTACACTGGAACTTTGAATCAAACATGGCGCAATCAAAAACAATGTACTTCCCTAACACTAAGGATTCCAACTTATCAGAATTACTGGAATGAAGATTTATATAAAACATTTGCACTAGGGGTTCATAGACTTTAGGAGGGCGAACAAAAAAGAATTTAGACTAGCCCTGATGAACAAACAGATCTTTTACCTTACAATTTAGGGCTTCCATGTCATCAAGGTCGACTATCCTCCCATGAGCAATTGGCTTGTCTTTCAAAACGATGAAAACATCCCTATTTGGAGAGTCCCAGAAATTTAGGTCAGACTCTAAAGAACTAGAGAGATCTATTTTCAGTTTCTTTGGAGTAAAGGATTCAGGGGGACCATGGCTTTTTCTCCTAAAGATGAGAATGATTTGAGAGGTACTCCTGAGAGGAGGCAAAATCTTCAGAATGGTCAGACCCTAGGTCTACTTGTTTTGGAGGTTTAGATGGGGGTTTTGTTCTGGATCGAGTACTCTTCCTGGTTGAAGCAGAAGGATTTTTTGAGTGTTTGGCCATGAGAGATATTTTGGTAAGAGAAAGTTTTGGACAGAGTTTCTAGGTAATGGGGACGATGGAGACTGAGAAGGGTTTTCAGGTATTAAAAGAAGGGTTTCTGACAGTTGAGTATAGAAAAGGAAGGGGTGTTAGTTGATCAGACGTGATGATTGGGTTTCCTTCCTTGAGGTAACTGATGTGAAATAAGAGGAAAATATGGGGAATTTGGAGGTGCAGTTAATGATCAGAAAATAACAAGGTTTGAACATTAGGCATACAGAAAAATAATAGTAAAATATGGGTCCTAATATTAATGATTAACGCAAACAATACCAAGTAATTCTGTTAAAAAGCAAAATATGTCCTCTACTAATGCCTTAGTAAAGATATCCGCTAATTGATCAGTAGTTCCAACAAAAGATAGTTCTATATTTCTCTTATGAACATGATCTCTAATAAAATGATGCTTGATATTTATATACTTAGCGCTAGAATGATGCACTTGATTTTAGATAGACATATAGCACTAGAGTTATCACAGAAAATTTGAATAGGCTTAAAGAATAATTCATAGTCACCCAATAGATGAGACATCCATAGTAATTATGCACAACATTGTAGAATGGCGATATACTCAGTCTCAGTCGTGGATAATGTGACTGATCCTTACTTTTTACTGTTCCAAGATATTAGTGCCTTTCCAAGTAATTGGCATGTTCCACTGGTGTTTTTTCTGTGTTTCTTATCTCCTGCACGATCAGCATCTGAAAAACCTTCTAATTGAAATTTGTTAGATCGTGGATACCATAATCCATGATAGACTGTTTCAATGAGATATCGAAAAATTCTTTTTACTGTAGTCAGATGTGATTCCATAGGAGATGACTTAAACCTGGCACATCTACAGAATTTTTGAAATAGGAGATGTGATTCCAATAACTTTAACATTGCTCATACCGAAGTTTTGAATCAACTCCTTTGTATATTTTGTCTGACATATGATCGTTCCTTCTTCAAATTGTTGAGTTTGAAGTCCAAGAAAGAACGTTAGCTCTCCCATCATACTCATTTCGAACTCACTTTTCATAAGATTTGAAAATTCCTTGCACAGAAGTGGATTAGCACTACCAAAGATAATATCATCAACGTAAATTTGAATAATGAGATTACCTTCTGATGATCTTTAATAAACAAGGTAGTGTCTACTTTACCTCTTGTAAATCTGTTATCAATAAGAAATGAGCTGATTCTTTTTTACCATGCCTGTGGAGCTTGTTTCTGTCCATACAATGCTTTGGTCAGGTTATACACATGGTAGGGAAACTTTGAATCTACAAACCCAGGAAGTTGTTTCATGTATACTTCCCCTTCAATGAAACCATTCAATAAGGTACTTTTAACATCCATCTAGAATAGCCTGAATATCTTAAAAGATGCATATGCAAGAAGAATTCATATATATTCCAGTCGAGCTACTAGGGCAAAAGTTTCGTCATTGTCAACTCCTTCTTGTTGTGAGTATCCTTGAGCAACTAATCTGGTTTTGTTTCTCAATTTTTCCATCCTCATTTTGCTTATTTCTAAAAACCTATTTTGTTCCAATTATAGGAGCATTTTCAGGTTTGGGCATCAGTTTCCATAATTGATTTTTGTCGAATTGGTCTAGCTCTTCCTGCACTGCTTACAACCTGCTTGAGTCTTTTAGAGCTTCCTCTATTTTCTTTGCCTCAATATGAGAAATCAGTTCTATTTTAGCTTTCTTCTTGAGAGTTCCCCTAGTTTTCATTCCTTCGCTTGGATCTCCTATGATGAATTTTTGAGGATATTCAGATTCACTTCTCCATTCATCTGGACAAACTATATGAGTAGTTGACTTCTTTAGAGATTCTAGTTGGTTGTTGCTGGTTTTATTAGTTGACTCTATCATATTATCAGATTTATTAGTCGACTCTTGAGATTTTCTTGTCTTCTGAGTTTCTTGAGTCTGATCTTCATCACTGCAATAATTCCTTTCTCGGTCGAAGTGTTATTCTCATCAAATATGACATGTACAGATTCTTCTATGCATGGTGTGCATTTATTATAGACTCTAAAAGATCTACTATTTAATGAATAACCCAGAAAAATACCTTCGAATTTCTTGGATCGAATTTTCTAAGATTGTACTTATCATTATTGTGAATGAAACACTTGCTTCCAAATGGATGAAAGTAACTAATATTGGGTCGTTTACCTTTCTACAATTCATAAGGTGTTTTCTTCACAATGGGCCTTATGAGACATTCGTTAAGAATAAGACATGCAGTACTTACTCCTTCTGCCCAGAAGTGATTTGGCAGTGAATATTCTAGTATCATAGTTCTTGTCTTATCTTGCAGGGTCCTATTTATCCGCTCAATGACTCCATTCTATTGGGGTGATCTCGGTGCAGAGAAGTTGTGAGTATATCCTTGATCATTACAAAAAATTTCAAATGCTCTACTTTCAAATTCTTCTCCATGATCACTTTGGATTGTTATAATCAGATACCCCTTTTCTCTTTCAACCTTCTTACAGAAAATCTCAATAATTTTCAATGCTTTATCTTTATGAGATAAGAAAATCACCCAAGTAAAGTGTGAGTAATCATCAACAATAACAAAAGCATATCGTTTCCCTCTTATGCTAACAGTTCTAGTAGGTCCAAATAAATCCATATGAAGCAGTTGCAAAGGCTTAGAAGTAGATACAATATCCTTATTTTTGAAAGAGTTTCTAGTTTGTTTTAAAGTTTGACAAGCATCACATATATGTTTTCTAGAGAAATTTAACTTAGTCAAAACCAATAACTAAATCATGCTTGGAAAGTTTTTCTATCAAATGCATGCTTCCATGATAAAGTTTCTTATGCCATAACCATGGATCATCATATATGGATGTTAAACAGATATGACCATCTATATTTTCAAATCCATCAAGAATATAAACATTTCCATACCTTTTACCTGGGAGGATTATTTTACATGTCTCATCTTCAATAGCACAACCTGTTTTCTTGAACTTTACTTCATACCCAGAGTCACATAGCTGACTTATACTCAGAAGATTGTAGCTAAGTCTGTCAATAAAATAAACCTCAGTGATGTCACAATTATTATTGAAAGGGACTGTTCCTGTACCGACTAAGTTTCCTTTTGAATCATCACCGAACTTAACACTTCCTCCATATATTTTTGTAACTTCCTTAAACAAGTTTTTGTCACATGTCATGTGACTGGAACACGGACTATCTAATTACCATTTTCCTTTACGACTCCTCCTGTGGTGTTCCTCTCTTATTTCACCTCGTGCATTGAAACAGTTCTCATTGTCATCTTTGCATTCATCGTCTGAAGTGTCCTCATCTATCCAGCACCCTGAGAGTTTGTTCATGTCATTTTCCAGAATTGTCATGAAGCAAAGATTTGCTATCTCTTCGTGTTTTGAACTATCTTCATCACTCCAGTTTCCAAATGATTTGTTCTTGTTGAAGCCTCTAGAAATTTATCTTTAAAGATCCGGACATTCATCTTGAACATGTCCAAATCTACCACATTCATAGCATTTGCCATCATTTTTGTCTTGTTCATTATATTGCCTGGATCGCCTGGGTGACATCCTTCCTCTTCTCCCATTAATGTATCTTCTCATTAAACCAACCATGTTCCTTGACACCATGGCAATCTTTTCTTGAAGTGCTTTAGGGTCATCATCAATATCATTCTTTGCTTTTTCAATCGTGACCTTGAATGAAACTGTTTTCTTCTTTTCTTCCTGGTTTGTTTTCTTGAGATGAGTTTTCTTGATATCTTTGAGTTCTCCTCGAAGTTCATCATATGATAGCTTATTCAGATCATGTGATTCAAGTGTAACCACTTTTGTCTGCCAAGTAGTGGGTAGACTTCTAAGAATATTCCTAACTTGATCACCACTTGAGTATGGTTTGCCAAAAGCTTTTAGATCGCTAATGATTTTGCTGAATCTTGCAAAAATCTCTTCAATAGATTCTCCTTATTTCATATGAAAGAGTTGATAGTCATGAACCAACATGTTGATATGTGTTTCCTTTACCTTACTGGTTCCTTCATACGTAACTTCAAGTTTATCCCACATTTCTTTAGTTGTATCAAAAATAGAGATTTTCTCATACTCCTCACCACTTATAGCATTGTAGAGCAGATTCCTTGCATTATTGTTTAACTTGCACAACTGTCATTTGCTCATTTGTATATGAATCTATATCTTCAGGATCAGCAAGTGGTTGAGCAGCGGCCGGCAGATGATAGTTCCCCTTTTTGATAACTCTCCAAACTTTAACATCATAGGCCTTCACGTATATTTCCATACTCACTTTTGAGTGAGATAAATGTTGTCCATTGAAGTACGGTGGCCTTACTTGTGATGTTCCTTCTTGGAAGAGTGCTCCGATAATAACTTGATTTTCCATGATCTTTTCTCACAAGTTGTTAAGCAAAATAAAAATGTGAGCTTTAGGAGGGTATTTGGTTCGATCAAAGAATATATGTCTAAGCCTTAAGGATGTGTATAAATACTTTGTAGGAGGCCGTTTGCTGAAGAGATTTGAAAACCCAAGAGATTTAATCCTTCTGAAGAAATTGATTCATTCCAAGAATAAGGTTGTTTGTCGTTGCTCTTCCTTGATGAGAGGGCATTGATGGCTTTCCCTCTACAGATCTTGATAAACATGGATTTACCCCTTCATTGTTGGTCCTTCTGAAAATAACAGCTTGTCATTGCTCTTCCTTGATAAGAGGGAATTGATAGCTTTCCTTTTACATATCTTGATAATGCAGGTTTACTCATGGATTGTTGGTCCCTTCTAAAATAACAACTTGATTGATCATCTTGCAAGATCTTCGATGTTTCTTTTCCGCTTCAATCTATCTCTAATTGATTCCCCTTCTGAATCTCTAGTTTTGGTTGATTGATTCCTTCCTTTTGATTTCTTCAATCTAGGATGCTTTCTTTGAGTTTCTACGCCAAAAGCAGTTATATTATTTTTCAACATTAAAATTAAAACCTAACAATATTTTGATACTATTTATGGGTTGGATGTATGAGACGAATTCAACCTCAGCAAATTGCCACTTTTAAATCCCGACGAGCTAGCCATAGGTTTTTATCATTGTTTTCTCTGAAACAAAAATAGCTACGGTTAGAAGTTTTTTCTAAGGTATTACTTTATATGAGTCCACCAAACTATAGACTATCTGGTCCTCTATGAGTTTTCAGTGAGCATACTAATGAAACAGTAAGTAAATGAGACACAGAATATTTACGTGGAAAAATCCTAACTCAAGGGGACAAAAACCATGACCTACACTTGTAGGCTTTCAACTTCACTAACTTGTAAACACGCTAATACAAGCCACTTTGTAATGACTCTATTACAAAGACTTCAACTCAACTAACTTGTGATACACTTACCATAAGCCACTTTGTCACTCACTAGTTACAAAGACTTTAACTTATGACTAAATCTAGTCACAACACAAACTAAGAAAGTTTATGGTTTTACAAAGGGGTTCCTAAGCAATGCTTCTAGCTAAGCAATTTAGGAATTACAATAAGAACAATCACAAAGTTACAACTCAACTAAGGACAACAAAATACTAGATTTAGGAACTGGTCCATAGTATCGCTTAACTTTGTTCTTCAAGCTCTTGAGAATTAAGTTCACTGTGCAGAAGACTTGAATGCTTAAAGTGAATTCTCAAGTGATGTTTTGTTATAATGCTCTTGTTAATACACCTTTGATGACATCACTTGAATGATGTAAGCACTTGGTAGGTCAAAGGACAAATGACTACAAAACTGTTGCACTGTGTGCACTTCTGTGGCAGTCACTTTCCAGTTGTGCACAATTGACTTTCATACTGCTGTCAGGAAAACACAAGGGATCAGGTCCTTATCTTGTTTATTTATTTTCTACACTTGCAACAGTTCACATTAGCTGTAGTCCTGGCTGAAATCCATTCATTTGTAATGTGAACCAAGTGTGTCAGGTTCCCTATCTGGTTCTTGACAGTAAGTTTGTTAGATCATCAAAACATAAGGAAAAGACATTGAAAACACATCAATTTCCCCCTTTTTGATGATGACAAACTTAGACATTGATAACATGTATTTAGAGCAAAAAATGACCAGATGAAGTAATAGGAACTTCACAAGTTCCCCCTGACCTTATGCTTCCTCCTTAATCAGATCCTTGTTTCAAATATACTTCCCCCTTTTGGCATCATTAAAAAAACACAAGCAGGCAAACAGCATAAAGACATCCAGCCTAGCTAACTCATGCCACATATGTGCATATAACATGATAGAGAAGAGAAACAGAGAATACAAGCATTGAGATAACAAAAGAGGATAGATTTTATGTACAAAAAAACATATGCCTTTGCTTTATAAGCAAAGGCAGAATTGGATTGTTGAAAATGGGAGCAGTATTGATACATCTCAACCAAATCAAAACAAAAGAAACAAAAACATCTGCCAAGTCATAAAAACTAAAAGAGACAATCCAGAAACTGGCACTGAAGGGGTTGCTTAGGGGGCACTAGGAGTAGAGGGCTTGGAAACTGCATCAAGAGTTTAGAGAACTAGGTCTATTCGGGCATTGGCCGACTTTTTCTCATTGAGCAGTTCTACTTTCAGGTTATCCATTTGTGCCCTGATATCAACATTTTCTTTTGTCAAACGAGCCACCTCCTCATTTGACTTTGGAGCCCCTTAGGCTTGCTGACCTTCTGCATTCCTAGCCTTCCACCTTCGAATCTCCTCAGTTGCACTATTTTGAGCATTAATGAGTTGTGAGATTGTTGATGTACTGCCTAACCCCCCATTCTTCTCGATGCACTTACACTCTTCCAAAGTTGTTTGAGAGAAGGTCTGCTTCTTACTTCCTACCTTGACTTGCCCCAGTGGCACCTTGAAAAACTTAAACACTTAAGTAATTAGAAATCCATATGGAAGACCCTGATTCCCATCCATGAAGGTTGCTACTTTTGTAGGTGTTCGATCATGATAGCAGGCAGGTTGATAGGGCTAAAGCCATCTAGTTGCTCCATTAGAAAGAGGTCAGACTTAGAAGTCATGAGCCTCTTCTCAGCACGAGGCAACAAAACTTTATTCACCAACTCGAAGAGCAACTGATAAATAGGGAGTAATGCCTTTTTGTTAATCTGGTCAGCCTTTTGGTTCGCATTATCCTATAAAACAACATTTTGGAAATTATATGCACACGCATCTTTCACACTAGAAACACAAACCATAGGGACTTGTAAAATATACCGAAGAAGACTCACGTCAAACACAATGTCCACCTTATTCACAAAGGCACATATATGGTCGGTATCAACGGGAAAGAGGTTATCATAAAAGCTTTGAACCTCATCCTCATACACTTTGGGTGCATCCATTTGGAACAGATGCCTCTACCATTGAAACTCAACCATTGCCAAGACTTGTCTCATACCAGCCAATTCCGAAATTGCTGGGTCTAAAGTATGACCCAACAGAACATTTTGGTGCCTTAATCTTTTTGAAGCAGAACTGGTTTCACTTCTCATCATCTTCACAGAAACGGGTTCCTTAACAGGTTCCAGCTTTCTCTTGCCAAACATCACACACTTGATTTTGCTTTTCCCTTAGACTAGACTAACACATCCTCATCAAAAAATGAAGGTTCACTCACAACATCCTTCAACTTTGAACTGGGAGTTGTAATATTCTCTATGGAAGCAAATTGCTCCTTCTTGTGGGACCTTCTCACTAGGGAACTAGGTTCCTCTCTTATTTCCTCCTCAACCTCCACCACAGTGACAACCTTATCACACACTATTACATTGTCTTTCACCAGTCTCCTATTTTTCTTCTTACTACTTTTTCTGCTCTTTTGAAGACCAGAGTCATAGGCTACCTTTGCTTGTAACCTAGTAGTAGGTCGTTTAGTAGAAGACTCAGGAGGGGACACTACCCTTCGCTTGACTATGAAAGCATCAAAAGCAATGTTGTCTTGATCCTTCTCATCACTAGACCTCATCTCACAGATTGAATGTCCAAGGGCTCAACAGTAAATACAAGAGCAGAACTGGCCTGGGAGTGAGAACCGTGACCTGTTTCCTCTAGAGAGGGGTCAAGTTCCTCATGAGAGGGCCTAGTAGTTTATGCTAGTGTAGAGCCTTCAACATCCACCATGGCTCCTTCTCCCACATACCCTGTGTCTCATTCCTCTAAGACATGGAAGCACCAGAAATTACCTCATGTACGACGCCATCAACAGATACCACAAAGATGGTCACGGCATTTTCTTCCTCAATAGGCTCAATGGCCACCACAGAATCTGAAGCAACAATGGCATAAACCTCTGGGACCTCAGGACTTTTACCCTGTTCTCCACTTTTCCCTTGATCAACGGGAACCTTAGAAGATAGAGAAGAAGGATCAACAATTTTAGGGGTTTTTGAGATAGTTGTCTTAGAAATGGAGGGAGATGAGAAGTCTAGGTTATGAGTGATTTCAGTGATGAGAATAGGAATAGTTACAAAAGACTCATTGGGGACGGAGGACTCAATAGGTTTTTTAGTGTTAGAGAGGACTGAGGTAGGAATTTCGGAGTTTGTGCCAGCCATTGAAGAGTTAGAGAGAAAGCTCTTTGGAGAGGTGCTAATAGAGGACTATGGTCTATGAAGAAAAGAGAGGGTTTTTAATGAGAGAGGAAAATTATGAAGAGAGAGATAGGAACCTGTTCTGAAATAGAGGTTGTGCTTGGAGAGTTGCAACGTTTTAGAGGGAGATGGAACGATTTGAAGTGAAAGGACATGACAACAGGATTTGAAAAGGTGGCAGTTGATAATTGTACCTTTTTAAGACGTGTATTAATGCACAGAACTACTAACCTTTGGTACAAGAACCAGGTTCGTAACCTGTCATTGAAAATTTCAATCCTCTTTTATCATCCGTGCAATGCATCTACAACTTCTATAATCATCATGTGTGTTTACCTACAACGATATTGAATTGAGTTAGACTTGGCCAGAAAAAACTTTAGGTAATTTTACCTGAAGGTGATTTTCATAGTCAATTGATGAGGCATCGAGTTCTCAATTAGGTTTTAATAGCCCCAACTTCACCCTATTTCTTTCAAAAAGTTCCTTACTTAATGCTTTGGTTAAGATATCTGCAATTTGGTTTTATGCGCTACAGAACTTCATACAGATCAACCTTTTCTCCACGTTGTCCCTAAGAAAATGATGTCTCACATCAATGTTCTTGGTTCTTTTGTGTTGAACTGGATTCTTGGCCATGTTGAGTGCACTGGTGTTATCACATAGAAGAGGCACACACTTAGTAAATGCCCCAAAATCCTCTAGTTACTGCTTAATCAATAGGAGTTAAGGACAATAGGATGCTGCAGCTACATATTCTACTTCAGCTGTTGAAAAAGCCACTGAGTTGTGCTTCGTTGTGCCCCAAGAGATGAGCCATGATCTTAGAAAGTGAGTCATTCCAGAAGTGTTTTTCCTATCCACAAGACAACCTGCATAGTCAGCATCAGCATACCCAATGAGATTAAAACTGTCACCTGAGGGGTAATACAGGACCAGGTCCTGTGTTCCCTTAAGATATCTCCAAATTCTTTTGGCAGCATTCAAATGAGATTCCTTAGGATTTGATTGAAACCTTGCACATAGCCCCACACTGAAGACAATATCGGGTCTACTGGCAGTGAGATAGAGAAGAGACCCAATAATGCATCTATACATAGTTTGATTCACAGGAGATCTAGTTTCATCCATGTCCAGTCGATTAGCCGTTGCAATGGGATTGTCTATCACTTTTGATGCTTCTATATCAAACCTCTTCAAGAGCTCCTTGACGTATTTCTACTAACAAATGAATGTGCCCTTTGTGGACTGCTTCACTTGAAGACCCAAGAAGAAATTCAACTCCCCCATCATTCTCATTTCAAACTCACTTCCCATGAGTTTTGCAAACTCTTCACACAGAGAATCAACGGTTGCCCCAAAAATGATATCATCAACATAGACCTGAACAATGAGTAGGTTCCTCCCCCATTTATGTAGAAACAAGGTGTTGTCAATTTTCCCTCTTGTAAAACCATTTTCCAAGAGGAATTTTGACAACCTTTCATATCAGCCTCGAGGAGCCTGCTTCAACCCATGCAATGTTTTGTCCAGTTTAAATACATATTCAGGGTGTTCATGACATTCAAACCATAGAGGTTGCTTCATATAGACTTCTTCCTTAAAAAGTCCATTCAGAAATGCACTTTTGACATCCACTTGGAACAAGGTGAATTCTATATGAGATGCAAAAGCGATTAGGATTCTAATAGCTTCCATGCGAGATACCGGAGCAAATGTTTCATCATAATCAATCCCTTCCTCCTGATTGTAGCCTTGAACCACTAGCCTGGCCTTGTTTCTTGTAGTGTTTCCATGTTCATCGAGCTTATTCCTGAATACCCACCTAGTTCCTATAATGGTTTGATCTGAGGGTCTAGGTACCAGGTGCCAGACATTGTTCCTTTCAAACTGATGCAACTCATCTTGCATGGCTGTAATCCAATCTACATGTTTCATAGCCTCCTTGATATTTTTGGGTTCTATTTGGGAGAGAAATTCTAAGAAGGCAAGTGAATTTTTGGCTTTTGACCTGGTTTGTACTCCAAAATCTAGAGGAGTAATTATGTTGTCAAGAGGGTGAGAGTTGTTGTGTTTCCAGTTGGGCATTCGAGGTTTATTTGTAGAGGAGCTGAGTATATCTAACTGGTTCTCTTGTGTTATTCTCTCGGGTACTAGTGGAGTACCCTGTACTACATCAACCACTCATTCTTCAGCTTCAGTGGTTGTAATTGAGGTATCTTGTTCCATTGAAAAAGAGGCAACATTGTCTCCACTCGGTTCCTTCACTTGGCTCATCATATATGCCTTTCCATTTGTCATGTCAATGACTTCATCAGGAACCGGTAAGGGCTTTCCATCTTGATCATCTTTAGCACTTTTCTCACAGGAAGGATAGGACTCATCAAAGATAACATGAACACTTTACTCAACACATTGAGTCCACTTGTTGTATATATTGTAAGTTTTGCTTTGAGAAGAGTACCCCAGAAAGATTCCTTCATCACACTTGGCATCAAATTTACCAAGCAGATCCTT
This sequence comes from Nicotiana tabacum, assembly GCF_000715075.1. Classification (NCBI taxonomy): domain Eukaryota; kingdom Viridiplantae; phylum Streptophyta; class Magnoliopsida; order Solanales; family Solanaceae; genus Nicotiana; species Nicotiana tabacum. The sequence goes on from NC_134085.1 coordinate 20,005,507, forward strand.
TCCATTGTTCAGAACATAGCATTTGCACCCAAATGTTATTAGGTGAGTCAGTTTGGGTTTCCTTCCATTCAGCAACTCATAGGGTGGTTTTGTTTAGGAGAGATCTGATCATGCATCTGTTCACTGAGTAGCAGGCGGTGTTGACAGCTTCAGCCCAGAAGTTCTTTGCAGTCACACTATCAATAATCATTGTTCTTTCCATTTCTTCAAGAGTTCTATTCTTCCTTTCCACTACTCCATTTTGCTGGGGGGTTCTTGGAGATGAGAAGTTGTGAGTAATGCCATTTTCATTGCAGAACTCATCAAATTTGGCATTGTCAAATTCTATTCCATGATCTAATCTAATACATGCGACTCTAGACTCCATCTTCACCTGGATTTTATTCACAAAAGCCACAAACACCTCAAAGGTTTCATCCTTAGTTCTAAGAAACAGAGTCCATGTGAATCTGGAGTAGTCATCCACTATCACAAAAATGTATCTTTTTCCTACCCTGATTTGCACTCTCATAGGGCCACATAAATCCATATGCAGAAGATCGAGTGGCTTTGAGGTGCTTACATCCTTTTTATACTTAAAAGAGGACTTCACATGCTTTCCTCTAGCACAAGTATCACATACTTGCTGTACTTTGAACTTTGACATGGGCAGACCATGGACAAGGTCCTTCTGAATTAGTTAGTTCAGAAAAGAGAAGCTTTCATGCCCCAATCTTCTGTGCCAGAGTTCAGCATAATCATCAACAACTTTCAGACTACTCAGATCACCACTTTGTATGGACTCGAAATCAGCAACATAGATGTTCTTGTAACTCTTGGCCACAAGTAACACTTCACCAGTTAGTAGATTAGTAACTGTACATATCTTAGACAAGATTTCCACTCCTTGTCTCCTTTATCACAGATCTGAGAGACACTCAAGAGACTATACTTAAGACCATTGACATAGTACACATTCTCAATAAAGTCAGTGAGTGATTTCCCAATGTCTCCTACTCCAAGAATGTATCCCTTTTTCCCATTGCCAAAGAATACACTCCCTCCTTGCAGAACTTTTAGTGAATGAAAGTCTATGGTGTTCCTAGTCATGTGCTTTGAACATCCACTATCATAAAATTTTTTGTAATTGCTTCCTTTCACTGTTCCCTGCATAAGGAGATCAAGAGTTAGTTTTAGGGACCAAATCAAGTTTGGATCCCTTGTAGTAGGCAAGAGGATGAATAAGAACTCTCTTAGTCCATGCAGGCAATATGCATTTTTTTGTGTTTGGAGCCTGGTCCCTTTTTAGTAGTTACATTTTCAGCAAACACTTTGTTTTTCTGAATGGACTGGACCCTGGCTTGGCAATTTTCCTTGAAATGTCGATTGTTCCCACAGTGGGTACACATCCAGTTATCTGGTACACTAACATACTTGTTATGGGGGTTGTAAGGGGTTTTCTCCCTTTGGAACCCTATGCTCTGCCTGTTTCAACCATTATTAGCGTACATGGCAGTGATAGCTTCTAAGGACCAGGTCCACTTTAGGGACTTTTCAAAATCATTTTTTACTCTTTCTAGATCAGTTTGGAGATGTTTATTTTTCTCAGTTTCAACACACACGCTAGTTCTCATAGCTTTCAACTCGTTTTCAAGCCTAATGTGTGCCTCACTAGTTACCTCTTTTCCTTTTCCAGAATTTCCAGGTTTACAATCAGTACCCAGTCCCTCTATTGTTTCCCTCAGGTCTGCAATTACTACCAAAAGATCATCTCTTTCTTCCTCCTTTTCTTTACTGAAGTTCTCAATGGTTTCCTTATGGTCAACAACTACCACCACTAATTCATCTCTTTCATGTTCTATGTTAGTAATTTTTTCAGTTAAAATCGAATTTTCTCTCTCCAACTCAAAAATGGTTTCCTTCAGATAAACTATACAAACTACCAGATCATCTCTAGTTTGTTAAGCTTATCCTAGCTCTAAGGTCAAGGCATCCTTATCCTCCACAAGACTATGATAGGCATCAATCAGTACACTAGCTAAAGACATGAGTTTCTTAGGAGAGCAGGATTTCAGATTTCTCTGAACATCCCCGAAATTTACCTCAGTGTTGTCATCATCTTCATCATCATCTGATTGGGCCATTAAAGCAAATATTGAATCATATTCATTTTACTCACTTTCAGCTGCCATCATGGAGCTGTCACCTACATCAGTTTCTTCTTCAGACTCACTAGAGGAGTCTCCCCATGCTACAAGAGCTTGCTTCACCAAATTGTCAGCAGATCTCTTCCTTTTGAAGTACTTGGAATGTTCTTGCTTCAGGAGAGGACAATATTTGATGAAGTGCCCTGGCTTTCCACACTTGTGGCAGAGATCATAGTTCTTCGGTTTGCTTGCCCCTTTTCAGTATTCCTCCATTTCTTCTGACCATCTTCTGAAACCTTTTGGTTAAGTAAGGCATGTCACTATCCTCCTAACTCGAGTCATTGCTATCAACTTTGAGTACTAGGTTCTTTTCTTTCTTTGGTTCTCCTCTTTAACTGTCTATCTTCTTCTTCATCTCCTAGGTTTTCAGATTTCCAACCAACTCGTCTATAGTTAGCTCGTGCAGGTCATTTGCTTCAGTAATAGCATTCACCATGCTTTCCCAGGAACTGGGCAGGATACTAAGAATTTTCCTCACTATCTTGTTCCTAGGAATGGTTTCACCAAAGGAGTGTAACTCATTTATGATGGAGGTGAATCTTGTGTGCATATCTTTAATAGATTTATCGTCCTTTATCCTAAAGAGTTCATACTCAATAGTGAGCATATCAATTTTAGATTGCTTTACATGAGTGGTTCCCTCATGTGTTGTTTGCAAAGCTTCCCATACCTCCTTCGCAGTTTCACAAGCAGAGATTCTATTGCATTCACCAGGTCCTATTCCACATACCAAAATCTTCTTGGCACAAAATTTTTTCTCCATAGCTTTCCTATATGCGTCAGTGTATTCTTTTTTGGTTTTTGGAATTGAAAATGGAAGGTCTGCAAGTGCCTTTGTTGGAATGTAAGGACCATCACATATGACATCTCACAACTCAGAATCTTCAGCCATGATAATGCATTCTTGTCTTCCGCCACCCATAGTATTGCCCATTGAACCTGGGTGGTCTGTATGTAGATTGACCTTCCTCAAAATTTGGTGGAGCAGCCATACAGATCCTTCCTAGGTGTTAGCCTGATAGGAGGAACCTACTCTGATACCAAATGTTAGTTTATATGAGTCCACAAAACTATAGAGTACCTGGTCCTCTTTGAGTTTTCATTGAGAATACTAATGAAATAGTAAGTAAATGAGACACGGAATTTTTACGTGAAAAAATCCCAACTCAAGGGGGCAAAAACCACGACCTACACTTGTGGGCTTTTAACTTCACTAACTTGTAACCACACTATTACAAGCCACTTTGTAATGACTCTATTACAAAGACTTCAACTCAACTAACTTGTGATACACTTACCACAAACCACTTTGTCACTCACTAGTTACAACTACTTTAACTTATGATTAACTCTAGTCACAACACAAACTCAGAAAGTTTATGGTTTTACAAAGGGGTTCCTAAGCAACACTTCTAGCTAAGTAATTTAGGAATTACAATAAGAACAATCACAAAGTTACAACTCAACTAAGGACAACAAAATACTATATTTAGGAACTGGTCCGTAGTAACGTTTAACTTTGTTCTTTATGCTCTTGAGAATTAAGTTCACTGTGCAGAAGACTTGAATGCTTGAAGTGAATTCTCAAGTGTTCAAGTGATGTTTTGTTATAATGCTCTTGTTAATACACCTTTGATAACATCACTTGAATGATGTAAGCACTTGGTAGGTCAAAGGGCAAGTGACTACAAAACTGCTGCATTATGTACATTGTTTCTGTGGCAGTCAGTTTCAAGCTATGCACAATTGACTTTCGTACTGCTGTCAGGAAAACACAAGGGATCAGGTCCTTGTTTTGTTTCTCTATTTTGTACACTTGTAGCAGTTCACATTAGCTGGAGTCCTGACTGGAGTCCGGTCATTTGTAATTTGAACCAGGTGTGTCAGGTTCCCTATCTGGCTCTTGACAGTAAGTTTGTTTGATCATCAAAACATACGGCAAAGACATTGAAAACTCATCATAAGGTATATAATGAGGATAAAGAGAATAAATGAAGGAATAAATCTGTCCAGCTGTTGAGTCTGCTTCACTGTAAGAATTAGAATTCGAGAAATAGTCGGAGGAAAAAATGACACGCTTGACGAATATATCAAAAGAGGAATTGACGGAGGTTAGTTTGAGTTTTCTATGAAACTGAACTACAGCCTTTAGATGTCAGTCTGCTGAGTTGGCACAATCTGAAAGAATCACCGAACAATACTGGAGCAAAAATCACTGGACCGGATCCCAACCCGTCATCTAGGTGGTCAGATCTTTGCATATCTTTTCTTTCTTTGCTTTTACTCCTTCCTTTCTTGTCTTATTTCGTACATTGTTGACAGACTGTCTCTCGTTCTCCTTTGCTTCTGGAATGAACCTACAAATATAAATATGTTATTTTTCACCATTAAAATCTACATCTTAACACTTAACTCGTCAGGGAGATGTATCTGGAATTAATCACATACATGTGTGTTTTGTGTAATTTATTCATATTTAATTTAGACATTATATGAGTGACTTAATAAAGTTTAGAAACAACAAAAACGTTTTCTTTGAGCATATCCATTTTAAAAGATATGCATCAGCTGGGACTCAAGAGGATTAAAACATATTACATCAAACCATTAAAGTTAAGAGCGACCCAAGAAAGTTTATTGAAAGAATAAAAAACGTTTTTCTTTGATGTATTCATTTTAAGAAAAGTATACATCACTCTCAAGATACTTTAAACCACTAATAAAGATTGCGGTGGAGTAGTAAAGGATTGTAGTGGAATACTAAGTATTAGAGTAGGCCGACTAAGATGTCAAGAATATTATTGAAAATCTTTTTGCACAAGCATCTTTCTATACCTACTATAATATCTTTGCTCCACTTTGTTTCAGGGCACGTACATATTTTCCGACAACTAATTCATCAAGATTACTTGTTTTGAAGAAATCTTTGTCTGAAACTCTTCCTCGTTTTTATCCTTTTGCTGGTCGAATTAAGGATAACTCAGTTGAATGCAACGACGATGGAGTACCCTTTTACGAGGCTTTTGCTCATAACGGTTGGAAGATGTTCTTAGAAAGCCTGCAGATGAACAATTCATCGTCGTTGCTATGCTACTCTCTCTTTCTCGCTCTATCTCCATAGTTGATGTGAATTTTCACCACTTTCCGAGAGAAAATGAGCACGGGACCTGGACCTTTCTCTAATATTGGCAAGAAAGCCAATATCAGTACAAAAGTTACAACTAATAAGTACTAGAGTAGGGTCAAGAATGTTCGGGTTTGACCCTTAGGTATGAAGTCGCCTTTGTTAGGGTACGCTTTACCCCTCAATGTGGGACTTCCGGCTTGAATCCGAATTTAGTCGGACCCCAATACAAATACTGAACACCGTTTGGAAAACCAAAAAAAACGTTAATTTTTTTTCTTATAGTTAATTATTAAATTTATATTTTCAACTAATACACGGTGTGGGTAACCCAAAAAGAAATTATAAAAGGACGACAATAATGCAAAAGGAAAAAACAAAACCGATTCCAAAGAGGCCAAGTTTGGTAATTGAAATAGTTCGTATATATGTTTTTTTTAAAAGGTTCGTATATATTTTTTGGTAGTTGAAATAGTTCGTATATATATATTTTTTAAAAGGTACATATCGACAAAAAGTTGAAAAATAATTGAAGCCAAGCTTTGGATTCTTGATCATCACCATGTTAACAATTTGGGTTTTTCATCCAAAACATTCGACATAGCACAATTCAAGACGGAAGAAAACTGAGTTCTACTTCCTGATTGAGCAGAGAGTGATTACCAGTGGCTCCTTGGGTTTGTACCAAAATAGAAACTTTTGAAAATATAGAAGTCGCTATTATGCACGAGGCAAAACTTTTAAAACATATTTATAGAATTTATATACAAAATTATTACAAATTGAAAAAAAGATAAGCATCTCATTCAAATTTCGCACTGATCTTTTAATAGAAGCGTCTCAGTAGGCTATGGCTAATGCCAAGAATGAGAATGAAAAATGAAACGAAAATTACTCTACCGTTTTACTCTTAGTAAAAATTACGAAGTGTTGTCTTTCATCTCGACAATACGTACTGAACCTCTCACCAACTTCGTTATTTTATGAGGTGTTATCGAGATAGGGCCCACCCGTGCTCCTTCTCATAATTCATGATTCATAAGACCCATCGTCCATTGTTACGATGAATAATACATGTTGTAGTAATTCGACTCCACTTTTCTCTCTCCAGGCGCACGATAGTTGTGAATAGTAACGTACGCCCTTGCCGGAATGGCTAGGGGCCGGGCGAGGAAGGCTGCGAGCAAGATCGAACTATCGAATGTGAGGATGACTAAAGTGAATCGACGATTTGTTGAGCAAGATGAGGTAGGGCACAAGGAGGGGTGTAGGGGAGAAATGAGTTCCCAAATCAATACAACGCCAACAAAATTGGGGCCTGCACAGAAGCCTACACCACCTCCTCAAGTAGCTCCGGTACTCAATTTGACCAGCGACACACCAAAGGACCAAGTGATTCAGCAGGAAACTCCATGGCCAGCACTGCCGAGACGAAATTCCGTAGCCAAAACTCCAGAACTGGGATGGAGGTAACGCAAAGGGGGACAGAACTTGAAACAAGAGCAACGAAACCTAATGATGAGGAAAAAAGGGAAACCCTAGAAGGGGGACCCAAGGAGCGCAACGACGATTAGATTTGGGACATGAGGAAAGGGATAAACAACCATGAATTTATTTGAAGGCAACAAATATGCATCTAGAGGAATGTCACGATCCAAAATTCACACCTTGAGACCGTGATGACGCCTAACATTTCACCTGCTAGGCAAGCCAATGTTAGAATAATATTAACCATTTTTACAATTTTAAATTCAATTTAAATCAAAGAATCAAATGCAAAAGTAAATTCTGATATAAAACAATTAATCCATAATACTAGCGATGCCTAAAAATCATCCCAGAATTGGTGTCACAAGTGCACGAGCTACTAGAATAATACAAATAAAGGTCTGAATGAAAATAAAGTTGTCTGAAAGAAAATACACAGCCAAAATAAGTTGAAGGGGACTTTAGAATTACGAACGCCATACAGCTATACCTCAAGTCTCTTCTGAATAGCTGAATCCGAGCAAGTCTATTGTGCGTCGCTAGGATATACTCAAGTATTTGCACAATAAAGTACAGTGTGTAGTATCAGTACAATCGACCTCATGCACTGGTAAGTGTCGAGCCTAACCTCGACGAAATAGTGACGAGGATAAGGCGGATCACTTACATTGACCTGTACACAGTAACAATAATAATAATAACAATAATAGAAAGACAGGAATAGAATAAAACAGTTAACTCATATCAACAATCGAAGCCAACTCTACAGTCATAAACAATTATTACTTCAAACAATTTTCGTTGCGGCGTGCAACCCGATCCCACAATATATTTATATTCAATTCTGTTGCGGTGTGCAACCCTATCCACAATATATTCATTTTCATTTAATTCCATTGCGGCATGCAACTCGATCCTCATTATATATTTCAATCAATTCTATTGCGGCGTGTAACCCGCTCCTCAAATATATTCATTTCGATTCTGTCGCGGCGTGCAACCCGCTCCTCCAATATATTCACTTTTATTTCTGTTGCGGTGTGCAACCCACTCCCCAAATAATATAATTTAACAATTCTTCCAAATGAAATTACCCCAATAAATGCAACAATTAATATGAAATTATATAGCAGATAAGCATACAATAATTGTGATTTATTTAGGAAACAAGTGATGGCAAGTAGCAATTAATTGTAGAAATTGAGGAGGAAATAGGCAATTTAATATTTAGTATGCTAAATGTCAAGTAGCATTTAAGTCACATAAATCATATAAGCATGTAGCAATTATAGCATAGATTCAAAGCATAATTTTGAGCAATGAATATGAGAAAAACAATTAATACAATAAGTAGTTCATGATTTTGAAATAATATATGATTTTAAATAAATATGCAAAAATAATTAATTTGACGATGTATAGGACCTCATCACTTTGCCTATACGTTGTGCACATGAAATTCACATAACAAATAATTCAAGAGTTCTATTCCCTCAAGTCAAGGTTAACCACGACACTTACCTCGTTTCACAACCAAATTCAAGATTCTAATAAACCTTTGCTTCGCAAATTCGTGTTCGAAAGCGTCAAATCTAGTCATAAACAATTCGATATACTCAATACAAATCGTAAGATTTAATTTCATATGAATTTACTAATTTTTCGGATTAAAATTCGAAATTCATTAAAAATTGACAGTGGGACCCACATCTTGAATCCCGAAAAAACTCACGAAATGCGAACAACCGTTCCGATACTAGTTTAACCATACAAAAACTATTGAAATCCGACATCGGATTGGCTTTCAAATCTTAAATTTTTGTTTTTGGAAGATTTGATAAAAATCTGATTTTTCCCCAATAAATTCATGGATTTCATGATGTAAATGAGTATGGAATCATGAAATATAATCAATATAGGATAAGGAACACTTACCCCAATGTTTTCCCGTGAAACTCGCCCAAGAACCGTGCTCCAAAACTCCAAAACGAAATTAAGGAAATTAGGATTTTTGGTCCTTAAGTTTCTGCCCATCCGTCACTAAAAGTCCATTTTCCGTCACTAAAAGTCCCTTTTCGTCACTAAAAATTGCCAAAACTTCCTTACATCAGCCTTCATTCAATCGATCATAAATTTCTGTACAAATACCCAAATGATGAATGGTTTAACTTTCTGGAAACTATAATCAAAGGTCTATAACTTTCATGTTTTGCAAATTTCCAGTTTCCATATAGATCGAGATATAAGCTTCCAAAGTTGACTACATGCATTAGAAATTTCTGGCGAAACAGCTTTACCAACCTTTATTTAATCGATCATAACTTTCTGTACAAGTATCCAAATGATGAATGGTCTATCTTTATGGAAACTAGAACTAAAGGCCTACAACTTTCATGTTTTTTAAATTACCAGATTTCTTATAGATTTCGAGATATAAACTTCGAAAATCGGATCCACGATCGCACTAGTTGCTGCAAAAAATAGCCTCTGCAGAAATTTCAGCAGCTTCAACAAGGTGCCATACTATCCGAACACCATCCGAAACTCATCCAAGCCACTCGTGTCCGAATATACCGATATGTCCCAAAATACAATACGGACTTAATCGAGGCTTCAAACCACGTCAAACAATGCCAAAATTACGAATCGTGCATCGAATCGAATTATGAGTTTTCAAATCTTCCATCTTTTATATTTTGCGCCGAAACATATCAAATCAATCCGGAATGGCTCCAAATTTTGGAAACGAGTCATAAATGACATAATGGAGCTGTTCCAATTTTCAGAATCAGATTCCGACCCCGATATCTAAAAGTCAACTTTCGGAAAAACTTTCCAAAAATCTTCTATATTCTTCAACTTTCGCCAAAATGCGCCGAATTGTCCTACGGACTTCCAAATCCAAATCCAAACATGCACCTAATTCCGAAATCACCATACAAAGATATTAAAATTATCAAAATTCATTTCCGGGGCGGTTTACTCAAAAGTCAAATCTCCGATTAAAATTAAGAAATCCTTAGCCTTAGATTTCTAGATTTTATTAAATGGCAATAATTTGAGCTAGAGAACTCCGAATTCGATTCCGGGCATATGCCCAAGTCCCAAATCATGATACGGACCTACCGGAACTATCAAAATACTGATCCGTGTCTATTTGCTCAAACTATTGACCAAAGTTAACTTAGTTAAGTTTTAAAGATCTATTTCATATTTTAATCCATTTTTCATATAAAAAGTTTACGGAAAGTTTTACGGACTGCGCACGCAAGCCGAGAAATAATAAATAGTGCTTTTTGAAGTCTTAAAATACAGAAATGAATGTTTAAATTAAAGATGACATTTTGGGTCATCACAAGGAATGAACTTGAGCTACATCGCACCTACAAATTCAAGACGGAATCAAAATTGTGGAACTGGAAAAGGAGGAGGTTGACGAAGAGACGGAAAAATGGAGGAGGACAGTCATATTCTATGTTGTAAAAGAATCCCCCACAATTAGGGCAGTGGAAAGATTCATAGTAAGTCAATGGAAAATAGTAGTGAAACCAAGGGTATATTATCACAATGAGGGCTACTTTCTCATTCATTTCCACAGTATGGAGGACCGAAATAGAGCTATGTAGTCAGCCCCAAATACCATTTTGCAACAAGCCAATAATTGTGAGGGAATGGACAGCGGATTTCAATTTCAAGGAAAAAATGCTGAGCACACTATCATTATGGGTAAGATTCCCTAATCTACCGATGAATTGTTGGGGTGTCAACTCCTTAAGCAGAATTGCTAGCAGTCTTGGTGTGTATGCAGACAATTGGACTACTAGAATTGATAGGATTTCCTATGCAAGAGTGCTCATAGAGATAGATATCACAAAAGAACTCCCTGATAAGATAGTAGTAAGGGATCCAAATGGAAGAAGTTTTGAACATGAAGTGACATATGATTGGAGACCAATATACTGCATCACATGTCTACAACTAGGGCACACATGCTAGGAGAAGGAGAAGTATGAACAAGAAAATGAGAAGCCCAAAAAAGCGAGGAGGAATGCCTACAAATTCAGGTAGGAATGGTTAGCAAAAGGGGTAATACAAGATGAGAAAAGAAACGATAATGGAAGAAACAAAGAAACCAAACGAAGAACCAGAAATCATACGAGTATGAAGGTAGCAGACAAAAATATGAATGAAGGATGGATAGAAGTGAGGGGCAAATCAGCAGGAAAGAGTCAAGCAATGATGAGTCTGAATGAAAACATGCAAACCAAAAATGGTTTTAATCCACTGGAAACAAGTGATCAACAGAAGATTGCACAACCAAGCATAGCAATAGAAGTAGGACAGTGTAGTGTGAGCAGAGGGGAGATACATCAACAACCTTCCAATGTACGATGAAATTAATCACATGGAATGTTAGAGGGTTGAATAAGCTGTATATGCAGATGGAGTTAAAGGAGTTTCTAAGAATTAAATAATATAGGTATTACTCAATAGTGGAGCACCGAGTAGTAGAGGAAAATTCTATGAGAATTATAAATCAAATAGCCCCCAGTGGGGTTGGTGCCATAATTATGGCACATGCACAAAAGGAAGTATTTGGATACTATGGGATACAAACAAAGTTAAGTTTACAGTAGACTATATACATACACAGCTAATACATGGACAAGTATGTGTATGGGACAAAAATATGAAATTTAGCTTTACAACTATATATGGTTTACATACCGTAGGTGATAGGAAAAGTCTATGGCATGAATTAAGACAACTACATAATGTGCAACATGGACCATGGGTTGCAATGAGAGATTTTAATGCTGTGTTGATAGAAGAAGATAGAATCAATGGGACTCCAGTACATGAGAATGAGACTGTTGACTTTAAAGAGTTTATCCAAGACTGCAATATGGTTGAACTAAGAAGTGTTGGGGCACCATTCACTTGGTCAAACAATACAATAAGTAGCAGGATAGATATAGGGGTGGGGAATGCAGAATGGATGCTTTCTTACTCACTACTTGATGTAGTAATCATGGCTCCATATTTCGCAGACCATGCTCCATTGGCAATCCAATTAACAGAGCAACAAAGCAAAAGTTATTGACCATTCAGGCTTTTTAGCTTCATTGCGGATCATGCAGAATTTCAACAAAGTTTGGAGAAAGGATGGAAAAGTATCAACAAGAGAGATCACATACAGAATATGGGGCAAACTGAAAAAGTTCAAGCATGAGATCAAAACAATCAACACAATTGAATACTCAGGAATAAGGGACAAGATAAATAGCTACAGACAACAATTAATGAAAGTGCAAGAGGATATAAGGATGCAAGGAAACTCCAATGAACTAAAACATGCAGAGAAAATGGTCAGAGAGAAGTTGGAGAAATAGGTACTAATTGAAGAAAGTGTAGTAAAGCAAAAATCCAGGAATCAGTGGCTGCAACTAGGGGACGATAATGCATCCTACTTTTTTGCAACCATGAAAAGCATAATGTCAAAAAAAATATCAGAGCTCTGGTGGATGATCGAGGTAATCTGGTAGAAAGGGAAAATAATGTACAGGAGCAAATTCTTGAGTACTACAAACAACTCCTAGGAGAAGTTACTATTGTATTACCTGCAATAATTCCACAACTCATGAAAGATGGCTAGTGCTTGACCAGGGAAATGCATTTAAAGCTGATTGAACCAGTATCTGAATTAGAGGTAAGGAATGCACTCAATAATATCGATGACAACAAGGCTCCAGGATGTGACGAATTTAATGCTGTATTTTCAAGAAAGCCCGGAACATCATAGGAACAGAGATAACAGCCACAGTGATACAATTCTTTGATACTAAGAGAATGTATCTGCCTATTAATTGCACCACGGTTACTCTAATACCAAAGGTTAAGAGCCCTTCTAATGTCAAACAATTCAGACCCATTTCTTGTTGCACTATAATGCATAAACTGATATCAAAGATCTTAACCAAGAGGCTACAAGGAGTTATGAGTTACCTGGTTGATTAGAATAAGGCAACTTTTGTCCCAGGTAGAGTGATCTCTGATAACATTATAATTATCCATGAGCCAGTTAAGGGATATAGAACGAAAGGAGTTTTCCCCATGTGTATGGTGAAAGTAGACATGCATAAGGCATACGACTCATTAGAATGGACTTTCCTGGAACTGTTGCGGAAGCCAAATGTATATAGTGTGAATAAGTCACAACTACTATACCAAAAATTATGACAGCCACCAAATAATAAATAAGACAATAAAACAACAATAAAGGGAACACCAGAATTTACGAGGTTCGGCTAATTTTGCCTACTCCTCGGACACAACCAATATTTTATTTCACTCCAAAAATACAAGTGAAATAATACTAAAAAGAGAAGATACAAATGCCTTAAACAGATGAGAAGGCAAATGAGAGGTGTGTTTCAATCCTAAACATTAGGCCTTCTTTTATAGGGGAAAAATCCCCTCCAAACTTAACTCCCAACCAATGTGGGACTTTGGCATTTTGCCAAACTTCAACAAATCTCCACCTTGGCAAAATTCCACATTTTCAATTCTCTCTCAATAACAAATTTTGGTTGTGTCTTCATCTTCAATCTTCAGTGTTCAACAATGTTGATCAAATCCAAACAATGTTGAAACTTGACCGCAGTCACCACCTTTGTCAGCATATCAGTAGGATTCTCTGTAGTATGAATTTTCTTCACCGTGACTCCACCTTCTTCTATGATTTCTCGTACGAAATGATACCGAACATCAATGTGCTTCGTCCTTGCATGATAAACTTGGTTCTTCGCTAATTGAATAGCACTTTGACTATCACAAAAATTGTGATACCTTTTTGTTCAACACCAAGCTCCTTTAGCAATCCTTGAAGCCAAATTGCCTCTTTCACAGCATCTGTAATAGCCATGTACTCTGCCTCTGTTGTAGACAAAGCAACTGTTGACTGCAAAGTAGACTTCCAACTAACTGGTGCCTTTGCAAAAGTAAACACATAACCAGTAGTTGATCTTCGTTTGTCCATATCACCCGCAAAATCTGAGTCACAATATCCAACTACAAACTGATTGTCTTCCTGCTTAAAAACTAACCCGACATCTACAGTATTATGAATATACCGTAGAATCCACTTCACAGCTTGCCAATGCTCCTTCCCTGGATTGTGCATATATCTGCTAATAACTCCAACAGCTTGTGAAATGTCAGGCCTTGTGCAAACCATTGCATACATCAAGCTACCAACAACATTTGCGTATGGTACCTTTGACATATACTCTCGTTCAGCTTCATCCATTGGCGACATAGTAGTACTTAGCTTAAAATGGGAAGCAAGTGGAGTACTAACTGGCTTAGTCTTGTCATCTATGCCAAAACGTTGAAGTACTCTCTTCAAATATTCCTTTTGATATAAACAGAGTTTCTTTGAACGTCTATCTCTAATTATCTCCATGCCAAGAATTTTCTTTGCCTCACCCAAATCCTTCATCTCGAACTCCTTCTTCAGTTGAATCTTCAACTTATCAATTTCTTCCAAATTCTTGGAAGCTATCAACATATCATCAACATATAGGAGAAGATATACAAAGGAACAATCTTTAAGCTTGTGCAAATACACACAATGATCGTATTTGCTTCTCTTGTACCTTGCTGCAACATAAACTCGTCAAATCGCTTGTACCATTGTCTAGAAGATTGTTTCAATCCGTACAACGATTTTTCAAGTTTGCACACCATATTTTCTTTTCCAGCAACTTTGAATCCTTCTGGCTGAGTCATGTAGATTTCCTCCTCCAAGTTTCCATGTAAAAACGCAGTTTTTACATCCATCTGAACTAGTTCCAAATCCAATTGTGCTACCAAAGCCAACATAATTCTAATGGAGGAATGTTTTACAACTGGAGAAAACACTTCATTGTAATCAATTCCCTCCTTTTGAGCATATCCTTTGGCCACCAATCTTGCTTTGTAGCGAACATCTAATTGGTTAGGAAATCCTTCTTTCTTTGCAAATACCCATTTGCACCCAATTGCTTTCTTTCCCTTCGGGAGATTGGCCAATCTCCATGTATGATTCTGATGAAGGGACTGTATTTCATCATTCATGGAAATCCTCCACTTATCTTCTTCTGAACTTTGGACAGCGTCTTTATAAGTAGTAGGAACATCATCAGCTACAATTGAGGTTGCACAAGCAACCGTCTCTATGAGACGAACAGGTTTCGTTATTGTTCTTTTTGGCCTGCTGGTTGCTATTGATTCAAGTTGTTGTTGAGGTTCCTGAGTTGGAATCTCCTCTACTGACTCTCCTTCCAGAGGGTAATCTTCATTTGTTTCCTCCTCTGCTTCTTGTGTAGGAAAAATAAATTTTCCCTCAAACTCCACCTGCTTAGAAGCACCTTCATTTTGTTTGGTATCTTCTGTTACCTTATTTACCATAGCAAATTCATCAAAGGTAACATCTCTGCTGAATATTACTTTCTTTGTCATAGGACACCATAAGCGATATCCTTTGACTCCAGAAGTAATTCCCATAAAAATAGCCTTCTTTGCCCTTGGATCCAATTTTGACTCCGTCACATGATAATATGCAGTTGAGCCAAACACGTGCAAAGAGTTATAATCTACAGCAGGTTTTCCGTACCATTTTTCAAATGGTGTTTTGCCATCAATAGCAGCAGATGGTAGACGATTAATGAGGTGGCATGCATATGTAATTGCCTCAGCCCAAAATTCTTTGCCCAAGCCAGCATTGGACAACATACACCGTACCTTCTCCAGCAAGGTCCGGTTCATACGTTCTGCCACTCCATTCTGTTGTGGTGTATGTCTAACAGTGAAGTGTCGGATGATGCCATCATTTTCACAGACCTTATTGAAATGATCATTTTTGTATTCACCTCCATTGTTTGTGCGAATACACTTGATTCTCATGCCTGTCTGATTTTCCACCATCGTCTTCCATTTGAGAAAAATTCCCAACACTTCATCTTTGCTCTTCATTGTATACACCCATACTCTTCGGGAAAAATCATCAACAAAGGTTACAAAATAGTGCTTCCCACCCAATGAAGGTGTTTTGGAAGGACCCCAAACATCAGAGTGTACATAATCCAAAATGCCTTTAGTATTATGGATCGCTGTACCAAATTTAACCCTTGTCTGTTTCCCTTTAACACAATGCTCACAAAACTCCAAGTTGCAAGCCTTTACTCCTTTTAACAATCCTTGATCTGATAGAGTTTTCAAGGATTTTCCTCCAGCATGTCCCAAGCGCATGTGCCATAGCTTGGTTGCTTCTGCCTCTTTGTCGTCACTGGATGTTACTGTCGCCGTCCCAATAACTGTACTGCCATGATAGCGGTACATATTATTATTCTTCCGATTAGCCTTCATTACCACTAGTGCACCGGAGCATACTCTCATCACTCCATTTTCTGCAATGATTTTGAACCCTTTTGATTCTAGGGCTCCCACAGAGATGAGATTCTTCTTCAAATCAGGTACATATCGAACATCTATCAATGTTCTGATCATTCCATCATGGTTCCTTAATCGTATTGAACCAATGCCATATGAGGTAAGAGGGCTGTTATCCGCTGTGCGGATGACTCCATATTCTCCTTCTTGAAATTCCACGAACCAGTCCCTGTTGGGACACATATGATAGCTACAAGCCGAGTCCATCAACCATATGTCTGATGATGTTGATGACTCTGTTGTAACTAATGAGAAGTCTGAATCATCACAATCAGCTACATTTGAATCCATAATAGCCTTTCCATTGTTATGTTTGGCCTTATTCTTCAACTTCGGACAGTCTTTCTTCCAGTGCCCTTTTTCTCGACAAAAGGCACATTCATCTTTGCTGGGTCTGGATCTTGACTTGGATCTTCCCTTCTTTGTCCTCGTTTGATTTTGAGGACGACCCCTCACAAACAGTGCTTCTCCTTCTCCGCCCTTCTGTTTTTCTCGCTTTCTTTGTTCATAGCTGTACAAAGCTGAACAAACTTCTCTAAGAGAAATTTCGTCATTTCCATGGAGTAGAGTAGTTTCAAGGTGCTCGTACTCATCAGGAAGTGACGCCAACAACATTAAGGCCAAGTCACCATCATCATAAGTTGTATCCATATTTTGCAAATCTGTGACCAACTTATTGAAACTGGTGATATGTTCATTCATCGTGGTACCAGGAACATAGGTGAAGTGAAACAGTCTCTTCTTCATGTACAATTTATTTTGACTGTTTTTCTTCAAAAATTTATCCTCCAGTGCTTTCCATAATTTACTTGCAGAAGTTTCCTTTGTGTATGGATATTTCTGCTCTCTAGCAAGGTAGGATCGAATGGTACCGCAAGCAACACGGTTGATAATTCTCCAATCTTCTTCTCCAATAACATCTGGTTTCTTTTCTTCAATGGCCAGATCTAACCCTTGTTGAAAAAGGACATCTAGAACCTCGCCTTGCCACATCCCAAAATGTCCGGACCCGTCAAAAATTTCTACCGCAAATTTCGCATTTGACACAATTCTTGTCATAAGCGAAGATGCCAATGATGACGTATTGTTGACACTTGATGTAGATTCTTCTTGTTTATTGTCCCCCATATTTGACACAAATATTATTTAATAGCTGACGACACAAATCAAGATTATTTCCTTTCTGATGTAGAAGATCAGACTAAGCTGCAACTACAGAGCATACTCAGACAGAACCTTGACTCAGTTACCAAGATAAATCTTTTCTGATGTGGAAGATCAGACTATGCCGCAACCACAGAGCATACTTAGACAGTACCTTGGCTCTGATACCAATTGTTGCGGAAGCCAAATGTATATAGTGTGAATAAGTCACAACTACTATACCAAAAATTATGACAGCCACCAAATAATAAATAAGACAATAAAACAACAATAAAGGGAACACCAGAATTTACGAGGTTCGGCTAATTTTGCCTACTCCTCGGACACAACCAATATTTTATTTCACTCCAAAAATACAAGTGAAATAATACTAAAAAGAGAAGATACAAATGCCTTAAACAGATGAGAAGGCAAATGAGAGGTGTGTTTCAATCCTAAACATTAGGCCTTCTTTTATAGGGGAAAAATCCCCTCCAAACTTAACTCCCAACCAATGTGGGACTTTGGCATTTTGTCAAACTTCAACAGGAACAAGTACTTAATGCTCTGAACTTCCTAAGACTGTTCATAGAGTGGATAATGACATGTGTTAAAACTATGTCGTACTCGATCATTATAAATGGGAAACCATGTGCACCATTTCCAGCCAAGAAGTGTCTAAGATAGGGGGATCCAGTGTCCCCATTATTGTTTGTAATTTCCATGGAGAAACTATCCAGGAAACTTAAAACTCTACAGAGATATTCAGATTTTAATTTCCACCCAAAATGTGCAAAGATGCAGATTATACAATTAAGTTTTTTTGATGATTTGTTCCTTTTAAATAGAGGAGATGTAGGATCAATACGACTGCTCATAGATTGTTTCAATAACTTCTCAAGGTGTTTTGGTCTGATAGAAAATAAAGATAAAAGTTCCATTTACTTTGGAGGTGTCAGTAGAGAAATACAATAGGAGATACTAGCAGCATCTGGATTTGTCAAAGGAGAATTGCCAATCAGATATCTTGGAGTCCCGTTGAGATCTAAACGAATTTCAATAGTGCAATGCCAACCAATGCTAGAGAAGATGATAGGGATGATTACTTCATAGACTACAAAATTCCTATCATATGCTGGACGACTTCAATTGATAAAGAATGTACTCTTCTCGATCCAAGTCTTCTAGTCACAAATCTTTGTGCTACCTGTTTAACCAAAAAATCTGAGTCTTTGATCAAAGCTAAAAAGAAATTCGGGTTACTGATAATCAGGAGACAAAAATAAAATATTTTTGTGAATGATGGTAAAGCAATAAAAAATTTTGTATTTTAGTAAGATTCCAATAGTATTCCCTCTCCTTACAGATGGTGAGTTTTTCTCCTTTTATAGCTAATCCTAGGAGAAGATGTAATGCCTTTGTCTTAATGAGGAAATTATGAGCAATAAATGACATTAAAAGAAACGTTACATAATCATTTCTTTTTAAATCAAATATTCTAACGTATTTGATATTTAATGCTATATTTAAACTCTTTTACGTCATCAGATTCGTATCTTCAACTTCTTTCGATCTTCGGTCTTTAGATGACTTGGATAGGTACGAGACTCGTACCTATTTTAGTAACGGTCCGCACCAATGTTGCTTTCTTTTTCCCTTATCTGTTGTCACCCGTGCCTCTTGGCTATTTATTGTGTTTTGACCGTTTGACCAGTCCACGTGTCATGCCACGTCACCTACAATGTAAATTCAGTTTTTTCCCAATACAGATAGTCCCCCCACTTTCTATTTATTTATCAAGTAAATAATTGGGAAGTGGATCTTCGTAAAAGGGAATTTTTGCCGTAATTAATATTATGACAAATACTGACGCTTCAATTGTCCCTTCCATTTAATGCTTTACATACGTGTCACCTTCTGATTGATTCTGCAATTCTACCCCCTTTTTCGAGACTTCCTCATTCACACTATTCACGAAATGATAGTTGCTTTTATTATAGGCTTTCCTTCATTGCACTTCTAAGTTTGACGGTTGTCATTATAAGCATTTTTAACCCTCTTTCGTTTACCTCCTTCTTCATAGATTTTCAACAATCAATTTCTTACTTACTTGTATTTTCTCTCCCTTTTGGTACATCCTTCTTCAACAATGTCATCTCCAAACCCCAACCCTAGAAAAGTTCCAATTCTCGATCACTTCCCCAATGCCCCCAGAAGACATAGAAGAGGCAGAGGAGGTAGGCTTTGGAGCTTGGGCCTAGGGTCCGCTCGTGATGGTTTATCTGGTCCTGCTTCTTCTTCTCTTAGTATCGGGAGTTCTATTCCGAAGACCCCTTCTTCTAAAGGTAAAGAAATCATTGACTCTTCTCAAGAACCTTTAGCCGATGAAATTGTTCCCAGTGATTTGTCTTTTGGGGGGTGATAGAACATCTCTTCAAAGGCAAATTGTAAATTTAGAAAAAGCTGACACTTATCCTTCATTAGTAACCGAGCTTACAATTCCTACCATCAGAAGGGATTGTAACTGGAGCAATAGTCTTCGAATGTCAATTCCTTCCCCAAATCAGAGAATTTCTTCCTTTAGAAATGGTTACTCTTTTGTTTATACGTACCCATTTACTTTGGGTTTTAATCCTCCGGTTGACCCAGTCATTATTAATTTTTGCCATTTCTTTAAAATCTGTTTGGCCCAAGTCGGTCCCCTAGTGTGGAGAGCAGTGGCTTGTCTGAGATACTTATCTGCCAAAGCCAATGTCGACTTCACCCTTTCTCACCTTATTCATTTATATCATCCCAATTTAATGCGCCATGGGGTTTTTACCTTAACTGCAAGAAGCAAAAAGGTTTTGGTAAGCCCTGAAGATGACAGGGATCGTGGATGGTACACCCGTTACGTTGCTGTACGTACGGTGGACTTGCTTGGTGAAACAAATATTCCCTTCCCTGAGAAGTGGAATTTTGCACGTAAGTTTCCTTTTATTTACCGCACCTATTTTTGAGAATTCTGATTCTTTTTCTCACTTCGTCTCTTTTTTGGTTTTTTGTAGCAACCATGGGAGATGTGGAACTTATTCCTGACTTCCTGGTTGGGTAGATTCAATTTTGAAGATTGCTCCTAAGGATCAAAGAACCTGGAAATCAATTTCATCTTTACATGGTTGGAAGGTGAAAACACATGGTATGTCTCTTTTTACATGTTTTTTTTCCTTTTTACATGTTAAGCACCTTTTTCTCAGTGTTGATTATGTATCCTTCTTTTGATCAGATTTGGTGTTAGAGGAATGACAGCTGAAGTAGCTATGGCCATTCGCATGTCTGCTAATGCTGCACTTGATTTGAACAAGGCTCGAGCTTCGCTTCCCAAAAGGAAAGCTATAGGAGAAAGTTCTGAGAATGAGGAAGAGGAAGATACCTCTTTAATTACCAGGCCAAGAGTTAGGAGACGAGTCATTAATAATGATGAAATTGAAGATACCCCTGCTCAAACTTCATCCACCGAGCCTGTTTTGATTCATTCTGACGAGGACACCGTGCCAAAAGATACTAATGAATTAACTCAGCGTCTTTTTGATAGTGGTTTTGAGAGTGGCGAGCTCGGCCCTGTTTTTGATGAAGCTCCTCTCTCCTCATTCGTTCCTATTTCCTCCATTCCTTTGCCGGTTTCAACTGCACCTGTTTCTGTTCCTGTGTTGGTTTCTTCATCTTCTCCTTCCATCCCTTCTTTGACTCCTATGGCTCCTGCTGCTGTATTTACCTTTTCTACTACTCCTCCTTCCATGGCTCCTCCTCCCTTCGTTCAACATACAGAGGCGGGTTCTAGCAGTAGAACCATGGCTATAAGAAGTGTTACTCTTGAGATTCCTGCCAACCATAGCCTTTTGAGAAAGACTGGTAGAGCTGATATTTGGCTCGAGCCTCTAATCAGTGATATTGAGAAGAAGAAGATGGAGAGCCACAACTGCCTGACTCTGATGAATGACATAGTTTATTCTACTTTGAAGGTATTTTTCCTTTACCAACAAGTTTTTTGTTTTTAATCTACAAATCCTCATTTCTATGAGTTGTCTCTGTAGGCTAACCTCATTGGTACCGAATTGATGGGAAGAATTTCCCTTTTGGAAAGAAAAACCCGTGAGTCTGAAAAATCCATCCATGAGGCCGAGGAAATAGCCAGGGGAGCCCAGCTTGAAGCAACTAATTGGATAGAACAGTTTGAGAATGCTCAGATGGACCATAGAGGAGTTGCAAGAAAGTAGAAATCTCCTGGAGCAGCAAAAGCGTGGTTTGAATTCTGAACTAGCTACTGCCAAGGCTTCTTCAAGCCAATTTAAAAGAGATAAAGAGCTTTTGGAGTGCTCATTGTCAGAACAACTATCAAAGGCTAGTGAAGAAGTCAGGGAGCTTAAGGCACTTTTAGCCAAGAAAGAAGAATATGCAGGAGAATTAGTGCAAAGCTTGACTCAAGCTCAAGCTGACTTACAGACCTCCTCTGACGAGATTCGAGCTTTGAAGAGTTCTCATGCCTCCTTTGAAGCTTCCCTTGATTCCCATTTAGCTGAACATCAAATATTGAAGAATGATCTTGCTATGTGGGAAAGGGAGCATGGGCTTCTGGAGGAGAACTTCAACATAGAGGTGAGTTGGGCTTTCCTGAAATCTCGCCGTGATGCTCTGATGGAAGCTGCTCAGGAAAGCTTCGATTTGCAATCTGAATTAGCCAAAGTCTTAGACACTATCGAGAAAAGTCAACAACCTATTGATACTCCTTCTCCTGCACTTGAAGCTCCTGGAACGGAAGAGCTTTTAAATGAAGAAGTGGCTACTGCAGCAATTGAGGTTGCAATTTCGGCTCCCGAGGGTGAAACTTCTATGACACATTCCATGGAAGCTGAAGCTCCTGTGATTCTTGCTCCCCTCGGTGATTTCAACATTCCAAGCCCAATTAAAATTGCTCATGAAAATGAAATTGCAACTTCTGATGTTCCAACCCCTTTAGTGACTAGCTGAAAATGAAATTGCTGTTTTTGTTTTTATTAATTGGTGGTCTTATCCCTTGGCAACTTTAAGGGATATTTTGACGAAGTCCCCAGTTATCATAATGGGGCATTTGTAAAAAACAAATATTTTGCTGACTAAGTTTGTACTTAGTCTTTTATATTAAGAAGTTTTTATTGGTACTTCCGTATATTTTATTCTTGCCCATTTATCTAGGACTTATAGAATAGCTTAGTATTTTTATCCTTTTAAAATGCTTTATGATTCTTCTCATGGATTATCAATATGAGGCTTATAAAAGAGGGCCCTTTTATTTTATCGACACTTAATGAAGAAGATGTCTCAACTTCATAATGGTGTTATAATACGATGAAAGAAATAGGAATACACATGTTTTGTATGAAACAACTTTGGCAAGTTTCTATTCATGAACTTTAACAAGTGTTTGACTATTACATGTATTACAATACATTTACAACTTTCTCGTAACTGTTTTTTTTTGTAACAGATTTGTACATAACATAGAATAAACAAGGTTTTTCTTCATAACCTGTTTCAGTACATAGTCATGACCCTATCTTTATATATTAAGAAGGGTTTGAGAGGTGACTTTTTTTATGAGTTTGAGAGATGACTCTGTTGTTCTCATGAATGCTGAAGACTTCGTAACCTTTTCTCAACACTTGTCTCTTTGTGGCCGACTTTTGTTCGATATTCGTATCTGCACTTCTACACATATCTGTGTACAATATGTAGTCCCCTAAGTGTTTGAGCGGTGAAGTATGAAGCCTCGAGCACTTGTTTATTTCTTTTACTTTGGCCCTTTTCCTGAAACAGAAAGATATACGGGACTCAGAGGTGCGATTATAGATGAAGACTGCCTAACTCGTGTGTATTTCCATCAGATTAATTGTAACCCTGGGCTGGGAATTTAAGAATACTCCATTTTGCCTTGCAGGTTGTGACTCATCATTTGGCACGAGTTAGGGTGTTTTGCCTAGCATCTAAAATCGTTAGTAAAACATTAATAATTTAAGAGAGAAATTTTAACATGGTGATACCTGACCGTAGGTACTTTCTCAAAATTAATATCTTTTTAAATGGACGGTATTCCAATGTGAGGGTAAAATTTTGCCGTCCATTGTCTCCAACTGGTATGCTCCTTTTCCCGCAATGTCACGGACTTTGTACGGTCCTTCCCATGTTGGACTTAGCTTTCCTGAGTTAGCAGCCTTTGCAGATTGGAACACCTTTTTAAGCACGAAGTCCCCAATTTTGAAAAAACTGAGGCGTGCTTTCCTATTGTAATATCGTTCAATTACTTACTTTTGTGCTGCCATTCTTATCAATGCAGCTTCTCTTCTTCATTCAAGTAAATCAAGGTTGACCCGCATCTCTTCATCATTAGATTCCTCCGTTGCCTGATCGTACCGTGTGCTTGGCTCACCTATTTTAACTGGAATTAAGGCTTCCGCACCATAAACCATTGAAAATGGTGTTTCTCCAGTGCCTGTTTTGGTCGTTGTATGATAAGCCCATAATACTCCAGGTAACACCTCAGGCCAATTACTTTTTGAATCCTGTAACCTCTTCTTCAAGTTGTTGATAATGACTTTGTTAGTAGATTCCGCTTGTCCATTACCTACTGGATGGTATGGCGTAGACGTTATCCTTTTGATCTGCCAACTTCGAAAATATTCTGTGATTTGAGCTCCAATGAATTGTGGTCCATTGTCACACACAATCTCCTTTGGTGTTCCAAAGCGGCATATTATATTTCGCCATATGAAGTCTTTAACTTCCTTCTCTCGTACCTGTTTAAATGCCCCTGCTTCTACCCATTTAGTGAAATAATCTGTAAGTACAAGTAGAAATTTACCTGACTTTTGCTTGTGGAAGTGGACCTACGATATCCATTCCCCATTTCATAAAGGGCCACGGGGCTATAACAGGATGTAGTAACTCAACTGGTCTGTGCATATTATTGCCGTACCTTTGACATTTATCACATTTGGACACGAAACTGGTTGCTTCTTCTTCCATCTTAGGCCAATAATATCCTGTGCGAGTTAATGTTCTTACCAGTGACCGTCCCCCTGCGTGATTCCCACAATGTCCTTCGTGCACTTCTCTCATCACATATTCTGTTTGAGAGGGTCTGAGACACCTTGCTAGTGGTCTACCGAACATCTTTCGATAAAGATTTCCTTGATATAAACAATATCGAGCAGCTTTTTTGTGAAGCGCGTGAGCCTTTCCTTTGTCATTAGGCACGGTACCGTGTTGTAAAAAGGCAACAATTTCGTTTCTCCAATCCCATGTTAAATGATTAAAATTTACCTCATTTTTATCAGATTCGAGAACGGAATGAAATAAATGTATGACTGAAGCATTTGTATCATTTGCTACGTCTGTTGCAGATGCGAGATTAGCTAAAGCATCTGCCTCTACATTCTCATCTCTTGGGATCTGCACTACTTTCCAAGTTTGGAATTGCTTTATTAACTCCCGTACCTTTGCGAGGTATTCTTGCATTCGTGTCTCCCTGGCTGTATAAGTCCCCAGCATTTGATTGACCACGAGTTGAGAATCACTCTTGATTATAATCTGTGTTATGCCGAGTTCTCGTGCCAATTCTAAACCTGCAATTACAGCCTCATACTCTGCTTCATTGTTAGTTATAGAATGACATTTTATAGCCTGTCTAATAGTATCACCCGCAGGTGGTACGAAGACTATCCCTAGGCCTGCCCCTTTTATATTAGATGAACCATTAGTGAATAAAACCCAAGTCCCCGGGTTTGCACCATTAAAAACTAGTAATTCTTTTTCTGCTTCTAAATGCATCCCCTGGCTAAAATTAGCCAAGAAATCAGCTAGTACTTGAGATTTTATAGCGGTCCTGGGTTGATAAACAACTTCATATTCACTTAGTTCTATAGCCCATTTTGCTAATCTTCCTGAAAGTTCGTGTTTATGCAAAATATTTCGAAGCGGAAAAGCAGTAACTACATTAATGGGATGAAATTGAAAATAAGGTCTTAATTTTCTAGATGCCATGATCAAAGCTAATGCTAATTTTTCTAGCTGTGTGTATCGTGTCTCAATATCCAATAAGGACTTACTTACATAATAAATAGGAGATTGTTTACCTTGGTCCTCGCAGACTAAAACAGCACTCACTGCGGCTTCAGATACGGCCAGATAGATGAGAAGTTTTTCCCCCACCTTTGGTTTTGCCAATAACGGTGGTTTTGACAAATAAGCTTTCAAATTTCTAAGGGCTTGTTAACAATCTTCATTCCATTCAAAATGATCTTGCTTTTTGAGTGCAGAGAAAAATTTAAAAAACTTTTCTGAGGATTTGGAAATAAATCTCCCCAAAGCTGCAATTCTTCCCGTTAATCTTTGTACTTCCTTTTTATTAGTAAGGATATCAGGGATTTCTTCTATTGCTTTGATCTGAGAAGGATTCACTTCAATACCACGGTTAGAAACAAGAAAACCCAAAAACTTACCTGATGCAACTCCAAATGCACATTTTTCTGGGTTGAGTTTCATATTAAATTTTCGCAAAATTTCAAATGTAACAGATAGATGAGAAATATGATCATGAGACTGCTGGGTTTTGACGAGCATATCGTCTATATATACCTCCATTGTTTTCCCTAAATGTTCTTGGAACATTTTGGTGACCAACCTTTGATAGGTTGCCCCAGCATTTTTGAGACCAAAGGGCATTACTTTATAACAGTAAGTCCCCCTGTCTGTGATGAAAGAAGTTTTTTCTTCATCACCTGGATCCATTTTAATTTGATTATATCCCGAGTATGCATCTAAAAAACTTAAAAGTTCATGACCTGCAGTTGCATCAATTATTTGGTCTATATGCGGTAAAGGAAAGGAATCTTTTGGACAGGCTTTGTTTAGATCGGTATAATCCACACAAACACGCCACTTACCATTTTTCTTGGGTACGACCACCGTGTTAGCTAGCCAATTAGGATACTTTACCTCACGGATCAATCCGATTTTTAATAATTTTTGGACCTCATCCTGAATCACCTGGTTCTTGAAAGCACCTTGCTTTCTTTTCTTTTGCTTTATTGGTGTGAAAGAAGGGTCCTCATTGAGTTTATGAGCCATCACATCCGATGGTATCCCTTTCATATCAGCGTGGGACCAAGAAAAACAGTCTAAGTTAGCTTTTAAAAATTCGATTATCATACCTCGCATGTCTAAGCTTAAATTGGCTCTGACATAAACCTTCCGTTCAGGCGATTGCTCAAATAATATCACTGCCTCGAGCTCTTCAATTGTCGTTTTGATGCTTTCATTTTCTTCAGGTTCCTGAATTGTGTCAGGCCTTGAGTCCAAATTTGTCTTTTCTTGTTCAGCTGAAGTTTGATCTTCTTTACCTTCAACTGTTTCCTGTAATTGCTATTTTTCTTTATTTACGGTGCTCGTACTTGTTATAGCGTTGACACTTCTAGCCATCTGCTGATCCCCACGAATTTGGCAAATTCTCCATGGTGATGGGAATTTAATAACTTGATGTAGAGTTGATGGGACAACATCCATATCGTGTATCCATAGTCTCCCCATGATCATATTGTAGGCCATTTCCATATCAACTACCTGAAATTTAGTTTCTTTAACAATACCCGTAGCAAAAGTTGTTAGAATTACCTCTCCTTTTGTTACCACACTTGAATTGTCGAAGCCTGACAAGGTGTGCGCCTTGGGTATCATTTTGTCTTCAGCTTGCATTTCACGTAATACCCTTAGTAGTATAATATTTACGGAACTCCCTGGATCAATCAAAACTCGTTTTACATAAGTATCATGCACAAGTAAAGATATTACCAGTGCATCATTATGTGGAGTTGTCACTCCTTCGGTATCTGCGTCATCGACCGAAATACTTTCATTTTCTAAGACCTGCCGCACCCGTTTCCCGTGTGTAATTGTTAACTTAGAAACCTTGTTGGAGGATGTGTAGGTTATGCCGTGAATATCTTCTCCCCTACTTATCACATTCACTGTCCTCTTGGGTGAAGGAGGCTATGGTGGCTCTTGCCTATTTTTCATATAAGCTTGTTTTCCTTTCTCGCTAAATAACTCAGTGAGGTACCCTTGCTTCAATAGATGATCCACTTCACTCAGCAAGAATCTACATTATGAAGTTTTGTGCCCGTGATCATTGTGGAATTCGCACCAATGATCTGGATTGCGTCTATTTGGATTTGACCGCATCTCTTTTGGCCACCGTACCTTATCTCCCATGCTTCTTAAAACAGCCACGAGCTCGGAGGTAGAGACATTAAAATTATATCCGCCGAATCGTGCCTTTAAACTCCTGTCATCATCTCGTGATTCTTGTCTGTTCCGATCATTCCTAAATTTTGAAGAAGAACCAGAGTCCCTATTCCTCGATTTTTGATCATATTGCTGGCTATCTTGTTTCGACCGTGGTTCTTTTCCTGCAGGTCCCATATATGGATCGTACCTGTTTTTACCTGATCTTTTTTCAGTTTCTGATCTTCGGGGACCACCCCTTTCTTCATGATGAAACTTAGGTACGGTATCTTCTTCAATTCGCAGCTTCGTACTATACCTGTTGTAAACATCATTCCACGTGGTTGCAGGAAATTCTCGAAGGCTTTCTTTGAGTCGTCTCGTGGCTTCAGAACTTTTGTCATTTAAATTACTTGCAAAGGCTATTGCAGCCCAGTTGTCAGGCACACGGGGTAGAGTCATTCTTTCACGCTGGAATCTATCAACAAAATTTCTAAGCAACTCCGAATCCCCTTGTTTGATTTTGAAAATATCTTCCATTCTTTTCTCAACCTTTTGTGCTCCCGAATGTGCTTTAATAAAAGAATCTGCAAGCTCAGCAAAAGAATTAATAGAATTTTCAGATAAAAGAGAATACCAGGTTAATTCACCCTTGGTGAGTGTTTCTCCAAATTTCTTGACCAGTACTGATTCAATTTCTTGTTTGGTCAAGTCGTTGCCTTTCACGCCTGTTGTAAATGCAGTCACGTGGGTTTGTAGTACCATCATATTTCGGGATGTCAGGCATTTTGAACTTTTTCGGAATTGGAAGGGGAGCAGCACTTGGTTTCCATGGTTGTTGTGAGTATTTGTCCATGTCTACTCATTTTATTACAGGCGGAACTCCAGGGATTTGCTCAATACGCTCATTTTGTTCCTTAATCTGTTTCTGCAAGGTTAGTACTAAATTTTGCAAATATGAATTATTTGAATTACCTGGTCCCCCTTCCTGTGGTTCACTGGTGGTTGCTCCGTTTCCAGAATTATCAAGACTAGAACGGGGATTCTCCAATGTATTATTATTAGGAGTTGGTGTGGGTGGTGCAGCAGGCAATCGACTAACTAGAGCCTGAAGAGCTTTGCCGACCTGTGCATCAATTAGCTTTTGTAAAGCTTAAGTTGTAACTCCTTCAAAGTGTTCAGATTGTTCTTGTTGATCAGCACGGGATTCAGTAACAGGAGTGCCTTCACGAGATTGACGTGGTGAATCTGGAGGGGAGGGAACCACGTCACCTTGATTTTGATGGATTTGATTTTCATGGTTTCCCAATGTGTTATTACTGTTATTGTCGGTGTTGTTGTTTGACACGGTGACGACAATGGACAAGATATAGCTTAAAAGAAAAGATTATCAGATTTCCGGTAACGGAACCAATTTGTTTAACCAAAAAATCTGAGTCTTTGATCAAAGCTAAAAAGAAATTCGGGTTACTGATAATCAGGAGACAAAAATAAAATATTTTTGTGAATGATGGTAAAGCAATAAAAAATTTTGTATTTCAGTAAGATTCCAATAGTATTCCCTCTCCTTACAGATGGTGAGTTATTCTCCTTTTATAGCTAATCCTAGGAGAAGATGTAATGCCTTTGTCTTAATGAGGCAATTATGAGCAATAAATGACATTAAAAGAAACGTTACACAATCATTTCTTTTTAAATCAAATATTCTAACGTATTTGATATTTAATGCTGTATTTAAACTTTTTTACGTCATCAGATTCGTATCTTCAACTTCTTTCGATCTTCGGTCTTTAGATGACTTGGATAGGTATGAGACTCGTACCTATTTTAGTAACGGTCCGCACCAATGTTGCTTTCTTTTTTCCTTATCTGTTGTCACCCGTGCCTCTTGACTATTTATTGTGTTTTGACCGTTTGACCAGTCCACGTGTCATGCCACGTCACCTACAATATAAATTCAGTTTTTTCCCAATACACTACCAAAGAAAATTGTTAAGGTGATAGAAGCAACATGCAGAAGTTTTCTATGGACAGGCACAACTGATATATCAAGAAGAGCACTACTAGCATGGGAGAAAGTATGATGGCCAAGAATAGAAGGAGGATTTAATGTACTACATCTGGAGGCTTGGAACACGGCTGTTGTGATTAAACTACAGTGAAACCTATGCACAAAGAATGATAAGATGTGGGTAAAGTGGGTCCATATATACTATGGGAAAGGAAGAAATATTTGGGAAGTTCAATTCAACCAAGCCTCCTGGGTTCTAAACAAGATACTAAAAGCTAAAACATATCTGTCAAAGGCAGGGTTGTGCATCAATGATCTACTGAAAATGAATTCATACTCCATAAAAGTGATGTACCATCAGTTGAGAGAAGACTATCCTAAAATGCCATGGAGGAAACTAACTTGTAACGACTATGATGTACCTAGGTGGGGTTTTATACTAAACCTAGCACTACAATCAAAGCTACAGACCAAAGACAAGGTAGCAGGCTGGGGATCGATGATTGATAAAAAATGTGAGCTCTGTAAGAAAGAAAATAAAAACATGCAGCATCTATTTTTTGAATGTAAGGTGACTAGAGAGGTTTGGGAAAGATTATTGAAATGGCAGGGAATTCAAAGATTAGTGATGACATGGAATGAAGAAGTGGAATGGGCAACATAGAAAATGAAGGGAAAAACACCGAAGGTAGAAGTATATAGAATGACATTAGCAGGCTGCATCTACTACATATGGACAGAGAGGAACTCAAGAATATTCAAGGCTTAGTCTCAGCATGTAGAGGGGATACTTAAATCATTAGTTCAGGACATCTTTCAGAGAGGCAACAGGTAAACTAAGATTAAATGTAGATTGAGAGAGCTTAATAGTTATCCATAGGCATAAGAGATATAGATATAGAGAGGAAGGCAAGATGATCACGTTGGGGCTTCATGTCCAACTTGTAGGTAATAGCTCAGTGATTCTCTAGTTTTTCCAGTTTTGAACTTGTACATATTTGATACTTGGTAATAAAATTCTTTAATTACCAACAAAAAATGTAATTCGATATCACTGACTTAAAATTCTAGGTTTATTTTGACATACACAAGGTGTGCATTATTTTAAACAACTATTCTCCTATTTAGTCAACTTGTTACAGTGCATATTGGTCACTAAAAGCTCTTACACCACATGTGAAATTGCTCAATGCGCAAAAATGGATTATGGTGATGTCGTTAACGCTAATGCACATCCATAACAAATTATGAAACAATTAATTACATAAAAGCTGAAGAGTGATTGTTGACGTTTCATGCATTGCTGAAATTGATTCATCAATTCTCGAAGTTGACAGATATTGGTTTTATCTCTACGTCATTGTAGTAGCCCTAGACACATTTGACATATTCAAGTCTTGACATATTTGAAAGTACAAGAGGGGGTGAATTATTTATTTTTATATATTAATTGCTACCAGTTGACTAGTTTTCTAATTAGTCGACTAGATGTAATAACTTGATAACAGTAAGGACTGAATTTAAGATGCAGAAATTAAAGACACCAGAATTTTTATACTGGTTCGGATTCAATGTGAATCCTAGTCCAATACCCTTGGGTTGCAAGTGAGTTCTCTTTCAGTGAATGAGTTTCTCGAGTACACAGTGAATGGTGTGATCTACATCGATAACTCAGTTCCTATATCACTCGTTTCTCTTTGATACAATGCATCACTAGTGTTGTTCTCTCTTTCTTCTCTAACATATTACACAACAGATCTAGTAGAACTACAATGTTTGTTTGTAGTAGAACAAAGAGAGAGTATTTGGTTCGGTCAAAGTATATTTGTCTAAGACTTAAGGATGTGTATAAATACTTTGTAGGAGGCCGTTTGCTAAAGAGATTTGACAAACCAAGGGATTTGATCCTTGGGAAGAGATTGATTCTTTCCAAGAATAAGGTTATTTGTCATTGCTCTTCCTTGATGAGAGGGCATTGATAGCTTTCCTTTTTACAGATCTTGATGAGCGAGTTTTACTCCTTGATTATTGGTCCTTCCGAAATTAGCATCTTGTCATTGCTCTTCCTCATTGATAGCTTTCCTTCTATAGGCTTTGATAACGCGGGTTTCACTCCTTGATTGTCGATCCTTTTGAAAATAGCAGCTTGATTAATTATCTAGCAAGATCTTCGATGCTTATTTTCTATTTCAATCAATCTCTGATTGATTTCTATTCCGAATCTCCAATTGGTTAATTGATTCCTTCCTCTTGATTTATTTATTCTTGGATTCTTCCTTGACTTCCTATACCAAAAGCAGTTATATTATGCTTTTCTACAGTTCCTATATCAAAAGCAGTTATATTATTTTTCATCATTAAAACTAAAACCTAAAAATCTTCCCCTTTTTGGTGATGACAAAATAATATATGTAAGCATGTAAACATCAGTTGACTTCCCGGTATTTTACTCCCCTCAATGAGTGCAGTTGGCTCCCCCTCAGTAGGTGCTTCCTTTAGTCGACTGCTTCTGCAAGATCTCGAACTCCCCCTAAAGAGGTGCCAATGGGACTTCTTTTAGTGAGCTTCTCTTCATAGTCGACTTCCCTTGCAATGGATGTACCTGCACTATTTTGTACGAATATAGATATCCTTTCTCCCCCTTTTTGGCATCAGCAAAGAGGGGATATGATGCACTAGATGTACCTGCACTACAATGGATGTACCTGCACTATTTTGCACGAATATAGATATCCTTTCTCCCCCTTTTTGGAATTAACAAATAGGGGATAAGATAGCAACACACTATAGACTTAAACAAGATATGTGATAAACATGATATGCTAGCAGAGTTATGGCAAAACAAAACATAGTGTCTAGACACTATAAAGAAAAGAAAGAAAAAAAATTATCCAGACGACCGGTTATCTAGTCCAAAACTGCACAACAAAAATATTGTCTTAAGCTTCCACATTAACAACGTAAGAAATAGGTAAGAGTGTTACATATCGTCTTCTTTAGTTGATCAAAGTTGGTATTGGCTGAGATAGTCACTCCATCAAGCCTGTCGTGGACCTCCTTGAATGCCTTGATTGCGTTTTCCCTAACTCTGAAAACTGCAACTCTTATCTTTGAAACATCAGACCCTATCTCTTTTGAGATGGCATGGACATTTGCAATAGTAGACTGAGTAGCGGTAAGGAGATCTTTGATGGTGGACAACTGATTGTCAATGGCAACTAATTTCTCGGCAAGGTCAGGAACACTAGGACTATGATGGGAAATAGATGGTTTGGGTTTTGGATCAATTTGAGCATGTTTGAATTCACCTTCTTGTTTCTTTACCCATGAGCCTTTCACACACATATACCCTATACTAGCAAATGTTCTAGAATTGTAAGATTTTGAGACAGATATGAAGGGATATTCAGAGATGGAGATATTATGTGCCTCCAGAATGTGAGTGATGGCCATGCCATAGGGCAAACTAGTAGGATCAACAACAATTTCAATCATAAAGTTGATGACCCAGGAGGAGAGTTTTATCTTGAGTTTTGTCACAAGGCACTAGACAAGAAAGGTATCTCTTTGTGGAGAATGATCCAGTACGAGGAAGCAGATGGACCTAACTAGTTTGGAAGAGAATCAGATGGACACTCAGCAATACACCATTTTGCTTGATCAAAAGTAATTTCAAATTCATCAGGCCAAGAATTTTTGAAAAGCATGGGAAAACCAGAATACATACACTGGAATATTGAATCAAACGTGGCACAACCAAGAACAATGCGCTTCCCTAACACTAAGGATTCCAACTTATCAGGCTTGCTAGAACGAAGATTTGCATAAAACATTCTCACTAAGGGTTCATAGACTATAGGAGGGGGAACATAGAAGAATTTAGACCAACCCTGATGAACAAACAAATTTTTTACTTTGCAATTTAGGGCATCCATGTCATCAAGGTCGACTATCCTCCAATGAGCAATGGTCTTGTCTTTCAAAGCGATGTAAAAATGCCTATTTGGATAGTCCCAGAAATTTAGGTCAGACTCAAAAGAACTAAAGAGATCGATTTTCGGCTTCATTGGAGCAAAGAATTCAGGGGGTTCTTCCATAGGCCTTCTCCTAGGGTTTTTTCTCCTAAAGTGTGAGAGTGGTCCGAAAATTCCACCTGAGAGGAGGCAAAACCTTCAGAATGATCGGACTCTAGGTCTACCTGTTCTGGAGGTTGAGATGAGGGCTTACTTATGGAGCGAGTACTTTTTCTAGTAGAGCCAGAAGGATTTTTTGAGTGTTTGGCCATGGAAGATATTTTGGTAAGAGAAAGTTGTGGAGAGGGTTTCTAGGTGATGGGGACGATGGAGATTGAAAAAGGTTTTCAGGTATTTAAATGGGTTTTCTAACGGTTGAGTATAGAAAAGGAAGGGGTGTCAGTGAACAGATGTGATGATTGAGTTTCCTTCTTTGAAATCTGAACTGATGTGAAAAAAGAGGAAAAGAGAGGGAAATCGGAGGCACAATTAATGATCAGAAGACAACAAAGTTTAAATATTAGGCAAAAAATAGTAACACATAGGCCCCAAAATTAATGATTAATGCAAACAATACCAAGTAAACTCTCTTAAAGAGCAAAATTTGTCCTCTAGTAATGGCTTAGTAAAGATATCCGCTAGTTGGTCAGTAGTTCCAACAAAACATAGTTCTATGTTTCCCTTAAGAACATGATCTCTAATATAATCATGCTTGATATCTATATGCTTAGCCCTAGAATGATGCATAAGATGCTTAGATAGGCAAATAGCACTAGAGTTATCATAGAAAATTGGAATAAGTTTAAATAATAATTCATAGTCACCTAATTGATGAGATATCTATAGTAATCGTGCACAACATTCTCCAATGGAAATATACTCAGCCTTAGTCATGGATAATGCAATTGATCCATGCTTTTTACTGTTCCAAGATATTAGTTTCTTTCCAAGTAATTGACATGTTCCACTGGTGATTTTTCTGTCTTCCTTATCACCTGAAAGATCAACATATGAAAAACCTTCTAATTTAAAATTGTTAGATCATGGATACCATAATCCGTGAGAGATAATTCCAATGAGATATCAAATAATTCTTTTTACTGTAGTCAGATGTGATTACTTAGGAACTGACTGAATCCTAGCACATTTACAGACACTAAACATAATATCCGGTCGACTAGCAGTTAGATAAAGAAGTGAGCCAATCATTCCACGATACTTAGTATCATCATCAGGAATTCCCGGTTTGTCTTTGTCGAGACTTGCTGAAGGACTCATTAGTCTGCCAATGGCTTTTGCATTGCTCAACTCCTTTGTATATTTTGTCTGACATATAATTGTTCCTTCTTCAGATTGTTGGATTTGAAGTCCAAGGAAGAACGTTAGTTCTCCCATCATACTCATTTCGAACTCACTTTGCATAAGATTTGACAATTCCGTACACATAAGAGGATTAACACTGTGAGCATGTGATTTTTTCCCTATATGAATTACTCCTACAAAATCCAAGAAAATAATTTTTTTTAGGGTTTTATTAATTGTTTGCATTTTTAAGCACTTTTAATTTTTATTAAAAATCATGAAAAATACCAAAATACCATGCATGGAATTTAGATTTTGTTTTTATACTTTTTAGGATTAATTAGTTAATTAATTATTTTATTAAAAATAAAAATCACAAAAAATGGCTCATGTTTACATTTTACCTTTTAATTTTTTGATTAGTGATTTTTCTCTTTTATTTTGGAATCAAATCATCTTTATAATTATTATAATTAGATAATTAGTGTAACTTTACAATTTATATAATTTAGGAATTTAATTTGGGATTTTATTAATTAAAGAAAAGAAAAGAAAAACAAAAGGAAAAAGGATGAAAAGGGAAAAAGAAAAGAAGGCTGGATTTTAAAAAGTTGATAGGGCCAGTATTTCACCACAAAAACTGCCCCAAATCCAAGCTCAAACAATGAATTACCCTGTCCCGTTTTCCCTCCCATCAAACAACCCCGTTTATGGCCCTTGTCATCATAGCCTTGATCGTGTGTGATCCAACGGCTAGGAACTAACTTTATATAAAGCTGCCTTAACGGTTCCCCCTAATTTCGAACCCCTTCATTTCAGCTTCACTATAAACCCTAGCTAACCTAGCCTCCCCTAAATTACCAAACCCCCACCGGCCGGCGGCAACGCCTCAAAACAATCCAAACCGTCACCACACAATCAACGCCCACTCCTGTTTCCTAATCCATCACGAGTTTTCCCAAAATCCTCACCCACTTGTCTCAATTTCAAATTTGATTCCGAAAATTGAAAACCCTAATTTGTCCCCTTGTTGGAGTTTTAGACGGTTTTTAAGGATTTATTTGAGTTGGATTTTATGCCAATCGATTGTTCTCAGTAAGAACAATCGATTAGCATAAATATTGGCTCATTTATGTAACGACCCAACTGGTCGTTTTGAACAATTGCATCCGGTTCGACAGTTTGAGTTCAAGAGCAGCTTCACATTATGTATATCGACTTGTTTGTAGGGTTGGATTCAGTTTTCGGATGAATCAGAGTTGAATTGGAAAGAAGCAATATAGTCGTGGAAGCTTAAGCAAAGAGAATTTGACCGGATTTTGACTTATGAGTAAACGGCTCCGAAATAAGTTTTGGATGATTTCAGTAGCTTCGTATGGTGATTTTGGACTTGGGCGTGTGTTCAGATTTGGGTTTGGAGGCTTATAGGGTAATTTGATGCATTTTGGTGAAAGTTGGAAAAGTTAAAATTTGGAAAATGAAGAGGTTTGACCCATAGTTAACTTTTATGTTATCAAGGTCGGAATACGATTCCAAAAGTTGGAACAACTCCACTATGTCATTTGGGACTTGCCTGCAAAATTTGGTGTCGTTTGGGGTTGATTTGATATGGTTCAGACGTTTGGTTGTAATTCTAGAGGTTCTAGAAGTTCATAGTGATTTTCATGCGTTTGGGCATCTGATTCGTGGTCTTAGCAATGTTTGAAGTTATTTGAAAGTGGGGCTAAGTTAGTATGATATTATGGGATGTGTTGGTACATTTGGTTGAGGTTCCGGGGGCCTCGTGTGTGTTTTGTGGTGAATTTTGAGCGAGTCCGAGCATTTCGGTACTCTGAGATGGTTCTGGAACTTTTGGGAGTGCGGACCGCACCAAATATATGCGGACCACAGAGTAGAGTGCGGAATGCACTAAAATTTTGCGGACCACAGTGCAAACCGCATAATTTCGTGTGCGGCCGTGCATTATGGTCCGATTTCAAAAGCTTATATCTTTTGATCTACAAAGAATTTGGATATGATTCAAACACGAAAGTTGTAGACCATCGTGTCTAGTTTCCAAAAATGTAAGGAAATCATAATTTGGACATCTATAGAAAAAGTTATGGCCAAAATACTAAAACACATCACTGCAGTCAACATTCTCCGCGGCCAACAGTGGTTTTTTTTTGCGGTCAGCAGTGATGGAAATCTGGGAGGTTCACTATAAATACGAGGTTTAGGGCTTTAGTTCATATTTTGACCTAGAGAGCTCGAATCTTGGCAATATTTCGAAGATTTGTCAAGAAATTCATCGGGGTAAGTGATTCTAACTGGGATTTGGCTAGAGTACATGAATCTATCATTGAATTCATTATTTGATACGTGATTTGGGATGGAATTTAGGAAAAATTGTGAAATCTTTCAAAAATATAAAATGATATTTGAAGGACCAAATGGTATCGGAATTAGATAATTTTTATATGGGTGAACTCGTAGCTGAATGGGTATTCGATTTTCTTAAATTATGTCGAGTTCTGAGGTGCGGGCCTGAGGAGTTGACTTTTCTTGACTTTTTCAAAATTGTATAAGAATCATAGTTTTGTTAATTGGAATTATTTTCTCTTGCATTGTTAGATGTATTCAAGTCATTTTTGGCTAGATTGAGCTGAACATTGATGAATTGGCAAAGGAAATGCTAAATTGAGTATTGAATTTGCCGGATTGAGGTAAGTATCTTGCCTAACCTTGTGTGGGGGACTTCCCCTTAGGATTTGAGTCTTCTATGCAAATTGTAGTCCATGTTTATTATGTGATGAGTGTGTGCTCGGACTTATTTGTGGGAAATTTGCCTCTAGGGTTCTTAGGTCCTTATGTTTATTATGTGGAAAGTATCCCATTATGGTTGGGTTTCTTAATTGTTTAAATTGCCTCTATATGCTTCATATGATGTTATTAGCTTTACTCTAATTCGTACGTGTTACTTGACCCTTAATTGCCTTAATAGAAGTGATTGTCTTCCTTATTGTTTTGATACTTCTTGATTGTGAGTTTCCTTTATGACTTCGTGTAAACATGCTACATGTCCAATTATTGTGGTTACCGATGTAGTTATCACGTGCTTATTATGTCTAGTTGTTTTGTTGAGGTTATCGTACTTCTTGGTTTTTCCATGATCCTTATTATGTACCATTCTTGTTTAAATTGATGATTATTCATGTCAAACAAGACTTATGACATTATCTTGGAAATTGTCCATTGTTGAGTATTGACTCGAGTTGAGATCTATATTGCGAAGCTAACTGTTGAAACAAGATTGGTTATTTCTGATTCCCCTTGCCGGGAAGTTATTGTTTCTATTGTTGATTCCCTTGCCGGGATGTTATTGTTTCTATTGTTGATTCCCTTGCCGGGATGTTATTGTTTCTATTGTTGATTCCCTTGCCAAGATGTTAATGTTTCTATTGTTGACTCCCTTACCGGGATGTTATTGTTCATATTGTTGACTTCCTTGCCGTGATGTTATTGTTTATATTGTTTGGGTGAGGAAGAGTGTAAAGCACAAAGGATACCACCGTCCATGATATTATGAGAGAGAGTTAAAGCACGAAGGGTGATGCAGTGCACATTTCTATTTATACATATTGTGAGCAATAATGTAAAAGCACGAAGGGTGATGCCGTGCCACATTATTGAGAGTAAGTGTATGAAGGGTGATGTCGTGCCACATTATTAAGAGTAAAAGCACGAAGGGTGATACCATGCATGATATTGTGAGGAAGAGCATAAAGCACGAAGGGTGATGCCGTGCACATTTCTATTTATGATATTGTGAGGAAGAACATAAAGCACGAAGGGTGATGCCGTGCACATTTCTATTTATACATATTGTGAGGAAGAGTGATAAAGCACGAAAGGTGATGCCGTGCACTTTCTGTTTGTTGTGTTTCTTTGTAGTTATCAACTCAAGTGTTTTAATTGTTCAGATTTCTTTACTGGTGTGACCCTTGTGATGGAACCCCATAGAGTTTTCAATACTTCACCGTATTTATATATATATATATATTTCAATACATCAAATTTCAATAATTGTTTCATTTTTTTATTATTCAATTAGTTACTCAATTAAATTCCCTTAAACCATTTTAAGTCGTATTTTACTTAAAAAGGAATTTCTACTAAGTTAATTTCTTAAATACCATGATAAAGATAATAATTCTTTCGATGTTGTATTTTAATTGAAAATGATACTTTCTTTATTCAAATGATTTCTAAAAATAATTTCATCTTTTCTTGCTGAGTTCATAATTAGCTTAGAAGCTGTACTCTACTTTATGTTATGTAAATGAGACTCATTGAACATCTTAACTGCATTGATTATGGACCCTATGTATTGAGTAACATGAGAACGTTGTTGTGTAAAGAGAGATAGAAATATGTGGGCACAAGGTGCTGTGTGTGCTAAAAGTTTGGTAATTGAGGTTATGATATGAGACATCGAGTTTGAGATGGCTAGAAATTGTGCATCAGAAACGATATGATTTATTTAGCTGACATCGCCTTCCTTGTTTGAGTACATTTTTACTTGTCTGTTGTCACACCTCCTTTTTCCGACACCACGAAGGGCGTAGGAGTTTTTTCCAATTAAAGGACAGTCGAAACGGGATTTGTTTATTTATTTCAGAGTCGCCACTTGGGAGATTTAGGGTGTCCCAAGTCACCAGTTTAATCCCGAATCGAGGAAAAGAATGACTCCATATTACAGTCCGCGAACCAGAAATCTGGATAAGGAATTCTGTTAACCCGGGAGAAGGTGTTAGGCATTCCCGAGTTCCGTGGTTCTAGCACGGTCGCTCAATTGTCATATTTGGCTTATTTAACTGATTTTAATACAATTATGAACCGATGTGCCAATTTTAACTCTTTACCACTTTATTATTATTATTATTTTTTAAAAAAAAAAAAATTTGTGAACATCGTTTAAAACATGTCTTTGGATTACGTCACATGAAATGCACCCGCAATCCGGAACACATTTTTATTCAATGTTTTAGGATTTAGATTTGGGTCGCATGAAATGCGCATCCGAGTTTAAGAAGGTAAAATTAATTAAATCGCACCTAAAGAGTCTAGCGTATCATTATTTTGGGTAGGGCCGTGAAATTTGCTAAAACGGCTCCTCCCTAATTCTAAGCGATTAAATGTACATTTATTGAGGGCCCCGCAATCTATACATTTCATTAAGCGAGGCTCATCTCATTTATTTGGACAAATCTTAAAACAACTACATTTTCCTACAAAAATGAGTCTCTAAAATAAAGAAAGAAAATCCTAATTTATTACTAGCTTTTATTATTTTAAGAAGACATGACATGCTAATTGCTTGATTAATACAAATATTGATGAAAAAGGAATTTCACTCTTAATTTTGAAATTATAAATAAAATAAAAATTCAACAACTAATATTCAAAATAAACAAATATAGCTAGATTAAAACTCAGCATTGTTATTTTTTTTAAAAAAAAATTATTGAGATTAATTATTCACAATCATTTGAAACTATATTTAACCATAATTACTAAAGCTTATTAGAAAGTTTATTAGACTTAAACGTTCTCTTAATCTTGCTTAAGCTCAAGTCATGCCTTAATGCCTAATTTAGGATGTTTAATTTAAATTCGTGTCTTAGCTAAATTTAGCTACTTGTTCATGATCAACCTATAATCTTGAAACCTTCATAACTAGTGAATTAACCTATTTTGCCGAACTGATTTATTACAGACTAACTTATGATATTATTTTCTTATTCCAGTTATTATTTAGTAATTCATGAAATAACTTAAATACAATCAACAAAAGGAACAAAGAAATAAAAACGAAATTAAAACTTCAAATTTTCATTCTTCATATGTATTCACGCTTCATATTTCGGATTACAATAAACAGCTTTTCAGTTGTGTACCTGATATTGGAAGCAAAAGAAAATGAATATGAGAATCAGCAACAACAGTAAAATCAGTACAACACAGCAACAATAGCCCAGCAACAATAACAATCCAGTAACAGACCGGTGGAGTAGTAATCCAAAAAAACAAAAGCTTCAGCTTTTATGAAACAACAATCAATTCTGATTTCAAACAACAAAAGAAAACAGAATATTTTTTTTTAGTTTTTTTTTTATTTGAAAGCTTCAATAATTTTCGGAATTTTCTATCTCTTAAATGTTCAGCCCTTTTCTCTCTCTTATTTTCAGATTTGTTTCTCTCTCCCCTTTTTTCGTATCTGTCTGTGTAATTTTTTTTTCTTATTCTGATTTCAAGACTTCTTATAACCCATCCCATAAATCTTTTAATCAATTAAAATCAACCCATTTTCTCTACCAAACCCATTATCTTCCCACTCATCCCCATTATATTAAATAAACATATCACACCACCCCATTTCATTTTGTCCCCCATGCTTCATTTAAAATAATGCAAGATTCCCCTTTAAATTAAATCTTGTCCCCCCTTTATATTAAATAATCATATCACAACCCACCCCATTTCATTTTGTCCCCCATGCTTCAAATAAACAATTACAAAATGTACAATTCCTAAACTACCTCTTCCGACCTTACTGAAATTACCAAACTACCCCTGAACGTATTACAAATTTACCAAACTACCCATCAGCTATAACACATCAATTAATCAAACTTAACCAAAATATAGACAATATGATCAATTTCTAACAATGTTCAAACAACAATATGAACACGGATGAACATCATAACAACAATATCACATGAACATGATTTTAACAACATTTCAACAACAAATCACATGAACACAAATTGAACAACCAAGAACAACTAAAATTTGATTGAACAATATTTTTGGCAACAACAAACCTATTTTTCGGATTTAAACAACAACAATAATCAAACAAGTATATTTAGATTCCTAAATTCAATAATATTGAAACTTAAAATCAACTCTAACAACATTACAACAAACAATTCTTATATTAAACTTTAAACAAGATTATGAGAACAATTCAAGAAATAATCATAAATGGTAAACAAGAAATCAAACTATACAAAATTCGGATTCAAGATCATCCAAACATGAACATGAATGAATCTATTTTAACACAACAAACACGACGGATTAAACGATTAAATCAATATATTCCTTTAACACAACTAAATTCTTTAAACAAATAACAAGATCGACGAAGAAACAATTATGAACTTAAACTTGAACTTAACAATACTAACAATTTCTAACAATACATAAACACATGAAACAAATTGAAGAAATAGTTAATTAAATTTCAATTTGAATCTAACAAACAACAAACTAACAAATATTCACTTAAACAATAATACAAACATGAAATGAATATGAAAACAACTAATTAAACTTCTATTTTGAAATCTGAAAATTAATTTAACAAACAACATGAACACACTAGAAAATTATTTCAACGACGAACAACGAACAAAACAAGGATTAAATCATTTAACGATTTGGATCCGGAAAATATCAAACAAAATATGGACAAAAATAAAACTCAAAAACAACTAACCGGAGATGAATCAACGACGCACTTTGATTGTAAGCAAATCTGTTCGAGCCTCGACCAAAGCTCGAACGAAGGACGACGAAGACGAAGAAGAAGTAGA
Source organism: Nicotiana tabacum (assembly GCF_000715075.1). Lineage (NCBI taxonomy): Eukaryota > Viridiplantae > Streptophyta > Magnoliopsida > Solanales > Solanaceae > Nicotiana > Nicotiana tabacum. The sequence continues at coordinate 20,048,205 of NC_134085.1, forward strand.
AGCAGCCGCGGCTACTGTCACGACGAGCAGCAGCACGACGAGAAGCAGAAGCAGCGGCGGACGAAGGAGTAGCAACGGCAGCGTCACTGTTGCGACGAGGCAGCAGCAGCGACGACCCAGCAATGGCAGAAACGCCGGCAACAGCTCGACGGAGGAAGCAAAAGCAGTAACACGGCACAGTAGTAGCGGGCATGACGACGATGGTCGCATCAACGCAGCTGAAACAATCTCGAGCTGGACGAGGCAGTCATGACGAGGAAGCAGCTGCAATGGGCGTGTTTGGACGTAAGGTTTGAGCTGTTCGTCGAGCAAAACGCAGCAACAACGTTGCTCTCCAATGGCGGACGAGGAGGGGCGTTGTTTGTTTGACGAAGATGAAGGAGCTTTGGGCAGCATCTATGGTTGCTTGGAGACGAGACGAGGTATGTAAGTGTGTGCGGGGTGACAATGAAAAGCCATGGATGAGCTTGAGGGGGGGGGAAGCCATGGGAGCTTGAGAAACTTTGGAGAAGAAGAAGATAGGAAAAGGGGGGGGGGGGATGGCTTAGCTCTTTAGGGTTTTCTTCTTTTATTTTTTTTTTGTTTTGTTTTTGTTTTGTAAGATAGGGGTGTTGGGTTATGGACTGGGTTGACCCAGTTCGAAATGGACTGGGTCGTAGGGAAGATTGGGCCATTTTTTGGGCCTATGGCTTGAAGTTGAAGAAGAGGCCTAATTCCGACTTTCTTTATATTTTCGCTCTCTTTCTTCTTTTATTTTTCTAAAACTAAATTATAAAAATACTTAAACTATTATTAAGAACTAAATTAAGTTATAAAAGCGCAAATTAACTCCCAATAACAATTAACGCACAATTAAGTATTAATTAAGCATAAAATTGTATATTTGGACATTAAATGCTAAAAATGCAAACGATGCCTATTTTTGTAATTTTTTAATTTTTGTAAAACAAATTTAATTACTAACAATTGTAGAATTAAATCCTATATGCAAAATGCGACATATTTTTGTATTTTTTATTAATTTAGCAAATAAACACGCACAGACAAATACAAATACTTATTCAAAATATCACAAAATTGCACACCAAAGAAAAATCATTTTATTTTTTGGATTTTTTGGGAGTAATTCTCATTTTGGGCAAATCACGTGCTTACAGCTGCCCCTCTTTGCCCGAAGACACGAAGGGTTTTCGTGCAAAGATAAAGCGAGCGATTTTTGCCCATCCGAGTACTCCGTGTGAAGCATTTTTTGAAAAAGATTTGACCGAACCTTTGCTTCAAAGGTTTCCTACATATCCTGGGCTAAACAGGAATCAGGTCAATGTAGTTCGGGAAGTTTTTGGTAGCTGGGACTACCGTGGGACTGCGATGTTACTGTTGTTGCATGCTGTTATCACTGCTTACCGATCTCCTTGTTACACCGTGCTTAAAAGAAAACAAGAAGCTAGGCTAGACTAAAATTTGTTCTTGTTGCTTTGCTTTCTTGTCGGCTTGTGTTTCCTCCGGTGCTTTTCTTCCGATGCTTTTCTTCCTTTTGACACATGGACTTGAGTTTATGTTGGGACCTCTTGTTGCAACCTTCTGCTTCTCGGTGCTGGGGATTTTATTGTTTACTGCTGGGGATTCCTGTTGTAACCTTCCGCCTTCTGGTGGGGTTACTGATTCCAAAATCTGTAATACAAGATTAAAAAGTTGCTTCAATGCAAAATTATGAAATGTATGCCCGCATTATACTGGTGGGCGACCTAGAGCTGAAAGTATTCCCGCATTTTACTGGTGGGCGACCTAGAACAGAAAGTATTCCTGCATTTTACTTGTGGGCGACCTAGAACATAAAATATTCCCGCATTTTACTGGTGGGCGACCTAGAACTGAAATGTATTCCCGCATTCTACTGGTGGGCGACCTAGAACTGAAATGTATTCCCGCATTTTACTGGTGGGCGACCTAGAACTGAAATGTATTCCCGCATTCTACTGGTGGGCGACCTAGAACTGAAATGTATTCCCGCATTTTACTGGTGGGCGACCTAGAACTGAAATGTATTCCCGCATTTTACTGGTGGGCGACCTAGAACTGAAATGTATTCCCGCATTTTACTGGTGGGCGACCTAGAACTGAAATGTATTCCCGCATTTTACTGGTGGGCGACCTAGAACAGAAAGTATTCCCGCATTTTACTGGTGGGCGACCTAGAACATAAAGTATTCCCGCATTTTACTGGTGGGCGACCTAGAACTGAAATGTATTCCCGCATTCTACTGGTGGGTGACCTAGAACTGAAATGTATTCCCGCATTTTACTGGTGGGCGACCTAGAACTGAAATGTATTCCCGCATTTTACTGGTGGGCGACCTAGAACTGAAAAGTATTTCCGCATTTTACTGGTGGGCGACCTAGAACAGAAAGTAAAAGGACAGAAATGTATGCCTCTATTATATGGGCGGGCTCCCAACTTCAATGCTAACTTAGGAGGAAATGCGTCTCCTATGGGTAAACTAAACTTAGGAGGAAATGCGTTTCCTATGGGTAAAAGTAAACTTAGGAGGAAATGCGTCTCCTATGGGTAAACTAAACTTAGGAGGAAATGCGTCTCCTATGGGTAAAACTAAACTTAGGAGGAAATGCGTCTCCTGTGGGTAAAACTAAACTTAGGAGGAAATGCGTCTCCTGTGGGTAAAAGTAAATTTAGGAGGAAATGCGTCTCCTATGGGTAAACTAAACTTAGGAGGAAATGCGTCTCCTATGGGTAAAACTAAACTTAGGAGGAAATGCGTCTCCTATGGGTGAAACTAACTTAGGAAGTGCGTCTCCTATTGGCGGAACTAGACTTAGGAAGTGCGTCTCCTATTGGCAAAGGCGTGGAATGTATTCCCTTGTTATACAGGTGGGCGCCTAAAATATGCAATGGACAGACAAGAAAAGTATTCCTCTCGTTATTCAGGTGGGAGCCTGGCTTCAACAACAACTTTGAAAATAAAATCCTATTCGAGGGCGGATGAACCCAAAATATCCTATTCGAGGGCGGATGAACCCAAAATATCCTATTCGAGGGCGGATGAACCCAAAATATCCTATTCGAGGGCGGATGAACCCAAAATATCCTATTCGAGGGCGGATGAACCCAAAATATCCTATTCGAGGGAGGATGAACCCAAAATATCCTATTCGAGGGCGGATGAACCCAAAATATCCTATTCGAGGGCGGATGAACCCAAAATATCCTATTCGAGGGCGGATGAACCCAAAATATCCTATCGAGGATAACACTTTTGGGGAATTCTGATTCTTTCAGAACTAGTGCTTCACTGAGCTCAAGTTTTATCCCTTTGCTAGGGAACAACTTCCTCCATAGAAACTTATTATGTTGGGGGCAACACTGGTTCTAAGACCACTTCCCTTGAGACTGGTGTTATCTTTATTCTTCCCCGCATGGGTACCTGACTTCCAGAAAATTTTCTAAGGGGAAGGAAAATTTTCTGCCCCAGTTTGATAATATCCCTTGCGGCATGCATTTCTGGCATCAATGCCATTTCCTTTACCTGTTTCAAATCAAACAAAATTTGTTAGTTTAAAACATGATGGTTGGTTGTGATACCCCTACTAGGATGGCTTTTCCCTTTCTCCCTCCTTGCTCTTCGCTCCACAACTTGTTGGGGATGATATTATTTGCTGGGGATAATCCCTTTCTGCTAGGGATATCCCTCTTCTTTTGTGGCATAGCTCGGAAACTGGCATTTCCCCGACCTTTTAGTCTCGTATGAATTTCCCACACCATGCTCATTGCTCTCCTTGATTTGTCCATAGGCCTCGGCCTTGAGGTTTATAACCTTTAATTTCGGCAAGGATATCCCTCTTGACACTCGTCAATCCTTTTGTCGATTCCCTTTTGCTGGGGATATCTTTTTGACACTGGCCTCACGTTTGTTCCCTGCTGACCATACCACTTGGATGTGCTAGTCAGATCTTATCTTGCATAATTGGAAAGCTGATGGCATATTTTGAAGTCAATTCACACTTGCTCTGACCAAACAGACTCTATCGGGGATTTTTCTATGAAAGGAAAAAGATAATATGGAATAGAATAAAAAGACAAAGGAAAAAATGACTCTTTAACAAAAGAAACTATAAATAAAAAACCTATCAAATGTAGATACCGACTCTAATGGTCATGACATGCATATGTGGCCTATCCTCCGCTGTCAATCATCTTTCGAGATCTTCAATTGGCAATTCCCTATCTGATTCTCAATCTTCTTTGACTTGTAGTGCCCGAAGGGTTTTCACTATCAAGCCTCTCTCATTTTGGTTTTTCTCTCAGCTTTCATCGCCTTATGGTGTCCGTGAAGATTTTCAACGATAAGACTCTCTAATTTGTATCACTTTCCCGCTGGGGATTTGGAGTGTTGCCGGTATGACTCTCTCTGCTGGAGATTAGAATCCTTTCTGTTGTGGAACAGAGTGTTATGTTCGCCGGTAAGACTCTCATTTGTCTGACTTGGCATCTTTTGCAGACTGATCAGAAGGTCTTTCTTTCGACCGTAATGTGGTTTTTTTTGGATAAGCTTAGAAAGAAAGGGTATTAAAGGCTCAAAACAAAATAAATTGGAGGTTTAAAATTACAACATTCGGAACCAATTTTGCTTACCACAAGCGCAACCCTTGCCCCAGTTTCTTGCTTGGGGATTATTTATTAATTTTTTTTATTTTATTTTTTTTATTTATTACACCATGCATACCATGCACATTATGCACACTATGCACCCTATGACCGAGCTGTGAAGCGCCTACGTATCCTCTTTGAGGAATCAGGTCAAACGTAGTTCCCAATTCCTCTTTTTCATTTGACTTTCTTTTGCTTTTTTTTGTTATCACTTTTCTTTTCTTTTCTTCTTCTTTTTTTCTTTTTTTTTTCTTTTTTTCATGTTTTCATGCCATGCTCGCGTTTTCTAGTCGTTTTTACTGATTCCGAACGAGGGGTATGAAAGAAAAATAAGTAAGGCTCAAAAAGGGTAACGAAGGATAAAGTGTTTAGGTAGCAGAACAAAATGCCTTCGTCATTCCAGTCTTCAAAACATGCCAAATGCAAACAACACAACAAACAATAGATTTATAGTCTCTTCCGATGGTGTTGGGCTTGACAATTATGTTAAACATTTGCTTTTCCCTTTGTTATTTCTAAAACATCGTTGGGCGACACTCTCATTATCATGAATGACCCTCACGCCAATTTGGCAAATCTTGATTTTAACGGTTTTCTTCGTGTTTAACTTGCCCCAGTTCCACATGACTCGGGCTTCAAATAATCCCAAACCGTTCTTATTTCCTTTAAATGGTCTGATCGCCTTTCCAGGGTTTTACGATTAACTTTTAAAGTTAGGCCCAAACTGTGTGCGCATGTCATGTCACTAGAATCGGCACTGAACAAAAATGATAAAAGGACTAAACAAAGAGATGACTGGAAATAAAGAAAGACCGGATTTTGTATTAGACTACTGGTGAAATGGTTTAAATAACAAAACAAACAAAATAGTCCAGAACAAAATCCTAAAACAAACTGGACAAGACAATATCCGACTTATAACCCTAATAATCCGAACAACATAAATGTCAACAAAATAAGCTACCACAAGCTTCTTTCTTGTTAACCAAGGAACAGAGCGTCCTTCCACTTTATCAAGACTGGTATCTTAACCACTGAGCTTTGCATCGATACTGCCAAGACCATTACCAGCTTCAATATCATCAACATCCATCGGCAAGTTCGAGGGGGCTCGAGTGCACCATGTCACTGTTATTAATCACAACCCGCCCTTCTTGGATAATTTTCTCTACTTCCCTTCTCCAACTATGACAGCTCTCAATGTTGTGCCCTATGACATTGGAGTGGTAGGCACATCGCGCTGCCGGATCAAAGCTCCTTGCAAGTGGATTTGGAGTACATGCGGGGAGTGGTTCAATCGAGCCAGCATGCCTTAGCCTTTCAAACAGACTGGCATAAGATACCCCGATAGGGGTGAGAGCCTTTTCTCGTTTCAGCAACCTCTTCATTCTTGCATGTTGACAGGGCCGGAAACCTGATCCAGATGGCTTTTGGTAGGCTTGTATGGGTGGGTAAGCATTTCGTGGAGTCGGGTACCTGGGAAGTGAGGTATGGCTTTTGAGGTCACGGGGAAAGAAGTGGTGTTGGGGAGCGAAGAAACATTGAAGAGTGATGGAGCTACTCGGATAGCTGGGAAAGCTGCCATAAATGGGTTGGGATGGAGAGTATGGAGAATCTTCCATTATGGTGTTGGGTGCTTGGGAAATGACCGAGTTCAAGAGGCTTGGCGGTGGAGGGGGTGGTGCTTTTCCCGTTATCCATGCCTGATACATGTCTGCCACATGCTGTCTCAGCATTTTCACTTCTTCTACCAACCTGTTGTTCTGTTCGACCAATTGTTGTCGGTCATCAGTACCGATCCACTCGGTTCTGCGGTTCTAAGCCATTGTCCTTTGATTTTTCTTTGCAGGGAGGAGTTACCACAACCAACCACTTTCTATATATGGACACATCAAAGGGAAGCCATCACGTTAGTGTTAGGGCATTGGACAGACAATCATGTATCAGAGATACAATGTACCTAAGCAGTTAGACAATTGTGCCCCCCTGAAAATCTTCCACACTCTCTTTTATTTATTTATTATTATATTTTTTTTATATTTTTTTTATTTTAGTGGTGGTCGAATCTTATGGAGATTGCCTACGTATCATGACCCCGCAAGAATCAGACCGAGCGTAGTTCGGACCCAATAAAAGATAAACAATGCTAAACATTTTTTTTTCAATTTTCATGTTAAAACAAACTGGGTTTCAAAGGTTTGAAGATGACCTACAAGCTGGAAAATCAAACAACTCACATATTCTAATTAAAAGATTTACAAACGGCCAGTTTCTTTCCCCGTTTGACAAATGTAACCAAACGGTTATTTTTGCAAATGTGGCCCCTTCCAAATTTCACATGAATTTGAGGTCGGGGAGGATTATTTTATGACACTTTACACACTTGTCCATTCTTTTACGAAAATAACCTTTCGACAACTGAAAGATACTCTAAGGCTATTTCGGCAAGAACGGTTCAAGACGCGACCGAAGTTGGCTCGGCTTATTTTGACTAAAAAATCCAAACGGTATTCACCTGACCGCTGACTCTTTTTTGTTTTCTTTTCAAATTATACTAAAAACCTGATGTTGCAAACACGGCCCTTCAGCGCCCCGGGGACGAAGATTTATAGGGCTGTGTGGGTCAACTAGACCAAAATCCTAAACATGACCCAAAAAGGTGGCTGTTTATGCAAAGTCAGCCTTCCGGCGTCCCTCTCGGGAACATTCGGCTATTTTTGACAAAACAGCATCACCCGACTTATTTATGACTCCTTTTATCATTTTTCGAATTAGAAAAGTCAATATTGCAAACACGGCCTTTCAATGCCTCGGGGACGAAGATTTTTAAGGCTGTGTCGGTCAACTGGACAAAATCTTAAAAATGACCCGAAGGTGGCTGTTTATGCAAAGTCAGCCTCCCGACGTCCCTTTTGGGAACATTCGGCTATGTCTTCATAAAACAGCGTCACCCGACTTCTCTATGACAAAATTAAAATTTTGACATGTTTTTTTTTTGGCTATTTTAGCAAAAGGGGAGGTTGGACACCACCCGACTTATTCATGACAAGATTAAAATTTTTGATTTTTGGCTATTTTAGCAAAAGATGAGGTTGGACCCGATGAGGGTTGCCTACGTATCTCACATCCGGTGAGAATCAAACCCGCGTAGTTCGAGCCTCGCGAATAAGTAAATGAACTAATATATTTTTTTTAATTGGAACTGTGAAAGAACTGCTTCAAAAGAAGAAAGGAAGTATATATATATTATTTTTTTTTGATTGATTTTTTTTTTTTTTGATTGATTTCTTTTTGAAAGAAAGACTTGTAAAAATTCCTTTTCTTTTGATTTGAACTTTGAGAATTTCAAAAGTAAAAGGAAGTTTTTTTTTTGAATTTCCATTTGTTTTTTTTTTCTTATTCTAAAGAAAAAAAAAGAAAATATTTTTGGAATTTTACTTTTGATAAAAGAAATGCTTCTAAAAAATATTTTTTGAATTTTGAATTTTCTTTTCAATTTTGAAAGAAGTATCAAAATATTTTCGGATTTTTTTTTTATATAAAAAAAAAACATTTTTATTATTTTTGTTTTATCAACAATGGAAAATAAAGATATTTATATTATTTTTTGCAAGACATATCTTTTTGGAATTTTACTTTGAATTTTCTTGGCAAGACAAATACTCTTTGCAACAAATAAAGATATATATATTTTTTGGAAATAAAAAAAAAACTTTTCAGATTTATATATATATTTGCGACAAATAATGAAAGACTTTTTTTTTTTTTTTTTGCATTTCCATAATCAAATAAATAATAAAAAAACCATTTTAAAAATAAGACTCTTTTTCATTTTCATTTTCATGGCAAGACAAACTATATATTTTTTCTATTTTTATTTTTAAAAAACAAAACAGAACAACGACTCTTTTTTTTTCTTTTCTTAGCTTTTAATAAAACAAACTAATAAGACATTTTTTTTCATTTTCTCAAAATTTCGGCAGAGTTTTGACAGTATTTGGGCATTTGTTTTCTTTTCAAAATAAACAATCAATTCCCTAACCGCTATTTCTTTTTTTTTTCAAAATATTATTCCTGATATTCACAAGTCAGTCAACACACAAGTCCGTATCAAATTAATGCGCAAGTAGTAACAAGTAAGATGCATCAGGATGGTCATTTTCATTTTTGGTGCACCTGTCCTAGACAGACCCAACCCCTGTGTTGAGCCTCCAAAGTCAGATGCACGTGATGCAAACAAACGTTCCTACTAGGGATCCGGCATGTGGCTTTGTTATACTAGGTTCAGAACCTGGGTGTTTGTTCTAGACCTGGCTTACCCGAGCGGACAGCTCGAGCCGAGGGGGGTAGCGTACCGGGAATACAGAAGCTTCACCGGCTTAGCAACTTGTCCGAACCTCGTTCTAAATTGGGATTTTACACTATACAGAAAAGAAGTCGTACGAAGTACACCCTTCTTCATGATTTAGAAGACTGAGAGAGGAGATGAGTTTCGGCACAGTTTATACACAGTTCACGTAATATCAAAGCGGTAAAAGCAGCATTTAGCACATTAGGCTCAAACATGTAAAAATCAGATAAAACCAAATATAACAATTTATATGAGCTCGAATTTCTAACCCTGAACCACTGGTTCTGGGTTAAGTCCCCAGCAGAGTCGCCAGAGCTGTCACACCTCCTTTTTCCGCCCCCGCGAAGGGCGTAGGAGTTTTTTCCAATTAAAGGACAGTCGAAACGGGATTTGTTTATTTATTTCAGAGTCGCCACTTGGGAGATTTAGGGTGTCCCAAGTCACCAGTTTAATCCCGAATCGAGGAAAAGAATGACTCCATATTACAGTCCGCGAACCAGAAATCCGGATAAGGAATTCTGTTAACCCGGGAGAAGGTGTTAGGCATTCCCGAGTTCCGTGGTTCTAGCACGGTCGCTCAATTGTCATATTTGGCATATTTATCTGATTTTAATACAATTATGAACCGATGTGCCAATTTTAACTCTTTACCACTTTATTATTATTATTATTTTTTTTTTTAAAAAAAAATTTGTGAACATCGTTTAAAACATGTCTTTGGATTACGTCACATGAAATGCACCCGCAATCCGGAACACATTTTTATTCAATGTTTTAGGATTTAGATTTGGGTCGCATGAAATGCGCATCCGAGTTTAAGAAGGTAAAATTAATTAAATCGCGCCTAAAGAGTCTAGCGTATCATTATTTTGGGTAGGGCCGTGAAATTTGCTAAAACGGCTCCTCCCTAATTCTAAGCAATTAAATGTATATTTATTGAGGGCCCCGCAATCTATACATTTCATTAAGCGAGGCTCATCTCATTTATTTGGACAAATCTTAAAACGACTACATTTTCCTATAAAAATGAGTCTCTAAAATAAAAAAAGAAAATCCTAATTTATTACTAGCTTTTATTATTTTAAGAAGACATGACATGCTAATTGCTTGATTAATACAAATATTGATGAAAAAGGAATTTCACTCTTAATTTCGAAATTATAAATAAAATAAAAATTCAACAACTAATATTCAAAATAAACAAATATAGCTAGATTAAAACTCAGCATTGTTATTTTTTTTAAAAAAACTTATTGAGATTAATTATTCACAATCATTTGAAACTAGATTTAACCATAATTACTAAAGCTTATTAGAAAGTTTATTAGACTTAAACGTTCTCTTAATCTTGCTTAAGCTCAAGTCATGCCTTAATGCCTAATTTAGGATGTTTAATTTAAATTCGTGTCTTAGCTAAATTTAGCTACTTGTTCATGATCAACCTATAATCTTGAAACCTTCATAACTAGTGAATTAACCTATTTTGCCGAACTGATTTATTACAGACTAACTTATGATATTATTTTCTTATTCCAGTTATTATTTAGTAATTCATGAAATAGCTTAAATACAATCAACAAAAGGAACAAAGAAATAAAAACGAAATTAAAACTTCAAATTTTCATTCTTCATATGTATTCACACTTCATATTTCGGATTACAATAAACAGCTTTTCAGTTGTGTACCTGATATTGGAAGCAAAAGAAAATGAATATGAGAATCAGCAACAACAGTAAAATCAGTACAACACAACAACAATAGCCCAACAACAGTAACAACCCAGTAACAGACCGGTGGAGTAGTAATCCAAAAAAACAAAAGCTTCAGCTTTTATGAAACAACAACCAATTCTGATTTCAAACAACAAAAGAAAACAGAATATTTTTTTTTATTTTTTTTTATTTGAAAGCTTCAATAATTTTCGGAATTTTCTATCTCTTAAATGTTCAGCCCTTTTCTCTCTCTTATTTTCAGATTTGTTTCTCTCTCCCCTTTTTTTCGTATCTGTCTGTGTATTTTTTTTTCTTATTCTGATTTCAAGACTTCTTATAACCCATCCCATAAATCTTTTAATCAATTAAAATCAACCCATTTTCTCTACCAAACCCATTATCTTCCCACTCATCCCCATTATATTAAATAAACATATCACACCACCCCATTTCATTTTGTCCCCCATGCTTCATTTAAAATAATGCAAGATTCCCTTTAAATTAAATCTTGTCCCCCCTTTATATTAAATAATCATATCACAACCCACCCCATTTCATTTTGTCCCCCATGCTTCAAATAAACAATTACAAAATGTACAATTCCTAAACTACCCCTTCCGACCTTACTGAAATTACCAAACTACCCCTGAACGTATTACAAATTTACCAAACTACCCATCAGCTATAACACATCAATTAATCAAACTTAACCAAAATATAGACAATATGATCAATTTCTAACAATGTTCAAACAACAATATGAACACGGATGAACATCATAACAACAATATCACATGAACATGATTTTAACAACATTTCAACAACAAATCACATGAACACAAATTGAACAACCAAGAACAACTAAAATTTGATTGAACAATATTTTTGGCAACAACAAACCTATTTTTCGGATTTAAACAACAACAACAATCAAACAAGTATATTTAGATTCCTAAATTCAATAATATTGAAACTTAAAATCAACTCTAACAACATTACAACAAACAATTCTTATATTAAACTTTAAACAAGATTATGAGAACAATTCAAGAAATAATCATAAATGGTAAACAAGAAATCAAACTATACAAAATTCGGATTCAAGATCATCCAAACATGAACATGAATGAATCTATTTTAACACAACAAACATGACGGATTAAACGATTAAATCAATATATTCCTTTAACACAACTAAATTCTTTAAACAAATAACAAGATCGACGAAGAAACAATTATGAACTTAAACTTGAACTTAAAAATACTAACAATTTCTAACAATACATAAACACATGAAACAAATTGAAGAAATAGTTAATTAAATTTCAATTTGAATCTAACAAACAACAAACTAACAAATATTCACTTAAACAATAATACAAACATGAAATGAATATGAAAACAACTAATTAAACTTCTATTTTGAAATCTGAAAATTAATTTAACAAACAACATGAACACACTAGAAAATTATTTCAACGACGAACAACGAACAAAACAAGGATTAAATCATTTAACGATTTTGATCCGAAAAATATCAAACAAAATATGGACAAAAATAAAAACTCAAAAACAACTAACCGGAGATGAATCAACGACGCACTTTGATTGTAAGCAAATCTGTTCGAGCCTCGACCAACGCTCGAATGAAGGACGACGAAGACGAAGAAGAAGTAGAAGCAGCCGCCGCTACTGCCGCGACGAGCAGCAGCACGACGAGAAGCAGAAGCAGCAGCGGACGAAGGAGTAGCAGCGGCAGCGTCACTGTTGCGACGAGGCAGCAACGTCGACGACCCAGCAATGGCAGAAACGCCGGCAACAGCTTGACGGAGGAAGCAAAAGCAGTAACACGACACAGTAGTAGCGGGCATGACGACGATGGTCGCATCAACGCAGCTGAAACAATCTCGAGCTGGACGAGGCAGTCATGACGAGGAAGCAGCTGCAATGGGCGTGTTTGGACGTAAGGTTTGAGCTGTTCGTCGAGCAAAACGCAGCAACAACGTTGCTCTCCAATGGCGGACGAGGAGGGGCGTTGTTTGTTTGACGAAGATGAAGGAGCTTTGGGCAGCATCTATGGTTGCTTGGAGACGAGACGAGGTATGTAAGTGTGTGCGAGGTGACAATGAAAAGCCATGGATGAGCTTGAGGGGGGGGGGGGAAGCCATGGGAGCTTGAGAAACTTTGGAGAAGAAGAAGATAGGAAAAGGGGGGGGGGGCGGATGGCTTAGCTCTTTAGGGTTTTCTTCTTTTATTTTTTTTTGTTTTGTTTTTGTTTTGTAAGATAGGGGTGTTGGGTTATGGACTGGGTCGACCCAGTTCGAAATGGACTGGGTCGTAGGGAAGATTGGGCCATTTTTTGGGCCTATGGCTTGAAGTTGAAGAAGAGGCCTAATTCCGACTTTCTTTATATTTTCGCTCTCTTTCTTCTTTTATTTTTCTAAAACTAAATTATAAAAATACTTAAACTATTATTAAGAACTAAATTAAGTTATAAAAGCGCAAATTAACTCCCAATAACAATTAACACACAATTAAGTATTAATTAAGCATAAAATTGTATATTTGGACATTAAATGCTAAAAATGCAAACGATGCCTATTTTTGTAATTTTTTAATTTTTGTAAAACAAATTTAATTACTAACAATTGTAGAATTAAATCCTATATGCAAAATGCGACATATTTTTGTATTTTTTATTAATTTAGCAAATAAACACGCACAGACAAATACAAATACTTATTCAAAATATCACAAAATTGCACACCAAAGAAAAATCATTTTATTTTTTGGATTTTTTGGGAGTAATTCTCATTTTGGGCAAAATCACGTGCTTACAGCTGTGTCCCAACTATGTTGGTGTTAAATTATTTGGTCATATTCATTTCCACCCGTGTTTCTCTTTATTGTTTCTGCTGATTGTAGTTTGTTCATTCCCTGCTGTTGATATTACTATGTCATTTCTAGGTTGACAGTTTATTATCAAATCCTGTTCAATTTATTTGACCAGTAGGTGTCTGGACTGTTCCTCGTCACTACCCCACCGAGGTTAGTTTTGATACTTACTTGGCGCCGCCGTGGTGTGCTCATACTACACTTTTGTACATTTTTATATACAGATTCAGGTATTTGATCGGTAGTAGCTGTGCGGGTCGTTGCGGCGGAGACTCAAGGTAAACCTGCTACAGCATTCGCAGGCCACAGAGTCACCTTCATTTGTACTTATTTCCATTTGTTCCTTTTGTTTCGGAGCAGTGATGTATTTATTTTGTATAACTACTTTTAGAAAGGCTTGTGACTTGTACTACCGGTTTTGGGAATTGTAATTTGTTCAAAGTAATTTAATATGAAGTTAGTAAATATCAATGTTATTTCAGTTTATGTTAGGCTTACCTAGTTTAGAGACTATGTGCCATCACAACTCCTTCAGAGGGATTTTTGGGTCGTACAAGTTGGTGTTAGAGCACTAGGTTCATAGGTACTACGAGTCCCAAGCAGGTTTAGTATAGTCTTGCGGATTGGTACGGAGATGTCTGTACTTATCTTCGAGAGGCTACAGAAGTGTTAGGAAATTCTACTTCTTTCATTCGTTATCGTGCGATATTGATTCAGCCGAGGTATATAACTTATGTTCCTCTACATCCACTCATGTATGATATTACACTCTCAATGTCCGCTATGTGCCAGTGGTTCGTGATGCTACAAATAGGCTACGAAGGAGTCAGGGATGCTCAGGCATTGTCTCAATGTGTCGCCCAGAGTGAAGATACAGAGGCACTGAGAGACTATTCAATTGTTCATATGGAGGCGCAATGGTTTCCGATATCTGGTTGATAAGTGCGAGCTTAGGAAGGTCTAATTGGTTGACTAGTCGTCGCAATTGTGGCAAGGTTGCGAGGTGGATGTTGATCGAGGACGACTGGTGGTATTGAGGTACCTTGTGATTGGTGTTTTGCGAGCTGCGAAAGTTAGTATTGCGGATTGATGATATCAAAATCCACTAATAAAAAGTAAATTGACATGGTCGCATGCAATATAATTTACCCAACTATGAGTCAGGGTCAAATCCCAGAGAGAACAATATGTAGGCGATTAAGAATGTAAGAGAATTATCACTTGTTATGCAATGCCAAACACTTAGAATTGATTTTAGAAAATATTTATATCTAAATGCGGAAATGTAAACTAACCTAGAAATCAAGTAAAATGATCAATGGCTACAAGTATGGTTGCATCGGGAATTACACTCAAGTAACGATCCAATGTATTTCATGATTTTACTAATATGAGAGAGTTTATTTTAATTAGCCACGGATAATAATTCTTAATTAGCTTCTTCCGAAGACTAACAAGACTTCTTAATTGAATTATTCCTAACCCAATTAAGAGATTAAGCACACTCAGAATATCTACAAGTAGTTCAATCCTATCCCTAGGTAGAATCTATAAAATGAGGGTTAACGCCTCAAGTTCTTGTTAATTAATCTTTCCCAACCCCAAATTATATTTTCCAAAATTAATTCGAAGTTAATGGGTGAGTCCTAGGGTTAGCTAATCCCTTTGGAAACATTAAAGAACAAGCATAATTAAAGTAACAATAACTCACTTCATAAAAGCATAAAAATCATTCAATACATAAGCACAACAAGGTATTTAACCCACACTTTAAACATGAATATTTCCATAAACAAGATTCAAGTGTTGGAAATAAATACTACACATTAAATATTCAATACAAAGCAAGGAAATAAAGAAATAAACATAAATGGGTAAGAAATCCTTAACCACAAGCTTGAAATCTTCAAAACTTAAGTGTGTGTGCAAACCCTAGCTTCCAAAACTTGTTCTCTCTAGTTTTAAGAACTGATAAAATAAGCCAAAGATACTCAAAATATCTGCTTGGATGAGTAAGAAAAATTGTTTGGGGTTGAGAACATGTAAAATGCCTGAATTGCCCAGGTCAAATGCCCGTTGACCGCACCTCCGGAATAATCCTCGTAGGTGCGGCTCCGCAGATGCAGAGATCCTATCGCAGAAGCGAAATGCCAACTAAACGCTATCACCGTAGATGCAGTTCACCAGGCGCAGATGCGCAACCGCAGAAGCAGTAATCTAACCACAGATGCGGTTTCTTGCAAGCTCAGACAACTCCGCAAAAGCGGGCCTTTTCACGCAGAAGCGGGGTCGCTTCTGCGACCATCCTTCTGCAGATGCGGAATCATAGGGGAGTTTTTGCATTGTTTTCACCATTTTTTGCTAAATTCCACTCCAATTGAATTCAAATCACTTCATGGCATTTTTACCAGAAAATATAACAATACACACCATAAACGACCTCATATTATAGTTAAAAGACATAAAAGCTAAAAAAATAGACTAGATTGAGTGGTAAAATGAACACTCATCAACACCCCCAACTTAAAGTTTTTTCTTGTCCTCAAGCAAATAAAAACCAACACTTCAATGAGGATTTACCATTTAAAACACAAGTGTTATTGCTATTATGTACAAATCACATTCTCCAATTAAACACCAAATGTATGGATTTGGTTGGTACTAATAATTTGGCTCAAGTATGTGTATCTTTACCAAATGACTCCCTCATTTAAAAATAACTTCAAGAATGTGCAAGGGAGTTTCAAAATAATCAAGTGAGAAGAATAAGCCTCAAGAAGTGACTCAAAAGCACTAGTCCACTACATTTGCTCAACTTACTCAATTTCACCAATCCTTCCTAATTCATGTGCCCTCACAAGAAAGAAAGTCCCAAAATCACTATATTTACAATACAACATAAGGGACAAATTTACAAAGACACTTACTCTCACAAAGAATTTCAAGTGTTACAACATCTCATACCATAAGGCTTGCCCTTATTTTAATTCATCGCCTATTCAAGAATGTTCGGTTGGAGGTCCCATAAGGACTTTTTAAGCTTGTAATGTAGGTTTAGGGAAGGGTCGGATAAGCATTTGGATAGAAGTGACTTCACCCTCCTTGAACACTACTCACATTTGTCTTTCTTTGTGCACTTTGTTTCTTTTCAATCCACATAGCCTCATTGGCATCTAGTTACTAACATAGAACCACCTTACATACCTCTCTAATTTTATTCAAGGCTCCATATTTATATACATACATATATTTCTCTTTTTTTTCATACATATTTTTCTTTTGGGGCTTGAATAATTTAATATGAATACTTTGAGGTATATTTTTGTACACTCAATGTATAACCTTACCAATTTCCACTTTGACACCACACCCCCAACTTAGGCTTTTAGCATAATTCTCAATGTTCAAGGAGGGACGGGTTCAAAAAGAGGGAATTATTTTACAAAAGGGGAAATGTTTGTAATGAGGTAGCTAAAGAAAAGGTTAAAGGCTCAAATAGGGTACTAGTGATAGTATTTATTCAATGGTATGCTTGAAAGGCTAAAGATGTTTTGCAAATAAACAAAGAATGCCTAAGATCATCCCTCCAACCAAACATATTGTCATTAGCGTTGAAAGATCAATCGGGCAAGTTCTATATGATAGAAGTAAACACAAGATTTATTTGTACAAACACTAACACACATGGCACATGAACTAATCAAGACGGATCAATTTCATTTTCTAATAAGATCATATAGAGCAATATTATTCAAACTAGTGGGCAAAGAGTCACTAAAAGAGCCAACAATTTATCACAAAAATTATTCTTCACCATGCAACTTACTTGTTTTAGTTCAAACCCAAAATTTGGAGGGGTATTCTTAATTCACATTTCACATACAAGAGACTAATTTTATTAGTATCAAATTATCCAAAAGTCTCCTCCTAGCAAAACAAGACTAATTCCCTTAAGAAAGTTGTCACACCATCTATCATTGGGAAAAGTCACCCGGTTCACTTAAAAAAATGTTCCTTGGGAAAGAACTGTAGCATGAAGAAAACCCAAGGAAATACTACTTAAGGAAATAAATATAAAAGAACAAAACTACTAAAAAGGATACCAAAATAAAAGCGACTAATACTAATAACAACAAGCTACTAAAGAAAATAAATAACGAAAGAAAGCTAAAACTAGACTAATAACACCAAGCTCAGCAAGAGCACCTGATACAACAAAATAGCCCGGCAAGGGAACACAATATCCAAAAAAACAAAGTAAGCCCGGCAAGGGCATACAATATCCATAATAACAAAATAAGCCTGGCAAAGGCATATAATATCGTAGTATGAATACAGTATACTCCTACAGCCACCCCCAACTAAAAATATTGCAGTTTCCTCACTGCACAATATCAAAAATAAAGTATAAATAGTTTGAGGGTCTCCTTGAGGTCTGCATCAGACTAGCAGACTGTGGGAGGAAGGTTGATCAATGTTGTGCTGAACTCGTAGCCTCATCATCATCATCATTCTCCTCCTCCTCCTCCTCCTCATCATCATCATCATCACCACCAGCAGCGTCTGTCATGAAGGAGTACTCCTCACTATCATCTTTATCTTCTACTGGTATCTTCCTGCCTGGCTGCCCCCATTTGAAGATGGCCTTTATGCCTCTCCACATTTTGATCATGAATTTGCTATTCTTCTTGTTCTTCATCTTCTCCTTCTCAAAGTCTGACTACAGATCAACATGTGCCTTAGCCAAAGTACTGTAGGCTATCTCGAGTTTGCTAATTGAGGCTGCCATCTTCTCCTTAGACTCTTTCTAATGCATCTAAGTAACTCCTCATTCTTCCTTGGAGAAGTACGCGAGCCCAGGCTGGGAGGATGAAGGCCCACTCAGAAGCTGTGACACTAACTCCCAGATGGATGCAAGCTAGGAGCTTATCACCCCAAATGGTCCCTCAGGTGCAGCTACCTATGATGAAGACTCAGGACTGGTAACAGAAGTGGTGTCCTTCCTTTTCTTGCTTTTGACTGCACTACCCTCTCCTGTTACTCCCAGTGGGTGAAAAGGTTTATTAGCCGGCAACGAATGATTGGTGCTACGCACCTCATCTTCGAGAGGTGATTCGTGACTTAGGAGTGTGATCGGAACTGGTTTTGGAGGTTTGGTGTAGAATTAGGCTTGAATTGGCAAAGTTAGTATTTTGGCGATTTCCGGTTGGTTGGTGAGATTTTTATCCGAGGGTCAAAATGGAATTCCGAGAGTTGATATAGCTTCGTTATATCATTTGGGATGTGTGTGCAAAATTTCAGGTCATTCGGACGTGGTTTGATTGGATATTTGATCGAAAACGTATTTCGAAAGTTTTTACAAAACTTAGGCTTGAATTCAATGTGAATTGATGGATTTGGCATTGTTTGAGGTGTTTTGATGATTGGAACAAGTTTGAATGAGATATTGGGTTGTGTTGGTGCTTTTAGTTGAGGTCTCGGAGGCTTCGGGGTGATTTCGTATGGCTAACGGGAAGTTTGGAACTTGAGGGATTGCAGATTTTTCTGCTGCTTCTGGTGTTTTCGCACCTGCGGTTTGGGAACAGCAGGTGCGGTATCACAGATGCGTTGATTTGGATCACAAAAGCGGAAAAGCTAAGGAAGGCCTGGAACCGCAGATGCGGAAGGGGGACCGTACCTGCGGAGCCGCAGAAGTGGCGACTGGACCGCAGATGCGGTGTTGGCCCATTAAGTGAAATTCCGCAGATATGACCGTAGAAGTAGCTATTTGACCGCAGATGCGGTAATGTCTTGGCAGAAGGTATATATATTTCTTCTTCGCAATTTTTGAAGGGTTTAACCATTTTTAACTTCGGACTTAGAGTTTTTGGGTGATTTTGAAGAGAGATTTCAGGGGAACATCTACAAGGTAAGGATTTTGGACTTAAAACACATTTCTATAGTGGTATTTCATAAATTAGGACTGAAATTTAAGTAATTAATGGACAAAAAATGGAGGTTCTGGACTTGAGTTTAAGAGGGGCTTAAATTAAGGATTTGAGGGGTCAATTGAACTCTGATTCTGGTGTTTTTGATATGTATGAACTCGTGGGAAGAAAATGAATCTAATGATGTGATAATTTTTGAGTTTCGAGAAGTGGGCCCGGGGCTCGAGTTTTGCTAGTTTCGGGATTTTTGATATTTTTCGATTGTTTTCGCTTTGGTTTTGTTTCCTTAGCATATTATGACATATTCATTCTCATTTTGGATAGATTCGACACGCGTGGAGGCCGATTCGAGGGGCAAAGCCGTAGCGAGCTAGAGTTTTTGCCGGTTCGAGGTGAGTAATGAATGTAAATGATGTCCTGAGGGTTTGAAACTCCGGATTTGCACATCGTAGTGCTATATTGAGGTGAGACACGCGCTTGATGATGAGTGTGTGGTCGTTTACTATTGGGGATTGTAACTTGGTCCGTCCCAAGTGATGCTTTTACCGCGGATTTGATTGAAGCTTATTTGTTAGCATCATTATTTGGACTGATTGCTATATTTGGGCTTCGTGCCAACTATTTGAACCCTCTGGGGAGTTTTATCACTATTTCCTTACTGTTTTGACTTACTACTGGAACTCAGTCGTACCATTTTCCACTATTTTACAATTCAACCACTTTTACTCGATTTTGAAATTAAAATGATATATGAAATGATGTTTTGGGCTGAGAACTACTGTTTTACTTATGCCAGAGGGGCTTATATGATTTCTAGAATGAGTACGGCCAAGGCTTAGATGTGAGGATACTATGGGATCGGGCTGCGCGCTGCAGCAGTGTTATATTGATATTGATATGAGGCCGAGGGCCTAGATTTGATGCCACGAGATGGCTTGATATTGCGTTTGGGCTGTAAGGGCCCCCTCTCGAAGACTGCACACCCCAGTGAGCGCCGTCGACGAAATATATGGATCGGGCTACACGCCGCAGCGGGTACTACAAGGTACCGTTCTATGTGATGATTTTCTTTATATGTCTGCCACTTAACTGCTTATTTTTTATAGCATTTCCATATTTCGTTTCCATTGGTTTATTGCCTTCATATTACTTGTTTAATCTACCGCATTATAGATTACTCTATGTTTTTCCGTGACTTCTTATCCTCAATCATTATTTATGCTTATAACTCACTGGGTTGAAGTACTCACATTACTCCCTGTACCTTGCATGCAGATCAAGGTGTTCTAGAGGCTGAGTGAGAATTTTCAGTCAATTAGTTCATATCTGGGAGCATCGAGGTAGCTGCACGGCGTCCGCATCCCGGATCTCTCTATCCTTTCATTTTATCCGCATTTCCTAGACTGTTTATGTATTAGGCTGTTAAACATGTACTAGAGGCTCGAGACTTGTGACACCGGATCTGTATGGGCGATGTAGTAGTATTATCATTTGAATTTCTGCATATTTAACTCGTTGTCTTAAACTATTATTAGGGTAATTTAGCAATTTAACTGTGTTAGCTAATAATGTTTTTTAAAAGAAAATGGATTGAGGTTGTTAGTTGGTCAGGCTTGCCTAGCAGTGTGTTGGGCGTCATCACGATCGGGGTTGGGGTCGTGACAAGTTGGTATCCGAGCCTAGGTTACATAGGTCTCGCAAGTCATGAGCCGGATTAGTAGTGTCTCGCGGGTCGGTATGGAGATGTCTGTATTTATCCTCGAGAGGCTGCAGAACCTTTAGGAAAAACTTCACATTCTTGAAATTCTTATCGTGCATTTTTGTTGATCCGAGAAATAAACTTCTGTTATTCTATTCTCTCACAGATGGTGAGGACGCGAGCTACCGGACGAGGTGGACGACCACCAGTGCCACCCATTAAGGCCACCAGAGGCCATGGACGTGGCAGAGGTAGAGCAGTGAGGGCAGCACCTGTTGATCCACCAGCTGCCCCAGCTCCGGATCAGGCTCCAGCAGCCCCAGTTCAGGCACCAGCTGTGCCCATCGTGATTCCGGGTCTTCAGGAGGCCTTGGCACAGATCTTATCAGTTTGCACTGGCCTGGCTCAAGCAGTTTCATCCACTACCACAACATCTACTTCACAGGCTGGGGGAGGCAATCAGACCTCCGCTGCTCGCACACCTGAGCAGGTAGTGCAGGGACTACAGACGCCGGGGGCACCTCCAGCTTAGCCGGTTGCGCCAGTTCAGGAGTTCGTAGTACCAGCCATGCCGGATGATGAGTAGCGTTGTCTTGAGAGGTTTGGTAGGCTCCAGCCTCTATCGTTCAGTGGTGCTGAGGGCGAGGATGTCAGGGTTTTCTTGACAAGTTTCAGCGGATGCTCCGTACAACAGGGATTCTTGAGTCTAGTGGTGTGGCATTTACCACCTTTCAGTTCTCGGGGGCTGCCTTTACTTGGTGGGAGGATTTTGATAGGCGTAGGCCTGTCGGTACAGCACCCCTTTCTTGGCAGCAGTTCTCCGCTCTCTTCTTGGAGAAGTATGTACCGCAGTCCCGCTAAGAGGAGCTACATAGGCAGTTTGAGTGGTTGACATAGGGGGATATGACCGTGACCCTGTATGAGATGAGGTTTTCTGAGTTGGCTCGTCATGCCATTTGGATGATTCTATCAGATCATGAGAGGATTAGGAGATTTGAGGATGGCCTTAACTACCATCTCCGTATTCTGATGACTAGAGAGAAGTATTGGGTGCTACGTTCGAGGAGGTGGTTGATATCGCTCGTGAGATTGAGACGGTTCGCCGTTGGGAGCGAGAGGAGAGGGATCCCAAGAGGCCTCGAGGATCAGGTAGTTACAGTAGTGCTCGTTCGAGGGTCAGTTCAAGCATGGTAGAGGTCGTTCTTTCAGGCCTGCTTAGTCGGCGCATCCAGAGTATCGTGGGGCATCTTTAGGTCGTGGTCATCATGGGTCTCAGTAGGGCCAGCCTTTATTCAGCGCCCTCCCATCTCAGAGTTCATCTCATGCCCTATCAGCTCAGGGTTCTTCTGCCTCGAGTACATTTGCTAGTCACTCTGGTGCGAGGGGTTCCCTTCAGTCCCCATCTCCAGCACCGGGTAGTTGTTATGAGTGCAAAGAGTTTGGACATATGAGGAGGCAGTGCCCTCAACTTCGTGATGGTCAGTTTCTGCAGAGGGGTCAGCCCTCGACTTCTGCTCCAGTAACTTCACCACCCGCCCAGCCAGCTAGTGGTAAAGGTCAGGCAGCAAGGGGTCGCCACAGAGGGGGAGGTCGATTAGGCGGTGGCCAGGCTTGTTTCTATGCTATTCCAGGCAAGACAGATGCTATTACTTCAGACGCTGTCATTACAGGTATTGTTTCAGTCTTTCACATAGATGCCTCTGTATTATTTGATCCTGGTTCCACCTATTCTTATGTGTCCTCATATTTTGCTCATCATTTGGGTATGTCCTGAGAGTTTCTTGCTTTACTTGTTCATGTATCTACCCCGGTGGGTGATACTATTGTTGTAGACCATGTGTACCGGTCATGTGTGGTGACTATAGGGGGTCTGGAGACCCGAGTTGATCTATTGCTATTGAGTATGGTGGATTTTGATGTCATTTTGGGCATGGATTGGCTATCTCTGTGTCGTGCGATTCTATATTGTCATGCTAAGACAGTCACTTTGGCATGTACCGCAGATCGAGTGGCGTGGTGTGACTGATTATGTTCCTAGTAGAGTGATATCTTTCTTGAAGGCCCAGCATATGGTTGGGAAGGGTCGCCTTTCATATTTAGCGTTTGTGAGGGATGTGGGAGCTAAGACTCTAAGCATTGACTCTGTTCCAGTTGTGAGGGATTTTCCCGATGTGTTTCCTTCAGACCTGCCAGACATGCCACCGGATATGGATATTGATTTTTGTATTGACTTAGTGCCGAGCACTCAGCCTATTTCTATTCTGTCGTATCGTATGGCACCAGCAGAGTTGAAAGAATTGAAGGAGAAACTTCAAGAACTCCTAGATAAGGGGTTCATTCGGCCTAGTGTGTCACCTTGGGGTGCGCCTGTTCTGTTTGTAAAGAAGAAGGATGGCACAATGCGAATGTGCATCAATTATAGGCAATTGAACAAAGTAACAATCAAGAACAAGTATCCCTTGCATCGCATTGATGATTTATTTGACCTGCTTTAGGGAGCGAGAGTGTTCTCCAAGATTGATCTCCGTTCGGGCTATCACTAGTTGAAGATCAGGGATTCAGATATTCTTAAGACTTCTTTCAGGACAAGATATGGTCATTATGAGTTTCTTGTCATGTCTTTCGGGCTGACCAATACCCCAGCAGCGTTCATGCATTTGATGAACAGTATATTTTGGCCTTATCTAGATTCATTCATTATAGTATTCATTGATGATATTCTGTTATACTCTCGTAGTCAGGAGGAGCACGCGGAGCATTTGAGGGTTGTATTGCAGAGACTGAGTGAGGAGAAGCTTTATGCAAAGTTCTCCAAGTGTGAATTTTGGCTTAGTTCAGTGGCTTTCTTGGGACACGTGGTGTCCAGCGAGGGTATTTAGGTTGATCCAAAGAAGATAGAGGCAGTTTAGAGTTGGCCTAGACCGTCCTCAGCCACAGAGATTCGTAGTTTTCTTGGGTTGGCAGGTTATTATCACTGTTTTGTTCAGGGATTCTCATCTATTGCATCGCCCTTGACCAAGTTGACTCAGAAGGGTGTTTCATTTGTATTGTCGGACGAGTGTGAGGAGAGCTTTCAGAAGCTCAAGACATCTTTGACCACAACTCCAGTATTGGTTTTGCCATCAGCTTCAGGTTCATATACCGTGTATTGTGATGCTTCGAGAGTTGGGATTGGTTGTGTATTGATGCAGGAGGGTAGAGTTATTGCTTATGCTTCTCGTCAGTTGAAGCCCCATGAGAAGAACTACCCCATTCATGATTTGGAGTTAGCTGCCACAGTTCATGCATTGACGATTTGGAGGCATTACTTGTATGGCTTATCTTATGAGGTATTCACTGATCACTGCAGTCTTCAGCATTTGTTCAAGCAAAAGAATCTTAATTTGAGGCAATAAAAATGGTTAGAGTTGCTTAAGGATTATAATATTACCATATTGTATCATCCGGGGAATGCCAATGTGGTAGCCGATGCTTTGAGCCGAAAGGCAGTGAGTATGGGGAGTTTGGCATATTTTCCAGTTGGGGAGAGACCCCTTGCAATTGATGTTCAGGCCTTGGCCAATCGTTTTGTGAGACTAGATATTTCGGAGCCTAGTCGGGTGTTAACTTGTGTGGTTTCTTGGTCTTCCTTATATTATCGCATAAGAGAGCGCCAGTATGATGATCCGCATTTTCTTGTCCGTAAGGACAGGGTTCAACATGATGATGCCAGAGTTGTGACCATCGGTGATGATGGTATGTTGAGGATGGAGGGGCGGATCTGTGTGCCTAATGTGGATGGGCTTAGAGAGTTGATTCTGGAGGAGGCCTACAGTTCGCGGTATTCTATTCTTCCGGGTGCCGCAAAGATGTATCAGTATTTGAGGCAACATTATTGGTGGAGAAGAATGAAGAAAGATATTGTGGGATTTGTAGCTCGGTGTCTCAATTGTCAGCAGGTGAAATATGAGCATTAGAGACCGGGTTGCTTGCTCCAGTAGACGGTTATTCCCGAGTAAAAGTGGGAAAGCGTCACTATGGATTTTGTGGTTGGACTTCCTTGGACATTGAAGTTGTTTGATGCTATTTGGGTGATTGTGGATTGGCTGACCAAGTCCGCGCACTTCATTCCTGTGTGTACTACCGATTCTTCAGAGTGGTTAGTAGGGATTTATATCTGGGAGATTGTTTGGGTGCATGGTGTTCCGGTTTCCATCATCTCAGATAGAGGTTCTCAGTTTACTTTTCAGTTTTGGAGAGTCGTGCAGAGAGAGTTGGGTACTCAGGTGGAGTTGAGCATAGCATTTCATCCTCAAACAGATGGACAGTCCGAGTATACTATTCAGATTTTGTAGGACATGTTGCGTGCTTGTGTTATTGATTTTGGACGTTCATGGGATTAGTTTTTGCCGCTTGCAGAGTTTGCCTACAACAACAGCTACCAGTCAAGTATTAAGATGGCTCCGTATGAGGCTTTGTATAGGAGGCAGTGTAGATCTCAAGTTGGTTGGTTCGAGCCCAGCGAGGCTAGGCTATTGGGGACAGATTTGGTTCAGGATGCCTTAGAGAAGGTGAAGGTGATTCAGGAGAGACTTCGTATAGCGCAGTCGCGTCAGAAGAGTTATGCAGACCGGAAGGTTCGAAGTGTATCCTACATGGTTGGTGTGAAGGTCTTGCTAAAGGTTTTGCCCATGAAGGGTGTTATAAGATTTGGAAAGAGGGGGAAGTTGAGTCCGCAGTTCATTGGGCCTTTTGAGGTACTTCGAAGGATCGGGGCGGTGGCTTTTATATGCTTGCTCTACCACCCAGCTTGTCTAGCGTGCATCCGGTATTTCATGTTTCTATGCTCCGAAAGTATGTTGGAGATCCGTCTCATGTTTTGGACTTCAGCACGGTTCAGTTGGATGATGATTTGACCTTTGATGTGGAGCCAGTAGCTATTTTGGGTCGCCAGGTTCAGAAGTTGAGGTCAGGAGATATAGCTTCAGTGAAAGTGCAGTTGAGAGGCCGGCCCGTGGAGGAGGCTACCTGGGAGACCGAGCGGGAGATGCAGAGTAGATATCCTCACCTGTTCGAGGCTTCAGGCATGTTTCTTGACTCGTTCGAGGATGAACGTTTGTTTCAGTTAGGGAGGATGTGACAACCCGGCTAGTCATCTCATGAGTTACCGCTCCATTTCCCCCATTTATGCTTCTTTATGCTTCATTATCCGTGTTTTATGTGGTCGAGGTAATTCGTTTGCGTTTGGTGTGGTTTTGGTAAGAAATGAGACACTTAGTCTCTTTTAAGAAGGCTTAAGTTGGAAAAGTCAACCAGATGCTGACTTATGAGTTAGAGTGCTCGGATGTGAGTTCGGATGGTTCGGTTAGCTTTGGGAGGTGATTTGTGACTTAGGAGATGATTGGAAGTTGTTTTGGAGGTCCGGTGTAGAATTAGGCTTGAATTGGCGAAGTTAGTATTTTGGCGATTTCCAGTTGGTTGGCGAGATTTTTATCCGAGGGTCAGAATGGAATTCCAAGAGTTGTTGTAGCTTCGTTATGTCATTTGGGATGTGTGTGCAAAATTTCAGGTCATTCGGACGTGGTTTCGTCGGGTTATTGATTGAAAACGTATTTCAGAAGTTTTTAGAAAACTTAGGCCTGAATTCGATGTGAATTGATGGATTTGGCATTGTTTGAGGTGTTTTGATGATTGGAAGAAGTTTGAATGAGGTATTGGGTTGTGTTGGTGCTTTTGGTTGAGGTCCTGGGGGCCTCGGGGTGATTTTGGATGGCTAACGGGAAGTTTGGAACTTGACGGATTGCAGATTTTTCTGTTGCTTCTGGTGTTTTTGCACCTACAGTTTGGGGACCGCAGGTGCGGTATCGCAGATGCGTTGATCTAGATCGCAGAAGCGGAAAGGCTGAAGAAGGCCTGAAATCACAGATGCGGAAGGTGGACCACACATGCGGAGCCGCAGAAGCGGCGAGTGGACCGCAGATGCGGTGTTGGCCCATTAAGTGAAAATCTGCAGAGGCAGAGATATGACCGCAGTAGAGGTACCGCAGAAGCGGCTATTTGACCGCAGATGCGGTTATGTCTAGGCAGAAGGTATATATGTTTCTTCTTCGCTATTTTTGAAGGGTTTTACCATTTTTCACTTCGGACTTAGAGTTTTTTGGCGATTTTGAAGAGAGATTTCAAGGGAACTTCGATAAGATAAGGATTTTGGACTTAAAACACACTTCTTTGGTGGTATTTCATGAATTAGGACTGAAATTTAAGGAAATAATGGACTAAAAATGGAGGTTTAGGGCTTGAGTTTAAGAGGTCTTAAATTAAGGATTTGATGGGCCAATTGAACTCCGATTCTGGTGTTTTTGATATGTATGAACTCGTGGGGAGATAGGGAATCTAATGATGTGAAATTTTTTGAGTTTCGAGAAGTGGGCCCGGGTTTCGGGTTTTGCTAATTTAGAGATTTTTGATATTTTTCGATTGTTTTCGCTTGGGCTTTGTTTCCTTAGCATATTGTGACGTATTCGTTCTTATTTTGGATAGATTAGACGTGTGTGGACGCCGATTCGAGGGGTAAAGGCATAGCGAGCTAGAGTTTTTGCCGATTTGAGGTGAGTAATGAATGTAAATGATGTCCTGAGGGTTTGAAACCCCGGATTTGCACATTGTAGTGTTATATTTAGGTGAGACACGTGCTTGATTATGAGCGTGGGGTCGTTTACTATAGGGATTGCGACTTGGTCCATCCCGAGTGATGCTTTTACCGCGTATTTTATTGAAGTTTATTTGTTATCATCATTATTTGGATTGATTGCCATATTTGGGCTTCGTGCCAACTATTTGTACCCTCCGGGGAGTTTTATTATTTCCTCACTGTTTTGACTTACTACTTGAACTCAGTCATATCGTTTTCCACTGTTTTACAACTTAACCACTTTTACTCGGTTTTGAAACTAAAATGATATATTAAATGATGTTTTGGGCTGAGAACTACTGTTTTTCGAATGCCCGAGGGGCTTATATGATTTCTGGACTGAGTACGGCCAAGGGGCAGATGTGAGGATACTATGGGATCGGGCTGCGTGCCGCAACAATG
The DNA here is from genome assembly GCF_000715075.1 of Nicotiana tabacum. Lineage (NCBI taxonomy): Eukaryota > Viridiplantae > Streptophyta > Magnoliopsida > Solanales > Solanaceae > Nicotiana > Nicotiana tabacum. The sequence goes on from NC_134085.1 coordinate 20,076,525, forward strand.
TTATACTAATATTTATATGAGGCCGAGGACCTAGATTTGATGCCACGAGATGGCTTGATATTGCGCTTGGGCCGTAAGGGGCCCCTCCCGGAGTCTGCACACCCCCAGTGAGCTTTCGACGAAATATATGGATCGGGCTGCACGCTGCAGCGGGTACTATAGGGTACTGTTCTATGTGTTGATTTTCTTTATAGGTCTGCCACTTAACTGCTTATTTGTTGTAGCATTTCCATATTTCGTTTCCATTGGTTTATTGCTTTCATATTACTTGTTTAAACTGCCGCATTATAGATTACTCTATGTTTTTCCGTGACTTTTTATCGTCATTCATTATTTATGCTTATTACTCACTGGGCCAGAGTACTCACATTACTCCCTGCGCCTTGCATGCAGATCCAGGTGTTCCAGAGGCTGAGTGAGGATTTTCAGTCGATCAGTTCATATCCGGGAGCATCGAGGTAGCTGCACGACGTCCGCAGCCCGGATCTCTCCATTGTATCCTTTCATTTTATCCACATTTCCTAGACTGATTATATATTAGGCTGTTAAACTTGTACTAGAGGCTCGAGACTTGTGACACCGGATCTGTATGGGCTGTGTAGTAGTACTATCATCTGAATTTCCGCATGTTTAACTCGTTGTCTTAAAGTCTTATTAGGGTAATTTAGCAATTTAACTGTGTTAGCAGATAATGCTTTTTATAAGAAAATAGATTGAGGTTGTTAGTTGGTCAGGCTTGTCTAGCCATGTGTTGGGTGCCATCATGACCGGGGTTGGGGTCGTGACATTATCAAAGAGCTCGACCCATTCGTTGGCATTCTTAGGATGAGCTAAATGTAGGGGATGTAATTCATTCGCTTTGAATGGTGTAAAGCGATGTGATCATCCCAGGCCCTTCACTGAATTTCATGTCGGTATTCGTCCTTTTGGAGATGTTCCATGAGCCAAAGTTGAAGCAGTAGATTGCCGCCTTCAAAGTGTCTCGCTCCTCGTTGACACTTCTCTAAGGCTCGGTATATGTCTGCGATGATCATGGGTACAATGCTGAACGTCTGCCCACCAATCCCCTCCATTAGGGCCTTGGTTACCATATCCATCCTAGTATGAATTCTCCATTTCTTCATTGGAAACACAATTAGACCCAGGAAGCAAAACATGAAAATGAATACCCTACAATGGATATGTCCCAAGGACGTGATGGCAAACTCGTCATGGTAGGTATGATATGATTTGTTGTGATCGTACCTGTGAGCACGTGATTTTTGCCTTACAAAAACTACTCCAAAATAAATCAAAAAATAAAATAAATTTCTTTTACTGTGTAATTCTTGAATTTGCGTGGTGTTAAATATTTGTGTTATGTCCGTAAATGTTTACTTTGTCATAATAAAATGAAAATTAAAATAAAATACATGTTGCATGCATATAGGACTTAATTATGTATTTGAAAGATAATTTAAATAAAATCACCAAAATATGCATTTCGTTCTATTTTTTATATTCCACTGTGTGATTAATGTTTTATATGTATGTTGAATAGTTGTTATGAAGTGATTAATATTTTTGTGTAAGGTTAAAAATTGTTTTATAATTTTTGTTAGGATTTTTTAATGATAAATAATAAAATAGAATAAAAAAAATATAAGTTGTAAAATAAAAATTGGACCTGGATAAAATCCAGGCCCAAATCAAATTACCACCCCCCCACAGCCTAATCCAACATCCCCCTGTCCGGTCCAATCCGAACAAGCCTAAACGACGCCGCATGAGATACCTCAAATCTGAGCCGTTGATTCATTGCAATCAAACGGTCCAGTTCAGCTTCTGCATAAATGAAACGACGACGTTTAAGGGCAACTAGATCTGAACCGTTCATCCATCTTGATCCCACGGTCTTAAAAACTCACCCAAACCCGATCCATTTCAACCCCGGGTTGACCCCCTTCCCCAACTTAAATTAAACGATGTCATTTGGATAAGTGGATTGATCTCAACCGTGCATCTTAGTTGATCCAACGGATGAGATCAATCCACCCCACCCCTATATAAGGCTCAAGCCCCTACCCCGGCCCCTAACTGAACACCCCCTCTCCTCTCACTGTTCATCATCGTCCACAAACCCCACCCCTAACCCTAGCCGCCCTAGAATCCCACCGCCTGAAACCCGGCGGCATCAACGCCGCCGGTCACCAAAATAACACCCTAGAACCCCCTGAACATCCTCTACACAAATCTGACCTTAGTTTCCTTCGAATCAGACCCCAACTCTTCGAATACTAAATCGAAGGTGGGTCTGAAAACTCAAACCTTTCCAATGGCTTCCAAAATAACACCATAGTACCCCCTAGCATGCCTCGTTATGGATCTGAAGTTTGTTTGGCTCGAATCATTTCCGAGCTTCTCGAATCTTCTTTTGAATATTCGGACCAAACAAGAACAAACTCAGATTCCTCCCAAATTAACACCAAATGACCTTTAGGCTTCCCTCACCCTTGTGCCATCTTTGGTTTCCCTCGAATCCACCCAGAATTGTTCGGATTTAAAAGCCAAGGTCTGAAACCCTAACTTTTCCAGCCTTGGCATCTTTTTCACTTCAGACGAAAGATTGAGGTTTAATCGACCTTAGTCAAAGTATTTTCAGTAGAAAATACTCCGACTAAGGTCTGTTTGATTTCAAACAAAATCCAAATCCAAGTTGAGTTGAGTCCGGTTGAATTTGAAGGTTCAGAGGTAATTTTCTGTTTCTTGTGTGTATTCTACGTATACTCTATGTTCGTTTCATTAGTTTGTCTAAATTTTCATAATTTTCTAGTCAATTTTGTTATACTGACCCCTACCCGTTCTACTTGATTCTAAATGTGAATTGTTTCTGTTGATTGTGATTATGTACAATGTGTGTAATCGACTCGATTAAGTTCGTCGATTAGTTGTATTGTGAATCTTGCTTCTGAAAATGTTGTTTGTAATACCCTGTTTATCTGTTTGGAGTTGATTATTATCATTGAAATTAATCAATTAGTTCTTCCCAATTAATTGATTCTTGTTTAATAAATCAGAAAGTTTGTCAATGGTGTGTATATGTTGATTTCTGAACATTGAGTTTCAGGGCATTGTCAGTATATTGACAATGCTCCTGTGTTTGTTTGATTTTGTTCAAAGTTAAAGTTCGTTTGAATCATTATACTGAACTCAGTGTAATATTGTTGTGATGTTAAGTTTGAATTCAAGTTTACAAAAGTTGGTCAAATACAATTGTGTTAGGAGGTTCATAGGATTGGTTATAACTGAAAATCAGAAGAATAATCAAGTTTATACATATTATAGAATCAGTTTTGCAGTAGGTTCTGATTTTTTCAGTAATAACAGTAGGAGTCAGGGGGCATTTCTGGGATAAAATAGTAAGGGTAATGTGACATAATAGTGGGCTGAAAGTGGTTTGTTAATGGTTTTTAATTTAATAGGATAGTGGGAAACAAAGGGTAATGGGCTGCTGAAAAACAGGATAATAGCACTCAATAGGATTTAAAATATTCAAAAGTAGTTTTAATGGAAAACTTTCTGATTTTAAAAGGAGAAAAGGGTCCAGGCAGCACTAGAAGGGTACAGGACAGCCCTGTATAAATAGAGGGGGATTGGGACTGATTTAGGGGCAGATTTTGAAAGAGAAAAATATGATAAGAGAGATTTTTTTTGAAAGAGAAAAAAATCAGACCTTAGGAGATTGAAGAAAGAAAAAAGATCAGAGAAAAAGAAAGAAAAGAGAGGAAAGAAAAAGAAAGAAAAGAGAGGCTGATTTCTAAAGCATAGAAAATACACACAGAAATACATATACATTTGAGAGAAACAGAAATCCGAGAAGGGAAAAATCAGATTGGAAGAAAGAAGAAACAGAAAAATCAGAAACAGAAAAAAAATCAAAAACAGGAATTTGAAACAGAAAAGAAACTGAAATCTGAAATATTATCCCTTTGTTGAATCTGTTCGGATTTATTTGAATCCATTAGTTTAGTTAAAATCTGAAGTTTTCTTTAAAATACTATTACTGTGCATCTGGGTTTCTCGGGTCTCATTATTGTTTAAGTCTGTGAAAAGACTGTTATTCTGCTGATTTTGTTACTGCTGCAACTGCTGAAAACTTACTTCTTCTACCTTCATTTCCAGGTACTTATCTCTTAAATTCTATGTTGGAAAAAAGATTCAGCATGACAAATCAATGAAGCTTGAATTGCAAAAATTCTATTTTTCATTTGTCCAAGTTCATTAGTTTAAACTTCATTTTTTGTTTCATGTTAGTTAACTAGTAGTGAATTCAATTTGATAGTTATGAGTTAATTGTCTTTATTTGAAATTCATGTAAAACTTTGTAATAATGTTTTCCATTCTAAATTTTCATTAAAGTATAGTTATGATTGAATTGTTAAGATAGGGAACATGGCATGAAGTTGGTTATTAGTTAAGTCCTATGACATTGTAGTCAGGTATAGAGTATTCTGAAATATCAAGAAATTGCATGGTTAGTGTATTTCGATTGTTTGGTTGTGGATTAAGGTTAGATGTTGATAGTTGAATAAAGAGTAATATAAAAATGTCAAAAACTATATTGCTAGTTTTACCTGATTTAGTTATGGATTGAATGATGTGAGTTATACGTTCATATATGGCGTGATAATAGGTATATATAACCATTAAGGGATGATGAGTTGATGTATCTCATTATGATGTTAAAATGCTATGAATGTTTTAGACATACAACTATGTTGCATGTAAGGCAATATTATTAATCGATTTATAATTCCCTTTCTTATCAAATTGATGCCTATTTACCATCTTAAATAAATAATTAGGCCTATTAGATTAAAAACAAGTATATGAGAATAAGATGAGATATACAAATTGCAACACTTTATATCAATGACAATTAGAAATATGATTTGCACTAATTAAATAATGAAAAATTGTTCAAAAATACTTCTTCCCTTCATAAATCATGTTTGTTAATTTCATATACAATTCATCCTTTGGCATATATATGTTGTAGTTGCTAGAATCATATTTTTATTTTTTTCTTTGAACTTGAATAGTTGGGCTGAATATAATTTATATCCGGAAATTATAATCGACGGGCAACATTTAATAAATTGTGAATTTCTTTTAAAAGAATTCAAAGACATCCCTTGAATATTAATTTCTTAGTATTTTCATATAAAATGTGTAGATATAACAAATAATTTTGTGAAAAAATTCATAATATCATTAAGAATATTTGGTGTAATTAGGGATACGTTCGCGTAATCTGATTATACCAATAAAAGCAATTCGAATTATGCGTACGCGCAATTTCGAGTGAATATGTAATATAAGGGATTTCTTCGAGGACGTTAAATTAATTTCATAAAAACCCGAGATGTGCGGTTCACTATTTAAGAAAAACAAATATTCTTGATTTGGCACAATTTCGAAAAAATGATTGTTTAATAAATATATTATCAAAAGTTATCGTGTACACGTACGCGTGACACAATTCCGCATTTTTAAATTTATAACACGAATATACGTACGCGTAATTCGATTCAAAGAAGGATCCTTAATCACAATAAGTAAAAGCGGTAGTAAAATCACGTAACACAAATATATTTAATAAAATCAAGATAATTAAGCCAATAATAAAAACAGTTAAGCGACCGTGCTAGAACCACGGAATTCGGAAATGCCTAACACCTTCTTCCGGATTAACAGAATTCCTTACTCAGGATTTCTGGTTCGCAGAATAATAAACAGAGTCATATTCTCCTCGATTTAGGGATTAAAATTTGTGACTTGGGACGCCTTAAAATTCCCAGGTGGCGACTCTGAAACAAATAAACAAATCCCGTTTCGACTGTCTTTTAATTGGAGAAAACTCCCCACGCGCCCCGCGGGCGCGGTAAATAGGAGGTTGACAGCTCTGGCGACTCTGCTGGGGAATAGGGGCGTAAACTGTAACCCAGAGCCATTGGTTCAGGGTTTAAAGAATTCGAGCTTAAAATATCTGTGTTAATTGGCTTTATTTACTATATGATTTTCAACTGTTTATATGCTAATATGCTAAATGTTGCTTTTTACCGCTTTAATATTATTTGAATTGTGAATATATACAACTGCTACGAAACCCCCTTCTTTCTGAGTCTTCTGAATTTATGGTGTACACGTGCGCGTGACCCACCTTTCTGTTAAAGTCATACCAAATAAGACGGAGTTGGGACAAGTAACTAGGCCGGGCAGACTTTCGTGCTCCCGGTACGTTGCCCCCGCTTCGGCTCAAACTGTCCGTTTGGGTAAGCCAGGTTTAGAACAATCAACCTCAGGTTTTACACTTAGAATAACTCAGCCATGTACCGGATCCCTAGTAGGAACGAATATTTGCATCATATACATTTGGCCTTGGAGACTCAACACAGGGGTTGGGTCTTTCTAGGACAGGTGAACCCGAAACAAAAAGACCATCCTGATGCATCCTACTTGCTACTTGTGCATTCATTTGCCTCGAACATGCTTGTTGACCAGCTTAAACGAAATTATGGTGAGAAGAGAGGAATAAAATGGGTTGTTTTTTTTTTTTAAATAAAGATATTTAATAAATAAAATGATTTTTTTAGTGTAAATTTTCAAAAAAATATAAAATTCTGAAAATAGTTTTTTTTTTTTTATTTTCAAAATGAGTCTTAACTCTATTAAATTAAACTTCAGATACAAAATGAGCACCACACAAAGCCCCTCATCCACGAGTACAGAAGAATTTCTCTTTCAGCTTCAAATGTGGTGGTATGATTTAGGCGAAGACGGTCAAAAATGGGTCGTCAAGCATTTGGGAAATCTCACGGACATTATGAAAGTTAAACCCCGTGAAGATCTGATTGCGGTGTTAATAACTTTTTGGGACCCTGTTCACAATGTCTTTCGTTTCTCTGACTTCGAGCTAACTCCTACATTAGAGGAGATAGCTGGATATGCTGGTTTTGACGGAAGTCTAAAAAATCAAAGCCTGATATTCACAAAGGCTCCTTCGGTACTTCGATTCTTCGGTCTTCTGAACATCAGCAGTCAAATCAGGAAAAGCAATGTCATCAATGGATGTTGTTCCTTCAACTTTTTGTATTCAAGGTTCGGAAAGTCAGATGGGTTCGAAATTCATGAGAAAGGCCTTACTAACAAGCAAAACAAAGACACTTGGCAGATTCACCGTCGCTTTGCCTTCATGGTGGCTTTTCTAGGAATCGTGATCTTCCCAAACAAAGAGCGAACAATTGATATTCGCACCGCAAAAATTGTGCAAATCCTCACCACCAAAGAAAATCACACCCTTGTCCCCATCATTCTATCAGACATTTATCGGGCTTTGACTTTATGTAAATCAGGAGCAAAGGTCTTCGAAGGATGCAAAATTTTGTTGCAAATGTGGGTAATGGACCATCTCCAACAACAGCCCAAGATCATACAGTATGGGCCAAACAATGATAATTGCATCGAGAGCTATGAGGAAAGAACAAAAAATTATCAGGCTCCAGAAGGAATAGAAGCATGGGTATCTCATCTAAAGGCTTTAACGGCAAATCAGATTGAATGGACTTTGGGATGGCTCCCGATGAGGGAAGTAATACACATGTCAACCTCAAATAGTTATCTACTACTATTGGGATTGAGAAGCATTCAGCCGTATGCGCCACTAAGAGTCTTAAGGCAACTAGGGAGATATCAAGTAGTTCCTGATGATGAAGATTTGAGTATGCAAGTAATCGAATTACACCCAGAAGCCACTATTCCCGAGGCTCTACTTCAGCAGATGTGGAATGGATGTCGATACTTAAAAAGTGATACTAAAGTCCCAGACACTACAAAGGGTGAGATAAATCCTGGATATGCAAGGTGGTTTGAAAAACGGTCTCGCGTGGATGACATACCAGAGCCTGAGCTAAGAAGGCCAACAAAAAGACCCCATGTTCAAAACTTCAATGATAAAATCCAAGAGCGGTTGATCTGGGGATAAAAGGAAAAAGGGTACAAAGCAACTATCCATTCCCTAAAAGAAAATCTGAGAAGCCTCAGTTTGGAGAAAGATTTGCAAGCACAAGAAGCCGAAGGCGACAAGAAGAGTCTAGCTTGTGAGAATGAAAATCTTCATGCTCGATTCCAAAAAATGAAAAGAGTTTTTGAAACACCAAAGAGGAGCTGGAAGGATCAAAAAACCATCGCCAATCTTTTTGAAAGAATGCAAGATTATAATTCTATTCTTGCAGAAAACGAAAGGACGTTGAGCAAAGCAAAAGAAAGGATCCAACGATTAAACGAAGAAGCCATGTCTAATAAGGAACGCCAAGATAGGCAATCCGAAAAAGAGAGGGCACAATTCAAGAAGGAAAAAGACCATTGGATACTATCAGAAAACCAGCTTCGTGCACAACTAGAAGAGGCAAGAAGATGCAACAGAGAACATCAACAAGCAGACCTCGATAGAGAAAGAGCGCAAGCAAGATTAGAGCAGGCCAGACTCCGAGCTCTGTTAGAATCAGCTCTAGATCGTGAAAACCGTGTCAGAGATATAGCCACCACTCGTCAGCATCAATTGCAAGACCAAGACCAACGTCTTCAAGGTTTCAGGGCACAAATCCACGACCTGGCAGTCTTCACATCTCAAAGTTATGTAAACTGCCAAGGAATGGATTATGAAAGGTTTACAGATCATGCGCCCACTTTTGCTCGTCATCTAGCAATGGAGTTGGAAAGGATGTATCGTACGCTGGGAGGCCATCCAGGTCAAGCCCCGCATTGAGCAGATAATCCAATATTTGACAACAAAAATGGAAAGTGGGGCATGTTGTGAGATGTTAAGAATTGTATCTTTTATTTTGATTTAAGTGTGTGTGTTTCAAACCATTTTCTTAAAAGTTTTCAAATGTAATTCCATCTTTGTATAATGAATAAAAGTGATTGCCTTTAGTCCGAACTACGCAAGGTCTGATTCATGTAAGGGCATGATACGTAGGCAATCTCTATAAGATTCGACCACCACGATAAAAGACATATATAATAAATAAAAGTGAATAACAATAAAAATTTCAAGAAAGCTGGGACGACACAAGCAGCCGAGCAAATGCATAATAGAAAGGGATTATTTGTCTAGGAGCATTGCATCTCAACGTATGATTATATATGTGTTAAACTCTCAAAACTAACAAGTTTGTTCATTTTCAGAATTCAAGCAGTTAGTTTCTCTAAAGAGTATACTGGCATATTATCACTATCACACAAGATCAAAAGGACCAATACCCGAAAGTATGTCTATCCCAGATGTTGACACAGGTATGGAGCTAGAGGAGATGGATGTCGGGAAAATGAAAGAAGAGATGTTTAAACTCAAGCAGCAAATGGCTGAGATGTACCAAGCCTGGTCTACAGGACAGTTACCCCCATCTTACCCAAATAACCCTGCTCCATCAATGACCCAAACTCAGGATAATATTACCACTGAATTATCCCCAAATTTCCCCATTTACCAGCACTACCGAGGCACCACCTCTCAGACACCACAGTCTCCACCTCCGAAACCAGTTCCATACTTTCCTCCACCTATGACTCCTGTTTTCGTAGCACCTCCCCCTGCTACATTTCACAAATCTCCTAGTGAGCCTACATTCCAGGCCCAGGACAACCAAAATTACCCCCCGGAGCCCACCCTCAAAGCCTCCGAAATTAATTCAACTGCTCCTCATTTTGATCTCCCAACAGAAATTGACAAGCCAGCCAAAAATGCTGAACAAGAAGAGATGTTCAGGAAGGTCAAAAGTCTAGAACAATCATTCAGAGACATGCGAGGATTAGGTGGACAAGTCAGTGTAGCATACAAAGATTTGTGCTTATTCCCCAATGTACAATTACCAGTTGGCTTCAAGATGCCCAAATTTGACCTATACAACGGGCACGGCGACCCAGTAGCCCACTTAAGGGGATTCTGTAGCAAGATGAGAGGAGCTAGGGGAAAGGATGAATTATTGATGGCTTACTTCAGTCAAAGTTTAAGCGGATCAGCTTTGGAGTGGTATACACGCCAGGATCATGGGAGATGGTACATCTGGGATGACCTGGCACAGGCATTCGCATACCATTTTCAATACAATCTGGAAATCATCCCAGATCGATTATCTTTGACAAAATTTGAGAAGAAACACAACGAAAGTTTCAGAGAGTACGGCTTCCGGTGGAGAGAACAGGCAGCAAGAGTGGATCCTCCTATGAAGGAGAGTGAAATGGTAGACTATTTCCTCCAAGCCTTGGAACCAACTTACTATGCCCACTTGGTTTCAGCGGTTGGGAAATCATTCAACGAAGTAGTGAAGATGGGAGGTATGGTGGAAGAAGGCCTCAAGACAAATAAAATCATGAGCTATTCAGCAATTAAGGCGACTACTCAAGCTATTCAAGGCGGGGTAGGAGGAATCGGAAGAAAGAAGAGGGAAGAGGCAGCAGTAGTTGATTTAGGAATTTGGTCAGGACCAAGAGGTTCACCGCCTTACTATAATCAACAACGACCTCGCCAATCAACTTACCACCATGATTTATCCCAACACTACTATCACCATTCGGAGTCTCATTTCTCCATTAACTATGCTCAAGCATACAATCAGCCACCTGTTCACGCCAATTGGCGTGCTCCTGTCATACCAAGTACTTACCCACGAGCCTATCCCGGACCAGGTTTCAGGCCGAGGCCAACATTCAGGGGGAAAGAGAACAGAAAAAGAAAACTTACACTCCATTGGGAGAGTCTTACACTAGTCTGTTCCACAGGCTGAGACAGCTGGACATGCTGAGACTAATACAATCCAAGCTACCCAATCCTCCTCCAAAGAATCTGGATTACACCATTAGCTGTGAGTATTGCTCCGGTGCACCAGGCCATGACACGGAGAAATGCTGGCATTTGAAAAATGCAATACAAGAACTGATTGATACTAATAAAATCGAGGTTCAAACCCCAGAAACTCCAAATATCAATAGAAATCCAATGCCAGCCCATCAAGAGGCCAATATGATAGAAATCATACAAGCTGATGGGGAGACAAAGAAGCCGTCACAAACTGTCATGATGATCAAGTCTCATGAAGCCAAACCAGATAAGCAGTTAATAAAGGAGAAACCGGTACCTAAACAGAGCAGAAATGGCGATGAATCATCTGTGGTAGACAAGGAGGGATCATCGAGCTAAGTTGCTCCAAAACAAGAAAGGGCGAAAGTGATAGTACCAGGGGTTCCTAACAAACCCATTGTATTCGTGGAAGGAGCCCATACAGATCGGGTTATTATCTCACCTGTAATCCAGCTGCCGGTCATCAACAACAAAGCCATCCCATGGAACTATGAACGGATTACTGTAATGTACAAGGGAAAAGAAGTCAAGGAAGAAGTGTGTGAGGTACAAGGCTTGACTCGTTCGGGAAGATGTTTTACTCTCGAAGAATTAAGAAAAACTAAAAATAATCCAACACCAACAAAGAGAGCTGTGACAGAAGAAGAGGCGGAAGAGTTTTTAAGAAAAATGAAACTCCATGATTATTCTGTTGTGGATCAATTAAAGAAGACGCCCGCTCAAATTTCATTGTTGTCATTACTGATCCATTCAGAGGAGCACCGTCTGGCTTTAATGAAAATCCTGAATGAGGCTCATGTTCCTGAAAAGATCTCTGTAAATCATTTGGGAAGAATAGCCAACAGAATCTTTGAGACAAACAGAATTACATTTGCTGATGATGAATTACCTGTGGAAGGTACCGAGCATAACAGAGCTCTTTACCTCACCGTGAAATGTGAAAACTCCGTAGTAACCCGGGTATTGGTTGACAATGGGTCAAGTGAAAACATATGCCCTCTCTCCACTTTAATAAAATTAAAAATTAAAGAGGAGAGGATCCAGAAGAATAGTATCTGCGTACGGGGGTTTGACGGTGGAAGCAGAGATTCATTTGGCGACATAGTGTTGGAACTAACTATATGGCCAGTTGAATTCACAATGGAATTTCAAGTGTTGGACATAACTGTTTCTTACAACTTGTTGTTGGGTCGACCATGGATCCATGCTGCTAAAGCAGTCCCGTCAACACTACATCAGGTTGTCAAGTTTGAATGGGATCATCAAGAAATAGTTGTGCATGGGGAAGAAAGTTTAAATGCTCGCAGCAGTACCATTGTACCGGTCGAGGGAACAGAAAATGACCAGGGACCATGGGTATACCAAGTATCCGACACAATGTCGGTAGAGAAAATTCCAGAGGGGAAATACCTTCCGAATCCAAAGATATCCTCTGCATCAGTCATGATAGCTTATGAAATGTTAAAGAATGGTTTTATACCTGGCAAAGGCCTGGGCTTATCTTTGCAAGGAATTATACAACCAGTATCTCTCCCCGAGAACTGTGGAACATTCGGTTTGGGGTTCATACCCACCGTAAATGACGTGATAAAGGCCAGAAAGTTGAAACATAAGGCATGGGATCTTCCAAAACCAGTCCCACATCTGTCAAAATCTTTTGTCAAGACCGGTGCTAGAAATCGCCCGATAACCACAATTCCTAAATCCCGGGTCAATCCTGAGGAGAAGTTGATTGAAAGATTCGAGAAGTTGTTTGATGATGTGAATATGTTGGAAAGCGGAGAAGGGTGTAGCAACGCGGAAGTTCAATTCGTTGGGCCAGAAACAAAGCTTAATAATTGGAAAGCCACTCCTCTCCCCATTCGAAAGAAGTCTTGGTAGTTTATTTTGATTTTCTTTCAAGTTTGTTTGGGTTACTTCAGGGTTGTAATCCCAAAGCTTATCTTACAGTTTGTTTGAAGTGTGCAAACCTTGTTATCTTTCATCATTCAATAAAAAGCAGTTTCCTTTTTATTGTCATTCCTGATAGTTTTCTTTTCTTTTTCTTTTTTCTGTACAGTTCTTTTTATGCTGGTTCTAGTGATATGGCATGCATGAGGAATCCTCAGCCCAGTCTTAAAAATCAATCTGGTTCCGAAGTAATAATTCAAGAAATATATTGTGATTATGAATCAGAATATGATGAAGATGAGGTTTTTGAAGAGATTAGTAAAGAGTTAATTCACTTTGAGGAAAAAATCAAACCTAACTTGAGTGATACCGAGGACATCAATATAGGGGACACGAGTAATGTCCGGGAAACTAAAATAAGTGTCCATCTCGAATCAAAAATCCGAGAGGAGTTAATTAAAGCACTCGTAGAATTCAAAGATGTTTTTGCATGGTCGTATGACGACATGCCAGGCCTGAGCACTGATTTAGTGGTTCACAAATTGCCCACCGATCCAACGGTGCCTCCTGTTAAGCAAAGGCTGAGAAAATTCAAGCCTGACATGAGTGTGAGAATTAAGGAAGAAATCACCAAACAATTGGAAGCAAAGGTCATTCGAGTCACTCGATATCCTGTTTGGTTGGCTAATATCGTTCCTGTACCAAATAAAGACGGCAAAATTAGAGTATGCATCGACTACCGCAATCTCAACAAAGCAAGTCCAAAGGATAATTTCTCATTACCCAATATCCATATTTTGATCGACAATTGTGCCAAGCATGATATAGGATCTTTCGTGGATTGTTATGCCGGGTATCATCAAATTCTAATGGATGAAGAAGACGTAGAAAAGACGGCATTCATCACACCATGGGGAACTTATTGCTACCGGGTAATGCCATTCGGTTTAAAGAATGCCGGAGCAACCTATATGAGATCAATGACCACAGTGTTTCATGATATGATACACAAGGAGATTGAAGTATACGTGGACGATGTGATCATAAAATCAAAACATCAGGCCGACCACGTTGGGGATTTGAGGAAGTTCTTTTTAAGACTTCGCAGGTACAACCTCAAGCTTAACCCTGCCAAATGCGCATTTGGAGTTCCATCTGGAAAATTGTTGGGATTCATAGTCAGTCGACGAGGTATCGAGCTAGACCCATCAAAAATCAAAGCCATCCAAGAATTGCCACCTCCCAGGAACAAAACTGAAGTAATGAGTTTGTTGGGAAGGTTGAATTATATCAGCAGGTTTATTGCTCAGCTCACAACAACTTGTGAGCCAATTTTCAAATTGTTGAAAAAGGATGCTGCAGTCAAATGGACCGATGAGTGTCAAGAAGCGTTCGATAAAATAAAAGGGTACTTGTCGAACCCACCCGTGTTGGTCCCGCCAGAGCCAGGAAGACCTTTGATTCTTTACTTAACAGTTTTGGAAAATTCATTTGGTTGTGTATTGGGGCAACATGACCTCACTGGCAGAAAAGAACAGGCCATCTACTACCTTAGCAAGAAGTTCACAGCTTATGAGGTTAAGTATACTCATCTGGAAAAGACATGTTGCGCCCTAACATGGGTAGCTCAAAAATTGAAACGCTATTTGTCATTCTACACTACTTACCTCATTTCTCAGTTGGATCCATTGAAATACATTTTTCAAAAGCCTATGCCAACGGGAAGACTTGTAAAGTGGCAGATATTGGTCACAGAATTTGACATCATCTATGTGACTCGAACTACAATGAAGGCTCAAGCACTGGCCGATCATTTAGCCGAAAACCCGGTCGATGAGGAATACGAGCCGTTGAAAACCTATTTTCCTGATGAAGAAACAATGCATATCGACGAGGTGGAGTGAATTGAAAAACCTGGCTGGAAACTTTTCTTTGATGGAGCCGCTAACATGAAAGGAGTCGGGATAGGAGCCGTAATCATTTCTGAAACAGGGCATCACTATCCTGTTACGGCTCAATTGCGATTTTATTGCACCAATAATATGGCTGAATATGAAGCTTGCATTTTGGGGTTAAGGCTAGCCGCAGACATGGGTATCCGAGAAATATTAGTCATGGGAGATTCGGATCTTTTGGTACATCAAATTCAAGGATAATGGGAAACTCGAGACTTGAAGCTCATACCATACCGACAATGTCTACATGATCTTTGTCAGTGGTTTCAATCAGTGGAGTTCCAACATATTCCAAGAATCCATAATGAGGTTGCCTATGCATTGGCTACCTTGGCATCAATGTTGCATTATCCGGATAAAGTTTATGTAGATCCGATACATATTCAAGTCCACGATCAGCACGCTTATTGCAATATGGTCGAAGAAGAATTTGATGGTGAACCATGGTTCCACGACATCAAGGAGTATATCAGGATGGGGATATATCTCGCACAAGCCACAGGAGACCAAAAGAGGACCATTAGACGATTGGCAAATGGATTCTTCTTAAGCGGAGGAGTTTTGTATAAAAGAACACCAGATCTTGGATTATTAAGATGCATAGATGCCAGACAAGCTACAGCTGTCATGTCTGAAATACATTCGGGAGTTTGCGGACCCCACATGAGTGGATATGTATTAGAAAAGAAGATCCTCCGTGCTGGTTACTATTGGCTTACCATGGAGCGAGATTGTATCAGTTTTGTGCACAAGTGTCATCAATGCCAAATACATGGAGATTTGATTCATTCTCCGCCATCCGAACACAATGTCGGCACCATGGCCCTTCGTTGCTTGGGGCATGGATGTGATTGGACCAATTGAGCCGACAGCATCCAATGGGCATAGGTTCATTCTAGTAGCCATTGATTATTTTACCAAATGGGTTGAGGCCAAAACATTTAAATCAGTTACCAAGAAAGTTGTGGTCGATTTTGTCCACTCAAATATCATATGTCGATTCGGAATCCCGAAGGTGATCATCACAGATAACGATGCTAATCTTAACAGCAACTTAATGAAGGAAGTATGTCAACAGTTTAAGATTACACATCGCAACTCTACCCCATATCGGCCCAAGGCGAATGGAGCAGAAGAGGCAGCCAACAAAAACATAAAGAAGATACTTCGGAAAATGGTAGAAGGTTCAAAACAATGGCATGAAAAATTACCATTTGCATTATTGGGATATCGCACTACTGTTCGCACTTCAGTAGGAGCAACTCCTTATTTGTTGGTATATGGAACTGAAGTAGTAATTCCTGCAGAAGTTGAGATTCCTTCCCTTCGGATCATCGCCGAAGCAAAGATTGATGATGATGAATGGGTCAAAACCCGTCTGGAACAGTTAAACTTGATTGATGAAAAACGATTGGCCGCAGTATGTCATGGTCAATTATATCAAAGAAGAATAGAAAGAGCATACAACAAAAAGGTGCATCCACGGAAGTTTGAAGTGGGTCAGCATGTGCTGAAACGTGTTCTTCCACATCAGGTTGAGGCGAAAGGCAAATTTGCCCCGAATTGGCAAGGACCATTCATTGTGACCAGAGTATTGTCGAATGGTGCACTATGCTTAACAGATATTGAAGGCAAATGCATGGACATGGCGATCAATTCTGACGCGGTAAAGAGATATTACGCATAACTTTTGAATGTTTGTATTTAACATTATTTCGAATATTGGAATGACAAAGGCAATTTATTCTGCTATCCAAACACTATACCCTTTTGCTTCCCCTTTTGAGCCATATTTGTTTCGTTCCTACCCTCTCTTGGAATCGATGAAAATCAAATTGAAGTAACAATAATAATGGTAAAAAAAAAAATCATCACTATTATTTAGTGAACTACGTTTGACCTGATTCCTCAAAGAAGGATACGTAGGCGCCTCACGGCTCGGTCATAGGGTGCACAATATACATAATGTGCACAAAAAGAAACATTAAGAGACCCCAATCAAGAAACTGGGGCAGGAATTGTATTGGAAATAAGAAAAGATTCCAAGAGTTGTAATTTTAAACCCATACCAAAGCTATTTAGCTTTTAATACCTTTTCCATTTCTAACCCCATACCAAAAGACCTTTCGATCAATCTTAGAAAAATGCTGAGACAAGCAAATGAAGATGGTTCATAACACTCTGGTACAAACAAGAAAAGAAAGTAAAAAAGAGAGTCTTATAGGTGAAAACCCACACGGGCACCATAAGGCGACGGAAGTTGAGAGAAAAGTAAAAATGAGAGAGTCTTATAGGTGAAAACCCACACGGGCACCATAAGGCGACGGAAGTTGAGAGAAAAGTAAAATAAGAGAGTCTTATTGGTGAAAACCTTCGTAGGCACCATAAGGCGAAAAGGAAGTGAGAAATGAACAAATGAGGAAGGTTTATCGGTGAAAACTCTTTGAGATATTGCAAGTCCAACAAGTCTGTAAAATGAAAAATGAAGTTGGATTACGGAAATTTTGGGGAAAAATAAAAATGAGACAATTGAAAGGAGATTGATTAAAAGACTGGGTTAATTAATCCGAAATGCATACCCTGATCATTGGTGCCAGTAACTCCGATCAGATAAGTTTTTATTCTTTCTCCAACAGTCATCCAAACTTGGATTTTTCTTTTCATTCTATAATTGTCGAAATCAGCGTGTTTCGTCACTAATAATCTTTCTTTTCTAAAAGCTTTGAGATAAGTTTTATTCCAAACAAATAAGAAGGAATGTCAAGGTATACTACCAAGATTCAAGGTTACATGATGCAAAATACGGCCATGAAAGGCGGGAGATAAAAAGATATTGGTGTAAGAAAAGTGAAATCAAAAGTGGATCAGCAAAGTCAGAAGGGACATATGATTACAGTTAAAAGGATTTGAAGGAAAACATACAGAGGGAAATCCTATAGTCAAGGATCAATTACAAGGACAAAACGGTCTTTTTCAACCATTCCAAGACAATAAAAAAGAGACGAAGAGAAGCCTCACCATCGGCAAGAATACCCCAATTAACCACCCTGCTTTGAACTAACGAAGTTTTCTTTGATTTAAAATAGGGGCAAAGACAATATTTGTGTCAGGAAATACCTGAAAAAGAAGAAGTCAGGCGTCCACCTGGAGAATGACGATGAGAATTAAAGAAGTCAGGCGTCCACCTGGAGAATGAGGATGAGAAAAGAAGAAGTCAGGCATCCACCTGGAGAATGAGGATGAGAATTAAAGAAGTCAGGCGTCCACCTGGAGAATGAGGATGAGAATTAAAGAAGTCAGGCGTCCACCTGGAGAATGAGGATGAGAATTAAAGAAGTCAGGCGTCCACCTGGAGAATGAGGATGAAGAATTAAAGAAGTCAGGCGTCCACCTGGAGAATGAGGATGAGAATTGAAGAAGTCAGGCGTCCACCTGGAGAATGAGGATGAGAATTAAAGAAGTCAGGCGTCCACCTGGAGAATGAGGATGAGAATTAAAGAAGTCAGGCGTCCACCTGGAGAATGAGGATGAGAAAAGAAGAAGTCAGGCGTCCACCTGGAGAATGAGGATGAGAATTAAAGAAGTCAGGCGTCCACCTGGAGAATGAGGATGAGAAAAGAAGAAGTCAGGCGTCCACCTGGAGAATGAGGATGAGAATTAAAGAAGTCAGGCGTCCACCTGGAGAATGAGGATGAGAATTAAAGAAGTCAGGCGTCCACCTGGAGAATGAGGATGAGAATTGAAGAAGTCAGGCGTCCACCTGGAGAATGAGGATGAGAATTAAAGAAGTCAGGCGTCCACCTGGAGAATGAGGATGAGAATTAAAGAAGTCAGGCGTCCACCTGGAGAATGAGGATGAGAATTAAAGAAGTCAAGCGTCCACCTGGAGAATGAGGATGAGAATTGAAGAAGTCAGGCGTCCACCTGGAGAATGAGGATGAGAATTAAAGAAGTCAGGCGTCCACCTGGAGAATGAGGATGAGAATTGAAGAAGTCAGGCGTCCACCTGGAGAATGAGGATGAGAATTAAAGAAGTCAGGCGTCCACCTGGAGAATGAGGATGAGAATTAAAGAAGTCAGGCGTCCACCTGGAGAATGAGGATGAGAATTGAAGAAGTCAGGCGTCCACCTGGAGAATGAGGATGAGAATTAAAGAAGTCAGGCGTCCACCTGGAGAATGAGGATGAGAATTAAAGAAGTCAGGCGTCCACCTGGAGAATGAGGATGAGAAAAGAAGAAGTCAGGCGTCCACCTGGAGAATGAGGATGAGAATTAAAGAAGTCAGGCGTCCACCTGGAGAATGAGGATGAGAAAAGAAGAAGTCAGGCGTCCACCTGGAGAATGAGGATGAGAATTAAAGAAGTCAGGCGTCCACCTGGAGAATGAGGATGAGAATTAAAGAAGTCAGGCGTCCACCTGGAGAATGAGGATGAGAATTAAAGAAGTCAGGCGTCCACCTGGAGAATGAGGATGAGAATTGAAGAAGTCAGGCGTCCACCTGGACAATGAGGATGAGAATTATAGAAGTCAGGCGTCCACCTGGAGAATGAGAATGAGAATTAAAGAAGTCAAGCGTCCACCTGGAGAATGAGGATGAGAATTGAAGAAGTCAGGCGTCCACCTGGAGAATGAGGATGAGAATTAAAGAAGTCAGGCGTCCACCTGGAGAATGAGGATGAGAATTAAAGAAGTCAGGCGTCCACCTGGAGAATGAGGATAAGAATTAAAGAAGTCAGGCGTCCACCTGGAGAACAAGGATAAGAATTAAAGAAGTCAGGCGTCCACCTGGAGAATGAGGATGAAGAATTGAAGAAATCAGGCGTCCACCTGGAGAATGAGGATGGAGAATTGAAGAAGTCAGGCGTCCACCTGGAGAACGAGGATAAGAATTAAAGAAGTCAGGCGTCCACCTGGAGAATGAGGATGGAGAAGTTAAAAAGAAGTCAGGCGTCCACCTGGAGAATGAGGATGAAAAAAGAAAAGAAGCAATCAAGGCACCCACCTGGAGAACGAGGGAATGCAATTGAAGTGTTGAAATCAAAAGCCCGCTCATATGAAAAAGGAGCACACTTAGAATCAATAAAGCAGAGGAATCCAACAAAATCCCCAGCAAGAAACAACAAGAGTCCCAAACAGATGAAAGAAATACGGGACACAATGAAAAGGAATACAGAATAAGCCAAATGCCCAAGAGTCACCAAGATATCAAGACAACAAGAAACGCAAGGGCATGATCTAGATAAGATTTTTATAATTCATGTATCATAGTATAGTTTAGCTTTTTGTATTACCTTGGAAGTAAGGTGTAATAAGGAGGTCAGCAAGCAGTAAAAACAGCAAGAAGCAGCAGTAACATCACAGCCCCAAGGTAGTCCCAGCTACCCAAAACTTCCCGAACTACATTGACCTGATTCCTTTATAGCCAAGGATATGTAGGAAACCTTTGAAGCAGAGGTTCGGTCAAATCTTTCAAAAAATGCTTCCCACGGAGTATTCGAACGGGCAAAAATTACTCGTATCCGCTCACTTTATCTTTGCACGAAAACTCTTCGAGTTTCCGCACAAAGAAGGGCAGCTGTGAGCACGTGATTTTTGCCTTACGAAAACTACTCCAAAATAAATCAAAAAATAAAATAAATTTCTTTTACTGTGTAATTCTTGAATTTGCGTGGTGTTAAATATTTGTGTTATGTCCGTAAATGTTTACTTTGTCATAATAAAATGAAAATTAAAATAAAATACATGTTGCATGCATATAGGATTTAATTATGTATTTGAAAGATAATTTAAATAAAATCACCAAAATATGCATTTCATTCTATTTTTTATATTCCACTGTGTGATTAATATTTTATCTGTATGTTGAATAGTTGTTATGAAGTGATTAATATTTTTGTGTAAGGTCCAAATCTCAAATTACCCCCCCCCCCCCCACAGCCCAATCCAACATCCCCCTGTCCGGTCCAATTCGAACAAGCCTAAACGATGCCGCATGAGATACCTCAAATCTGAGCCGTTGATTCATTGCAATCAAACGGTCCAGTTCAGCTTCTGCATAAATGAAACGACGACGTTTAAGGGCAACTAGATCTGAACCGTTCATCCATCTTGATCCCACGGTCTTAAAAACTCACCCAAACCCGATCCATTTCAACCCCGGGTTGACCACTTTCCCCAACTTAAATCAAACGATGTCGTTTGGATAAGTGGATTGATCTCAACCGTGCATCTTAATTGATCCAACGGATGAGATCAATCCACCCTACCCCTATATAATGCGCAAGCCCCTACCCCGGCCCCTAACTGAACACCCCCCACTCATTTCACTGTTCATCATCGTCCCCAAACCCCCACCCCTAACCCTAGCCGCCCTAGAATCCCACCGCCTGAAACCGGCGGCATCAACGCCGCCGGTCACCAAAATAACACCCTAGAACCCCCTGAACATCCTCTACACAAATCTGACCTTAGTTTCCTTCGAATCAGACCCCAACTCTTCGAATACTAAATCGAAGGTGGGTCTGAAAACTCAAACCTTTCCAATGGATTCCAAAATAACACCATAGTACCCCCTAGCATGCCTCGTTATGGATCTGAAGTTTGTTTGGCTCGAATCATTTCCGAGCTTCTCGAATCTTCTTTTGAAGATTCAGACCAAAAAAGAACAAACTCAGATTCCTCCCAAATTAACACCAAATGACCTTTAGGCTTCCCTCACCCTTGTGCCATCTTTGGTTTCCCTCGAATCCACCCAGAAGTGTTCGGATTTAAAAGCCAAGGTCTGAAACCCTAAATTTTCCAGCCTTGGCATCCTTTTCACTTCAGACGAAAGATTGAGGTTTAATCCACCTTAGTCAAAGTATTTTCAGTAGAAAATACTTTGACTAAGGTCTGTTTGATTTCAAACAAAATCCAAATAAAAGTTGAGTTGAGTCCGGTTGAATTTGAAGGTTCAGAGGTAATTTTCTGTTTCTTGTGTGTATTCTACGTATACTCTATGTTCGTTTCATTAGTTTGTCTAAATTTTCATAATTTTCTAGTCAATTTTGTTATACTGTCCCATACCCGTTCTACTTGATTCTAAATGTGAATTGTTTCTGTAGATTGTGATTATGTACAATGTGTGTAATCGACTCGATTAAGTTCGTCGATTAGTTGTATTGTGAATCTTGCTTCTGAAAATGTTGTTTGTAATACCCTGTTTATCTGTTTGGAGTTGATTATTATCATTGAAATTAATCAATTAGTTCTTCCCAATTAATTGATTCTTGTTTAATAAATCAGAAAGTTTGTCAATGATGTGTATATGTTGATTTCTGAACATTGAGTTTCAGGGCATTGTCAGTATATTGACAATGCTCCTGTGTTTGTTTGATTTTGTTCAAAGTTAAAGTTCGTTTGAATCATTATACTGAACTCAGTGTAATATTGTTGTGATGTTAAGTTTGAATTCAAGTTTACAAAAGTTGGTCAAATACAATTGTGTTAGGAGGTTCATAGGATTGGTTATAACTGTAAATCAGAAGAATAATCAAGTTTATACAGATTATAGAATTAGTTTTGCAGTAGGTTCTGATTTTTTCAGTAATAACAGTAGGAGTCAGGGGGCATTTCTGGGATAAAACAGTAAGGGTAATGTGACATAATAGTGGGCTGAAAGTTGTTTGTTAATGGTTTTTAATTTAATAGGATAGTGGGAAACAAAGGGTAATGGGCTGCTGAAAAACAGGATAATAGCACTCAATAGGATTTAAAGTATTCAAAAGTAGTTTTAATGGAAAACTTTCTGATTTTAAAAGGATAAAAGGGTCCAGGCAGCACTAGAAGGGTACAGGACAGCCCTGTATAAATAGAGGGGGATTGGGACTGATTTAGGGGTAGATTTTGAAAGAGAAAAATCTGATAAGAGAGATTTTTTTTGAAAGAGAAAAAAATCAGACCTTAGGAGATTGAAGAAAGAAAAAAGATCAGAGAAAAAGAAAGAAAAGAGAGGAAAGAAAAAGAAAGAAAAGAGAGGCTGATTTCTAAAGCATAGAAAATACACACAGAAATACATATACATTTGAGAGAAACAGAAATCCGAGAAGGGAAAAATCAGATTGGAAGAAAGAAGAAACAGAAAAATCAGAAACAGAAAAAAAAAATCAAAAACAGGAATTTGAAACAGAAAAGAAACTGAAATCTGAAATATTATCCCTTTGTTGAATCTGTTCGGATTTATTTGAATCCATTAGTTTAGTTAAAATCAAAAGTTTTCTTTAAAATACTATTACTGTGCATCTGGGTTTTTCGGGTCTCATTATTGTTTAAGTCTGTGAAAAGACTGCTATTCTGCTGATTTTGTTACTGCTGCAACTGCTGAAAACTTACTTCTTCTACCTTCATTTCCAGGTACTTATCTCTTAAATTCTATGTTGGAAAAAAGATTCAGCATGACAAATCAATGAAGCTTGAATTGCAAAAATTCTATTTTTCATTTGTCCAAGTTCATTAGTTTAAACTTCATTTTTTGTTTCATGTTAGTTAACTAGTAGTGAATTCAATTTGATAGTTATGAGTTAATTGTCTTTATTTGAAATTCATGTAAAACTTTGTAATAATGTTTTCTATTCTAAATTTTCATTAAAGTATAGTTATGATTGAATTGTTAAGATAGGGAACATGGCATGGAGTTGGTTATTAGTTAAGTCCTATGACATTGTTAGTCAGGTATAGAGTATTCTGAAATATCAAGAAATTGCATGGTTAGTGTATTTCGATTGTTTGGTTGTGGATTAAGGTTAGATGTTGATAGTTGAATAAAGAGTAATATAAAAATGTCAAAAACTATATTGCTAGTTTTACCTGATTTAGTTATGGATTGAATGATGTGAGTTATACGTTCATATATGGCGTGATAATAGGTATATATAACCATTAAGGGATGATGAGTTGATGTATCTCATTATGATGTTAAAATGCTATGAATGTTTTAGACATACAACTATGTTTCATGTAAGGCAATATTATTAATCGATTTATAATTCCTTTTCTTATCAAATTGATGCCTATTTACCATCTTAAATAAATAATTAGGCCTATTAGATTAAAAGCAAGTATATGAGAATAAGATGAGATATACAAATTGCAACACTTTATATCAATGACAATTAGAAATAGGATTTGCACTAATTAAATAATGAAAAATTGTTCAAAAATACTTCTTCCCTTCATAAATCATGTTTGTTAATTTCATATACAATTCATCCTTTGGCATATATATGTTGTAGTTGCTAGAATCATATTTTTATTTTTTTCTTTGAACTTGAATAGTTGGGCTGAATATAATTTATATCCGGAAATTATAATCGACGGGCAACATTTAATAAATTGTGAATTTCTTTTAAAAGAATTCAAAGACATCCCTTGAATATTAATTTCTTAGTATTTTCATATAAAATGTGTAGATATAACAAATAATTTTGTGAAAAAATTCATAATATTATTAAGAATATTTGGTGTAATTAGGGATACGTTCGCGTAATCTGATTATACCAATAAAAGCAATTCGAATTATGCGTACGCGCAATTTCGAGTGAATATGTAATATAAGGGATTTCTTCGAGGACGTTAAATTAATTTCATAAAAACCCGAGATGTGCGGTTCACTATTTAAGAAAAACAAATATTCTTGATTCGGCACAATTTTAAAAAAATGATTGTTTAATAAATATATTATCAAAAGTTATCGTGTACACGTACGCGTGACACAATTCCGCATTTTTAAATTTATAACACGAATATACGTACGCGTAATTCGATACAAAGAAGGATCCTTAATCACAATAAGTAAAAGCGGTAGTAAAATCACGTAACAAAAATATATTTAATAAAATCAAGCTAATTAAGCCAATAATAAAAACAGTTAAGCGACCGTGCTAGAACCACGGAATTCGGAAATGCCTAACACCTTCTTCCGGATTAACAGAATTCCTTACTCAGGATTTCTGGTTCGCAGAATAATAAACAGAGTCATATTCTTCTCGATTTAGGGATTAAAATTGGTGACTTGGGACGCCTTAAAATTCCCAGGTGGCGACTCTGAAACAAACAAACAAATCCCGTTTCGACTGTCCTTTAATTGGAGAAAACTCCCCACGCGCCCCGCGGGCGCGGTAAATAGGAGGTGCGACAGTACCTTTCATATAGATAGTCAAAAGGGCTGTATGATTCCTTTAGGCATAACAATTCTGCATTCTTCTTCAAACCCATCATTTTTAAGAAACCCTTGCCTGTGCAGTTCTCAGGCATTAGCAAACCCGGGGTTTGCCATACTAGACCGGCCAGTCCTCCTATCTCCTCTAGCAAACGTGTCATTTCGATGTCCCCAAAGCGGAACACAACCCTTTCACAATCCCAAAATAAGGTAGCAGCTTCTATTATCACGTTGTTAGGCTGGATCTCAAGGAGGGATGGTAGATTACCCAAATATTTTCTGATGAGGGTTTTGTCACTAGAATGTAAATCTTCCCACCAACTTAGCAATCTTGGGTGGATGTTGGTGACCATGCCGAATCTGGGAACTTCGTGCCTCATATTTTTGCAAGAAAAACAAGGTTAGGCCCTTACCCCCACTAGACTCAACTATTTAATATCAACAATTACCATGAATCATTTATGTCTCCAAATAAATGCACAAAACGTGATGATGTCCGTTTGTGTTTAGGGAAACCTAGTTGACTTTTGGACAAGGCTATCTTAAATGATCATTATGTGCACAACATAACTGACCCAGCTAGGTTTGACTATGATGCATGCACAATTTAAATAGAGTATCCTTGAGCGGACAACTCAAGGGGGAAGGCACGGAACTGTCAACTGCACCGTTGATCGACTAGTTTTATCGCAAATAAGCTTTTCCGAATTTAGGGGGTAATGATATAGGAAGGACGAAACCACTCATCAAGCGTTGCTATAGTATTTGTTTGGCACGAGTGGAGTACGATGTTGAGCATGATTATGCAATAATTAAAAGCATGTTGACATGTATTTGCACATTAAGAAAGCAATAAATACAACAGTTTCATAATTTAAAGCACTTATAAAGGAAGGAAACAAGAAAGATATGTTAGTTTTGCTTTTGAAGAATAAATTAAACTCTTAAATAAATTAAACAAGTAATTGCACATAGGGAGGGGTACAAATTCACAAAAACGGTATGAAATGCTAAAAGCCTAAATATCCCGAGCAGAGTCGCCATGCTGTCACGCCCCATTTCCTCGCGAAATCCTGTTAATGACATTTTGGATTGGGACAACTCTTTCCTTTTGGGAAGGGGGTTTGCATTTTCGGAGAGTCGCCACCTAACGATTTAACGTGTGTTAGGGCACCTATAGGGTTCATTTCGAACTACGTTTGATAACCAGAGACAGGGTAAGGGCTTGAAATTATCCTAAGGGGAAGGTGTTAGGCACCCCTCAGGATCCACTAGTGTGGTTCCCGGCCAAAATGCTTTTTTTTGAATTTGTACAATTAGAAAATAAACAAGTATGGCTGAAATAGTAGGGGATTTAAGTTTACAAGTTTCTTAAAAATAAATTACAATCTAAGCATGTTTGTGAATGTAAATAGGGGTGTCCTAGGTTTGTTTATAATATGGATCACATCAATGCAATACCCGGAATGACACTCCTCAAAGAGGGGCTACACGTGGTTTTAACGCACTGGTCATCATGTCCATATCTACCCTTTCCCCAGCCGTAAAGGTAATTAAAGCGAGTGTTGGACTCGACCCCTATCGCATGTTGTTACCTGTCCATTCTTATCAGTCCTAGAGGAATTTAGGACTCCTATC
Source organism: Nicotiana tabacum (assembly GCF_000715075.1). Lineage (NCBI taxonomy): Eukaryota > Viridiplantae > Streptophyta > Magnoliopsida > Solanales > Solanaceae > Nicotiana > Nicotiana tabacum. The sequence goes on from NC_134085.1 coordinate 20,103,103, forward strand.
CTATAAAGGGGGGGGGGCAACATATAATAACAAGTAGGACTTCAATTAAGGGGAGCATGGAAAACAAATGAAAGGCTTAGATATACCTCCACATACAGTGCACATAAACAACATAACTCATGCACAATTAAAGTCTGAATTCAGATCCTAAGCATGGTATCTAAGTGATAACAGCAGAGTCAGATTGATAACACAACTCAAATAGGAAGTCTTAATCAGGCTTGCCTACTGATTTTAGCAGATGACAATTAAACAAAGACGGTTCTGGTTTCTATTTTAAGTTGATTACCTAAGACTTGCCTAAGCGTAATATAATATGCAGCAGTTACCATAATTGTTTAAAAAAAATAGTTTGGAAATTATTTCACCTAAAGCATGTTGTTCTAAATGTTGCAAAGACATGTAGGGATTGTGACCAGTTTTGCTTAAACAGGATAATCAAACATGAGACTGATTTTATGTCCTTTTTCATGCATCAGTAGTTTAACTAGGTGTGACTGAGTGAGTGTGAAAGAGATCCTAAAATAGGGTATCTAACTTGCACATATGAAATTGCAGAATGATTGTAGAATTCCTAAAGCATGATTTCAAAATGCCCAAGGAGTTATAGCATGATTTCAAGAGGTACAAGAGCAACAATTTAGCCTAAAGCGGGATTTCTAAGTGGTAAAGTGATGCCAAATGAGATGCTGAAATAGTACACCTAAAAACTTGTTATCTAATACATGACATGCTTTGAATATGTTGGTCTTACACAAGGATTCTAATGCACATATAGGAAATGTAAACCTAAGACATGGTTTCTACCCATTGATGTTGATAACATATATAACTACCCTCCCCTTTTCACTAGCCAAACCTAATACTTGTTTACAACAGGTTATTACAGACCAATACTGAAATAAATTACATAAGAAAAATAAATGTTACACTATAGAGAGAGCTTGAAAACAGGCCCAGATTTCCAATACCTAATTAAGACTTCCTCTCTGAGTTATGTAATAAATCACCTCAAATGCCAATATTTTTCATAGTCTTTCTCATATCCAGATGTGTCAGAGTTCCCTAAGGACCTCAAGGGATCCCAGGCAGTGCTCACACCCAGATTTCATAGCCAAGACAGAGTAAGTGCAGTGTGGAAAGGCCAGCTTTTGTGTGTCCAAGTTTAAAGGGAGCTCAAGGGTCCCAAGGGAAGGCTCACACAAAAGGGGCAGAACTTATTAACTAGGAGTAGAGTGAAAGTACAGGACACATGTTTGAAAGGAGTTTGAGTAAGAAAACGGTTTTGAAAAAAGGGTAAGTAAGAAATAGTTTTGAAAAGAGAGACTTAATGACAAAGTTAACTGATGAAAAACAATTTGAATGATATGCATACCAATATATGAACAAAGTTAACATCATCAAGGACCAGGAATAGTCCAACAAACACAAGCAAAGGAATGGGATTTGAGAGACAAATAAGGAGCATGTGAGGGCAAACATGTAGCAGGCAGGAACATATACAAGCACATAATCAAAAACTCCTATAGGTTCAGAGGATTAGGGGGATAGTAGGGTATTGGGTTAGATTAACATATCAACATCAAACATCTGAGACAGTGCTCAAACCAATCATGGGGATTCACATAAGAAACATGTAATAAGTATACAGAAATATGTTGGTCATTGACAAGTAAAGCATAACTTAACATGTAGAGGGAACTCAAGATCTAATTACATGTTAAACAACAAAATAGTAAATAAAAGCATATCAAAAGTACAAGGAATTGTAAAGTAATAGAAACGTGTTGGTTTGAGGGCCGAAATCTGAATTAGAACATACTAGTGAAGTGAAGAAAGCAAAACACAAAGTAGAAATAGGAGAGGAACAGTAGCTAGCCTTGGCTTGCAGCCAGCTAGCTTATGATAGTAGCAAGTAGCACAGAAGAAAGAATAGAGGGTTTTTAGTTGTGTGAGAGAGAGTTGAACAGATTTTTGTTCGTCTGTATGTGTGTCCTTATGCTAAAGAGAGAGTCATTTATATAGTAGTTTGAAAACTAGTTAAAATAAGGCAAGAATCAATTCTATAGAACTCAGTATAATAACTGGTTCGAATCTCCCTTTAATTAAGGGAGTCAGTGTAAATGGTAAAGAGTAGGTGACAAGTAAGGAAAGAAATCATTCACGGTTGGAGTATAACAAATAAGGAAAGATTTCAAAATAGTACCAGTATAGAACAAGTAATTAAGTCTAGGTTCAAAATGTTTTCAAACTAAGGAAACAATCACTAAGAATTAAGTAGCAATGCAGACAAGGCAAGGGAAAATTAATTAAGGCAAGCAACTAATCAAATTAATTGGAAAGGTAGGAGTCGGGGGGTCCAAAGGAAAATGTTCAAATCAAACCAAGTAATAAGGAATTCAGTATCAATCAAAGAGAAAGTCATGGAAAAGAGTCAACATGTTTAACATATAAATAGAGTAAGACATAGGTAGTCAAGAAATGGTACACAACTCTAGCAAAACATGAAGATCAAACGATACTGAATCAGTGAGAAAGATGCAAGTCTTGATGCTAACAGTCAATACGAACACAAACACATAGAATTGGTGTAAGTTTAGGCTGCAAAACTCAGTAGAAGCATATCAAAGCAAGGTAGTCACATGAACTCAAAAGAAACATGATAATCAATAAGTCATGCTAATACACAGAAACCAAACGAAGAACCCTAAATATTAGGGTTTTTGACATAGGCTAGTTAGGGTCAAGGAAGAACTAAACAAAATCAGTCAAAACACATAAACACAAGGGATTAATTACTTAAAACCAGAAAGTGTTTCGAAGAAAAGGATTTTCAGAAACCGTAGTTTAGGAAGATGACAAGCCACTAGAAAATCAGGAGATTTTCCATAAGAACAAGTAAAAATAAATTTGATCCTTCTCAGATTTGTACAAATCTAGGAAGTTTAAGAGATGAAATTAGGGTTTTCAACAGAATAACTCGAATAGATGAGAAAGCTTCAAACAAACATTTTAAACATAGAGACTCGCAAATTAATACAAAAATCAGAAGAACAAAGAGTTTTTGAAAAGGTGTTCAAGAACCCTAGTTCGAAGATGAAGAGTTACCTTAGTAAAATCAGAAACACCTTCGAGGAAACAAAAAAAGCTCATAATATACACAGATCTAAGACAAATCTAAAAGAAATCGGAAAATCTTAAGGGTTAGGGTTTCAGAGAACCCAGAGAAGATGAGACGACCTTAAAGTGTTACCGAAAAAGTCATAGATCTTACTCGAACGGCTTGAGGTGGCCGAAAAATGGCATGAAGGACCATGGGTAGAAGTTAAATCACTCCAGGTTCACTTGAGGATCTTAGGGTAGTGTCAAACCGGTGTGGGATGAAGCAAAGGCCAGGAGATGATGATAGGTCATGGTTTCCAGCGCCGGAGATGGCCGGAGAAGGTGGACAAGGTTCATCGGAGAGGAGGGGAAAGGAGAAAGTTCTAGAGTGAACTAGAGATAGAGAGAGGGAGATAGAGATACCGGTTGAGAGAGAATGAGAGGGGGGAATGAGAGATGGAGGGTAGTCATTAGGGTTTAATATGGTTTGGGGGGATCTGGACCGTTGACTAGAATTGATCAATGGTCCATATTGGATTAGGGATTCAGTCGGGTATGGCTTAGGTTTGGGCCTTGGTGTTGGGCTGATCTAATTGGGGTTTCGGGGATGGTTTAATTGGGTCATAATTGAAATAAAAATGGCTAATTGTTAAATACCTATCATTATTAGATAAATAATTAATATAATATCTAATAATTAGATAAAATTAAATTAAAGCTAAATAGGTGGTTAAGGTAATTGACTAATATTTAAAAAATAGAATGACTAATTACTGAATTAAAATAGCATAAAGTGTATAATTAGGCTATAATTACAAAATTATTGTAATTATAGCCAAACAATGCCAAATGGCTAATTTGTGAAATAATTAAATCCTAATAGGATTAAAAAATAATATATTGAGCTAAGAAATACTTTGAAATTACTTGTAATGTAATTTATGAATAATTATTAGATATAAAGTACTGAATAAATTAGAAAATAATTTGATAATAATATGGAAAATTATGGAAAACACTAATTATTATAAAAAGTGATTTTGAAGGCATATATGCCAATTTAAAAATAGTTTGAGGAAAAATTGGGTATCAACACGCAGATGATTAGCCTTGGCTTGCAGCCGGCTAATATTAGCAAAATAGCACAAGAGAGAGGGAGAGCAAAGATTTTCTAGTAAGAGATGTAGTTTTGAATATCAAGTGTTCTTGTTTTGTCTATGAAAGACTTAGAGAATTTATAGTTGAAAGTAGGTAGTAGAATAAGGTAAAAATCATAGTAATACATTAATTTAAGAACTCAAAATCAATCAGTTAGAGAATAAAGGAAGTACTTCCTTGAGTTAAGGGAATTAAGATCAAACGGAAAGATTCAGTACTATATAAGGTAAGAAGAAGAATCAGTGCATAATTAAATAAGGAAAGGAGCCAGAGTTCAGTAGGCATAAAGTAGTCAATTAGGACCAAATTTAGAAAGACCCAATTAAGGAAAGACTAAGTAAAACGAAGTACCATAGTAAATAATGTAATGAAATCAGTTAATTCAAAGAGACGAGTAGAATTCTAGGGCTTTGAAGGAAAATCTTTCAATTACCAATAGTTAAGGAAAATCAAAATCAATCATGGGGAGTCATGATTCTGCATACTTCAACATATAAATATAGACGAATGAACAGAAGTAGCAAATAAAAAAGGTCAATTATAGGCAGAAACAAATAGGAGATGATCAAACACAATCATATAGAGGTGATATAAGCAAGCTAAGGATTCAGCAGAAAATATTCGAAGCATGGTGAGCACGAGAGATTAATAAGAACCAGGTAAACAGGCTATCACAGGAACGAAGTGAAGAGAATCATGCTAACACACATAGAAACAGAGTAAAGAAAATCACGCTAACACACATAGAAACAAAGTAGAGAAAATCATGCTAATACACAGAAACAAGTAAAGAGAATCATGCTAACACACAGAAACAAGTAAAGAGAATCATGCTAAAACACAAAAACAAGTAAAGAAAAATCTTTAAAAATTAGGGCTTTTAATAGAGTTGAGGTAAAAGTAGTAGGAACATAGAATCGGTCAAAATAAACAAGGGAAAAAGGTTTAATCATAAAGAAATCAGTCGAAACAGGTTTAGAAAGAACTCCGAGAAACCCTAGTTTTCAATGAAAGTAAAAACGGTTTAGAGTAGAAGGTTTTTCAGAAGAAAGCTCGTGAATAAGCAAAATCATAGAAGGAAACATGCTTAAAGCATGAAAATACTATAGATCTGAGAGGTCTAGAAGAGAGTTAGGGTTTCAAAAGGAAACCTAAGTAGAAATCGAAAGAACATGTTGTAACTTCACAGATCGTAACACACAAGGTGTGATTTTGCCCAAAATCACACTAGAGAAGCCTCGAACAATAGAATCAGAAACACTAGGACCAAATCGACATGGCCCAGGACCCTTGATAGCCTTAGAGATGATGAGAAAGGCAGTGGAGTGACCATTGGAGGCTTGGGGTTTGAGAGATAGTCGCCGGAGATGACCAGAGAATGAGGTGAGTGGAAGCGTCTAGGGTAAGGTTTGAGAGAAGAGTGAAGATGAGAAAGCATCTGAAGGCAGTGGATTGGAGAAATGATTATGGTTAGGGGGTTGGTTAGAATTAAAAAAGGAACGGAATTATTTGGACCGTTGATCTCCCAAATCAACGGTCAATATTCAAATGGGTAGGTGGGTTTCAGGTTTGGATAAAGGTTAATAGGGTATGGGTCGGGTTATTGACTATAAAATTGGGCTGGGAATCAGGGTCTGATTTGGCCATAATTGAAAGCCAAAATTGGTTATTATTTAAATAGCCTGTTTTCCCTATTTTAATTTTAATAAATATAACTAATTTCTAAAAAATAATTTAAGTTGGAAAAATGTTTTAAAATACATAATTGACATTTTAAAAATATGGGAACCAATTTTATGCATATAAAATATAATTATACCTTAAAATGGGCTAACATTGCAATTATATGCAATTTAGCTTAAAAAATACTAAATGTGATTGTAAAAATACATAAAAATCACATTAGCCATATTTTGCCTAAATATAGAAATCAAATAAATGAATTATCAAAACAATAATTTTGGAAATAATTATTGGGGATTTTATGGATAAAAGGGGAGAAAATAAATCAATTTAAACCATTAAAATTATAGGAAAAATAATGAAAACCTTGTGCATGCTTATATATGCTATTTTGAACGTCTTAATGTATATTTAAAATATATAGAGAAAAACTGGGTATGAACATGGTGCCCGTCGGGGCCCATCGGTTTGGGTCGTGACAATATACCTGGTAACTCCGAGAAAGTGGAGCGTACCAACTATGCTGATGTTTGAATCTGTCTACTGGGAAGATCTATCTAGCTATTTATCAGGACCTGCAAGCATAAAATGCAGCGTCCCCAGCAAAAAAGATGTCAGTACAAAATAATGTACCGAGTATATAAGGCAACAGAATCGCTGAAAGTTGAAACTAAATTGATAATATAATAACTGAAAGTAACTGAGAGTCAAAGATAATATGAAGATATACTTACCTGTTGATACTGACTCAACTCTCTCAATATAGTAAGTTAAATAAATGCTTGACCCTATAAGGCTCGATATATATATAACTGCTCTGCCGTAGTAGGCTCGCTCATAGGCACTCGGCCATACTAGTCTCTGTATCTCGTCCATGCTGGGCTCACTCATAGGTGCTTGGCCACAGTAGGCTTGGTATATAACTTACCATCTGATCAGAGGTTGCCCAATCGGGCCTGCCCATCGATTATAGCTCGATGGTAATGAAAATATTGTAATACTATATATATATAGGCTCTCTTCTATCTTAACCAAAAGAATACAATACTCAATTGAATATGATAAGGGACAATACTGTAACTTATGAGACTAGAAAAATGTACATAAATTCAGGAATATGAATTTCTCTTTATCAAACTTTTGTAATTTTGAGATCATGCAAAAATGAAGGAAGGTCTTAGCCTTAACATACCTGTATGATCTATTCCTTATTACTCAACCAAGCTCAACACAACTTCTTGCATCTACAACAAGTGAAATGATATTGTCGTTAATATATAATGTCGTACCATCGTATTTGGCTAGTCGCATGACTTAAGGAAAACCAAGAATCAACTCCCCTATTTATAATACATCCCAAAGAACACTAAGGGTCATCAACAACCCAACAACAAAAACTATAACCAACACTAGCAACAACAACAATATAATCCAATATGAGTTTCTCCGATTATCTTAACAATTATATTGAGCGGAAGGCTCATTTTTTTTACTCATAATACGATATAAATTGAATCCAACTCTTATTCCATAAATTATTTTACTACCTTCAAAGAATCATATGTATATGTACTATATTATTTCTTGTTTAAAACCTCCACACAATGCCTTCCTAAACAACACTATACGTCTGGCACCTTAATTTTTATCATCAATCACTTGTTTTTTATATTTTCTTCTTAAATCAATTTAATTAACACCTAGGAAAGCTTATAAACAACAACCAAAATATTATCAAATTATTTCTCAAAATTTTCAGCCAACACAAACCAATCCAACCAAAATGACAACCGTATCTCATGTTCCTTTAAGTGTATCTTATGGTTTTTCACTCAAACAACACAACCAACATAAGATTAACCTTTGAAACAATAAATAAGATGTAATACATACCTTGCGTAGCAGATACAACTCTAATCCCCATCACAACTTAGCTCACAATATCCCTCCATCAAACCACAATATCATAGAAATATTCTCTTGTAGTCTTTAACACCTTTGATGAGGATTTGTGTTGATTTCTCTTGAGTTTAGTTCATGGAGCATTGGACAAGTTATTGGAGAGTTTGATAGTATTTTGCAGTAATTGATCTCTAGATAATGACGAAATATAATGGCAACTTATAAGCCCACCGCCTCAATTCTCCAAGCAGGTGGGTAAGCTGTCTGCTTGGCAGCTTGAGTAGTGCCTCTTCGGACACTTGTATCTCTCTACTCCGATATCGTATTTACAAATGGTTTACAGAATTGGAAACTAGACAAATAGGGATTTAATTTTATATAAAGATCTCCATGTAAATCTCAATATATTGGGAGAAAACTGCATTGAAATTTGGCCTATAAACCTGCCAGTTTTCTCCGAAGTGCGGCAACGTGACTTGGTGACCCTAGTTTAAAAATTCATATTTCTCTACCCCGATGTCATATGAATTAATGTTTTATACTATTGGAAACTAGGTTCCAAGACTTCATTTTGGTATGATATATGTCCCAAAATGACACCATAAAGTATACAAAATTGAATTTGTCAAAATGGCTCATTACGAGGTAAATCTTAACTCGATTTTTCCGTAAGTTAAATCCAATATTTCCCAAACTTTATATTTTATGTCCAAACATCATATATAGTCACATTATGACTTTAAAATCATTAAACCATGATTAACAAGTCTCATATTCATTATACGTCACCTTACGATGCATAGGGTGTAACGCCAAATTTGTCGACTTTCGACGAAACTTATCTTCTTCAATTCGCTTAGCTTCTAAGCCTTACAACCATCTTGGTACTTGTTATTCATGATATTAAATATTATTAACTTCCATTGTGACATGATTAACTTACTTTATAAATTTTTCAAAGATAATTTCATTTATGAGCTTACATCAATTGACTTATGACGTACTCTTAAGTACGAAAACATGAGGTGTAACAGGAAGTGCTTCTCCTAAACAAAATATAACCTGAAAGACCCAGACTACGAAGTGCGTCTCCTAGGGGTAAAATCTTAATTTAGGAATTACATCTCCTAAAACAAAAATATAACTTGAAAGACCTAGACTAGGAAGTGCGTCTCCTAGGTGTAAATTTAAATGAACTAAACTAGGAAGTGCGTCTCCTAGGGATAAATCTCAATTTAGGAAGTGTGTCTCCTACAAAAAAATATAAATCAAAAACCCAAACTAAGAAGTTTTTCTCCTAGGGGTGATGTGTGATCTTCTCAATAGCCTTTGCATAAACAGAATTGGGGCATTATACCTGAAAAATTCAAGCCTCCAAGCTTTGATATGAACATAGCTTTTGTCCCTATTTCAGACAAAGAAAACTTGTGAGTTTAAACATGATGGTTGGTTTGTGGCCTTGACTTTGAAGGCGATTGATCATTCACTTGCCATGATAACTTTGATTTCAACTTGAAAAATATTGCTTGTTCATTGGCTAAACACTTTCTCTGTCATCCCTATCACAGAAAACACCTATGATCCATTCAAACCTAATACTCTTTATCTGTTGCATTATGCTCATGAATTGACATATACCGAACCTTTGCATTTTACATGAATCCCAAATCACGTTGATTATTACCATCTCAGTGTGCATACTATTCTTTCCTGACGTATTCCACTTTCATGAGCTAGCCAGATTTCGTTTTGTGAAATTGGAAAGCAGGTAGCAAATTTTGATGTCATTTCTCACTTGTTCTGACCAAACACACTCGTGAAGAGGAAGTAAACAAAATAAAAGGAACAGAGTAAGGGACAATGAAAAGATATGATACCTAACAAGAAAAATTATAAAGTGGAAAATTATCAGATGTAGATACCAACTCTAATGACCATGACATGCACATTTGGATTACGTAGCCTAATCTGTAAAGCAAATCTAATGCTCAACTCGTGTTGTGCCTGTTCGCCATGAAACTGGGTTTCATTGCTCCGCTTATCCTATCTTATTCATGATCCTTATTTGACTTGTAGCGCCCGAAGGGTTTTCACCATCAATCCTCTCTCATTTTTTTCTCTCAACTTACCGTCGCCTTACGGTGCTTGTGAAGGTTTTCACCGATAAGACTCTCTCATTTTGTTCGTTTTCTTTTTATTTCCTCTAATTCTGTAGATGACAAGGCATTTAACACAGTAAAAACGTCATATTCTCCCGGCATGTTTAGCTCGACACTCTCAAAGATTATCTAGGAAGAATTTTTGTACTGTAATATAGCTTTTGGACAGGGTTAGAAAGAAAGAATATCATAAAGGCTCAAAATAACTAACATAACAGAGTTAATTTATTTACAACTTTTTGAATCCATTATGAAACTTTGCCCCAGTTTTCAAAACAAGAGAATATGATTCTTTTTTTTTTGTTTTTTATGGAGTTACTAAGAAAGACTGCCCCACTCTCGACTTCGTGGGATTATGAAATATTTTATTTTGTATGAACGAACCATAAGGCTTCCTACATATCTTGTGGTGACAAGAATTAGGTCAAACGTAGTTCACAATACTACTTTTTGTTACTATTTGCCCTTTTTCCTTCTTCTTTTTCTTTTTCTTTTTTTTTCTTTTTTTCTTTTTCTTTTTTTTTTATCTGTATTTTTCTTTTTTTTTTAAATTTTCCTTTTGGAATGAACTTTCTAAAATAAACCTATGGGGTCATGAACTTTTTTTTTCGTATGACTCTAACTTGATTCCAAAAGAGGGGAGGTCAAAGAAAATTTGCATAGGCTCAAAAGGGGTACCAAATGGTATAAAGTATTTGGGTCGCTAAAAGAGGGCCTCCCAATCTCGGAAATTTCCAAGTATAACACATGCAACTTGAAAATGAAAAAGAAAAATCATGCATAACATTTCTTTTGCAGCTTCGACATTGATTTCACTGATTGGGATTCCCACCTTGGGTGATTCCCTCGTTATAATGCCTTGTGAAGTACAGAACCCTCGTTGGGTGATTCCCTCTTTACAATGGATATCCTCTGTCAATTTGGAGAAGTCTTTCTTCACTTTATCTTGTAACTTGAGATGCACTTGAACTCAAAGTTGCTTGCTTCAAATTGTCTGGGATGCACTCTCCTTTAACGACTTCTTGTCATCTTATTAACTTCCTGAATTATTTGGCCCAGATTTACACAGTTCGGGCATCAAATGATCTCAAAATGTCCATATATGTACTTATTTCCCTCAAGTGTCCCTATCATATTCAAAATTGTTTCATTGCTTTATGATTAATCCAACTTTTAAGACCAGACTGAGAATTACGTGTGCATGTCATGTCACTAGAATCAGCATGAAAAGACCATAAAAGGAAAAGAGAACTAAACAAAAACAAGCTAGAAATAACATGAAACAGGAAATTGCATTAGACAAAGGGTGAAAGCGTTCGAACAACTAAACAAGCAAACTAAAATGGGTTACAACCTTGGAGCAAACCTAGATAACACTAAATGAGTTACTGCGACTAAACGAACTAGGCAAAATAAAAGTATAGAAGGGTTTGAGTCACAAGACAATATCCGAATTACAACCCTGAAATAACCCGGACAACAGAAATGACAACAAAATAAACCACCAAGACTCCTCCCTGGCTAGCCAAGAAAGGAGTGTCTTTCCAATTACCAAGCTCGGCATCTTAGCCACTAAGTTCCACATCAATATTACCAAGACCATTACCAATTTCAATATCATTAAATTCAGTTAGCAAGTTCCCAAGAGGATTCTCATACTCCCTGTCAATATCCTTGATCACAATTATCCCTTCTTGAATCATTTTTTCTATTTCTCTTTTCAAAGCACGACAATCTTCAATGCTATTCCCTTGGATATTAGAGTGGTACATGCACCGTACAGTAGGATCAAAACCTTTTGTATATGGGTCCGGAGTATAGTCGAGGAGCGGCTCAATCAGGCCAGAATGTTTTAACTTTTCGAACAGGCTTGTGTAGGACTCCCCGATTGGCGTGAAACTATTTCTTTGCCTTTGTTTCCCTCAATGCTCCTATTTTTTAGGGTTGTTGGGTGCCAAAAAATGTTGTGAAGGCAATAATACATTATGCGGTGCTGGCAATCGCCATAAAGAGTGACCCGGTGGTTGGACATATAACCGGACATTGTTCGGAGGATAATACCGAGATGGATTATGTGGAGCTCGGGGATAGGTTTGGGATTAGGGTTGAGGCTGAGTATATTGGTTTGACGGACCTGTTGGACCATGTCGTGATCCTGAGAGAACCATGTCAAAATCATCATGTTCCTGAGAGAACCATGGCAAGCTTCCAGTGTCATTCTAAATTGCTTGTGTTGTGGTTTTTAAAGCATAATAGCTCATGATCTTACTCGACTTCAGCCCATCTTCTACCATTTCTCCCATTTTTTCCATATCATTAAAAGACTTACCCACAGCCGAGATCAAATGCCCGAAGTAAGTTGGCTCTAGAGCTTGAAGAAAGTACTCAACCATCTCATTTTCTTCCATTAGGGGATTGACTCTGGCAGCTTGCTCTCTCCATCTGATCCCGTATTCCCTAAAGCTTTCATTAGGCTTCTTTTCCATCCTGGTGAGGTACATGAGATCCGGGACAATTTATATATTGTACTAAAAGTGACGGGCAAAGGCCTAAGCCATATCATCCCATGTGTACCACCAGCTAGTGTCTTCATAGGTGTACCATTCCAGGGCTGCCCTACTCAGACTCTGATTGAAGTATGCCATCAATAATTTGTCCTTCCCAACGGTGCCTCTCAACTTACTGTAGTAGCCTCTCAAATGGGCCACGGGATCTCCACGTCCGTTATACAAGTCAAACTTTGGCACCATAAACCCAGTAGGCAGTTGGATGTCAGGAAACAAGCATAAGTCTTTGTAAGACACGCTCATTTGGCTCCCTATCCCTTGCATGTTTCTTAAAGACTGCTCTATGATTTTTACCTTCCTGAATATCTGATCTTGCTCCACTATCTTTGCGGGTTTTTCAGTTTCACCAGGAGGCTCAAAATGAGGAGCTTGAATGCATAGATCCGAGACCTTTAATGTTGGTTCTGGAGCATAGTGTTAGGCATCGGGGACTTTGAACACAGTCTCATTAGAGGATCAATGAAAAGTAGCTGGTGGATGACCTACAAAAGCATGAGTGGCCAAATGAGCAGGATATGAGGTGGTTTTGGCGGGTGGAGTGTGAAAAGGTCACAGGTAGATATCACTAGTGTAGCGCCCCCTTTTTCTCCCTCCATTTTTACAGGGAAGAAAAGGTCCGGGTTTCGACATTTATAGGGGTAATAATGCATTTCCTTTTGGGAATTGGGTATTTTGAAGAGTCTCCAACTAACGTATTATGATGTGTTAGGGCACCTAGAGCGATTAACTCCTAGATTAGTTTGCATTACCAAAGATTAAGGGTAAGGGCTCGAAATAACCTCGAGGGCGATGTGTTAGGCATCCTTCATGGTCCACAACTATGTGTTCCGGCCGAACATGTATTCCCTCTTTACAATGGATATCCTCCGTCAATTCGGAGAAGTCTTTCTTCACTTTATCTTGTAACTTGAGATGCACTTGAACTCAAAGTTGCTTGCTTCAAATTGTCTGGGATGCACTCTCCTTTAACAACTTCTTGTCATCTTATTAACTTCCTAAATTATTTGCCCCAGTTTTACACAGTCCGGGCATCAAATGATCTCAAAATGTCCATATATGTACTTATTTCCCTCAAGTGTCCCTATCATATTCAAAATTATTTCATTTCTTTATGATTAATCCAACTTTTAAGACCAGACTGAGAATTACGTATGCATGTCATGTCACTAGAATCAGCATGAAAAGACCATAAAAGGAAAAGAGAACTAAACAAAAACTGACTAGAAATAACATGAAACAGGAAATTGCATTAGACAGAGGGTGAAAGGGTTCGAACAACAAAACAAGCAAACTAAAATGGGTTACAACCTTGGAGAAAACCTAGATAACACTAAATGAGTTACTGCGACTAAACGAACTAGGCAAAATAAAAGTATAGAAGGGTTTGAGTCACAAGACAATATCCGAATTACAACCCTGAAATAAACCGGACAACAGAAATGACAACAAAATAAACCACCAAGACTCCTCCCTGGCTAGCCAAGAAAGGAGTGTCTTTCCAATTACCAATCTCGGCATCCTAGCCACTAAGTTCCACATCAATATTACCAAGACCATTACCAATTTAAATATCATTAACTTCAGTCAGCAAGTTCCCAAGAGGATTCTCATACTCCCTGTCACTGTCCTTGATCACAATTATCCCTTCTTGAATCATTCTTTCTATTTCTCTTTTCAAAGCACGACAATCTTCAATGATATGCCCTTGGACATTAGAGTGGTACATGCACCGTACAGTAGGATCAAAACCTTTTGTATATGGGTCTAGAGTATAGTCGAGGAGCGACTCAATCAGGCCAGAATGTTTTAACTTTTCGAACATGCTTGTGTAGAACTCCCCGATTGGCGTAAAACTATTTATTTGCCTTTGTTCCCCTCAACGCCCCTGTTTTTAGGGTTGTTGGGTGCTCGAAAATGTTGTGAAGGCAATAATGCATTATGTAGTGCTGGCGCTTACCATAAGGAGTGACCCGGTTGTTGGATAGATAACCGGACATTGTTCAGAGGATAATACTGAGATGGATTATATGGATCTCGGGGATAGGTTTGGGGTTAGGGTTGAGGCTGAGTATATTGGTTTGGCGGACCTGTTGGACCATGTCGTGATCCTGAGAGAACCATGGCAAGCTTCCAGTGTCATTCTAAATTGCTTGTGTTGTGGTTTTTAAAGCAGAATAGCTCATGATCTTACTCGACTTCAGCCCATCTTCTACCATTTCTCCCATTTTTTCCACATCATTAAAAGGCTTACCCACAGCCGAGATCAAATGCCCAAAGTAAGTTGGCTCTTGAGCTTGAAGAAAGTACTCAACCATCTCATTTTCTTCCATCAGGGGATTGACTCATGCAGCTTGCTCTCTCCATCTGAGCCCGTATTCCCTAAAGTTTTTATTAGGCTTCTTTTCCATCTTGGTGAGGGACATGCGATCCGGGACAATTTCTATATTGTACTGAAAGTGCCGGGCAAAGGCCTGAGCCATATCGTCCCATGTGTACCACCTGCTAGTGTCTTCAGAGGTGTACCACTCCAGGGCTACCCCACTCAGCCTCTGATTGAAATATGCCATCAATAATTTGTCCTTCCCAACGGTGCCTCTCATCTTACTATAGTAGCCTCTCGAATGGGCCATGGGATCTCCACGTCCGTCATACAAGTCAAACTTTGGCACCATAAACCCAGTAGGTAGTTCGATGTTAGGAAACAAGCATATGTCTTTGTAAGACACGCTCATTTGGCTCCCTATCCCTTGTATTTTTCTTAAAAATTGCTCTACGATTTTTACCTTCCTAAATATCTCATCTTGCTCCACTGTCTTTGCGGGTTTTTTTAGTTTTACTAGGAGGCTCAAAATGAGGAGCGTGAAATCATAGATCTGAGACCTTGAAACTTGGTTCTGGAGCATAGTGTTAGGCATTGGGGACTTTGAACACAGTCTCATTAGAGGATAAATGAAAATTAGCTGGTGGATGACCTACAAAAGCATGAGTGGCCAAAGGAGCGGGATATGAGGTGGTTTTAGCGGGTGGAGTGTAAAAAGGTCGCAGGTAGATATCAAGAGTGTCGCGCCCCCTTTTTCTCCCTCCCTTTTTATGGGGAAGAAAAGGTCCGGGTTTCGACATTTATAGGGGTAATAACGCATTTCCTTTTGGGAATTGGGCATTTTGAAGAGTTGCCAACTAATGGATTATGGTGTGTTAGGACATCTAGAACAATTAACTCTTGGATTTGTTTGCATTACCAAAGATTTAGGGTAAGGGCTTGAAATAACCTTGAGGGCGAGGTGTTAGGCACCCCTTATGGTCCACAACTGTGGGTTCCGGCCGAACATGTATTTATGAATTAGTCCCTTAACAAATAAGTAGTTAAAATAAATAATTGCAAGTAAAGCACGTTGGACGTTGTATAATGCAAGTGATGAGACAAAGATTGTGTACATATAGGAAAAGTAAAGCAAAAAGATTTTGGAAAGGAGGGGTCCTAGGTTGGTTAGCCTATAGGATAACCCCACGCAATGCCTAGTAAACACTCCTAAATGAGGGGTTACACCTGACATTAGCGTGTAATCATCATATCTTATATCTACCCTTCCCACCCCTTGGTCATAGCCTAAAGCATTCTAGTAACCTTGACAATGCCTATGTGTGCACTACCCGTCCCTTCTTTGTGGACCTGGATGTATTTTAGGACCTCTTAATCTAGGTAGTTCTAGACAACCCCTAAGGTGCTTAAAAGGTGAAAATTCTAGGTGATAGGCAAGAACAATTTAGGACTGCATATAAAGCAAGTTAGAGGCTCACAGTTACCTCCTCAAGCATATCACATAAGTGCACGTCTTCAAAAACATCCAAGCACTTAAGGAAACAAATCCTAGAACATGATATCTAAGTGGATAGAGGTTATTAGTACTGAATTAGGCCAATATATGAAGGATCCTATTTAACTTTACTACTGATTAAACTTATTAAAGTTGAACAACTTTAAGTAGCAGAAATGCAGTTTCAGAGTTGCACGATTTGAAAACGCCCTATAGGCTTGCCTAAATGCTGAATAGTGATGTCCTAAGAACATGATAACTACGTTTGATATAGTAAAACAGTGGGCATATTTTAAAATGGACCCTTGAATTCCTATAGGCATGCTTTCTAATAGTAAATTAGGGCAGTACTTGAAAGAATTCATTTAAGGAAAAGAAACCACAGATTAGGCCAGTTTCGAAGTAAACTAACATGAATTCGACTGACTTATTTAAACTAAACTGATTTTGGATATATAGGCAAAATTTCTGATGTTGTTCCTTGTAAGCATGATATCTAATTGTTAAGAGCTGATGTTAGAAACTTGCATGATATTTAATGAAAACAAATGTAATTACCCATTATAAGAGAAACTTGAACTTGATCACATGCTTAAGTATGGTATCTACTTGATTGTATAACCTATAGACATGATTTCTACTATTTGGGGCCATTTAACCCTATAGACATGATTTCTAGCATGGTAAGGCAAGCATAACAATTATATGAAATGATCATGTCAGCATGGTTTCTAATATGGTAGGGTAGACATAGAAAATATATATAAACTTCTATAGGCATGGTTTCTACACATATTACCCCACGAATATGTAGCTACCCACCCATTTTCACTAATCACCCTAATATTTATTTACAAATTATTACAAACCGGATGAATGAATTACATAAATAAAGAAAAAGAAGAAGTTACACTATAGGGAGCCTGAAGCAGGCCCAAGTGATTTCCCAAACCTCAAATAGACTCAAATGCCAATTTCATAGACAATGTTATTGTCTAGGTTCGTCAGAGTTCCCTAAGGGTCTTAAGAATCCCGGGCAGTGCTCACACCTAGACTTTGTAACCAAATTGAGTAAGTGCAGTGTGGAAGGGCTAGCCTCAGTGTTCCAGAGTTCAAAGGGATCTTAGAAGGATCCCAAGATAATACACACACTGGAGGGGGAAGAGCTTAGAGACTTAGGAGTAGAGTGAGAGTTCTTGACATAGTTTGAAAAGGTTTCAGTAGGAAAACAATAAAAAAAGACGTAGTTGAAATAATTTTGTAAACAAGAGAGTTGTTTGGTAAATAGCTTTTGAAAACAGTGGTGTAATTAGACAAATAGCAAGTCAGTCAAACAATTTCAGCAATACTCAAATAATAGTCTTCCACACAAGGGAATGGGAATTGGGGACACATAGAGCACATAATATCAAGACCATAGCAGTTCTTGTGGGGTTTAAGGGATTAGGGGATAGCTATTGGTACCAATACAACAGGAGTTTTAGAAACAATCATAGAATCAGTCATTTAAAGTGACAGATCAGCTTGCATATTAAAATTGGATAACGAGTAGACAAGCATTGAAAGCAGGGTAGAGTCATGTTGAGACAGACTACTAGGGGAGGGGGTAGAACATGTTCTGAAAGGCCCTAAAAAGGTTAATCTATCATGCTAGATGAAGCAGTAATGTGAACATGTCAATTGCATGTTGAACAACAACCATAGATAGAAACAAATTAGAAACATGATAAGCTAAAGTAGTAAAAGAAACATATTGGTTTTGGGACTTGAATTGAAATCAGAACATACCAGTGGAGAGATAGTAAACACAAAGTGAGGAATAAGAAAGACCAATAGTTAGCCTTGGCTTGCAGCTGGCTAACTCAAGATAATAGCACGTAACCAAAGAGGGAGAGAGTGTTTTTGAACCAATGTGTTTGTGTCTTGTGTTAGTGAAAGAGTAGGGTATTTATAGTTTGAAAATAGGCTTAAAATAAGGCAAGAATCCAAGTTCAGCAATAATTATGGAACCATGTACTAATTAGAATCAAATCAATGCAAGTACTCCCTTAATTATAGTGTAATTAACCAACGATAATGGGCATAAAATGTTTAAGGAAAGAAATCAAGTAAGGCATTAGGTACAAAACAGACAATTAAGGGTGAATACCCCAAGGGTGCAATTAAGGAAATAGTTAGTGAAGAATCAACAAATAACACGGTTAACCCAAATAAGGTAAGAAAACTAAATGAGGTTGCAGAATATGGAAATAATCGAGAATCATCATATAGCAAATCAGTGAATCAATGACTTAAAATAACACTGATTTAAGGAGAATATCATATGTTCCTATGAATAAGAAAATAATCCATGTTTAAAAAAAGAAGAATCAAAGGTCTAAAGAAAGCTTTCAAATCAAGCCAAGAAACACGGAACTCAGAATCAATCAAAGAGAGAGAGAGAGAGTCATGAGTCAATGTTTAAGCCTATAAATAGAGTAAGATAAGAATAACCAGAGGTCGACATATAGCTCTAGCGATGTGACTACCCGACCAGTCGTCTCATGGGTTACCGCTCTGTTTCCCCCATTTCTGCTTCTTTGTGCTTCGTTTATCCGTTCTATGTGGTTTCGGGTTGGTCAGATCAAATCCGGAATGATTTTGGTAAGGTTTGAGACACTTAGTCTCTTTTGAGGAAGCTTAAGTTGGAAAAGTCAATTGGATGTTGAATTATGTGTTAGAGGGCTCGGATATGAGTTTTGATGGTTCGGTTAGCTTTGGGAGGTGATTTGGGACTTAGGAGTGTGATCGGAATGAGTTTTGTAAGTTCGAAATAGATTTAGGCTTGAATTGGCAAAGTTGATATTTTGGCGCTTTTTGGTTGGTAAGCGAGATTTCTGATATAGGGGTCAGAATGGATTTACGAGAGTTGCATTACTTCCTTTGTGTCATTTGAGATGTGTGTGCAAAATTTCATGTCATTCGAACGTGGTTTGTTTTGGTTTCTGATCAAAAGCGGAATTCAGAAGATTTTAGAAAGTTTGGCTTGAATCGGATGTGTTTTGGTTGATTTGATGTTGTTTGAGGTGTTTTGAAGATTGGAATAAGTTTGAATAAGGTATTCAAATATGTTTGTTCTTTTGGTTGAGGTCTCGGGGGCCTCGAGGTGATTTCGGATGGTTGACGGGGAGTTTGGATTTTGAAGGATGCTGTAGATTTGATGCTTCTGGTATTTCCACACATGCGGATTGGGGACCGCAGGTGCGATGCCACATATGCGAAAGAGATGTCGCAGAAGCAAAATCTGGAGGAGTTGGTAGGAACCGTAGATGTGGTTGTGGGACTGCACATGCGAAGGCGCAGATGCGGGAAATGCACCGCAGATGCTGTTTTGGTAACTTAAGTGAGGACCGCAGATGCGGTTGTTTGACCACAAAAGTGATACCGCAGAAGAGATTATAGGGCCACAGATGCAAAAATGTCTGGGCAGAAGGTATAAATTGTGTCCTTCGCGATTTTAAGCTATTTTCACCATTTCTATCTTGGCTTTGGAGCTTTTTGGGCGATTTGAAAGAGGAATTTCAAGGGAACTTCATTGAGGTAAGGAATTTGGACCTAAAACTCGTTCCTATGCTATTATTTAACGGATTTGAGCTAGAAATTATGGAAATTAAGGGTTAAAATTGGGGAAACTAGGGCTTGGAAACTTAGACATTTGCTTGAGGATTTGAAGGACCATTTGAGGTCGGATTTCAGAACTTTTGATACTTATCAACTCGTGGGGAGAAAAGGAATCTATTGATGTAAAAATTATTGAATTCCGAGATGTGGACCCAGGGGTCGGGTTTTGGTAATTTCAGGATTTGTGTCGTATATTAATTATTTTTGCTTGGGTTTCGTTCCCTTAGTATATTTTGACGCGAGCTAGAGATTTGACTGGGTTGAGGTGAGTAATGATTGTAAATGATGTTCTGAAACCCCGGATTGTATATCGTAGTGATATATTGAAGTGACGCACGTGCTAGATGACGACCGTGAGGTCGTGCACTGTTAGGGATTGTGACTTGGTCCGTGCCAAATGACTATTTTACTGAGTATTAGATTGAAATCTGTTTGCTATCATCATGATTTGGGTTGAATGCCATATTTGGGCCGTGTGCCAACTATTTGAACCCTTCGGGGATTTTTATTGATATTTCCTCACTCTTTTGACTTTATACTTGAACTCAGTCATGATACATTTCATTGTTTTCATACTCAGCCATGTTTACTATGTTTTAACTCTTAAATGATCTTTTAAATGATATTTTGGGCTGAGAATCTTGTTTTACTATTTCCCGATTGGCTTGTGAGGATTTTGACTAAGTAAGGCCGATGGCCTATGTTGTGAGGAAACATTTGATATTGATTATAAGGTCGAGGTCCTTAGATATGTATGCCACGAGGTGGCTTGATTGATATGAGGCGGAGAGCCTAGTGATGATGCCACGAGAATGCTTGATATTGCGCTTGGGCCGTAAGGGGCCCCTCCAGAAGTATGTACACCCCCAGTGAGCGTGGGTACCCATTGTGATATGAGATATAGCCCGAGGGGCTAGTATTGTTCTGAGATGTTGCCCGAGGGGCGAATTTGTTGATACTATGCCCGAGGGGCGAACCTTTTTGTGTTTATTTTCCTTAATTGCATGTCATTTACCTGCTTAAACTATTGAAAAAGGTTTTCGTGAAGTTTACTTTGAGTTAAATGACTTTCACATATCTTTTACTGATTTTACTGCTTCATTATAGTCTGCAGAATGTGCTTTACGTGATTTCCTGCTTTCAGTCTTTATTTATGATTATTACTCACCGAGTTGAGTACTAACTTTACTCCCTACACCCCGTGTGCAGATTCAGGCGCATCTAGTACTGCTCCTGAGTGCTAATCCTTCCAGCTCAGGCGGATCCCAGGAGTCTCTAGGTAGTTGTCGACGTTTGCAGCCTGGATCTTCTTCCCTGCTTTATTTCTCCATGTTCTTAGTTTCCGTACAACACTCTGTAGTTTTCTCTGAGTATTCCGGATTGTTTAGATGCTCATGACTAGTGATACCCCGATATCAGGCTGTGTTGGGCTATTTTTCGCGAATTATGCTATTAACTACTTAAATCTTGGTTTATTTGATCATGCTTAAACTATTTCTTAATGCGTAACTGATAAATACTGAAACGGAAAGTGTCGGCTGGCCTTGTCTTCACGAGAGGTTCCATCATGACCGCATTTGGGGTTTAGGATCGTGACAAGCAAACATAAAGGTTAAACAACACTGATAGAAAGAGGCAAGTCATGAACAGTCAAGATGAACACAAGCACATAGAGTTGATGTAAGTTAGGCTAAGAAAATCAGTAGGAACATATTCGAGGGAAGATAGTCACAGAAACTCAAACGAGAATCGGTCAATCATGCTGATACACAGAACAAAACGAAGAAACTTAGAAAATTAGGGCTTTCAACATAGACGAGTTGAAGATGTAGTAAAATGAAAGAATCAGTTAAAATAATGCAAGAAATAGAAGTTTTACACAAAGAATAAGTTAAACAAGGTTTTAAAAAGAAGTTCCGAAAACCCTAGTTTTAGAAGGAGGTGAAAAACACTTAAAATCGATGATTCTTGTAAAGAATCTCAAGGGCAATGTAAAATATTAATGAAACAAACTCAAATCGTCCTAGATCTGTATAGATCTAGGAGGCATAAAAAGAAATTAGGGTTTCGAAAAAAACCCGTATAAGGATGAAGAACCTGCTTAGAAAACCCAAGGATCGTTTCAAATACAACATGATTTTGCTTGAAATCACACTAGAGTAGCCAAGAACAGACAGGTGATGAACCCTAGAGGCAAGTCGTCATGGCTCTGGGCCCTTGAAGTCCTTAGAGAAGGCAAGCATGGCATGAGAGAAGCCATTGGAGGCGTAGGAAATGATGAGAGGTCACCAGAAATGACCAGAGATGGGATGTCGGCGGTTGAAGGGCTAGAGTTAGGTTGAGAGTGTACTGAGAGTAGTGAGGATTTTAGGGCGGCGGTATGTGGAAAATGATTAGGGTTAGGGGTCGTTCAGAGTTACAAAGGGAAGGAATCAACGAGGGCCATTGATCTTTTAGATAAACGGTCGGGATCTGATGGGTTTTGGGTCGGGTAATTGTATTTAGGGCCTGGGTCGGGTAATTTGGCTTGAAATTGGGCTAGGTATTGGGTTTAATTGAGGCTATAATTGAAATGCAATTTGGCTAAGTTTGAAATAGCCTATTTAACCATATATAATTTGTAATAAATAATAAATTATTTCTAAAAATAAATTTGCGTACTAAAATGATTTAAAATAGATATTAACATTTTAAAAATATAGAAGATCAATTTTATTCATATAAATGTGATTATACCTTAATAGGGCTAATATTGCAATTATATGCAAATTAATATTAAAAATATAAATACAATTATAAGAGAAATGCAAAAAAAAATTAAATAATATTTTGGCATAAATATAGGATTTATATGATTAAATTATCATAACAATAATTTGAAGGATAATTATTGGAATTTTTATAAGTAAAAAAAGGAAGAAATAAATCAATTTAAAACCTTTAAAATTACAGAAAAATTATAAAAACCTTGTGCATGCTTATATATGCATATATATGCTATTTTAAAGGTATTTATACATATCAAAAATATATAGGGAAAATTGGGTATCAACAAGTAGCAGTAGGAAGCTGGATTTGTGACAGTGGCGGAAAGGTGACAAGGCTTTCAGTGTAGTTAGCGGGAACTAATGGTGGAGGACGCCCACTAATCCATGCTTAGTATATTTCAGTCATCTGTCCTTTCAACATTAGGACCTCTTCTTTCAACTCAGATTTTGATTCAACCATCTCCTTAGACAGATCAGTAACACATGTGTCTAACTCTTTGTCGGCCATGGCTACCTTGCTCTTTGACCTTGTGTTGTATGGATGTGTTACCTTAAGAACCACAAACCAACCACCTTTATGCTCAATGAAGATAACAAAAGAAACAAAATGGGGTCATCCTGTTAGTATTAGGGCATTTAACAGCAAAAAATATCACATTGCATGAAATTCACCTAGAACCAATTAACGGTTCTAGAATGACTTCGAGGTTCACAAGATCACTTGGCATCATCACAATTTGTTCATTTCAGTTTTCTCTTTGCTTTGCTTTTCTAGCACTTGCTTGCTCATTTTCCATTATTTTATTAATCAATCTTTTCTTTCCTCTCATTTTGTCACATCCCGTAATTTCATCTTCTTCTTTTTTTTCTTTTTCTTTTAAATAAAAAAATGATTCGATCGAACCCTATGTAAGTTGCCTACGTATCATGATGCCGCATGAATCAGATCTTTACGTAGTTTGGAAATATAAGGAATAAAGTAAAAAAACTAATGTTCTCTTTTCGTCGTTTTTTTTTTTGAAACAGATGCTCTATTAGAAATTATTAAGGAAAACAAACCTAGAAGAGAAAAATATTTTTTGATTCCTTTTTTAGGAAGGAAATATAAAAAATGAATCAAAAAAAAATATTTTAAATTTTCACTTGATATCCTGAAGAAGGATTTCGAAACAAGCAATAAAAAAGATAAAAAATATTTTTGGATTTGAGTTTTTTATTACCTAAAGGAGAAACTCTAAAGATAATCAAAAGATAAAGTATGTTTTTCTTCTATGTACAATGTCCTAATATTCTAGTGAAAAATAAAGAGGAAGCTCAAAAGAAAGTCTTTTTTTTTTTGGATTTTTGGAATTAATACCTTAAGAAAACTTCTAAAGGGGTATTAAAGAAAATTATCTTCTTTTTTTTTTGAATTTTTAGTCTTAATTACTAAAGGAAATATAAAAGCAATTTTTATTTTGAGTTCTAGATATTAACTTCCTAAGGAAAACCACCTCAAAAGAAATTTTTTTATTTTAGTTTCCTAAAATTACTAAAGAAAATTTCGAAAGAAAATATAAAACGCAAAGACTCTTTTTTTTGGATTTTTGAATTATAACACACTTTTTCAAATACAAAATAGGAAGTACAAAACAAAAAACTCGACATTACTGTAAAAAACTAGAAGGTAAAATAATAAAATAAAAAATTTCCTTAAGCAACTCCTAAATGAGTGATCCTAATATAAACCTAAGTGTGTAACACACACCAACCTAGTTCTGCTACCAAAGAGAAAAGAAGTTACCACTTTTTCTGATTTAAGACCAATAAGTCTCAGTAATTTTTCAAATAAGGTTATATCAAGGGTGGTACATGAAAGGCTAGTGAAATTTCTCCCAAGTCTGATATCGGAGGAACAGTCAGGTTTTGTTAAGGGCAGGAATATAGTATAAAACATCCTTATAACTCAAGCGATAGTGACTGACATTAGGCTTAGAACTAAGGCTGGACCTAATGTCATCTTGAAGCTAGATATGACCAAAGCTTATGATAGATTATCTTGGCTATTCCTAAGCAAGGTACTGAGAAAGATGGGATTCACAGAAAGGTTGATAGGGATTGTCTTTGGATTAGTTTCAAACAATTGGTATTCGATTCTAATCAATGGTCAAGCTCATGGGTTCTTTAAGTCCTCAAGGGGAGTAAAACAAGGTGATCCTGTATCTCCAACTTTGTTTATCTTGGCAGCAGAAGCATTATCTAGGGGTCTCAATGCACTACATATTAACCTGTATTTTTGTGGATTTGGGATGCCAAAGTGGAGTCCAAAGATCAATCATTTGGCGTAGGCAGATGACATGATTATTTTCTCATCGTCAGATGAAACATCTCTGATGCTGATTATGCAAGTGCTGAATGCATATGAAGTTGCATCTGGGCAGCTTGTTAACAAAAACAAATCAATTGTATACCTGCATCATTTAATAGACATGGAAGTGGTCAGCAAGGTGGAAAGGATCACAGGCATTCATAGGAATGATTTTCCTATCATATATCTAGGCTGTCCTATATTTTATGCAAGGAGAAAGCTGGAATACTATCAGCCCCTAATTACTAAGGTAATGGACAAACTACAATCATGGCAAGGTAAGTTATTATCAGTAGGGGGCAGGGCAGTTCTCATATCCCATGTACTACAAAGCATGCCTATGCATCTATTATCAGCTGTAAACCCTCCAAATTATGTGATAAATAGGTTGCACAAATTGTTTGCTCAATTTTTCTGGAGCAGCTCTGTAGGAGGAACTAGTAGGCATTGGGCTTCATGGAATACCTTATGCATGCCAGTTGAGGAAGGAGGAATAGGTTTCAGGTCAATGCATGATGTAGCAAAGGCATTATTCAGCAAGTTGTAGTGGAATTTCAGAACAAAACCAAGCCTATGGAGCTCTTTCGTATGTCAGAAATACTGTAAGAAAATGAATTCTGTAATTGTTCCATGGAAAAGGGGGTCTCACATTTGGAGAAAAATTTTGGAATGCAGAGATCTGATTGAACATCAAATCTTTTGGCAAACAAAAAGGGGATCCTCACTATTTTGGTTTGAAAACTGGACAGGTCTTGGGGCACTATATTTTTTAGTTCCTCAGGACTTTGGCATTGATGAAACTGTACAAAATGTACATGATGTTACCTTAGATGGTGAGTGGGATGTGGACAGGCTATTTGAAATGCTTCCTGAAGACTTAGCAGTATATAGTCTCGAGAAAATCAAACGACCTTCACCTCAGCAGGTTCTTGACATGCCTTGTTGGATGCTAGAAACAAGAGGATATTTCAGTGTTAAGTCAACATGGGCTTATATGAGAAGAAGAGACGAACTAAGAACAGCTTATAGGATGATTTGGGTAAAGGGACTGCCTTTTAAAATAACATTTTTCATGTGGAAAGTGTGGAAAACAAAGCTACCTTTAGATGATTTCTTGAAAAGGGTAGGCTACTGCATGCCATCAAAATGTTGGTGTTGTGTACAGCCTGACGAGGAATCTCTTCAGCACTTGTTTTTTGGATCAGAAACTGCAAAGACAACTTGGAAGTATTTTCTATCGAGGGCAGGAATAGTTGTGGAGGGACTAACATTGCACCAAGCAATCACAAAATGTTGGATTGCAAATGTGTGCTTAAGGCTCAAACCAGTAATGCAAGCACTCCCCTCATGTGTAGTCTGGGAACTCTGGAAAATAAGAAATAGTATGAAGTATGGTGATGCTGTGACAACTAGCAGGGTGATTTATCAAGTTTCATCAAATCTCCAGGCATTGGTGAAAATCAGAAAGCCTGGGATGGACATGGTAACTCACAAATGGCAAGATCTATTATCTATGATGGAAAACTTCACTCCTAAACTTAAGGTTACCAAAGTCATATGGGAATTTCCAAGTGCAGGATGGCTAAAAGTTAATACGGATGGTGCATCGAGGGGAAATCCAGGCAGGAGATCAATAGGTTTTTGTATAAGAAATGAAAATGGTGACATAGTCAAGTCAGTAGGGAAGGAGATTGAGGAGACAACAAACACAGTAGCTGAAGCGAAGGCCATGGTAGAAGCACTAAGGTTCTGCAGATTGCAACAATACTCTCATATATGGCTTCAAACTGATTCATTGTTATTAAAAAAGATAATGGATGGGATCTGGAAACCACCATGGATCATATTTGAGCAGGTAGAGGAAATGATGCAACTAATAAATGGGGGCAATTACACAGTTACTCATATTCATAGGGAGGGCAACAAGCTGGCAGATCACTTGGCTAATTATGCTCTAGATCATGGAGAAATAGAATGCCAACAATTCTGGCATCTAGATGCATAGGGAAGGAGGTTGGTTAATGAAGATAAGCTGCAATGTCCAACTCTAAGGGTTAAGGTGGACAGGAGATAAGAACATAGAGAAAAGGAAGAGCAGGAGGTGCCATTACGAGTATATTATCCTATGTTTTCAAATATATGGGCCATGACTTGGGAATGTCTTGTTTTCCATCAAGACAAAAGGAACGACAAAGGCAGGCACTCCTGGAGTTCTATTTTAATACAAATGCATGGGATCAAGGAGTCATCGTTAGAAGCAAAATACTTTTTGCGTCAAGCAGCTTGATAGAATATGAAGGCATGCGCATTGGGATAACACCACTGGGTGTAATCAGAGACAGGGAATACACGCATGATTCTAGCATTACTATATGAATGTGTGCTTCAAGATTTTTGGGTCATGGAAATTACTCGGTCGACGAGCTACAAGAGTTGGGAGGACAGTTTAAATTCAAATAGGGATGCACGCCGTTTTCACAAGGATTGGCACACCGGCATACACACGGGAAAGAAGACATGCAAATGGGGTTTCGACAACAAAAAAATGGGGCATGGAATTATTCCCTGACAGTGTAAGAAAGATGGACAATGAATTGTTGAGGGGAACGCATGGCTTACGCATGTATGCAGAAATTTGTGCCCTAGTATATTAGGAAGGCAACGTTGTCGACAAAGCAAGGACAAGAAATGGATTAAGAATCGAAAGAAGCAATTTATGATGGATGTCTAAGAAGTGGATAATGGCACTCCTGGGAATTATCCTCGATGCAAACGAAAAGTTTAGAAGCGTGGCTGCAATTTACAAGAACAAAGCTGGAAAGTGTAGGCATGCACTTGTGGATTAAAAATTTAAGCATGCAATTCAATTGCGCAACTCCAGAAAATCTGGTTTGCAGAACGTCCGTGCACATGTAATATGCACCTCAGCAGCAGGTCATTCACCACACTACATGCGAAAGAGAAGGAGATTAAATATAGGCTAAGGAATTGGATTGAGGAAAAGTGCTCGAGAGGAGCAAAAGGCAAGGAAGCGTGCATGCCATTACCAAGAAATATAATCCACATGAAAGACATGATTCTTGGGACTCAAAAAAAAAAAACTTTGGGTGGATTCTTATTTACTCTTAAAGTATGAACCAGGGTTGTGGACACTACATTTTCAAAACAGCAGGAATGCACGCGCAAAAGAAATAAATAACAGTAGCTAGACAATGCAAAGGGACAACGAGTATAAGGGAGGTTAATGTAATTTTCAAGTTTTATCACTTTCATAGATTAAGACCTCATGACAATGTAATTTGTTTTTAATCTTCTTTATATTAATAAAACATAGCCCTAGGCGCTTGCCTAGCAGATTGCAACAAAAAAAAATGAGCGATCCTGGTTGGATGGTCCCGGGGTATCTGTCATGCTTAAACTCCGGTAGGTAGATCCACATCTATATAAGAAAACTGAAACCAACACTATGTGAGAAAATAAACACTCCCTACTGGACACATGCAAGATATGTTTGTGCAAAATAGCCTACATGGCAAAAAAGCGTCTAGAAGTGCAAACTCAACAAAGGTGACCTCTAAGACATGGAAAACTTATTTTGCATAAATGACCCATTTTATAGAAATGATCTATGTGGACAAAAATGGCTAAGCATGCAAATTTAACAAAAAGGACCTTAAAAAGAGAGAACATCTTGTTGTGGACTTAGAACTTAAGACGTGGGTTAATTGAACCACTTTTGCAAAAATAGCCCTATTTTGCAAAACGATCGATGTGGCCAAAAGCGGTAGACATGCGAATTTGACAAGGATGGACCTTAAAGTAAAGGGACACATAATTGGATTCAAGACTCTCCAGACAATTAAACAAACCACTTTGCAAAAATAGCCCTGTTTTGCAAAAGGACCGTTGTGGCCAAAAGTGGCTAGACATGCAAGATTTGACTGCGACCCTCGAAGCCAAGAAACTAAGACTCAAAACCGGACCCTATGTCGGTTGCCTACGTATTCCGCCCGAGAGACGAGAATCAGGTTCGCGTAGTTCGGGAAGATTTGATACGGACGAGAATAAAAAAACAACTAATTTAGAGAAAATATTTTCTCTTGTTTTTTTGAAAAAAATGATGAAACATATAAACTATTTTTGGATTTATTTTTCCTTTTTTTTATTTTCTTTTTGAAAAATATATGATGGGGAAAGTGCAAAATCTTTTTGAATTTTTTCATTTTCATTTTTTTCTTTTTCTTAAAGAAAAATGTGAAGCAGAAACATAACTAGGCCCTACTAGCTTTTTTTTCACACTTCACATCTTTCCCATTTATCCTTAACCCTCATTGGTCCGACAAATGACCTTTTTACCCTTGAAGAATGGAACATGTAGCACAAAAGATGCATCAGGATGGTCATTTATTTTTGGGTATACTTATCCTAGACGGACCCAACCTCTGTGTTGAATCCCCAAAGTCAAATGCACATGATGCAAACAAGCGTTCCTACTAAGGATCCAACATGGAGCTGAGAGGGTGTTTGGCTAAGCTTATAAGCTGGTCAAACTGGCTTATAAGTACTTTTTGGCTTATTTACGAGTTTGGTAAAATTAAAAGTGCTTATAAGCAAAAAATATGCCAAAAGCCATAAGTTAGTCTCCCCCAACTTATCAAATTTCAGCTTATAAGCACTTTAAGTTTGACCAAAATATTTACTATTCTATCCCTAAAATACTTCTTTTTAACACAAAACCCTTCGTATACCCAATTCTTCAGCTGCATATTATTAATTTCAGCACTTTTATCCAAACACGTAACTGTTTATTTTTTATTTCAGCTTTAGCACTTAAAAGTGCTTTTCAGCACCTAATGCTTATCAGCTACTGTAAATCAGCTATGCTCAATAGGCAATGAGTTATTCTAGGTTTAAAACCTGGATATATTGTTCTAGACTTGGTGTACCCGAGCGGACAACTCGAGCCGGGGGGGAGGGCTACGTACCAGGAACCAAAAGGTCATCCAGCTTTGTAACTTGTCCAAACCTCTTTCTAAATCAGGGTATGACACTAACAAAAAAGAAGTCACGCTAGCGTGCACTTCCAAGAAGATTAGAAGAGAAGGGTTTCACAACAGTTTATATACAATTCAAATAATATGAAAGCGATAAAAAGCGACTCTTATCCCCAGCAGAGTCGCCAGAGCTGTCACACCTCATTTTTCTACCACCAGAAGGGGTATAAGAGAGTTTTTTCCAATTAAAGTGACAATCGAAACGGGATTATTTATAGTAAATTCAGAGTCACCACTTGGGTTGATTTTATGGTGTCCCAAGTCACCGGTTTAAATCCCGAATCGAGGAAGTTTGACTCTTATTTACGGTCCGCGAAACACAGAAATTCGAGTAAGAAATTCTGTTAATCCGGGAGAAGGTGTTAGGTATTCCCAGATTTCGTGGTTTTAGCACGGTCTCTCAACTATTATTATTGGCCTATTTATCTGATTTTAAAATATTTTTGAAAACTATGTGCATTTTTATCCCTTTTAAACCAGTTTCAATAATCCAATTGTCATACAACTATTTATTTGATTACACATTGAAAATGATGTCACTGGAACCGTACCTACGATCTACAACATGTTTATTTTATTAACAAAATTAAATTAAAAACTAATCCTAATTAATTAAACTAAACTATATTAAAACATAAAATTATTATATTTATTGTATTTTCAAGATTATATAAAGATAAAAATAAGGTACTATTTTTTGTATTTTTTATATTTTATGAAAGGTACATAAAATATTTTTATTTTTTTCATTTTTGTGACGACATAAAGTAAAAGAGTCAACATTAGTTGAAATAACTATATTAGTCCTAAACTATGTATTTAAATGCTAAAATATGTAAAATCCCGGGGAGGGTCAAAAATCCCATGTCTATACATACCTATCTTTGAGAGGCTAAAGGGAATCTAGGAAACTTCATGTCTTTCTTTACTTATCGTGCGTCCTTGTTTCAGTTTGAAGCCTAAATCTCCAGTTTCTTTGTCTTTGTTTCATATGCGTTGTTGAGTATTCGAAAGCAAATGTGAACTGATGGCTTGTGATGTTGCGGATAGGCTGCGGAGGCTTATGGATATTTGATCATCGTCTTGATGTATCATACAGTTTGAGATGTGGATGTGTTAGTGGATCTTTCAGTTATTCATTTGAGGAATAAAATTGATTCTTATAACTTGGCGAGTGCAGACTCGGGAGAATTAATTGGTTGCCTAGTTGTTGTGATCATGGTAGCATCAGGGTAAGATGTCGATTTGAGGTTAGCATGTGGGTTATCTCCTATTAAAAGATTCGAGGTTGTGTGTTTTGTATGAGGCTTCTATTTAGTGGAACCCACATATTACAATTTTGGAGAACCTAAGGAGGTTGGCTTGACTATCGCAAGGATGAGTATGCACTTAGTAGACGATCGGAGTGTGTTTCGACTAGTGTTATGAGAGCTTATGAGGAGATTTCACTGGCTAACAACACAAGGTCAAGGAAAGTTAAGAAGGAAGAGTATTGTGGGTCATCAAATGAGGTGGTTGTGGCTTCACGACAAAGTGGGAGAGTCTACCATTGATAATTGGGTCGTTTGGACATGTGTTGCTATAGTTCCTTGATTTGGATGCACTGCAAATTATATAAGGTCTTAGAAGGGTGTCATAAAGGATGATTTGGTCAATGACTTTACTGGATGCATGATGTATGACACCTTATGGATATATGGAGGATGTGGAGTGGCTCGAGATTGATATTCCTATGTGGATGTTATGTATAAGAGGGAGGAATTTCTTTGTTGTTTCTTTTATGGTATTAATGTGCTAGTGAAGCACTAGTTTTTCAGCATATTTTGCTATGATTCAGGATTTGGCTGGAGTGAACGACTTTTGAGAATGGTTTTAGTGGGTTCAAGATTCATATGTAGTATCTACTAATTTTCAAAATTGTGTGTGTATAAGATAGGGATATGTATTGGATGTTTCCGAGACTTGTAGTATCTCTATATCATTATCTAATCGACATACAATATTCGAGAGAAATAGCTCAAGATTCATTAAAAGATCTCTCCGAAGTGAGCATTTCGATTTGAGTTACTTTTGTGTTTGGCAGTCTGCGTGACTTAGTTGATTTAGATAAATCTAGTTCTAATGGTTGGCTATGTACTAGAGGGTTTAGAATAATTCATGATGGTTTTGACCATGTCTTGAGGTTGATGTCTTCCACATGTATAGAAGAATAGTTGCATGTTGTGTTGTTCTCCTGGATTGAGTTAAGTGGAAAGGCTTGGTTGATGGAATGTATATTCTACTTGTGATTCAAAGATGATTGTGAGATTGTCACACATTAATAGATAGCATGATAGATGTGGTGCGCCATGTGGAATTGAGATTGTATGAGCAAGGCTGCGATTCAGTCTTGGAAAGATGGTTACGAATTCTAGAGAGCATGAGAGATTTTAAATGTTTAAAGGATGCTAGAACTATATTGTATCGCTTGAGGAGATTTGTGTTTTCTGAAAGGCACATTGTGTATTGGTTTGTAGAGTTTTGATTAGTATTTCATAAATTGCATGGTTGGTAACTATTGATGTTCATGTTTTTCTATGTAGCGCGGAAGATTTGTGGGAGTATTTTGCATAATGGGATTGTGTATGTGTGATGTGTCAGCTATTTAAGTGGGGGTGTTAGAGATTTGGTATGGAGATTCTTGTAATCTTGAGGTTTGGAGACATGATGTTCTCAGAAGCAGACTATTCCTTTGGCTGCAGATTGTAAAAGTCTGTTGAAGACTCTACTGCCAATTATATGTGTTATGGGCAGGTCGTTGCGAACCTTTGGAAGGTTATTTACATATCTAGGATGATGTGAATCGGTTTTGGAGCCTATTTTGCAGACATAACTAGGAGATGTATTCTACACTAGACTGGATTTGCTTACACATCGCATGTTTTGCTATAGTGAGTCATCCGGTAGAACCGATTTTATTCACGCCTTGATCTATCTCGCGTGTTACTTTCTTTTACTATGACGGATTGTGGTATTACTTGATTATTCACACGCATGTTGTTGTCCTATATTGGATTTTTGGTGGTATATGAGCGAGATGGCTCTTGTCACATTTATTTTCTAATTGCACCTTAGCTTTGCTAACCTTTTTTGTAGTGTATTATGCTTATTCTTCTTCCCTAGTTGTATTTATGCACCCTATAGTGATCGATGGTGATGCGTAAGTGTTTAGTGAGCAAGACCATTATTGGTTCGAGTATTCCTATATGGATTGAATTGATTGGATCAGGTTGTGAGCCCCAACGATAGTATGTGGGATCGGGTTGCACGCTGTAATGGAATTTTGATGGAATGTGATTTGTTATGCTGATTTCATGTGTTTTGCTTTTCCTGTGGAAATGGTTCATAAGGTTATGATTTCTATTGCTCTACCTATTAAACTTGCTTGGTAGATCTCTTATCCGATCCTCTTTATTATTTGTCGTATTTGAGTTATTGCTTATTTGGTGTATAGAGCACGTTGCGTGAGGTTCCATGTGGACTTTAATGTGACTTTCTAGTTAAGCAACTTATATTACGTGAGTTAAAGTTTTTGTATCTGGAATTTATGTTATCGGATTGGGACAAGGTATGATTGGAAGAATAATGTTGTTATTCAGCTCAAAATTTAGGAAACGATACTTGTTGGACAAGAGAACTCCACGACTTACTGATTCCATGCATGGTTATAAGTTTCTGCATATTTCTTTCATCATTAGAAATGTTGCGAAGGTATGGAATGCTGTAATATTTTATATGAGGTGTAACGAACCAACCGGTCACTTTGAGCACTTGTATCCCATTCAGTGTTTTGAGGCATGAGTTGCTTCATATGTTGAATTATGACTTTTGTGTATCATCATTTTGGTTTTCGAGTCGTTCAAGATTAATTTGGAAGAATGATTCTTAACTAGAAAGCTTTAAGTTGGACGAGTTGACCAAGTTTGGCTTTTGTGCATTTGACCTCGGGTCGACGTTCTGATGGTTCCGTTAGGTCCGGATGGTGATTTTGGGTTTGGATTAGATTTATATTTGGAGGCTTCTGGAAGGTTTTGGCCATAATTGGCGAAAGTTGACAATTTGAAGTTTTAGAAGGTTCATAAGTTTGACAAAGAGCTGACTTTGATGATATCACGTTCAGATTGTTGTTCCAGAAGTTGGAATAGGTTCTATATGTCATTTGGAACTTGTGTGCAAAATGTGAGTTCATTCCGAGTTATTTTGATATGGTTCGACATGAGTTTTGGATTTTGGAAGTAAAATAGTTCATTAAGTTTGATTTGGGGTACTATTCGTGGTTTTGATGTTATTATGTGCAGGCCTCGAGTAGGTCTATGTTATGGTTTGGAACTTGTCGGTATGCTTGGACAAGGTCCCGGGGGCCTTGGGTGTGCTTCAAATAAGTTTCGGATTCTTTTGATCACTATGGGAGATCTGGTGTTAGTTCCTCGCACCTGCATAGTTTTAGTCGTAGGTGCGATCACGCTTATGTGATTGTTGGATCGCTTCTGTGAAGAGGAGGTGCAGAGGAGAGTTCTTCTTCTCTAGAGACTGTAACAGAGATGTGTCGACGCACATGTGGTTGAGTGTGTGCACATGCAGAGTTTGATCTAGCTAGGGATATGCTCTTCTGCACTTGTGGAACTTCACTTGCGTAGCCGTAGATGCGGCGAGCGACCTGTTGAGGCATTCTTGCAGATACGAGATAGGAACTGCCAAAGCACTTGTCGCAGATGCGACTTTGGGACTGCAAATGTTGATTCCCTGGCAGTTTATATCATATTTCGAGGGTTCATTTATTTTATCACATTTGGAGATTTGGAGTTCTGTTTTGGGGGATTTTGGAGAGGAATTTCACTACATGGATTGGGGTAAGTGTTTTTAACTCGATTTTGATTATATAACATGATTCTATCTTCGATTTTGGATTTTGATTGATAATTCTAAAAGAGAAATCAGGGGTTTTTGTCTAAACTTTTCTAAAGTGAATAATTGAGTTTTGAACATTGATTCAAAGTAAGATTTGAGTTAAACTAGTATGGTTGGACTCGTGTTCGAATGGGTTATCAGAATTCGTGAGTTTTTGGGGTTTTGAGGTACGGTCCCGGGTTAACATTTTGGTTGATTTTGAGTATTTGATTAAAGATTCGACCTTTATCATTTTGGTTTATTTCCTTTGCCATTATTTGATGATTTGAAGTTGCTTTTGGCTAGTTTCGAGCCATTCGGAAGTTGATTTATGCGAGATGACATTTCTGGATTTTTGTTTGGCTTGCTCGGTATCTGATTTGGCTTGCTTGAGGTTAGTATCTTACCTAAACTTGGTTGAGGTACTAGTTGCCAGATTTATTTGTGATAATTATGTTCTATGAGTGGCGTACATGTGTGGTCTAAGCCCATGTGCGTGCACGAGGTATTTTCCATGTTCGGGATAGTGCTTAAGCTATGACATGCCTTAAATTGATTGTTAAGCTTCACGTTGTGATGTTTCTCTTATTTATACCTTTGTTGTGATCTATTTGAGCTATGTTTGAGGTTGCATAAAGGTTAACCCCCTGACTGAGCTTGATAGTTCCTATTTATTGATGTATTCACTTGATCTGAGCTATGTTATCACACTTTTTCACGACCCAAACCCGAACCCGGTCGTGATGGCACCTCTCATGAAGATAAGGGAAGCCTACACTTACCCATTTCAGTTTTAATAAATGAAACATTAAAAATTAAGTCTAAAACATGATAATTAATCCAAAAGGGAACAGTTAACAGTACATTTGCGGATGACAAACCCAACGCAGCCCGATACCGGGGTGTTACTAGTCATGAGCATCTAAATATCCGGAATAATAAGGAAAAGTCTACATAGATCAATACAAAACTAAAACAAGGAGAAATAAGATAGGGAAGAAGCTCTGGGCTGCGAACGCCGGCAGCTACCTAGAGAATCTTCGGATCCGCCTGAGTTGGAAAGATCAACACTCGGTAGCGGAACCAGATGCGGCTGAATCTGCAAAAAGGGTGCATGGATTAAAGTGAGTACTCCAACTCAGTAAGTAATAATCATAAATAAACGACTGAGAGATGTGAAAACACGTAAGGCACATTACACGCTATAATGAAGCAGTAAAACAGGTAAGAACAGTGATTCAGTAAAGATATGTAAAATCATATAAGTTTAGTGTAAACTTCAAGAAATGCCTATTCAACAATTACACAGGTAAATGACAGACAAATAAGACACATAAGAACATAAAGGATTGCCCCTCAGGCACAATGTCAATAGTACCAGCCCCTCAGGCTATATCTCATATCGCAATGGTTACCCGCGCTCATTGGGGGTGCGTAGACTTCTGGAGGGGCCCCTTACGGCCCAAGCGCAATATCAAGCCATCTCGTGGAATCATCACTAGGCCCTCGGCCTCATACTAACAAGCCACCTCGTGGCGTACATATCTCTGGCCCTCGGCCTCATAATCAAAATCAGTGTTTCCTCACAATATAGACCCCCGACCTTACTCAGTCAGAATCTCACAGCCATTCGAGCAACACTAAAACATAGTGATTAGCCCAAAATATCATTTAAAATGTCATTTAATTGGTAAAGCATAGTAAACATGGTTGAGTTAAGAAAACAGTAGAATATAGCATGAATGAGTTCAAGTATAAAGTCAAAACAGTGAGGAAATATCAATAAAAATCCTCTAAAGGTTCAAATAGTTGGCATTTAGCCCAAATATGGCATTCAGCCCAAAGCATGATGATAACAAATAGATTTAAGTCAATTACACAGTAAAATTGTCATTAGGGATGGACTAAGTCACAATCCCCAACAGTGCACGACCCCACGCTCGCCATCTAGCGTGTGTGTCACCTCAATATAGCACAACGATGTGCAATCCGGGGTTTCATACACTCAGAACATAATTTACAATCATTACTCACCTCAATCCGGTCCAAACTCTAGCCCGCGACGCCTTTGACCCTTGAATCGGCCTCCACTCATGTCAAATCTATCCAAAATTAGAATCAGGACGTCAAAATATTCTAAGGGAACGAAGCCTAAGAGAAAATATGCAATTTACAACATAAATCCTGAAATTACCAAAACCCGACCCCCGGGACCACGTCTCGGATTCTGGTAAAAATCACATCAATGGATTCCTTATCACTACCCAAGTTCATACATACTAAAAGCATGAAAATCCAACCATAAATGACCCATCAAATCCCAATTTCTAGGTCTACGATTTCAAGCCCTAGTTCTTTCCTTTTAAGCTTAATTTCCATGATTAATTAGGTAGATTTCACATTAGAATCGAGTTTTAAGTCCATGAATCTTACCTCTAAGTAATTCCCCTTGAATTGCTCTTCAATCATCTTCAAAAAACTCCAAAAACACTCAACAATGGTGAAACTATAACCCAAAATCGCGGACAAGACAACTATTTAAACATTCTGCCCAGGCCTGAAATCCTTCTTCGTGAACGCGGTCAACGCCTCGCATTTGCAAAGCACAAATTAACTTTGACCAAAATTTCCTCTTTCACGATTGCGTTACCCCTCTCGAACACGATGAATAAAATACCTCAAGTCCAGTTGACCAAATTCCTCTACGCGAATGCGGTCCACTTCACGCGAACGCGATGACCAAACACCCAGCCCTTCGTGAATGCGGAGCCTTCCTCATGAACGTGAAGGCTTAAATCCCAGCCGTCATCAACTGACCCTTCACTAATGCGAGGACCCACTCGCGAACGCAAAGGTCATTTTTCTGCAACACTGATCTGCAATTTTCTGAAATTCCAAACATCATGAAATGGTCCAATTGACCACCCGAAACTCACCCGAGGCCCCCAGGACCTCAAACAAACATGGCAGCATATCCCATAACCTCATTCAAACTTGTCTCAACCTTCGGAATGCTCGAAACAACATCAAAATACCAAATTCCCATCGGATTCAAGCCTAGGAATTGCAAAATCTTCTAAATTACGCTTTTGATCAAAAGCCCAATCAAACCATATCCGAATAACCTAAAAAATTTCACACACATCCCAAATGACACAAAGGAACTGCTGCAGCTCTCGAAAGTCCATTCCGACCCCTATGTAAAAATCTCACCCATCAACCGAAAATCGCCGAAATACCAACTTCGTCAATTCAAGCCTAAATCTACTCCAGACGTCCAAAATACATTTCGATCACACTCCTAGGTCCCAAATCACCTCTCGAAGCTATCCAAACCATCGGAACTCACATCTGAGCTCTCTAACACATAAGTCAATATTTGGTTAACTTTTCCAACTTAAGCTTTCGCAAAAGAGAAAAAGTGTCTCAAACCTTACCAAATCCTTTCCAAACCCGAGCCAACCAACCCGATCATATATAGAACTAATATAAAATGCAATAAGAAGTAGAAATAGGGGAAATAGAGTGGTAACTCATGAGACGACTGGTCGGATCGTCACACACTTGCACATGCGTACATCTTAGCATGTCACTTATACCTGACCAGGATTATGAAATATGATGTTCTTTGATCATGTATATGTATGTTTGCATATCTTCTTTATGTGTGATATGGGTTGGACTGCTACTATGTGACCGTGCTAGGCTAATTTTGATATTGTGCCTATGACCATGTTGGGCGGATTGTGACATTGAGCATGTGAACACGTCAGGCGGATTGTTATTATTAGCATATGAGTTGTCCGTGTGGTTTTTATATCATTAACATATGAGTTGTCCATGTAGCACGTGAGTTGTCCGTGTGGATCCAGATATTGATACTATTGGCATGTGACTTGTCTGTGAGATTGATATTAGTAACATGTGAGTTGTCCATGCAACACATGAGTTATCCATGCAACATGTGAGTTTTCCATACAACATGTGGATGTGGATCCATCACCCTAGGGTCACCTTTTCATGTTTCTCTCTTGATTGTGTACACGCGGATTATGGGAAACCGAGGGGTTTCTGGTTAATGTGAGCTCTAGGAGAGCCGATTATTAATTTGGTTCGGTTACTAAGGTTTTGATGTGAGTCTAAGAGGCGTGATGTGCATTCTATTTGGATCGGGTTGCGCACCTCAATGGATTGATATTTGGTTATTTCACATCATCTTTACTTTCAATCTCCTTGGTTGTTACATGATTTATTTTCATATCTTCCTTATTTGTTGGAAGGTTGGCTGAGCAGAATACATTGAGGAATATGAGAACACCAATGTGGTTTTACCTGTTATTTCATCATTTGATCATATTTTCTATTATGTTCTTGCTGGATATTTATGAGCTGTATAGATGATTGCGAGTATCATTTATAATTCTTGCTTTTATTACCATGCTGAGTTTAATAATAATACTTATTGAGTACATGTGATCAATTGTACTTTTACTACACTTTTGCACTTTGCTTGCAAATCCTGGAACTGATGTTGCTGTGTATGGCGGGAGATGATAGTAAAGACGTACCTACGTTCTAGATATAGATACCACCTATCCTTGGTAGCTTTAGATTTGAATTCTATTTATGTGCATACCAAACAGATGTAGTATTTAATTCATAATACTGGATCATGACTTGTATTGTCGTCCTTGAGATATTTTATGGAAATTTAGTTATTTCATTTATTGATCATTTTTATTTCATTAGAACTGTTTGACTATTATTTGGCTTACCTAGTAGGTTATGTTAGGTGCTATCATGACTAAATACATTTTGGGTCTTGATAAGTTGGTAACAAAGCTCTTGATTCATAGGTTGTACGAGTCATGAACAAGTTTCTATTAAAGTCTTGCGGATCGGTATGATGACGTCTATACCTATCTTCGAGAGGCTACATGTCATCTAAGATAAACTTCCCATCTTTCTTTCCTTATCGTGAGGCATTGATTTTTTTTACGTTTGAAGCGTATCACTTTGAATTCCTTCCACTCACTCACATTTGATGTTGAGCACTCAGTATTAGTTGTGCACTAACGGCCTGTGATGTGGATGAGGTGCTAGATGTGTCTTTATGTTGTGGTGTTAGGCTAGTCTGGAGGCTAGGTTAGACCGTAGCTTGAACTTGGCGGTTTCAGTTGAGTGAGTATGTGAATTTGGACTTATATTTCCGGTATTATTCTTAAGAGTGGGACTTATGGCTCAGTGAGTGGTTTCGTAGGTATATGATGTGAATTATGTTACTGCGAGATGAAACATAGATGGTTTGTATGTGACGAGAATTTTTTTTATTGGGATGTGAAATAACTAAGGATGCTCGATTTATGTTTTGATATGTTGCACAGTCTTGAGTTATGAGTGTGTTAGGGATCTTTCATATTGATTGTGGAATGAAGTAAATTCTTATGTCTTGTTGACGAGTTCAGACTCGGGAGGATTAGGTGACTGCATAGTGGTTGTTGCCATGAAAGGGCACAAAGAAATGTTAGTTTGGAGCTGAGCAGGTAGGTTATCTCCTGGGGGGTGGTCTACGGATGTGTTATTTCTTTTATGATGTTTATGAGGAGAGTTTTCTTCCTATCAGTAGATTATGTGCTGCAATTTGAGTATGTACCATTTAAGGAATTTTGCACGACTGTCACGAGGGAAGATATGCGCTAGCTGGTGATTTGAGGTATTTTAGGATTTGTGCTACATGATTTTTAAATAATTCAGATGAATTACAGTACGAGATAATGACAACTATTGAGTAAGGGTATTGTGGGTTATCGTATGTTATGTTCTATGGCTTAAATCCAAGTGAGAGAATCTGCAATCGACAACTATATTGTATGGTTATGTGTTATATGGGTTTTGGTGTGAGGCATATTTGGGAATCTGTTGTGATTTGAAGAGATTGGCTTAGAGGATGACTTGAGGATTGTTGGATGAATGATGTGCTATACTATATAGGAATGTTGGTAATCTTTTAATGATTCGGGTTGTTATTCGTGGTGGAGGTAGTGTGCGGAGAGTAGGGATTCACTGGGTTGCTTAGAGATGTGGAGTACCTTTTAGGTGTTTCTATGCTAATGGAGCACAGGTCATACAACTTGTTTTGGCGGTGCATTCGAGAGTAGAGTAGGGTAGATGGCTCTCGGGAAGGTTCTAATGGGCTCAAAATTAATATGTGGTATTTGAGGAATTTCTGGAATTGCGAAAGGCTAAGATCTGAGATTTACGTTGGATGGTGTTGAGACTCGTGATATTTTTGTGTCACTATGGACTTTACATTTCAGTATAATAGAGGTTAAGGAAACAACTTCAGATTCACATAAGGTCTTTTCAGAGTGAGTATCTCAGATGCGGTATTTTGGGTGCTTAGGAAGGAATACAATGGCTTATGGTCTTTAGGAGGATGTGGTTCTATGCTAGGATCACTTATGGTGAGGTTTGTTTTGGGATTGTGGTGTGTTAGCAAGGAAAAGTGTTAACTTGAAGGAAATTGGGAAAGAACTTGAAGAAATAGGAAATCATGGTAGTAGGGTGGATCAACATGGTAATAGAAATGATTGTCTCTTTTGTCATGCTGAGGATTTTCCGGTGTTTTGTGGCAATACTCCTGGGTTTGGTGACAAGAATGACTTGGTAGAGCTGGAGGGATTCGGTTCTGATGGCTCGGTCTTGTTCTAGTGGGTTTAAAACTGTTCTCGATGATTTCTACCGCTGCTTATGACCGATGTTTTCTACATGCATGAGGATTTTTTTGTGTGTACCAATTTTTCTTGTAGATGGGATCAAATAGAAAGTTCCTGGCTGATGGAATATATATATTTTTTGTCACTCAATGTTGATAATAGGAATTTTGTGCTTTAATATGATGGTATGATAGAAGCAGTGCGTCGTGTATGATTAAGATTTGCATGTACAAGTTTGCAGTTCAATTTTGAGGGGAAGGTCATGAGTTATAGACAATATTTTGATGGTTTTTTCGATGATTAGAAGAATGTTAACACTCTTTGGTATCACCTGAAAAGGGTGCAAATTTTAGAAGGCACACCATGTTTTGACGTGTGGATGCTTGATTGGTATTATTGTAAACGCCTGGTTGATCAACTACTGGTGTTTAGATCAACTATTGATTTTGATTGGTATTATGGAACAGAAGAGTTATGGCAGTATTTATCATGGGATGATAATGTGTTTGAGGGATTTGTCAATCACTTGAGTGGTTGAGTTGGGATCGGATATGGTAATTCTGATATTCTACAAATTTGGAGACTGGAGTTCTCAAAAGCAGATTGTTTCTTAGTTATAGACAATGAAGGTATGGCCAAAGTTAGACAACTGATATTATGTGTTATGGTTAGGTTATTGTGGAGTTTCTGAGG
This sequence comes from Nicotiana tabacum, assembly GCF_000715075.1. Lineage (NCBI taxonomy): Eukaryota > Viridiplantae > Streptophyta > Magnoliopsida > Solanales > Solanaceae > Nicotiana > Nicotiana tabacum. The sequence goes on from NC_134085.1 coordinate 20,145,653, forward strand.
TTATCTACCTATGTTGGGAGGATTCGATTTATTTGGGAGACCATTGGTAGGCCTAATGAGAATGTGCATTATACACCGAGTCAGACTTTTTGACTCAGCACGGCTATTGTTAAGAAGTGTGTAATTCGGTTAGAGTTAAGCTTATTCGTATTCTGATATGTTCTATGTGTTACTCTTCTAAGCTACAATGGGTTGTGAGATTGTTGACAATTTGCACATGTGATGCGATTCTATTTGGCCTTGTGGTGGAATTCGAAAGGGATGACTCTTGGGGTGTTGAATGGTTGATTGTGCCTTTATTATGGTATTTCCTAATTGTTGTATATTGTGTTACATGTTTCCCCATGGTTATGGTCATGCACTACAAGTGCATGTCGTTGATAGGTAAACGGTTGCTGATTGTGAGCATCACGGCTTGAAGTATTCCATGTGGACCAGTGTAGGGATTGGGTCACGCATCGCGGCTGAGTTATGTTGGGATGTGATCCTTGTACTTATCTCGTGTGTTCTATTTTTTCTTTGTGTGATGGGTTCATAACATTGCTTTTGTATTAGTATATATTAAGTTTGCAGGACAATTCTCTCATCTGTCTCTCTTTCCATTTTAGGTGCATTGGGGTGTTGCCTGTTTGGTGCATGACTAGGTAGTATTGGTGTGGCATGATGGCCGAGAAGCATGATTTTACTGAGATGGGATTCTTGACCTAGAATTAGTGCTAAACGGATTTGATTAAGGTATGTTTGGAAGAATAACGTCGCTAATCAGCTTAGAATTCAGGATACGGTTCTTGTGGGGCGAGAGTGCTCCAAGAATTGTTGACCTTATGAGTGGTTATGAGTTTCTATGTTTTTTCTTTCAACATTGCCTATGTACTAAGATTTAGAACAAGGTTTTATTTAATATAAGGTTTGTTACCGGCACTCGGTTTGTTTTTGGCTAGCTATTATGGTCAGAAGTTATTGCTATGAGTACATGAGTTATGAAGTAAAACATGTGATTACACTTTGGGTTATGGTTATGGATTAATATAGCTTGTTCAGACTTATACAGTGTGTAGATGCAAAATCTGGGTCTCGTAATGAATTTCGAATGTTGGAAATGGGGTTCTAAGGTTTACCGACTAAAATAAAAGTAAGGATATTTAGTTATGTGGTGTTGTTAGGCTTGCATGGATTGGAGTGACGTGTGATCACCCGTGGGTATGTGCATCGTGATTTTATACTATGAATTGGTGGCTTATGAACGACTCTTGGCATGTTCGAGGACGAACGCATGTTTAAGTAGTGGAGAATGTAATGCTTCGACTAGTCATTTTGAGCATTTGCATTCCATTTGGTGATTCTAGAGCATGAGGTCCTACATATGATGTATTATGACTTATTTGTATCATCCGTTTTGGTTTTCAAGTGGTTTAGCATTGGTTTGGAAGAATGATTCTCAACGAGGAACTCTTAAGTTGGAAGAGTTAACCAAGTATGACTTTTGTGCATTTGACCTTGGATCGAAGTAATAACTGTTCCCTTAGGTCCGGATGCTGATTTTAGGCTTGGTGTATGTCGTAGTTTTCATTTGGAGGCTTCTAGAAGGTTTTGGCTATAATTGGCGACAATTGGAAATTTTAAGGTTTAGAAGGTTACTAAGTTTTACCGTGAGTTGTCTTTGATTAGATTGGGTTTGGATTGTTTTTTTAGAAGTTGGAATTGGTTCTTTATTCCATTTGGAACTTGTGTGCAAATTTGAGGTCATTATGAGTTGATTTGATATGTTTCAACATGAGTTTGGGAAATTGAAAGTTAAAAAGTTCATTAAGATTGATTTGGGGTACGATTCTAGGTTTTGTTGTTATTATGTGCAGGCCTCGAGTAGGTTCTTGTTATATTTTGAAACTTGTCGGTATGTTTAGACGAGTTACTGGGGGCCTTGGGTGTCCTTCAAATATGTTTTAGATTGTTTTGATCACCATGGGCATATCTGGTGATGATTCCTCGCACCTGTAGTTTTCTCCGCAGGTGCGGTATCGCTTATGCGAGTGTTGGATCGCTTCTGCAAAGAGAAGGCGCCTAGGAGAGTTCTGCATTTGCGGAGGTTGTAACGCATATGTGTTGTTGTTCACACCTGCGGAGTTTGATCAGGCTGGGGATTTGCACTTCTACACTTGTGGAACCTCACCTACATAGCCGCAGATGCAGATGGTTGGTCACAGATGCAACAAGTGATCTATTAAAGCATTCTCACAAATGTGAGATGGCGACCGCAGAAGCGGTTGTCGCATATGCGACTCAGGGGCTGCAAATGCGGATTCACTGGCAGTTTATATCATATTTTGAGGGTTCATTCATTTTCTCATATTTGGCGATTTGGAGCTCGGTTTTGTGCGATTTTAGAGGGGAATTTCACCACATGGATTGGGGTAAGTATTTTTAGTCGGTTTTTATTATATTATAAGATTCTATCTTTGATTTTGGCACATTGATGATTCTAAAAGAGAAACTGGGATTTTTTGTCAGAACTTTCCTGAAGTGAATAATTGGGTTTTGAAAATCGATTCAAAGATGGATTTAGGTGAAACTAGTATTGTCGAATAGGAATTCGAATGTGTTGTCGGAATTTGTGAATTTTGTCGGGTTCCAAGGTGTGGGCCGGTATATAGTTGACTTTGAGTATTTGATTAAAGACTCGACCTTTATCCTTTGGGTTTGTTTCCATTGGCATTATTTGATGATGTTAAGTTTCTTTTTGATAGTTGCGAGCCGTTCGGAGCTGGATTCGCATGGGATCGAGTTTCTAAAGTATTGTTTTGCTTGTTCGGTAGCTCATTTGGCTTGCTTAAGGTAAGTATATTACCTAAACTTGGTTGAAGAACTAGTTGCCAAAGTTATTTGTGATAACTATATTCTATGGTTGTGTAAATGTGTGGGGCCAAGCACATGTGCGTGCATAGGGTATTTTACATGTTCGGGGTAGTGCATAGGCTATTCTATAGTTAAATTGATTGCTAAGCTTCATGTTGCGATGTTTCTCTTATTTGTACCAATGTTTAGTTCTATTTGAGCCATATTTGAGGTGACATATAAGTTAATCCCCTAACTGAGCCTGGTAGCTGCTATTTTGTGATGTATTCACTTGATTTGAGCGACATTATCACATTTGCACATGCATAAACCTTAGCATGTCACTTATACTAGTCAAGGATTATGAAATTTGATGTGCTTTGATCATGTACACGTATTCTTGCATATCTACTTTATGTGTGGAATCGGATTGGGACAAGGTAACAATAATACCATTATTCAACTAAAAATTTGGTAAATAATCCTTGTCGAAAAAGAGAACTCCACGACTTATTGATTTCATGGGTGGTTATGAGTTTCTGCATATTTCTTTCATCACTGGAAGTGTTGCGAAGGATTGGAACAACATTTTATTTGATATAAGATATTTCACTAGTAACGGGTTTGGTAATGGACATTTATCATGGTTAGAGATATTGCTTTGGACATATGAGCAATGAGTTACGTCATGTGGTTATATATTGGGAATATTTTAATGATTTGCTACATCTTTTGTAGCTTGATAAAATGTGTACATGCGAGAATCTAATCGTATAAGGAATTTCAATTGTTGGAATTTTGCTCTATGGTTGATGGATTAAGGTTGAAGAAGGAATCTTCAATCGCAATTGTGCTAATGGGCTTGTATATATTGTGATGACATGGGATCACCCATTGGTATGTCTATGATGAGTTCATACAGTTATTTGAGGGCTTTGGAATGACTCTATACACGTTCGAGGATGAAAATATGTTTAAGTGAAGGAGAATGTAATAGCCCGACCAATTTTTTCGAGTATTGATATTCTGTTTAGGGGTTTGCGGTCTTGATCAGCTTCATGTTATGTATTATGACTTGCGTGCATGGTTGGTTTTTATTTTTGGGAAGTTCGGGATTGTTTTAAAAGAGTAATTCTCAATTTAGAAGCTTTAAGTTGGAAGAGTTGACAAAGGATTGACTAATGAGTAATGGATCTCAGAATCGTGTTTTATGGTTCCAATAGGTTTGTCTAGTGATTTTGGAGTTAGGAGCATGTCCGAATTTTTATTTCAAAGTACCTAGGATGATTTGTCCCCTATTGTCTAAAGTTATAAATTTGAAGGTTTGAAAAGTTCATAAGTTTGATCGAGAGTTGACTTTGGTATTATCGGGTTAGGATTGCTACTCCAGGACTTAGAATTAATCTGCTTTTTCATTTAGAACTAGGGAGCGAAGTTTGGTGACAATCCCAGTTGGTTTGATAGGAATCAAATGCTTGGTTGTGAATATTTTAGTTCTTGAGTTTCATAGTTTGCATGATGCGTTTTAGTGTTCGATTCATTGCTTCATATTTTATTTTGAGGTTCTCAGCATACGAGCGAATTCGTATGAGATTTATGTACTTGTGTAGATGCTTGGTGTGGGGCGCGAGGGGCTCAAAGTGAGTTTCAGAATGATTTTGGAGTGTTTTGGTGAAGGTTCAGATTTACTGGTGCTGGACACCTCTTATTTGTGATGGAATGTTCGCATTTACGAAGGGCCGCACTTGCAGTTGCTTTCTCGCATTTAAAATGGGAGGATTCTTTGGTGATGGGGGGTAGGGTGGGGGTGAACTCGAATTTACGAAGAATTTGGTCACATTTGCATGTTGGGCTGGCAGCTGGGACTTTGCATTTGTGAAGCGATGGTCGCATTTTTGACAATAGAAGGGGCAGCAGGGACTTTGCACTTGCAAAAAATTGGGTCACATTTGCGACATTCCTAGGGGAAGACTGGGTTCGTATTTGCGATCCCTGGGTGGCATTTGGGGAGGTCGCATTTGCGAACCTCCTATCGTAAATGCAACATTTGCAGCTTGTCAATAGCTAGGTATTTCGGTACTTAGGCTTAATTTATTATATTTGTAGCCTTAGACCTTGTGAGGGACAATTTTTGAAAGAGTTTGATAGTATATCTTGATTTCACATGAAATTGTACACCAAAATCATGGAATTTGAAAGGAATTTTTTACTTTGTTTTGAAAAATAAAAATTTAAGATTTGAGAGTCGATTTGGACTCGGTTTTGAAAATCAATCACATATTTGGACTCGGGGATGAATGACTAATGGGGACGTGGTCATAATTTTGAATTTCGACCAAGTGACCCAGGTTGACATTTTGTTGACTTTGTCAATTATGTTAAAGATCGAACCTTTTTTTACAAGGGTAGTTTATAAAGTTTGTTGACTTGAGTGATACATTTTTCTGCATGCGGGGGTAATGCATATGCACAATGACAAGCATATATGCATGTGCCAAGTTTATCCGTTCTCGGGGTAGATTATATACTTCTTTGTGCATTGTTGAACTTTGTAATTTTCTTGACTTATGTTTTACTTGATTTCAATAATAACACGAGCACAAATATAATTGATGGGGACCATGATTTATAGTATTAAAACATGATCGAATATGATGGGCTATTTGTGAAACTATTGATGTGCTAAATTCGGTCGTTAACAATACCAATATGAGGAACACATGTATATGTCAGCTATTCATGAGATACTTGGGTTCCATATTTATGTTGAAGTTCATGTTTGAACATTGTTAAGATACTTAAACAATGGGTTTCTTGAAGTTTATTGATCTTTTATTGGTACAGAAGTTATGATTATCGTTCACATGGTGTATTATGCTTAATCACTTTTCTTTTTGTTATCCATTATTCCTATCTCTCTTGGTGTTGATGTGTATATTCTTGTAGAGGAAGAGTTAATTTCAATAAAGGTATTTTTGTTCTTGTGAGGAAGAGTGAATTGCACGAAGGGTGTTTTCGTGTTTGTGAGGAAGAGTGATTTATGCACGAAAGGGTGTTCCGTGCATCTTGACAACATTATTTATGCATGAAGGGTGTTCCCGTGCTTTTTGACATTATCATTATTATTGCATGAGGGGTGTTTCTGTGCTTAGTGAGGAAGAGCGTTATGATAATGGCACGAAGGGTGTTCCCATGCAAGTGAGGATTAGAGTTCATGGTACGTGCAGGCGAAGATGAGAGACATGCATTATATTGTGTTATTTTTTTCCTTACATAAACATTTATGCCTTTACATTGAGTTGGTCTTGTTGTACCTATGCTTTCCATGATGATTGTTGTTGTTACGTCTTTGGCTTCTACTTTGTTTGTTATGGTTTTATATGCCTTCTATTTGTTTTTTATTGTTACATTCAAACTTTATTTCTTGTTTGTTATATTCACTTCTATGCCCTTTGCTCGTTTATTGTTGTTTTCTCCAAACTCTCTACCTCTTTAGTTTTTGAAATCTATGTTCTCCTACCATATTTTTTATCGTTACTTATATGCCTTCTACCTTATCTGTTACAGTTTTCCATATACTTCTGCTTTAGTTGTTAATATTATTGGTATTCTTCTGCCTCGTTGGTATTGTTATACATATGCTTAGTGAGGATGAGATAAATGCACAAAGGGTACTGTCGTGCTATTTGATATGACATATATGCATATGTTTAGGTGAGGATTAGGTAAATGCTCAACATCATATTCCACTCATGCGTAATCAATCCTATAACTACGCTTGATGAGTATTTGCTCTCTTCCTATATATCACCCTTCAAATTCGGAAAGGCGTATCTGTGGTAAAACTAATCGATCAGCGATGCAATCGATGGTTTCGTGCCTTTCCTCCTCATGTTGTTCGCTTGAAGGTACCAGTCTATACCTCTATAGAAACCTTACTCTGATTAATTGTACATGCATCATGGTCAAACCTAGCCGGATTAATATGTTGTCCATATAATAACCCTTTAAGACAAGCCTCGGAGGGTCTAATTTTTCGTCATTACGAGGCCTCGCAAGCATGTTTCAAAGGCTCGAGACTATGGTCGAGATTCACCCCCCGAGAGATAACGATGCTCGACCTCGAGGAAATACAGATCAACGGCTATGGTGAAAAGGTGGGAAGTTTCCAAGGCGCATAGCTAGAGCTCACAAGGTCTATCAGGCTAGTCTATGTCTGCATCATGGTATCAATTGGCTGTACCAGTACCATATATTTGTAATAAATGCACTTGTACTATATTGGAATTCCCCCTCATATATAAAGGGGATCCTTGTCATTCTGTAAGGAATCCATCACCTAATATTGAATATACAAGAACATTCTCTCTGCTTTCTAACATATTCTCTTGATATCATTGCTACCATTTATTGCTTACATTCATTGTGTTCTATTTATTGTTCATCATTTATTTCTTATCATTGATCATAAAGAGCCATCATTGTAGCTCTCATAACTGTTAGTCCTCCCTCGGTCGCACTAAGCCGGCCATCCAACTCGACCTCGAGGCCTCATACACGACAGCTCGAGGCCCCGATCTCCAACTGTTCGGTTCGATTATCATAACATCTTTTAGCTTTAATCTTGCTTCCTAATCTTATACTCAGCATCCATTGCTTAACAACTAGAATAAAAATAGATTGCGTATTTTTAGAACCAAAAAATCAAATTTAATTGTTATTACCATTTTCACGGTAAACACACGTCTAAAAGTCCATCGAGTTTTCCATAATCCCAACGGACGCAACCACGATTGTGTTCATTAATTTTGGAGAAATAAGTGCTAATGTGCTAATCATTGTTTTATAAATAGATGAACTTTGAGGGGCAAAGGTCCTAACCATATTTTGTTTTGCAGAAAATGAGGCAAGAAGTCCCCAAGTTCATCATGGTCAGTAACATACCATCACTACTGCTAGATTGGTGGAGGGATCTTCAATCAAGTGACCAAAATCATGTGAAAAGGGTCTTAGGAAATTTGCCTTCTTTGTTGGACCTCCAGCTGAAAAAATGTTGATCGAGGCTGCCACCATGTTCTGGGACAAAGAAAGGGCCATGTTCCGCTTTGGAGACGTAAAAATGACCCATCTTTTGGAAGAAATAGGGGGATTCACTGGGTTGCCTTAGGATAGCCCTGGTTTATTGGTACCGGAAAATAGCACCACTTGGGGATTTCTTAAGATGATGGGGTTAAAGAAGAATGATGACTTGGAGTGCCTGAAAAACTCCTGCGTACCCTTCGACTTCATCTATGAACGATACAATCACAACAGGTCTTACCATATTTTCGATGATGAATTCTCCATCACCTCCTTGGGTTTGATTCACCACAGGGTCTTTGTGTTCATCGTGTGTTTCTTGGGTATGCTAGTGTTCCTGATCCAAGGACACAGAATCCACACCAGGCTGGCCAAAACTTTGATGGACAGGATTAAGGGGAAGACATATACCATTGTCCCTATCATCATTGCAGTTATGTACCGGGCCTTGGAGCGTTGTCAGAAGGGGTACAAATACTTCGAGGGATGCAATTTGCTGCTGCAAGTTTCGCTGTTAGAACATCTCAAAAAATGTCAATACCGTCAGGAATTTCTGCGAAGGCATTGGAATAATCGTATAGCCTTCCATCATCCTAAGAAAATGACCTATTTCCCAAACATGTTTACTCAACTACAGGAAGCTATAGGATGGGTGCAGTTTTCAACAATTTGACCAAGGACCAGGTTCAATGGATGTTCGAGCGCTTCCCTACCGACGAGTTCCTCATCAAATCCAGGGAAGTTCCAAACTTGGTACTGATCGGGTCAAGAGGCAAATACCCTTATGCTCTCCTTAGGGTTATGAGACAGGCAGGCATGAAGTAGGTCATACCGCGAGTCGCTAAAATGGGTCACATCATAGCTGATTTTCAGGGTGACGCCACTACATATAAAAATGTAGCACAACACATACGGCACTTGAAGATTATTGTGGAAAAGGATACCATCGAGCCGGATTGGTATCACGCCAGTCACATGTACTTTTACCCTTCATGGTTGGATGATAACATAGGGGGAATATTCGAGCTAAGGGTTGGTCTAGGAAACAGGGTCATAGACTAAGTTGCCGAAGCACAAGTGAAGTATAACAAATTGCGCAAAAGAGTTCGCGAGTCTGAAGCCAAGCATGTGGAGCAACATAAGGCCGATATGGAATTGATCAATGAGTGGAAAGAAAGGGCTGTTAAATCTAGCCAAAGGATGGAATATCTGGAGTACAATCTGATGGAATTGGAAGGGAAAATGAGGAAGAGAGTCACCGATTGCCAGAACGCTGACGGAAACGAAGGAGGATATTTGGCAAGGGCATTCTAACTTTTAAAACCGCGTGAACTAGGGATCTGATCGACAAGAGCATCCAGTCTGGAGAAGGTCCTTCTATGATGAAGTAGATTACGTTTACTTGCTTTTTAAATGTCATAAGGCCAAGTGCCATTAGTGACATATCTTATTTAGTGTCTTTTTGGGTCGTCTATCTTTATATTAATGAAATAAGGCAATTATTAGCACTGAATTTCTCCAAATCTATTTGTTGCTAGGACTACCTCGGGCACAACAAGGCTCCCAAATTAGGACGCAAATTTACATTCCCGCAATATGTGTTTAAATACTGCAAACTTTTCTGAATCCTCACTAACTTGTTTACATTCTATTTTTCTTTATTTTTATTATTATTCCCATCCCCTAGGGTTGGTTCACACATACTAGTATCATCAGCATATAATACCAGACATAGACGCCCTCCACCTCCTCCTCCTCCATGTAATACAAAAAGCAAAGGAAAAGCTATGATGGATGACTTGAGTGGTAGTCAAAAACAAAATGCTGAGAATGCAGAAACTTCAGACGGTCGGAGTACTCCGGCACAAAATGACTTGGTTTTGCGATTGGAACAAAAGATACAAGAGTTACAAGGAGAACTTGAGCAGGTACACAACTTAGCAAACCTCTCCCTCACTCTAAACATCCCATACGTTAACCAATAAAATGCTCAAAACCCAACACCTCCTCAAAATACGCCAAACCAACGTCCACAAAATCCTCCCGCACCCCATCAATAAGCAGCTCCATCTCAAAACCCCAATCCTTTATCGATACCAACTCCTCCACAACATCATCATCAACCAATCCAGTACCCACAAACTACTACCTATCACACTCCTTAGAACACACCACAACCTATTCCCGATCCTCAAAATTCAACCAATGACCACAACTACACCCAAATCCCTGTCACTCACCTAAACAACCCCATATACGTGGAAACCATACCTCACTCCACTCAACCAATCCCCTATACACCAAAATCCAATGAGAAGGACCTGCTCATCAAGAACATGGCCGAGAAACTCAAGAAATTGACAAGTCGAGTTCAGGGTGTTGAAGGAGGTAAAGGGATAGAAGGTCTGAATAATGAGGATTTGTGCATACAACCAGACGTGGAACTGCCGGAGGGTTACAAATCTCCCAAGTTCAAAATGTTTGACGGAATAGATAATCCCAAGGTTCATTTGAGAACTTACTGTGACAAGGTCTTGGGGGTCGAAAAAGATGAAAGTATCTGAATGAAGCTCTTCATGAGAAGTCTTACCGGAGATTCCCTGTCTTGGTACATAAGCTAGAACCCTAAGAAGCGGGCCAATTGGGTGAGCATGGCATCAGAATTTATGGACCAGATCAGGTTCAATACAAAAAATGCACAAGATGTCTTCTATATCTAGAACATAAAAAATAAGCCAAATGAGACTTCCCGTGAGTATGCTACTCGGTGGAGGTCCGAAAAAGCCAAGGTCATACTAGTATTAGATGAGGAACAGATGACCAAGTTCTTTGTAATGGCACAGGACCCACAGTATTATGAAAGGCTAATGGTCATTGAGAATCACAAGTTCTCCGATATCATCAAACTCGTAGAAAGGATTGAAGAGGGTATCAAAAACGGAATGGTGATAAATTTCGAGGAACTGCAGGCCACAAACAAACCATTGCAATCAGGTTTCATATCAAAGAAGAAAGAAGTGGGTGCAGTAATGGTGTCCCAAGGCCCAAAATCTCCGCTCACATACCAAATACCTCCACCCACATACCAACCCTTATCTCCCAGATATACTCAACCCACCACCTCCTATGACACATATATCACTCAGCCAGCCTACTATAATTCACATCCAACTCATCCAAATTACTTGAAACCCCAACCTAACTTTGATCGCAAACCACCTAGACAATGCACCGCTATTGCTGATCCTATCGACTATCTGTACGAAAGATTTAAGGCCACTGGTTATGTCACCCCTATTCCTGATGTAGCAATGGAAAACTCATCTAAATGGGTCAACCCAAACAAAATCGGTACATATCATTTCGGTATGAAGGGGGCACACCATCGACGAGTGCCGAACATTGAAAGATATGATCCATACATTGATTGATAACAAGGTAATACACACAAAGAAAGTTGCGCCCAACGTCCGCAACAATCTTCTCCCTAATCATCGGAGTGATGTGGTACATATGATAGAGACAGATGAAGAATCGGATCAAAAGGGGTCAATTGGGCTTATTCGGGAAGGCGATGACTTTAAACCCGCAATCACACTCACTCCTATTGTGGTACAGATACAACTGTCAGTTAAAGTTGAGGTAATCACATCTGTTCCATTTGAGGTAGAGGTAGCTCCACCTACAGCCACACATGTTCCATTTGAGGTAGAAGTGGCCATACCTTTCACAGTGATAGTAGCAACTATACCTCCTTTCAACTCCAATACCATACGTTGGGATTATGTTGCCGAAGCTAGGCAAAAGGGAAAAGCAAAGAGGGAAGTATCTGATGTCACACAAGGAATGACCAGAACGGCAAGGATCTATACACCCAAACATTTGGGAGGATCGACCAAGGATGCTGCTACTAAACACCTGTCATTGAAACGGGACCGGATGATCTTTGGAGGAAAGTACATGCGAGGGAATACTCTGTCATCAATCATTTAAACAAAACCCCCGCCCAGATATCCATCATGTCACTACTGCAAAATTTAGAGGGGTATAAGAATTCTTGGATGAAGGTGTTAAATAAAGCTTATGTACCCAACAATATCACTTGCGGAAAAATGGCCAACATGGTAGGGCAAGTGCTGGAGAGTCATAAGATCACCTTCCACGAGGATAAATTACCTCCTGAAGGGTTAAGTCACAACCGGGCACTACATATCACATTATAATTCGAAAACAAATTCATTGCCAAGGTCTTAATAGACGGGGGTTTAAGACTCAACATTTGTCTGTTGACTACTTTAAAAAGATTGGGCAAAGATTTTCATGAGATACAGGAAGGCAGTATGAATGTGGAAGCCTTTGATGGGTCTCAAAGAGCCACGATTGGGGAGATTAACCTTTGCCTTCAAATTGGGCCAACTTGGTTCAATGTCGAATTCCAAGTGCTTGACATATCAGCTACATACAATCTTCTGTTAGGTCGACCTTGGATAGATGTCGTTGGGGCCATGGCTTCCACACTACACCAGGCCGTGAAGTTCGAATGGAATTATTAAGAGGTGATCATTCAAGGAGGTGGGAGTAACACCATTTACACCAGTCAAACTATACTGATTATTGAGAATAGAAGAAGTCTAGGAGGGTAAACTTATCACCATATTGAATATGTCAATGTAGTTGAGAAAGGCAAATGGTGGAGTAACAAAATAGAAAGCATACTAGTATGGTCTGGGCATGATCCCGGCAAAGGGCTTGGGAAAAAACTCTAGGGCATTACCAAGCCGGTATAGTTGAAACGTCATGGCACAACTTTCGGGCTGGGATACCCATACACCTGTTAGGAGTACAATGATTGGTCGCTGCCATGGCGTGGTCCTTATTACCCTCTTGAGCAACTACTGCCACATCTGGGTCAGACTTTTCACCAGGCTGATAGGGGAAGTGCAGAGAAAGAAGCTTTAGCTTGGCTGAGGAATTTGTTCCTAGAGGGCGAGTGTATGGATTGTAGTTCGATAATTGAGGAGGAGGAGGAAGAAGGCCTCACCATTTAGACTATGAATAAGGGAGTTGTTCTCAGGAATTGGACTGCCACACCATCCCGGACCCGCCGAGTCCCTTGGTAGCTTGGCATATTTACTAATTTATTTTTATAGCCATGCTAGGCCTTTCAGATGTTTTCAGTAATTTTGTTTCAAAGACGTATTTTGTTTCAAAATAATTGCTCGATTCATTGAGCTGCACTTGTTTTGGATATTTTCAAAATTTAATCAATGCATTGTTATTTATTATTCATTATTATCTTTCACATTTTTCTTTCTACAACATCATTATTGCTTTCCTGATGACTGTGACATGTAATGAGACAACGCAACATAAGGATAGTGACTCAGAAGAAGAGGATGGAATACCTGAGGAAATTGGCAGGGAGGTTGAGAACTTTGAGAATAAACCTAAGTCCATCATGCACGAGACCGAAGTAATAAATTTGGGAGACGCCGAAACCGTTAAGGAAACTCGCATAAACATTCACTTATCACCGTCAGAGAAGGAAGAGTACATTCGTTTCCTGAAAGAATATGAGGATATCTTTGCATGCTCATATCAAGACATGACCGGTCTGAGCACATCCATAGTGGCTCACAAGTTGTCTACCAATCCAACATGTCCGCCAGTAAAGCAAAAACTCAGAAAGTTCAAACAAGACATGAGCCTAAAAATCAAGGAGGAAGTCACTAAGCAAATCAAATCTAAGGTTCTCAGGGTAGTTAAGTACCTAACCTGGCTAGCCAACATTGGACCAGTTTCGAAGAAAGTTGGGAAAGTCAGTGTGTGTTGACTATTGATCTTTAAACAGAGCAAGTCCCAAGGATGACTTTCCACTGCCAAATATGCACATCCTGATCGACAATTGTGCCAAGCATAAACTCCAATTCTTCATAGATTTCTTTGCGGGTTATCGTCAGATCTGGATGAATGAAGAAGACACGGAGAAAATAGCTTTCATTACATCGTGAAGAGTGTACTGCTACAAGATGATACCATTTGGTCTAAAGAATGTTGGGGTTACTTATATGAGAGCCATGACAACCATCTTCCATGATATGATACACAAGGAAATAGAGGTGTATGTTGACGACGTCATCATCAAGTCCAAGAGAGTCGTAGATCGCATAGAGGACTTGAGAAATTTTTTTGACAGGTTAAAGAGGTACAATCTAAAATTGAACCCCGTAAAATGTACATTTGGAGTTCCCGTAGGAATGTTGCTGGGATTCATTGTCTGCTGCCAAGGAATCGAGTTGGACTCATCCAAAGTTAAGGCTTTCAAGAGTTACTACTACCAAAGAGCGAGAAAGACGTGATGAGCTTCCTAGGACGTCTAAACTATATCAGTCGCTTCATAGCACAGTTCACGGTTATATGTGAACCCATCTTCAAAATGTTCAGGAATGATGCTAAAATGAGTTTGACCGAAGATTGTCAGAAGGCTTTTTTCAAAATCAAGGAATACCTGTCCACACCACCAGTCCTAGTCCCGCCAGAACCTGGGAGACCTTTGCTACTCTATTTATATGTATTAGATAGAGTTTTCGGATGTGTTTTGGGACAACACAACGATACATTAAGAATGGAGCAAGCCATATATTACTTGATTAAGAAGTTCACACCTTATGAAGCACTATACTCCCTGTTGGAATGCATTTGCTGTTCTTTGACCTGGACAGCTCAGAAATTAAGGCATTACTTTTGTGCCTATACCACATACCTCATATCTAGGATGGACCCTTTGAAGTATATCTTTTAGAAGCCCATGCCAACTGGGAAGTTAGCTAAATGGCAGATATTGTTAAGTAAGTTCATTATCATCTATGTAACTTAGAAGGCAGTAAAAGGGCAAGCATTGGCAGACCATCTTGCTGAATGTCCTTTGGGAGGAGAATACGAACCACTAAAAACGTATTTTCTTGATGAAGAAGTATCATTCATAGGAGAGGACATTGTTGAATCTTATGACGGTTGGATAATGTTCTTTGATAGAGCTGCAAACTTCAAAGGAGTGGGCATCAGAGTAGTTTTGGTATTAAAAACAGGTCAACACTACCCCATATCCGTGAAGCTTCGGTTTCTATGCACCAACAACATGGCAGAATACGAAGCTTGCATCACGGGGCTCAATATGGCCATCGATATGAATATACAAGAGCTACTGGTAATCGATGATTCGGATATTTTGGTACATCAGGTTTAAGGAGAATGGGATATGAAGAACACGAAGACTCTGCCATACTTGTATCATTGCAGGAACTAATGAAGAGATTCACAAAGATAAAATTCAAACATGTGCCCAGAATCCAAAATAAATTCGTAGACGTACTAGCCACCTTATCATTAATGATACAACATCAAGAAAAGAATATCATCAATCCCATCACGGTGAAAAATCCATAACCAGCCAGCTTACGGTGCTCATGTTGAAGAAGAAACAAATGGAAACCTTGGTTTCACGACATCAAAGAACATTTGGCAAGAGGAGAATATCCAGAGTAAGCAAACCATATTCAGAAACACACTCTACGGAGGCTATCTAATCACTTCTTCCAAAGCGGAGGGACCTTATATAGAAGAACTCTTGATCTGCGGTTGTTAAGGTGTGTTAACGTAAATGAGGCTTCTAGATTGCTCGAGGAAATACATGCTTGAACTTGTGAACCATATATGAATGGTTTTGGCCTAGCCAAGAAAATACTCAGAGCTGGATACTTTTGGATGACCATGGAAATGGATTGCATTCGGTACGTACTGAAATACAAGCAGTGCCAGGTACATGCAGACATGATAAAGGTACCACCAAACGAGCTTAATGCAACAAATGCCCCTTAGCCTTTTGCTGCCTGGGGAATGGATGTCATTAGTCCGATCGAGCCACTGCTTCAAACGGGCACAGGTTCATTTTAGTGGCCATTGACTACTTCACAAAATGGGTAGAGGTTGCATCCTACAAAGTTATAACCAATAAAGTCGGCGCAAATTTTGTCAAAGATCCTATTATTTGCCGATTCGAGGTTCCCGAGTCTATTATCACTGATAATACCGCCAATCTCAACAGTGATCTAATGAAAGCCATGTGTGAAACCTTCAAAATCAAGCACAAGAACTATACAACATAGAGGCCTTAAATGAATGGAGTTGTGGAAGCTACCAATAAGAACATTAAGAAGATACAAAGGAAGATGGTAGAAAATCACAAATAGTGGCACGAGAAGTTACCCTTTGCCCTCTTGGGGTACCACGCTACGGTCCGCACATCAAGTGAGGCAACACCCTATTTACTGGTTTATGGTAACGAAGCTGTCATTCTAGTCGAGGTAGAAATTCCCTCTTTAAGGATCATACAGGAAGCCAAACTCAGTGATGCAGAATGGATAAGGAGCCGCTATCAGCAACTGGCCCTTATAGACGGAAAAAGAATGAACGCAGTATGTCACGGTCAGCTTTATCAGAACAGAATGTCTAGAGCTTGCAACAAAATGGTCAAATCAAGACAATTTGCATCGAGATAGTTGGTGTTGAAGAAGATCTTCAAGCATCAAGATGAAGTCAAAGGGAAATTATCTCCCAACTAGCAGTAATGAACCAAACTGCCTGCTTAAAATCGTTTACTAGTGTTTACCGTGAAAATGGTACTAACAATTAAATTTGATTTGTGGTTCTAAAAATACGTGATCTATTTTCATGCTAGTTGTTAGAGCAGTATATGTTGTGAAAGAGTTAAAAATCAGATAAGAGCTTGAGAGCGAGGTGATGATCGAACCAAATGATTAACAATCACGGCCTCGAGCTTGCCAGTTCGAGGCCTCGGGGTTGAGCCTAATGTCAATTCGAGGGCAGTCAATGGACGATCAACAGTTACAATAGATTTAATGACGACTTTTTATGGCCAATGATAAGCAATAAATGAAGAACAATGGATAGAACACAATAAATATAAGCAATAAATGAAATAGTAATATCAAGAGAATATGTTAGAAGGTAGAGAGAACCCTTGGAGTTGATCACTGGAAATCCTCGAGGTGCCTTGATGGTCGTAAAATCAAACAGTCGAGTTATACCGTATACAACTGGTTTATTGCGGTTTTGATTAACGATTAGATATCATGTTCATAAGACATCTCTGATCCACGCCTAGGCAAGCATGTAGGATGACTAAAAACTTGAAATTATAAAAATGTGCTTTGTTTAACTGTTTGTGAACTCCCCAGATTCAGCTAGTCCTAAAATCAGTAGGCAAACTGATTATGTACCTTTTACCTCGCTTTAATAAAAAAACACTGCAGATGTTCTGCTTTGTGCTCACCTAGATATCCTGCTATAGAATTTTTAAAGTGTCTGAGATACTATTGTTTGAGACGTGCAATTGGCTGCTTATTTGTGTAGGTAAATATGAGCCTTTAACTGTTCCTTTTATCTGACAGTCCTATTTGTTTTGCTTGTCACTTAGATTTTCTCCTTTTAAGCATTATAGGAGAGTCTGGATCCACCTTAACTAGAAAATCCTAACCTCTAGGACCATAAGTAAGGGACGTGTAATGCACACATAGAGTACGTTTAATTAGAATCGCTTATATAACCAATAAGGGAAGGGTAATTGGGTAGTAAAGGATACGTTGACTTATGCGCTAATGCTATGTGTAGCACCATAACTTGGGGACGATTATAAAGTATTGCACAGAAGTGATCCTACAGGCTAAAAAAATCTAGGACCCCTTTTACCCTTTGTTTTAACGTAATATCTATTTGTATAAATTACTTTGTTTATAAAAATAATTCACCTAGTTCGAGTTTGGCTGGGACCCACCGTTGTGGACCTCGAGGGGTGCCTAACTCCTTCCCCTCAAGGTTATTTCGAGCCTTTACCCAATCTCTGGTAATGAAAACTGGTTTATGAGTTATTTGCTTTAGGTGCCCTAACGCACCTTAAATCTGTTAGGTGGCGACTCTTCAAATTCCATACCCAATTCCCAAAAGGAAATGAGTTGTTCCAAAGAAATATTGAAACCCGAACTCCGCAAGGAAAAAGGGGCGCGACAAAGGGTAGTCAAGATTCTAAGCCCTCTTCCTCTCATGACCCACCTATTCCAATCAATTTAGACGATGATGATAATGTCCTAGATGATGGTAAATGAGCGATACTGCAGTGGGAGGTTTAGAGAGGTCAAGGAGGCTAGAGATATGGGAGGACAAATTTGTCAGTGTCACTGCCTTTGCAAAATTTAGAGAATGGTGGATAGAGAGGTCGCTGACTCTTGCGCGACAATTCTTGGTGAAGGATTTGAATAAGCATAACCCAGATGTCCTTAGACAATTCTAGGAGCACAAAGGATGGAAATTGTTTACCCACAACATTGTAGATGCAAATGAGCACTTGGTAAAAGAATTTTACGCTAACGTGGCTCATATCAAAAGGGCACCATGGTGATAAAATTCTGTAATTTGAAAATTCTTTTAGACTCTTGTGCACTGAACTCATATGTAGGGTTTGAAGAAGTAGAAGTAGTGTATTACTTGGAAAAGCTAGCTCTGGGTGATGCAACTCGCCCATGGCTGGCTGAGATTCTAGCAATATGAGGGTCAACACCTCTGTGGCTCACACTAGGGGTTCCAATAGTCCAAGCCACCCTAAACTTTGAAGCAAATGGGTAGCAGAAAATCGTGTGTAGACACATTGATCCATGCCTCTATGAAAACATCCTCCCATTTCCCCATAAATTCTAGTGGTATCCATTATGGTTGGGTATCCAATTAATGTTAGTGCCATCATCTCCACCAACAAATCTTTAGCTTTCTCAAAGGGTGAAAGATCCTATCCGTAACAGAACTTCCTCCTAGAATACTTCAAGGATCACAAGGTGGAACCGAGACATTATAACACCGAGGTAAAGGCCAAGAAGCGTTTCCCATGGTACCACCTCCAGGGAGCTGACAACCCGATGTTCAAGGGTAAAGCTAATACCTCTGCTGGCTAGTCTTAGGAGCCAGCGGTAGTGGTTACTGCTTCAACTATCGAGCCTTCCACACTAGCCGGTACTTCCACCGGGACAACAGCCATGCCACCTTCATCTTCCGGACCACATGCTTCTGCTAGACTATTAGTGCTATTATCAGTACCAGCCTTATCTACTTATTCGCAGACTACGATGCGAGTCTCCCAGACATTGGCTAGTCTCAACAACTATATGCAAGCAGCTACTACAAAGCTGAATGATATATCCAGTGCTGTTGTAGCACAGTCCTCATCACCGTCAGCCCCAGCAGAGCCACACGTACCTCCACTTGTTGAGGAAACATTGAAGAATATTCTAGCCGACCAGAAGACCATCATGGCTATAGTGGTGACACAATGGAAAGTGATTGAGGATTTTGGCAAACAGGTCAAGAAGATATGGAAGTCTCAGGTCAAAGAAGTCGGTGGATAAGCTGAGAAAAAAGATTGAAAGATTACATCTGTCGGTGATTTACCATAGGACCTGCTCATGGAGTCAGTGGCTCTAGCAGCACAGGCAACACCAGTTGTACCTGAGGCACCAGATGCAATAGCCGGTCAGTCTCAGGAGCTGGCTGCGACTGCCCACATCGCTGATTAGATAATCAAGATGCTCAACAACATATTGTGCTTCTGCCAGGTGATGATGAGATACAGCTAGAGACCGAGGGTGCTGATGATCCCATGCATACTTAGACCACATAAGTAGTTCTCTTAACTCTCTACCCTTTCCCTGTTTTTATTTTTATTAAGCGTTGGGGACAATGCTTATTTTAATTTGGGAGGTCGTCTGTTTTCATTAATTGACTTTGACATTTTACATTTGGCATGTGATAACTCTTATACTATTTTTCTTTTATCTTTTTTCCCCTTTGGTATGTATATATTCTTCCCTTTAGTTTGATGTATATATTGAGTTTTCCTTATGTATATATTCATTTTACTTCGTTTTATATATTCATTTATCTCGCTTTTCGTAGTTTATTTCATAGCCTTTTTAGTTTGTTTTTCCTTAGTAGTATAACTTCCTATTTACTTTAGTAACTTCTTTTTAATTTTTTGAGTGAACAATAAGCCTTTGGTTTTCTTAATGCTACAGTTCTTTGCAAAGGTGGATTTTGTGTGAACCGGTTGGCTCTTCCCAATGATATATGGCGTGAAAACCTTCTTAAGGGATTGAGTCCATTTTCTTTTATGTTTAGAAAAATGTAGTACTAATGAATAAAAGCGTCTCAAGCAAGCTTCACTTGGTATCAACACATTTACCTATGATCGTATAGTTAAAAATAAGTTGTTGGCAGAAAATAGCTCTAGTTTTGACCCTTTTGACTCTTGTGTTGAGTTAAATAGTCATCGAGTGGTTCAAATCGAGCCATTTGTGATTCTCAATCTTAGCTAGGGATCATGTAGGCCCTGGAATCCATTCTCTTTAGCAATCCAGAAGCGTGAGAGGTGAGATGCTTAGTTACAAGTCCAAGTATACATGCTAATGGTCTAGAACTTGCCCCGAATGTGTTTTTAGGCGAAATTCTAAATGTAACTTGGCTTGAGAAATGATTGTAGGATCTCCTTGATCCAATTTGAAATTTGAAATCATCCATAGCCTACCAATATGATATCCCTAGTCAACTCATTTTAGCCGAAGCCCTTTTTCTTTCAATAAATACGTTACAAGCGTTTATCCGTTTTGTAATGACCCTCTCTTGGCACCCGATCTTTCCTTAGCATTCTTGAGAAACAATTGGAAAAAACATAAGTTTGGGGAGATAATAGGAGTTTGAAAGTGTTAAAAGGTACAAAGAAGAGAAAGAAATAAAGAAAAGGGAAGGCAAAGAAAATAAATAAAGAACAAAAAGAAAAAATCCGAAAAGAAAGTGAATAAGGTAGAAAGTTGAAGGGATTCAAAGAAAACAACGATGAAAGGCATGGAGTAAATAGAAAAGGAGAAAAATGAATGTCATGATCATAAATGAGTGACGTTACGTCTCTGTAGTTCCCCCGAGGGAGAAGAAAATGACTCAAAGAGTTGAGAAAGTCGGAGCCGAAAAAGGAAAATGGAGTGCTTAAGGAAAGATAAAACCACTCTATTCCAACAAGTCCTACCTTGGTCCAAAAGCCTTCATTATATACTGGAAAAGCCCTACATGATTTCATGTTGAGTGAGCGTACATTAGTGATGATTTACATAAGGGGCAAGCTTATGGTACTTAAAGCCGGACTTGTGACGTTCTTTTGAGAGAGATGAGTGAACTTTTCACAATCTTTGCTTCGAGTGTTACATTCTAAAGTGAGATTTGCTAATGGAGAGTAGAGGAGGAGTGGTTTGGGATCCACAATGACCTAAGTAAAATAGTGAGCTTCCTTGATGAATAGAGCCAACTCTGGATGCTCTAGTGTCACATTAGAACTATTGTACTCAAAAGGTCAAATCATTGCGTTGTTGATAATTCATATGTATTGTAAGTAATTGTTGGTCCCAATTGATGTGTAATTTATTCACCTTAGGCTAGCTAAAATAATCCTTTTTCTATTGGAGGTGGGAATTGCCTTACTTGTTTGAGGACAAGCAAAAGCTTAAGTTTGGAGGAGTTGATAAGTAGGGATTTTGACCGCTTATTTGCTCTCTTTTACTTGTGTTTTAGCTCAAAAATGCTTAAAGGAATTCCCTAAAACTAACGAAATGTGCTTGCTTGCGGAAATATTGCAAAACGAGCCAATGAAGTCAAAATCAACTCATAAAGGAGTCAAAAGTGAACAAGAACCAAAATAGGGCAAAAAGGCCAACAGTGCGGATCGCACAATTCTATTGCGACCGCAGCGAGGAGATTCAGAGAGTAGTCTTTGGCCCAGCTGAAGGAATGCGGACTACATCAAAATTGTATGGCCGCAAGATGTCAAGTGCGACCACACTAATTATTATGCGGTCCGTAGAAGTGAAGAATTAGAGAGCTGTGTTAAAGTCCAAAGTCAATGAGTGCGCACTACATCATTTTTGTGCGGCCGCACTCATTTCTATGCGGACCCCAAAATCCCCGAAGAACCAAGCCCAAGTTCCAGGAATACGGACCTCACGACAATTGTACGGCCGCAGAAGCCCATTATGCGGACAAAAATAGAATTATACGGCCGCACAACCTTCGCAGGGGCAGTTTTTTCAGATATTTTCAGGTTAGTATAAATAGAAGTTTTTGTCATTTTTAAGTTAAGTTTAGTTTTGGGAAGACCACCAGAGCCATTTTATTTATTGTTTTGAGTAAATTTGTACTAGATTAATGTCACGCCCCGAACTTGGGGGGCAAGACCGGCACCCAGTGCCTTACCTATCCTTGCGTACCAACTTGCAACTAAGGGACTCTAAACATATGATGTAATACTTTTGGCCATTGGCCACATTGCAAGATGACAGCGAATGCTGTCTAAATATCAATATAAAACTTGGCCGACAAGGCCGTCATATTTATTACAGCTGACAAACCAACCAAATAAATATACAAGGCCTCAATGCCCAACATACTGCACTAACTGACAAAATATGTCTACAAGCCACTACTAATAGATATACTATGATCGGAAAGGCTCTCCGACCTACTCATGACATATATACGTATATATACAAGATACACATAAGGCTCTAGACCCGGAAACTCCAAAAGGCATGGAGCTTACCGGTCAAGCTGAACTTGGGCAACACTTATTAAAGAGGCCTACTCGTCTGTCTGTATGACCTGCACGCATGAAATCCAGCACCCCAAGAAAAGGGACGTCAGTAAGAATTAATGTACTGAGTATGTACGGCAATATACTAAAAGCTGAAACTAAACTGATAATATAATAACTGCAAGTAGCTGGAAGTCAAAGATAATCTTACCTGCTGATACTGACTCAATTCTCTCAATATAGTAAGTAAAATAGCTATCCGGCCCTATAAGGCTCGGTATACATATATATCTGCTCTGTCGTAGTAGGCTCGCTTATAAGCACTCGGCCATACTAGGCTCTGTATCTCGACCAACTACGCTCGCTCATAAGCGCTTGGCCATAATAGGCTCGGTATATGACTTACCATCTGATTAGAGGTTATCCAATAGAGGCCTACCCATCGATTATAGCTCGATGGTATTGAAAATACTTTTAATACTGTATATATAAACTTATCTTCTCTCTTGAGTGGAAGAAGGAAATACTCAACTGAATATGAAGTCCTGATAAGGAGAATATTATAACTTACAACACTAGAAAAATATACGCAATTTGCGAGACTAGCAAAATATACGTAAATTCTGGGATATGAATGTAATGACGAGATCATGCCAAATGAAAGAAGAGCTTAACCTTAACATACCTGGATTAGGGAAAAAATTCATATGATATTCTTAAGAAAGCTTGCACCGTACTCTCTTAGAATCGCAAGATCCCGTTTATTAAAATGGAAATGGTAATTCATGTCCTTAATACATAATGGTCTCTTTCACATCATCCTCATGCCTCTCCATTAATTTTAACCTCCAAATACAGAGAAGGGAAATAAAAACTATTTCCTTAATAAATTAGCCTTTTCTTTAGCATTGTACATTACTTCTTCAGCACTTTGCTTAAACTTTTTCCCTTCTATTTTCATTTCTCCAGTAGCCAAATTTGTTCTATGTTTGCCATTTTCCACAGTTTCCTCCCCCAACACCAGCACATACATAACATCACCGCCACCCATAGTATAAATAACACTGTCCTCTTCGCCATTTCTATTAATCCTCAAAATATTAAGTTCAAGCATTTTCCTTTTTCCTTTAGAACTAAAATTAGTAATTAAAAGAAGAGATAAATTAGCTAGCGAACTTATCTGTGTTTGTGTAATGAACTGAAGAAATCTGATTGTAATATTTTTTTGGTATTGAAAATGTTAGCATGAGGTGTATTGTAATTGATATCTTATTTTGCCACCTAGCCCACATGAATAAGAATTTTTATTTCCTTAGGCATTTGATGCCACGTTGCGATTCATTCATCATTATCCAAAGTTTTTGTTTAGTTAGTTAATATCCTACTAAAAATCAATAATTATTCAATTGTCCACATAATTAAGAGTTGTCGCAAATTATTTAAAATTCTTCTTATTTTTAGTATACTTTATATATCATACTATCACAGTGATATGGTACCTTGTATGGTACTAGTTCATAAGTATCGGATATTTTAGCTTGAGCTGTATTTTATGCCAACATGCCAAACATGGACAAAAATTCGTTTTCTTTGACTTGCTTCCCCTCTCATCTTCACGAATTTACTTATTACTTGTTTGAAATAGCATAATCCTTATAATCTCCAAATAATCTTTTCATTGGACTGATATCAATTACCTTACGACAAATTCAACATACAACACTACAGGGTGCAACATCATCGTAATGTAATACTACGGGACGTGACATCTCACTTTCGGCTCTCATTAATTTATTTATGGCGTATTTTCATGTACGAAAATATGGGGTGTAACATCATTCCCCCCTTTGGAACATTCGTCCTCGAATGTTGACTAATGCGCTTATTGTTCTCATATCCCATAGCTCATACGAATACTTTAGTAGTCCTTTTGCCATCTAGGCAACTGTTCTGTGAATAATTCCAAAGGCCAGGGCATTTCCCCCCTTTAGGCCTCTTTCTCATACCATGACTTGTGATTGTTGCCACCTTCTATCATGCAGTTTGTACGATTCTGACCTTGTAAGTGTGTTATGCGACTTTTGTCTCCTTTTTCTTCCAATTTTTTTTGCCAATCTCTAGGCCTCACTTTTTAAACATATATCGATCCTGATAAGACGTCCCTCTAGGCATCTATGGTTATATTGAATTTATTTTCTTGAGTACTTTGTTGAACTTACGAATATTGTTATACCTTATTTCATAGATCCATTAATCAATCTGTATGACTTTACTGTCATAACTATTACTTGATTTATTGTTACTGAGGTCTACTACCAATCTCCAGTTTACTTTCGTTGCTTATCCTATATGCATAAATATATGTCTTTTAATGCTTCTTCATTACTGTTCCAACTGATGGCCTAATCTTATCTCATACTTTGTAACTTTTATCTATCCATTGTTGATTCACCTTAATACCGATAACTTGACCTCTTATGTAACACTACTGCTAGGGCACACGTCTCGTCGGGGAACATCTGAAATGATTAGACTGATCCACCTGGGGCGATACCATGCTTCTATAATCGTATTTCATAGCATCCTAACGTGATACATCCTTTGGGGGTTATTCTAATCTTGTACAAGTCTTGAAATCCCCTTTATTTTCTTCAAACCGTAACTCAATTGAAGTCCAAACGTCATCCTTTATCTATAATAATTACACCTTTATTCTACTACCAGGGCATCATTCTATCTTTTCAAAAAGCCATTAGTCTTTGGCTCCTTTGAGTTCATTCAGGCTATACTGAGCTTTGTATAACTTAGAGAAACCATCGGATCTTCTTGTCTTCATAGGCTAAATCCTGAGGACATCCATTTTGTCCCTTCTCACTCGCCCTTTCTTATCCTTAATCCTGACTTCCTAAAGCCTTGACGCGTTACCATACTTTAGCTTGTGATCTACACTTATCTATTTATATTATTTGCCACCTTCCTTAAACTTGCTTGCACCATATATTTTCTTATATTATTCTGAAACATCAAGCGAGACATCACATCGTCTCCAACTCTTCTTTGCTCTCTTGACTAGATCTCTCAGTACCTAGAAACCATAGGCTGGAAGATATGCCACTGACGAAGCAGTTATCATTCCTATATATTGAGTTCTCGTGCTTCTAGCCTTCTATCCGAAGTATGGACTATCCATAACCTTCTGTATTTGAATATATCACACGTTGTCAACCTTTACCTTACTTATCTCAAAGACTCACATCATATCTTTTATCTCTTTCATGACCTCCTTTTCATATAGGTATAATCACACCCACTACTTGAAGTTCTCTTATAATACTTACACCTCTGGTGCATACACAATCTTGTCGTAGCTCCATACTGGTACTCTTCTAACTGGCTCTATCGTAGAGCTTTTATAGAATATGGCTACTTTACTATTTCTCTTGTACCTCTGATATTAAGAGTAATTCTACAATGTTCTCAATCGTGATGTTTGTAACATTCTGGGTCCAATAAGCAGACTCCTAATTTACTTAGTAAATGTAATACTTTAGTTTCCTCTTCCTTCTGATCAGTCTTTATGTAGGCTTAAACTATCTTCCGATTTGCCTCTCCTGCA
The DNA here is from genome assembly GCF_000715075.1 of Nicotiana tabacum. Taxonomy (NCBI): domain Eukaryota; kingdom Viridiplantae; phylum Streptophyta; class Magnoliopsida; order Solanales; family Solanaceae; genus Nicotiana; species Nicotiana tabacum. Next base: position 20,171,875 of record NC_134085.1, read on the forward strand.
TTAGTTATTACTTTAGGCTTTCATGGGCGTTATGAAATACCTATGATACAATCTTCTCAATCCTTTGTCAATGCCCTATGCTCGATTCTTTCTTTTAACTTATACCAGACTCTTATACGGCTGATCATTGATCGAATAATTCCTTCCGTTCCATTTCAGTTTTCTTCAAATGTAGCCAACTGCTTTTCCTGGTCTTTTTGCCCTCTTTTTGCATGTATACTCAGCTTAGCTCAGTTCTCATGCATGCCAAAGTTTTTGTGAAACTCATATGGTCTCAAATATTACTTTTGGTTTTACTCCCCGGTCATTAGCCATGGTAGGTGCAACTTTCGCTTGGAGTACAAACAATTTTGTAGTTAAACTGTTGTTACACAACCCTTTCCTCTTTATGTCACTGTGCCTTGGTTGAAGCCTTCTTCCTTATTTCCTCAACTAGTCTTTCATTGTGGTACTTGGGGGAATCCTCTGACTCTTGTAAGGCTGCGAGCTTATTATGTCGTATACTCGACGGAATTTTTGAGGTCCTTCCTCGCCTATAATTACCCGTAGTTACTTACCTCCACGCCCTTGTACTTGTAGGGTTACTTCTAAACTGATATTTTGATTGTCTTCCCAGTGGCACTTTCTTTTTTATTTCCGTAACACTTATATGGTACCTTTTCAACTTCCCCAGCTCTTATATGAATATATCTCAAGTATTACAATGTCATAACTGTGAGACTAAATTCCCCATGTTGGGGTTCCCTACATTTATCTTACATTGATCTCTTGATTTATCTTTTATCCTCTTGTCTAGCCATAGCTGGGCTATTCCTGAGTCAACTACTAACTACTCGTTGGCCCATTCCCATATCAATATTCAGAGTAATCTTTCTTGGGTTATTCCCTTTGTCCTAACTTCCCTCTTGCATGGGCTCCTTATTTCTAAAAAATATCCCGGGCTGGAAACCTTACTTCCTTTCCTTGACGTCGTGCGTACGTAATGCTCTGGTATCGTAGCATATCTGTAGGCTTTGAATAAGTGCAATCTCATCTGTTTTTCATTTTATCGCAATCTTATTCAAAATTCTTCAGTATCTCTCTTCTCATTATTCTGATAGTATTTCTGCCTATCCCTTTCTTGTGAAAACTTCAGCAACACATTCTTTTGCTTCCCCTTACTTCATCCATCGGCTCTTCGGGTTGCTCAACATCTTTGCTCTACTACGGACGAGGGTCATACTAAGGTAATATTTTAGTACCTAACTTCTGATTTTTTTTAATCACGCTAGTATTCACATCTAATTGTAATATTCTAGAGTGCACTATCTGGGTGTCTCACAAGAAGATCTATTAACACATTTATACTATCCTTCGGAAATGTCAACTAACTCTACTAATTCATCCCCTATTTTGGGTTACTCTAACCCCAGCTAGATCCCGATAACCCGTCTTCCTCTTAAGCTATATCTGTTAACTTCCATAGGGTATAACTGAGATCAGTGTGGCCGATTGTACGTACATCTGTCACTGTTGAAGGTAACTCAAAATTCCTATATCTCCCTTCCTGAATGGTAATTAATGATAATCTTTACTGACTAGGTACCTCGTACCCTCCTTCACCTTGATTCTTTTGCTTGTTGAAACTTGTGTTTATCTTCTGAATCTCTCATTGTCTTTCACAATTAAGGTGCATAGGTATTCTTTCCTCAAGACTCCTTATCAAGAGGCTTACACCTTTCAGTACGCACATGATCTGCTAAAGATCTCACATTTATTTATCATAAGCATGATGCAAAGTTGAGTTCTTCTAACTCAACTCTTCCATATCCATGTCTTTTACCAACCATCTTTCTAGATGTAGGTATCATCTTATTACAAATAACATAGAAGTTAGGAATATGAATTCTTACAAATGAGCTCTACCACACGATCTAGAGTAGGAAGAAAGAGTGACAATCCTAAATGTCATGTAGCTTCCTGCTTATAAGTGTGGTGCACAACACACCCATAAACAAGACTCTACTAGACACAGCTTGTAGACTCCCTAGGACAGAACTGCTCTGATACCACTATTGTCATGCCCCAAACCTGGGGGCGAGACCGGCACCTAGTGCCTTACCTATCCTTGCGTACCAACTTGCAACTAAGGGACTCTGAACATATGATGTCATACTTTTGGCCATGGGCCACATTGCAAGATGACAGCGAATGTTGACTAAGTATCAATATAAAACTTGGCCGACAAGGCCGTCATATTTATTACAGCTAACAAACCAACCAAATATACATACAAGGCCTGAAAGCCCAACATACTGCACTAACTGACAAAATATGTCTACAAGCCTCTACTAATGGATATACTGTGATCGAAACGGCTCTACGACCTACTCATAACATATATACGTATATATACAAGATATACATAAGGCTCTAAACCCGAAAACTCTGAAAGGCATGGAGCTTACCGATCAAGCTAAACTCGGGCAACACTTATTGAAGAGGCCTACTCGTCTATCTGTCTGACCTGCACGCATGAAATGCAGCGCTCCTAGAAAAGGGACGTCAATACGAAATAATGTAGTGAGTATGTAAGGCAATGTACTGAAAGTTGAAACTGAACTGATAATATAATAACTGCAAGTAGCTGGAAGTCAAAGATAATCTGAAGATATGCTTACTTGCTGATACTGACTCAATTCTTTCAATATAGTAAGTAAAATAGTTGTCCGACCCTATAAGGCTCGGTATACATATATATCTACTCTGTCGTAGTAGGCTCGCTCATAAGCGCTCGGCCATACTAGGCTTTGTATCTCGACCAACTGGGCTCGCTCATAAGCGCTCGACCATAGTAGGCTCGATATATAACTTACCATCTGATTAAGAGGTTGCCCAATAGGGGCCTGCCCATCGATTATAGCTCGATGGTAATGAAAATAATTTTAATACTGTATATATAAACTTCTCTGCTCTCTTGACTGGAAGAAGGAAATACGCAACTGAATATGAAGTCCCGATAAGGAGAATATTATAACTTACAACACTAGAAAAATATACGCAATTTGTGAGACTAGCAAAATATACGTAAATTCCTGGATATGAATATGTCACGACCCAAAAATCCCTCCAAAGAAGTCGTAATGGCACCTAGTTTCTAAACTAGGTAAGCCTATCATTTATTGTAATAATATGGGTATTCACTAACTTTAAATTAAATCACTCTGAACAAAATACAATTCCCAAAACCGGTAGTACAAGTCACAAGCCTTTCCAAGAGTAGTTATACAATATGATTACATCACTGTTCCTAAGCAAAGGGAACAAATGGAAATAAGTACAATTGAAGGTGACTCTGACGACTGCGAATGCTATAGCAGGTTTAACTTGAGTCTCCACCGCAATGAATAGCTACCGTAGATCAAAGGCATGGATCTGTACACAAAAATGTACAGAAGTGTAGTATCAGCACAACCGACCCCATGTGCTGGTAAGTGTCTAGCCTACCCCGGCGAAGTAGTGACAAGGCTAGGACCAGACACTCACATAAACCTGTGCAGTTTATAGCGTACAAAATAATATGAAACAAATAATAATAATGGCAACGATTATCAACCAATGATATAAATAGCTGGCAACAAGAACACCAAAATTGCTTCTCAACAAATAACAAATACAAGTGCAATCAATTAATCAAGTCCTTCAAATATAAATCTTTCTCTTATAAATCCTTCAAGTAATAATCTCTAAGATAATATATTTTTCAATAAATATATTTTGAATATATTTCCTTCAAATAAATATCTTTCATATAAGCATCTTTCGAATATAATTCTTTCGAGTAAAGGTCACCTTGTGACACCTCATATCATAATCATAAATAATATAGGTCTCAGCCCACTTTCGAAATTTCACAGCAACTCGTGCCCATATTTATGTTACAACCGCACGGACAGCTCACGTTCCATTAAATAAAACCATAATATTTTCCCCGGCACCTTGTGCCCACATATTTCTGTCTCACATTGCACAACAATATTCTCATGTTACTCAGCTAGGCTCCATATCCCAATACAATTAAGAATGTTCAAGGAGCCTCATTCACTTAACATAAAGTAGAGTACATCTCCCAACGCAATTAGGAAATCAACAAGAAAAGATGACGTTATTATTTATTTATTTCTGAAATCATTTGATAAAGAAAATACCCTTTTCAATTACTGTACAATATCGAATGAATTAGTACCTTTAATACGAGAAATCAATTGAGTTAAAAATGTGACAATTTTTTTGAAATTTGGAGTTTTGAACACAAACAAATAAATAAGGCGAGGTATCGTAAACACTATGGATTCGAACACAATGGGTCACAACAGTAAAGGGACCTAACTAGTTAATACACTTGAATTGTTAATAACAAGTAAACACATCAACAGTGAGTAAGAAAACAACAGTTGCACGACATCATCCTTCGTGCTTTTACTCTCGTTCTCACCAAATCAATCATATAAAGTACACGGCATTTTCCTTCGTGCTTTACCTCACATAATGATGGCACGGAATGATCCTTCGTACATTAACATTTATATCATGGCACGGAATGACCCTTCGTGCATTAACATTTATATCATGGCACGGAATAACCCTTCATGCTTTACACTCTTTCCTCACAAACAACAATACACGACATCACCCTTCGTGCTTTATCACTCTTCCTCACCCAAGCAACAATCACAAACAATGGGGCGAAAGAATAGACAAGGCTAAAATAGGAATCCCGGCAAGGGAACAATAAGTAAACAATTTAGATCCCGGCAAGGGGACAACATTAATAATATAAATTTCCCGGCAATAGAACAATTGATGCCTCTTTCTCTTTCTTTCACTTTCATTTCATAACTCACTCTAACACTTGAGCCAATGCTCCAAAGTATGCAATTATCTCATAAACTTTCACAATTCGTATTATAACTTGAGTCATTGCTCCTCGAAGTTCAAGAACCACAATTACTTCATTAACTTTCCCGGCAAAGGAACAATACTATCAAAACAACAATCCCAACAAGGGAACAATACTATCAAAACAAACATCCCAACAATGGAACAATACTATCTAAACAAACATTCCAACAAGGGAACAATAATAATAATAACACATGAAGCGCAATAAACTACAACGGAGTCACAACAATTATAATACAAGACTCACGGGCATGTTCGACCCCCAACGTATAGATACTCGTCACCATGCCTATACGTCGGACACATCACATAACAAGTAGAAAATATACTCAACTCCTATTCCCTCAAGCTAGGGTAGACTAAACACTTACCTCGAACTTCCACGGCCAACTCAAGCCTTTGCCTCGCGAATTCGTGCCCGAAATTCTCAAATCTAGTCATAAACAATTTGATTCAGTCAATAAAAATTATAAGAATTAATTACATATGAATTTCTACATTTTTCATTAAAATCCGAAATTTAACTCAAAATTGACCGTGGGGTCCACGTCTCAGAATCCGACAAAAGTAGCAAAATATGAACACCCATTCAACCACGAGTCCAACCATACCAAAATTATCCAATTCCGATACCATTGGTCCTTCAAATCATCATTTTACATTTTTGAAAGGTTCCACAATTTTCTTTCCAAATTCCATCTCAAATCACGAATTAAATGATGAATTCAGTGATAGATTCATGTACTCTAACCAAATCTAAGTCAGAATCACTTACCCCGACCAATTTCTTGAAAAACCTTCGAAAAATCACCAAAATCCGAGCTCTCTAGGTCAAAATATCAAATAAAAACCCAAAACCTCGTATTTATAGAGTACCCCTCGGATTACGACACCGCTGACCGCACAAAAATGACCGCGGTCCACGCAAAATCAGTGGGGTCCGCGACGAAACGTCCACGGTCGCGCAAGCCTTGCTCTGCAGGGATAGGCTTTAGTATTTTGGCCATAACTTTTTCTACAGATATCCAAATTGCGATATATTCACCTTTATGGACACTAGACACGAAGGCATACAACTTTCATTTTTGACTCACCTCAAAATTCCTTGTGGATCAAAATATATAAGCTTCCGAAGTAGGACCAGTGACCTGCAGATTCTTCCCCTGCGCGGCCGCGCGCCCAGCGCGAGAAGGAGCGCGGTCTGCGCCGCCACTGCTGCCCTCTCCATTTTTCTAGGTTCCGGGGTGTCCGTACTCGCTCAAAACTCACCCGAAACACACCCGAGGCCCCCGGGACCTCAACCAAAAGCACCAACAAGTCTGAAAATACATCACGGACTTAGTCGAGGCCTCAAATCACATCACACACCAATTATGCATGGATTCAAGCCTAAGAACTTATTTAATTTTCAAATTTCAAAACCGATGCCAAAACACATGAAAACTAGTCCGAATGCTCTCAAGTTTTGCAGACAAGTCCAAAATGACATAACGAAGCTACAGAAACTCTCGGAATTCCATTCCGACTCTCGGATCAAAATCTCACCTATCAACCGGAATTCGCCAAAACACTAACTTCGCCAATTCAAGCCTAATTCAATATCGTACCTCCAAAAACCACTTCCAATTACTCTCCTAAGTCACAAATCACCTCCCGAAGCTAACCGAACCATCAGAACTCACATCCCAACCCTCTAACACATAAGTCAACATCCAGTTGACTTTTTCCAACTTAAGCCTCAAAATATTCTTTATATTTAACTCCGAATCATCCGAAAACCAAACTCGACCTCACATGCGAGTCATAATACATATTACGAAACTGGTCGAGATCTTAAGTCGTTGAACGAGGCGTTAATTCTTATAACGACAAGTCGGGTCGTTACAGAATGTAATGACGAGATCATGCCAAATGAAAGAAGAGCTTAACCTTAACATACCTGGATTAGGGAAAAAATTCATATGATATTCTGAAGAAAGCTTGCACCGTACTCTCTTAGAATCGCAAAATCCCGTTTATCAAAATGTAAATGGTAATTCATGTCCTTAAGACATAATGGTCTCTTTCACATCATCCTCATGCCTCTCCATTAATTTTAACCTTCAAATACAGAGAAGGGAAATAAAAACTATTTCCTTAATAAATTAGCCTTTTCTTTACCATTGTACATTACCTCTTTAGCACTTTGCTTAAACTTTTTCCCTTCTATTTTCATTTCTCCAATAGCCAAATTTGTTCGCTGTTTGGCATTTTCCACAACTTCCTCCACCAATACTAGCACACACATAACATCACCGCCACCCATAGTATAAACAACACTGTCCTCTTCGCTATTTCTATTAATCCTCAAAATATTAAGTTCAAGAACTTTCCTTTTTCCTTTAGAACTATAATTAGTAATTTAAAAGAAAAGATAAATTAGCTAGCGGACTTATCTGTGTTTGTGTAATGAATTGAAGGAATCTGATTGTAATATCTTTTTGGTATTGAAAATGTTAGCATGAGGTGTATTGTAATTGACATCTTAATTTGCCACCTAGCCCACATGAATAACAGTCTCTAATTCCTTAGGCATTTGATGCCACGTCACGATTCATTAAGCATTATCCAAAGTTTTTGTTTAGTTAGTTAATCTCTTACTAAAAATCAATAATTATTCAATTGTCCACATAATTAAGAATTGTCTCAAATTACTTAAAATTCTTCTTATTTTTAATATGCTTTATATATCATACTATCATGGTGATATGATATTTTGTATGGTACTAGTTCATAAGTATCGGGTATTTTAGCTCGAGCCGTATTTTATACCAACATACCAAACTTGGACAAAAATACGTTTCCTTTTGACTTGCTTCCCCTCTCATCTTCACGAATTTACTTATTACTTTTTTGAAATAGCATAATCATTATAATCTCCAAATTATCTTTTCCTTGGACTGATGTGAATTACCTTGCGACAAATTCAACATACAATACTATAGGGTGCAACATCGTCGTAATGTAGTACTACGGGATAAGACATCTCATTTTTGGGCTGTCATTAATTTATTTATGGCGTATTTTCATGTACGAAAATATAGGATGTAACAATTAACTTCTAGATATTAGATTTTCTTTCTCTAATCAATTATTATGTATTCTATCTTAATTTCTTCTTGTATATCATCATTTTTCATGAGTAGCTAAACTTGTAGCTAGGATTGTGGCCCAAACCTAGTGTGGGTATTTAGTGGATGTTTGATTTAGGGCTTGTTTGTGATTGAGTTAGTAATATTTAGCCTTGTTCATGCTTGTATTCAAGAACTAATGGTTGCAAACATTAATTCGTGCCTATTTAACTTAGTCTCTACTTGAGAAAGAGAGACTAAGTCTAGGAAAACCTGGTTAACAAGAAATTGGGTGAACCCAAGAAATTGATAGCCCCAATTAAAGGGTCAAATCTAGAGATAGTAAGACCCGACTTGAGCGTATATCACTTGATTTGTGCAATACCCATATGGACTTGAGAAAAGTTAAATTAGGCAAAATCACTCAAACTACCGAGAGGTATAGAGTAGGTAATTACTATGATTGCTATATTATACCCACGACTAATCAAACTTGCACTAGAGTTTACAACTCGTTAGGTAACCACCTTGGTGGAAGTCACTGTCGTGCCCCCTTTTTCCTTTGCGGGAGTCAGAGTTTCGACATTCATTGGGAACAACTCATTTCCTTTTGGAAATTGTGTATTTGAAGAATTGCCACCTAACGGATTAAGGTGTGTTAGGGCACCTAGAGTGATTAACTCATGTTACCAGTTTGCTTACTAGAGATTAGGGTAAGGGCTCGAAATAACCTTGAGGGGGAAGGTGTTAGGCACCCTTCGCGGTCCACAATAGTGGGTCCCGATCGAATTTAGTTATGTGAATTAGTCATTTAACAAGTAAGCGGTCTAAGCATACACTTACAAATAAAGGTAGTCTAAACACATATACAATCAATAAGGTTTAGATGGTATAAGAACATATAAATTAAGGAGGTTTGAACAGTCCAAGCATACATAAACCAAAGAAGTTTAGGCAATTTAAGTACACATATGTGAATTGGAAAGTGAAGTCCTAAGTTGATTAGCCTATAGGATCAATCTGTACAATGCTCGGTAATCCTCCCCGACTAGAGGGGGCTACACATGACATTAGCGCACAGGTCATCATATCCTTTTACTATCCATTACCCTCCCCTTACTGTTTATATAAGCGAGTTTAATTGACGAACTCTAAACGTGCTTTAACTATCCCTTATGTGTGGTCCCGGAGGCATGAGGCGTTTAGGACCCCTATACTTAGGCAGTTCTAGACACTCCTAAGGTACTTAAAAGGTAAAATCTAACCGACAACAAAGAACACATAGAACTGTCAAATAGGAAAGCAGATAAGGGCTCATCTTCCACACATAAAAAGATATATAGCATATCTCAAACAACTAATTTTAAAGAAATTCAGAAAGCCTAGGAACATGATGTCTAGATAAACATTACAGATATAGAATATGCAGCATTTGTTTTAAGGGGAAGTGGCAGAATCCTCACCAGCTTGCCTACTGGTTTTGTAGCCTGTTAGGCCTGGACAATTTCACACATAAACAAAACCTGATTTTACAGTTATTTAATAGCCTAAGGCTTGCCTAGGCATGTGTCTATATACAGTCATAATCTGGCAGTTATTTAGTCCCATAGGCATGCTGATCTAAGTGACAAAATCTGATTTAGGCATGTTGACAGTAGGACATGATATTTATGTGTTGGGACTGCTTTCAAGCCATTTTATAGACAGTTGTTTATTTAGGCGATATAGACATGATTTAAAGCAGATGCAAACAGAGTCTTGAGGCAGGATTCTAATGCACATAGAGATGGTCATTTTATTAAGAAGTATTATTAACTTAAGAGCAGGATTTCTAAAAGATAGCGACTTATGCAGAATTAGAAGTGAAGTGATGAACTATAACATGTAATATGCAAAAGTAATACACATGATTGTCCTAAAACAGGGTATCTAACGCACAAAATTAGCATGATTTAATGTGAATGAGCATAGCAATCCTAAAGCATGATATTTGATGCATCATACAAACCTAAAACATGATTTCTAAAGCAACTCAACATAATGTAAAACCTAAAACATAGTTTCTACCCAGTTTACCCCACAGGATCATATATCTACCCTCCCTTTTTACTAGTTGCCCCAATATCTTTTTACAAAGAATTATTACAGAACCTGATTACTTAAATTACATAAATGAGATGTAAACTGAACTATAGGGATACTGAAGCAGGAACAAAACAAACATTGGAGTTCCAGGCCTTCAATTTAGTCTCAAATGCCCAGAAATCTCACAGCCAATTTGTGTCCAGGTGTGTCAGAGTTTCCTAAGGACCTCAAGGATCCCGGGCAGTGCTCACACCAAGACTTTTCTCAAAATAGGGACTGATTATGTGCAGTGTGGAAGGGTCGGCCCTGGTATGCCAGAGTTCAGAGAGATCTCAAGGATCCCTAAGTAGTACATATACCAGAGGGGCAGAACCTAGTAATCTAGGAGTAGGGTGAGAGTGCTTGACATAATTTGAAAGACATAGTGAAAAATAGTATAACGATGACTCTATGAGTGAAAAAAGTTTTATGAAATAGAAACTAGTTTGGTAATGGAAAATAGCTTGAGAAGAGTACCAAAATACTTTTGAAATCAGCAAACAATCAATTAGCAATAGAACACCCAGATTCAAAAACACTCAACAAACATATTTCACATAGGGGGTAAAGGGACTAGGGACACATAGAATTCACATGACAGGGATCATGGAGGTATATAGACAACAAAATGCATAGAACACTTAGAGGCTTATAGAGTTAACCGGTTAACCAAGATTATAGGCAATTAAAACATGGAGCAAGGATGTAGTGGATAGAATAAGACATACAAGTAGGGTCAATCACATGCACTAAGATTAGGTAACTAACATGATTTCCTTAGTGAATAATAATAGACATGGGTGAATAGACATGCTTGGACAAACATTAAATGGACAACTGTAGCTTGTACATGCTAATTACGTATTGAACAAAGCAGGATTAGACATGGTAAGCAATGCAGTAAACAGGAACAGTGATTGAACTCATAACTAATGAGCTAGCACTGTAATGAAACACATAGAGTTTCGGTTTCAAAAATTTAACTGAGACATACCAGTTGAAGAAAAGAGTGCAGTATATAAAGCATGTGTAGTTCCAATATCTAGCCTTGGCTTTCAGCTGGCTAGATCAAGATTTATCACAAGTAGCATAGAAAGAAAAGAGAGTTTGAGTGTGAGTATGTGTTCTTTGAACTTGTGTTCGTGTCAAGAAGTAAAATAAGTGAGTTTATATAGTAGTTCAAGAGTAGAGCAAATAAGTTAAAGGAATGAATAATCATCAATTAAGGGACCTTAAAATCTAATTAAACAAAGAGCTCAGCATAGTCTTTCCTTAATTAAGGGCAATTAGCCAATGGTAATGGTAGGAACTAATTAAGGCAAGAGGTTCAAATCAGACTAAACAAAGGAGTGAAGAATTAGAGGTCTAATTAAGGAAAGGAGTTCAAATCAAACCAAATAAAGAATTTCAGAATAAAATAATCAGGGGTTTAATTAAAAGAAAAAATCATGTAAAGGAATCAGTAAATATACAGCAATCAAATAAGACAAGAACAACTAATTAATGTTGTAATCATAGAAACATGCATGATTCATGCGTACAGATTCTTAACAATAAATCAATCAACCAGATTAACAACAATGCTAGAAAGATATCGATCCCCAAAAATAGAATAGACTGAGTAAAACTTTATAAACACAAAAAGTTAGACGAAAAATTGATTCAGAAACCTTAATAGAGATTAATTAGGGCAAAAATCACAGAGCAATGCATTTGAGAAAGGAAAATCATGTAGGTCAAAGATATAGAGTTAATCAATACAACTGGTAACATCGAAAAACTCATAATCGAAGAAAAATATCATAAAGTTAGAGTTTTCACATAAATCGACTAGGGTTTAAGAAACCTTTGCATAAATCAGTCAAGAAAACTTAAGAACAAACGATCAAGCATTCAAAAATTAGAAAACCTTTTGAGCAGATGACTTAGGGTAAACCTTAGTTTAGGAAAAACGGGAAATTAGTTGAAAACCAGAAAACTTTCAAGGAAAACATGTGAGCTATGATCCATTCGTCTCAGATCTATACATATCTGAGAAGATCAGAGATAAAAATTAGGGTTTTTAGAAAGTACAATAGAGACAAGAACATAGGCTTAGAAAACAACGGATTCGTAGCAAAATAAGAGAAGTTTCTTACTCATGGTCGAGCAAACGGCCTGAAAACAGGCAAAGAAATCAAAAGGTGCAAACCACACTGTCTAGGTCCCTTGATATCTTCTCAAATATCTAGGAAACTGATGAACCATATCAAGTAGGAGTCCAGTATAGGCTTGAGACGACAAAGAAACATCATAAAACGGAGGGCTAAGTTGGTGACGACTCTTGAGGATTAGGGTTTAGGTAGAGAGCGTTTGAGAGAGAAGAGAACGGAGGGCGGCGGATTATGGTGGAAATGAATTAGGTTAGGGTGGTCGTTTGGAATTAAAATGGTAAGAACAAATACGGGCCATTGATCTCAGAGATCAACTGCCAGGATTAAGGAGGTCTGGGTCGGGTTTAATTTAATTGGGGTTGGGTTTGAATGACTTGGGCCTAGTCTTAGTGGATTAGGGTTTGACATCGGGCTGTTCAATTAGGCTAAATCCGAAAATTAGAGGGCTATTTGTTAAATACCCAGGTATTTGAATAAATATTATTTTATAAAATAATTAACAATGAGAAAAAAATAATTTTCATGCACGGGGATACTTTAAAATAATTATTAAATATTTTAAAAATATAGCGCGCTAATTTCTAGTAAAATAATGCAGTGATGTATGCATGGGCTATAATTGCAAAATTATTGCAATTGTAACCAAAAAGTGTAAATCTGGCCATTTGTGAAATAATTGGAGCTTAATAGAACCATAAATGGAAATATTAAATCAAGAAATTTTTTAAAATCATCTGTAATGCAATTTTGGATTTATTTATATGAATAAAATACTGAGATAAATTAATTTAAAAAATGTAGAAATTATGGAAAAATACCAATTGATGCTAATGCATAGTTTTGAAGGTACGTGTGCACTTTAAAAATATTATAGGGAAAATTTAGGTATCAACAACTGCCCCTCTTTACCCAGGAAGGATGAAAGAGTTTTCGGATAAAGAAAAGATGGCCAATTTTGACCGAACAAGATTGTTTGAGAGATTTAGGCTGCACTCTAGTTTCTGAGCTGCCTACATATCCCTAATTTTACAAGAACCAGGTCGTGTGTGGTTCTGGATCCATCGGCAGAATATACCGATGAATTCATTATAAGAACGGACATGAGACTCCGGGATGGGTGAAAGAATGGTTATGGTGAATGGTCAGGTTTGAGATAGTCGAAGGAACTGGAGCGAGGTCGCTCCTGCTGGTATAACGGTTGCTTACTAGTCACCTACAGATAAAGAGATTCTACGAACATGAATTTGTGCGAGAATTTAAACATGATGCAGATTCCCTTCGGACCATGAAAGTTGTCTTCAGACGGTTAAGGATGACATCCTTAGACTATGATGTCTTGGGCCACGATTTGTTTAGTGAGGGATTCACATGCCATGAAATGACGTTCTCGGGCCATGAAGATGGTGCCTCCGAACCACGATGCCTTTGATTAATGATATGTAATTTATGGAGATCCTCAGGCCATGGCATGGTGTCTTCCGGCAATGAGGATGATGCCTTTGGACAGATTAGCGATATTTCAGCCCATGAGATGCAATAATATGATGTTAACATGACAAGGCTTAGTCTTTGAAATAGAGGGCAGAGCTTAGCCCGACAGAATAGCAAATATATTGTGTTGGAATAGAGTAACATTTATGTGAGGAGGGACAATGCTTAGTGTCGCGCCCCCTTTTTTCCCTTCCCCTTTTTACGGGGAAGAGTGGTCCGATTTCGAGATTTATGGGGGTAATAACTCATTTCCTTTTGGGAATTGGGTATTTTGAAGAGTCGCCACCTAACAGATTATGGTGTGTTAGGGCACCTAGAGCACTTAACTCTTGGATTGGTTTGCATTACTAGTGATTTAGGGCAAGGGCCCGAAAAAACCATGAGGGGAAGGTGTTAGGCACCCCTCTCGGTCCACAATTGTGGGTCCCAGCCGAACTTGTACTTATGAATTAGTCCTTTAACAAGTAATTGAAACACATAATTGTAGATAAAGCATGTTGTACATTGTATGACTCAAATAATAAGACTAAGAATTTGAACAAGTTATATAGAAAAGTAAAGTTTTAGGCAAACGAAATTTGGGAAGGAGGGGTCCTAGGTTGGTTATCATACAGGATCACCCCACACAATGCTTCGTAAATAATTCTCAATGAGGGGATACACGTGACATTAGCACGTAGTCATCATATCCATATCTACCAATTCCCACCCCTTAGTGGTTATTAAAGTGAATGTTGTTTAACGATCTCTATTGCACGATGTTACCCGTCACTTCTTAATGGTCTTGGAGGAATTTAGTACCTCTACCTATTGGCAATTCTAGATAGACCCTTAGGCTTAAAGGAGAAAATACTAAGGCGACAAGCAAGAACACATATGACTGTTAGGAAGTAAAAGCAGGAAGGAGCAAATAAGTAGCTCAGTTTTACCTCCACAGATAAGGCATGTAAACAACACGGCTCAAACACAAATACGGGCAATATTGATAAATGGTATCCTAAGACATGATGGCTAGGCGAATATCAGAACGCATAAGATATGCAGTTTTATTTTATAAACACAGAAACAGGGGCCCTAATCAGTTTGCCTACTGATTTTTAAGTCTGATAATCATTAAGCAGTAAACACAAAAAGGCGGTTTCTAGTTTATAAGAGTTGATTACCTAAGGCTTGACTAGGCGTGGGATAGTGCACAGTAGTTACCAGAACCATTAGAGCAATGAAGGAGTTATTTTACCCTAAAAGCATGTTGTTCTAAGTGTTACAAAATACAGGGATTATTACTAGTTTATTTAAAACAGTATAATTAAACGTGAAGTTGTTTTTGCATCTTTCATAATCAGTAGTTTACACAAGGTGTGACTGCACAAGTACGAATGAGATCCTAAAGCATGGTATCTAATATGCATTTATAAGTGCATAATGAATACAGGATACGCAGAATTCCTAAAGCATGATTTCTAATATGCACGACATGATTGCAGAATTTCCTAAAGCAGGATTTCTAAATGCATAAAAAGGTTACAACATTGTAGAGCATGCTGTCAAATGTGTAGAAGTAGCAGTTTTATTTTAATGCCTAGAAACAGGATTTCTAAGTGATAGCAAGAATGTCAACATGAGATGCTGAAACAACATACATAATAAAAAACCTAGGAAACATGGTCTATGATATTCTTTTCACATGTTGGTCCTAAACATGGATTCTATTGCACATATAGGAAACGTAAACCTAAAGCATGGTTTCTACCCCTTTTATAACATCCATATCTACCCTCCCATTTTCACTATTCATCCCCAGCATCTGTTTCCAACAAATTATTAAAGGCCAATATCAAAGGAATTACATAAGTAGATAAGAAAAATAAAAAGTTATACTATAGGGAGCTTGGAAGTAGGCCCAGATTTCTAGAGTTTCTAATGCCAGATTGCCTCACAGCCTTTCACATAATCCGGGTGTGTCAGAGTTCCCTAAGGATCTTAAGGGATCTCGGGAAGTGCTCACACCCAGATTTCATAGTCATAGTTGAGTAAGTGCAGTATGGAAGGGCCAGCTCTAATGTATAATTGTGCAGAGGGATCTCATAGGGATCCCCAAGCAGTCACACATTAGAGGGGCAAAACTTAAAACCTAAAAGTAGATGCGAAAGTGCTTGAAAAGATCTAAGCAGGGAAACCTTTTGAAAATAGACTTGTTTGAAATAGTTTTGAAAAAGAAAACGTAAGCAATTTTGAAAAGAGAGTAGAGTAGTAAGCAACACTCCAAACACAGCATCCCAAAATAGGTTCATATACAGCCAAAAATATAGAACCAAGGCAGGTTCAGCAACCACAAACAGAGGTAATAGGATTTGGGGACACATAGAGCACATAGTATATAGGAGCATAACAGTTCTTGTGGGTGTCTATGTGATTTGGGAGATAATTAGTGGTACCAGCATAGTATGAATTCCAGAACCAATCTTAGAATCAAACGTTTAAAGTGACAAATCAGTTTGCAAAGTACATGCATATCAAAACTGGATAACAAGTAGATAAGCATCCAAAGAGGGTAGGGTCACACTAAGACAGACT
The DNA here is from genome assembly GCF_000715075.1 of Nicotiana tabacum. NCBI lineage: Eukaryota > Viridiplantae > Streptophyta > Magnoliopsida > Solanales > Solanaceae > Nicotiana > Nicotiana tabacum. The sequence goes on from NC_134085.1 coordinate 20,188,268, forward strand.
ACCAGGGGAGTAGAACTTATTCTGAAATGCCCCAAGAGGGTTAGACTAGCATGATAGATGAAGCATTAATGTAAACATGTCAGTTACATGTTGAACAACATAACCATAGATTGATCGGAAATTTCCATTGGAATCCACGATGATTTAAACTCCCCATAAACCCTTACATTCGAGGACGAATGTTCCTAAGGGGGGGAGGGTGTTACAACCCATATCCACATGTGTTAGTTCATTCCATATATTAGTTAACATAAATCCAAGAAGGAATTATCTTTGAGATTATAAGAAGTCAATCCTATTGGTCTTAAGTGATACAAGAGTGTATAAGGGTGATTAACCAGTATTAGAAGTTAAATGAATCAAGGATGTTGTAACTCGTATTTTCAGGTAAATCTAGCGGTGCTTAATACACTCAAGAGGTCATGTATTAAGGTATTTTAATCATATAATATCCGTATCATAAGTCTTGAAGTCAAACGAGTTATGAAACAAAAGTCGACAAAAGTTGTCTCAACTTAGGTTCATAATTTTACTTAAACATTAGGTCAAATGTTTCTAATCTTTTCTCCTAATTTACAAAGAAATAATGGGGTGATCTATCAACAAAATTAAATATCTTTGAGTATAGTTTCCTACGCATTAAACCTTTCATCGATACGATCTCAAAGTAGAGAGATATTCGCATTTTCGCGAGACCGCACCAAGCACCTCTCTATGGGGCCCACTAAGGCGGTTTAAGATTTTTGGACCTATATAGGATGCCTCCAACCCGTTTGAAGTCATTTCTTCTCACTATTTTCAAACCTTAGAACCCTAGGAACATCATCTCAAGGTTCTCTCAAGATTCAAGACCCAAAAAAGGGCAAATAACACAAATCAAGTGTCGGGAATTCCGTGGCGCTAGTAAGTCTCTTGTTCTTCTTGTTGTTGCTCATTTTTGTGTCGTTCCAGCTCGTGTGGGAGGTTGTTTTAAAGGGTTTATGTTCTATAAATACTCCCTCATGTTCTTAATATCAATCCTAGGTGATTTCAAGCCTTCTAAAGTGATTCTAGTGCCGAAAAACACTAATTGATCGCTAGTTTCACTTTTTTGTTGTTGTGGCAGCATTGGAGGGATATTTCATGGAAATTTAAGGTCAAATTGGAGTTGTTCTTTCTGTATAAAGGTAAGGAACCTCTTACACTATATGTATTTAAGATTATCCAAGTTGCAGCTAAGTCATTGAAGCTAGAACTTGTGAAATATATATCAAAAGGCTTGGTAGTAATGTTATTGTTTTGTGGACTGTTTTGCGTTGCTATTGGGCTGCGTATTTTACTACTGTTTTGTGGAGTTTTGGAGGAGGAAGGGTGTGGAGAAACACCATATATATGTAGGGTTGTGGGATGATAGTTATTCGTAATATTTCCGGGTCGTTTGACACGACTACGGTGGTCGTCGTATGTATGGAATGATTAGGCTGTGCGTGGACTATTTTGGGAGGCTCAATATGTTTATTATTGATGTTGTTTGGGCAGTTTGGTGACTGTTTTGAATGGGGTGAAGTCCTATATAGGGGAGGTGCTATCCATTTCATCGTAAAATAGGTTGTGGTCGATACATAATAGTTATGATGCTTAAATGATAACGATAGTATTGTTTCTCTTATTGTAGACTAAGGAGTTTTGACAATTGCATAGATTGAGATTGGGGTAGTATATACAAGGTATGTGAGGCTATCCCTTTCCTTCTTTTGCACGACTCCGATTGTACATAATGTAATGAACGAGCTTCCAAGATACTCTACTCTTAGAAGCTAGCAGTACTTACATTGTTTTCCCTCTTATCGAACGATTGATGTTAATGTTGCTTCTCTTATTCTTATGTTATCAATGTTGTTGGTACTTCCTGATTCTTATAAGGTTCATAGTGAAGAGTTAGTCCTAATAACGTGTACAGAGGATACCGACCTTACGTCACTCCGAAAGGTTTAGAATGTGATTCCATGAGTCGAGCATGCATTATATATATGTATCTATTTTACTCTACCGAGCCACACTATAGTTGGCCGGGTACGGCACCTATTGTGCAACCACTGATCAGTTGGGTTTTCCCGAGCTGCACGTGGCCGGGTACGATTCTACCGAGCATTATGATTGTCGGGTACGTTTTTTACCGAGCCTATTATTGTCGCGACCCAAATCCCGGTCGTGATGGCGCCCAGCACACTACTAGGCAAGCCCGACCATTATTCAACACTTAACCCAATTTATCAAAAGTAGCGGAAAGAAATATCAATTAAGCAAGATTAAAGTACTGAAGATTTTAATAAAATACACAATATAATCTCACTAGGACCCGGTGTCACGAATTTGAGCCTCTAGAATACAGAATATCATCCTAATACACGGTATATCCAAAGTCCGATAATGCGGAAATAAAGAGATAGGATAGGAGGGAGAAGATCAATGGCTGCAAACGCCGTGCAGCTACCTCGATACTCCCAGAGGCTGGATCTGCTGATCAACTGGATTTACTAAGCCTGAGACTGCCCTGGATCTGCACACAAGGTGCAGGGAGTAAAGTGAGTACTCCGACCCAGTGAGTAATAAAAGTAACTACAGTCCGAATATAAAAAAATCCAGTAAATACACAAAGTAAGCTACAATCCGAATATACAACAACATATGGAACTGAGCAGCTAAACACCAATATAAATACAAATACATGAATGCAATGCAATGCATATGATGGTACATTCCAGTACCCACTGCGGCGTGCAACCCGAGCCATCCATATTTATTTATCGTCGACGACGCTCACTGGGGGTGTGTACAGACTCCGGAGGGGCTCCTACAGCCCAAGCGCAATATCTTGGTCAGTCATTGTTACCTGACCGGTCAGCCATTGTTACCTGACCAATTTATATCATACAGTGCCATTGTTACCACTGTTCAAGTATATCATCCAGTGTCATTGTTACCACTATTTCAAGTATATCACACAGTGTCATTGTTACCACTGTTTCAAGTATATCATACAGTGTCATTGTTACCACTGTTTCAAGTATATCACACAGTGTCATTGTTACCACTGTTTCAAGTCACTTTATAATCAATCCAGAAAATAATATAATAAGCCCCTTGGGCATTTACAAAACAGAAGTTCCCAGCCCGGAATACATTTAAAAATATCATTTAAGTTTTCAACACTAGAATTATGGCTGAGTTTGCAAAACAGCATTTAAAACCTTGGACTGAAATTAAATGATATGCAAATCATGCTAAGCAGTAATATCAATCCTCGAAGGATTTTACAAATCGGCACAAGGCCCCAAACATGGCATCAAGCCCAGTAATATTAATGAAGTATGTGTTTCAATCACCAGTATAGTATAAACATCACACGGGATGGACCAAGTCACAATCCCCAATAGTATCCGACCCCGCACTCGCCATGGAGTGCGTGTCACGCCTCAATATAGCGTTACGATGTGAAAGTCCAGGGTTTCAAACCCTCAGAACAACATTTACATCTATTACTCACCTCAAGATGGCCAAAAGTCTACTCCGCGATGCCCTTTCCTTTCGAATCGACCTCCTCGCGCGTCGAATCTTTCCAAAACCACAAGGAATATATTACAATAGGCTAAGGGAATATAGTCCAATCGAAAAGACTCGAAAATATTGAAAATCACGAAATTTGCAAAACCCGAGCCCCGGACCCACTTCTCGAAAAATTACGAAAGTCACATACATAATTGATGTACTTATCTCAAAATAGGTGAGGATAACTTACCTTCACATTGATGATGAAAATCCCCTCTTGAAGCTCACCAAAAATCGTCCATACTTTGAAGAAATGAAGAAAAGTGAGCTAAATCCGTGTATAAAAGAATCTGCCTGTGCTTCGTCGAGTTGTACCTTGCACTTGTGCTATACAAGTTGTATATCCTATTAAAATTGTTCCTTGTCGGACACCTTCTGTTTAAACACCGATAACGTCTTGTATAAATATCCAAATGATAAACGGTTTGAATATTTAGAAATTAGACTCAAAGATCTTTAATTTGATAGGTTGTACACCATATAACTCTTTATATATCCCGAGATATGAGCTTTTAAAGTGCATCATAAATTCTGCCGAAATTGCTCCAGCAGCGCTTTTCGATCCATCGTAACTTTCTGAGATAATATCGAAATCGCAGATGGTTTAACTTTCCGTAAACTAGAATATATGGGCTACAATTTTCGTGTTTTGCACTTTTTCTGATTTCTTATAGATTACAAGATATGAGCTTTCAAACTGGACTACTCGCACCTAAAATTTTTTGGGCACAGCAGAATTTTCTGCAATTTTTCCTAAGTCCGAAATCACTCCGAGACACCTCTGAAACACTCCCGAGCCCTCGGGGCACCAAACCAAATATGAACACTGACTCTAAAATATCATACGAACTTGCTCGAGCGATTAAATCACCAAAATAACATCAAAATCAATGATTTGAGCCTTAAATCCAAGAATTGTTTCAAATTTCATAAACTTTCAAATTTTCCAATTTAAGGCCGAAACCCGTCAAAAAACATCCGTTTGTAACCAAACTTTACAGGAAGTGCTTAACCAACATATATGACCTGTAACGTGCGTCGGAACCAAAATACGAGCCCGATACCATTACTTTCTGATCAAATTTCATTTTCATTTTCCTTAAACATTTTCAGAAAATAATTTCACGAAAAAATTCATTTCTCGGGCCTGGGACCTCGCAATTCGATTCCGGAAACACGTTCAAATCCCATATATTTATATGGACCTTTCGAGACCAAAAAATCATGGGTCCGGGTCCGTTTACCAAAAATGTTGACCAAAGTCAACTTTAACAATATTAAATATCAAAATTTTTCCCATAATTCATATATTTCAACACAAAGATATTCCGGACACACTGCTAAGTCCCAAATAACCTAACGAAGCTATCCAAACCATAAAATTCACATTTCGAATCCGATATCAAAATTTCCACTTCCGGCCAAATTTTCTCAAAAACCTTCAATTTTCCATCTTTAGCCGAACGGCTCAAAAATGACCTACGGACCTCCGAATTCACTTCCGATCGCGCTCCCAAATCCAGAATCACCATACAGAGCTACTCCCAGTCTCGGAATCCAAAACAGACATCAATAACACTGAAATGCATTTTAAACCTAACTGATGCAATTTCTTCAAAAATGCTATCTTCCACAATAGGCGCCAAGACGCTCCCGGGTTATCCAAAACCCGATCCGGGCATACGCCCAAGTTCGAAATCATCATACGAACCTGTTGCAACCTTTATATCCCAATTCCGAGGTCGTTTACTCAAAATTCCAATCCTAGTTCATTTCTTCAATTTTATGCTTTCAAAATGAGAATTTCCATTTAGATTTGACTCCAAACTTCCTGAATTTTAATTCTGATCATACACACAAGTCAATATACCTGAGATGAAGCCGCTCATGGACTCAAACTGCTGAATGACGCGCCGGAGCTCAAATCGATCGGTCGGGTCGTTACAATCTCCCCCACTTAAACATACGTTCGTCCTCGAACGTGCTGAGAACTACACTGAAGTAGTCTGAAATCACTTGTTTAACACATCATGCACCTTCCCATGCTACCACTACTCCGTTGAGCACATTAGCTCGATAATTCTGTAGATATACTTATTTTTTCAAGCAAATAAGCCATTAGGCCCAATTCCAACATCCTGAATTTCCCTGCCAAGCCTGTTTCCATCATACGACCACCATATCAATCTCCACACGCTGTACCCAAACATGACTGCATAACTTTGCTGAATTCACACTTTGCATCACTTTACTCATAGAACCACAATAACATTCTTTAAACATAATAGTCGAAATTCCACGAATCTGATGCTCACATTGCATCTCATGATCTACACAGGTCTTGCTCTAGTTTTTTTTTCAACACCGATACGACTGAAGAGATGTGCCGAAATTCACAACCAACTGCTGAATCAACAATTCATTGGATCTACACTCCTGACAAGTTCCATTACCTTGTCCCAAACCAAAGAATGATTTTTGCTCTATAATATACTTCATATAATCAGTTTGCACTGACAATAAGCCACCTTAGACATAATCAAAAATCCCACAAGACGCCACAATGTGCCAGTATGCTATCAATTCGAACGCGATACAAAAGGAAGGCGAACTCTAGAAGGAACTACTCAACTCGCACACTAACATAGACTTCCTAAACAAACAGGGAAACAGAACACACAAAAGCAAATATGGGCACTGAACTGAACATCACACTATTGCGGCGTGCAACCCGATCCAAACAACATACCCATGGCGGTGTGCCACCCGATCCACATATAGAACTCACATAAGGAGATATACGTCGAGCTGAATAGCTCATCACATCAAAATACTGAATATCGGTCATAAACACACTAAGGTGCATAATATCATTCCCAAGGAAACATATAGCGCTATAGGCTACAAACTCAAGCACAACTGAGGTGCGATACATGATCTAAGTCTCATCCTGCTCATATAACATCACCACTGTGCGGAACCTCAACACATAAGGAATTTACCAAGCCATCTCACAACTCATACAGTGCAATATATCTTTACATGAATTAACTGACCACGAAATAAGACCGTGACTATCCTTCCATAAAGAGCGCATTGCTGAAATAAACACAACTGGCCTGATGTAAGGCTCACTTCCACATTTAAATCTATCCACCGACCTCAAGTCGATCCTGATCGTGCCAAGCTAGGCCAATAATCTTTCACAGGTCCATAACCCAATAAACAGAGTGCCCTCCAGGCATAAATTCTCAAATGGATGATATTACCAAAATCCTCATACTTGGTTTAAATTTCTAATTAATCAAGTGACTACATGTCACACTTATACAATATTCTTGTGGGACAAGCTCCCACCATCTTCCGAAATAATTAACGGGTCTGCACATCCAAACCACCGGCTGCACTAATGCTGAAAAGCGATCAAGAATCCCTAACAAGGATGCAAAGCCTTTCTCACAGAACACCGACCTCAAGTGATACTGATGTCAATACCCATCTTACTCAAAACACTGAAACTCATATACTGCTCATCCGAGATCGTGACATCACAGTCATTGACCAAACTGCAACCTTGGTCCTTACTTCAAATTCCATAGCACTCACTGCACCTCACGTGCCAATATACGATAGACGCGATTTCCATCACAACTCTGGAGCCGCCGATAGGCTAATACTTCATCACATAAGACTTTCCATTTAACTCACTTCAGGAGAACTATAGCAGCATACAGGCGAATCCTCATAATCGTTGAATATGCCAATCTCTAAGTAGTTGTCCAAGCCACCATAACACTTTCTGGGATCCGCCTACTCATAATAGGCCCTAACAAAAGAATGCTTCAGAATAACATCAATCACTGCGGCCGACAAGCCTCACATGCATAACTCGATCACGCTGAACGAACCGATCACTGACACCAGTATACCAACTCAACTATGGCTAATCAATCTACTTCCTTCCAATTTATCCTTGATTGCCTTAGAAATAATAATATCTCCCTTTAACACCTAACTTATTTCAACCAAACTCACCCCGAGTGACCTTAAATCACGAGACCATGCTGTCTCAAATACCATGACCATTTCATGTCTCTCAAATGCTACACCGCAAGTCAAAACATCATAGAACATTCTGTGCCTTTCTTCATAAGCTGCTTCAAAAGCTTGACTCTTAACCGTACTTATAGACTCAAAATCATTAGGCACCACACTTTACCTCTTGAATTAACTAGGACCGCTATTGAGAGCCACCCAGCTCTGACTTGGCCCCGAATGCAACCAACTCTACTGAATTTTATAACATATGAATACCCTCTCGATAAAGCACCTAGAGGGATCACTTCCCTCGAAGCCTGCACCTATACGAGGCATAAATCATGAATCTTCCCTCAAATATGAACATGAGCCAATAAGGCTAACCATAGCATGCATCCAACAATTCATTTACTCAAATTACCACTCATGGTCCTTTTCCGTAGCTGCAATAACCCACCAATACGCCAATAACCAGAATTTACGCAGGTAATAAACCGTGCAATCAGCTAATCAACAGCAAGCTCCCCAACTTGGCTTGAAGCCATAGATCACAACACATATACTTTATTGCTGTCGTAATATCATGGTGAGATTAAACTCACTCCATCATAAGCTCGTAGAAACACGAATCATCTGGAATTTTAACTCTTCTGCATTTCTTGCATTTACTCACACAACAGTTAAGCCCACTCTCTAGGCGACCAATTTTTTTTTTTTAAGTCCTAATTTTTTCAAAAATTTCGGCAGAGCCTTCTTTGTAATTGGTCTTATCCACCTGCCAGAGAATCACCAAAACCATCCTAACAACACATCCACAACTTTACAAAGCATCACAATGCATATCAATTACATAAATCTAAATTGATACATGGACATGCATTGCACCTATTTGAATCATAACACATAGATAATACCCTTCAACCCTCCATTATTGGGCTATTCAACCAAGTAGGAACATATTCTTCCTTTAAATTTTCGACCTTAAAGGTGGTCTCCTTGACTCAACGATTTCGTCATAATACATTTACGAAAGCGATCTCAGCTCCCAGACTTATCTAACTAGGAGACACGAAAAATATTATTCACGCGCCCATAACTCGGGCTTCTCAACAATTCACAATAAGAAATGAATAACTTAACAGTTCATCTACTATCCAGTAGGCTTCTTCGTCACTACCAAGTCGTACAAATACACCTCGCAACACTAGCATACTCATCACGTGGATATCCAACCGCCATTCCGGCTAACAAGGACAATAATGAACATATGAGTTCAAAACACTTGCTCACAAAATCAGCACCTCGGTGCTCAAGCCATTGGCAAAGGTTTGGCCTCAAGTCCTCCAGACTGGTCTAACTTCAAACTCACAGAGATTACACCTCGCCCCTCGATCGGGGAATCAAAAGCCATCGAGACACATCTGATACTGAGCGCTCGTTGGTGCATACGATCACGCGGAAGGAATTTCAAAAGTTTCTTTTCAAGCTGATTCAAGGACGCACGATAAGAATTCAAGAATGTGAAGTTTTCCTAAAGGTTCGGCAGACTCTCGAGGATAAGTAATGACGTCTCCGTACCGATCCGCGAGACTCTACTAAACTGGCTCATGACTCGTGAGACCAAGTAACCTAGGCTCTGATACCAACTTGTCGCGACCCAAATCCCGATCGTGATGGTGCCCAACACACTACTAGGCAAACCCGACCATTATTCAACACTTAACCCAATTTATCAAAAATAGCAGAAAGAAATATCAATTAAGCAAGATTAAAGTACTGAAGATTTTAACAAAATACACAATATAATCTCACTAGGACCCGGTGTCACGAATCTGAGCCTCTAGAATACAGAATATCATCCTAATACACGGTATATCCAAAGTCCGATAATGCGGAAATAAAGAGATAGGATAGGAGGGAGAAGATCAATGGCTGCGAACGCCGTGCAGCTACCTCGATACTCCCAGAGGCTGGATCTGCTGATCAACTGGATCTACTGAGCCTGAGACTGCCCTGGATCTGCACACAAGGTGCAGGGAGTAAAGTGAGTACTCCGACCCAGTGAGTAATAAAAGTAACTACAGTCCGAAGATAAGAAAATCCAGTAAATACACAAAGTAAGCTACAATCCGAATATACAGCAACATATGGAACTGAGCAGCTAAACACCAGTATAAATACAAATACATGAATGCAATGCAATGCATATGATGGTACATTCCAGTACCCACTGCGGCGTGCAGCCCGAGCCATCCATATTTATTTATCGTCGACGGCGCTCACTGGGGGTGTGTACAGACTCCGGAGGGGCTCCTACAGCCCAAGCGCAATATCTTGGTCAGTCATTGTTACCTGACCGGTCAACCATTGTTACCTGACCAATTTATATCATACAGTGCCATTATTACCACTGTTCAAGTATATCATCCAGTGTCATTGTTACCACTATTTCAAGTATATCACACAATGTCATTGTTACCATTGTTTCAAGTATATCACACAGTGTCATTGTTACCATTGTTTCAAGTATATCACACAGTGTCATTGTTACCACTGTTTCAAGTATATCACACAGTGACATTGTTACCACTATTTCAAGTCACTTTATAATCAGTCTAGAAAATAATATAATAAGCCCCTTGGGCATTTACAAAACAGAAGTTCCCATCCCGGAATACATTTAAAAATATCATTTAAGTTTTCAACACTTAGAGTTATGGCTTAGTTTGCAAAACAACATTTAAAACCTTGGACTGAAATTAAATGATATGCAAATCATGCTAAGCAGTAATATCAATCCTCGAAGGATTTTACAAATCGGCACAAGGCCCCAAACATGGCATCAAGCCCAATAATATCAATGAAGTATGTGTATCAATCACCAGTATAGTATAAACATCACACGGGATGGACCAAGTCACAATCCCCAATAGTATCTGACCCCGCACTTGCCATGGAGTGCGTGTCATGCCTCAATATAGCGTTACGATGTGAAAGTCCGGGGTTTCAAACCCTCAGAACAACATTTACATCTATTACTCACCTCAAGATGGCCAAAAGTCTACTCCGCGATGCCCTTTCCTTTCGAATCGACCTCCTCGCGCGTCGAATCTTGCGAAAACCACAAGGAATATATTACAATAGGCTAAGGGAATATAAACCAATCGAAAAGACTCGAAAAATATCGAAAATCACAAAATTTGCAAAACCCGAGCCCCGGGCCCACTTCTCGAAAAATTACTAAAGTCACATCACCGGATTCCTTGTCTCGCCACGAGTCCGTACATATAAAATTTACCAAAATCGGAGTTCATTTGACCCCTCAAATTACCAAATCTTATTTTCAAATCCCTAGGCCTAAATCCTCAATTTTTCTGCAATTTTCATGCTCAAATCCATACATAATTGATGTACTTAACTCAAAATAGGTGGGGATAACTTACCTTAACATTGATGATGAAACTCCCCTCTTGAAGCTCCCCAAAAATCATCCATACTTTGAAGAAATGAAGAAAAGTGAGCTAAATCAATGTATAAAAGAATCTGCATGTGCTTCGTCGAGTTGTACCTTGCACTTGTGCTATACAAGTTGTATATCCTATTAAAATTGTTCCTTGTCGGACACCTTCTGTTTAAACACCCATAACGTCTTGTATAAATATCCAAATGATAAACGGTTTTAATATTTAGAAATTAGACTCAAAGATCTTTAATTTGATAGGTTGTACACCATATAACTCTTTATATATCCCGAGATATGAGCTTTTAAAGTGCATCATAAATTCTGCCGAAATTGCTCCAGCAGCGCTTTTCGATCCATCGTAACTTTCTGAGATAATATCGAAATTGCAGATGGTTTAACTTTCCGTAAACTAGAATATATGGGCTACAATTTTCGTGTTTTGCACTTTTTCTGATTTCTTATAGATTACAAGATATGAGTTTTCAAACTGGACTACTCGCACCTAAAATTTTTTGGGCACAGCAGAATTTTCTGCAATTTTTCCTAAGTCCGAAATCACTCCGAGACACCTCCGAAACACCTCCGAAACACTCCCGAGCCCTCGGGGCACCAAACCAAATATGAACACTGACTCTAAAATATCATACGAACTTGCTCGAGCGATCAAATCGCCAAAATAACATCAAAATCAATGATTTGAGCCTTAAATCCAAGAATTTTTTCAAATTTCATAAACTTTCAAATTTTCCAATTTAAGGCCGAAACCCGTCAAAAAACATCCGTTTGTAACCAAACTTTACAGGAAGTGCTTAACAAACATATATGACCTGTAACGTGCGTCGGAACCAAAATACGAGCCCGATACCATTACTTTCTGATCAAATTTCATTTTCATTTTCCTTAAACATTTTCAGAAAATAATTTCACGAAAAAATTCATTTCTCGGGCCTGGGACCTCGCAATTCGATTCCGGAAACACGTTCAAATCCCATATATTTCTATGGACCTTTCGAGACCAAAAAATCACGGGTCCGGGTCCGGGTCCGTTTACCAAAAATGTTGACCAAAGTCAACTTTAACAATATTAAATATCAAAATTTTTCAAATTTTTCCCATAATTCATATATTTCAACACAAAGATATTCCGGACACACTACTAAGTCCCAAAGAACCTAACGAAGCTATCCAAACCATAAAATTCACATTTCGAATTCGATATCAAAATTTCCACTTCCGGCCAAATTTTCTCAAAAACCTTCAATTTTCCATCTTTAGCCGAACGACTCCAAAATGACTTACGGACCTCCGAATTCACTTCCGATCGTGCTCCCAAATCCAGAATCACCATACAGAGCTACTCCCAGTCTCGGAATCCCAAACGGACATCAATAACACTGAAATGCATTTTAAACCAAACTGATGCAATTTCTTCAAAAATGCTATCTTCCACAATAGGCGCCAAGACGCTCCCGGGTTATCCAAAACCCGATCCGGGCATACGCCCAAGTTCGAAATCATCATACGAACCTGTTGCAACCTTCATATCCCAATTCCGAGGTCGTTTACTCAAAATTCCAGTCCTAGTTCATTTCTTCAATTTTATGCTTTCAAAATGAGAATTTCCATTTAGATTTGACTCCAAACTTCCTGAATTTTAATTTTGACCATACACACAAGTCAATATACCTGAGATGAAGCTGCTCATGGCCTCAAACTGCTGAATGACGCGCCGGAGCTCAAAACGACCGGTCGGGTCATTACAATTATGATCGGGTACGATATGATGATGATGATGCCCACTGACGCGAATGTTTTAAAGGTTTATATATTTATACATATGTATCGTGCATTTCATGTCAGTATCCCTCATAGGTACTAAGATATACCATATATTTTCTATCCTTGCTTACATTACTGATCGTATTTATGGTTCCCTGCCTTACATACTCAGTACTTTATTCGTACTGACATCCTTTTATTTGTGGACGCTGCATGTCGTGCTGCAGGTCCTGATAGACAGGCAGGTGCAGCTCCCCCACAATAGTAGGCTTTCTAGTTCAGCGGTGATTGGCGAGATCCCTCCTCCGGACTTGCCTTGGTCTTGGTATGCATTTTTGTTATAGACATTATGGGTATGTCGGGGCCCTGTTCCGGCTATGTTGCAGCACTTATGTTCCTTTAGAGGCTCATAGACAAGTGTCATCTTATGTATAGTTTGGTATGCCTTGTCGGCTGATTTTTATTGTATAGTCTTTCATGGTAGCGTGGTAGCTCATACCTTATATGTAGTTTCTTGATTGTCTGGTCATCCCCTGCTATATATGTTCATGTCGTCATATTTTATTGCTGGTTTTCCATGATCTAGGTCTACCATTTATATTGATCTCGTCAGCCCTAAAAGATAATAAAGAAGGTTAGATGAAATGTACGTTGGTGCTCGGCAAGTATGGTCGGGTGCTAGTCATGGCCCTCCAGTTTGGGTCGTGACATAAATGCAAAGTAAAGAATAGGAGAGCACAATAATTAGCCTTGGCTTGGAGTCGACTAACTTAGAACAGTAGTAAGTAACAAATAAAGAGAGCGGAAAGTCTTGAGTGTGAGAGAGAGTTTTTGAACCAATGTGTTCGTGTCTTGTGTTAATGAAAGAGCAGGGTACTTATAGTTTGAAAACAGGTAGAAAATAAGGCAGTAATCATAGTTCAACAATAATCATGGAACTATGTACTAATTAGAATCAAATCAGTATAAGTACTTCCCTTTAGTTAAGGAGTTAAATAACCAATAAGGAAAAAAATCAATGTATGACCTATAAGGACAGACTTCAAATACAGTAGGTATAGAGTAAACAATTATGGCTAGGTTCATAAGGTTCTAATTAAGGAAATAGCATAAGAGTTAATTAACAGCATAGTCAATCACCTAATAAGGCAAGAGAATGATGTAAAGGTCGAAAATCAGAAAGGGTATCAATCACAGGAAATCAATAAAAGGTATCAATCACAGGAGATCAGGGATTTAACTAGAAATAGTATTGATTAGAGTAAATTTCCACAAATTTCCAACAAACAAAGTAAACATAATATAGGCAGGAGAAGCAAAATTAGAAACCCTAATGAGCACAAGGAGGTAGAAAATCATAGAAGCTCATAACATATTCATAAGAAACAGGTATACATACAAATCAGATAAGCGAAGACAACTTCAGAACCCCGGATTAAAACAAAAATAATTAGGGTTTTCAACATGATGAAGCAGATAAAAGGAAAAACTTAAATAAACTGCTTAAACATGGTAGAAATCATAGAATAATACTGAAAATTAGAGGAAAAATCATTTTGAAAAGGGGTTGAGAAAACCTAGTTTCGAAGATGAAGAGGCGTTATTGAAAAATCAGGAATATTATTAGGAAAATAGTAAAGATAACTCGAAATATACTCAGATCTATGGTAGATCTGAAAAGTCAAGAGATGAGTTAGGGTTTCAAAGAAAGATAACCGAGAGATGGAGAGATTCCGGCTTAGAAGCCATGGATCTAGCCGGAAAATAGAAAAATCTTGCTCACACGGGTAAAGGTGACCGGAGAACATGAAGAATTTGACAATAGGTGTGAGTGAACAGCCACTGGTCCCTTGATGACCTTTGAGATGGAAAGAATCTGGCGTGTGGCGGAGCCATGGAGGCTAGGGGTGGTGGTGGAACCACCACTGATACTTGCGAGCCAGCGGCCGACACGTAGGAGTCGTGGTTATGCAAAAAGCTTGAGACAGAATGAGAGAGTGTAACGGCGGAGTGATAGAGCAAATATGAGGGTTTATGGGGGTAGTCTATTAGGTTAAATTAGGAAAGGGGGGATCTGGACTGTTGATTAGAATTGATCAACGGTCCATATTGGACTAGAGATTGGGTCGGGTAATTTAGGAATTGGGATTTGGGGTATTGGACTGATTTAATTGGGGTTTTGGCGGATGGTTTTATTAGGTTAAAATTGAAATGTAATTCGCGATTTGTTAAATACCCAATTAATTTAAATAAAACAATTTACAAAAGTAAATTTCAGGCATAAAAATAGTTTAAAATGATTACTTAGTATTTAAAAATACAAATGATTAATTTCTTGGTAAAAATAGTACAAAATCATATGATTGGTCTATAATTGCAGAGTTATTGCAATTATAGCCAAAAGATGTCAATTTGGATAATTATGGAATAATTTGGTTTAAATAGGATGATAAACAATATATTAAATCATTAAATGCTTTTGAAATCACTTGTGATGCAATTTTGTAATTATTTACTGGAAATAAAATGCTGGACAAATTAATAAAAATATAGGAAAATTGTGGAAAAATACCAATTGTTATTAATGCATGTTTTTGAAGGTATATGTGCAATTTTAAAATATTATAGGGATAAAATTGGTATCAACAGCTACCCCTCTTTACCCGGGAAGGATGAAAGAGTTTTTGGATAAAGAAAAGATGGCCAATTTTGACCGAACAAGATGGTTTGGGAGATTTAGGCCGCACTCTGGTTTCTAAGCTGCCTACATATCCTTGGTTTTACAGGAATATACCGATGAAGTCATTACCAGAACGGTGTAGGAGAATGGTTAGGTTTGATATGGCTGAGAGAACTGGAGCGGGATAGCTCCTGCTGGGATAGCCATTGCTCGCTAGGTTACCTGCAAATAAAAGCAATACAAGCGTATGATGTGCATAAATTTAAACATGATGCAGGTTCCCGTTGGACTATAAAATTTGTCTTCGGACCGTTAGGGATGATGTCCTGGGCCATGAATTGTTTGATGAGATATTCGTAGGCCATGAAATGATGTTCTCGGCCCTTGATAAAGTGCCTCCGAACCATGACGCCTTTGAATAATGGTATGCAAATTTGAAGGATTCTCAGGCCATGGCATGGTATCTTCCGGCTATGAGGATGACGCCTTTGGATAGATTGGCGATATTTCAGCCTATGACATGCAATAATATGATGTTAACAAGACAAGGCTTAGTCTTTGTGAAATGGAGGGTAGTGCTTAGCCCGAACAAAAAACAAATAAATAGTACTAAAAAAATAAAGCAATATTCGCGCAAAAAGAGACAGCACTTAGTTCCATGCAAATGGGGAGACAGGAATTAGCCTCATGTAACTAGTGAGGCAGGGATTAGCCTCATTCAAATATGGAGGCAAGGATTAGCCTCAAGCAGCTATGGTGGCAAGTATTAGCCTCATGCGGGTATGGAGGCAAGGATTAGTGACATGCAAATAAGGAGGCAAGGATTGACCTCATGCAAATAAGGAGGCAAGGATTGACCTCATGCAAATAAGGAGGCAAGGATTAGCCTCCTTGAAGTATGGAGGCAACGATTAGCCTCATGCAAGTATGGAGGCAGGGATTAGCCTCATGCAAATACGAAGACAAGGATTAGCCTCATGCAGATAGGGTGGTAGGGATTAGCCTCATGCAAATAGGGAGGCAAGGATTAGCCTCATGCAGATCGGGATGCAGGGATTAGCCTGATACAAATAGGGAGGCAGGTATTAGCCTCACGCAGGTATGGAGGCAAGGATTAGCCTCATACGAATAGGGATGCAAGGATTAGCCTCATACAAATAGGGAGGCAAAGATTAGCCTCGTGCAAATAGGGAGGCAAGGATTAGCCCTGTGCAAGTAGGTAGGCAAGGATTAGCCTCATGCAGAGCAAGTAGTAAGTAAGAGTAGCATATGTCTTAGCTGGAGATGTATACTCTGTGTCTAATGGCCTGATTGATAGTAATCTTGCTACGTGCATAAATTTGCTACGTGCAATCTGTGAGGGGAGGTTGGTTCGTGCTTCGTCTGCTAGCCTTACTTTGCTCCGTTTTGAAAGCCTTTTCAAATTCCCCTGGGTGACGCCTGACTGTTATGGAAATAGAGTTTTTGAAAATTTGCAATTATTGATAAAAATAAAGTTCTTTTAGAAACGTATTGATATATCAAGTAATTTTTTATGAACTAGTGACTGTAACACATCTCAAAGGCACTGCAACTCACTTGTATTGTAATTTTTAGGGTCCTTCTCAAAATTTTGCCCTAGTTTGATATATGATCCTTTGGCTGTTTGCGGATAATAGGCCTTGCTAAACCTTCTTAACCAATTTTTGATTTTCTGGCATGCGCTGGCATCAGCTGGACTTGCTCCGGAATTTTGAGGGTCCCCTCCAAAATTCTCTCCTAGCTTCTGATCTTGAGAGAAATGGAAATTTTATTATGATATGACCAAACCCATAAGGATGCCTACGTATCCCCTTTTGAACGGGAATTAGGTCAAGCGTACTTCAATTACATAAAATTAGGAAATGTGAATAATCTAAGCATAGTATCTCTTGACTGTGTCTGAATTGATTGGTTTTGGCCAGACTTCTCCGTCCATTTCTGCAATTGTGAATGCTCCTCCTGTTAGTACCCTACGAACCGTGAATGAACCTTGCTAGTTGGAAGAGAATTTCCCTTTGGCTTCATTTTGATGTGGTTAGATTTTCTTCAATACCAGCTGCCCTGGTGCGAACTGCGTTGGTTTGACCCTTTTGTTGAAATATCTGGACATTCTATTATGATAAAGTTGGCAATGACATACTGCATTCATCCTCTTTCTGTCGATAAGGGCTAATTGTTCATAGCGACTTCTTATCCACTCTACGTCGCTGAGTTCCTCTTCCTTTATGATTCTTAAGGAAGGAATCTCCGCCTCTCCTGGGATGAAAGCCTTGGTGCCATGAACCAGCATGTAGGAAGTTGCCCCGGTTGATGTGCAAACCATGATGTGGAATCCCAGTAAAGCAAAAGTTAACTTCTCATGCCATTGTTTGTGGTTCTCTATCATTTTTCGTAGTATCTTCTTGATGTTTTTGTTGGCGGCTTCTACGGCTCCATTCATCTGAGGTATGTAGGCCGTGGAATTATTTTACTTGATTTTGAAAGTTTCACACATAGCTTTCATCAAATTACTATTGAGATTGGCGGCATTATTAGTAATAATGGATTCGGGAACACCGAATCGGCAAACAATTCGATCTTTGACAAAATCTACGAAGACTTTCTTGGTTATAGATCTGTAACATACAGGCTCTACCCATTTTGTGAAGTAATCAATGTCTACCAGAATAAACCTGTGTCCGTTTGAAGCAGTGGCCTCCATATGACCTATAACATACATTCCCTAGGTGGTGAATGGCAAAGGTAAGCTTGTTGCATTGAGCTCATTTGGCGGCACTTTTATCATATCGGCATGCACATGACATTGAAAGCATTTGTGGACATATTGAATGAAATCTATCTCCATAGTCATCCAAAAGTAATCTACCCTGACTATCTTCTTAGCTAAGATGAAACCATTCATGTGTGGGCCACGGGTCCCGGCATGCACGTTCTCAAAAAGTTTAGAAGATTCATTTGTGTCGACACACCTTAGTAAACCCAAATCAGGAATTCTTCTGTACAAGTTCCCTCCGTTGTGGAAGAAGTGATTTGACAATCTCCGGAGTGTGCGTTTCTGAGTGTGATTTGCATGCTCCAAGTGTTCACCTTTCAATAAGTACTTCTTGATGTCATGGAACCAACGCCTTCCATCCGTTTCTTTTTCAACATGAGCACAATATGCCGGTTGATTATGGATCCTCACCGGAATGGGACCAATGTAATTCTTGTCCTGATGTTGTATCATAGATGACAAAGTGGCCAATGCATCGGCAAAGTCATTCTGAATATTCTGGGCACATGACGGAATTCTATCTTCGTGAACCTCTTTCTCAATTCCTACACATGATGCAGATATGGCAATATCTTGGAATTCTTTGTGGCCCATTCTCCTTGTACCTGGTGCACAAGTAAATCTGAATCACCGATCACCAGCAGCTCCTGAACGTTCATGTCGACTGCCATGTTGAGTCCTAGTATGTAGGCTTCATATTCTACCATGTTGTTGGTGTAGAGAAATCTGAGTTGAGTAGATACCGGATAATACTGACCCGTTTCTGATATCAAAACTGCTCCAAATTATTCTGAATTATTCCAAATTATTGTTTCCAAATATGGCTAATATATTTGATATCAAAGATAATACTGACCCGTTTCTGATATCAAAACAGCAAAGTCATTCTGAATTATTTCCAAATTATTGTTATGATGATTTATTCATCTAATTTCTATACATATGCCAAAATATGGCTAATATATTTTGTATGCATTTTTATAATTAAATTTAGTATTTTTAAGCTAAATTGTACATAATTGTAATGTTGGCCCATTTTAATGAATAATTATATTTTATATGTGTAAAATTGCCCATATATTTTTAAAATGATAGTTACATATTTTAAATCATTTTGGTATAGAAAAAGTATTTTCAGAAAACTATTTATTATTTATTATAATTAAAATATGGAAAAATTGGCTATTTAATTTATAGCCAAATTTAGCTTTCAATTTTAGCCAAATTGGACCCAATCCCCAGCCCAATTTCCCACCCAATCAACCCGGAACCCATTTACCCGATTAAATCTTAGCCGTTGATCTCCAAGATAAACGGCCCATATAACTTCTTACCTTTTTTAATTCATACAACCCCTTAACTCTAGGTCATTTCCCAAATCTGTCGCCTTGAGATGCTCTCATCTCTCTCTTCTCTCTCAACCTAACCCTAATCTTTATTCAACCACTTCCTCCCTCTTCGGCCATCTCTGGCGACCACCTAACAACCCCAAGCCTCCAATGGTCCCTTCATCGCCTTGCTCATCATCTTTGAGGCCTTAAAGGGCCCTGGGCCATGCCGTTTGTATATAGGGTTTCTGGTTTGGTTGTTCACGACTTCTCCGGGGTGATTTTGGGCAAAATCACACCATATATGTTACGATCTATGAAGCCTATAACAAGTTCTTCCGTTTCTATTTGGGTTTCCTTAGAAACCCTAACATTCGTTTATATCTCTCAGATCTGTGCTCTTTCTATCGATTTAGGTCTGTTTCTTTCTATGTTTTACACTATTCTCAAACTTCTTCTGAAAAATCCTCAACTTTAAACAATTTTACTTTCATTAAAGTTAGGGTTTCTCGGTGTTCCGTCTATACTTGTTTAAACCGATTTTTCTTTATGTTCAAACCTCTTTCCTCGCATATCTTGACTGATTTTATGTTCTTAATGCTTTTTCAACTAGACTCGATTAAAATCCCTAATTTCTTAGATCTTCTTTGTTTTGTTCTGTGTGTTAGCATGACTACTTGATTTTTGTTAAGTTTCTGTGGTTACCATGCTTCAAATGGGCTTTCTACTGAGTCTTTAGCCTACTTGTATCACCTCTGTGTGATTGTATTCATCTTGATTGTGTATCACTTGCTTCTTTCTGTCGATATGGATGACCTTGCCCGTTTGCAGCGTCTGTTTATTCTTCTCTATTTATATGTTAAAATATAGAATCATAACTCCCTCTTGATTGATTTTGATTTCCTTAATTGATGGTTTGATTGAAATATTTACTTTTAAAACCCTAAAATTCTACCTCATCTGTTTAAATTGACTGATTCCCTACCTTATTTGCTGAGTATTTTATTCTGACTAAATCCTTTTCTTAATTGGAATTTGCTGAACTTAGTCCCAATTGACTACTCTATCCTTACTGAATTTTGATCCTTCCCTTTTAATCATGTACTGATCTTTCTTTCCTTATATACTGGTTCTTATCGTTTGAGTTAACTCCCTTAACTTAAGGAGTACTTACCTTGATTTCTAACTGACTGATTCTTAGTTCCTTAATTACCATGATACTATGATTCTTACCTTATTTTACTACATGTTTTCAACTATAAATACTCTAGTCTTTCATTAGCATAAACACGAACACTTGGTTTAAAAAACTATCTCTCTAACTTAAAATCTCTACTTTATCACTTGTTCTATCTGCTACTGTTATCCGGCTGCAAGCCAAGGATAACCATTTGTGCTCTCTTGTCCTTTCATTCTTCTTACTCTCCTCTTCACTAGTAGGTCCTAGTTTCAATTTAAAGTTCCAACAACAACATGTTTCTCCTATTGTTTCAGTTTCTCTTGTTTTTGGTTTGCTTCTATTTGTGGTTCTGTTGGGAAATTTGTAGTTAAGAGTTACATTATCAGTATGTTATTATGTCTTCCCCTTCCTTTAGATTAGTACATTCCCCTTATGTGTGTTTCTGAGCATGCCTTACCATTTATCTCTTACTTGTTGTGTACTTACCATTTTATATCCCAAGGATCCCCAAATCCCTATCACTCATCTATGTGTTTGTGTTCTTCATGACTAGTTCTGTGACTATGCCAGTGTCAGCTATTTCTGAGCATGTCTAAACCAGTTCTAAAACCTTTGCTGGGTTATGTGTTCGCAGCCAAATGCTCTATGTGTCCCAAACCCCTTAACCCATGTGTGGCTACTGAATTCACTTAGTTTTGTGAACTAGCTGTATATGATCCTATCCTAAGGGGTTTGAACTTTGTTGACTGCTCCAATCTCTTTTCCAAACAACCCCTGTTGCTTTACTAAATTACTTTCAAGACAGACTATCTAATACAGTCTTTTACTGAACCTTTTTTAACTTGTGTCCTTCACTTTCACTTTACTCTTAATCAATAAGTTTTGCCCCCTCTAGCATGTGTACTGCCTTGGGATCATTTTGACAGCCCTCTGAACTCTGGCATACCAAGGCTGGCCTTTCCACACTGCACTTGTTCAATTCTTTGGTTATTAGTCTAGGTGTAAGCATTGCTCGGGGTCCTTGAGACCCTTAGGGAACTTTGATGCACCTAGACTCTCATTTGTCTATGGAATTGAGGATTATGAGACCATTGGAGGCTTTGAGAAACCTGGGCCTACTTGAAGCCTCCCTATAAAATTGCTTCTTCATTTTCTATTTCTACTTATGTAATTCATTCACTGGCCTTTAATAGTTTGTAAACAGATATTTGAGGTATTTAGTAAAAGGGATGGGTAGATGTATACTTTATGGGGTAATACGGGTAGAAATCCTGCTCTTAAGATTCTACTTTTAAAGTCAGTCTACTTTACTCAATAGAAAAAATGCTCATAGGGTTTCACTCTATTATCTGATTGCTTTGCCTAAATAGAAAACATGCTCATAGGTTTCCTCTTCAATATGATTACTTCGCCTAATAGAAATCATATCCATAGGATTTCACTTTTGTGTTTGTTTTCATCAAGTAAAAACCATGTCTATAAGGTTTTGCATTCTCACATGTTAGAAACCATCTTTATAGGTTCCAAACAATCATGTCTTAAATTATTTCAATAATAGATGTCATGCCTATAGGACTCAATTCCGATTCAGTTATAATGAGTATTTTTCTATGTTGCTGCAAATCAATTAAAATCAGTAATCCAGCTAGATATTATTCCTCTAGGGATGTCTACTCGCAATACTGTCTGATAATTTAATTTTGCCTAACAAATCAACTTCATTACGCCTAGTTCATTTTTAAACTGGTCTTATTAAGTATTAAGTGTTTTCTGAAACAAGCTCTTTCAAATTGACTCAACCTCATTAGATATCATACCTATAGGTATTAAAGGAGTCTAATTCAAAATCTATTTGTTATATGCATTAACATAGATACCAGTATTCTGCATATAGGCAAGCCTTAGGGCATTTTCAACAATTGCATGTCTCTAAAACGGTCTCTATCGCTTAATGTTTTTGATTCTAACAGGCTTTTAAAATGAGTCCCTAGGCAAATACTAGAGTATAATTTCTAAGTCTAAAAAAGTTTTTGGTTGTTTCTGCATATTCACTTAGATATTCCGCTTTAGGACATTTTCTAATAAAGACCTTAACTGTGTTTGAGTCGTGCTGTTTATGTATTTGTTTGAGGTTGAAACTTTGAGCCTTTTAATTTCTCCCATTATGTGAAAGTCCTAAATATTTTGACTGTCGTCTTAGAATTTTTGCCTTTCTAAACCTTTGGGGTACATATAGAACTACCTATAGGTAGAGATCCTAACTCCCTCCGGGACCATTAAGAAGGGACGGGTAGCCGCATGCAATAGAAACCATTGACCAAACATTCGCTTTGCATGACTAATAAGGGTCTGGGAAGGGTAGACATGGGATATGATGACTATGCGTTAATATCACGTGTAGCCCCTCATTGAGGAGTGTTTACCGGACATTACGTGGGGTGATCCATCGCCTTGCCATAATCTTTGAGGCCTTCAAGGGCCCTTGGCCATGCCGATTTGTATCTATGGGTTCTGTTTAGTTGTTCACAGCTTCTCCGGTGTCATTTTGGGCAAAATCACACCATATATGTTACGATCTTTGAAGCTTAAAACAGGTTCTTCCGTTTTAATTTGGGTTTCCTTCGAAACCCTAACTTTCGTTTATATCTCTCAGATATGTGCTCTTTCTAACGATTTAAGTCTGTTTCTTTCTATGTTTTGCACTATTCTCAAACTTCTTCTGAAAAATTATCAACTTTAAACCGTTTTACTATCTTTAAAATTAGGGTTTCTCGGAGTTCCTTCTACACTTGTTTAAACAGATTTTTCTTTATGTTTAAACCTCTTTCCTCGCATATCTTGACTGATTTTATGTTATTAATGCTTTTTCAACTCGATTTTGTTAAAAGCCTTAATTTCTTAGATCTTCTTTGTTTTTTTCTATGTGTTAGCATGACTACTTGATTTTTGTTAAGTTTCTGTGGTTACCATGCTTCGAATGGGTTTTCTACTCAGTCTTTAGCCTACTTGTATCACCTCTGTGTGATTGTATTCATCTTGATTGTTCATCTTTTGCTTCTTTCTGTAGATATGTCTAACCTTGCCCATTTGCTACGTCTGTTTATTCTTCTCTATTTATATGTTAAAAATAGAATCATGACTCCCTCTTGATTGATTCTGATTTCCTTAATTGATGGTTTGTTGAAAGATTTTTTTTTTAAAATCCTAAAATTCTACCTCGTATGTTTAAATTGACTAATTCCCTACCTTATTTGTTGTGGTATTTTATTCTAACTGAATCCTTTCTTTAATTGGAATTTGCTGAACTTAGTCCTAATTGACTACTCTATGCTTACTAAATTTTGATCTTTTCCCTATTAATCATGTACTAATCTTTCTTGCCTTATATATTGCTTCTTACCATTTGAGTTAACTCCCTTAACTTAAGGAGTACTTGCCTTGATTTCTGACTGACTTATTCTGAGTTCCTGAATTACCATGCTACTATGATTCTTACCTTATTTTACTACCTGTTTTCAACTATAAATACTCTAGTCTTTCATTAGCATAAACACGAACACTTGGTTTCAAAAACTATCTCTCTTACTAAAAATCTCTACTCTCTCTCCTGTGCTATCTGCTACTGTTATACGGCTGTATGCCAAGGTTAACCATTTGTGCTCTCTGGCTATTTCATTCTGCTTACTCTCCTCTTCACTAGTATGTCCTAGTTTCAATTTAAAGTTCCAACAACAGCATGATTCTCCTATTATTTCAGTTTCTCTTGTTTTTGGTTTGCTTCTATTTGTGGTTCTATTGGGAAATATGTAGTTAAGAGTTACATTATCAGCATGTTATTATGTCTTCCCCTTCCTTTAGTTTAGTACATTCCCCTTATGTGTGTTTCTGAGCATGCCTTACCATTTATCTGTTACTTGTTGTGTACTTACCATTCTATATCCCGTGGATCCCCAAATCCCTATCACCCCTCTAGGTGTTTGTCTTCTTCATGACTAGTTATGTGACTATGCCAGTGTTAGCTATTTCTGAGCTTGTCTAAACCAGTCCTAAAACCTTTGTTGGGTTATGTGTTTGCAGCCAAATGTTCTATGTGTCCCAAACCCCTTGACCCCTGTGTGACTACTGAATTTACTTGGTTCTGTGAACTAGCTGGGTATGATCCTATCCTAAGGGGTTTGAACTTTGTTGACCGCTCCAATCTCTTTTCCAAATAATATCTATTGCTTACTAAATTACTTTCAAGACAAACTTTCTAATATAGTCATTTACTGAACCTTTTTTAACTTGTGTCCTTCACTTTCACTTTACTCTTAGTCAATAAGTTCTGCCCCCTCTACTATGTATACTACCTTGGGATCCTTTTGATAGCCCTCTAAACCCTGGCATACTGAGGTTGGCCTTTCCACACTTCACTTGTTCAATTCTTTTGTTATTAAGTCTAGGTGTAAGCATTGCCCGGGGTCCTTGAGACCCTTAGGGAACTTTAATGCACCTAGACTCTCATTTATCTATAGAACTGAGGCTTATGAGACCATTGGAGGCTTTGGGAAACCTGGTCCTACTTGAAGGCTCCCTATAGAATAGCTTCTTGATTTTCTATTTCTACTTATGTAATTCATTCACTGGCCTGTAATAATTTGTAAACAGATATTTGGGGTATTTAGTAAAAGGGACGGGTAGATATAAATACGGGTTGAAATCCTGCTCTTAGGATCTTACTTTTAAAGTCTGTCTACTTTACTCAATAGAAAACATGCTCATGCGGTTTCACTCTTTAATATGATTGCTTTTCCTAAATAGAAAACATGCTCATAGGTTTGCTCTTCAATCTGATTGTTTCACCTAATAGAAATCTGATTGTTTTCACATTAAGTATAAACCATGTCTATAAGGTTTTGCATTCTGACATGTTCGAAACCATGTTTATAGGTTCCAAACAATCATGTCTTAAATCTGCTCAATAAAGATGCCATGCCTATAAGACTCAATTCTGATTCAGTTTTAATGAGTATTTATGTTACTGTCTGGTAATTTAATTTAGTCTAACAAATCAACTTCATTATGCCTAGTTCATTTTTAAACTTGTCTAATTAAGTATTAAGCGTTTTCTGAAACAAGCTCTTTCAAATTGCCTCAACCTCATTATATATCATGCCTATAGGTATTAAAGGAGTCTATTTCAAAATCCTTTTGTTTTCTGCATTAACACATACACCAGTATTCTGCATATAGGCAAGCCTTAGGGCGTTTTCAACAATTGCATTTCTCTGAAACTGTCTCTGTCGCTTAACGTTTCCGATTTTAACAGGCTTTTAAAAAAAGTCCCTTGGCAACTACTAGGGTATAATTTCTGAGTCTAAAAAAGGTTTTGGCTATTTCTACATATTCACATAGATATCCTGCTTTAGGACATTGTCTAATAAAGACCATAACTGTGTTTGAGTCATGATGCTTATGTGTTTGCTTGAGGAGGAAACTTTGAGCCACTTAATTGCTCCCATTATGTAATAGTTCTAAATGTTTTGACCATCGCCTTAGAATTTTCGTCTTTCTAAACCTCAGGGGTACGTCTAGAACTACCTATAGGTAGAGGTCCTAACTCCCTCCAAGACCATTAAGAAGGAACGGGTAGCATCACACAAATATTAACCATTGACCAAACACTCGCCTTGCATGACCAATAAGGGGATGGAAAGGGTAGACATAGGATGTGATGACTAGCATTAATGTCACATGTACCCCCTCATTGAGGAGTGTTTTCCGAACATTATATGGGGTGATCCTATAGGATAACCAAACCTTTACAACTTGTCCAAACCTTTATTTTGTTACTCTAGTTATCTATCATGCTTTACTTGCAATTTATTTGATTCGACTATTTATATGGACTAATTTATGAATATAAGTTCAGCTGGGACCCACAGTTGTGGACAAAAAAGGGTGCCTAGAACCTTCCCCTTGAGGTTACTTCGAGCCCTTACCCTAATCTCTGGTAATGCAAACCAACACAAGAGTTAATCACTCTAGGTGACCTAAAGCACCATAATCTGTTAGGTGGCGACTCTTCAAATACCCAATTCCCAAAAAGAAATGAGTCATTACACCCCTTAAATGTCGAAACCTGGACCTCTTCCCGCCAAAAAGGGGAGGGAAAAATTGGGCGCGACAGGTAAGTAGGTGGAGGTGTTTTGTATGTTGCTGGAGGGGTTTGATAAATAAGTGTAGATTTTGGGCCTTGAGCCACCATTACTGTTCCAACATCTTTCCTCTTTCATATGCCGCCTAACTGCAATGCCTTATTTGTGGCTTGTAGTGCCTCGAAGTTCGTTACCATCTAGCTCTAGATTCTTTCTTCGATTGTTTCTCCAAGTTTTATGATGTCATAGAATTTGTGATTTTTTATAACCATCAACCTTTCATAATATTGCAGATCCTGTGCTCTGACGAAGAATTCATTCATCTGTTCTTTGTTCAAAGATGGCCTGACCTTGGCCGCTTTCGACCTCCAACGAGTAGCATACTCACAGAAAGTCTCAGTAGGTTTCTTTTTAAGATTATGTATAAAACATCTAGTGTGTTCTCTATGATAACCTAAACTGGTCCATGAAATCTAATGCCATATTTACCCAATTAGACCATTTCTTGGGATCCTGGCTGATATACCAAGACAAAGCATCCCCAATAAGACTCCTCATAAAGAGCTTCATCCAAATCTTTTCATCTTTCCCGAACCCGACAAGCTTATCACAATAGGTCCTTAGAAGAGCCCTGGGATCACCTATGCCGTCAAATATCTTGATCTTGAGAGGTTTTTACTCCTCAGGCAGTTCCACATCTAGTTGTATGCACAGGTCTTCGTAGTTTAAACCATCTATTCCTCTGTCACCTTCAATACCTTGAACTCAGCTTGTTAACTTCTTGAGTTCTTCAGCCATGCTTTTAATGAGCAGGTCTTTCTCGGAGGATCCTAGTGTATAGGAGATTCATTGGGTATAGTGAGGTACGGTTCCACATATATAGAGTTGCTTTGATGGGTGAGAGGGACTTGGGTATAGTGATGGTCATTGGTGGAGTTTTGGGGATTGGGAATGGGTTGTGGTGTGTTTTGGGCAGTGTGGTAAGTGGTGGTTGGTGGATACTGAATTGGTTGATGGTGATGTTGTGGCAGAGTTGGTATTGGCAGTGGATTGAGTTTTGGGGTGGAGTTGTGTATTGATTTGGCGCGGGAGGATCTTGGTTTTGTGTGTTCTGAGGAGGTGCTAGGTTCTTTGTGTTTTGTTGGTGGATGTCAGGGACATTTAATGTGAATGAAAAGTTTGCCAAATTGCGAACCTGCTCAAGTTCACCTTGCAGTTCAAGTATCTTTTGTTCCAGTCTCAAGACTAGATCATTTGGGGCCAGAGTACTATGGCTATCTGAGGTTTCTACGTTCTCAATATTCTCCTTTCGGATACCAATTAAGTCATCCATTTTTGCTTTTCCTCTGCTTTTTGTGTTGCTCAGAGGAGGAGGAGGTGGAGGGCCTCTAGATCTGGTGTAGTATGCTGACAGGACTAGTATAAGTGAACCAACCCAAGGGGATGTGAATAATAATAAAAAATAAGCAAAAACAAAAAGGTAACAAGTCAGTGGGGATCATGAAATATTTGCAGTATTTAAACACATATTGCGGAAATGTAAACTCATGTCCTACTCTAGGAACCTCGTTGTGCCCGAGGTAGGCCTAGCGACAAATAAATTTGGAAAACTTTTAATGCCAATAAATGCTTCATTTCATAATATAAAAATAGACGAATCCCAAACGACATTAAGACAATAAAAATAAGTCACTACTGGCACTTGGCTTTATAACATTTGGAAAGTGAGTAAACCTAATCTATTTGATCTTAGAAAGACCTTCCTAAAGTTGAATGCCCTCGTTGATCAAATCCTCTAGTTCTCGTAGGTTCACCAGTAAGAATGCTTTTTCCAAATGTCCTCCTTCATTTCCCTCAACGTTTTGGCAGTCGATGACTTTATTCCTCACTTTTCCTTCCAACTTCAACAAGCTGTATTCAAGATATTCTAGCTTCTCGCTAGATTTGGCGGCCCTCTCTTTCCATTCATTGATTTGGTCATCTAATGGAAGATTCCTCCACCAGTCTATCAAGAGTGAGGGTGTGCTAACCATACCGATACTGGGGCCCTCATACCTCATTTTCTATAAAGAAAAAGGGTTAGGCCTTACCCCCACCAGACTCGACTATTTATACATTTACAATCAGTATATAGGCATTTAGTTCTCCAAATTAATGCACATAACATGGTTGTGTCCGTTGGGATTATGAAAAACCTGATGGACTTTTGGATAAGGGTTATCTTAAAGGATCATTATGTGGACAACGTATGGATTCGACTAGGTTTGACCATGATGCATGCACAATTTTGACCAGAGTAAGTCTATTATGGGGTCTTAGACTGGTACCCTTAAGCAGATAACTTGAGGGGGAAGGCACGGAACTATCGACTGCACCGCTGATCGACTGGTTTTACCGCAAATAAGTCTTCCGAATTGAAGGGTAATAAATAAGAAGAACGTAACCACTCATTAGGCGTTGCTATAGGATTTGACATGCACAAGTGGAATATGATGTGAAGTATGATTTATGCAACAACTAATAACATTTAGTCAAGTATTTGCACGTAGGAAAAATAAATACGGTATTTAAATAATTGAAAGACAGTTATAGGAAAAAGAAACAAAAAGGCAATTCAATTTTAGGGATAAAGAATCATCTTAAAAGAAAACAGACAGTTAAATGAAAACAAGTGGAAAGGGTACGAGATAAAGCATGCTTGAACTAATTCATAAAAATAAGTTCGTTATGGTAAGAGCCTAAAGGTATCCCCAGCAGAGTCACCATGTTGTCGTGCCCCCGTTTTTCACTCCCCTTTTTACGGGGAAGAAAGGTCTGGGTTTCGACATTTATGGGTGTAATAACTCATTTCCTTTTGGGAATTGGGTATTTTGAAGAGTCGCCGCCTAATGGATTATGGTGCATTAGGGTACCTAGAGCGATTAACTCTTAGATTGGTTTGCATTACCAGAGATTTAGGATAAGGGCTTGAAATAACCTTGAAGGGAAGGTGTTAGGCGCCCCTCTCGGTCCACAACTGTGCAGGCCGAACTTGTACTTATGAATTAGTCCTTTAACAAGTAATTGAAACACATAATTGCAGATAAAGCATGTTGTATAATGTATGACTCAAATAATAAGTCAAAGTTTTTGATCAAGTTATATATAAAGGTAAAATTTTAGGCAAAGGGAATTTGGGAAGGAGGGGTCCTAGGTTGGTTATCATACATGATCACCCCACGTAATGCCCAATAAACACTCCTCAATGAGGGGAAACACGTGACATTAGCACGTAGTCAACATATCCATATATACCCATTCCCACCCATTAGTGGTTATTAAAGCGAGTGTTTTTTAACGATCTTTATTGCGTGCTGTTACCCGTCCCTTATTAATGGTCCTGGAAGAATTTAAGACCTCCACCTATAGGCAGTTCTAGATAGACCACCCTTAGGCTTAAAGGAGAGAATACTAAGGCAACCAGCAAGAACACATAGGACTCTTAGCAAATAAAAGCAGGAAGGAGCAAATAAGAGGTTCAATTTTACCTCCACAAATAAGGCATGTAAGCAGTACGACTCAAATACAAATAAGGCAATATTGTTAAACAGTATCCTAAGACATGATGGCTAGGCAAATATCAGAACGCACAAGATATGCAGTTTTATTTTATAAACTCAGAAGCAGGGGCCCTAATCAGTTTGCCTATTGATTTTTAAAGCCTGTTAATCATTAAGCAGTAAACACAAAGAGGCAGTTTCTAGTTTATAAGAGTTGATTACATAAGGCTTGCCTAGGTGTGGGATAGTGCACAGTAGTTACCATAACCATTAGAGCAATGTAGTTATTTTACCCTAAATTCATGATGTTCTAAGTGTTACAAAATACAGGGATAATTACTAGTTTATATAAAATAGGATAATCAAATGTGAAATTGTTTTTGCATCTTTCATAATCAATATTTTGGATTTGGTGTGACTGAGCAAGTACGAATGAGATCCTAAAGCATGATAGGATACGCATAATTCCTAAAGCATGATTTCTAATATGCATGACATGTTTGCAGAATTTCCTAAAGTAGGATTTCTAAATGCATAAAAAGGTTACAACATTGTAGAACATGTTGTCAAATGTGTAGGAGTAGCAGTTTCATTTTAATGCCTAGAAACAGGATTTCTATGTGATAGCAAGAATGTCAAAATGAGATGCTGAAACAACATACATAATAAAAAAACCTAGGGAGCATGGTCTATGATATTCTCTATACATGTTGGTCCTAAACATGGATTCTATTGCGCATATAGGAAACGTAAACCTCAAGTATGGTTTTTACCCCCTTTATAACATGTATAGCTACCCTCCTATTTTCATTATCCATCCTCAGCATCTATTTACAACAAATTATTGCAGGCTAATATCGAATGAAATACATAAGTAGATAAGAAAAATAAGAAGTTATACTATAGGGAGCCTGGGAGTAGGCCCAGAGTTTCAGAGTTTCCAATGCCAAATTGCCTCACAGCCTTTCACATAATCTGGGTGTGTTAGAGTTCCCTAAGGACATCAAGGGATCTCGGGCAGTGCTCACACCAAGATATCATAGTCATAGTCGAGTAAGTGCAGTGTCGAAGGGCCAGCCCTAATGTATCACAGTTCAGAGGGATCTCATGGGGATCCCTAAGCAGTCATACATTAGAGGGGCAGAAAGTAAAACCTTATAGCAGACGTGAAAGTGCTTGAAAAGATCTAAGCAGTGAAATAGTTTGAAAGGGGACTTGTTTGAAATAGTTTTGTAAAAGACAACAGAGGTAGTTTTGAAAAGAGAGTAGAGTAGTAAATAGTCGTCCAAACACAGCACCCAAAATAGGTTCATACACAACCAAAGAACATTGAATCAAGGAAGGTTGAGCAACCACAAACAGGGGTAATGGGATTTAGGGACACATAAAGCACATATTATATAGGAGCATAGCAGTTCTTGTGGGTGTCTATGGGATTAGGGAGATAACTAGTGGTACCAACAAAGTATGAATTCCAGAACCAATTATAGAATCAAACGTTTAAAGTGATAAATCAGTTTGCAAAGTACATGCATATTAAAACTGGATAACAAGTAGATAAGCATCCAAATAGGGTAGGGTCACACTGAGACAGACTACCAGATGAGTAGAACTTTTTTTTAAATACCCTAAGACGGTTAGACTAGCATGCTAGATGAAGCAGTAATGTAAATATGTCAGTTACATATTGAACAACATAACCATAGATAGAAACAAATTAGAAACATGATGAACTGAAGCAGTAAAAGAAACATATTGGTTTTGGGACTCGAATTGAAATCATAACATACCAGTAAAGAGATAGTAAATACAAAGTGAAGAATAGGAGAGCACAATAATTTGCTTTGGCTTGCAGCTGGCTAACTTAGAACAATAGTAAGTAACACAGAAAGAGAGCGAAAAGTTTTGAGTGTGAGAGAGAGAGTTTTTGAACCAATGTGTTCGTGTCTTGTGTTAATGAAAGAGCAGGGTACTTATAGTTTGAAAATAGGTAGAGAGTAAGGCAATAATCATTGTTCAGCAATATTTATGGGACTACGTACTAATTAGAATCAAATAAGTATAAGTACATCTCTTTAATTAAGGAGTTAAATAACAAATACGAAAATAAATCAATGTACGACCAATAAGGACAGACTTCAAATACAGTAGGTATAGAGTAAACAATTAGGGCTAGGTTCATAAGATTCTATTTAAGGAAATAGCATAAGAATCAATTAACAGCATACTCAATCACGTAATAATCCAAGAGAATTATTTAAAGGTTGGAAATCAGAAAGGGTATCAATCACAGGAAATCAGTAAAAGGTATCAATCATAGGAGATCAGGGATTTAACTAGAAATAGTACTGATTAGAGGACATTACCACAAATTTCCGTCAACAAACAAAGTAAACATAATATAGGCGGGAGAAGCAAAATTAGAAACCCTAACGAGAACAAGGAGGTAGAAAATCATAACATATGCATGAGAAACATGAATACATACAAATCAGATAAGCAAAGACAACTTCAGAACCCTGGATTAAAACCAAAATAATTAGGGTTTTCAACATAATGAATCAGATAAAAGGAAAAACTTAAATAAACCACTTAAACATGGTAGAAATCATAGAATAATACTGAAAATCAGAGGGAACGTCATTTGAAAAGGGGTTAAAAACCCTAGTTTCGAAGATGAAGATGCATTATAGAAAAATCGGGAAGATTATCAGGAAAACAGTAAAGATAACTCAAAATATACTCAGATCTGTGGTAGATCTGACACGTCAATAGATGAGTTAGGGTTTCAAAGAAAGATAACCCAGAGATGGAGAGATTCCTGCTTAGATGCCATAGATCTAGTCGAAACATAGAAAAATCTTACTTAGACGGGCCAAGGTGACCGGAGAACGGCAAGAATCAGACCATAGGTGTGAGTGAACAGCCATTGGTCCCTTGAGGACCTTCGAGATGGCAAGAATCTGGCGTGTGGGGGAGCCATGGATGCTAGGGGTGGTGTTGGAACCACCATTGATAACGGCGAGCCAACGACTGGCGAGTAGGAGTCGCAGTTATGCAAAGGGCTTGAGAGAGAATGAAAGAGTGTAACAGCAGAGTGAAAGAGAGAAAATAAGGGTTTGAGGGGGAATCTATTAGGTTAAATTAGGAATGGGGGATTTGGACCGTTGATTAGAATTGATCAACGGTCCAGATTGGACCAGGGATTGGGTCGGGTAATTTAGGAATTGGGATTTGGGGTATTGGACTGATTTAATTGGGTTTTTGGGGTTATTTTAATTAGGTTAAAATTGAAATGAAATTGGCTATTTGTTAAATACCTAATTAAATTAAATAAAACCATTTTCAAAAATAGCTGATAATTGTACAAAATGAATTTAATGTATAGAAAATACTTAAAAATGATTACTTAGTATTAAAAATACACATGATTAATTTCTGGATAAAAATAGTAAAAAATCATATGATTAGGATATAATTACAGAGTTATTGCAATTATAGCCAAAAGGTTCCAATTTAGCTAATTATGGAATAATTTGGTTTAAATAGGACCATAAATAATAAATTAAATCAATAAATGCTTTTGAAATAACTTGTGATGCAATTCTGTAATTATTTATTAGAAATAAAATGCTGGATAAATTAATAAAAATATAGGAAAATTGTGGATAAATACCAATTGCTATTAATGCATGATTTTGAAGGTATATATGCAATTTTAAAATATTTTGGGGGGAAATTGGGTATCAACACTTAGTCCTATGGAAGGGAGTGCTTAGCCTTATGCAGAATGGAGACAGAGCTTAGTCTCATGCAAGATGCGGGACAAGGCTTCGTCCCATACAAATGGAAGGTAGAGCTTAGTCTTATGCAGATATGGAGACACAACTTAGTCTCATGCAGGAGACGGGACAGGGCTTAGTCCCATGCAAATGGAAGGTAGAGCTTAGCCTTATGCAAATATGAAGGCAAGGCTTAGCCTCATGCAAGAATTGAGGTAGAGCTGAACCATATGCAAGATGCGGGACAGGGCTTAGCCCCATGCAAGCGAAGGCAGATCTTAGCCTTATGCAGATATGGAGGTAAGGCTTAGCCTCATGCAGATAGAGACAGAGATTAGTGTCATGCAGGATGCAGGATACGTATTAGTCCCATGCAGATGAAGGTAGAGATTAGCCTTATGTAAATGTGGAGACAGTTCTTAGCCCCATACAGATGTGGAGGTAGAGCTTAACCTTATGCAAGATGCGGGACAAGGCTTAGTCTCATATGGATAGAAGGTAGAGCCTAGCCTTATGTAGATATAGAGGTAGGGCATAGCCTCATGCAAGATGCGGACGGGGCTTAGTCCTATACAAGATTTGGGACAATGCTTAGTCCCATGCAAATGAAAGGTAGAGCTTAGCCTTATGCAAATATGGATGCAGGACTTAGCCTCATGCAAGATTCGGGACAGGGCTTAGTCCCATGCAAAGAACGAAAAACAAATAAGAGTAGAATGTTTCTTAGCTGGAGATGAGTTCAGTGTCTGGTGGCCCGTTTGATAGTGATTTTGCTTCGTGTATATACATTCAGGAATGCTACTGATATGTCAGATGTGCCTGCGCTCAAAGAAAAGTTGTAAGTTTCATAAGGGGAGGTTGGTTTGTTCCTTTGTCTGTTGTCCTTGCTTCTTCGTTCTGGAAGCCTTTTTTGAGTTTCCATGGGTTACACCTGGCTATTACGGAAATAAAGATTTCAAAAATATGAAATTATTGATGAAAATAGAGTTATTTTAGAAACATGGTGAAATATCAAATAATTTTAGATGAACTAGTGACTTTAACACATTTCCGAGACATTGCATCTTTCTCGTGTTAGAATTTGGGTCCTCCTCAAAATTCCACCCAGTTTGGTAGATGATCCTTTGGCCGTTTGCGAGCAACGAACTTGTTGAACCTTCTTCGGAATTTTGAGAATCCTTCCCAAAATTTTGCCCCAGTTTCTTAACAATTTTCTGACTTTCTGGAATGCAATGGCGTTGGCTGGACTTGCTCCAGAATTTTTAGGGTCCTCCTCAAAATTCTGCCACAGTTTCTGGTTTTGGGGGGAAAAGAAAATTTTAATATGATATCACCAAACCCACAGGGATGCCTACGTATCCCCTCTTAAACGGGAATCAGGTTAAGCATAGTTCAATTACATCTAATGAATAAAAGTAAATAGTCTAAACATAGTATCTCTTGACTGCATCTGAATTGATTGGTTTTAGCCAGATTTCTCTGTCCATTTCTACAAGTACAAGCGCTCCTCTTGTTAGCACCCTATGAACCATGTAGTGACCTTTCCAGCTGAGATAGTATTTCACTTTGGCTTCATCTTGATGTGGGAAGATCTTCTTTAGTACCAACTGTCCTGGTACAAACTGTCATGGCTTGACCCTTTTGTTGAAAGCTCTGGATATCGTGTTCAAATAAAGTTGGTCGTGACATACTACATTCATTATCTTTCCATCTATAAGGTCCAATTGCTCATAACGGCTCTTATCCATTCTGCATCGCTGAGTTCGGCTTCCTGTATGATCCTTAAAAAAGGAATCTCTACCTCAGCTGGGATGGCATCTTCGGTACCATAAACCATTAAGTAGGGAGTCGCCCCGGTTGATGTGCGAACTGTAGTAAGGTATCCCAACAAAGCAAAGGGTAGTTTCGCATACCATTGTTTGTGGTTTATACTATCTTCCTTAGTATCTTCTTGATGTTTTTGTTGGTGGCTTCTACGGCTCCATTCATCGGAGGTTTGTATGCTGTGGAGTTCTTGTGCTTTATTTTGAAAGTTTCACACATGGCTTTCATCAAATCACGGTTGATATTGGCGGCATTATCAGTGATGATTGATTCTGGAACTCCAAACTGACAAACAATCCGGTTGCGAACAAAATCTGCCACAATTTTCTTTGTTACTGCCATGTAGGACGCAACCTCTACCCATTTTGTAAAGTAGTCGATGGCTACTAGAATAAACTTGTGCCCGTTTGAAGCAGTGGGCTCGATTGGACCGATGACGTCCATCCCTCAGCCAGCGAATGGCCAAGGTGAGCTTGTTGCATTGAGCTCATTTGGCGGCACTTTTATCATATCAGCACGCACTTGACATTGGTATCATTTGCGTACATACTGGACGCAACCTGTCTCCATAGTCATCCAAAAGTAACAGGGCCATAGGTCCCAGTATGTATCTCCTCCAGTAGCAATCCAAAATGAGGAGTTCTTCTGTGCAAGTTCCTTCTGCTGTGAAAAAAATGATTGGACAATCTCCGGAGTGTGCATTTTTTAGTATGGTTTGCATGCTCCGGGTATTCTCCTTTTCTCCAAATACTCCTTATGTCATGGAACCAAGGTTTTCCATCCATCTCTTCGGCTACATGAGCGCAGTAGGCCGGTTGATTATGGATTCTCACTGGGATGGGATCAATGAAATTCTTATCTGATCATTCATGACAAGTGGCCGAAGCATCGGCAAACTCATTCTGAATTCTAGGAACATGCCAAAACTATATCTTCGTGAACCTTTTTCTCAATTCCTGAATATGGTGCAGATATGGCAATATCTTGGAATTCTTGGTGGCCCACTCTCCTTGTACCTGGTGCACAAGAAAATCTGAATCAACGATTACCAACAACACCTAAATATTCATGTCGATTGCCATGTTGAGCCCTAGTATGCAGCTTCACACTCTCCATGTTGTTGGTGTAGGGAAATTTGAGTTTAGCAAACACCGGATAATGCTGGCCAGTTCCTGATACTAGAACTGCTCCAATGCCTACTCCTTTGAAATTCGCAGCTCCATCAAAGAACATCCTCCAACCGTCGTATGCTTCAGTAATGTCTTCTCCCACAAACGACACTTCTTCATTAGGACAATATGTTTTCAAGGGTTTGTATTCTCTTCCCACAGGATTTTTAGCAAGATGGTCTGTCAATGCTTGTTCTTTGACCGCCTTCTGAGTTACATAGACGATGTTGAACTCACTTAATAGTATCTGCCACTTGGCCAACATCCCAGTCGGCATGGGTTTCTGAAATATATACTTCAGATGGTCCATCCTGGATATAAGGTATGTGGTGTAGGCAAAAAAGTAATCCCTCAATTTCTGAGCTGTCCAGGTCAAGGTACAACAAGTGCGTTCCAGCAGAGAGTATCATACTTCATAAGGTGTGAATTTCTTACTCAGGTAGTATATGGATTGTTCCTTTCTACGCGTCTCATCGTGTTGTTCCAAAACACATCCCAAAGCCCCATCCAATACGAATAGATAGAATAGTAAAGGTCTCCCAAGTTCTGGAGGGACTAAGACTAGTGGTGTGGACAGGTACTCTTTGATTTTCTCGAAAGCCCTCTGACAATCTTCAGTCTAACTTGTTTCAACATCTTTCCTCAACATCTTAAAGATGGGTTCACATATAATTGTGGACTGTATGATGAAGCAACAGATATAGTTGAGCCTTCTCAAGAAGCTCATCACGATGTTTTTGCTTCTAGGCAGCGGTAACTCTTCAATAGCCTTAACTTTAGACAGGTCCAGCTCGATCCCTTGACGACTGACAATGAATCCCGATAACTTTCCTGCGGGAACCCCGAATGCACACTTTGCGATGTTTAGTTTTAAGTTGTACCTCCTTACCCTGTCAAAGAAATTTCTCAAGTGCGTTATGTGGTCTGCGACCCTCTTGGATTTGATAATGACATCATCCACATACACCTCTATTTCTTTATGTATCATATCATGAAAGATGGTTGTCATTTCTCTCATGTAAGTAGCCCCAGTTTTCTTTAGACTAAATGGCATCATCTTGTAGCAGTACACCCCCCATGGTGTAATAAAAGCTATTTTCTCTTCGTCTTCTTCATCCATCCAGATCTAGTGATAACCTGTGAAGTAATCTACAAAGGATTGGAGTTCATGCTTGGCGCAATTGTCGATAGGATGTGTATATTTGGTAGTGGAAAGTCATCCTTGCGACTCCCTCTGTATAAGTCTCAATACTCAACACATACTCTGACTTTCCCATCTTTCTTCGGAACTGGTACAGTGTCGGCTAAACAGGTTGGGTACTCAACCACTATGAGAACTTTGGCTCTGATCTGCTTAGTAACTTCCTCCTTGATTTTTAGGCTCATATCTGGTTTTAATTTCCTGAGTTTCTGCTTCATTGGCGGACACATAGGATTGGTAGGCAACTTGTGAGCCACTGTGGACGTGCTCAAATCGGTAATGTCATCATATGACCATGCAAAGATATCCTCATACTCCTTCAAGAAGCAAATGCAATCCTTCATCTCTGTTGGTAATAGGTGAATGCTAATGCGAGTCTCCTTGACGGTTTTGGCGTCTCTCAAATTTACTGCTTCGGTTTCGTCCAGGTTGAACTTAGGCTTATTGTTAAAATTCTCAACCTCTCTGAAAACTTCCTCGTGTATTTCATCCTCTTCCTCTAAGTCACTATCCTTATGTTGCGTTATCTCATTACTTGTCACAGTCACCAGTTCATCAGGAAAAGTAATAATAATGCTGTAAAAAGAAAAGTATGGAAGATAATGATGAATAATAAATAGTAATGAATTGATTAAAACTAAAAGCATCCAAAACAATTACAGCTCGATTAATCGAGCAATTATTTTGAAACAAGTGAGTCTTTAAAATCAAACTACTAAATATCTTAGATGCCTAGCATGGCTATAGAAATAAAATTAAATTGATTGCCAAGCTACCCAGTGACTCAGCAGGCCCGGGATGGTGTGGCAATCCAGTTCTTAAGAATAGCTCTCTTGTCCACAGTCTAGATAATGAGGCCTTATGCCTCCTCCTCCTTAATTATCACACTACAATCCATGTCCCCGTCTTCTAAGAACAGATTTCTCAGCCTAGCGAATGATTCTTCTTCTGCAGTTCCCCATATTGTATCAGCTTGGTGAAAAGTCTGTCCCAAATGTGGAACTGGTTGCTAGGGTAATAAGGTCCATGCTATGTAGGTGACCAATCATCATATTCTTTCCATGTATACTGGTATCCGAGCCCGAACGTAGTACAATGATGTTTCAGCTGTATTGGTTTGGTGATGCCTTTTAGGTTTTTCCCAAGCCCTTTGTCGGGTTCATACCTAGACCATGCTAGTATGCTTTCTATTTTGTTACTCAACCATTTGTCTTTCTTAATGGCATTGACACGTTTGATGTGATGATAGGTTTCCCCTTCCAGCCTTGTTCTGTTCCCGATGATCGGGATGGTTTGACTGGTATAAATGGGATTATCCCCGTTCCCGTGAATGATCACCTCCTAATAGTTTCATTCGAACTTCATGGCCTGATGTAGTGTGGAAGCCATAGCCCCAGCGGCATGTATCCATGGTCGGCCCAATAGAAGATTGTATGAAGCTGATATGTCAAGCACCTAGAAGTCAACGTCGAACCAAGTTGGCCCCATCTGCAAATAAAGATTAATCTCCCCAATCGTGGCCCCTTGAGACCCATCAAAAGCTTTCACGTTCATGCTTCCTGCCCGTATTTCATGGAATCCTTTGCCCAATCTTTTCAGAGTATCCAATGGACAAATGTTGAGGCTTGAACATCCATCGATTAGAAGTCTGGCAATGAATTTGTCTTCAAATTGTACCGTGATATGCAATGCTCAGTTATGATTCAACCGTTCAAGTGGTAGTTCATCCTCATGGAAGATTATTTATGACTTTCCAGCACCTACCCTACCATGTTGGCCATCTCTCCGCAGGTGATATTGTTGGGTACATAAGCTTCACTCAACACCTTCATCAAAGCATTCTATTGCGCCTCTGAATTTTGCAACATTGATAAGTTGGATATCTGAGCTGGGGTTCTGTTCAAATGATCAATGAAAGAGTATTCCCTTACTTGTACTTTCCTCCAAAGGTCATATGGTACTGTTTCAATCACCGGCTGCTTGGTAGTAGCGTCCATACTTGGTCCTCCCAGGTGTTCGGGTGTATAGATTCTTTCGGTCCTAGTCATTCCTTTTGCAGCATCGGATTCCTTCATATTTGCCTTTCCTTTTTGCCTAGCTTCGACAACATAATCCCAAGGTATTGCTTTTGAATCGAAAGGAGGTGTGGTTGATATTATCACTGTGAAAGGTGTGGCCACTTCTGCTTCAAATGGAATAGGTATGGCCGTAGGTGGATCTACCTCTACCTCAAATGGAACAGATGCGGCTACCTCAACCTCGATTGGTGACTGCATCTGTACTACAATAGGAGTGAGTGTGACTGTAGGTTTAAAGTCACTGCCTTCTCGAATAAGACTGATTGGCCCCCGGGGATCCCATTATTCATCCATCTCTATCACATGTATTCCACCGTCCCTATGATCCGGGAGAGGATTGTTAAGGACACCGGGTGTAGCTTCTTTCGCCTGTATGACCTTGTTGTCAATCAATGTCTAGATTTTTTCTTTTAATGTTTGGCACTCGTCAATGGTGTTCCCCTTCATACAGGAGTGATATGCACAAGTTTTATTTGGGTTGACCCATTAAGAAGGATTCCCCATTGCTATAGTGGGAATAGGAGTGACGTAACCAGCGTACTTCAACCTTCCATACAGTCGGTTAATGGGTTCAGCAATAGCAGTATATTGTCTAGGTGGTTTGCGGTCAAAATTGGGTCATGGTCTTGGATACTTTTGGCGAGTTGGAGGTGACTGGAAATGAGATGGTTGGGAATTATAGTTGTGATAGATATTGGCTGGTTTGGAATATCTGGGAGGTGAGAGTTGATATGTAGGTGGAGGTGTTTGGTATGTGGGCAGAGGTGCTTGGTATGTGAGTGGAGGTGTTTGGTATATTAGCGGAGATTTTGGGCCTTGAGCCACCATTATGCCCCCACATCTTTCTTCTTTGATAAGCTTCCTGATTGCAATGCTTTGTTTGTGGTCTGTAGTGCCTCAAAGTTTGTTACCATCCCGCTTTTGATGCCCTCTTCGATCTTTTCACCAAGTTTGATGATATCAAAGAATTTATGGTTTTTAATAACCATCAACCATATATAGTATTGTGGATCATGTGCTCTGACGAAGAGCTTGTTCATCTATTCCTCGTCCAATTCTGTCCTGACCTCGGCCGCTTCCGACCTCTATCGAGTAGCATACTCGCGGAAAGTCTCGGTGGGATTCTTTCTGAGGTTCTGAATGTAGAAAACGTTCGGTGCATTTTCTCTGTTGAACCTGAATCGGTCCATGAAATCAGATGTCGTAGTCACCTAGTTGGACCATTTCTTAGGATTCTGGCTGATGTATCAGGACAAAGCATCTCTCGCTAGACTCCTCATGAAAAGCTTCATCCAGATCTTTTCATCCTTTCCGACCCTGACAAGCTTGTCACAATAGGTTCTTAGATGAACCATAAGATTACCTGTGCCGTCAAACATCTCAAACATGGGAGGTTTGTAACCCCTTGGCAGTTCTACAACTGGCTGTATGTATAGATCCTCATAATTTAAACCTTCTATCCCTTTGCCTCCTTCGACACCTTGAACTCGACTTGTTAATTTCTTGAGTTCCTCAGCCATGTTCTTGATGAGCAGGTCCTTCTTAGTGGATTTTGGTGTATAGGAGATTAATTGGGTAGAGTGAGGTACAATTTCCACATATATAGGGTTGTTTTGGTGAGTGCCAGGGACTTGGGTGTAGTGGTGATCATTGGTTCAATTTAGAGGATCGGGAATGGGTTGTGTTGTGTTTTGGGGAATATGATAAGTAGTAGTTGGTGGGTACTGGATTGGTTGATGGTGGTGCTGTGGAAGAGTTGGTATCGGTAAGGGATTGAGATTTTGAGGTGGAGTTGAGTATTGATGTGGCGTGGGAGGGTTTTGTGGATGCTGGTTTGGTATGTTTTGTGGAGCTGCTGGGTTTTTGGCGTTTTATAGGTTGATATCGGGGACATTCAGGGTGAGGGATAGGTTTGCAAAGTTACGGACCTGCTCAAATTCTCCCTCTAGTTCTAGTATCTTTTGTTCCATCCGTAAAACCAAATCATTTGGTGCCGGAGTACTCCGGCCATCTGAAGTTTCTGCATTCTTAGTATTTTCCAATCGAATACCACTTAATTCGTCCATTTTACCCTTCCATGTGCTTCTCGTATTACTTAGAGATCTGGTGGAAGGCCTATAGATCTGGTGTGATATGCTGATGATGCCAGTATGTGCGAACCAACCTTAGTGGATAGGAATAACAAAGAATAAAGAAAAACAAAAAGGTAAACCCGTCACTAAGGATTCTGAAATGTTTGCATTATTTAAACACATATTGCGGGAATGTAAATTTGCATCCTAATTTGGGAGCCTTGTTATGCCTGAGGTAGGCCTAGAGACAAATAGATTTGGAGAAATTCAGTGCTAACAATTGCCTCATTTCATTAATGTAAAAATAAACGCCCCAAAATGACACGAAATAAGATAATGTTAATAATGGCACTTGGCCTTGTAACATTTAAAATAAAAACAAGTAAACCTAATCTACTTGGTCCCAGAAGGACCCTCTCCGGACTGGATGCTCTTTCCAAATGTTCCCCTTCATTTTCCTCAGCGTTTTGGTAGTCGGTGACCCTTTTTCTCATCTTCCCTTCCATGTCCATTAGACTATACTCCATATATTCCAGCCTTTCGTTAGATTTAGTAGCCCTCTCTTTCCATTCATTGATCATCTTCATGTCGGCCTTATGCTGCTCCATATGCTCAGCTTTAAACTCACGAACTCATTTGTGCAGCTTGTTATACTTCACCTCTGCTTCAGCAACCTCGTCTATAATCCTGTTTCCTGGACCAACCCTTGGCTCGAAGATCCCGGCTATGTTGTCCTCCAAGCACGAAGGGTAAAAGCATGAGTGACCCACATGATATCGGTCCGGCTCGATGGTATCCTTTTCCACAATAATCTTTGAGGTCCACATATGTTGTGCCTCATTCTTATATGGGATGGAGTCACCCTGAAAATCAGCTATGGGGTGTTGATAGTAGACTATATAGTTGATATTTACACCTTAATATGACCATA
Source organism: Nicotiana tabacum (assembly GCF_000715075.1). Classification (NCBI taxonomy): domain Eukaryota; kingdom Viridiplantae; phylum Streptophyta; class Magnoliopsida; order Solanales; family Solanaceae; genus Nicotiana; species Nicotiana tabacum. The sequence continues at coordinate 20,231,851 of NC_134085.1, forward strand.
CTTCGTTGTTGTTTTATAGATAAATTGCCAACAAAATGCTCTAAAAGTGTTCTTTTATTTAGCAGGGAATATTATATGAGAGGAAGCAACATGGAGTGTTGTGGATGCGATAATTTGAAAAAAAACACCCACTCGAGAAGTACCCAAACACAAAGAAGCATAAATGGCCTGGGAAAGAAGGCCACCGCGATCGCGGTGGCACCGCGGTAGATTAACAACGTAAGGAAAAAAGGTTAGTATTCACCGCGGTCGACCGCGGTTGGCCGCGACCACGGTGCACTGTTCACGCTGCTAGAAAGTTTGAGGACCAAAGTGTAAAATCGGGGAAACTTTTGTAAAACCCTTATATGCTTTAGAAACTCGCCCAAGATGGTGCTAAGCTGATTTTAGACTACTTTTGGAGGCAAGAACAAGAGTGAGAAGATCAACCAAACATTAGAGTTTTTCTATCTCCTTTCAATTCTTGCAATTTCACATTATGAACAATTTAGTAGTCTTCTCTTATTTTGTTATGAGTAGCTAAATACATATCTAGGGTTGGTGGAACCAATTGTTGGTTGAAGTTTTGACTCAAGTTGTTATAATCGAGCTGGATTTATGATATGATTGTTCAACTACGTTTTGTATGGTTATTAATTGAATGGGCCCTTGATTAATCATGTCGAATTACCTTATATTGCTTGACAAAGAATATTAGGTTGGATAGCTGTTGAACAACACCACTTTTGGGTAATTGACGAGATTCATTACTTGAACTTAAAAGTGGGTTTAGAGATAATAAAACTTTGGTGGGATAATTTAGAGTTGCATAACTCTTGTCTGCTAGAGTAGTTCGCGAGAATTCTCTAGTAAATTATTGTAGTTGATCGAGAAATAATTACGATAACCCATAACTCTTAATCTTCATAGAGTATTACGGCGAGATTATAGCGGAAGAGTCAAGACCTAAGCTAGCAATTGGGGAAATCACTGCCCTAGACCTTTTTACCATTGAATTATCTTTGTTTTAGCTTACTGTTGTTTTTAATAGTAGTTGAAGTAGTTAAACAAAAACCCAATCTTTATTGATCAAAAATCTTGCATCTAGAGATTGATTGAGTTGATAATAACATTGCCGAAGAGTGTAATAGATAGGTTAGTTCCCTAAGGATTCGATCCCGGACATAAAACCGGATTTTATTTGTAGCAACCGCTTTGTACTTTAAAAGTCATAGTTGGGCATTGTCAAATTTTGGCGTCGTTACCAGGGAACTAACGGTGTAATTTATTATAACTTAGAAGTAGTGTTAAAATTATTAGTTCAAATCAATTTCCAAAGGTGTTAAACAATTTTCATTGAAATTCTAACGTTTGAACTCTTGTGGAATTCAGGTGTATTCCTAGAAATTCTTCGAGGACTGGAGAACTTCTTGAAGGACTTTCAGACCCCGAGAAAACATTCAGGGCATTGAACTGTGCCAACAAGAGGATCCAACAATCACAACAACCACACCAGCTTCAAATTGACATGGGTGACGTAGAGAAGGTCAACAGAAACATCAGGGATGAGCCAGCTGACCCAAATGTCAGAGTGGTAGAACCTCTTCTTCCAGAAGCTACACATTATGATTGGGCTCAACCCACAGCTGACAACCTGGCAAGTGCCATAGTTGTGCCCGCAAGCGGAGACATTTCAGATCACCAACAACATGATGCATCTGCTACAGAATAAAGGATTGTTCTCTGGGTCACACATTGAAGACCCTCAGCAACATTTGAAAACTTTTCTGTCAATTTGTGTAACTCAATGGCAGCCAAATATGACCCCAGAAGCTATCAAACTATTACTATTCCCGTTCTCTGTGACTGGGGAAGCTCAGACTTGGCTGAATTCGCTCCCAATCAATTCCATTGTCACTTGGTAGGAATTAGTAAAGGAGTTCCTGAATAGGTTCTACCCGCCAAACAAGACTGCAAGGCAGATTGATGATATATTGTAGTACAAGTAGCAGCCGACTGAGACCTTGCAAGAAACTTGGGAAAGATTTAAAGGGATGCTGGCGAAGTGTCCTCACCATGGCATTCCAGACCAGATACTTGGCTAGAGATTCTACATGGGGTTAGCTGACAATCTAAAGGCCAATGTGGATGCTTCAGCTGGAGGTGCATTTTTGAGTAAGACATTCACCGGGGGTGGATGACTAGAGGTACAACACTGGCACTCATAGTGCATTCAGTTCCTCTTGAACAAAATAATTCGCATGCAGAGAACATGGCCACACTCATGACTCAGATGAGTATTTTGACAAAGAAGATAGATGAGATGGGTAACAAACAGGTGCATATTGTGGACACGACAAATGAAGGACTGTGTGTACCCTGTGTTAATCAGTCTTATGTGTGTTCATGGAGCGGAGAAGGTGAAAATAAAGGGGCAAGGGAAGATATGAATTATGTTAACAACTTTGGGGGTCAGAGACAAGGAGGACAACAGTGGAGACTGGCACCAAATCAGCAATATAGACCTAATATGCCTCAGCCTGGGGGCATGCAAGTTCAAGGCCAAATGGTGCCATACCACTAGAGACAACAGGGCTACCCACAGCAGAACCAGCAACAGTTGACATATCAGCCACCTCCTCAGCAGTAAGATAAAAACATGGTAGAGATCAGGGGGATGCTCCAGCAACTCATTGGGACAAATGGTAAGATGCAAGAAAAGTTGGCAGTATATGATTCAGCTATGAAGAACATTAAAACTCAGTTAGGGCAGTTGTCTATGGCTTTAAACAACCGCCCCCAGGGAACATTGCCAGCGGACACAAATATTAACCCCAAGGAGCAAAACCCGAATCAGCTGATGGCAGTAAGTCTCCGGAATGGGAGAGATTTAGACAAAGAGCAGGAGGTTGCACAAGCCAGCAAAGAGACTACGCCAGCCACTCCAATTCCACTAGAGGTAGATGAACCATCAAATCTGACTGAAGTGGTGGGTGAACAGGTCAATATGAAAAGGGTTAGGCTAAGGTAAATGAACAAGCTGCAGAACAGGTGGTGCCTCTTGTGCCACAGAACCCTAACAGAGAGAAGCCGACAAATAGTGCACAAAGGGTAATACCTGCACCATTCCCTCAAAGACTGGTAAAACAAAAGAAGGAAGATCAATACAAGAAATTCATGGAGGTGCTGCGTCAAATTCAGTTGAATATTCCTTTGATGGATGCCTTGAGGGAGATGCCAGGTTATGCGAAGATGATGAAAGACCCAATGTCATGGAAGTTTGATTTTCAGGACCTATCCACAGTGACTCTAACGCAGACCTGCAGCACAGTAGTGACCAAACCGATGGCTCAAAAGATGTCAGACCCAGGTAGCTTCACTATTCCATGCACGATTGGGAGTTATGCCTTTGCAGCGGCATTATGTGATTTAGGAGCCATCATAAATTTGATGCCTCTGGCTGTATACACCAAACTGGGCATTGGCAGAGCTAGACCGACTTTGATGTTGCTGCTGCTGGCTGACCGCACAGTAAAAAGGCCTACTAGGGTTCTTGATGATGTGTTGGTGCAAGTAGGGAAGTTTGTGTTCCCTGCAAACTTTGTTATTCTGGACTGTCAGGTAGATGAGGAGATACCTATCATTTTAGGTAGGCCATTTTTAGCCACTGGGAGAGCACTAATCGATTGTAAGACTGGGGAATTAAAAATGAGACTGAACGATGAAGAAGTCATATTCAATGTTCAGCAATCTATGAGGAGACCCAGTGAATATACTAATTGCTCTCTAGTGGAGGCAGTGGATGTGATACTGCAAGAAGATGATGTGACCCTGACTACTAAAGATCCATTGGAGGCATATCTGACAAATTTAGAAGAGATAGATGGTGAAGGGTTAGCTAAGTGGGTCATGGCACTTGAAGGCCAAGGATTCTGGAAAAGGGAACCTCAGTTCGAGTCCCATGAGTTAGAAAAAAGGGCTACACGTCCAGCAACACCATCAGTAGAGAAACCACACAAGCTGGAGTTGAAGCCGCTCCTAGCTCACCTCAGGTACGTTTTCTTAGGCCCTGATTCTACTTTGCCTATTATTATATCATCCAGTTTGCTAATTGCGCAGGTAGAATAGCTCTTACACGTACTGCAGGAAAGTAAAACTGTCATTCATTGGACCATGGCAGACATAAAGGGTATCAGCCCAGCCTTCTGTATGCACAAGATTCTCTTGGAAGAAGGGCACAAACCTTCCAGAGGACATCAACGAAGGCTGAACCCGAATATGAAAGAGGTAGTAAAGAAGGAAGTGATCAAATGGTTAGATGCCGGGAATCATCTTCCCTATCTCTGATAGCAATTGGGTCATCCATGTCCAATGTGTTCCGAAAAAGGGAGGAATGACTACTGTGCAAAGTGAGAACAATGAGTTGATCTCAACTCGTACAGTCATGGGATGGTGGATTTGCATGGATTACCAAAAATTGAACACAGCCACCTGGAAGGACCACTTCCCCTTGCCTTTCATTGACCAAATGTTGGACAGGCTAGCCAGGCGATCGCACTTCTATTTCTTGGATGGATATTCAGGGTATAATCAGATATCAATAGCCCCAAAGATAGAGAGAAAACATCTTTCACTTGTCCTTATGGCATTTTCGCCTTTCAGAGAATGCCTTTTGGGCTTTGCAATGCACCAACGACATTTCAACGGTGCATGTTAGCCATTTTCACAGACATGGTGGAGGATATTATGGAGGTCTTTAAGGATGATTTCTCCGTGGTGGGAGATTCATTCAAGGACTATCTTCACAACTTAAGAAGAGTGCTTAAAAGATGTGTGGAGACAAATTTAGTGTTGAACTGGGAGAAGTGCCATTTTATGGTACAAGAAGGGATATTCCTGGGGCATCGAGTGTCTAGTAAAGGAATTGAGTTCGACCATGCTAAGGTTGATGTGATTGAAAAACTTCCCCCGCCCACTTCAGTCAAGGCGGTGAGAAGTTTCCTTGGGTACGCCGGGTTCTACAGGCGATTTATAAAAGATTTTCTCCAAAATTGCTAACCCATTATGCAAACTCCTTGAAAAGGATCACCCCTTTGTGTTTTCTAATGATTGTAGGTTGGCATTTGAGGAGCTGAAGAAGTGATTGGTGACTACACCCATCATTGTTGCACCCAACTGGGAGCAGCCATTTGAGATTATGTGCGACGCAAGTGACTATGCCATAGGAGCAGTCTTGGGGCAGCGAAAGGATAAACTAATGCACCCGATTTACTATGCAAGCAGAACGCTAAGCCGTGCACAACTCAATTACACCGTGACGGAAAAGGAAATGTTGGCTGTTGTTTTTGCATTCAACAAATTCAGGTCATACTTGATTGGCTCGAAAGTTATTGGTTACACTGACCATGCAACAATTAGGTACCTGATAGAAAAGAAGGAGTCAAAGCCACGCTTGATTAGTTGGGTTCTTCTGTGACAAGAATTCGATTTGGAAATACGTGAACGAAAAGGGATAGAGAACCAAGTAGCTGACCACCTTTCAAGGTTGGAAGGAGCTAAAAGGAAGGTAGAGGTTGAGGATATAACAGAGACATTCCCGGATGAACAGTTACTGGCAATGACAATGGAGGAGGCATCATGGTATGCTGATATTGCTAATTATTTAGCAAATGGTATTATACCTTATGAACTCTCCTCAATACAGAAGAAAAAGTTCTTTCGTAATTGTCGGTATTATTATTGGGATGAACTTCTATTGTTTAAAATATGTGTAGATAACATGATCCGGCGGTGTATCCCCGAGAAATATCAACATTCTGTTTTGCAGGCTTGCCATGCTTCACCATATGGTGGACACTTTGGAGGAATTCGGACAACAGCTAAGGTGTTGGAGTCAGTCTTGTACTAGCCTACTCTGTTCAAGGATGCCCATACTTGGATTAAAAGCTGCAATGAATGCCAAAGAACTGGAAACATATCTCGTAGACACGAGATGCCAATGACCACAATTCAAGAGATGGAGATTTTTGACCTGTATGGGATTGACTTCACGGCACCATTCGTCAGCTTGTATGGTAACAAGTACATATTGGTAGCAGTTGACTATGTCACCAAGTGGGTCGAAGCAGTGGCTCTTCCGACCAATGATGCTAAAGGGGTACTAGGCTTTCTAAAGAAGAACATTTTCACACGTTTTGGTAAGTGATGGCGGAACCCATTTCAGCAATAGAGCATTCGCACGGCTGTTGGAAAAATATGGAGGTCGTCATAAAGTCACCACCCCGTACCACCTACAATCGAGCGGGCAAGTTGAAGTGTCCAATAGGGAGATAAAAAGTGTCCTCACAAATACAGTGAATGCAACAAGGACTGACTGGGCAAAGAAATTGGATGATGCATTGTGGGCATACCGCAGAGCCTTCAAAACCCCAATTAGTATGTCACAGTACAAGTTGGTGTTTGGCAAGGCATGCCACCTCCCAGTTGAGCTAGAGCATAAAGAACTTTGGGCATTACGGCAGTTAAACTTAGACATGGGGACAACAGGTACTAACATAATCACTGGGTTACATGAGCTCAAGGAATTCAGGTTCCAGGCCTTTAAAAGTGCTAGATTATACAAAGAAAGGATGAAATTAATGCATGATAAGCACATATTGGATCGAAACTTCAAACCCGGAGATCTAGTGTTGTTATATAACTCAAGATTGAGATTTTTCCCAGGTAAGTTAATGTCCCGATGGTCAGGACCCTTCAGAGGGGTGCAATTGTTCTTTAAGTGGAGCTGTCGAGATTGAATTAGAAGATGGGACAAATAAGTTCACAGTAAATGGGCAAAGGTTGAAACATTACCTGGGAATGGCTGAAGAAAAAGGGGATAGAGTGGTAATCACTTTGGAAGAGCCCCAGTACGCGAATGAGGAGTGATGATAAAATGTTTGCATCGTGCCGCGATGTTAAATCAGGCACTGCATGGGAGGAAACCCACGAGTGTTGTTGTTAGTGTGTTCATAAAAAAATTAAATAAACAACGCCAGCACCGCGACTGCGGTGAACAGCGGTAAACCGCAATGGACGGCAAACATTCTGCCTCAAATTATTCATCTCACCATGACCGCTGTGGACCGCGGTAAACCGCGGTGAGGAGTAAACTTTATGCCTCAAGATTTTAAACCCACCGCGGTCGACCGCGGGGGTTACCAAGTATTATTAAAAAAAATTGTTTTACTTATTCTTTTCCTCTTCTTTTAATTTAATAACCCCCTACTATAACCAAAACCCCCTCCCCCAAATATCAAAACAACCGACCCCCCCCCCCCTCATTCTAATTCTTCATATCCCTCTCTTCACAACCCTAACCCTAAAATCCCTTCTTCTTCACTCATACTAACATCCCCCACCGCCGTTCCTCTCACCCATTCCTCAACTAAGGTATGTACTTATCTCTCCTCTCTTTTCTCTGGTCATGCGTTGTATTGTGTTGTAGCTTATGTAGTTTTATGTTGATATGTTGTTGTAATTGTTGGTCGATTTTTGTAGTTTCTTTTTGTTTTTATATTAAATTTCGTTTTTGACCATGATTGGTGAAGGGGATGTGTAATTAATATTTGGAACGGTGTTTATTGGTGGTTGATTGAATGAAGTGAGTGTGGGGTGTGTTGGTGTGGTAGTATACTTGATTGGAGAGGAGCTTTGACGTACCCATGAGGGCTATATGTGTTTGGATAGTGCCCTTCTCACAAGGTGTTTGGGAAATTGCCCCAATTGAGATATAAGGAGCTATTGTGACATGGTTATGATGAAGTCTGAGTAACCATCCATAATCACATATTTTGCGCACTCACTAATAGGCGTTTCGTTGTATGACAGGTACAATGAGTTCTTCCAGGAAGAGACAAAACACCGGACCCTCCACTAGCGGACCGGGAGGCTCCTCACGAGCTAGGAGCTAAGCCAGTGCACCTCAGTTCGATAGCACTCGGTTTGTATCCAAATCCGCAGAGGATAGGTACAACCAGAAAGAAGCTAAGAAGTTGCAACCTAAGGTGCACATTGATCGAACGGATTTGGAGGTGGAATTCCCCAATATGTTTAATGAGTTGAGGTGGTGTCAGCTGGACATCTTCTTCGAGGTACCGGATGAGGATAATGTTTAACTAGTAAGGGAGTTCTATGCGAACTTGCCAGAACATGAGAATGGGGTTGTGACGGTGCGCAACACCCCGGTAAATGCATCCCTCGACACCATCCACATGGTATACAGGCTGCCAATGTTTAGGGGTGAATTTGATCCTTATCTTACTTTTAGTGGTACACGGGCCTTGTGTGGAACTCTTCTCGATACTATCTATGTGCCGGACGGAGAACACCTAGGGATCAAGCACAGGATTACTCTCAACTCCCACTGTCTGAATTGGGAGGCTAAGTGTTGGCTCACCATTGTCAACAGTCGATTGTTGCCATCCAGCAACACGACAGATGTTAATCTACCACAGGCGTCCGCAATCAATTATTTCATATCCCATAGTGATTTTGATGTGGCTCGGCTCATCCATGAAGAGATGTTCATTATATCACCTGAGCTAACCAAGGGCCACTACTTCCCTTCACTGATCACCCGGCTGTGCCGTAATGCTCGAGTCCCTGAAGACCCTCGGGTTGATGGGAGATTGCCACTAAAAGCCCCGTTCCGGGCAAGAAAAATTAGAATTGGACGAGAGGCGGTGGTGAATGTTGATGACTCTGATGATGATTCAGCTGATGATGATGATGAGGCTGAGGTAGCTGCGGTTCCTCCTCCTCCTAGAGTTGATGTGGCAGGCCCATCACAGCCACGCCGGAGCACCCGTATGACAGCTTTGGAGCAGGATATGGCTGGGTTGCGTACCTCGGTCACTGATTTGGGTGCATGTGTTGATGCGGTGGCTGAGAGGCAAGTGAAGTCGGAGAAGAAATTCTTGGGTTGGTTGAGAGTGCTGGGACGTGCGTGCAACGTGAACCCAGACACTGTCTCCGATCAGGAGTGAGCCTTCAGGGAAGTTCCTTAACCTCACTGTTCTTTAAATTTTTAACCCATGGGGACATGTCTTCATTTTAAGTGTGGGGTGGGGGATACTTCATTGTATGTTTGTAATTGTAGCAATTGACTGTTTGATTTTGTTTGTTTTGTCTTGCTTTGATTGTTCTGATGTTAGAGTAATAGTTCATTAGGAAAGTTAAAATAGTAAGTGACTTGTCCCGACGATGGATCTCTTTTGGCGGGGTTCTTAAGGGACTAAGTCGAAAAAAATAGAATATGATGACGGGTCCTTTAGACAATTTTCTTGAGGGAAGTTAGCCTAGAGAAAAGACCAAAAAAGAATTTTTTATTTTAATTTTAGGTAGTGTATTAACTCCACCTTGGTTTTTCTTTGGGCCACAGTTCTTTTCCAAGGGTTTAGCTTGAACTGGGTATATGTAGTTTTTATTTATTTTTGTTTTTTTTAGTTTTTAGAGTAGGACTAATGGACTGCGAGCTAAATTCGAAGGAAAACCCTTAGCATTGATACACCTGAGCACAATAGACACTAGATTATAACACCTAGCTTCATTGGTTGAATCTTGTTAGAGTGCCTTAAAATTGTACTTTTGTATCTCTTGATAACCCAATCCAGAGTGAGTAATGTGTCATGTGTGTGTGAGTTTTACTGTGTTCCATGTTTCATATTTGATGCCTAGAACTTTCCCTATGTGTTTGCAAAGCAAAACAGTAGTTCTTTCAGTTTCAGAAGTGATATAGGCATTTCTTTGCTGAGCCAGACATATAAAGTAAACTCACCTGAATGCAATACATCTTAGTTAAACTCGTTGAGCCTATAAGCTTATTTCTTTGGCAACCACATTGCGAATCTTACCCAATTATTTGAATAGCTTGTCGTTTGAACCCTCTTACCTCCCAATAAGCACTTGAATGGTAGTGGAAATATGCAAAAGCAAAAGTGTGGGGTGGTGGTTTGGTTTTTGAGTGGAAACATTGAGATAGAGAAAAGGTGTGGAATTTTGAAGCATAAAAGAAAAAGCACCACGAAAAAAAAGTAAAAAAAATATGAGTTATAAATAATTATAATGGTTGATAAGTGGTAGCTTGTACAAATTGCACCTAATGGATGGGGATGTTTTAAACAAATGAGGTGGAGTGTTTGGTTGGCACAACTATGATCTTTAAGTTTAATGTAATTGTATTAAAAGTACTTAGGGAGGTTAGTCACTACATCTAAATATATCCTACCCGTCCCTTAGCCTACATTACAGCCAAGTAACGTCCTATTGATCTTATACTGAATGGGCTCAATTAGTAAAGTATTACACTACGGGCAAGCCTATGGTATATCTTTGTGGCATGTGAACGTTCTTTCTGAGAGTGAGCGAATATTGTCTATCTTAGTTCCTACTTGATCTAATTATCATCATATGTGGAACTACTCTCTTGTGTGATGCGAGAAATGTGATTCACGAAGGAAAGGTAAGTCTTGACACTTGTATAGAGTAGTTTGAGTAAGTGCTGATGTTGCATGGCATAAAAGGTTTGACTCTTGAGGTAAAGGTTGTTCACTACTAGGTACAACATTTGTAAAATGTTTATGGTGTAAGTCGTAAGGGAAAAGCTTAGGGAAGGAATTTTGATGGAGTGTGGTGGATTGCTCGAGGACTAGCAATGATTTAAGTGTGGGGTATTGATAGTAGGCTATATAGTTTATATTTACACCTTAATATGACCATACTTTGTTGTTGTTTTATAGATAAATTGCCAACAAAATGCTCTAAATAGTGTTCTTTTGTTTAGCAAGGAATATTATATGAGAGGAAGAAACATGGAGTGTTTTGGAGGCGATAATGTGAAGAAAAACGCCCACTCGAAAAGTACCCAAACACAAAGAAGCATAAATGGCCTGGGCAAGAAGGCCACCACGACCACGGTGGCACCGCGGTAGATTAACAACGTAAGGGAGAAAGGTCAGCATTCACCAAACATTAGATTAACACCGCGGTGCACTGTTCACACTGCTGGAAAGTTTGAGACCAAAGTGTAAAATCAAGGAAACTTTTGTAAAACCCTTATATGCTTTAGAAACTCGCCCAAGATGGTGCTAAGCTGATTTTAGACTACTTTTGAAGGAAAGAACAAGAGTGAGAAGATTAACCAAACATTCGAGTTTTTCTATCTCCTTTTAATTCTTACAATTTTACATTATGAACAATTTAGTAGTTTTCTCTTATTTTGTTATGAGTATATAAATACTTATCTAGGGTTGGTGGAACCAATTGTTGGTTGAAGTTTTGACTCATGTTGTTATAATCGAGCCGGATTTATGATATGATTGTTCAACTACGTTTTGTATGGTGATTAATTGAATGGGCCCTTGATTAACCGTGTCTAATTACCTTATATTGCTTGAGAAAGAATATTAGGTTAGATAGCTGTTGAACAACACCACTTTTGGGTAATTGAAGAGATTCATTACTTGAACTTAAAAGACGGTTTAGAGATAACAAAACTTTTGTGGGATAATTTAGAGTTGCATAACTCTTGTCAGGTAGAGTAGTTCGAGAGAATGCTCTAGTAAATTATTGTAGTTGATCGAGAGAAAATTACAATAACACATAACTCTTAATCCTCATAGAGTATTACGGCGAGATTATAGCGGAAGAGTCAAGACCTAAGCTAGCAATTGGGGAAATCACTACCCTAGACCTTTTTACCATTGAATTATCTTTGTTTTAGCTTACTGTTGTTTTTAATAGTAGTTGAAGTAGTTAAACAAAAACCCAATCTTTATTGATCAAATATCTTGCATCTAGAGATTGATTAAGTTGATAATAACATTGCCGAAGAGTGTAATAGATAGGTTATTTCCCTGAGGATTCGATTCCGGACTTAAAATCGAATTATATTTGCAGTGACCACTTTGTCCTTTAAAAGGCATAGTTGGGCGTTATCAAAGTAACTCATCTTGGCGACTCGTGGTATGACCTGTCTCCTGCCTACTTGTCTCATAACCCTGAGAGGAGCGTAAGGGTATATGCCCCTTAACCCAATCAACACCAAGTGTGGAAAATCCCTGGATCTAATGATGAACTCGTCGGTAGGGAACCACTCGAACATCCATTGAACCTAGTCCTACAGCTGAGCAAACATGTCTGGGATATAGGTCATTCTTTTGGGATGATGGAAGGCTATGTAATCATTCCACGGCCTTTGCGGAAATTCCTGACGGTATTTTCCCTTCTGGAGGTGTTCCAACTACCAAAAATATAACAACAAATTACAACACTCGAAGAAATTGAACCCCTTCTGACATTGTTCCAAAGCCCGGTACATGTCCGCAATGATCATAGGGACAATGGTGTATGTCTGTCCCTCGATCCCATCCATTAAAATTTTGGCCACCATGACCAGCCCTGTGTGGATTCTGTCCCCTTGGATCGGGAACACTAGCATCCCCAAGAAACACACAATAAACACGAAGAGCCTACGATGAATCTAACCCAAGGAAGTGATTGAGAACTTATCATCAAAAATACGGTAAGAGCGACTGTGACCGTATAATTCATAAAGGAAGTCAAAAGGTATGTAGGAGTCCTTTAGACATTTCAAGTTGTAATTCTTTTTTAACCCCATCATTTTCAAAAATCCCCTAGCGGTGCGATTTTTAGGTGCTAACAGACCAGGGCTATCCCAAGGAAACCCACCAAATCCTCCTATTTCTTCTAGAAGGGGAGTCATTTCTATGTACCCAAAGCAGAACACAGCCCTTTCCTTTTCCCAAAATATAGTGGCAGCCTCAATTAATATTTTGTTTGGCTGAAGATCCAATGGAGAAGGCAAGTTTCCTAAGACTCGTTTCACATGATTTTGGTCACATTAAGGAAAATCCCTCCACCAATCTAGCAAAAGTGAGGGTATGCTACCGACCATACAAAATCTGGGGACTTCGTGCCTCATTTTTCTGCAAAACAAAAGATAGTTATGCCCTTTCCCCCTCTAGTTTCGTCTATTTATACAGCAATGATTAGAATATTGACCCCTATTTCTCCAAATTAATGCACACAATCGTAGTTGCGTTCGTTGGAATTATGGAAAATCCGATGGAATTTTTGGTGAGGTTTGTCTTAAAGAGTTATTAGGTGGACAACATATTGACCTGGCTAGGTTTGACCATGATGCATATACAATTAATAAAAGTAAGGTTTCTATAGAGGTCTAGACTGGGACCCTCAAGCGGACAACTTGAAGGGGAAAGGCATGGAACCGTCGAACGCACCGCTAATTGACTAGTTTTACCGTAAATATGCCTTTCTAAATTTAAAAGGGTGATATATAGGAAGAGCACAAGCACTCATCAAGCGTTGCTGCAGTATTGATTACGCATGAGTGGAATATGATGTTGAGCATGATTTATGTAGCAATAAATAACATGTTGCCAAGTATTTGCACGTTAAAAATTGATAAATGCAGTATTTAAATAATTGAAAGACAGTTACGAAAAAAAACAAAGAGACAAGTCAGTTTCAGGAAATAAAGGAAATCATAAATGCTTGAAAATAGGCAGTTAAATCCAAATAAGGGGGAGGGTGTAAGGGATAAGGCATGCTCGAAACTAATTCACAAAATAGGTTCGTTATGGTAAGAGCCTAATAAGTCCCCAGCAGAGTTGCCATACTGTCGTGCCCCCTTTTTCCTTTGCGGGAGTCTGGGTTTCGACATTCATTGGGAACAACTCATTTTCTTTTGGGAATTGGGTATTTAAAGAGTCACCATCTAACGGATTAAAGTTCATTAGGGCACCTAGAGTGATTTACTCAGGTAACCAATTTGCATTACCAGAGCTTAGGGTAAGGGCTCGAAATAACCTTGAGGGGAAGGAATTAGGCACCCCTAGCGGTCCACAACGGTGGGTCCCGGCTAAACTTAGTTATGTGAATTAGTCATTTAACAAGTAAGCGGTGTAAGCATACACTTGCAAATAAAGGTAGTCTAAACACAATCTAAATACATATACAAACAATAAGGTTTAGATGGTCTAAGCACATATAAATTAGGGAGGTTTGAACAGTCGAAGAATATATAAACCAAAGAAGTTTAGGCAATTTAAGTACATATATGTAAATTGGAAAGAGAAGTCCTAAGTTGATTAGCCTATAGGATCAATCTGTACAATGTCCGGATCAATATGTAAATTTATATAATCGAGTTTAATTAATGAACCTTAAGCGTGCTTTTACCCGTCCCTTCCTTGTGGTCCTGGAGGCGTTTATGACCCCTATACTTAGGAAGTTCTAGTCACTCCTAAGGTACTTAAAAGGTAAAATATAAGCGACAACAAAGAACACATAGGAATGTCAAATATGAAAGCAGTTAAGGGCTCATGTTTGCCTCCACACATAAACAGATATATAACACATCTCAAACAACTGATTTTAAAGAAATTCAAAAAGCCTTAGAACATGATGTCTAGAACAACATTACAGATACAGAATATGCAACATTTGTTTTAAGGGAAAGTGGCCAAATCCTAACCAGCCTGCCTACTGGTTTTATAGCCTGCTAACCCTGGACAATTTTACACATAAATAGAATGTGATTTCACAGTTATTTAATGGCCAAAAGCTTGCCTAGGCGTGTGTCTATATGTACTCATAATATGGCAGTTATTTAGCCCTATAGTTATGTTGATCTAAGTGACAAAAATTGATTTAGGCATGTTGACAGTAGGACGTGATATCTTTGTGTTAGGACTATTTTTAAGCCCTTTTACAGACAGTTGTTTATTTAGGCTATATAGACATGATCTAAAACAGATGCAAACAGAGTCTTGAGGCAGGATTTCTAAAGCACATAAAGATGTTCGTTTTATTAAGCAGTATTATTAAATTAAGAGCACGATTTCTAAGTGATAGTGACTTATGCAGAATCAGAAGTGAAGCGATTAACTATAACATGTAATATGCAGAAGCAGTAAACATGATTGTCCTAAAACAGGGTATCTAATGCACAGATTTAGCATGGTTTAATGCGAATAAGCATAGAAATCCTAAAGCATGATATTTGATGCATCACACCAACCTAGAATATGATTTCTACAGCAACTCAAAATAATGTAAAATCTAAAACATGGTTTCTACCCAGTTTACCCTACAAAATCATATAGCTACCCTCCCTTTTTACTAGTCGCCCCAATATCTATTTACAAAGAATTATTACGGACCAAGATTACATAAATTACATAAATGAGATGTAAACTAAACTAAATGGAGCCTGAAGCATGCCCAAAATAAACCTGGGAGTTCCAGGCCTTCAATGTAGTCTCAAATGCCTAGAAATCTCATAGACAATTTGTGTCCAGGCGTGTCAGAGTTCCCTAAGGACCTCAAGGATACCGGACAGTGCTCACACCAAGACTTTTCTCAAAATAGGGATTGATTATGTGTAGTGGGGAAGGGCCAGCCATTGTATGCAAGAGTTCAAACTGATCTCAAAGATCCCTAAGTAGTACACATACCAGAGGGGTAGAACCTAATAATCTAGGAGTAAAGTGAGAGTGCTTGACATAATTTGAAAGACTTAGTGGAAAATAGTATAGAGACGACTCTATGAGTGAAAAATGTTTTCAGAAATAGAAACATGTTTGGTAATGGAAAACAGTTTGAGAAGCGTACCAAATCACTTTTGAAATTAGCAAACAATCAATTGGTCATAGAACACCTAGATTTAGAAACACTCAACAAACAGATTTCACACAGGGGTTAATGGATAGGGGACACATAGAATTCACATGATAGGGCTCAAGGAGGCATATAGACAACAAAATGCATAGAACATTTATGGGCTTATAGAATTAACAGGTTATCCAAGATAATAGACAATCAAGACATGGAGCAAGGATGTAGTGGACAGAATCAGACATACAAGTAGGGTTAATAACATGCACTAAGATTAGGTAACTGACATGATTTCCTCAGTGAATGAGAATAGACGAGGGTGAATAAACATGCTTGGACAAACATCAAATGGACAACTATAGCTTGTACATGCTAATTGCATATTGAACAAATCAGGATTAGACATGGTAAGCAAGTCGGTAAACAAAAATAAGGATTGAACTCACAACTAATGAGCTAGTACTGTAATGAAACACATAGAGTTTAGGTTTCAAAAATTTAACCGAGACATACCAGTTGAAGAAAAGAGTGCAGAATATAAAGCAGGTGTAGTTCCAATATCTAGCCTTGGCTTAAAACCTGCTAGATAAAGAGTTATCACAAGTAGCAGAGAAAGAAAAGAGAGTTTGAGTGTGAGTGTGTGTTCTTTGAACTTGTGTTCGTGTCAAAAAGTAAAATAAGAGAGTTTATATAGTAATCCAAGAGTAGAGCAAATAAGGTAAAGGAATCAATAATCAAAAATTAAGGGATCTTAAAATATAATCATACAAAGATTTCCGCGTAGTCTTCCCTTAATTAAGGCAATTAGCGAACGATAATGACAGGAACTAATTAAGGCAAGAGATTCAAATCAGACTAAACAAAGGAATAAAGAATCAGAGGTCTAATTAAGGAAATGAGTTCAAATCAACCCAAATAAAAACTTTAGAATAAAATAATTAGAGGTTTAATTAAATTAAAAAATCATGTAAAGGAATCAGTAAATACACAACAATCAAATAAGGCAAGAACAACTAATTAGGGTCGTAATCATAGAAACAGGCAGGATTCATGCATACAGATTCTTAACAGCAAATCAATCAACCAGATTAACAATAATGCTAGAAAGAATATATCGATCCTTATAAATAGAATAAACTGAGTAAAACTTTATAAACACATAAAAGTTAGACGGAAAATTGATTCAGAAACCCTAATAGAGATTAATTAGGGCAAAAATCACAGAGCAATGCATTTGACTAAGGAAAATCGTGTATGTTAAAGATACAAAGTTGATCAATACAGCTGGTAACATTGAAAACTCAGAATCGAAGCAAAATATCAGAAAGTTAGAGTTTTCACATAAATCGACTAGGATTTGAGCAACCTTTGCATAAATCAGTCATGAACTTAAACGATTAAGTATTCAAAAAATCAGAAAACCTTTTGAGAAGATGACTTAGGGTAAACCCTAGTTTAGGAAAAACGAGAAAATCAGTTGAAAACAAGAAAACTTCCAATGAAAACATGTTAGCTATGTTTGATTCGTCTCAGATCTATACAGATCTGAGAAGATCGGAGATAAAAATTAGGGTTTTTAGAAAGTACAACAGAGACGAGAATATAGGCTTAGAAAACCACGGATTCGTAGCAAAATAAGAGAGGTTTCTTACTCATGGTCAACCAAACGGCCTGAAATAGGCAAAGAAATCAAAAGGTGCAAACCAGACCGCCTAGGTCCCTTAAAATATTCTCAAGGGTCTAGGAAACTGATGAACCATAGCAAGCAGGAGGCCATTATAGTCCTGAGATGACAAAGAAACATCATAGAACGGAGGGCTAAGCCGGTGATGGCGCCTAAGGATTAGGGTTTAGGTAGAGAGCGTTTGAGATAGAAGGGACCGGAGGGCGGCAGAGATGGTAGGAATGAATTAGGTTAGAGGGGGAGTCATTTGGAATTAAAATGGTAAGAACAAATACGGGTCGTTGATCTCAGAGATCAACAACCAGGATTAGGGGGTCTGAGTCAGGTTTAAATTTAATTGGGGTTTGGTTTGACCGATTTGGTCCTGGTATTAGTGGGTTAGGGGTTGAAATTGAGTTGTTCAATTAGGCTAAATCCAAAAATACGAGGGCTATTTGTTAAATACCCGTGTATTTGAATAAATATTATTTTATAAAATAATTAACAAATGAAAAAAAATAAATTTCATTCACAGCGGTGCTTTATAATAATTATTTAATATTTTAAAAATATAATGGGCTAATTTATGGTAAAATAATGCAGTAATGTATGCATGGGCTATAATTGCAAAATTATTGCAATTGTAACCAAAAGGTATAAATCTGGCCATTTGTGAAATAATTGGAACTTAATAGGACCATAAATTGTAATATTAAATAAAGAAATGTTTTAATATCATCAATAATGCAATTTTGTAAATATTTATATGAATAAAATAATGAGATAAATTAATTTAAAATATATAGAAATTGTGAAAAAATACCAATTGATGCTAATGCATAGTTTTGAAAGTATGTATGCACTTTAAAAATATTATAGGGAAGAATTGGGTATCAACAATCATGACCCTAGATCCTTTATCATTTGAAAAACAGCCAAAACCTAAAACATTGTCTTCTAGTTTGCTATTTGCAATCAATAGCTTAAAGTAGAAATAGAAACAATAAACAAGAATGTGAAAGTACAATTTGAGACACATTATACAATTACACTAGGTGTATACCTAATCCCATTTCTAACTCCCTGCGAATTCGACCCCGACTCGCGTTGGGTTTTATTATTGCTTTAACAGCCTTACTACATATAATCGTGGTGTGAGTTTGGACGACATCATCTATACAACACATGTCTGAAAATATTGTCTATGAAAAGCTGAAACTAATTATATAAAGCTAAAGAATAGTGAGGGAGAGTCAAGGTTTGTGAACTCCGGCAAGCTAACTTGAAATCTCGAATGATGAAGCTTCTTAGATAATCAGCACCCGCCGTGTTCGAAAACACCTAGATCTGCACATAAAGTGGAGGGTGTAGTGTGAGTACAACCAACTCAGTAAGTAACAAGACTAACTATTGGACTGAAAGTAGTGACTAGCTTCATGGAGATAGTTCAGTTAAAGAAAATACAATACAGGAAAATAGGCATGCTTTTAAGTTCGACATTTAAAGCCAGAACAGTTAATTCATGTCAGGTTCAATTAAAACACGATATAGTATCTCTTAGAAACTACATGACAATGATATATGCCGACTGAAGCACACGGTAATGAAATCAAGTGCATATTCTCAGAGTAACAGTCACTCAGTCCTCCCATTCACTCCAAGCTCACAGTCACTCATCCCTCACAGTCTCTTAATTCTCCCAAATGCTCGGCACTCGTGGACGGCACTCTCACTCACACTCAGTAGGTACCTGCGCTCACTATGGGTGTGAAGACTCCGGGGGGCTCCTTATGCCCAAGCGCTATACTAAACCAATTATGCCATTAATAAATAAAACATGCTGTGACGTGCAGCTGGATCCCAATAAATATCCACACAACCAGGCCCTCGACCATACTCAGTCATCAATCTCTCCAGTCTCTACAACTCCCAATAATCATGATAATCACCCAAACAACGATGATATTACGTATCAATAAAGAACAATAGAGACAAAGATATAATATGCAAGTAAGAACTATGATGGAGTACAAAATGGCATTAACAAGTAATTTAACATGTAACACGACCTATGTGGGTCCCTATAGTATCAACACATAGCCTAAGCATAATTTATAATATGATTTGCAGTTGAATTTCTATAATACATGGACAATATATGGTTAACAACAGATTATTCAACTATGCAGTTCCATGAAATTGACTGAGTCATAATTACTGTGTTGTACACCCACACGCCTGTCACCTTGCATATGCATCACCTCATCGCTAATCACATGGCATGAAATTCGGGGTTTCATACCGTCAGAACCAAGTTTAGAACTGTTACATAGCTCAAGCCATGCAAATCCCTACTCCAACACGTCCTTGCCACGTGAATCGGCCTCCAAATGCCTTGAATCTAGTCACAAACAGTTCGATACAATCAACATTGGATAAAGGAATCAATTCCATAAGAAAATACTAAGTTATTAATCAAAAGTCAAAAAGTCGACTCAAAAGCCTGCCCCCAGGCCCATGTCTCAGAATCCAATAAAATCACAAAAGACAAAAGCCCATTCCCCTATGAGTCCAACCATACTAAATTTACCAAAATCCAATACCAAATCGACACCCAAATCCCCAATTTAAAGTCTCCAAATCCGTAGCCGCGGGAAAATCAATGGGGAAGCATAATTATTGCATAAATCTAACCACAAGTGACTTACCTCAAGAAACCCCTCGAAAATCCTCTTAAAAATAGCCTAACCTCGAGCTTGAAATGTTCAAAATGAAGAAAACAACGTCATTTTTAATACATCGCCCAGGCCTTCTCGCACCTACAGTAACATGCCCGCTTTTGCGGCATCATAGAAGCAACAATCCTTCCGCTTATGCTATGAACCACTTGATCCGGGCCTTCGCACTTACGATCCATGCTCCACTCCTGCACAAACGTAGGTGCGACCCTCTTTCCCACAACTGCGTTGGCCTCTGCTTCTGCGCCTAACCTCTCCACATATGCCACTATGTAGGTGTGAAAAATCTTTCGCACCCACGACCCCAACCTTCCTCACTCCTGTCCACACTTGCGCTCCCCAGCTTACACCTACGACCAAAGCTCCGCAGGTGCGATTGCACCAGAAGACTCCCAACTTCAGCAATCTTTCAAACTCAAAAATCGATCCGTGAACCATACGAACTCCACCCGAGGCCCCCGGGACCTCCACTAAGCATACCAACAAGTCCTAAAATATGAGGTGAACTTAGTCGAGTCCACAAATCACATCAAACAACATCAAAAATAGGAATCACACCCAAATTTAAGTCTAATGAAAACTAAGGAGTTCAAACTTTTACAAACCATGCCGAACCTATCAAATCACGTCCGATTGAACTCAAATTTTTCACGTAAGTCACTAATGACACCACGTACCTACTCTAACTCTCGAAACCCTTTACGAGCCTGGTATCCACAAAGTCCACTCTCGGTCAAACTTTTAAATTTTCGATTTTTGCCATTTTAAGCCTAATTCAACTATAGACATCCAATTCACAATCCGTACACACTCCTAAGTCCAAAATCACCCAAAAGAGCTAACAGAACCATCAAAACTCCATTTTGAAGTTGTCTACGCATAACTCAACATCCGATCAACCTTTTCAACCTTGAGACTAAGTGTCTCAATTCATTCCGAAACCTCTCCGGACCTGAGCCAACTACCCTTGCTAGTGATATAACAACAATAAGCAGGGGATGAACGATAAATGAGGAAATGGGGCTACAACTCTTAAAATGTTCGGTCGGGTCATTACGTTTTGTAGAAAGTACATGTGTGAAGAGTTCACTTAATGGAGACCTAGTAGCTCAATGGGAGCAATGCAATACAATAGTCTTTTTGTGGATCAGGCGAACCATGTCATAAGAATTGATGTTGAGTATTGTCTATGTTTGTGGCTCGTCGAAAGTGTAGTGTGAATTCAAGGAATGATTTGATAAATCAAACTTAACCTAAATTTATAATCTATGGAGAGAAATAGGAACTCTAACACAAGATATTAATTTTATTACAATATATTATACCAGAATGAAAGACTTATTAGATGAGATGGATTATCTAGTTGTACTTCACCGAGGCTGTAATTATTAGTAGTCAAAACCTTTATTTGGTCTCTTTCATCAATAGTGTTTGTTGCAATTTCTTGTGGGGTGAATGAGAATTATGTTCATGTGCTAAGCCAAGTGCTGTTGAAAAACTCTAGTTTTAACAGTAAACCAGGAGTATGCTCTAGTAATAAAAGAGGAAAGTCAATGAGTCCTTGGTTTGATAGATATAAATAAAGAGTCATTGACTATGTTAGCAGGAATAGATCAAGGTGTAAAAGGGAAGAAACATAATTTAATTTGTGATCATTGTGGATGCAAGGGCTTTGTGAAGAAAAATTGCTACAAAATTATAGGTTCTTCTTCTGATTTCAAAAGCAAGAAGAAAACTCAACCTGAAGGTGTCAAAACATATGTCAATGCAGCAAGTGCTGAACCAAGAAATTTTGCTGAGATTCACAGAGGCATTCTCTGTAAAGGATCAATATAATCAATTGTTGACATTGGTGAAAAACCCTCCAGCAACAAGTGAATGCTATTCCAATTTGGCATGTATAACTACCCTTTTATCCAATGCATTTGATTGTGATTGGATAAAAGATTCAGGAGCAACACATCATATTACTCATCATAAGGAGGTATTAAATGATCTAAAAAGAATTAATAATTAAGAGCTAATGGGCACAAATACCTACGGGGAATAGATATCAAAGTACTCACATTGGAAGACAACTATACTAACAAACCTAATTTAGAGAGATGCATTATATGTTTCAGATTTTAAGTTCAGTCTCTTATCACTATCAGAGTGCTAAAACTCAAAACGGTTGGTTAGATCGTTATGTTCTCTATCTCTTAAATAAATGTTCGTCCTTGAACCCATTTTAAAATACCTAAATTGTCAAAAAAGTGTGTAATCTGCTCCGCAACTCTATGACTCGATCTTCCAAGTACCCTATTCACTTGGTTGGCCCCGCCATAGCATTTTCACCATATCAATCTCCTTTGACCTTAGCTTCTGGATCCATTTGTCTAAAATAGCCGCCGCATCTTCTTCATAGGCCAATTCTCATCCAGTTGTACCATGCTGGATTATAAAACATGCAACTTATCCTTTATTTTACTTTTGAAGTGTAGAAATATAAATACTATTGTAACCCTGATAGGCTAGAAGGCAAAGCAAGCATATATGTTACCTCACGAACTCCCTCTAAGACCTCAAATGGCCAATGAACCTCAGACTCAATTTTCTCTTCTTCCCAAACTTCATCATACCCTTCATAGGCAAGACTCTCAAAAGCACCTTCTCATCTTTTATGTAACACAATATCATGAGCCTTCCATTCTACATAACTCTTTTGCATACTTTGAGTTATGT
This sequence comes from Nicotiana tabacum, assembly GCF_000715075.1. Lineage (NCBI taxonomy): Eukaryota > Viridiplantae > Streptophyta > Magnoliopsida > Solanales > Solanaceae > Nicotiana > Nicotiana tabacum. The sequence continues at coordinate 20,254,654 of NC_134085.1, forward strand.
GAAACGTTCCTGAATCAACTTGACCTTCTCTAAGGCATATCGTACCTAATCCGCACCCCCAATAATTTAGCTTCCACGTGCTCAAAATAACATATAAGATAAGGATACCACCAACTATATAAAGCCTCATATGGTGCATTCTCAATGATAAATTAGTAATTGTTATTATATGCAAATTCCAACAAAGGAAAAAACTAATCCCAATGACACCAAACATAAATCACACATGCTCCCAACATGTCCTAAAGGATCTAAATTTTCCGTACGGATTGACCAACATGCTACAATGTAAAAGGTGGCTAAGCTCAACATGCGTTCCCAAATGACGTTGTACCACTTTACAAAAGTGAAACGTGAACAGTGATCATGATCTGATATGATTGAAATAGGTATCTCATGCAATCGAATTATCTTACAAATATGAATCTGTGCCAACATCTCCAAAGAGTAAGTAGTCGAGACTAGTATAAAATACACGGAATTTAGTCAACCTATCAATAATAACCCAAATTGAATCGAACTTCCTTGTAGTATGTGGCAAGCCTACCATAAATTCCATAGTGACGTGCTCCCAATTTTTCTCCCCTATAACTATCTTTTGAGTCAAATCATTCGATTTTATGCTCATACTTGACATGGTTGCAATTCAAACACCGTAAAACATTTCCAATAATATCTTTCTTCATCATATGTCATCAATAGTATTATTTCAAGTGACGATACATCTCTGTAACCCCTCCTCAATGAGTAGAATATCGCGAATTGTGAGGCTCCTAGTGTATCAACTCCCTTAAGCCATAAGCATTTCACGCACAAAGTGGACCCTGAAGTCGCACAACACCATCATCACCTATGACAACCTTCTTGGCACCGCTTCACTACACCATATGCTTAAGTACAAGTAAATAGAGATCATCATAATGGCGAGACTTAATCCACTCATACAAGGATGGGTGTGTTGTGTCCAACTACACAAACAAGAACCTTACTAGGATCAGAAATATCCAATCATACACACCTATTAGCCAAATCTTGAACATCTATCACCATTGAATGCTCCTCAACTGGAATGTATGTGAAACTACTCATACTCTCCACCTTTCCGCTCAAGCAATCTACCACCACATTAGATTTTCTCAAATGATACAAGACAGTTATATCATAGCACTTAAGCAACTCAAACCATTTTGCCTCAATTTGAATCCTTTCGCTAATAGGTGTTGAAGACTACGACGATTAGTGTAAATCTCACAAGACATACCATACAAGTAATGCCTCTAAATCTTTAGTGCAAAAACAATTGCCTTTAACTTCAAGTCATGGGTCGGGTAATTCTTCTCATGATTCTCCAAAACGTATTAAGACATTTTGATATTTTGACGGTGCTACAAAATTGCTAACACATGGTGTAAATTGCTAAATTAGGAAACTATAATATTTTTAATCCCCTCAAAATTATTACTATAACAATTCATATTAATTCAGTAAACAAATGTTGGTGTGCAAAGCTGTGGATTAATGTCACCTACTCAGTATAGAGATTCGTTCTCTGCTATCGCGACAGAAATAAAATATCGCTGGATCTAGAGTGCCTCCAAATTTCAAATGATTTAATATCAGATAATTCTTTCATGAACAGCTATATTTCGTTTAATTTTATATATGTCGTACATAATGTAAAACTTTTGAAGCATTATATATTTTATTTTGATCCAAAATCTGGTACACTTTAACAGCTATACTTTGTTTGTTTCTATAATGTTGTATGTACGAAGTTGTATAAAATAGTATTAACCCATTAATTGCACTTCTGGATAATAATGCTTATTTTTAATGGTCACACTTGATAAATAATTTTCAACGAAAAGGAAGTTGAACGCAATAGAGATAGGTTTAAATCATTACTGTAGCTTATAATTCACGTTTTCCTTCTTCTCAGTTTCTTTTTTACTTTTTAACATCTTTTAGATTTTTTGCTAACTCAATTTATATTATGCTAAATTACTTTACCTTTCAGATATTAAAGCATGGACTTTTATTTTGGGAAAGAAGAAAGTAAGAGCAAATAAAGTTTTCAAAAAAGTTTCAACGAAGGTTACAAAGCCATTTACCCTAACTTAAGTGAAATCTGTGAATGACTGCATGTTCTTCTACATGAAAATGTGTGCATTAATCAGCTTACTGTGTGATCTGAAATATAATTTTCTTTTTACGTTCACTAGGTGATTGAACCTAAATTCTTTCGGAAACTCAAAGTTTAATGCAATTATTCTTTCCAATTTTGTCTTGTCGATTATGTTACCTTTAAACCACAAAATAAAGTAAACAAAGTTAACACTAGATTTGGTTTGACGCTGTGATAATACTGTTTACAACAACAAAAATTCACTCGAATCCCACAAATGGGATCTAGGGAGGGTAGTGTACGGAGACCTTACCCTACCCTAAAGGAGTAGAGATGTTGTTTCCGATAAACTCTCGGCTCAAGAAGATAAGAAGAGACAATGGCGCAGTAATATCAGAGGAAGCAAGAAAGAAAGATAACATCAGTAACGTAATTGTTGAAGTTTGGCAAATTCTTTGTCCCACATCGGTGGGCTCTTGAGTTTGAGGGGGATTTTCCCCCTATAAAAGAAGGCATAATGTTTAGGATTTAAACACACCTCTCATTTGCCTTCTCATCTGTTTAAGGCATTTGTATCTTCTCTCTTTAGTATTATTTCACTTGTATTTTTGGAGTGGAATAAAATATTGGTTGTGTCCGAGGAGTAGGCAAAATTAGCCGAACCTCGTAAATTCTGGTGTTCCCTTTATTGTTGCTTTATTGTCTTATTTATTATTTGGTGGCTGTCATAATTTTTGGTATAGTAGTTGTGACTTATTCACACTATATACATTTGGCTTCCGCAACAATTGGTATCAGAGCCAAGGTACTGTCTAAGTATCCTCTGTGGTTGCAGCATAGTCTGATCTTCCACATCAGAAAAGATTTATCTTGGTAATTGAGTCAAGGTTCTGTCTGAGTATGCTCTGTGGTTGTAGCTTAGTCTGACCTTCCACACCAGAAAGGAAATAATCTTGAATTGTGTCGTCGGCTATTAAATAATATTTTGGTCAAAGATGGGAGACAATAAACAAGAAGAATCTACATCAAGTGTCAACAATACGTCATCATTGACATCTTCGCTTATGACAAGAATTGTGTCAAATGCGAAATTTGCGGTAGAAATATTTGACGGGTCCGGGCATTTTGGGATGTGGCAAGACGAGGTTCTAGATGTCCTTTTTCAACAAGGGCTAGATCTTGCCATTGAAGAAAAGAGACCAGATATTATTGGAGAAGAAGATTGGAAAATTATCAACCGTGTTGCTTGCGGTACCATTCGATCCTTCCTTACTAGAGAGCAGAAATATCCATACACAAAGGAAACTTTTGCAAGTAAATTATGGAAAATACTGGAGGATAAATTTTTGAAGAAAAATAGTCAAAATAAATTGGACATGAAGAAGAGACTGTTTCACTTCACCTATGTTCCTGGTACCACGATGAATGAACATATCACCAGTTTCAATAAGTTGGTCACAGATTTGCAAAATATGGATACAACTTATGATGATGGTGACTTGGCCTTGATGTTGTTGGCGTCACTTCCTGATAAGTACGAGCACCTTGAAACTACTCTACTCCATGGAAATGACGAAGTTTCTCTCAGAGAAGTTTGTTCGGCTTTGTACAGCTATGAACAAAGAAAGCGAGAAAAACAGAAGGGCGGAGAAGGAGAAGCACTATTTGTGAGGGGTCGTCCTCAAAAACAAACGAGGACAAAGAAGGGAAGATACAAGTCAAGATCCAGACCCAGCAAAGATGAATGTGCCTTTTGTCGAGAAAAAGGGCACTGGAAGAAAGATTGTCTGAAGTTGAAGAATAAGGCCAAACATAACAATGGAAAGGCCATTATGGATTCAAATGTAGCTGATTGTGATGATTCAAACTTCTCATTAGTTACAACAGAGTCATCAACATCATCAAACATATGGTTGATGGACTCGGTTGTAGCTATCATATGTGTCCCAACAGGGACTGGTTCATGGATTTTCAAGAAGGAGAATATGGAGTCATCCACACAGCGGATAACAGCCCTCTTACCTCATATGGCATTGGTTCAATACGATTAAAGAACCATGATGGAATGATCAAAACATTAACAGATGTTCGATTTGTACCGGATTTGAAGAAGAATCTCATCTCTGTAGGAGCCCTAGAATCAAAAGGGTTCAAAATCATTGCAGAAAATGGAGTGATGAGAGTATGCTCCGGTGCACTAGTGGTAATGAAGGCTAATCGGAAGAATAATAATATGTACCGCTATCGTGGCAGTACAGTTATTGGGACAGCGATAGTGACATCCAGTGACGACAAAGAGGCAGAAGCAACCAAGCTATGGCACATGCACTTGGGACATGCTGCAGGAAAATCCTTGAAAACTCTATCAGATCAAGGATTGTTAAAAGGAGTAAAGGCTTGCAACTTGGAGTTTTGTGAGCATTGTGTCAAAGGGAAACAGACAAGGGTTAAATTTGGTCCAGTAATCCATAATACTAAAGGCATTTTGGATTATGTACACTCTGATGTTTGGGGTCCTTCCAAAACACCTTCATTGGGTGGGAAGCACTATTTTGTAACTTTTGTTGATGATTTTTCCCGAAGAGTGTGGGTGTATACAATGAAAAGCAAAGATGAAGTGCTGGGAATTTTTCTCAAATGGAAGACGATGGTGGAGAATCAAACAGGTAGGAGGATCAAGTGTATTCGCACAGACAATGGAGGTGAATATAAAAATGATCATTTCAATAAGGTCTATGAAAATGATGGCATCGTCCGACACTTCACTGTTAGACATACACCACAACAGAATGGAGTGGCAGAACGTATGAACCGGACCTTGCTGGAGAAGGTACGGTGTATGTTGTCCAATGCTGGCTTGGGCAAAGAATTTTGGGCTGAGGCAATTACATATGCATGCCACCTCATTAATCATCTACCATCTGCTGCTATTGATGGCAAGACACCATTTGAAAAATGGTATGGAAAGTCTGCTGTAGATTATAACTCTTTGCACGTGTTTGGCTCAACTGCATATTATCATGTGACAGAGTCAAAATTGGATCCAAGGGCAAAGAAGGCTATTTTTATGGGAATTACTTCTGGAGTCAAAGGATATCGCTTATGGTGTCCTATGACAAAGAAAGTAATATTCAGCAGGGATGTTACCTTTGATGAATCTGCTATGGTAAATAAGGTAACAGAAGATACCAAACAAAATGAAGGTGCTTCTAAGCAGGTGGAGTTTGAGGGAAAATTTATTTTTCCTACACAAGAAGCAGAGGAGGAAACAAATGAAGATTACCCTCTGGAAGGAGATCCAGTAGAGGAGATTCCAACTCAGGAACCTCAACAACAACTTGAATCAATAACAACCAGTAGGCCAAAAAGAACAATAACGAAACTTGTTCGTCTCATAGAGACTGTTGCTTGTGCAACCTCAATTGTAGCTGATGATGTTCCTACCACTTATAAAGACGCTGTCCAAAATTAAGAAGAAGATAAGTGGAGGATTGCCATGAATGATGAAATACAGTCCCTTCATCAGAATCATATATAGAGATTGCCAATCTCCCGAAGGGAAAGAAAGCAATTGGGTGCACATGGGTATTTACAAAGAAAGAAATGGACACAATTGAAGCCACTAACAACCTAAGACAAAACTCATGCTAGCCTCCTACTTCCTAACCTACAACCTTAATGTTCGCCCACCATAACTTCCTATCAAGAACCATGTTCTCGAAAATCTGAAGCCGCACCAGATCCTGTTTGAGACAAATATTGCATGACTTAAGAATGGAAAAACCACAAAACAAGAAGATGCATAGGCATTTGGACAATATTTGGTAGAATATGAAAAACAAAGATTATTCGAAGTTAAGTCAAACAGAGTATATTTGAAAGTTGTTACATTTGCATGAAAATAAGTTGCAGTGAAAATCATATTTCACTTGAATTACTCTTCAGACATGTTTATTGAGATATTTCACCAGTCATATGAGTATTTTGCAATTTGCCTATATTCTACTTAATTATTTGCAAATAATGAAATACTTAATTATATTCAAGCATCCATTTATAACGTCAATCCCGAACCATTGAACTTGTCTTCTGTAATTTGATTAAGCCTTTCCACCATTTCAGTAGTCAAATGATTCTTCCAATCTCCCACTTCACCTTTCCTGAAGAAAACTCTATTATCATTGCCAAACAATGTCTTACCACTCTTGTTCACCTCCAAATTGCTCAAATTTTCAAAGCTACACAGCTTAATTATTTCATCAACCAATCCTGATTCTTCTTCCTCTAAAGAAAATGGACACTCCAAAAATTCAGCCAAACGTCTCAAATGTAAAAAAGGTTTCTCTTTCACATCTTCATACTTCAAAAACAATACCTTTTGAGGCATTTCCAAGCTTTTTTCCCAATAATTTAAAACATGGTCCCAAAAAGGTCCTGCCATAGTTAATCCATTACAGAACATATCGAAAGCTTCTTCAAACGGTATCATTTTTGTGTCTTGACTCCTTAGCTTGCTTATGTAATGCCAAAGTGATACAAAAGTGTCTCTTGGATTCCTACACATATAGATTATTTTGCACTTTGTGTTCTTGACTGATTCTGGCAAAGAAACATATGGTAAATGAGTAGAATAAAGCCTTGGTGATGTTAAAGAAGAATTTGGTGAAATGGGATTCTTTTCTTGTGCATAATTTAATTCCAAGAATGGAACTAAATCATGAGGATTAGTAGTGAGCAAAGGGTGTTCTTGGGAAAGGATAGGGTGTGACATTCTATTGATTAAAGTGAATACCATAGCCTTCAACCAAATGGTGCCAGATTTGGGACTTGTGATGAGGAGAATATCAAAGTCTTGAGCTTGGAAGCAGTGTTGAAAGGAAAGAGTACCTTGTAAGTGCAATGCTGTGAGCCAAAAGCCTTGGTATTTGTACAAATGAGGACTGAGCCAACCTTTTGCTTTGGGTAGAGAAGATAACAAGTCTTTGAATGTTTGAGAAAATCCATTTTCCTCCAAGCATTTTGATACAAGGTTTGAAGTCTGAAGCCTTTGTTTGCTTCTTTTTCTAGTTTGTCTGGTGGTAGAGTTTTCTTTCAAAACATTGGTAACCATTGTTTGTTTTTTTGGATCAAACAAACTGCAAAAGCTTGGAAGAAAGGACTACTTTGGATGAAGGTTTTGGAGAAGGCAAGGTTGGATTTTTCTCATGCAATATAGAGGGATCTTCTAATTCATATATATAGGGGATTGGGCAAAGACTAAGATTTAATGATGGGTTTAATTTTACCATTAAAGCCACTGCACTTTTACAATTATGAATTTTAAAATTTATCATTTGATGAATATTATGTGTGTGTATGTTTAACATATAAAGGTGTTTGGACAGTTCCGGCATTGGGTGGTTGCGATTTTTTTTATTTTGTGTCTCACGCTAGACGCTAGTTGTGTGAGGCCTTTTTTTTGTGTTACAACTTTATGGTCCGAAAATTTTGTGGACCCAAATGTATAAGATATGAGTCCACAAATGTGTGTGATAAAAAAAAGGCTCACACAACTAATATCAGCCATGTGAGTCACACAGTAAAATCACTCGGTCGAAAGAGCACTAGTTGGTATTTGGTAGGGTATAAAGAGTTGCAAATTTCGTGAAGAACGTGTTGATTTAGCATATAGTTCTTAATTAAATTAGTATACAATTAGTGGATTTTCGGGTTTGTTATGTTCCCATTATTAGGAGTAGTAAAAAAATGAGTACTAATCATGAGTTGTGCGTACGTACCTAAACAAGATTAATTGAGTTTAGTAGAATAAATAATTTATTCGTCGAAAGTTATAGACAATTTTGAGTGCGTGGATATGCTTTTGCTTAAAAACACAGAAATGAGTTAAAAACTGCCAATATCTAAGTGAAAACTACAATTAACAATCATTAGGCTTTAAAAAATTGGCACAAAACTGTCTAGTGGCCTACTTTCAGTATAAAATATGTATTTTGGAAAAATAGTAAAAGTAAATTTTTCTACCTCAAGAGTAGAACCGTTAATATGGACTTAGTCCTAGAAAATTATGAGTTGTGTTAAAAAATTTATAACCTACCTAAAAACGAGGCTTTTCAGCCCGTTCCAATTATGCGGCCCGTGAGATTTGAACGAGGATGGATCGGGCTGGCCCGTGGCTAAATAAAAATAGTATTAAGATAATACTAGTTCTAGTTATTTCTTAATGTTAACTAATAACATTACATATGAAGATAATTATGTCACAAGCGGATCTTGATAAAGATGACATGGTGATATTAGATATGTCAATGCTTTGTTGCATCGTTAAAGCGTCATAACATAAAATACTAGATGATAGCATATTATAATAACGAGACGACAGGCATTATAAACAGGGAAGGAAGGAAGTGGGATGTTTTAATTTTTTTTATTTTAAATTTATGATCATTTGGAATATATTTGGAAAAGTTTGAACAAAGTTAAATTTCAACTTCGCAATATACTTTATTAAACAATACTATAACAATCCGACCGGTTGTTTGAATTCTAGAACCCCATTTGCTATTTGATGCTTTCCGTAAGTTCATTTGAAATTATACGAGCCGTGGGGATGGTGGTTTGATTTTCGTGAGGTTCTGGTGTGATTTAGAATACTTTGTTCCTAGTTTGAGGTTTAAAACTGGAAGAGCTGACGTAAGTTTGGCTTTGGTGAAAATGATCCCATATTGAATTTGAAGGTTCCAATAGGTTCATATGGTGATTTGAACTTGGGCGTATGATCGAATTTGGTTTTGGATGTTCCTAGGAGATTTTGGTTTTATTTTCTAAAAATTAGCAATTTGTAGAATTGGAGAGTTCATAAGTTTGATTGATAGTTGACGATGATATTATCGGGATCCAATTATTGTTCCAGTATTGAGGACAAGGTTGTGTTATTGAATGAATCTTGGGTGTGAAGTTTGGTTAAGATACAAGATGTTTAGGCACGATCCGATGCTTGGTTAGAAGTTTAGAACTTATGAACTTACAAGAATTCAACATGCGGTTTGGTCCTTGATTCTTAGATGTAGTAATTTCGCATATGTTTTGAGACCACAAATAGGTCCGGATTGTATTTATTAACTTGTTGAAATATTTGGACCGGGTCCGGGAAGACTCGAGTGAGTTTCGGACCACCCCGAACTCTTTGAGATTGTTGGTTTTGCCGGTGTATGGTCAACTACGCGATCGTGGAGCAATTCTCGCGATCGCACTGAAGGATTGAGCTGAGTGCTATTGTGTTTCGCCTTCGCAGAAGGGGAGTTTCTTTTCGCGAAGGCTGGAGGTCGCTGGTATTGTGTTCGCGGGGGAGCGTAGGGAAGTTAGGCAAACTTTCACGATTGTGAGGGGCTGCCTGCTATCGCAAAAGAGGACAGGCGGTGGCTGATTGTGATTCGCGATTGCAGGGCTATTACCATAATCGCAAAGGGTAGCGCTGGTAGGGTATTTTAAGCTAAATTTTGAGAGTTAACCCATTTTCACATTTATAAGTTTTGGAGAATGAGAGGAGTATTTAAAGAGCGATTTGACTAAAATCTTGAGGGCAAGTAATTTTTACTTGGATTTGATCATATACCTTGATTCCTTATGTATTTTTACATTTAAAACATAAAATTTTATAGTGATATTTTGGAATTTTCTCTACAACTTAAGAGAGTATAAATTGAGGTTTTGAGCATCGATTTTGACTTGGATTTAAAAACTAAGCATATAATTGGGCGTAGAGTTATTGGTAAACGAAATCTATCCCTAAACTCGGATTTTGACCCTGTGGTGCCAAGTTTACTTTTACTGGATTTTTGAGAATAAATTAACTATTCAAGCTTTATTATGTGGAATCGATTCTTATGGATTTATTTGGCCTTAAGTATTATTAGGTTAGATTTGAGCCAGTTGGAGGAGATTTCTAGAGAAAAGCCTGTGCCAGAAGGTTGGTTTAACTTGCCGTGGTAAATGTAATAACCCGGCCGGTCATTTTGAGTATTAAAATTGCGTTTCTACATTTATTTCTTATTCTATATTCATTTGTTGTTATTTAACTTGTTGAGGTAGTTGGTTTGTGTCACGACCTGGATTTTCACCCTCGGGAGTCGTGATGGCGCCTACTAGTGAAAGCTAGGCAAGCCAACTATTCCAATTTTTTTACCCTTCTTATTTTAAACCTCTTAACAATTTTAAGTCAACATATCATAATCAGGGAAAAATATTAATGCGGAAGAAGGAAATTTAACAATTTAAGCTAATACCAAAATGAATCCATAAACATAACCACCTAGAACTAGTGTCATAAACTCACGGACTATCTAAGAATACTACCAATAGGGTCCGAACAAAATAAATACATGTCTGTCTCTGAAATAGTAAAGAACATAAGAAAACTAGATAGGGAGGGGATGCCAAGGCCTGTGGACGTCTGCAGGACTACCTCGGGTCTCCGTCGCTGGACTAAAATCAGCAACCTCACTGTGGTCCAAAAGCTCCAGCACCGGGATCTGCACATAGTGCAGAGTGTAGTATCAGCACAACCGACCCCATGTGCTGGTAAGTGTCGAGCCTAACCTCGGCAAAGTAGTGACGACGCTAGGACACAACAATTAACATAACCTGTAGTTAAACAGTACCTAGCAGAATAACAATAATAGAAGCAATTCAAAAGTAACGGGGGATGGGTAACATGCTATGGGGGAAAAGTGCCAACGTGAAAAATCACAGTAATAGTGGAATAAGACAATTAAGGTAATTGAACCGAAAACAACAAGAAATGAAAATGAACAGGCAATAAGTCCACGACATCACCCTTCATGATTTTACTCTCAATCGTCACCAATGTAATCAAGTAATGAAAATATGCACGACATCACCCTTCGTGCTTTATCTCTCTTATTCACCATGTAAATATTAGAAATGTGCACAGCATCACCCTTCGTGCTTTATCTCTCTTCCTTGCCATATCCATCAATATCAATAAAAATGTACACGGCATCACCCTTCGTGCTTTATAACTCTTTCCTCACGATATGCTTAAATATGAATGTGCACGTTATCACCCTTCGTGCTTTATCTCTCTTTCCTCACCTAAACAATAGCAACAGCAACACCCCGGTAAAGGAATCAACAACAAGAATAGACACATCCCGGCAAGGGAATCAACAGTAAGAAATAAGTACGTCCCGGCATAGGAATCAACAGTAAGAAATAAGTACGTCCCGGCAAGGGAATCAGCTATAACAAAACTTGTACCAACACTTAACTTCACAAACAAAACCTCAACTGGAGCCAATGCTCAACAATAAACAAATACCACAAGATAATCATAGGTCTTGCTCAACACGGAGAATCAACAATTTAGGCAATTGTAGTACTTATTAAGAAACACAACGATTATAATTTAAGACTCACGAGCATGCTTGACGCCGACGTATAGATACTCGTCACCATACCTATACGTCGTACACTACACTAGCACATAGCAAATAAAGCACAATACCTACTCCCTCAAGCTAAAGTTAGACCAAACACTTACCTCGATCTTCCATGGCCAATTCAAGCCTAAAACACCGCTTTTCCTTTAGAATTCGCCTCCAATTCAATTGTATCTAGCCCAAATGATTTTAACAACATAAATAAATGCTAAAGAATTCACACCCAATGCTTAATTATAGATTTTCTATGATTTTTCCCTAAAATTTAAAAATCAACCCCGGGCCCGCTTGGTCAAAACTTGAGGTTCGAACCAAAATTCGATCACCCATTCACCCACGAGTCCAAATATATAATTAGTTTTGAAATCCGACCACAAAACGATGTCTAAATTCCAATTATTCAAAAAGCCCCAACTCTACCCAATTTCCTAATTTCTACCATGAAGATTCTTGATTTTTGATTAAAAAGTGATGAAAATAGTTGGGTAATTGAAAGAGTAAGGTTTAGAATTGATTACCAACACTTTGGGGATGAATTTGTGTGAATAAAATCACCTCTAGGTCTTGGGAGTTCGAAAATATGGAGTATATGGGTTTTGCCTGTTTTTGCTACTGTTTTAAAAGACTAGGAAGGCCTTCATCGCATTCGCGATGGGCCTGCCGCGTTCGCAAAAGGCTGCCAGTTGAGGACTTACATGATCACGAGTTCTGCTACGCGTTCATGAAGGGTTGTCCCCCTTGACCTTCGCGTTCGCGGACCTGCGTACACGTTCATGTAGAAGAACGACAAATTCCCAGCCCATCTCTAATTTATAATACGCGTCCGTGTGCAATAGGTCACGTTCACGTAGAGCAGCCCTCCCAGTGCTCCACTTTCACGGTCTATGTTACGCGTTTGCGTAGAACAAATCCACCCCAGTCCCAATTTCTCTTTCGCTATCGAGAGAGTTACTACGCGATCGCAATTCACAAAAGGTGTGTGCATTAGGAGCAGCAAATCTGCAACTTTTCCCAATTGTAAAAACATCTCGTGGCCTATCCGAAACTCACCCAAGCCCTCGGTGCTCCAAACCAAGCATGCACACTAACCTAAAAACATTATACTGACTTATTCGTGCAATCAAATTGCCAAAATAACACCTCAAACTACGAGTTTAGCCTCAAAATCAATGAAAAATCTCCATAACTCTTAAGTTCAAATTTTAACAACCGAGGGTCCAATTCACGTCATATCAAGTCCGTTTCTTACCAAATTTTATAGGCTCAACCTAAATACCATATAAGACCTGTACCAGGCTCTGAAACCAAAATACAGGCCCGATACCATAAAATTTCAAATACATTTAAATTTCCAAAAACACTTAAACTTTCAGTTAAATAATTTTCTTCAAAAATTAATTTGTCGGGCTTGGGACCTTGTAATTTGATTCCGGGAAAACGACCAAGTTCCATATTTTTCTACGTACCCTCCGGGACCGTCAAATCATGGGTCCGAGTCCGTTTATGTAAAATGTTGACCAAATTCAACTTATATTCAATTTTATAGGCATAATTGGCATTTTTATCAAATTTCCACATAAAAGCATTCCGGACAGTAATGACCTTTTGGGTCATCACAGTTTGGTTCAACGATGTTTTAAAATGAGTTGGAATACTTAGGCAAAGGTTAGAAGCCTAAGTTGGAAGAGTTGACCAGATATTGACATTTGTGTAAATGAATCGGAAATAGTATTTTGATGGCTTCGATAGCTCTGTATGGTAATTTTGAACTTGGGAGCATGTCCGGGTACTGATTCGGAGGTCGTTTTGGCTTGAATTGGCGAAAGATGGAAAATTTGAAGTTTGGAAAGTTGAGAAGTTTGATCGAAAGTTGACTTTGTTGTTACTATGCTCGGGTTTTGGTTCTTGAAGTCAGAATATGTCCATTTCGTCACTTATGATTTTTGTTCAAAAATTAAGGTCAATCGAAGTTGGTTAGAGAGGTTTCGGAATTGATTGTAGAAGTTGGAAATCCATTAGTTTCAATAGGCTTGAATTGGAGTGTGATTCAAGTTTTTGATGTTATTTTATATGATTTGGTACCTCGACTAAGTTCATATCTTGTTTTACGACTTGTTGGTATATTTCGATGGGGTCCAAGGGGCCTTGGATGTGATTCAGATATAATGGGATTATAGTTTGAACTTGAGGAAAATGACAAAGAGTTTAGCCTTAGAAAGCATGGGGTTTTATGAGCGGTCCTATGATGACCCGACAGGTCATTTATAGTTTTACCCTTCATTTATGTATTCCTAGACCTCAAATAGATTAGTTTGACCTTCCTCGATTCCGTGCGCAGTCCATGTCTTTTTTCGGAATTGTATTATGTGAAAAATATATGAAAAAGTGAAATTTAGCCTTAGAAACTCATTTAAGTTGACTACGGTCAACATTTTCGGTAAACGGACCCGTATCAGTATTTTGAAGGTCCCGATGAATCCGTATCATGATTTGGGACTTAGGCGTATGCCTCTAATCGAATTCTAAAGTCCTTAACTTGATTTAACGTGATTTGTTGAAATCTAGTAATTTAAAGGTTTAAAGAATTCCTAAGTTTGACCATAGGTTGTGTTTGTTGCTACCGGGTTCGAATTTTGGTTTCGGAACTTGGTATAGGTTCATTTCAGTTTTTATGACTTGTCTGCAACTTTTTGGTGCAAAACGGAGTTGATTTGACGTGATTCGAATGTTCAGTTATAAAATTTTATGTTCTTGAGTTTCATTGAGAATTTCAATTGTTTTGTTATCCGATTCGTGGTTCTAGGTATTATTTTGATATTTTAATCACACGAGCTAGTTCGTATGATATTATTACACTTTGCTACATGTTTGTTTGCAGCCTTAGGGGTTCGGGTGCGTTCCGGAAATGCTACGGGTGATTTTTGGACTTAGGCCATTGTTGGTTTTTCACTGTTGTTGTCCCCTGATGCTTTGTGCTTCGCCATCGCGAAGGGGAAACTAGGGATGGGGTGGTTTTTTTCATCACAAATGCGACAGCTAGGTCGCGAACGCGGAGCATTGGGGGATTTACCCTTTGCGAATGCAACTAGCCTCCCACGAACAAGTAGGGTTATGGGCTTGGGAAGGGGGCGTCGCTGTTACTCTATGCGAACGCGAGCACTGGCTCGTGAATGCGAAGGACTGGAGGGAGAAGCCTTCGTGAACGCATGAGGAACCTCGCAAACGTATAGGCCATTCTAGCTGCTGTGCTTCGCGAACGCGAAGAAGGCCTGATGCCCAATCAATTAAATATCCCAAAAATGGGATTTCTACCATTTTTACCATTTTCTCATTAGAGCTCGGCCTAAGGCGATTTTGAACAGAAAATTTATCACCAATTCATAGGTTAGTGTACTTTAATTTATTTTCTTCCATTTCCATCAACACCCATTGATTTTATTGATATTCTTGTGAATTGATTACTTTTATTGATTTTGTTTATGGATCGGGTTGCACGCCGAAGCATGTGGAATTAGGGAGGATTGATGTTTAAATTGCTGGGATTGGGTTGCACGTCGCAACTGATTTTATATGTGAACTTGATATGGTGAAATAAGGGAGGATTATGATATTGACTCTGATTATATGGTGGGATCGGGTTGCGCGCCACAAAGGATTTTACATGTTATTCCTGATATTGGATATCATGAAATAAAGGAGGATTATATTTCTACGGTGGGATCGGGTTGCGTGCCACAATGGATTGTGTATTTTGTATCCAATTTTGCATTGTGTTAGCTTTCAGTGTTTTCATGCGAGGTTCTGAGGAACGATGTTTCTAGTTTTACTAATTTCAAAGATTGAGTTGTTTTCATTATTTAACTGCCTTACTTTATTTGTGGTTCTTTCGTGTTATTATTACTATACTACGTACAAGTTATTGCAGGTGACCCGCTTTAACCTCGTCACTACTTCGTCGAGGTTAGGCTCGGCACATATAGAGTACATGAGGTCGGTTGTACTCAAAATACACTCTGCACTTCTTGTGTAGATTTTGCAGACTTGAGGTACAACTGCACGACATTCAAAGCCCTTATGTCCCATTGTACCTAATCCTAGCTGTTTATTTCATTCTAGAAAGTTTTATTTCCTTTCAAATCATTATTTGTATTATTCTAGTCGCTCGTGTACTTGTAACACAAGTTCTGGGATTGTAGCTAGATGTCGATGATATTTTAGCTTATTCACTCAATTTTAGTTTTATTTTAGTTTATTTTTGTCTCTTTGTCTCATTTAATTGGTTTTTTAAATGGTTAGAAATGTTAGGTGCCATAACGGCCCCGAGGGTAGGAATTCTAGGTCGTGATAAGTTGGTATCAGAACACTAGGTTGCCTAGGTCTCATGAGTCATGAGCAAGCTTAGTACAGTGTAGAGGATTGGCGCGGAAACGTCTGTACTTAGAGGATATGGAGTTTAGGAAAAATTTCACTTATTTCCTTCTTTATCGTGTGTTTTTATTCTATAATTGATAATTTAACCCTTCTATTCTTGTTCTATCGCAGACGGCGAGAGCACATACTGCATTTACAGCTGTATAGGAGCCAGAGCCCCCTATGGAAGCTACTAGCAAGGTAATAGGTCGAGGCTGAGGTCGCGCCAGAGGCCAAGGCAGAGGTAGATCTCAACCTAGGTCTCGATCAACAGCACCCGTAGTGGAGCATCAAGTAGATTCCAAAGAGGAGGTTCCAACTCAAACTATACCCGTCAGACCAGCTCAGGTCCTAGAGGGGTTCATAGCCACTGTAGTGCTTCAGGACGCTCTAGTCCGTTTGGTGGGCCTTATGGAAAGTGTGGCCCATACCGGCACATTCTTGGTGGTACCATCCATCTCTCAGGCTGGGGGAGGAGCAGAGACTCCCACTACTCATACACCGGAGCAGGTGGCTCCCTAGTATCAGACTCTAGCAGCCCAGCCAGTTGGGGTGGTTCAGCCGGTTGTTACGACATAGGCCGATGATAAGCCTAGTATGTCTACAAAGGCTTTGTTGAGGTTGGATAAGTTTACCAAGATCTTCCCTATTCATTTTAGTGGTGCACCTTCTGAGGACCCACATGATTATCTTGACTGTTGCCATGAGGTGCTGCGAAACATGGGTATAGTTAAGACCAATGGGGTCGATTTTGTAGTGTTTTAGATGACTAGTTCTGCCAAGAGATGGTGGAGAGGTTATATGTTGACTAGACCAGCTGGTTCTCCTGACTTACCTGGGATCAGTTTTCACAGTTATTTCTAGAGATGTTCATCCCTGTCACTTTGAGAGAGGATTACCACAGGCAATTTAAGCGTCTTCAGCAGGGTAGTATGACTATTGGCCAGTACGAGACTCGATTTATGGACCTAGATCCCCATGTCATTTTCTTGTTTCCTACTGAGAGGGAGAGAGTGAGGGGATTTATTGATGGGCTCACTTTCACTATTAGGCTACAAATGGCCAAGGAGACTAGAGATGATATTACCTTCAAGAAGGCTATAGATATTGCTAGACGGATCGAGATAGTTCGTGCTTAGGAGAGGGGGCAAGTGTTTGATAATAGGCCTCGTCATTTCGATGGTTTCAGAAATGCAGAGGCCGCCTCCCTGGCCATTTCAGTCAGCACTTCAGGCATTTAAAGTGCTTTAAGAAGTCGTGGGCCTTATGTGCCTCATTCTCGGAAGCCAGCCTACAGTGCATCATCAACTCTTATTAGTGTGCCTCCGATTAAGAGCTATCATCGTGGTTATTTGATCCGTTTGAGTTAGCTTCAGCTTCAGCTTTAGCAGCCACATTAGTAGGATGTGTTTTTTAGTTTAGAGGTACTGGTCACATTAGGAGGTTCTATATGAGATTTCTGGGCAGCATGCCACAACAGAGTTATTGTGCCGTGGTCCAGGCAGTCGTTTCTCCACTACCCACTCAGCTAGCTAGAGGCAGGGTTCAGGCAGCTAGCGGTGGTGGTCAGGCCATTAGAGGTTGAGTTGAGTACATCATTCACCCTCAGATAGACGGGTAGTCCAAACTCACTATTCAAATTTTGGAGGATATGTTTCGCGCTTATAATATGGATTTTGAGGGTTCTTAGGATCAATTCTTGCCACTTGTAGAGTTTACCTACTACAACAACTACTAGTCGACCATTCAGATGGCTCCCTATGAGGAAATATATGGGAAGCAATGCCGTTCTCCAGTTCGATGGTTCAAGCCGGGAGAGGCTCGGTTGTTGGGTACCAATTTGGTTCAGGATGCCTTGGATAAAGTCATGATTATTTAGTATCGACTTTGCACCACTCAGTTTAGGCAGAAGAGTTATGCCAACCGTAGAGTTCGTAATGTCGATTCATGATTGGAGAGATGGTATTGCTCCAGGTTTCACCCATGAAGGGTGTGATGAGGTTTGGAAAGACGGACAAGTTAAGCCCTAGGTATATCACACCCATTGAGATTCTTGAGAGAGTAGGTGAGGTGGTGTTGATACCCAATTTTCCCTATATATTTTTAATATGCATAAATACTTTCAAAATAGCATATATGTGCATATATAAGCATGCCCAAGGTTTTTACAATTTTTCTATAATTTTAAAGATTTTAAATTAATTTATTTACTCCCCCTTTTACTCATAAAATCCCCAATAATTATCCCTCAAATTATTTTTGTGGTAATTTAGTCATCTAAATTCTATATTTATGCCAAAATATTGTTAAAATATTTTTAGTTCATTTTTGTAATTGCATTTTGCATTTTTATATCTTATTTGTATATAATTGTAATATTAGCTCTATTAATGTATAATTACATTTATATGCATAAAATTGATCTTCTATATTTTTAAAATGTTAAATATCTATTTTAAATCATTTTAGTACACGAAATTATTTTGTAGAAATTATTTACTATTTATTATAAATTATATGAGATTAAATTGGCTATTTAAAACATAGCCAGATTGCATTTCAATTTTAGCCTCAATTTTAACCCAACCCCAGCCCAATTTCTAATCGAATTACTCGACCCAAACCCTAAAACACACCTAGCTGACCTAGAACCAATTAAATCATGGTCGTTGATCTGAAAGATCAACGGCCTGTATTGATTCTTGCCTTTTTTAATCCTAAACCACCCCAACCCTAATCATTTCCCAGAATCCGCCACCCTAAGATCCTCTTCTCTCTCGGTAACTCTCAACCAAACCCTAGCCCTTCATCTGCTGACCTCTCTTCTCCAGTCATCTCAGGTGACCTCGCATCATCTCGTAAGCCTCCAATGGCTTCTCTCATGCTATGCCTGCCTTGTCTAAGGTCTTCAAGGGCCCAGTGCCATGCCGACTTGCATATAAGGTTTGTCACTTGTCTATTCTTGGCTGCACCAGTGTGATTTCGAGCAAGATCATGCTTTATCTGTTACAATCTTTGGGATTCTAGACAGGTTCTTTCATCTCTGTATGGGTTTCTTTTGAAACCCTAATTTCTTCCTATATCTCCTATATCTGTACCGATCTAGGATGATGTGATTTTTTTTCTTTGATGTTTTACTCTATCCTTGGAACTTTTTTCAAGAATTGATGATTTTAAGTGTTTTTCACCTTCTTCTAAAAATTAGGGTTTTGAAGTTTCTTTTAAAACCTTGTTTAACTGATTCTTTGTGTTTAAACATCTATTTCTTGCATATTTTGGTTTATTCTTTGATTTTACTACACCTTTAACTCTTCTATGTTGAAATCCCTAATTTTCTAGGTTTCTTCGTTTGATTTTGTAACTGGCCGGTTCTCGTTTGAGTTTCTGTGATTATCTTGCCTCGAATATGTTTCTACTGAGTTCTTTAGCCTAACTTACATCAGCTCTATATGCTTCTATTCATCTTGACTGTTCAAAACTTGCCTCTTTGCTTGCTATGCCTTGTTATTCTTATCTTACTCTATGTATATGCTAAACACTTACCCGTGACCTTCTCTTTAATTGATTGTGGATTCACTGTTTCATGGTTTGATTGGAAGACCTTCCTTTAAACCTTCGATTCCTACCCTTTCTATTCAAATTGATTGATTCACCTACCTTGTCTGCTTTAGTACTTTATTCTTACTGACTATCTGCTTAATTAGAGTTTTCTGAACTTAGCCCTAATTGTTTACCCTATACTTACTGAATCTGAAATCTTTCCTTATTGGTCATACATTGATTTCTTTTCTTATTTGTTATTTGTTCTTACTGTTTGAACTAATTCCCTTAACTTATGGGAGTGCATGTACTGATTTTGCTCTAATTGATTCTGAGTTCCATAATTACTATACTATTGTTATTCTTGCCTTATTTTACCTAGTTTCGAACTACTATATATACACACTCTCTCATTAACACAGACACGAACACATTGGTTCAAAAACTCTCTCTTTCACAATAAAATATTTGTGCTCTCTTTTATGTTACTTACTACTGTCTAATGTCAGCCGGCAGCAAGCCAAGGCTAACTACCGGGTTCTCTTTCACTTTGTGTTTACTTTCCCTTTACTGGTATGTTATAATTTCAATACGAGTCCTAAAACAATATGCTTCTCTTATTAATTCAATTTGTCATATTTCTAATATGCTTCTATCTATGGTTTTATTGGTCAACCTGTAATTAACATGCCTACTTCAGTGTCTTCTTTACTGCATGCTTTTGAATATAACCCTTAGAATTAGCCTGCTCATGGATCCTTTCTAGTATGACCCAATGTGACTATGTTTCTCTGATCCCTGGCATGCACCTTCCTGTATGAAGTAATTGGATATCCTAAGCCTATTGATTATGTATTAACTCTACAGTTCATGTTATACTTTAAAAGCCTTGACCCCTTTTAAGGTTCCTCTGATTCTGTACCTATATGCATCTGTGCTTACTATGTGCCCTATGCTTACCCAAAATCCCTATTACCCCTAAGTGGATGTGTGCACCTATTTGACTACATGTATTGAACTGCTGATGAACTTCTTCTGGTTCTGTATTTGGTTTGATTGATTGTTAGTCACCTTACCTTTTTGAATTTTCTTATTTAATAACTCCCTATGTGTTTTCTTACAAAACTATTTCAAACAAAATTCTTTTTTTAACACTGTTTTCATACTGAAACCTTTCAAATTGTGTTAAGCAATCTCACTCTACTCCTAAGTCACTAGGTTATCCCCCCTCCAGTGTGTGTACTACCTTGGGATCCTCTTGAGAACCCTTTTAACTCTGGCACACCGAGGCTGGGCCTTCCACACTACACTTACTCAATTTGGTTACAATGTCTAGGTGTGAGCACTGCCCGGGATCCTTGAGATCCTTAGGGAACTCTAACGCACTTAGACAATGATATTGTCTATGAATTTGGCATTTGAGCATATTGGATGTCTTGAGAAATCACTTGGGCCTGCTTCTGGATCCTTATAGTGTAACGTCTTCTTTTCTTTTATCTATTTATTTAATTCATTCATATGGTTTGTAATAATTTGTAAATAAATATTAGGGTGCCTAGTGGACAAGGGTGGGTAGTTACATATTTGTGGGGTAAATGGGTAGAAACCATGTCTATAGGATTTTATATTAGTTATGCCTTACCATGTTAGAAATCATGCCTATAGGTCTCAAGTGGTTCCAATTATAGAAATCATATTTATAGGTCTTAAAATCAACTTCACAAGTAGATACCATGCCTATAGGATATGATCTAGTTCAACTTCTGTTATAATGAGTATTTACATGTGTTTTCATTTGTTATCATGCCTACAAGTTCCTAACATCAGCTCTTAACAATTAGATACCATGCCTATAGGGAACAATGTCAGAAATTCTGCCTATACATCTACAATCAGTTTAGTTTAAATAAGTTAATCTAGTTCAAGATTAGTTTACTTTGAAACTGGTCTAATTAGTGGTTTGTTTTCCTTGAAAAGAATTCTTTCAAGTATTTCCCTAATTCACTATTATAAAGCATGCCTATAGGAACTCAAGAGTCTGTTTTAAAATCTGTCCACTATTTTACTATGTCAAACGTAGTTATCATGCTCTTAGGACACCACTATTCAGCATGTAGGCAAGCCTATAAGGCGTTTTTAAATACTGCAGCTCTGAAACTGTTTATGTTACTTAATGTTGATCTGATTTTAACATGCTTAGAATAAGTAGGCAAATGGATAAGGCAATTACTTCTGAGCTTATAAAATAAAAAAATCATATCTCATGTGTTCTGTTCTTCGCCTAGACATCATGTCTTAGGATACTGTTTAATATTGCCCTTATTTATGTTTGAGTTATATTGTTTACATGCATTATATGTGGAGGTGAACTTGAGCCTCTAATTGCTTCCTTTATGCCTTATGTGCTAAGGTCCTATTTTTTCTTGCCTGTCGCCTCAAAATTTTCTCCCTTTTAAGAACCTTAGGGGTCGTCTAGAACTGCCCAGTTTTAGAGGTCCTAATACACCTCCAGGGCCACAAGGAAGGGATGGGTAGTGAACGCATAGTCATCATCAATTTTACTAGTGCGCTATAGTCTATGACCATGGGATGGGAAGGGTAGATATGGGATATGATGACTACACGCTAATGTCACATGTAGCCCATTATTGAGGAGTGTTTACCGGACATTGTGTGGGGTGATCCTGTAGGCTAAACAACCTAGGACCCCTCCTTTCCCAATTTCTTTTGTTTAAAACTTTGTTTTATATGTATACAACTTGTTCATAACCTTTGTCTTATTATTTGAGTTATACAACGTCCAACGTGCTTTACTTGTAAATTATTTGATTCAACTACTTATTTGTTAATCGACTAATTCATAAGTATAAGTTCGGCTGAGACCCACCGTTGTGGACCGAGAGGGGTGCCTAACACCTTCCCCTCAAGGTTATTTCGAGCCCTTACCCTAATTTCTAGTAATGCAAACTATTCTAAGAGTTAATCGCTCTAGGTGCCCTAACGCACCATAATCCGTTAGGTGGAGACTCTTCAAAAATACCTAAATCCCAAAAGAAAATGAGTTATTACCCCCATGAATGTCGAAACCAGGACTTTCTCCGCGGAGGAAAAAAGGGGGCGCGACAGCATGGTTGTTTATCGTGAAAATGGTAACAACAGTTAACTTTGTAAATGGGATTCTAAAAATACATGATCTATTTTTATGGTAGTTGTTAAAGCAGGTGATGCTAGGAATATGAAATTTAATGGTGAAATACAAGCTAAAATGAGGCAGTAATACAACCGATAGGTCTGCTACCCGGGTGTAGGACTGGTCGATGGGGGGACCTCGGGGTTGATGTCTGGGTCGAGCTCGAGCTATCGGGGGTAGTCGGGAGGTATGATTTAAACAAGGATTTTTATTGCTAGTGCCAAGCAATAAATGAAGAATAAGTGATAAAGTGGTAAATGCTAAAGTGGCCTCGAGCCAGAGAGAGCTAGCAAGTTAGAAAGAAGAGAGAGAGAGAGAGAGAGAAAGAGAGATATTATTGTGCTTGAGTAGAATAGTTGGAGCTCTCCTTTACAGGATGTTAGCGACTCCCCTTTTATAGGAGGGGGAGCCCAAACTTAGTATAAGATACATTGCATGATAAAGGAAATGGGATGGAACAATCGGCTAGCTCTATGATATATATGTGGGCCGATGTCGAGCTGCTCAAATAGACCTGATCGACCCCAGATGCATTCCTCGGGAGATTCTTGTATTCGTCGGGACTTCGGTCGGCATTATCCTTGGCAGGGCATCTGGGATTACCCTCCAAAGCATTTTGTCAAGGAGAAATCGGCCTCCCAGATTTCACTGCACATAGATAGTCTCCGCGTTTATTAGAGGGAAGTGATAAGAAATGATTGTGACACCCCACTTCTCGGTCTAACGTAACGACGCCGTGTTGATGGTGCAGCTCCCCTTTTACAAGTGCTGAGGCATTTTGCCTTTCCACTTCTCCAGGATCATTCGAAATGTCACGACTCTTCGTTCTTCGGAGTTGCATTATTGCTACCGACTCAGCTTCTATGAACACATTGATTGCGCCTGCTGTTATGCTTTTCGATGGCGGTAATAGTGACGTCGGTTACTTTGCCCCCCCCCCCATAAATGGGGCTTTTTGTGGTCGGCTTCTTATTCAAACTTCCTTTGGTACCCACCTTTTCCTCCTTTCCTGCTATCTTTAGTCTTTGCCATCTCGTTATGTTTGAGGCCTGTGCCCTCAAGATCTTACGTCATGTGTGCCTTGGTCTAACTCTCGATCCCTTTTTGGTTGGACGAAGTTCTGCTGCTGTGATGCTATTATTGTTATTATTCTTATTACTATTGTTGCAGTCGTTGTTGGCTCGTGGCGATGAGGCAGAGGGCCGATTTCCTCCGACCCTGGGAGATACTTTGGATTATGCACCACAACTCAAGAGGGGGCTCAGATTATACACTGCTGCACACCCTCCTTCCTAGGCTTAGCGCGTTACACCCCTTTTGGATTCATGGGGGTGTGGTGGCGGTCTCTGCTGGCTATTGCCTCCCGGGCCAAGGCAACGTCTCAAGAAGTGGCTTCAAAATTGTAGTACTGACGGAGTTCGTACTATCCAAATTTTTCACCCAGCCACTTCTTGTCTTCTTTCGGCCTCTCATTCGTCATTTTACTCTTCTCCCCCACCTTTCTCTTCTATATCTTTTCTTTTGAAGATGCCATTATGGGAGGATTAGGATGAGGTCCCCGAGGGGATTGGACTTGGAAGATATTGTCTTTGACGTCATACGCCTGAGGGGATGATGAAGGAGATGCCGTATTTAGGGAATAGGCTAGATCCTTAGGCTCTTGTTATATGCATATCCTTCGTAGTTCAATATTTTTATGTTAGGACCCACCTGCGGGCTTTTGCAATCATATGTAAGGACCCCCCGAGGGTCGTTGTAAGCGAACATTTTTATAAATATAAAGATATTTCCTTGATTCATTCCTCCGATACTTGTTGTATTTCTTTATATTTTTGGGAGCTCTAAATGCGCGATCTTATTTTGTTGCCTGTGATACTGACCTCGGCGCGACTATTCTTCCCGGCCTTTTGTTGATAAAATGGCTTCACGCGGGGTCTTTCGTGACTTCTTGAGCTGAACCCGAATAAGGCCAATAACCTCGGGCTGCCGGGACCCTATCTTTGCGTGGAGGCGTGGATAATGTTTTCGGGCCTCAAAATAACCCTCGAGAAGAAACTTGCCCGAGGACCCGCAGACCAGGGATGCCGGTGACTTCTTGAAGGCTGTCTCTGAACGGAGGCCTACCCGTGCTCGAACTATCCTAATTAGTACCCGGAGCCTATTTTGTACAGGTGTTTGTTAAAAATGCTTTCCCTTGGCGGAGGCCTTTGAAGCTATGTGCCAACCTTGTGTTGGTGAAGGCGTTGGCCTTTTAGAGCGCTGTCTTACTATGAAAGAGATCTTTGGGGTTGAGAATTACCTCGAGACTAGAGGTGGTGCTGATGGTTGGTGTCTTTGATTGGCTTTGAATCGTTGCCCCTCGCGGGTCATCGGGGTCTGCTGACTCCATGGAGTCAGTGGATCATGCCCTTAACGGCTGTTTATTTGAGGGACGACAAAGACCGGGCACGGGCAAGTTGCTTTGCTTGGGTGTTAACCGTTGATACCACACCTTTAGAACCCACATTATTTGTTTGAAAAAATGGAACAATACCCTTTATGGGACGTGCCCCGTGCTTTGCCAGATCTGCTTACAGCGATAGCGTATTTAGTATCCGTTTCTTCCGTCCTCTGCCGTGTTTGTACAGGCGCTGTTGGTATTAGACGGTCCCTCAAGGGAAAGCCTGTGACCATCCAGAGAGGGGGAGGAGTTGTAGGCTTCCGAGCTAGAAGACGATGGCAATAATTGAGATATGCGCTCATAATACGATGGAGCTTTTACTGGGGCAAGACGGGCTCGTACTTCTAAGGAGAGTGCGTCATCCGAACCTGCTGTTCATGTAGTCCTTGGTTTCGGAGCGGCAGTTCTTTCGAGTGATTATGCTCTGGTCAGGGTTGGTTATTCCGGGCCAAAAAGGATGGGCCAACAAAAGTGTGCTCGGCCTTCGTGGAGGTCCTCCGGCTTCATTTCATGGCGAGTTTCAACATGATTCCTCTGCAACACGTATCTTCCTTTTCTTATCAAGTTTTCCCTCCGTAATACTTCCATAGGCTCAGGCTTGAGCTACTCCTCCAAGGGGCTATACTTCGGGGGGGCATGGATGAGTGTAAGTCCCTTAGGCTTCTTGGCGAGGAGAAGAAGGGGCTGATCGGAGCTCGCATTACAGAAGCCTTTTGATGAGGCAGGAGCCTTTTTGTGGTAAGCGCTTAGCCTTTTCAACCTTTAAGGTTAGGCTTTTGCTTATTTTTTATTTGCCAAAAAAAAAGGCGAAGGCGAAGGATTATCTTAGGGGCGAAGCAGACCGAGCCAAGAATGCTTATGGTGAACTGAAGGTTTAAATGTAGGCTCGAGCTTCAATATGAGTGGACATTATCGTGAAGCTGTAGTTTGATTCCTCAAAAGTCAGTGTTGAAAATAATCGGTGCCTGGACTTATGTAGTACTGAGTCGGACCGAGGACGATGAGGGAGCGGCGACCTATTTAAAGGACGTCATTGATTTCCGAGCGAAGTTGGAGCGGACCTTCGATCGTGAGAAAAGGAACAAGGGATACATTCGTCGTAGATCTCGGGAGATATGCTTGAAGAGACCCGTGCCAGGGATTTCATCCTTCTGGAAGGATTTGCTTGAGCAACAGCGGTTGAGCGTGATGTTCGGTTGCTTCTTGTCGATACCATGGAGAGCGAGGCTAGGCCAGTTGGTCGTAACATTTTGAGGTGGAGTATAGATTTTTCCACCTTGTGTTTGTTGTTTGCAGAGCATGTTTGGAGTAAAATAAGAGAAAACATGAAGCTTTACCTCCTTTGTATCTCTTCCCGTATTTGTGTTTGACCACGCGGGCTAGTTTCGGTGTTTGGCGAGAATCTCGTGGGTCCGGAGCTAATTAGGCAGGCACAGAGGCTTTTAAGTGTGACTTCTATCGTAAGTAGGCATTGGGGCCTCTATGCTTTGCCCATCCTTTTAGGCTAAATTTTTGTGCCCGACCCTAACTCGAGTTTACCAGACCTCCAGTCTCCTGTGTCTGTATGAGCGGATGATAATCATTTTTATTTCTCGCCCTCAGGCATTTGTTGTTTCCACTATTTTGGGTTCAGTCTCCGTGTCACGTTGCGACTCGAGCTTTAGTTTACCCTCAAGTTTTTTCGTGCCTACATGGGCGGATGACGATGGTTTTTATTGCTTTGCCCTTTGTCATTTGTTGTTTCAACTATTTTGGGTCTAGTCTCCGAGTCGCAACATTGACCCTCAAGTTTTTTTGATCATCAAGCTGGTGACAGTGGCTCTTATGCTGTTTCGTCGTTGAGGGCCCTGAGGCTTGTGTAGTACACTATTTTGGATCCGGTCAACAAATCGGTTCACGACTCGAGCTCATTTTAATCCTCAAGTTGTCAATTTTCAAGCGGGCGATAGTGGCTCTTACGATATTTTGTCGAAGATATCTTTTAGTGTGTGGCCTGGAGGCTTGTGTGGCTGGCGACAATGGCTCTTACGTTTTTTCCTGTAGGCATTTTGTAGGCTTTGTTTTCCTCTTGTTAAGGTCTTTTTGAGATAATTTTGCCTGACCCGTCGTCGGTTCTGGAAAAACCTCGATTTCATGTCGTTATCGGCGATGTTTGAGCATCTCGGAAGGTTTTTAGCTCGTAGGCCGAGTGGATCGAAGCCTTGTGATTTGGAGCTGACATGGTCGAATCTCATTTTTGCCTGTTGAGGGAAGCCTGTTTTAACTGGTTCTTTCCGAAGTATATTCGAAGTAGTGGCCTGCGATTTTGTTTAGCGACGGTCGGGCGTCCCCGAGTCCCGTTAATTTGGATGGATCAACCGTTTTGATTGTAGTCATATGTGTTTGGCCGAAGCCATTTTTGATCCTGAGTGATAGTTTAGGCATCTACAGCAAGGGTATGCCCTTTCGTGGATTCTTACAAATGCGACGTATAGCCTAAACTTCGAGATTTTGAGTTCCATGCATGTCGAGATCTTACAGTTTGTCATGCCTATTGAGGTATTACAATTTTATCATGGCTGTTGAGGTCTTACACTTTGTGTTGCTATGTGGAGTAGATCTGGTTATACCGAGTCTGCCCGCTCGAGGTCTTACGGCCTCTAGTTTTCCAGTGTAAGGCGATTGGCGGCAGTCTCCGAGTCATCGAGTTTTTTTTGGCTCGAAGGCCATTATTCGTGAGCTTGAATTTACCATGCTGGGGCATTATGACCCTGGATTTCCGACCCTGGGGCCGTGCGGGTGCTAAATTGTTGACGCTAAGTCTCAGAGTATTTTGGGATGCATTCGGTGGATGGGCCCTTGCCGTGAGCATGTTGAACTTTTATTTTTTTGGAGTACGAGGTGCTTTTGGTGGTAGATACCCTTCGATCCATTGATGTAAACATATATTGTTGTGTTTAATCGATCTATATTAGATCGAATTTGATTGCTCGGTGATTTCCATATTGCCTTGCCTAAAGTTTTTGTGATTTCAGAGCTTCGACCCGGAGGTCATCTAAGCATATGAACTGCTGGCGTCCGTTCCCGAGTTTTCGGGACGTTTCTGGTGTAAGAACTTGTTACCTTACTATGAAAAGGAGTCTCTTTTTTTCAGACAAAAGGGTATTTTTTGATTGCTCAATACAATAGTACATGCATTCGCCGTCGGAGGCCTGACTATATTGACCGTTTGGTCTGATACATTGATTTCCTACAGGAACCTTATTTGGCATTTCCAAAACTTTTTCGAGCGGGTAGCTTTCTGGGAGAATGCCCCTCGCTATTCAAAAGTTGGTCGCAAGGGAAGTTTTGAGCATTTTGCAGAGTTCCCCCTTAGGTAGCTTGCAGACGTTGCCTCGTTAAAAATCCTGCCGGTAAAAACCCTTCATCGGGGACAAAAACTCAGTCAAAGGAAAAGAGTTCAAAGGGTGCGTTTTTAGAGCCTTGAGGTCTTCCGATAGCGCTAGTGTTCCGGCAGCTCCGGTCGGGTGCCTGCACAAGGGTTAATTCCAAATTCGAAATAAAAAGGGAGATGGTCGTACCTTGAAGTGAGATACGCTGGAGATGCCTTGGGATTGGTTCGTTATTATCGCCTGCGGCGGAAATGCGGCGTGGACTTCTACTTCGTTTTGTTAAGCTCAACAGAAGGTGAGGCCCAATTCGTCCTTTGGTTTATTCGGGGGAGGAGGCATGAGCGTTGGTACCAAGTAGTGTATTGTGAATATTTCCCATGTCGTGTGTAGTTCCCTTTAAACGGTCTTGATCCCATCCTTTGTTGGGAATTTTATCATCTGGTGAACGGTGGATGGTACTGCTCTCATGCAGTGTATCCATGGCCACCCAAATAAGGCGTTATACCTCATATCTCCCTCGATGACATGGAATTTGGTGTCTTGGGTCGTGCCGGCCACCGTAACTAGACAGACGGTTTCTCCTTTCGTTTTTTCTCTCGCCATGTTGAATCCATTGATGACCCGAGTGGCGGGCATGAGCTACCTAGATCCATGAGTACACGCTTTATCTGAAAAGAATTCAGAAGGAAGGAAATTACCCTTTCATTGTTGTGGGGGTTGAGACAGGACCTCGGTGTCCTCTTTGCTGAATGTGAGGGCGTCTTCGGGAATATATCCCCGAGTTCATTTTTCTCTAGTGATGGATATTTTTGTTCTTCTTATCATGGGTTCTTGCGGGGAATCGGTGCCCCCAGGATCATGTGGATGACATGTTGCGGCTCGTTTGCCTCGTTTTTCTTGGTTGCCTCTCTTTCTCAAAACTAGTTTTTGCCCCGATCGTTAAGGAATTCCCGAAGGTGTCCTTTGTTAAGCAGTCAAGCCACCTCCTCTCGTAGTTGATGGCAATCCTCGGTCCTATGGCCTTGCGTATTATGGAACTCGCATACTTAGTTGTAATTCCTCTGCGAAGGATCCGACTGTATCGGTTTGGCCACTTGGCATCTCTGATCTTACTAATAGCAAACACGATGTCTACCTCATTGACACTAGAGTTGTATTCCAATAGGTGGGGCGCATTCGTTAGCACTGCGTTTTGATCGAACCTGGTTCTGTTAATGAGCCCTCGAGGGTCCTGTCCTCGATCCACCTTCCGATCATAGCGAGGTAGGTTGCGCCTTGGGGCGTTCCTCCTATCTTCGAGGAACGACTGGTACCTTTCTTTGTTTGGTTTCGATTCGTTTGCCAGGAGTCTGTTTCGGTATACAGAGCACGAAGGGGTTCCCAACTGGTCATCCTCAGCTCCGATCTTTGACTGATACCGGTTGTGGACGTCCGATAAGGTTATGGCAGGATACTCGATTAGGTTCTGCTTCATCAATTTTGAAGCCACTGAGCTTCGTTCGTTCAGGCCTTGGGTGAAGGCCTACACTGTCCAGTCATCAGAGACTGGCGGTAGCTCCATCCGTTCCATCTAAAAGCAGGACACGAATACCCGTAGCATCTCATTCTCTCTTTGCTTAATTTTGAAAATGTCAGACTTCCTCGCTGCTACCTTAATGGCTCCGGCATGTGCCTTTACGAAGGAGTTTGCTAGCATGTCAAATGAATCTATAGAGTTGGGAGCCAAGTTGTGGTACCACATCATGGCCCCCTTTGAAAGTGTTTCTCCGAATGTTTTCAGCAATACAAACTCAATCTCGTCATTCTTTATATCATTGCCTTTCACTGCGCATGTGTAGGCAGTAACGTGTTCGTTAGGATCGGTGGTACCGTTGTACTTAATGAGTTCTGGAATTCTGAACTTCTTTGGATTGGGCGTCAGGGCCGCTTCCTCGGGGAACGACCTTTGTATGAACTTCTTGGAATCCAAACCCTTGAGGATCGGGGGCGCACCCGGGATCTGATCGACCCTAGAGTTGTAGGTATCGACCATTTTATCGTTGGCTGAAATCATTTTCTCACCCGATTCAATCCTTTTGGTGAGATACTCGAGCATCTTTACTATGGCAGGGTCGGGTATGGACCCATTGTTGCTTGATCTTTCGAGCACTTGCTCGGCGGTGATAGCTGTTTCCGGCGTTGCTGTGTTGGGAGTCTTCAGATGGCTTTACAACTGAGCAATGGCCAACTGTTGTGCCTGCAACATTTCAAAAATAACATGAAAACTAACATCTTGTTCTTCCTGGGCCGGGGGTTTTTGTGCTTCTTGTCGGTCGTGTGCGTTATCGGGATTCTATGGCAGCTCTCCAGCGGCTAGGACATCCACGCCATTTTCCCCGTGGTTTTCGAGGTTGTCTTTCTCGACTCCGTTTACCGGGCCAGACATTTTGACATGAAATCAAGAGATCTTGGACAAGAAAAAGTATGAAAGATAACTTGCATTTGTGCAATGAAACCAACAAGAAAATAATCACTATTATTTTTATCCCCACGGTGGCCGCCAAACTATTTACCGTGAAAATGGTACCGACAATTAAATTTGTAAATGGGATTCTAAACATACGTGATCTATTTTTATGCTAGTTGTTAGAGCAGATGATGCTAGGAATATGAAGTTTAATGTTGAAATGCAAGCTAAAACGAGACAGTGATCCAACCGATAGGTCTGCTGCACGGGTGTAGAACTCATCAATGTGGGACCTCGGGGTTGACGTCAGGGCCGAGTTCGAGCTATCGGGGGTAGCCGGGAATGGGATAACAGTTTAGGTATGATTTAAACAAGGATTTTTATGGCCAGTGCCAAGCAATATGTCACGCCCCAACCTCGGGAGGCGCAACCGGCGCTCAATCGAGTGATCCCAACTGAGCAAGCCTTATCAAACACTACCTACCTAGCTCAATATGAATAAGGACCCATGCTTCCGTTTATTTAACCAAGGAAAGATAGTACATCCCACAATACTAGTTCATTTTAAATCACCACATCAAACCATAAATGAGTTCCGAGGTTCCATACATTTATACTTTAGAGAAACGGGAGTTAGAATTACAACATAGTTTGAACACCCATCCAACACCCGCACATGACCCACACATATGTCTACGAAGCCTCTAAGGATGTAAAAGACAAGTATGATAATGCCGGCAACAAGGCCCCGGCTATACCTCAAAAGTAGAAGTCTACAAAAAAAGATGTGCAATATAACCCCTTGAAGGAGAAGGGGCCCACAAAGTTCTTTGAGAAGAAGGTACTTCGCTACGCACGATCGGCACTATCCGCAATGTGGCCACCTACATTCATTTAAAAATGTAGCGCCCCCGGCAAAAAGGGACGTTAGTACCATGGAATAGTACTAGTATGTATAACTAAACTCCATCTAGTTAGAAAGAACTATACAAGAATGGGAATTCACAAGTACACAAATATAACTCAAACTTCAAATGGTAACCACATTATCAATCAAAAGAATTGTACAACTTTCACATTGTTTATCCATAGCTTTTAGTTTGGGGCATTCCATACTGTTCATCATTTGTTTCTAGTACCACCGGCATCTTGAGCAGGGTCCGATCTCAACCCGATTGGCTAGGTTGCCTCATTCGAGGCATAAACTCCAATCACAACCTCATTTTACCTTTTTCTGGAATTTATTCACAATAGCACCGCTATCTTGAGCGGAGTCCGATCTCGGCCCGATCAACTAGGCCGCCTTGACAAGGCGTTGTTCCCTTCTCAGTAATCATTTCATTTCACATATATCACTTCATAAGCACTTGGGGCCACAACTCATCACATCATTCTTGGCACTAGGCCGCATTTTACATTATTCCCAATTCCAATATTAGCTTTGCCATTTAGGACAGAAGGTGCACACAAGAGCAACTTTAAATTGTAAGCATGGATATGACTTCACATAGATAGCACAACATATTCAGGCGTAATCTCGATTTAGGGTTTAAACATTTCAATACATAATTCATACCTTTACCCTTTTCAAGTTGTCAAGATAGCACGTTGATCATGTTGAGACACATTTTTCGCACATAAGGTTACAACACCAATTCATGTAAAATAACAAGCAAGGCAACAATTCAACTTTAATCTTACCATGTTCATACAATCACCGTTGAAGCTCAATTTCTAAAAGACGGGGTTTTAGCCATACATACCTCAATATAGCTTTCCTTAATCCTTACCAAATTCCGGAACTCTTAGCACTTCGATCTATTGTGT
Organism: Nicotiana tabacum; assembly: GCF_000715075.1. Lineage (NCBI taxonomy): Eukaryota > Viridiplantae > Streptophyta > Magnoliopsida > Solanales > Solanaceae > Nicotiana > Nicotiana tabacum. The sequence continues at coordinate 20,287,461 of NC_134085.1, forward strand.
AAGAATTACAGATTGAGCCGAGAATTAGAGACGGGATTGAGATTCTAGCTTGTTTAAACATATTATCAAACACTAAAGGTGCATTGTGATCTTAGGTCCTTTTTGAGAGAAATTTCTATCATTCTATACCCCAATTGCTTTCTTTTTAGTTCACTACCTCCCAATACTCTAAGGTTTGATATGCATGCAAGAAATCCACTCTTATACTAATGAATTACCTCACTAATGACCCGCTTATAGCTAAGTATAAAAATAAGAGCTGAGGTGATGAAGCCTTACCTCTTGGGATGAGGGTTTAGGTCCCTCACTTGATTATCTTCAATGATTTACCAAGGATTCATGGAGTAATTTGATGAGAAGCACTTTCCTTCTCTTAGACCCCTCTCTCTCACTGTAGAAATATCAGGAAATAGGCTCAAAATGAGCTATTACACCGAATATAACGATAAGGGGTCGGGTTTAAAATTTAGAAAATTAGAGCCCCGAGTCAGATTTGCGATCGCAAAGTCAACATGCCGTCTGCATAATGGACCGCAAAAACACTCCCCAAAACCTGAACACATTATCTGGGTATGCGGCAGAAATGTGGTCCGCATACCTGTTCTACGGTCGCATAATGCACCGCAGAACTGCCCCTTACAAAATACAAAGAGAATTATGCGACGACTATGTGGTCCGCATATCAGTTATGCGATAGCATAATCGACTGCATAGTTGACCTCAAATTGACCACACACTAACTCACTTTGTGATGACTATACGGTCCACATACCTGATATGCGATCGCATTCTCGATCGCAGAATCACACTTTGCTGGAAAATATTATTTCTTGACTTTTTAGAGCATAGATCAGTCAAAAAGGTCCGAACACATGATCCTAATTGCCACTACGATCTTTCGGGTTTAGAGTGGAAATTTTCATGGGGCCTCACACAATTAATGAAGAACAAGTGATAAAGCGATAAATGCTAAAGTGGCCTCGAGCTAGAGGAAGCAAGCAAGTTAGAAAGAAGAGAGATAGAGAGAGAGAGATATTATTGCACTGGAGTAGAATAGTTGGAGCTCTCCTTTACAGGGTATTAGCGACTACCCTTTTATAGGAGGGGGGAGCCTAAACATAGTACAAGATACGTTGCGTGATAAAGGAAATGGGATGGGATGGGACAACCGGCTAGCTTTATGACGTATGCATGGGCCTATGTCGAGCTGCTCAAATAGACCTGATCAAACCCGGATGCATTCCTAGGGAAATTCTTGCATTCGTCGTGACTTCAGTTGGCATTATCCTTGGCAGGGCATTAACAAATCTTGAGGGAAGTGACCTGCTCGAGATCCTGGGCCTTTGGGATTACACTCTGAAGTATATTGTCAAGGAGAAATCGGCCTCCCAGATTTCACTGCACACAATGGCGACTCTACTGGGGATACCTTTAGGCTCTTATCATAACGAAATTATGTTTTTACAAATCAATCCAAGCATGCTTTATCCCATACCCTTCTTTTTTTTTGAATTTAACTGTCCATTTTTAAGCGTTTATGGTTCTTTATCGCTGAAACTGACTTGTCTCTTTGTTTTCTTTTTCCCTGTAACTGTATTTCAATAATTTAAATGTTTTATTTATTTTTCCCTACGTGCAAATACTTGACTACATGTTATTAATTGCTGCATAAATCATGCTCCACATTATATTCCACTCGTTAATGAGTGGTTGCGTTCTTCCTATTTACTACCCTTGAATTCAAAAAGGCTTATTTGTAGTAAAACCATTCGATCAGCGGTGAGGTCGAAGGTTCCGTGCCTTCCCCCTCGAGTTGTCCGCTTGAGGGTACCGGTCTAAAACCCCATAGAAACCTTACTCTGGTTAAAATTGTGAATGCATCATGGTCAAACCTGGTCGGATCAGTTATGTTGTCCACATAATGATCCTCCAAGATAAGCCTTATCTAAAGTCCATCGGATTTTCCATAATCTCAACGGACACAACCACGTTCTGTGCATTAATTTGGAGAACTAAATGATGATATGTTGATCATAAATGTATAAATAGTCGAGTTAGGTGGGGGTAAGATCTAACCCTTTGTTTTGAAAAAAAAGAGGCATGAGGTCCCTATATTCGGTTTGGTTAGCAACATCCCACCATTGCTGCTAGATTGGTAGGAGAGCCTTTCCTTAAGTGGCAAGAAACATGTGAGAAAGTACCTGGGTAACCTGCCTTCCTTGCTAGATATTGAGCCAAACAACAAACTGATCGAGGCTGCCACATTCTCCTGGGATAGTGAAAGGGTTGTGTTTCGTTTCGACGATATAGAAATGACACCGCTTATAGAGGTAATTGGATGGCTTGCGGGATTGACTTGGAATAGTCCTGGGCTATTGGTACCAGAAAACTGTACGGGCAGGGGATTTTTGAAGATGATGGGCTGAAGAAGAATGCCGACCTAGTATGCTTGAAAGAATCTTACATACCTTTCAAATACCTATACGAGAGGTACGACCATAGCAAGTCCTTTACATGCCTACCAAGACAAGATCTATCTCACTTCTCTAGGTCATATCCACCATAGAGTGTTTGTATTCATTGTGTGCTTTCTAGGCCTGATAGTGTTCCCAATGAAAAAGGGAAGAATCAAAACTAGGTTGGCCATGGTCGCCAAGACTTTGATGGAAGGGATTAATGGACAGACATATAACATAGTCCCCATGATCATAGCTGATATCTACAGGGCTCTAGAGTGCTGTCAAAGAGGGATCAATCATTTCGAGGGTTGTAACTTGTTGCTGCAGTTATGATTGTTGGAGTATTTCCAAAAGGGTTGCTATCGCCAAGAATTTCCGCGAAGGGCTTGGAACGACCATATTGCCTTCCATCACCCCAAGAAGATAACTTACCTTCCAGATAGATTTGGTTAGTCGGAAAGCGCCAAAAAATGGGTAGAGTTCTTCGACAATCTGACCGAGGAATAAGTGCAGTGGATGTTTGAATGGTTCCCGACAGACAAATTTATTATCAAATCCAGTGATGCTCCGCACTTGGTGTTGATTGGGTTGAGTGGGATATACCCATATGTCCTTATGTGAGTTATGAGGCAAGCAGGCAGAAAGCAGGTTGTACCAAGGTTTGTCAAGATTAGTCATTTCAGGGCAGACTTTCAAGACGATGATGTCCCTTACAAGTTCCAAGCTCAGCACATGTGGCACTGCAAAATCATTGTGGAGAAGAACACTTTTGATCCAAATAGGTATCATGCAGGGTGCGAGCTTCTCTACCCGACATAGTTGGAGGACAATCTGAAAGGAATGGTAACTCCAGGGGCCGGTCGAAGGAACAGAATCATATATGAGGAAGTTGAAGCTCAAGTCAAGTACAACAGGCTGCACAAGAGGATCCACGACTCTGAGAATGAGCACCGGGAAATACATGAGAGAAATGTGAGGTTGATCAAGTAGTGGTAATAGATGGCAGTCACTTCCAACATGAAACTGGAATTTCTAGAGCGAAGAATAGTGGAGCTGGAAGGTAAAGTCATAAAGAGGATTGAAAATTGCCAAAACGCTGAAGGAAGTTAAGGAGGACATTTGGCCAGAGCCTACTTGCTGTCGGGGTTGTGCGAGTTGGGGGATCTATATGATGGAGTCCGGAAGATCGAATCTGGGGAAGGTCCTTAAGGGGCCAAATAGGCTAGATTTATTTGCTTTTTCCTAAAAATGTAATAAGGCCAAGTGCCAGTAGTGACTTATTTTATCATTATGCCAGTAGTGACTTATTTTATCATTATCTTAGTGTCGTTTTGGGATTCATCTATTTTTATATTATAAAATGAAGCATTTATTGGCATTAAAAGTTCTGCAAGTTTATTTGTCACTAGGCCTACCTCGGGCACAACGAGGTTCCCAAAGTAGGACACAAATTTACATTTCCACAATATGTGTTTAAATACTGCAAACGTTTCAGGATCCTAACTGACTTGTTACCTTTTTGTTTTTGCTTATTTTTTATTGTTATTCCCATCCCCTTAGGTTGGTTCACTCATACTGGCCTCATCAGCATACCACACCAGAACTAGAGGCCCTCCACCTACTCTTCCTCCAAGAAACAAAAGAGGAAAAGCAAAGATGGATGACTTAAGTGGAATCCGAAAGAAAAATAATGAGAACGCAGAGACTTCAAATGGCTGTAGTACTCCGACCCCAAATGATCTAGTCTTTTGACCGGAACAAAAGATACTGGAATTGCAAAGAGAACTTGAGAAGGTTCACAACTTAGCAAATTTGTCACTCACCCTCAATGTCCCTAATATCAACCAACAAACACAAAGAACCCAATACATTCTCAGAACACATAAAACCAACATCCAAAAAATCTTACCGCACCAAATTAATATGCGACTCCACCCCAAAATATCAATCCATTGCCAATACTAACTCCACCGCAACATCATCACTAACCAATTCAGTACCTACCAACCACAACTTACCACACTCTCCTAAACACACCACAACCCATTCCCGATCCACAAAACTCCACCAATGACCATCACTACACCCAAGTTTCTGGCACCCATCAAAGAAACCATATATATGTGGAAACTATACCTTATTATACCCAACCAATCTCATGTACACCTGCATCATCCAAAAAGGACTTGCTCATTTAAAATATGGCTGAAGAACTCAAGAAGTTAACAAGCCGAGTTCAAGGTGTTGAGGGCGACAAAGATATAGAAGGTTTGAACTGTGAAGATCTGTGTATACAGCCGGATGTCGAACTGTGAGAGGGGTACAAACCTCCCAAGTTCGAAATGTTTGTAGGTATAGGTGATCCCAAGGTTCATCTAAGGACCTATTGTGATAATCTTGTCGGGGTTGGGAAAGATGAAAATATCTGGATGAAGCTCTTTATGAGGAGCCTTACTGGGGACGCTTTGTCTTGGTATATCAGCCAAATTCCAAGAAATTGTCCAATTGGGTAAGCATGACGTCAGATTTCATTGACTGGTTAAGTTTCAACACAGAGACTTCACCGAATATCTTCTACCTTCAGAATCTTAAGAAGAAACCTACTAAGACTTTCTGTGAATACGCTACTCATTGGAGGTCGGAAGCAGCCAAGGTCAGGCCCTCTTTGGACGAAGAACAGATGAATAAATTCTTCGTCATGGCACAGGATCCACAATATTATGAAAGGTTGATGGTTATCGAGAATAAAAAATTCTCTGACATTATCAAACTCAGAGAAATAATCGATGAAGGAATCAAGAGCGGGCTGGTAACAAACTTTGAGGCTTTGCAAGCCACGAATAAGGCACTACAATCAGGTGGCATATCGAAGAAGAGAGATGTTGGGGCGGTAATGGTGGCCCAGGGCCCAAAATCTCCACTTACCTATTAGAAACCTCCACCCACATATCAAACACCTCCACCCATATACCAAGCATCACCGCCTACATATCAACCTTCATCTCCCAAATATTCCCAACCATCTACTGTACATCACACCTATAACTCCCAACCATCCCACTTCCAATCACCACCGGCTCACCAAAATTATCCAAGACCAAGACACAACTTCGATCGCAAGCCACCCAGACAATACACCACCATTGCTGAGCCCATCGACCAACTGTATGAAAGGATGAAAGCCGCAGGTTAAGTCACTCATGTTCCCGATGTGGAATTAGAAAATCCATCCCAATGGGTCAAACCGAACAAAATTTGTGTGTACCATAATGATATGAAAAGTCACACCACTGCTGAGTGCCAAACATTGAAGGATAAGATCTAGACGTTGTCGCGCCCCTTTTTTCTCGCGAAATCGGGTTTATGACATTTGGTATGAGACATCTCGTTCCTTTTGGGAACTAGGTTTTGCATTTATTAAGAGTCGCCACCTAATGATTTAAGGTGCATTAGGACACCTATAGGGTTCAATTATAAGTTATTTGAACGACCAGAGATAGGGTAAGGGCTTGAAATTATCCCAAGGGGAAGGTGTTAGGCACCCCTCAGGATCCATTAGTGTGGTTCCCGGCCAGACTGTTGATTGTGAATTTGTGCATTTTAGCAAATAGACAAGTATGAGATCAAATATTAGGGGATCTAAATTTAAACACATAAGAGAAAGAACAATTAAAAGAAGAGTTTTTGAAAAGAAGTTTGCAAAATAAAGGGAAAGGGAGTCCTAGGTTTATATTTAATATGGATCACATCAATGCGATATCCGGTATGACACTCCTCAAAAGGGAGGATACACGTGGTATTAGCGCAACGGTCATCATATCCATATCTACCCTTTCCCACCCTGTCAAGGTATTAAAGCGCGGATTGGTCTCGATCACTATTGCATGCTATTACCCGTCCCATTCCTATCAGTCCCGGAGGAGTTTATGACTAATATTCCTAAAAGGGAGGGATATTAGGTTGATTTTGGTTTCAAAAGCTAAAAATCTAAGGCGACATACAAAACATATAATACTAAATGTTAGGGGGAAGCATGTAAACAGATAAAGGCTCATGTATACCTCCTCAAACAAAATACATAAAAAGCATGACTTGCACATACTTTTAAGGTCTGATTAAAAAATTAAAGACGAGGGGAGTTTAATTATTGAGGAAAATCAGTTTATTACATAACTCAGATAAGAAGTCCAAATCAGGCATGCTTGCTGGTTGTAGCAATTAACAAAAGCGGATTCATTTTTTATTGTTATCACCTAAAGCTCGCCTAAGCTTCGGGCGAAATGATAACTATTACTGATTCAGAAAGTGGAAAAAATAGTGACAGTTTAAAATGAACGATTGAGATCCTATAGACATGCTTTCTAAACCTCGTTAGATAAAGAATGAATGTTGTTTAAAACTTGTTCAAAGTCGAACAGATTTTAAATTGATTGCAGATCCTATAGGCAGGATGTCTATTGCTCGTTTTATTCCTATAGTCATGATTTCTAAAAGGGGTTCTGATTCTTAACCTTATGAACATGGTGTCTGATTTTAACCCTTTAGATCCTATAAACATTGTATCTAAATGTGATAATAACATGCAGAATTTAAGCAAGTCCTATAGGCATACTCTCTAGATGCAGAACATGCAAAAATTTAATGAAAGCATGTCATATAGACATGGTATCTAACGTGCATAATTACAAATGCATAATTTAAACAAATGGATCCTATAGGCATGATTTCTAATTACAAGACTCAAGACATATAGAATTTAAACAGCAGATCCTATAGGCATGATTTTACCCTTAAGCATGCATAACTACCCAACCCTTTTCACTATCCAACCCCAATGTTATTATAAATTATTATAGATTGAATAATGAATTACATCAGAAAAGTACAAAAGAAAAGTTACAACCAGAGGAAGCCTGATTCTTGACTTCCTCCTCTGGGTTATGGAATAAACCACCATAAATTCCATTATTTCCAAGCCTTTCTCAGACTTGAGCGTGTCAAAGTTCCCTAAGGGTTTCAAGAGGACCCCGGGCAATGCTCACACCCAAGTTACATAATCAGATAGATATGAGTGTAGTGTGGAATGGCCAGCCCTTCTATGTCCAAGTTGAGAGGGAGCTCATGGGTCCCAAAGCAAGGCTCACACAAGAGGGGCAGAACTTATGTCTAAGAAGATAGTGAAAGTGCAGGAACATAGTCTTAAAACTGAGGGGATAAAGGAGAGGGGTAAAGGATGATAGGGGGACAGTAATTAGTAACACACAGAGTTAATAACTTCATACAAATGGGGTCAAGGGTTGGAAATCCATTACAAGGAGCCCATGAACTTTGGCATGGATCAATTTTAGGCATGCACAACAATAGAAGGTGCTGACATGCCTATAAACCAATCAGAACACACAACATCTAGAAGAGACATAGAGGTTATGATCCCTGGGGTATCAGGTTTGCGTCATGCACAACAATGTCCAAGTGTGATGCCCCAAATCAACCACAGATATTAAATACATTGGGAATGGGGATTTAGGATTCACAAGTCATAATAAGTAATGGACAGAATCATTAACTCAAAACAGGAAGGGGCAGATTACAGCTTGTTTAATAACGGAACTTGGTTAAATACAAATAGGAGACAAACAAGGATGAAAGAGACGGTAAAGAAATATGTTGTTTTTGATGCAGGGGCTTAATTAGAATATACGAGTAAAATTGCAAATACAGAGAAAAATAAGCAAGCTTCCCACAGCCTAGACTTGGCTTTCAGCCGGCTAGGTATGGTAGCAATACAAGTAGCAACAGAGAAAAGAGAGAGAGATTTTAGTGTAGTGTGTATCTGAACATAAGTGTTTTATGCCTTGTGTTTGTGTGTTTGAAAGAAGAGAAGGTGGATATTTATAGTTTTTGAAAACATGTAAGAAATAAGGTAATAAATAAAATTTAATGCATATATGGGGGTAATCAACAATCAGAATCAATCAACCAAGTGATTCCCCTTTAATTGAGGAATCACTTTTTTAACGGGGCTAACAGGTTTAAAAGAAGGAAAGAATATCAGTTTGTAGGCAGACTGGTTATTACCAAAAAAAGAAGTAGTAAACATTGAGTACACAATAGAGTCCAAGTATAGAGATACACTTATTTTGTGGAAAAGATTCAACAAGGCAATAAGTAAGGAAAGGGATCAATCACTTTAACAGGTGGGTAAAATTAGAGTTCACAAAAAAAAAAGTTTTGAAATCAGTCCCGAAATTCACAATCAATCAATGAAGGGGCCTCAACATATAAATAGAGTGCAAAAAGATGGACATGCGAGGCCAAACCATTGGCAAAAGAAACAACATGCAATAGTAGCACAAAGTAGTAGATGGCAAACATTCAAAGGATGATAGTCACGTAGGCCGAGTTTCATTGAATCAGTAGTAAAGAGAAGAAAAAAAGTATCGGAAGCATGCAAAGGGTCAAGTGATAAAACCCTTCTGAAAAACATAGTCAAGTTTAAAATATAGTAAGAACCCAGAATCAAAGGAATCACATAAAGAAAAGAGATGCTGAAACGAAGGAACTTCAAATCAAGTCAGGTATTCCAACGAGCAATTTCAAACCCAAAGACATAGGTTTTCTTTAATAATATTCAAGCTTAAAAGATGATAAATAGATGAATCATACAAGCAGTTTCAAAAACTCGAATAGATCCAAAAAGAAATGAGGGTTTTCAACATCGATCGAGTTTAAAGATGATGAACAAATAAATCAGACAATATTTAGCAAATAGTCTCAGAAACTCGAATGAACCCAAAGAAATTAGGGTTTTCAACACCAATCAAGTCTAGAGATGATAAAAAAGTAAATCAAACAAACACTAACAAACAGTCTCAAAAACATCAAAAGAAATTAGGATTTTTCCCATGCTAAACTAAGAAAAGATTTTGAAAAGAAGAACTTGAAGGAAAACCCTAATCGGAAAAAGGTGAAGAGTCCCCTTTTTTTATAAAGCAAAATTAAAGAAGCTTCGAGAAGGCATTTAAAACTCATAGCAAGTATGGATCTAAAGTGATCCTGAAAGAAGTTGAAAAGCTCTTAGAGATTAGGGTTTCAGAAGAACCCTAAGTGACGAGAAAGGCCTTGAAAGCCATCGATCTAAACAAGAGAGTCAAAGGTATGACTCGAATGGCCATGGATAGCCGGAGAAAGTTCATAGACGACTGGAGAACAGTCATCAAGCAAAGCCTGGACCAAGCCCTTCAGAATCTGGTCATGAGGCCACAGAAACGACCATGTAGAAGTCATGGGAGGTTGATACATGACTTAGATGATCTTGGAGAGCCATGGATTAGGGCGGATTATGGTGGAAGCGGCTAGGGTTTGAAGGTGTTGTAGAGAGGATTTGGGAGAGGAGGGGTTTCAGAGATGGCGTATTGTGAGAAATGAATTAGGGTGAAGGGGTGGTTTGGGTTAAAAAAGGAAGGGAGTAGTGAGAGCCGTTGATCTAAATGATCAACGGATGGGATTAGGTAGGAGTCCGGGTGGGTCGTTTAAACGGGTAAAGGGTCGGATTTGAAGGGAATTGGGTTGGGGTAAAATTGGGTTCCAATTGGGGTTCAAGTTAGGCTATAATTGAAAGGTAATTGGGCTAGTTTTTAAATAGCTAATTTTCCCCATTTATTCTATAAAAATAGCAAAATTAAATTCTGAAAATAAATTAAAAGACTAAAATGATTTTTAACATATAATTATCAAATTTAAAATACTGGACTTAATTTTTATAGATATGAATGCAATTAAATCTAAAAGAGACTAATATTGCAATTACATGCAATTTAGCTTTAAAAATACTAAATAAATTTGTAAAAATGTACAAAAATTATTTTAGCTCTATTTTGGCATAAATATGAGAATCAAATAAATGAATTACTAAAAATGATAACTTTGGAAATATTATTGGGGTTTTATGAATAAAATAGGGGAATAAATTGGTTTAAAAATATTTAAAAATTAAGAAAAGAATTGGACATACTTATATATGCATACATATGATATTTTGAAAGTATTTTGCATATTAAAAATATACAGGGAAAATTCGGTATCAACAGCTATCCCTCTTCACCCGGGAAGGATGAAAGAGTTGTCGGGTAAAGATATGATGGCCAATTTTGACCGAGCGGAACGGTTCAAAGAGGTTTAGGATTTGGAGACTTTCGAGAACAGATGCAATATCCAGGACCAGGTGAATGGTGAAGGTCTGATAGGGCTGCAGGAACTGGAGCGGGATCACTCCTGCCGAGATAGCCGTTGCTCGCCGATTTACCTGCAAATAAGCAAATATTGTGCGTAAATTTATATATGATGCAAATTCCCATCGGACCATGAAGGTTGTCTTTAGACGGTTAGAATAACGTCCTTAGACCATGATGTCCTGGGCCATTAAGCGCATAATAAAGGATTCGCAGGCCATGAAATAATTCTCTCGGGCTATGAGGATGGTGCCTCCGAACTGTGATGCCTTCGAATAATGATATGCAGAAAATTAAAAGGGATCCTCAAGCCATGACATGGTGTTCTCGGGCTATGAAAATGGTGCCTCCGAACGATGACGCCTTTGGATAATTTGGCGATCTTTCAGCCTATAAAATGCAGTGTGTGGCGATCTCTCAGCCCATGAGATGCAATAAGTAGTGATCTTTCAGCCATGAGGCGATCTTTAAGCCATGCAATGCAGTAGGTGGAGATCGTTCAGCCATGCAAATGTAGATGTGGCGATCTTTCAGCCATGCAATGCGGTAGGTGGTGTCGCACCTCCTTTTTACTACACCACCAAAAGAGAGTATATAAGGGAGTTTTTTCCAACTTAATGTGACAATCGAAACAGGATTAATTTTTTAAAAATTTAGAGTCTCCACTTGGGATAATTTATGGGGTCCCAAGTCACCTTTTCAAATCCCGAATCGAGGAAAAGATTGGCTTTTTATTACAATCCGCGAACCAAAAATCTGGGTAAGGAATTCTGTTAAACCGGGAGAAGGTGTTAAGCATTCCCGAGTTCAGTGGTTCTAGCACAGTCGCTCAACTATTATAATTGGCCTATTATCTGATTTTAATACATGTTTTAGCATATGGTTCAATTTTAATTTCACCGCTTTTATTCATTTTTTTTAAAGAAAATTGCAACGTTATTAGAACACGTCTCGAACCACGTCACATAAATGCACCCGTGATTTTGACATATTTTAACATCATTGAGATTTGGATTTGGGTCGCATAAATGCGCACCCGAATTTAGGAATGTAATATTATTAAACTAACGCGCCTAAGCAACTATGATTTTGCAACTTTGCGAGGGCCATGGAAATCTGCTAAATGGCGCACCTCGAATTCTAGGGGTCAAAACGAAGTTAGTCAAAACGAGGGCCATGCAATTGTTATTTGTTCGCGCACCCCGACTTCCAATTTTAAAACGGAATTTCAACTATACTTAGAGGGCCATAAACTATTTGATTTCGAATGGCACGTTTCCACTAATTATATTAACTAAATAAGATTTAAGGGAATTATAGCTACTTGGTAAAACACAACTAAATTTAAATTGTGAATCTAAAGGGGCTAAGACTAAGAAAAAATTACTTCAATTTTGTTTCAGAACTTGGGCTTGGCCTAACGTGAGGCCCAGTGACCCAGCGAGCCCAAACAAGAAGCTCCCTTTGAAGCACGCTCAAGTCAAGTGTCACAAAGGTCGCGAATCGAACCCATGTAACAGAAAAATCGACAGATTCAGAATGGTCCGCAAGATAAGATTGCCAGTTAATTGAATACAACGAGGAAGAAGGTATTAACCAATGAAGCAAACAAAACTGAGATGGGCATAGAAACGAGAGTGCGAACAAAAGAGGAAAAGGGGGATTTCACATTTGCAAATCATAAACTACTGGGAGTATTCAATATGATACATTAAGGAAATCATTTGGTTGAACAATTTCAGAAATCATCACATGGTTACGCACTCATAGACTAAGCTGGTTCAACCAAAACTCAACAGACACGCATTAGCAAGCGTTTCTTTTCAACTCATTCTTCATACTTTGAACCTTTATTCCAAATGATCCTAAATTGAAAACTAACTTATAAAGCAACTAGAGAATATCATGTTCATGCCCACATTCTGCATACAGAACTCAACTAAAAGCCATTTGGCAAACTTAGCTTAACTTACTGCACTAATACAGGCGATACTCAAAGAAGAAACAGATGAACCACAAAGGGAAATACAACACTAATTACGGAAATACTAAAAAAGAAAAACTAGCATGGTCCAATTCTCAATTACAAGCCATTATTTGACAAATACACTAATCAGAACATTTAAAGCTACATGGTGATTATAAAACTGAAAGAAGAAGAGGTTAAGTCCATCAATAACATCATATCCCTCTCATTTTCAACTCGTACTTCAAGTTACATATCAAATGACACCAATAAAGATCGAAATGTAGCTGGGAAAGAGAAGAAACAAAGTAGAAATGAGTGTCAGTAGCTCAACAACAGTAGTAGCAGAAACCAGCAACAAGGACTCCGACAAAACAAACTCAAAACCAAGAAGGAAGTGCAGCAGTCCAGAAAAACAGTTTCAATCGAGTGGTAACTCAGCAGAATTCAAACCAAGCTTAAAACCAAATTCAATCCATCTCGAACACTCAATGAATCAAAGATTGCTTTAGCAGGTTGGAAATTTCTTTACAAAAAATCAAAGAAGGAAATCAATAAAACAGTAAAATTCAGCCGTTTGGTATTTTCCTAGATTTTTATCTCTTAGACTTTGCCTTGAAAGGCAAGAAAAGCTGCCTTTATATGCAAGCCAAGTAGGGCAGCCTTAAAGAGTTCCAAATTGCACTTAAAACCTTCTGAAATTTTCATTTTAGCTTAGAAATCCCTAGTGTAAACTTCAGAATTTCAAAATAGCCCCCACCCCAGCTTCTAGGAATCTTCCTAGTTCAGTTATACAAGATTCCCAAGCCTAGACTACCCAAATTACCCCTTAATGACCCTGTTATTACCTCTGAAAACTAGACCCAAAAATGGGTCAGAATTGACCCAATAACCCAAACCAATTTGGACGGGCTACTCTTTACCAAATGGACCAGAGACAACCCAAAGCCCAAACGAACACTTATCTATTTGAAGAGAAAATCTGCAAGCCATGATAATATGACATGATTTCAAAGCAAACCGACTTAAATTACTTATTAATTAACACAACTAGGAAGGGAATTAACCAAGTTGCAATAACCTAATTAAACTAACTTGGGTGACTAAACAGAAAATCAAGATCGGAGAATTAGCCATGCTATTAACACAACGGACTAAAGAAATCAGAAAACAGGCTTTCACGAAGAAGAGAAAAAAATAGTGAACAGAAGACAAATTTAAAGTCGAAAGATTAATCGGGTTTTAGCCAGATTAGTATAAGAAAACTAAGCTAAATAAATGGGAAGGAGAAAGAGAATAAGACAGTAAAAGAAAGAAAAGACAAGGGGGAAAGGATCTTACCAATTCAGAACTCGAAGAAACAGTGCCCTATGACCATGCATGTACCAGGCCCGATAGAAAAAATGGTTTTTGAACTTTCAGGGCTCTAACTCAGATTTAGGATTCGAGAAGCTCCAGCAAGATTCGAGGGAAACAAAGTGAGGATTTGGTATGAGGGGGTCGTGGTGGCTATGTGGTGTTCATCTGGGGACGATTGGGTGAGTTGGAGTTTTGGCCTTCCTCTTCGATTCAAGATTCGAAGAATTTTGCTAGGATTCAAGGGAGGGGTTTTGGAGATTTGGGCAGAGGAGGAGGAGGGGAGTCCATGTCGTTAATTTGGGGTTCATTGGAGTGCCGCTGCCGGCGGAGGCGATTTCCGGCAGGCGGTTCCGGCGTAAGCGATAAGGTTTGGTGAAGAAGATGAGAGGGGGTAGGGGGGCTGTTTGGACACTTATATATCAAGATGAGGTTAGTTCTAGACCGTCAGATCAACTAACCTCGACGGTCGAGATTAAAGGGTATCAAAACGACATCGTTTTGGATGAGGGGTGACCTGACCGGGTTGAGATTAAATCCTACATGCAAATGCCACGTATTTTTGAGTTTTTCATTAATTTAAAATAAAATAAACATGCACAGCCGAATGCAAACAATTAGCATAAATTGTCACAAAAATCCACAAAATTGCCAACACTGAAGAAATTATTTTGTTTTGAATTTATGGGAGTAATTCATATAGGGCAAAAATTATGTGCTCACAGTTGCCCCTCTTTGCCTGGAAACACGAAGAGTTTTCGTGCAAAGATATGTGAGCGGATACGAGCGATTTTTTCCCGTTTGAATACTCTGTATGAAGCATTTTTGTAAGATTTGACCGCACCCTGATTCTGAGGTTGCCTACATATCCTTGGCTAAAAAGGAATCAGGTCAGTGTAGTTCGGGAAGTTTTGGTAGCTGGGACTACCATGAAGCTGTGATTTCACTGTTGTTGTTGTTGCTGCTACTACTTACTGCATCCCCTTATTACAGCATGATAAAATGAAAAAGAAGCTAGACTATACTATGATCTATGCATTACAAAATCCTATCTATATCTTCAAACTTGCTCATGTGGTTCTTGTTGCCTTGTTGACTTGTATTCTCCCGGCGGAATCCCTTTGTTGCCGCCTTGAATTGTAATCTGAGATGTTTTTCCTTTTCTCCAGGTGGCTACCTGACTGTTGAACTTGAATGTATTCTCTACTCTCCAGGCGGGCTCCTAACTGCTAAACTTCAATGTATTCTCTACTCTCCAGGTGGGCTCCTGATTGCTGAACTTGAAATGTATTCCCTGCTCTCCAGGCGGGCTCCTGATTGCTGAACTTGAATGTATTCCCTGCTCTCCAGGCGGGCTCCTGACTGCTAAACTTGAATGTATTCCATTCTCTCCAGGCGGGCTCCTAACTGTTGCCTTGAATGTATTCTCTGCTCTCCAGGCGGGCTCCTGACTTCAGCAAAATAGACAAATACACAAAAAAAATTTCTGCCCCAGTTTGGTGGTTGGGCATAGATGTGAGTGTAAAACTAAATCATATTACCAAGTATTACTAAGAATTTGAAAGCTAGGTCCCATTATTCAGGGGGGGTCCTGATAACTCTTAACTAAACGACAATTTTAAGTCTAAGTTATGTCTTCTACAGGTGTGCCTTCTGCTAAATCTTGCTATCTAAGAGGATCTTTCAACTACTTCCCATTATCCATGAGGGTTCTGAAAATCAAAGGTCAAATTTTATCTTAAGCGTGACAACTTTAATTATACTAAGCTACAGTAGAATTTTCGCTAAATGTTGTTATCTAATCGAAATTTTAAAGCGAAGACCCATTATACAGGAGGGTCCTGAAAACTCCTAATTGAATCCTATCTCGAATATGCAAACTTCTAAGCCAACTTATGTTCCTTTGGGATACATTTATGCTTGATTATGCTATTTCTGAACTTTAAACTAGGTCCCCTTTTCCAGGAGGGTCCTGAAAATCAAAAATCAAACCTGTTTGGTGACCGCCTTTCTTTACGGAAGGTTTCTCCGAAACAATCGAAATTTCCTGCCCCTATTTTAATCAAAGAAAATTTTGTCAGTTTTAAAATGTGGTGGTTAGTTGTTGGTATTCTTGCTGAAGGTATCTCCGCTGCATTGTTTTGTTTTGACAGGCTTCCCCGAACTGGCCCTGAACCGCTTGACTTTCCGACTGACTTTCAAAAACCCATAACTTGAATGACCTAAGTGTTCTATCCCCGAGCCATTGTTTCACATCTCTGACACATTTAACTGAATCTCTACATTTCCCATGAAATTAGCAAATCATTTTTCCAATGGAACTCTTGCTGGCATTTTATCCCCTTTTACATCATGCTAACTTTGGTATGCTCTGGACGCACTGTGCTTTGCAATCTTGAAGCTGGTAGTAAGCTTTGAAATTCCTCCTTATTTGCTTGAACAGAACTGACATTGGGAACATCTTAGAGAAATAAACCCAAAGAAATGAAATGCAATGACTTTCAGAGTTAAGGATAAGGAAGTCTAAAACGGGAAGACTATCTAAAAAGAAAAAGAAAAGAGACTTATCTGACAGGAACAACTGGCACCAATGATCATGACATGCAATTTGGATTAATCGGCCCAATCTGTCCAACCAATCAACTTTCAGTTGCCATATTTTGTTGCCCCAAAATTTCCATAACCTGATTTCTTCACCTCAAATCCCGACCTTGTTCATCCTGCGGTGCCTTGAAAGGTTTTTACCAGCAGACCTCTCTTATTCCTTCATGTGTAAACTTACTTTCGCCTTAAGGTTCCCGTGAGGGTTTTCACCAATAAGACTCTCATTTTCAGCCCCTACTGAAGTACGGATAGTAGTGCGATAACCCAGCAATGCGAACGGTAGCTTTTCATGCCATTGCCTAGAACCTTCCACCATTTTTCGAAGTATTTTCTTTATATTCTTGTTGGCCACCTCAATTGCTCTGTTTGCCTTAGGACGGTATGGGGTAGAATTGCGATGTGTAATCTTGAACTGCTGACATACCTCTTTCATCAAATGACTATTGAGATTAGCCCCATTGTCTGTAATGATCACCTTCGGTATCCTGAATCGGAAAATGATATTTAAATGCACAAAATCAACCACCGCCTTCTTGGTTATAGACTAGAATGTTTTAGCCTCTACACACTTTGTGAAATAATCAATGGCCACCAGAATAAACCTGTGCTCATTGAACGCTGCTGGTTCGATTGGTCCAATGACATCTATTCCCCAAGCAACAAAAGGCCATGGTGCAGACATTGTATGTAATTCATATGGTGGAGAATGAATCAAATCTCCATGAACTTGGTACTAATGACATTTACGCACGAAACTGATACAATCTCACTCTATAGTGAGCCAATAATAACCTGCCCAGAGAATCTTCTTTGTCAGCACATACCCACTTATGTGCTGTCCACAGACTCCAGAATGTACTTCAGTCATTATAGTTGTGGCCTGCCTAGCATCTATGCATCTCAGCAATCCAAGATCTAGCGTTCTTTTGTACAACACTCCTCCACTAAAAAAAAATCCGCTCGCCAACCATCGAATTGTCCTTTTTTGATCACTTGTGGCTTGTACGGGATACACTCCCATCCTGATGTACTCCTTGATATCATGAAACCAAGGCTCCCCATCGAGCTCTTCCTCCACTATATTACAATAAGCATGCTGATTGCGGACCTGAATATGCAACGGGTCAACATAAGCCTTATCTGGGTGATGTAACATTAATGCCAGAGTAGCCAAAGCATCGACGACCTCATTGTGGATCCTCAGAATATGCCTGAACTCTATTGATTGAAACCGTTGACAAATATCATACAAACATTGCCCGTACGGTATGAATTTTAAATCTCGTGTTTCCTATTCTCCCTGAATCTGGTGTACCAGAAGGTCCGAGTCACCCAAGACCAAGACTTCCTGGACACCCATATCTACAGCCATCCTCAAACCCAAAATGCATGCCTTGTATTCTGCCATGTTGTTAGTACAGTAGAACCGAAGCTGAGCCATAACAGGGTAATGATGCCCTATTTAAGAAACAAGTATCGCTCCTATCCCAACGCCTTTCATGTTAGCAGCCCCATCAAAGAAAAGATTCCATCCTAGCCTTTCAATCTTTTCCAACTCATCAATGTGCATTACCCTTCATCAAGGAAGTAAGTCTTCAAAGGTTCGTATTCTTCATCCACAGGATTCTCAACCAAATGGTCGGCCAATGCTTGTGCTTTCATCGCAGTCCGAGTCACCTAGACAATGTCAAATTCTGTGAGCAAGATCTGCCCGTTTGCGAGCCTTCTCGTGGGCATAGGCTTCTCGAAGATATACTTCAACAGATCCAAACGAGAGATGAGGTAAGTAGTATAAGATGACAAATAATATTTCAACTTCTGGGCTACCTAAGTTAGGGCTCAACACGTCCTCTCAAGATAAGTGTACTTAACCTCGTAAAATGTGAATTTCTTACTGAGATAATATATGGCATGCTCCTTCCATCCGGTGATGTCATGCTGTCCCAACACACATCCAAGGGAATTGTCCAAGACTGTCAAATACAGAATTAAAGGTCTCTCTGGTTCTGGCGGGACCAACACAGGTGGGTTTGACAAGTACCCCTTTATCTTATCAAATGCTTCCTGACATTCATCTGTCCACTTGACCGCATCATCTTTCTTTAACAGTTTGAAAATGGGCTCACAAATTGTCGTGAGCTGAGCAATAAACCGGCTGATGTAATTCAATCTTCCCAACAGACTCAACACCTCAGTCTTGTTCTTTGGAGGTGGCAATTCCTAGGTGGATTTGATTTTTGACGGGTCTAATTCAATACTTCGTCGGCTGACTATGAATCCTAACAACTTTCCAGATGGAACACCGAACGCGCATTTTATAGGATTGAGCTTGAGATTGTACCTGCGAAGCCTTTGGAAGAACTTTCTCAAATCTCTGACATGGTCAGACTGCTTTTTAGACTTTACAATCACATCATCCACATAAACCTCGATCTCCCTGTGTATCATGTCAAGGAATATGGTCGTCATTGCCCTCATGTATGTTGCCGCAACATTTTTCAAACCAAATGGCATGACCCGATAACAGTATGTTCCCCAGGGCGTGATGAATGTTGTCTTTTCTGCGTCTTCTTCATCCATTAAGATCTGGTGGTAGCCTGCATAACAATCCACAAAAGAACCAATATTATGTTTGGCACAATTATCGATCAATATATGGATGCTCGGTAGTGGGAAGTTATCCTTGGGACTCGCCTTGTTGAGGTCTCGATAATCAACACACACCCTGGTCTTGTCATCCTTCTTCGGCACATGCACTATATTGGCTAACCAAGTGGGATACCGAGTGACCAGAATGACCTTGGCCACAAATTGGTTGGTGACCTCTTCCTTAATTTTCACACTAATATTAGTTTTAAATTTCCTCAACTTCTGCTTGACAGAGGGGAATGCCGGATCAGTGGGCAATTTGTGAACCACCAAGTCAGTGCTCAGAACTAGCATGTCGTCATAGGACCATGCAAAAATATCTTTATACTCGAATAGTGCTTTAATTATCTCCTCTCTGAGTTGTGGTTCAAGATGGACAATTATTTTATTTTCCCGGACATTATCTTGGTCCCCTAAATTGATTGCTTCTGTATCACTCAGGTTAGGCTTGGGTTTTTCTTCAAAATAGCTTAATTTTTTACTAATCTCTTCAAAGTCTTCATCCTCGTCATATTCCGATTCAACATCACATTCTATTTCTTGAATTACTATTTCAGAACTAGATTGGCTTTTAAGGCTGGGCCGGAGATTCCGCATGCATGTCATATCATCGAGGCCAGCATAAAAAGAACTGTACAAGGAAGAAAGGAAAAAAAATAAAACTATCAAGAAGAAAGGAAAAGCGAAATTGCATTTCATTGAAATTAAAGATAACATGGGTTATACATCCAAATTAAAGAATCTGAATTACAACCCTGGAATAATCCAGATAAATTGAAAGAAAATCAAAGCAAACTACCAAAACTCCCTCCTGGTGGGGAGAGGAGTAGCTTCCCAATTGTTAATCTTTGCATCGGGCCCAACAGATTGCACATCCGCCTTACTAGAAGCCTCTCCAGCTTCCAACACGTTCACATCGACGAATATCCTCTCGAACCTTTCCATCAAATCTCCATTCACATCAACCACCGAACTGGGTACCGTCGTCACTGGGCGCTTTCTGGTACCAGGCCTAACAAACGATCTGGAAAGACGCGGGATTGGCTTCGGAAGGGCCCATGCTCTCTGTTTCATTTTTCTGGCTCTTCTCACATCTGCGAGTATGGGCCTGAACCCCATACCAAATGTATCCATGTTTTTAGGAAGAGAAACCGTCTGTACGATACCTTGCAGAGATGCACCCAAACCTTTGCCCGGTGCAAAACCATTTTTCAACATTTCAACGGCTACCATGACTGATGCAGCAGCTACCCTTGGAGTTGGCACGCACTTCCCTTCAAGAATTTTCTCTACCGATACCGTGCAAAAAACTTGATAAACCCATGGCCCCTTGTCGTCTTCAAACTCTATGAACGGAACATTGGCATCACTGGGAACACACAAATTATCTTCGCTATGCACAACAATTTCCTGTCTACCCTATTCAAACTTAACCATTTGATGCAAAGTAGACAGAACCGCTTTGGCAGCATGAATCCAGGGTCGTCCTAACAGCAAATTGTAAGAAATAGCCACATCGAGCACCTAGAATTCCATAGTAAATTCAACTGGCTCTATTGTAAGCTCAAGCACTATGTCCCCGACTGAATCTTTCCCTCCACCATCGAATCCCCGAGCACAGATACTATTCTTGTGAGTTCTTTCATCATCCACCTTCAACTTGTTCAGAGTGGAAAGAGGTCAAATGTTTGCACTGGAACCATTGTAAACCATTACTCGAGTAACCACGGAGTCTTCACATTTCACCGTTAGATAGAGGGATCTATTGTGCTCAGTACCCTCCACGGGTAACTCATCATCAAAAAAGGTGACTCTGTTTACAACAAATATCTTGTTAGCTATCTTTTCCAAGTGGTTTACTGAGATTTTGTGAGGAACGTGGGTTTCGTTCAAGATCTTCATCAAAGCCCGACGGTGCTCGTCTGAATGGATCAATAATGACAAAAGCGAGATCTGAGCTGGGGTCTTTCTTAACTACTCCACAATGGAATAGTCCTGTACTTTCATCTTTCTCAGAAATTCTTCTGCTTCTTCCTCGGTCACCGCTTTCTTCACCAACACTGGGTTATCTTTTGAGGTATTAGCTTTTCTCAACTCTTCGGGGGCAAAGCATCTCCTCGATCGAGTCAAACCATGGGTCTCACACACTTCTTCTTTAACCTCTTTCCCCTTGTAAGTCACTGTCACTCGTTCATAATTTCATGGGACTGCCTTGCTGTTGACTATCGGTAATTGAGTTACCGGTTTGATAATGATAGGATCTGTGCAGGCACCCTTGACAATTACTACAGGCTTGTTCGTCACTTCTGGCACAACCACTTTTGCTCTTTCATGTTTTCCTGCAACGTCACTTGAGGACCCCTTCTTGACCTCCACAGATGGTTCATTATTTGTCCCGTTCAACTTGATCACAGACTTCTCATTTGTTGACTTTTCAAACGGCTTGGCTTCACTAGCCCGAATCACCATGATGGTTTGTGAAGGCTTCTTAGGCTCCCCTCCCTTATGCACTATCTCAATCATATTAGTCTCATGATGGGCCGGCAATGGGTTCTGGTTGATGTTGGGTGCATCCGGGGCTTGGACCTCAATCTGATTAGTATCAATGAGCTCTTGAATAGCTATTTTCAATTTCCAGCATTTCTTTGTGTCGTGACCCGGGGTCCCTAAACAATACTCACAACTCACCGAGTGGTCAAGATTTCTGGGAGGGGGATTCGACAATTTATCCTCAATCAGATTCAACATACCCAACTGTCTCAGTCGGTGGAATAGACTAGTATATGATTCTCCTAATGGAGTGACAGTCTTCTGCTTCTGCAACCTCTCATTCTTG
Source organism: Nicotiana tabacum (assembly GCF_000715075.1). NCBI lineage: Eukaryota > Viridiplantae > Streptophyta > Magnoliopsida > Solanales > Solanaceae > Nicotiana > Nicotiana tabacum. The sequence continues at coordinate 20,309,562 of NC_134085.1, forward strand.
AAGGCTTGATTTGGCCGAAAACCTATTCCAGGGGGATTTTTGTAGGCTCTCGGGGGTGGATAGGCATTTTGTGGAGCTAAGTATGGACTTTGTGGAGCCGGCGCACACCATTGGGCGTGAGCAGTAGGTTGGGTATAGGTTTGTGTGTGATAGACAAAAAAATGGGAATCATGCGGTGGGTAGTAGTGTTGGGGTGGACTATATGGAGTGTGGGGGTAAGTTTGGTTGTAGGGTCGAGGCGGGTTGTAGTAACGTGGAATGTTCCTGGATCCAACCCAAGCTCCCGACTCAATTGTAGCAACATCCTCTTTTTTTTTCTTCCCGAGTACACCCCATTACCGTTTTGAATGGCCTGGGTGGTCGCTTTGATTGCTGAATTACTCATGATCTTGTTGGACTTGAGTCCCTCTTCAACCATGCCTCCCATTTTTACAACTTCATTAAAGGACTTGCCTACTGCTGACACTAAGTGTCCAAAATAAGTGGGTTCCAAGGCCTGCAAGAAATAATCAACCATCTCACTTTCTTTCATCGGAGGGTCAACCCTCGCTGCTTGCTCTCTCCACCGGAATCCATATTCCCTGAAACTCTCACCGGGCTTCTTCTAAATCTTTGTTAATGACAGACGGTCTGGGATAATTTCAAGGTTGTACTGAAAATGGCAGGCAAAGGCTTGGGCCAAATCGTCCCATGTGTACCACCTGCTGTGATCTTGTCTGGTATACCATTCTAATGCCGATCCACTCGAACTTTGGCTGAAATATGCCATCAGCAATTCATCTCTTCCACTTGCTCCTCTCATCTTGCTACAAAATCCTCTTAAGTGTGCTATTGGGTCACCATGCCCGTCATACAAATCAAACTTGGGCATTTTGAACCCTGCCAGTAACTGAACATCTGGGAACAAACATAAATCTTTATAGGCCACACTTACTTGACCTCCCAACCCCCTCATATCTTTGAACGATTGTTCTAAGCTTCTGACCTTTCTGATCATCTCTTCATGCTCAGGATTTTTGGGTGTCTTCTCGGTTTCTGCCGGGAGATCAAGATGAGGGGTCTAAGAATATGGTTCTGGAACTTTGAAGGTGGTTCAGGGGGATAATACTGGTTGTCGTGAGTTTGTAATAGAGGTTCACTGGAAGATCGGTGTAATGTAGCAGGTGAAGGTGCCACAAAAATAGGTGTGATTAGTTAAGGAGGGTATGAGACTTGTTTGGGTGGTGGAGCTTGAGAAGTATGGGAAGTGATGTCATAGCATTGTTGGTAGAGGGGAAAGGCTTGATATGAGTTCACAGTGGGAGGCTCCAGAGGTTGGGCCGATGGTGGGATATAGGCAGGGTTGGAGGGATAAACCGGTGGTGGATGCCCCTTTGCCCAGGCTTGGTACATTTCAGCCATCTGTTGCTTTAACTTATACATCTCTTCCTTCATTGCATTAACATCCAGTTCTTCCACCTCTTTTGACGGGTCAACAATACTTGTCTCCGGTTCTTGGCTGGCCATATTTAGCATGTCTTTTGATCGGGTGTTGTATGAGTGAGTTGCAAGAATGCCAGTCAACTAACCATCTGCCTGAACTCAATACATCAACAACAACCTTGTCAGTGGTTAGGGCTTTAACAAAAATGTAACCGCACATTTTGGGAATGAATGCACCTAAGCAGTTAACCATTTCTATCATGCATTTGATCAGCTGCTTGCGTCATCCCGGCTTTTCCACTTACAACTTTCCTTATTTTTCTCTTTCTTTTCATTCTCGCCTTTGCTCTTCTTTTTTCATTTCTCTCTTGTTTTTCCATTGTTTCTTTTCTCTTGTTTTCTCTCTTTTTCTTTTCCCTTTTTATTTTTCTCTTTTTTCCCCTTGTTTTTTCCTCTCTCTCTTTTTGTTTTCCCCTTTTTCTTTTGGTTATGGTCGAATCCTATGGAGATTGCCTATGTATCATGACCCCGCATGAATCAGACCGAGCGTAGTTCTATAAGATAAGTGCGAAAGTAAATAATAAAACAATTTTTGGGATTTTCAATTTCATAAAAAACAAACACTTTGATTATAAAGACTCAACACTAATAGACTCCAAGAAAAACTAACAGACGCTGATGAAAAGATGAAATACAGACTCCAAAAATAAACTATCATACTCCAACAGAAGAAAATGCAGACTTGACAACAAATGACAAATCCAGCAGGAAGAAAATACAGACTCAACACAACAGATAGACTCTAATGAAAAATGAAATACAGACTCAAATGAAAAATCATGAATATATCAATGCTCCTGGTGCTCGCGGGACATCATTCGGTCTCGCCGTGGGCCTATATGCAAGATCCCTTTGAAGTCTGTCCAAGTCGCTCATTATCAGTCTAACAAATGTCATCACTGCCGTGAAGAAGGTAGTGCGAGTCATATCCTTACAGATTTGGCACTTCATAACGATGTAATATGCGATGTTTCTGATTCTCTCACTTATGACACCTTTTTCTTGTAACAAACGCCCAATCTGCTGGGTCCTTGCTTCCAACGTTTGCTCTGCCACATGATTTTGCTCGTGAAGTTGTTGCAAATCTATTTCTAATTGCGCCAATGCTGTATAAAAATATTCTCTTTCAGCCTTGAAATCTTTCGCCTGTTTGACCCTTTTCTTTATTCCTACAACCTCATTGTCGTACTTTTCTTTCAACTACTTAACCAGGTGTGCTCGTTCATCTGTGTTTTTAGCCAATTGCTTTCGAGCCCTGGCTAGTTCACTTTTTGGTTTGTTCAAATCGAAACTGTAGTTATTCACTTTCTGCCTCAGGTTATTTATGAGCTTTTCATCTTTGACACTTTGGGTGGGGTTTTCTGCTGCTATTTTCATTTTCTGAATTTGGGCTCGAAAGGCCTCATTTTCTTTGGCTAGCCTTTTCTTTTCTCCTTCGTCCGCCGCGAGTTGCAAGCCACTCTCGAATTGAAGCTCTCTAACTTGTTTTTCCAATTTGCTTATTGTGGCCCTGTACTCATTCTCCTTGGCCAACAAAGCCTACTGTTCTTGCGATGCCTCAACGAATTCCTGAATGTGAGGCTTTTTGGCTGGTCTTTCTGATTCGGCCCTTGTAGTGTTCTTCTTTCTATACCAGGAAAGATAGGTGGGTGAGACTTCGCCTCTAGATAGGTCATGCACTCGAGTGTTCACCGTCAAATACTGGCATTCATTCTAAATAGAATGAGCTTTTCTTCATGAAATTGGCCGTCGGAACTAACCTCAACCTCATAAACGCTAAGATCTTCATCTGGGTGCATCACCTGACACCTTCCCAATTGTCTCATCACCCGGTAAGGAGCGTAGGGCTGAATGCCTCGTAAACCCATTAGGAGGAAGTAAGGACCAGTGGCGGGCATATACGCAATCTCTTCAACAGGAATCCAACCCAATGTCCATTCTATTTGTCCTGCAGTAATGGAACGAAGGCGGGATACCCAATCTCCAAACCCCTCTGGCAGCTTGAACCCTGAAATCCTTGTGTCAAACTCTTCAATGAAACTTTTCTTTGTAGATCCATAACTCATATACTGAGGGCGATGACACAGGTGCTAAATCATCCACATTTGTAATAGCAAATTGCATCCCTCGAAGAAATTTGCCCCATCTTTACAAGCTGTGAGAGCTCGGTACATCTCAGACACTATCATAGGGGCAAGAATGCTTTTGGCATTGGTAATCAGGACCTTGACGACTCCATCCACCAGCAAATCGATATTCCCGTCTTTTCGGGGAAACACCACAAGGCCGAGGAAAGCTACCATGAAGGCAAAACGCCTATGCTCATCCCATTTTGTTCGGTTTCCTTTGCTACAAACCCCGCTTTTTGGACCGTTGAACCCTCCTACATGCCCGTACCTCTGATATATAAAGCGTAGAGTGGAAAAACCACCCTCCAACTTGGCGTACGGGACTCTCTTGCTTATCTTTAACAAATCCATGAATTTGTGAGAGTTAACAACTCTTGGAGCGATCAGGTACTTATGCCTCAGCCCTTCAGTACTTCCCATATAACCTGCTATCTCTTCCAAGGTTGGGGTGAGTTCAAAATTCGAAAAGTGAAATACGTTATGGGCCGGGTCCCAAAACGTAACCAAAGCCTTTATGACATCTCCTCTAGGTCTGATTTTTAACAACTCGGTGAGACCTCCCAAATGTAGACTAACCTTATCTTGCTCCGATTTTCCCAGATCCTCTCATCACATATGCAACTCCAAAGAGATCTTGTTCATGACTGTTATCGGCAAACTTGGACTCGTGCTCATTCTGCACATTTGTTAGGGTGATTAAACAAAAATCAAGACTCATTTGACTCGAAGACAAAATTGACACTTTTTCCTCTCTTTTCTGTTGTATTTTTTTAAAAAATAAAATAATATTCGGTTTTGCAAATACGGCCTTTCAGCACCTCGAAGACGAAGATTTTAAGGTTGTGTTGGCTAACCGGTGAAAACCTTGAAAAATGGCCACAGGCGGCTATTCCTGCAAAATAGTCTTCCGGTGCCCTTTTAGGGACATTCAGCTATTTCTGACAAGAATGACATCACCTTAATTATTTTAACATAAAAATAAAATTTTTGTTCTTTTGGGCTATTTTGCAAAAAAGAAGTTAGACCCGATGGGGGTTGCCTACGTATCCCACATCCGATGGGAATCAAGCTGGCGTAGTTCGGGCAAATAAAACGGACTATTTTTGAAAACCAAACTCTCTTCTTCCTTTTTCATTTTTCAATTCGTTTTTCTCCTCTCTTTTTTTTCAAAAATTCGGTAGAGTTTCGGTGCTATTTGGACACTGTTTTTTCTTAAAACAGGTGATTAACTCTCTTAACACTCTACACTGCTATTTCTTTTCCGAACTCTCTCCTTTTATTAAAAATACGGTCAGCATGCAAATCCGAAGCAAATAAATGCACAAGTAGCAAGTAAGATGAATCAGGATGGTCTTTTTATCTTAGGTGCACCTGTCCTAGACAGACCCAACCCCTGTGTTGAGTCTCCAAAGTCAAAATGCACATGATGCAAACAAACATTCCTACTAGGGATCCGGTATGAGGCTGAGTTATTCTACGTTCAAAAACCTGGGTATGTGTTCTAGACAGTGTACCCGAGCGGACAACTCAAGCCGAGGGGGGGCTGCGTACCGGTAACCAAAAGATCATCCGGCTTTGCAACTTGTCCAAACCTCGTTCTATTTGGGATATGACACTAACAGAAAGAAGTCACGACTAGCGTGCACTCCTCGGGAGAGAGAAGAGAGGGGTTTCGTAGCAGTTTGTATACAGTTCAGATAATATCAAAGGGATAAAAGAAACATTTAGCACATTAGGCCCAAACACGTAATAAAATCAGATAATAAATAAAGCCAAATATAACAATTCATCTAAGCTCGAATTTTGAACCCTGAACCAGAGATTCTGGGTTCGGTCCCCAGTAGAGTCGCCAGAGCTGTCACACCTCTTTTTTACTACACCTCCAAAAGAGAGTGTATAAGGGAGTTATTTCCAACTTAAAATGACAATCGAAACGGGATTAATTTATTAAAAATTCAGAGTCGCCACTTGGGATAATTTATGGTGTCCCAAGTCACCGGTTCAAATCCTGAATCGAGGAAAAGATTGACTCTATATTACAATCCGCGAACCAGAAATTTGGGTAAAGATTGACTCGAGTTCCATGGTTCTAGCACGGTCGCTCAACTATTATAATTGGCCTATTATTTGATTTTAATACATGTTTTAGCCTATGGTTCATTTTTAACTTAAACCACTTTTATTTATTTTTTAAAGAAAATTGCAACATTATTAGAACACGTCTCGAACCACGTCACATAAATGTACCCGAGGTTTTTGACATATTTTAATATTGTTGAGATTTGGATTTGGGTTGCATAAATGCACACCCGAATTTAGGAATGTAATATTATTAAACTAACTTGCCGAAGCAACTATGATTTTTCAACTTTACGAGGGCCATGGAAATCTGCTAAATGGCGCACCTCGAATTCTAGGGGTCAAAATGAAGTTAGTCAAAACGAGGGCCATGCAATTTTTATTTGTTCACGCACCTCGACTTCCAATTTTAAAAGGGAATTTCAACTATACTTAGAGGGCCATAAACTATTTGATTTCGAATGGCACGTTTCCACTAATTAAATTAACTAAATAAGATTTAAGGGAATTATAGCTACTTGTTAAAAGACAGCTAAATTTAAATTGTGAATCTAAAGAGGCTAAGACTAAGCAAAAATTACTTCATTTTTGTTTTAGAACTCGGGCTTGGCCTAACGTGAGGCCTAGTGACCCAGCGAGCCCAAACAAGAAGCTCCCTTTGAAGCACGCTCAAGTCAAGTGTCATAAAGGTAGCGAATCGAACCCATGTAACAGCAAAATTGACAGATTCAGAATGGTCCGCAAGATAAGATTGCCAATTAATTTAATACAACGAGGAAGAAGGTATTAACCAATGAAGCAAACAAAACTGATATGGGCATAGAAACGAGAGTGCGAACAAAAGAGGAAAAGGGGGATTTCACATTTGCAAATCATAAATTACCGGGAGTATTCAATACGATACATTAAGGCAATCATTTAGTTGAACAATTTCAGAAATCATCACATGGTTACGCACTCACAGACTAAGCTAGTTCGACCAAAACAAAACAGACACGCATTATCAAGCGTTACTTTTCAACTCATTCTTCATACTTTGAACATTTATTCCAAATGATCCTAAATTGAAAACTAACTTATAAAGAAACTAGAGAATATCATGTTCATGCCCACATTTTGCATACAGAACTCAACTAAAAGCCATTTGGCAAACTTAGCTTAACTTACTGTACTAATACCGGCGAGACTCAAAGAAGAAACAGATGAACCACAAAGGGAAATCCAACACTAATTACGGAAATACTAAAAAAGAAAAACTAGCATGGTCCAATTCTCAATTACAAGCCATCCTTTGACAAATACACTAATTAGAACAATTAAAGCTACATGGTGATTATAAAACTGAAAGAAGAAGAGGTAAAGTCCATCAATAACATCATATCCCTCTCATTCTCAACTCGTACTTCATGTTACACATCAAATGACACCAATAAAGATCGAAATGTACCTGGGAAAAAGAAGAAACAAAGTAGAAATGAGTGTCAGTAGCTCAGCAATAGCACTAGCAGAACCCAGCAACCAGGACTCCGACAAAACAAACTCAAAACCAAGAAGGAAATGCAGCATTCCAGAAAAATAGTTTCAATCGAGTGGTAACTCAGCAGAATTCAACCCAAGCTTAAAACTAAATTCAATCCATCTCGAACACTCAATGAATCAAAGATTGCTTTAGCAGGTTGGAAATTTCTTTACAAAAAATCAAAGAAGGAAATCAATAAAACAGTAAAATTCAGCCGTTTGGTATTTTCCTAGATTTTTATCTCTTAGACTTTGCCTTGAAAGGCAAGAAAAGCTGCCTTTATATGCAAGCCAAGTAGGGCAGCCTTAAAGAGTTCCAAATTGCACTTAAAACCTTCTGAAATTTTCATTTTAGCTTAGAAATCCCTAGTATAAACTTCAGAATTTCAAAATAGCCCCCACCCCAGCTTCTAGGAATCTTCCTAGTTCAGTTATACAATATTCCCAAGCCTAGACTACCCAAATTACCCCTTAATGACCCCGTTATTACCTCTGAAAACCAGACCCAAAAATGGGTCAGAATTGACCCAATAACCCAAACCAATTTGGACGGGCTACTCTTTGCCAAATGGACCAGAGACAACCCAAAGCCCAAACGAACAATTATCTATTTGAAGAGAAAATCTGCAAGCCATGATAATATGACATGATTTCAAAGCAAACCGACTTAAATTATTGATCAATTAACACAACTAGGCAGGGATTTAACTAAGTTGCAATAACCTAATTAAACTAACTTGGGTGAATAAACAGAAAAGCAAGATTGGAGAATTAGCCATGCTATTAACACAACGGACTAAAGAAATCAGAAAACAGGCATTCATGAAGAAGAGAAAAAAACAGTGAACAGAAGACAAATTTAAACTCGAAAGATTAATCGGGTTTCAGCCAGATTAGTATAAGAAAACTAAGCTAAAGAAAGGGGAAGGAGAAAGAGAATAAGACAGTAAGAGAAAGAAAAGACAAGGGGGAAGGGAGCTTACCAATTCAAAACCCGAAGAAACAGTGCCCTATGACCATGCATGTACCAAGTCCGATAGAAAAAATGGTTTTTGACCTTTTAGGGCTCGAACTCAGATTTAGGATTTGAGAAGCTCTGGCAAGATTCGAGGGAAACGGAGTGAGAATTTGGTATGAGGGGGTCGTGGTGGCTATGTGGTGTTAATTTGGGGACGATTGGGTGAGTTGGAGTTTTGTCCTTCCTCTTCGATTCAAGATTCGATGAGTTCTGCTAGGATTCGAGGGAGGGATTTTGGAGATTTGGGTAGAGGAGGAGGAGGGGAGTCCATGGCGTTAATTTGGGGTCGATTGGAGTGTCGCCGCTGGCGGAGGCGATTTCCGGCAGGCAGTTTTGGCGGAAGCGATGAGGTCTGGTAAAGGAGATGAGAGGGGGTAGGGGAGGCTGTTTGGACACTTATATATCAAGATGAAGTTAGTTCTGTACCGTTAGATCAACTAACCTCGACAGTCGAGATTAAAAGGGTATCAAAACGACATCGTTTCAGTTGAGGGGTGACCGGACCAGGTTGAGACGCGGGTTTGGGCCAAGTTTCGGCGGGTTTAACGATTGGGCCTGCGGTTGGTTTTAGCCCAATATATTTTCAAGAGAAAATTCCTTTTCTCTTTTTTTCTATTATTCCCCTTTTTCTTTTTCTTTCTTTTTTTTTCTATAATTAATTGAAATCCCAAATTAACCCCTAAATTGATCTAATCTTTAAAATTAGGCTAATTATCTACTATGATATTTACAGAAATTAATTACTCCTAGATTAAAAGAGGAAATTACTAATTTAAAGCTAAAAGGCTAAAAATTCAACAGTAAGCCAATTTTTGTAATTTTTCAATTTTTTATAAAACAACTAATTTGCTAATTAATCCTAGAATATAGAGTTAAATCCTACATGCAAATGTCATGTATTTTTGTGTTTTTCATTAATTAAAATAAAATAAACATGCACAGCCGAATGCAAACAATTAACTGAAAATGTCACAAAAATCCACAAAATTGCCAACACTAAAAAAATTATTTTGTTTTGAATTCATGGGAGTAATTCATATAGGGCAAAAATCACGTATTTACAGGTGGCAATCTTTCAGCCATGGAGATGTAGATATGGTGATCTTTCAGCCATGCAATGCAGTAGGTGGCGATCTTTCAGTCGTGTAGATGTAGATATGGCGATCTTTCAGCATGCAATGCAGTAGGTGGCAATCTTTCAGCCATGCAGATGTAGATAGAGGTATCGTTAAACCTTGGAATGCAGAATAGTAGCCTTATTCAATATAGAAAATACAGATGGAGACAACGTTTAGTCTCGGAAGGCAGAATGGTAGCCTTATGCAATGCAAAAACGCAAATGGAGATAGTGTTTAGTCTCAGAATGCAGAATAGTAGCCTTATGCAAAAAATAAAAGGAAAATGGTAATAGAGCTTTCTTAGCTGATAGCAGGTTGCAATATTGTGACTACTGGGAACATTGTGACACACAGAATGTCACCGGTGTGTATAGATGGCAAATGTGAGTAAGTGTGATAGTTTTGAGAGTTGTATTCCTGAACGACGTTTGTCTCGTGAGTGTATTGTATGTCTGATATTTTTGTAATCCCAATGCCTGCATCCAAAGAAAAATCATGAGTTTTGTAAAAGGGGAGAGGTTAGTTTGTATCCCCGCTGGCTCTGCTTGATCTTCTCGGCTTTGATATGGTGATACTGTATGTATCATCGAAGTAGCGTTGCTAAGAAGGGGAATTTCAGTAATAAACATGCATGATTTTGTAAAAATATGACATAAGTATATAATTAAGAAACAACTTCTAGATGAAACGACGATTATGACGCGGTTCAAGACATCAACCTCTCTTGCGACGGAATGACTGCATCTGTACCATAAACCAGCATGTAGGGAGTCGCCCCGGTTGATGTGCAGACCGTGGTGCGATATCCCAATAGAGCAAATGATAACTTCTCGTTCCACTATTTGTGCTTCTCTATCATTTTCCTCAATATCTTCTTGATATTCTTGTTGGGGGCTTCTATGGCTCCATTCATTTGAGTCCTGTAGGCTGTGGAATTCTTGCGTCTGATCTTGAAAATTTCACACATAGCTTTCATAAAGTCACTGTTGAGGTTAGAGCCATTATCAATAATGATTGACTCTGGAATCCCGAATCGACAAACGATGCGATCGCGGATAAAGTCTGCCATGACTTTCTTGGTTACTGCTCTGTAAGATACTGCTTCGACCCATTTGGTGAAATAGTCTATTGCTACCAGGATAAATCTATGTCCATTGGAAGCGGCAGGCTCGATTGGTCTAATAATATCCATTTCCCAAGCAGCGAACAGACATGGTGAGCTTGTTGCATTAAGCTCATTTGGAGGTACCTTTATCATGTCTGCATGTATCTGACAGCGGTGGCATTTTCAGACATACTCGATGCAGTCTATTTTCATAGTCATCCAAAAGTAACCAGCTTGGAGTATCTTCTTTGCTAAGACAAAACCGTTCATATGTGGACCGCAGGTCCCAGCATGAATTTCCTCTAGTATCTTGGATGCTTCCTTTGCGTTGACACACCTTAGTAATCCCAAATCAAGAGTCCTCCTATAAAAGATTCCTCCGATGTAAAAGAAATTGTTGGACAATCTCTGAAGCGTGCGCTTCTAAGTAGGATTTGCATGTTCTGGGTACTCTCCATTTTCCAAATATTCCTTGATATCATGAAACCAAGGCTTTCTGTTTGTTTCTTATTTAACATGGGCACAATAAGATGGATGATCATGGATTTTAACTTGAATGGGATCAATGAAGTTCTTGTCTGGATGCTGAATCATAGATGATAGGGCAGCCAATGCATCGATGAACTCATTCTAGATTCTGGGAACATGTTGGAATTCTGTCTTTGTGATCCTCTTTCTCAATTCCTATACATGATGCATATACGGGAGTATCTTGGAATTCTTGGTTGCCCATTCTTCTCGGCTTAGTGGCTATTTTGAGTCCTAGAACGCAGGCTTCATACTCGGCCATGTTGTTGGTGCATGGGAACCTGAGTTTGGTAGACACCGGATAATACTGACCGGTTTCTGATACTAGGACTGCTCCTATGCCAACTTCGTTAAAATTTGCTGCTCCACCGAAAAACATTCTCCAACCATCATAGGATTCTGCGATGTCTTCTCCTATGAATGATACCTCTTCGTCAGGGAAATACATTTTCAGGGGTTCATATTCTCCTTCCACAGGATTTTCAGCAAGGTGATCTGCTAGTACATGTCCATTGATTGCCTTCTGAGTTACGTAGACAATGCCAAATTCACTCAACAAGATTTTCCATTTAGCTAGCTTTCCAGTGGTCATGGGCTTCTAGAAGATGTACTTCAAATGATACATCCTTGATATGAGATATGTAGTATAGGCACAGAAGTAGTGCCTCAGCTTCTGTGCTACCCAAGTCAAAGCATAATAGGTGCGCTCTAACAGAGAATACCGAGCCTCGTGCGAGGTGAACTTTTTACTGAGGTAATAAATGGCCTGATCCTTCCTCCCTGTTTCATCATGCTGCCCAGAACGCAACCGAAATCTCCATCCAATACTACAAGGTAGAGTAATAGTGGTCTACCTGGCTCCGGCGGGACTAAGATTGGTGGTGTTGACAGGTATTCCTGGATTCTGTTGAAAGCTTTTTGGTCGTCATCATTCCATTTGGTAACGGCGTCCTTCTTCAACATCTTAAAGATTGGCTCAAAGATAACTGTAGATTGTGCTATGATCCGGCTGATGTAATTAAGTCTTCCTAGGAAACTCATTACGTCTTTCCTGCTCTTTGGTGATGGTAATTCTTGAATAGCTTTGACTTTTGATGGATCCAGTTCTATTCCTCGGCAACTCACAATGAACCTAAGCAACTTTCCAGCAGGAACCCCAAATGCGCACTTTGCGGGATTTAGTTTCAGGTTGTACCTTCACAATCTATTGAAGAACTTCCTCAAATCTTCCATGTGATCGGTGGCTCTCTTGGACTTGATGATGACAACATTTAAATATACCTTAATTTCCTTGTGTATCATGTCATGAAAAATGGTAGTCATGGCCCTCATGTAGGTGGCCCCTGCATTCTTCAGGTCGAACGACATCATCTTGTAACAGTACATTCCCCACGGTTTAATGAAAGCCGTTTTCTCAGCATCTTCTTCATCCATCCAGATTTGATGATAACAAGAAAAACAATCCACGAATGATTGCAACTCATGCCTAGCACAATTGTCAATCAGGATGTGTATATTAGGCAAAGGGAAGTCGTCTTTTGGACTGGCCCGGTTGAGATCTAGTTAGTCGACACAGACTCTGACATTCCCATCCTTCTTTGGTACTAGCACAATGTTGGCTAACCATGTTGGGTATTCTACTACCCTGAGAACTTTAGCTTTGACCTGCTTAGTGACTTCCTCCTTAATTTTCAGGCTCATATCAGGCTTGAACTTTCTGAGCTTTTTCTTTACTGGCGGACATGTTAGATCGGTTGGCAGTCTGTGAGTTATAACAGACGTACTTAAACCAGTCATGTCATCATATGACCAGGCGAATATGTCCTCATATTTCCTTAGAAAATCTGTGTATGCTTTCTTTTCTAATGGCGACAAGTGAACGCTGATTCGTGTTTCTTTGACATTTTCTGCATCTCCCAGGTTAACAATCTCAGCTTTGTCCAGGTTGGACTTAATTTATCAAAATTCTCATGTTTCTTAACAATCTCTTCTGGTATGTCATATTCATCTGAATCTACATCCATTTGTTGAATTGTCTCATTGCATGTCACAGTCATTGGTTCATAAAGATAAGTAATAGTAATGCTGTATAAGTAAAGTAATGAGAGAAAAGTAATAATGAGTGTTGATTCACAGGAAAAGTTAAAATACTTTGTTAAATTGCATAACTATTTTTGAACATTGGAGATCTTTATTGTGGGAAGTAAAATGCGAAAAAAAATCATTTAGTAAATAAAAATAGTGCATGATACTTGTTTTAGCCTTGCTACCCCGAGGCTTGTCAGGCTCTGGTTGTCTTGATGGTCCAGTTATTGAGGCGTGCTCCTTTGCTTATGGCCTGTATGGAAAGGCCTTCCTCCCCATCCTCATCGAGAACAACACAACAATCCATGTCATTGTCTTCTAAGAACAAGTTCTTCATTGCTGCCAGTGCTTCCTCTTCATCTGACCCATAAATAATATCGGTCGGTTGGAAAGTCTGCTCCAAATGTGGTATCGGCTACTCAGTAGATAGTAAGGACCGCGCCATGGTGGTAACCAGTTGTTGAATTCTTCCCAGGTGTACTCGTATCCCAGATCGAAAGTAGTGCCATGTTTCTTGAGTTTTATGGGTTTAGCGATTTCTTGAAGATTCTTTCCAAGTCCCTTTCCAGGCTCGTACCCACTCCAATTTAGTATACTCTCGATCTTGTTATCCTACCATTTATGTTTGTCAACAGAATTTAACCGTTCAATGTGATGGTAAGTTTCTCCGCCTAGCATCCTTCTCCCTTCAATTGCCGGAATGGTCTGGCAACTATATATAGGGTTGCTCCCGTTGTCGTGAATGATCACCTCTTGATGATTGCATTCGAATTTTACTACCTGATGCAGTGTTGACGCTACGAACCTTGTAGCGTGAATCCATGGCCGTCCCAATAACAGATTGTAGGATGCCGGCACGTCTATCACTTGGAAATCAACATCGAACCAAGTTGGCCCCATTTGCAAACACAGACTAATCTCCCCAATAGTGGACCTTTGGGAGCCGTCGAAAGCTTTCACATTGATTGCTCCATCCTTTATCTCGTGCAGTCCTTTACCTAATTTCTTGAGTGTTACCAGTGGACAAATGTTGATACTGGAAACCCCGTCGACCAGGATCGTGGTAATGAAGTAGTCCTCGTATTGAACAGAGATGTGTAGTGCTTTGTTGTGTCCCAACCCTTCAGGTGGTAGCTCGTCCTCCTGTAATGTGATCTTATGACTTTCTAGAACTTGTCCTACCATGTTAGCCATTTCCCCACTAGTGATGTTGCTTGGTACGTATGCCTCGCTCAGTACCCTTAGCATAGCACTCTTGTGTGCTTCAGAATTTTGTAGCAAAGCAAGAATGGAGTTTTGGGCCTGCGTTTTGTTCAACTAGTCGATGACCCAGTATTCCTTGGCCTGTATCTTTCTCCAAAGATCATCTGGACCTGTCTTAATAATAGGTGGTCGGTTGGAGGCTTGCTTGATTGACTCGGCTAGGTGTTCCATGGTATAAACCCTACTACTCATCGTCATACCTTGTGCGGCAACAATATCTTCGAAGCTGACCTTGCCTTTCCTCCTTGCCTCGGCTGTCTAATCCCATGGTATAGCCTTTGTATGGTATGGTGTCATGGTTGACATCGCCACTGGGATCGACGTGGATATCATTACTCCGAATGGAGCCTGTGCTTTGGGTGGTAAAACTGCAACTTCAAATGGTATGGGTACATTTGCCGAAGACACGAATTAGACCTCAATTCGTGTCGGTGTCTTTGGAGATGGCATTGTTTCAAACTCAAGTGGCACAGGAATATTTACCTCAGAGTCCCCAGATGGCTGAATCTGGACTATGATTGGATTAAGAGTAACTATTGGCTTCTTTGGGTCATCACCTTCTGCGATCAACCCTATTGATCCCTCAGGATCCCAATCATTCTCTATTTCAATCATGTGAACCCCTCCACCCTTATGGTCTAGCAGAGGGTTATTGAGAACATTCGGAGCGAGTTCTTTTGACACAATAATCTTGTTATCGATCAAGGACAGGATCTTGTCTTTGAAAGAACGACATTCATCGATGGTGTGCCCCTTCATGCCAGAGTGGTATGCACATGATTTGTTTTGGTTTACCCACTAATAAGGGTTCTCAAGAGTTGCATCAGGGATGGGGGTAACATAACCAACAGCTTTGAGTCTCTCGTACAACTGGTCAATAGGTTCAGCAATGGTTGTATACTTTTTCGGAGGTCCGCGGTCAAAATTTGGTCGAGGTATAGGAAAGTTTTGGTGTGTAGGAGGTGATTGATAGTGGAATGGTTGAGTATTGTAGGTTTGATATTCATGTGTGGGTTGGGAATATCTGGGCGAAGTAGGATGATATGTGGGAGGTGGAGGTGATTGATAATTTGGCAGTAAAGCTTGGTAAGAGGGTGACGGTACTTGGTAGTTCGGAGTTGGTTGATATATGAGTGGAGGTGTTGGGTAAATTTGGTATTTTATAGGAGATTTAGTTCTCTGTGCAACCATTACGACTCATATGTCCCTTTTCTTGGACACACCACCTGACTGCAAGGCCTTATTTGTAGCTTGCAAGGCCTCGAAGTTTGTAACCATACCACTTTTGATACCTTATTTAATCCTTTCACCAAGTTTGATAATGTCAGAAAATTTATTGTTGTCGATCATCATTAGTTGTTCATAATACTGTAGGTCCTGAGCTCGGACAAAGAATTTGTTAATATGTTCCTTCTCTAAGGCAGGTTTGACCTTAAGAGCTTTGGACCTCCAGTGAGTAGCATACTCGCGAAATGTTTTTGCAGGCTTCTTCTTTAGATTTTGAATATAGAACACATCCGGTGCATTCTCTGTGTTAAACATGAACCTGTCCATAAAGTCGGACGCCATGCGTACCTAGCTTGACCACTTATTCGTATCTTGACTGATGTACAATGACATCGCATCTCCTTTCAGACTCCTCATGAACAGCTTCATGCGGATTCTCTCATCTTTCCTTACTCCAACTAGCTTGTCACAGTATGTTCTCAAATGGACCCTTGGATCACCTGTACCATCAAACATTTCGAACTTCGGAGGTTTGTACCCCTCGGGCAGTTCAACATCGGGCTGTATGCAAAGATCTTCATAGTTCAGCCCCTCAATTCCCTTGCTTCCTTCAACGCCTTGAATCCGGCTAGTCAATTTCTTAAGTTCCTCAGCTAGGTTCCTGATGAGCAAGTCTTTATCATCAGACTCGGGTGTGCTGGAGATGAGTTGGGCAAAGTATGGCATGGTCTCCACCTAGATGGGGGTGTTATGATGGGTATAAAAATTGTCATTTGTAGAGTTTTAGAGTTTTGGGATGAGTAGCGGGGTGTTATTTAGGGTGTGAAAGGTATTGCATTAGGTCTTCGGTAGAATAGTGTCAGGAGAGGGATGATTTTGTTGCTTTGGGATATTTTGAGGTGGTGTAGGTTTTTGAGTATTGGGAAAGGTGATATCCAGGGTGCTGAGGGAAAATGACAAGCTTGCCAGATTTCGAACTTGATCGAGGTTCCTTGAATCTCAGCAATTTTTGTTCAATTTCAGATACATTTTTCTTAGGAGCCTCAGTACCATGACCATTAGTGGCCTCTACCCGTTCAGTTGCATTCTCCTTTCTGACGTTGTTCACATCTTCCATCTTGCCCTTGTTCTTGTTTTTGACTAGACTAAGAAGAGGAGTGAGTGGAGGGTCCCTAGATCTCATAGAATAGTATGATGTTGCCAGAGTGGACGAACTAACCTTTGAGGAGGGGAATAATGAAACAAAAGTAAAAACAAAAAGGTAACAAGTTAGTGAGGATCATAAATAAGTATTGCAATATTTAAACACATAGTGCAGGAATGTAAATCGTGTCCTAATTTAGGGACCTCTTTGTGCCCGAGGTAGGCCTAGTGACAAATTGTTTTGGAGAACTTAGAATGCTAAATGCCTCATTTTATTGATAGAAAATAAGACGAATCCCAAATTGACACTAAATAAACTGGAAATAAAAAGTCACTAATGGCCATTGGCCTTATTACATTTATAAAGCGAAAAAGATAAACTCCTATCTACTTGGTCCCAGAAGGACCTTCCTCAGGTTGAATGCTCTCATTGATCAAATTCTCCAGTTCTCGTAGGTTTACCAGTAAAAATGCCTTTGCCAGGTGTTCTCCTTCGTTTCCCTCAGCGTACTGACATTCAGTGAATCATTTCCTCACTTTTCCTTCCAATTCTAGCAGACCGTATTCCAGATATTCAAACTTTTCGCTAGATTTAGCGGCCCTCTCTTTCCACTCATTGATTTGGTCATTTGATGGAAGACTCCTCCACTAGTCTAGCAAGAGTGAGGGTATTCTAGCCATACCGAAGTTGGGGACCTCATTCTTCATTTTCTGCAAAACAAAAGGGTTAAAACCCTACCCCCACCAAACTCGACTATTAAACATCAACAATTAGTATGAAGCATTTACTTCTCCAAATAAATGCACAGAACGTGATGGTGTCCGTTTGGGTTTTAGAGAAACCTGGTGGACTTTGGACAAAGCAATCTTAAAGGATCATTATGTGGACAACATAACTGACCCGGCTAGGTTTGACCATGATGCATGCATAGTTTAAACAGAGTAAGGTTTCTATAGGGTTTTTGACTGATACCTTTAAGCAGACAACTTAAGAGGGAAAGGCACGGAACCGTCGATTGCACTGCCGATCGACTGGTTTTACCGTAAATATGCCTTTTTCGAATTTAGGGTGTAATAATATTGGAAGAACGCAACCATTCATTATAAGCGTTGCTGTGGTATTTGTTTGGCACGAGTGGAGTATGATGTTTAGCATGATCATGCAATAATTAAAATCATGTTGGCATGTATTTACACGTTAATGAAGCAGTAAATACAGCAGTTTCATAATTTAAAGTAGTAGTGAAGGAAAGAAACAAAGAAGATAAGTCAGTTTTGCAGTTGAAAAGGAAATTAAATGTTTAACGGTATTAAACAAGTAATTGCGCATAAAGAGGTACAAATTCACAAGACAATCTTAATTGGTAAAAGAACAGTGTCCCCAGCAGAGTCGCCATGCTGTCGTGCCCCCTTTTTCTCGCAAAATCGGGTTTATGACATTTGATATGGGACAACTCGTTCCTTTTGGAACTGGTTTTTGCATTTTTGAAGAGGCACCACCTAATAATTTAAGGTGCATTAGGACATTTATAGGGTTCAATTCTAAGTTATTTGAGCGACCAGAGATAGGGTAAGGGCTTAAAATTATCCCAAGGGAAAGGTGTTAGGCACCCTTCAGGATCTCAGACTTGAGTGTGTCAAAGTTCTCTAAGGGTCTCAAGAGGACCCCGGACAATGCTCACACCCAAGTTACATAATCAGATAGAGATGAGTGCAGTATGGAAGGGCCAGCCCTTATGTGTCCAAGTTCAGACGGAGCTCATGGTCCCAAAGCAAATCTTACATAAGAGGGGAAGAACATAAGTCTAAGAAGATAGTGAAAGTGCAGGAACAAAGTCTTAAAACTGAGGGGATAAAGAAGAGGGGTAAAGGGTGATAGTAATTAGTAACATACAAAGTTAATAACTTCATACAAAGGGGGTCAAAGGTTGTAAATTAATTGCAAGGAGCCCATGTACATAGGCATGGATCAACTTTGGGCATACACAACAATAGAAGGTGCTGACATGCCTATAAACCAATTAGAACACACAACATCTAGAAGAGACACGGAGGTTATGATCCCAGGGGAATCAGTTTTGGGTCATGCACAGCAATGTCCAATGTTGTCATGCCCCAAATCAACCACAAATACTAAACACATTGGGGATGGGGATTTAGGATTCACAAGTCATAATAAGTAATGGAAATAAGCATTAATTCAGAACAGGAAGGGGCAGATTACAACATGTTTAATAATAGAACTTGGTTAAATACAAACAGGAGACAAACACAGATGAAAGAGACAGTAAAGAAACATGTTGTTGTTGATGCAAAAGCTTAATTAGAACATACAAGTAAAAAATGCAAATGTAGAGAAAAATAAGCAAGCTTCCCACAGCCTAGCCTTGGCTTTCAGCCGGCTAGGTAAGGCAACAATACAAGTAGCAATAGAGAAAAGAGAGAGAAATTTTAGTGGAGTGTTTATCTGAACTCAAGTATTTTATGCCTTGTATTCGTGTGTTTGAAAGAAGAGAAGGTGGGTATTTATAGTTTTTGAAAACATGTAAGAAATAAGGCAAAAAATAAAGTTTAATGCACATATGGAGGTAATCAGCAATCAGAATCAATCAACCAAGTGATTCCTCTTTAATTGAGGAATCACTTTTTAACGGGGCTAACAGGTTTAAAAGAAGGAAAGGATATCAGTTTGTAGGCAGACTGGTTATTAGCATAAAAAGAAGTAGTAAAACATTGAGTACACAATAGTGTCCAAGTACAAAGATACACTTATTTTGGGGAAAAGATTCAACAAGGCAATGAGTAAAGAAAGGGATCAATCACTTTAACAGGCGGGTAAAATTAGAGTTCACAAAAAAAGAAGTTTTGAAATCGGTCCCGAAATTGAGAATCAATCAAAGAAGGGGCCTCAGTATATAAATAGAGTGCACAAACGATGGACATGCGAGTCCAAACCATTGGCAAAAGAAACAGCATCCAATAATAGCACAAAGTTAGTAGATAGTAAACATTCGAAGCATGATAGTCACGTAGGTCGAGTTTCATTGAATCAGTAGTAAAGAGAAAAAAAAGTATCGGAAGCATGCAAAGGGACAAGTGAGAAAACCCTTCTGAAAAGCATAGTCAAGTTTCAAAGATAGTAAGAACCCAGAATCAAAGGAATCACATAAAGAAAAGAGATGTTGAAACGAATGAACTTCAAATCAAGTCAGATATTCCAACGAGCAATTTCAAACCCAAAGACATAGGTTTTCTTTAATAACATTCAAGCTTAAAAGATGATAAACAGATAAATAGCACAAGCAGTTTCAGAAACTCGAATAGATCCCAAAAGAAATTAAGGTTTTCAACATCGATCGAGTTTAAACATATGAACAAATAAATCAGACAATATTTAGCAAATAGTCTCAGAAACTCGAATGAACCCAAATAAATTAGGGTTTTCAACACCAATCGAGTCTAGAGATGTTAAACAAGTAAATCAAACAAACTCTAAAAAATAGTCTCAGAAACCCCAAAAGAAATTAGGACTTTTTTCATGCTAAACTCAGAAAAGATTTTGAAAAGAAGAACTTGAAGGAAAACCATAATCGGAAAAAGATGAAGAGCCCCTCTTTTTTTTGAAAGAAAAATTAAATAATCTTTGAGAAGGCATTTAAAACTCATAGCAAGCATGATCTAAAGTGAACCTGAAAGAAGTCGAAAAGCTCTAAGAGATTAGGGTTTCAGAAGAACCCCAAGTGACGAGAAAGGCCTTGAAAGCCATTGATCTAAACAGGAGAGTCAAAGGTCTGACTCGAATCGCCATGGCTAGACGGAGAAAGGTCAGAGACGACCGGAGAACAGTAATCGAGCGAAGATTGGACCAAGCCCCTTCAGAATCTAGTCATGAGGCCACAGAAACAAACACGTATAAGTCTTGGGAGACTGATACAGGTCTTAGATGATCCTGGAGAGCCATGGATTAGGGTGGATTAGGGTGGCAGCGGCTAGGGTTTTAAGGTGTTGTAGAGAGGATTTGGAAGAGGAGGGGTTTCATAGACGGCGTATTGTGAGAAATGAATTAGGGTGAAGGGGTCGTTTGGGTTAAAAAAGGAAGGGAGTAGTGAGAGCCGTTGATCTATACGATCAACAGATGGGATTAGGTGGGAGTCCGGGTGGGTCGTTTAAACGGGTAAAGGGTTAGATTTGAAGGGAATTAGGTCGGGGTAAAATTAGGTTCCAATTGGGATTTAAATTAGGCTACAATTGAAAGGTAATTGGGCTAGTTTTTAAATAGCCAATTTTTTACATTTATTTTATAGAAATAGCAAAATTAAATTCTGAAAATACATTAAAAGTACTAAAATGATTTGTAACATATAATTATCAAATTAAAAATATTGGACTTAATTTTTATACATATGAACGCAATTA
Organism: Nicotiana tabacum; assembly: GCF_000715075.1. Classification (NCBI taxonomy): domain Eukaryota; kingdom Viridiplantae; phylum Streptophyta; class Magnoliopsida; order Solanales; family Solanaceae; genus Nicotiana; species Nicotiana tabacum. The sequence goes on from NC_134085.1 coordinate 20,330,673, forward strand.
AATCTATAAGAGGCTAATATTGCAATTATATGCAATTTAGCTTTAAAAATACTAAATAAATTTGTAAAAATGTACAAAAATTAGTTTAGCTATATTTTGGCATAAATAGAAGAATCCAATAAATGAATTACCAAAAATGATGATTTTGGAAATATTATTGGGTTTTTTATGAATAAAATAGGGGAATAAAATAGTTTAAAAATCTTTAAAAATTAAGAAAAAAATTGGACATACTTATATATGCATACATATGCTATTTTGAATGTATTTTGCATAATTAAAAATATACAGGAAAAAATTGGGTATCAACAGACGCTAATTGACAACAAGGTCATACAAGCAAAGGAAGTCGCACGTAATGTCCGCAAAAAACCCCTCTCTGATAACATAGATGATGGCGTCCATGTGATAGAGACAAATGAAGAATAGGACCCTGAGGGGTCGATCGGGCTTATTCGAGAAGGCGATGACTTTAAGGTTGCAGTCACACTTTCTCCTAGTATGGTTCAGACTCAGGCACCAATCGAGGTTGAGGTAATTGTATCAGTTCCATTCAAGGTGGAAGTAGCTCCGCCCGCAGCCACCCCCGCTCCATTTGAAGTAGAAGTGGTCACACCTTTCACTGTGATAGTATCAACCACACCCCAATTCAACTCAAAAGCAATACCCTGGGATTATATCGCCGATGGCGGGCGGAAAGGGAAGGCTAAGGTAGGCGAATCTGATGCAACACAAGGAATGACTAGAACCAGAAGAGTCTATACACCTAAACAGTTGGGAGGATCAAGAAAGGATGCCACTACCAGACAGTCCGTCATTGAGATAGGGCCAGATGACATGTGAAGGAAAGTACAAGCAAAGGAGTATTCCGTCGTTGACCATCCGAACAAAACCCCCGCTCAAAACACCTCAAACAACATCAAATCAACCCAAACACATCTGATTCAAGCCTAAGTTTCCAAAAATCTTTTGAATTACGCTTTTGGTGAAAAAGTATACTAAACCACGTCCGAATGACTTGAAATTTTGCACACACATCCTAAATGACACAATGGACATACTACAACTTCTAAAATTCCATTCCGACCATTATGTCAAAATCTCACCTATCAACCGGAAAACGCTAGAATCCCAATCGCCAATTCAAGCCTAAACCCTCCACGGACCTCCAAAACACATTCAGATCACACTCATAAGTCCCAAATCACCAAACGGAGCTAACCAATTAATAAAAATTCTGATTCAAGATTATATAGCAACAAGTCAAATCTTGGTCAAATCTTTCAGTTTTTAAACTTCAAACTAAGGATTGTTCTTCCAAATTCATTCCGATTACCCTAAAAAACCAAAACCAACGATTCTCATAAGTAATAATAGATCACACGAGGCTAGTCATGCCCGAGAACTGGCGAGCAAACTGCAAAATCTCAAAACGACCGATCGGGCCATTACATTCTCCCCCACTTAAACATATGTTCGTCCTCGAACGTGCCCAGAGTTGGTGCGAAAGCCATCAAATTGCTGTGTAACCTTACCATGCACATACCCGGGAGTGATCCCATATCACCCTATCTCATATAGGTCCGATAAAACAATGTAACTAAAATTTCACAATCCAATCTAGCCCATAAACCTTAGAACCACATTTCCACTTCCGAAATCATCCACCAAATCAGAATCTCACATCTATACTCTGAATAAGCCCGAACAAGCTGTAATAACCCATACCTGCAGCCGTAGGTGCAATTACATTATATACCACATAACTCCAACACTTGTAGCGATAACTTCTAATCACAGAAGCTGCACACAACAACCGAATACCGATAGAAAACCTCTTATCAACTAAATTCTCATTCCAACACTTTGATATACTACCAATGATAAATGAAACACACCGTAAGGCATAACCATTTCTTAAATCAACCATTCATGAAGCCACTTCTCCTTTGGAAAAGACCATAGCAAATTTCTGAGGTGAACCTCGATATTATCCTTCCAACATCCTCAAATCGAATCCATTTGTATTCATTCAAGATACCAATGATCTCATCTAATCCAACACAACTACTCTGGTGACATGACATATCAATACAGACTAAAGCCACGACTTGTCCAATCCGCGCACCAATAAGCAACAATGCGAACATACTCAAATCATGAATGTGAATCAAATGAAAGAGCTATACCGCAAGCTCACCAGTACCACCACACACAATGCTGAGAACCCATCATACATCATAGAAATAGAATACACGAATCTAACCTGCAGGATCATACCTCCACATGGCTTCGCTCCAATGCGTGACCTCATCCAAACACTGGTCCACATGAAATACCTCAAGCCACTATGCTCAAAATCGACAACCGTGCGCAATATGATGTCTAGAACCAAGGAAAATCATCATAACCACGGTGGAGCAAATAACAGAACACTACACAACCCGAAAGAGACATAACCGATATCATATTCACCGAGCAATACCCAAATACTCTTCCCGCTTAACTTCCACTGTGAAACCCCAATAGAACCGCACCATATGTGCCTATATCTAACAAACCATAATGCCTCGCAATACAGAAAAGTAACTCATAAATCAACTTAGAACACTAATAGCTCAACAACAACTAGATCAACACATCCCTCACAAATAGCAACTCTAAGTCAAGAAGGTCGTCTCGATGCAGAATACACATCCATATAGGTCTACCAATGAAACCCGTATCAAGGATTTCCTAAAGCTGCTCCTTCAACTCCTCTAACTCCGTCGGTGCCCTACTATACAGTGCCCAACAACAAATCAATACCAAAGTCAATACCCCTATTCGGTGACATTCTTGGCAATAGGAAACACATCCAGAAAAGTCCCTCATCACTAGAACTGAATCAATGGTAGAAGTCTCCACACTAACATCCATCACGAAAGCCCAAATAAGAAAGACAATCCTTCCCAGCCATCCGCTGGGTCGTCGAAACATTAAACCACCCTACTAAAAACATAATCTGTTGAACCTCGCCACTCAATTCACGATATTCCAGTCACAGCCAACATCGCCGCTTTAGTGCAATAGTCCAGAATAACTATTTACCGTGAAAATTGTAACGACAATTAAATTTGTAAATGGGATTCTAAAAATATGTGATCTATTTTTATGCTAGTTGTTAGAGCAAATGATGCTAGGAATATGAATTTTAATGATTAAATGCAAGCTAAAATGAGGTAGTAATCAAACTGAGGGGCTTCTGCCCTGTCTTCAGACTAGTCGACGGACGACCTCAAGGTCGATACCTGAGCTCAATCTCGAGCTATTGGGGGTAGTCGGGAAATGGGTAACAATTAGGTTATGATAAAACAAGAATCTTTATAGCCAATACCAAGTAATAAATGAAGAACAAGTAGGAGAAAATTGAATGCCAAAGTGGCCTCTAGCCAGTGAGAGCGAGCAAGTTAGAGAGAAGAGAGAGGGATATTATTGAACTTGTGGAGAATAGTTGGAGCAACATCAGCCCATTACAAGGTAGTATGGGTTCCCTTTAGATATGAAGGGAACCCGGTTATAGTACATGGGCATTAATTATAAAGTATGAAGATGTGACGGCTAGATGCGATGCTTAGGCGTAGGATCTGGATAGGCCGGCCCTGTCAGACTTAGCTTTGTGCCTTGGGAGCTTCCCCATATGTTCTGGCTTCGATCTCCATCTTCTTTGAGTCGGGCCTTGACAAGCCCCGAGGGAGGGGACTCGGTCGTGGCTCCCCGTCCTCGGGGTCTCGAAGCATTTTTCGAAAATGACTTGATAGCGCGCGAGAAATTAAGTTCTCTGATTTCACCGCATGTAGATAGTCTCTGCATTTCCTAGAACGAAGCAATGGGAAATGATTCTGACACTTGAGTCCTCGAGCTTCATGCGGCAACTTCATACTAATGATGCAACCTGATTCGCGAGCTTTTGTGGCGACCGGGGCATCCCATGGACTTGTGCGTTTCGACTTCATTCAATGCATTGCAAATTCACATTCTCCAAGGTGAATATACTATCGTCGATTCGGTTTTTCAAGAATGCAGTAACTTCATCCGTCGGTCAATCTTCCAAAGCCTCTATGACAGTGTCGTTGTCCCCTATAAATGGGAGTGCCTTGGCATTGTTTTTCCTATCCCAATACCTCTGTTGGCTCATTTACCCATTTCTTTTTATCATCTTCTTCTATCCTTGAACATCATGCACAGGGCTCATGGCCTCAAGGCCATTCGGCGGAGCTTCTATAGATTGTGTCGTGGACTCTTGCCGGGGCTTCTCTTTGTCGATCATAACAATGTCGTCCTGCTGTTGCTATGGTTGCTGCTACATCCATTGTTGCTGTTGTTGTCGGCCCGAGATGATGATGAATGGGGAGTCAGCTCTCCATTTTTGTAGACAGTTATTCGGACTATGCACCACTACTCACTCCCCTACCTAGTCTTGGTGTGACACTTCATCCTTTGGGTTTTTCCTTTCTCAAGGGATAAAATGGTACTACCGGCCATTGAGGCCAGGGCCCGCCGAATTTACAACCTTTGGCTTTGGCGGCCCATGTCTCTTTTATTTTCCTCCTCTGCATCACCTCCTTTTCCTCCTCTTCATCTTTTCCAGCAGGAATCCCTCGGGGGATTGAGCTGGGAACCTAAAGGAGGTGGCGGTCAAAGGAATCACCCTCGAGGATGCGTACTCAAGAGGGCGGCACTCAAGGATGCTGATATCGAAGATGGATTTGTAAGGATGGATCGGGCTCTTAGATTTTATCACATGTGCGTCCTTCCATTCCTCCGCTTTTGGTGTAGATATCCTCTATAGGATTTTGTAATTGTATGTAAAGACCCCTCGAGGGCTGTTGTACATGGATTTTTATAAATATGAACATACTTCCTTTGACTTCTATTTTCGATTCTTGCTTTATTATTGCATGCTCTTGTGCCCTTAGAGGCCATTGAATGTTTTCCTTTGTTGTTGACCGCTGATATCTTACTCGGATGCGAGCGTTCTTTCTGATCCTTTGTTGATTGACATGGCTCTTTTTCGAGCCGATTGTTGTACCTCAGACCAGGTCCGAACTGGTCCGATAGGTTCGGGCTGTTGATCCCTCCAAGTTGTATGGGGATAGTATACTGAGTTTCGAGCTTTCGAGAATGGTAACCTGAGTGAAGGTCAGCTTTGGGTACCTGGGGGTCCCTTTCGAACTTGATGCAGATGGCTTTTTAAAGTGTAGGGGATAGACTTCTGTTAAGGGGTTGCCTATACTCGGGCGCTGCCTTGAGCCTTCATGATCGCAACTTCACGTGCTTGTTTTTCCTTTTAGAAATGGAAACCATGAGATCAGGTATCGCCTTGAGTCGAGTGATGGCATTGAAAGCTTCCCAAAGCCCGACTTCCTTTTTGGCAGAGATCCTCGAGGTTGGATGCTGCCTCGAAACTGGAGACAATACGGTCAACTCCTTAAGGCTTGGCTTCTCATCGAAGGATGCCTCTGGGGTCGGGTATTACCCCACTGATCTGTGTCGAGACCATTGGCTTCACGGGGTTCACTCCGAATAGGTAAATCATCGTTGTTTCCCATAGTTATGTGGGGTGGCTTCAGATTCTAAAAAAGGCCTCACTATTTTAGATAGCTACCCTTCCGCCTTGGCATAGGGTTTTTCATTTCTTCAAGCGCAACAAGAGTTGGTGCACATTCTTGCTTTAGTCTATCAATTCCACCGTAGTTATGGAAACTACTTCGGGGCCGGCCTAGCACGCAGTGGGGGGTGCTCCTCCCGGCACCCAGGATCCGCAGGAGTTCGCTCTAAAGTCTTTGTCTTTGATAAAAGAGGAACATATTGAGATGGTAAGAAGATACTGCGGATGGAGCGAGGGGATAACGCTGCATGTGCTTTCCCCGGATGAGAGCATTACAGACTCTGCTGATGGATTCCTGAGAGTATACCTATATCCTTTCACATTTGGACCCTTGATATGGTCGTGCTTGATTTTTGTTTGAAGTATCGGGTTACTTTAGTGCAGATAAATCTGTCTTTTTTTGCGAGTGGTGCTGATGGTGAGGTCCTTTGCGGAGGAGTCTGGGCTTGAATTCACACTCAGTCACCTTGTCAGGCTATACCAACCCTTTCATCACCGAGGCTTGCTAACCCTACGGTGCTGTTCATACATGCCTTTTGTTGTTGATGATGAAGAAGGTGATGACCAAGAGTGGATCAGTCGATTCATTCGGGTCCGAACGGCTGACATTGTCCCTGTGGAGCTTATGCCATTTCCCGAGGGTTAGAATTACACTCGTAAGTGGAATGCCTAGCGCTTTCTCAGGTTTTGCTTATAGTGAAAGTCTATTGAGTATCTGTTTTTCTCCCCTTTTGCAGCAACTTCATGGACGCGGGTCAACGTTCTCGATCTGCCCGGTTGGGTTTGGAGGTTGGTGACCCATTTGACCTGCGACAAACATAGGTGGCGAGCTGTGTCCCGTAACAGATGGAAAGAGAAATACCAAGGTATGCACATACGATGCCTTTACCTTGGTCTTCGTACATTTGAGATGACACTTTTCTTTTTCTTTTGCACTGGTATTGCCGTTGCAGGTATGGAGCGGCTCCTTGGGTGGGAGGATGTGCTCTTCTGGAGAGGGGAATGAGTCATCGGTCTCCGAGCTGAGGGATGATGGCGACAAAAGTGATCCGTACCGGCAGTGTAATAGAGCTTTTAGTGGGGCTGAACGTGCCTGTGTCTTTGAGGAGAGGGCATCGTCCGAGCCTGCCATTCCCAGAGTGTTTGATTCCTGGACGGCGGTTACCCCGAGCGAATACGCTTTGCCCGAGGTTGGTTTTCCTGAGACTGAAGGGGCAGGATCAATAGGAGTGTGCTTTGACATCGAGGAAGTCTGTCGGCTTCACTTCATGGTGATATTAGGCTCAGTTCTTCTGTATACCGCATTCTCCTTTCTTCATAGAGTATTCCTTTTGCAGGCCTGTGATAGGCTCAGGTCTGAGCTGCTCCATCAAGGATCCAGGCTTCAGAAAGTTCTAGACGAGGGTGAGTCCCTTAGGCTCCTTAGCGAGGAGAAGGATGTTGAGTTGCTGCATTGGCGATCTGAGGCGTACAAGAGCTCAAATTACGAGAACTATTTGATAGAGCAGGTAACCTTTCGTAGCACACACTTTGCTCTTTTTGGCCCTTAAAGTTAACCCCTTTTTCCTATATTAGCTCTGAAAAAAGATGGAGGCCTTGGAGTTCCTTAAGGGCGACACCGACCGCGGCAAGGATGCTTTTTGTAAGATAAGGGCCTAGGTGCAAGCTCAAGCTTTAGAGGACAGAGGTGCTTTGGTCAAGGTTCCTACCTTTGAGGCCCAACTCCCCTTGGCTCGTCACAATGCTATACTTCAATCGGATATGATTGGGAAACTCGAGTCTGATCTCTCGAAGAACAGGGCTGAGATAATCGATGCCTGGGCTGAAGCGGCATTAATCCTAACCAAGGCTGATCAGGAGATGGCGATTCATATGAAGGACGCTGCTGATGTCCAAGCTAAGCTTAAGCGGGCCCTCGATCGGGAGAAGAGGATTGAGGAATATGCTCGTTGCAGATCATAAAGAGAGGTGCTCGAGGAGATCGGCACAAAGGGCTTCGTTCTCTCGGAGGAATTGGCTCAAGCAAGGGCGGACGAGTTTGACGCTCGGTCACTTCTTATTGACATCATAGAGAGTGAATCTGGCAAGCTGTAGCCCTTTGGATCAGAGAGTAGATTTCATTGTTTTTCCGCTTTATATTTAATACTTGTAGAGCATGTTTGAAGATGGAGAGTGTGCCTTTTGCGTACGTAATATAAGAGAAAGTTTGAAGTTTTATTCCTTCTGCATCTCTTTCTATATTCCTTTTGACCAGGGGGGCTAATTTCAGTGTTTGGTGTGAGCCTTGTAGATCCCTAACTAATCAGGCAGTCCTGGAGGATTTAAAGTGCGATCTTTGACATGAGTAGGCGTTGGGGCCTCCACGCTTTGCCCGGCTGTTTCGGCTTATTCTCCGAGTCAGGCCTTGACCCAAGCTTGCCTGACCTTCAATATTCTGTGCCCGTGTGGGCGGATAGTAATTATTCTTATTTCTTGTCCTTGGGCATTTGTTGTTTCAACTATTTGGGTCCAGTCTCCGAGTCGCGTTGCGATTTGAGCTTTACTTGATCTGTAAGTTCTTTCCTGCCTCCACGGGCAGACGACGATGGCTTTTTGTGCTTTAGGTCGAAGTGACCTTATAGGTGTGTGGCCCGGGGGCTCATTTGGCTGGCAAAAATGGCATTTATGTCATTCCCTTAGGCATATTATAGTTAACTATTTTTGATCCGGTCTCTGAGTCGGGTTACAACTCGAGCTCATTTAAATCCTAAAGTTTTCAATTTTCGAGCTGGTAACAGTGGATCTTACCTTGTTTAGTCGTTGAGATCTTTTTAGTGTGCAGCCTGGAGGTTCGTTTGGCTGGCGACAATGGCTCTTACGTTTTTGCCCGTGGGGTTTTTTGTAGGCTTTGTTTTCCTCTTGTTAAGGTCTTTTTGAAATGATTTTTCCTGACCCATTGTCGGTTCCGAAAGAACCTCGATTTCAAGATGTTAGCGTCGATGTTGGAGCACCTTCGGAAGGTTCTAAGCTCATAGGCTGAGTAGCTCAAAGCCTTGTGATTTGGAGTTGACATGGTCGAAGCTTGTTTTTGCCTATTGAGGTAAGCCTGTTTTAACCGGTTCTTTTCCAAGTATATTTGAAGTATTGGCTTGCGATTTTTGTTTAGCGACGGTCTGGCGTCCCCGAGTTGCATTATTTTGGATGTATTAGCCATTTTGACCGTAGTCATATTTGTTTGGCCGGAGCCATTTTTTATCCTGAGCGATAGTTTAGGCGTCTATACGGAGGGTTTGCCCTTTCGTGATTCTTACAAATGCGACGTATAGCCTAAACTTTGGGATTTTGAGTTTTATGCCTGGAGTAAGTTCTTACAATTTGTCATGCCTATTGAGGTCTTATAGTTTGTCATGTCTGTTGAGGTCTTATAGTTTGTCATGCCTGTTGAGGTCTTACAGTTTTTGTTGCTATATAGAATAGATTTGGTTACACCGAGTCTTCCCGCTCGGGGTCTTACAGTTTCGAGTTTTCCATTGCATGGCGATTGATGATAGTCTCTGGGTTATCGAGTTTGCTTAGGCTTGAGGGCCGCTATTTATGAGATCGGAGTTTCCTATTTTGGGCCTTATGAGCCCAAATTTCTGACCCTGGGGTCGTGCAGGTGCAAAATTGTTAATGCTAAGTCTCTGAGTATTTCGGGGCGCATTCGATGGAGGGATTCCCGCCAAGAGTATGCTGAAACATCCCTTTCTAGAGCATGAGATGTTGAAAGGTATTCTTTATTGCTTGGCATAAATACATATTGTTTCATCGTTGCGAGCTCAGCCCGCGCAGGCGCGATTTCATGGGCCATTTGGTCCGGTACATGATTCCCTATTGATACTTAGTCTGTCGTTCCCCGGCCCTTCCGAGCGGATGGCGCCCTCAAAAGAGGATCATCGCTCGTCGTTTGACTGTAGAAGAAAGCCTGTGATCTAGTCGGATCCTCCTCAGGGGTACGTTGCTCCGCTAATAACCTTGCTGGTGAGACCCTCTTCAGGACGGACGTCCAACTGAGGGGAAAGAGAGCGGTGGGTCCTGTTAAGGCCTTGGGATCTTCGGGTAGAGTTAGAACTTCCGAACGTCCCGGCCGATTGTCTGTGTACAGGTTAGTGAAAAACTAACAGAGGAGTGGAGCAGTTCTTCCTTACCGTGGGATGTGCAGGCGATGTTTTGAGGTTTGGTATGTTCCTGCTCTTTCGGGGTGTGGGCCCTAGTACGGCCTTCCACTGTGTTAAATCGGGCTTGGCCGAATATGTGTTTCGCTTGCCCTTCGACTCTTTCGAGAGTGGAGGTGTTGGTGCTAGTGGTGTGTAATGAGATGCAGGATTTCCTCTTCCCGCGTATTGCTTCCCGCTCACAGTTTTAATTCCGTCCCTTGCGTGGAATTTCATCCTTCGGGCAAAGTGGGGGCGACGCTATCTTCATGCGGTGTGCCTGTGGCCGTCTGAATAAGATGGTCGTGCCTTGCATCTCCTTTATCGGTATGGGACTCGACATTCCCATCTGAGCCAGCCATGCTGTATCGAGAGAATGGCCTATCTTCTTGCTGTAGTGATCACCATCAGGAATATGTTAAAGATTCAAAAGGTGGTCGTGTTTTGACCCGACGTTCTGAGCTGCCTTATTAACCTCGGCCCGACAATGTTGATATGTTGATCGAACCACCTGAATTCATGAGAACATATTTTATTTGATATTGATCAAATGAGGCAAAAGGTTACCAATGTGTCAGTGTGAGGCCGGCGAGAAGTCTCAGTGTCTTTTTTGCTGGATGTAAGGATGTCCTCCAGAACGTATCCCCAGAGCCGTCTTTTCCTGGTAACAAGCCTTTTTACTTTCCATTTTATAAGTCCTTTGAGGGTGTCTCTGCTCCCCCACTATTGTGGCAATACGTCGCGACTCATTTGCTTCGTTCTTCCTGGTTGCCTTCCTCTCTCGGTGCTGAATTCGAGCCTGATCGCTCGACAGTACTCGGCGGTGATTTTTATTGAGTAGCACGACTATTTTCCTCCTGAGCTTGTTGCCATTTTTAACCCCGTGGTGGTTCACATTGTGCGGTTCCCGCGCTAGGTTTTGGTTCCTTTGAGGGAGATTCGGTCGAATAGGTCTAAGCCGTTTGGTGTCCTAAATTCGCTTATGGTGAACACGATATTTGGTATGGCAATGCTGAAACCGTACTCTGATTGGGGAGGTACCCCTTCCTTCCATGCCTCGTCCAATCTGGCTTTGTTTAAGATTCCTCGAGGATATTGCCCTCGGGCCATTTCCTGATCGTGCTAGGTAGATTGCATCTCGGGGCGTTCCTCCTATCCGTGGCATATGGGTGGTACCTCCCTCGTCCACGACCCTGATTCGTGGCTGCTGCCGGGTGCGGGTATCCAACCAGATCTTGGCTGGGTATCTGATCATGTTTCGTTTGAACTCCCCCAAAGTCGTTGGGCTTGGTTTGCTTAGACTTGGGGCGAAGGCCTATGTTTCCCAATCATCCATAACTGGGGTAGTGTCCTTCGTTCTATCAGGGAATGAGGTGCGAATTCCTGGGGCGTTTCACTCTCCTTTTGTTCGGCCCTAGATGTGTTAGGCTCTCTCATCGCTTCTTCGATGGCATCGGTGCATGTGTCTATGGAGGAATTTGCCGGTGTGTTAAGCGAGTTTGCGAGGTCGGGTGCTAAGTCATGACGCCACACCATGGTTCCCTTTGAGAGTGTTTCCCCGAACCTCTTCAATAAGACGAGCTCGAATTCATCATCTCGTGGGTCGTTGCCTCTTCCTGCACACGTACAAGCAGCGATTTGATCATCGGGATCTGAGGTCCCATTGTACTTAGGGAGTTCTGGTGTTCCGAACTTCTTTGAAATGGGTTCCGGAACCGCTTCCTCGAGGGACGGTCGTTGCATTGACTTCCACGAACCTGACTCGATCAGTTTGGAGAGATCCCCAAGAATCTTTGCTATGGTAGGGTCTCCGTTGTTATTTGATATCTCGGGCACTCGTTCGGCGGGGGGACTTGTTTTCGGTGCTACTGTACTGGGAGTCTCTGGATGGCTTTGTAAATGAGCAATGGCCAGTTGTTGTGCTTGCAACATTTCAAAAATAACATGAAGACTAACTTCCTGTTCTTCCCGGGCTAGGGATTTTTAGGGTTTCTATCGATCGATGTGTTGTATGCTCTTGTCGGTGTGGGAAGTTTCGTCAACTCGTTGTGTGTCCTGTGAATATATATCTGCTAGAATCGGCCCGGGCGCATTATTGGGATTCAGTGGTGGCACTCCAGCCGCCGGTACAACCATGCCATTTTCCTCGTGGTTTTCGAGGTTGTCCTCCACGACTCTGTTTACCGAGCCAGACTTTTTGACCTGAAATCAAGAGACCATGGACAAGAAAAACTTTCAAAGATAACTTACGTTTGTGCAATAAAACCAGCAAGAAAATAATCACTATTATTTTTAGCCCCACGGTAGGTGCCAAACTGTTTACCATGAAAATGGTAACGACAATTAAATTTGTAAATGAGATTCTAAAAGACGTGATCTATTTTTATGATAGTTGTTAGAAAAATTATGCTAGGAATATGAAGTTTAACGATGAAATGCAAGCTAAAAAAAGGCAGTAATCAAACCTAGGGGCTTACTACCCTGGCTTCGGACTGGTTGATGGAGGACCTCGGGGTCGATACCTGAGCTCAATCTCGAGCAATCGGGGGTAGTTGGGAAGGGGGTAACAATTAGGTTATGATCAAACAAGTATCTTTATGGCCAATACCAAGCAATAAATGAATAACTAGTAGGAGAAAATTGAATACCAAAGTGGCCTGAGCCAGTGAGAGCGAGCGAGTTAGAGAGAAGAGAGAGAGAGAGATATTATTGCCTTTATGGAGAATAGTTGGAGCAACATCAACTCATTACAAGGTAGTATGGGTTCCCTTTATATAGGAGGGGACCCCAGCTATAGTACATGGGCATTAATTATAAAGTATGGATATGTGACGTAGTCTCTGAATAGGCCGGCCCTGTCAGACTTAGCCGTGTGCCTTGGGAGCTCCCCCTTCTGTTCTGGCTTTGATCTCCATCTTCTTTGAGTCGTGCCTCGACGAGCCCCGAGGGAGGGGACTCGGTCATGGCTCCCCGTTTTTAGAGTTGCGAACCATTCTTCCTAAATGACTTGATAACGAGAAATTAAGTCCTCTGATTTCGCCGTGTACAATAACACGACACAGAGACAACCAGTCTATACCCAATATCACATCCAAAACCTAACATACCAAGCAACAAGGATCCACTCGGACCTCCAAACCTCCCAATAGTTACCACACAAGACCGATGTACGCGGTTCACAACCACAACCTAAACTGTCTATGAGAACTCCTAGTCTCCAAATCCATATAGCACATGGATCACCATATCCGATCCCAACTCTACCTGAGTATGCAACACACCTCTAATACCCAAACATCCATGAGAGGTACTCCTATAATTCTTCTGAACTACCAAGCAAACTCGAATATCAGCTATTGATCCAATAAGAGGGTGCCGTAATACTAATGAAGTATCATCAATCTCAATCACATTACCCTTTTTTCTAAAATGTATACCCTTGTCAAGCTACACCACTTAGTACTATCATTTCCCCAAATCATCTGACGCTTCCCGTGCTGCCTAAAATTTTTATGAACATCCTTTCCGAACTGGTCCATGACCTCACACATTCAAATATCAATCTTACACAACATACCGCATGAACCATACCGTCCTAAGACAACCATGAGAACTTCATATCCCTTCTGAGCCACAAGCAACTATTTACTCAACTAGCCAAGAACTTTCCAGTGATCCCATTCAAAATAAAATCACTACACATCCCACGCTCCGCATGCCAGTAGAAAATATACACCTCCAATCTGCGGTAGAAAGCATCAAGAACTCTCTGAGTTCCCTTTGCACAAACCAAACCTGTCAGGACTGAATCCTTTTACCTCAACCAAGATACGCAAGCCATCAAAACCTAAGAGCATTGCCATGAAGTAGTTGTAGAAACTCATTATCTCATAAACACGCAAAGAACTAATCGTATCCCTTACCATGCCGATCCGAATTACTACCAAGCTGTCCTATATATCCAAGTTCCTTCTAAATTACCTTTGAATTACTACTTCTACTTGCCATAATACCACAATCCTCAATCAAGACTCACTACACGAGACCCAAGCATAAAACCACACCGTCTAAGGCTCATAAGCCACTGAATGCTCTCCTTAATATTCCCAAAAGCACCACATTCAAAATACCTACCCAAACAAAACTCCTTGCGAATCCGAAAACATTGCCTTCCTAATATTGATATATAGAATCCCATAATTTATATAGAAATGACACAAGTCTTGACACCCTCCAATGCAAACCTCAGTTTCTAGCCAAATTATACACTTGAAAATTTCCAATTATTACATGTAAAATTTTGAACTCATTAGGACCATTATCGAGAGTCATCCACTGTACTCAAACCTCAATTAGACTGATCAAACGAACTGAACAACCTGTGCCTCATAAGCACTCCAACACCGCAGAATACAACCTCACCTTAATGCAACTAAAGAACTTCCTGTTCTATGTACCGCACATCCTTTACCAATAACCACTCAAGACATTCCGTGATTCTCATACATCTATGAAGCATGACATAACCTTTATTGAAATTTCCTTTACTCGAGCCATCCTCGGTCTCAACCTCTATAAGCCATAACCGATTCACCCGTACGCCTCAACTGGAATCAATATAGCACATGACCGTGCAGTCAACTAATCAATAGTAGACTTACCTACTTGGCTCGAAGACAAAGGTCAAAACACACATAATAACTCATAATGCATATACTCTATTGCTGCCATAATATCATAATGAGATTAAACTCAATCCTTCATAAACTCGTGAAAGACAGACCATCTAGCACTTTAAATCTTCTGCAATTCTCGCATTCACTCTCGTAACAGTTAAACCCACTCTCTTAGGCGACCCAAATTCAAATTGCAACACATATTTTTCCCTGGTGACAGAGATCTTCCAACAAATGACATAAAGGATTACGCAAACTTCAGAACAATCAACAGGGGATAAGACACCTGCTTCGCCTCAACTAACATCTCTTTATACCCCTCCACCACCATAGACATTACGCAGTCACTTGATATTCCTGAGTCTAAACTCATAACACAACGTGAAATCTACTTCACTCCCCCAACTAGAAAACATGAAAAGATTCTTCGCACACCCATAACTCGGGCTATACCTCAAATCAAGATGGAAATCAAGCATCTAAAAGTTCTTCTATCCTCTAGCAGACCCTCCTTGTCACTTCCAAATCATAAAAATACATCTCGCAATCATAACATACTCATCATATAGCTACCCGGACATCACTCCCACTAATAGGGACATTACTAGACATGTAAATCCACAAGTACATGCTCACACAATCAACGCCTCAGTGCTCAAACTGTAGGCAAAAACCCGGCCTTAAGTCCTCCAGACTGGCCCAACATCAACAAACAGAGATCACGTATCGAACCTCGATTAGGGAATCACAAGCCATCGATGCATATCTGATACTGAGCGCTCATGCGTGCATGCGAACACATATAAGGGATTCAAGGAGTTATATTTCAAGCTGAATCAATGATGGACGATAAGAATTCAAGAAAGGGCAGCTTTTCCTAAAGGTTCTACAGCCTCTTGATGATAAGTAAAGACCTCTCTGTACTGATCCACGAGACTCTACTAAACCTCCTCATGACTCGTAAGACCTATGTAACCTATGCTTTGATACAAACTTGTCACGACCCTAAACCCGAACCCGGTCGTGATGGTACCTCTCGTGAAGACAAGGCCAACGGACACAACACCCAATTCATTTTTAACAATTTAAATTACAAAATCTAAGACTTTAACACGATTAAATCTTAATTAAGCAATGTGTATACGGTAAAATCAGAGGGTCCAATTTCTCATCATTAAGGGGTTTCGGGAAGTCATATCGAGATCTCGAGGCTGTGGGGTTGCGGTCGAGACAATGACGCAACTTGGTTCCGCCAAGGAATTGTTCTAGAAGTACTAGCCATATCAATGGTAAAAATTTCTCTAAAACAAGATGAAAGAGTATAAAAGTCCGAGACAATGGCAGTTCGTATGTTCCTCGATTATCGTATTTGATGGCAACCTTTGCACGGTTTTCTAGAACATGGCATTTAATGCTCTTATCAATTGACGTCACGGCAATGATGTCCTTGGAATGATGGCTCAGAATCGTTTCCTATTACTTCATTCCAGGAAATGCAGAGACTATCTGTATACGGTAAAATCAGAGAGTCCAATTACTAGTCATTAAGGGGTTTCGGGAAGTCATATCGAGACATCGAGGTTGTGGGATTCGGTCGAGTTCTCTCCCTCGATGTTTATTTATGCTCGACCCAACGACAGTGCCGAGGATGGGGAATTCCCAAAGCGAGCAGGTAACACCGATAGAGTTTGGTGTCATGTCTAGCCGTCCCATCTCTGTATCTTTACAATTAATGCATTTTTTACTATGTTGTATTTCCCCTCCTATATAAAGGGGATCCTCACAACTTTGTAACGGGCTGTTATTGCTCCAACTATTCCACACAAGATCAATAACAACTGTCTCCCTCTTTTCTCTCTAACTTAATCACTCGAGACTACAACTTTCATTTATTGCTTTCATACTTGTTCTTCATTTGTTGCTTGATATTGGCTATAAAGAGCCTCTTTCAATTATATTGTAACTGCTAGTCCCTTCCCGGCTACACTCGATAGCTCGAGCCCTAGCCCGGACGTCGACCTCGAGGCCCTTCATCAGTTAGCCTGAGGCCCGGATAGCTAGCCCCTCAGTTTGACTATAACTCTGCTTTAGTTTGTATTTCGCCGTTAAACTTCACATATCTAGCATCAATTGCTCTAACAACTAGCATATAAATAAATCACATATTTTTAGAGTCCCATCAACAAATTAATTGTTATTACCATTTTCACGGTAAACAAGTTGGCGCCCACCATGGGGCTAAAACTAATAGTGATTATTTTCTTGGCGCTTTCATTACACAATGCAAGTTATCTTTCACACATTTTCTTATCCAACATCTTCAACTTCAGGTCGAAATGTCTGGCTCAGTGAACAGTGTCGAGAACGACAATTTTGAAAACCATGGAGAAAATGGTGTAGCCATTCCAGTTATTGGTACGCCACCATAGTACCCCGATAACGCACCTGGACCGATTCCAGTGGACGCGGGTTTGCAAGACGCACAACAGGTCGACGAGACCTCGTACACCGATAGGAGCATACGACATGGCGACCAACAAGAATCCCAAAAGACCCCAGCTCGAGGAGAACAAGAAGTTAGTCTTCATGTTATTTTCGAAATGTTGCAGGCACAACAACTGTCTATTGCTCATCTACAAAGCCACTCGACGACTCCCAGCACAAAAGCACTGAAAACTACTGCCCTAGCTGAACAGGTACAGGAGAGATCGAGCAACAACGGATCAGTAGCCGATCCTGCCATCGTGAAATGCTGGAGGACCTCACCAAAAAGATTAAGTCAGGCGGGAAAATGATAGCAGCCCACGCCAATAAGGTCGAAACCTATAACTTCAGAGTCGACCAAATCCCGGGCGCACCCCTAGTCCTGAAGGGTGTAGATTCGAAAAAGTTTGTACAATGGCCATTCCCAGAGGAAGCAGCTTCGAGACCCATTTGAAAGAAGTTCAGAATGCCAAAACTCCCAAAATACAACGAGACCTTAGATCCCAACGAACATGTCAATGCCTATGCATGCGCAGTAAAGGGGAATGACATAAAGGACAGCGAGATCGAGTCCGTCTTACTAAAGAAGTTTAAAGAAACGCTCTCGAAGGGGGCCATGATGTGGTATCACAACCTAGCTCCCAACTCCATAGAATCATTTTCCATGCTAGCAAATTCCTTCATAAAGGCACACGCCGGTGCCATCAAAGTATCAACAAGGAAGTCTGATGTATTCAAGATTATGCAGGGGGAGAACAAAATGTTGCGAGAATTCGTATCTCGTTTCCATACGGAACGAATGGAACAACCCTCGTTCTATGATGAATGGGCGGTGCAAGCCTTCACTCAATGCCTGAATGAACGAATCTCAGTGTCCTCAAGGTAGCTGAAAGAGAATCTGATTGAATATCCCGTTGTAACCTGGTCGGATGTCCACAATCGGTACCAGTCAAAGATCAGGGTCGAGGATGACCATCTGGGAGACCCCTCGGGCTTATTATATCCGAGAAGACTCTTGTCGAAGGAGTCAAAATCGAATAAAGAGAGGTATCAGCCATACCTCGATGATAGGAGGAATGCCCCGAGATGCAATCTGCCTCGCAACGATCGATTGGTGAACAGAGGACAGAACCCTTGGGGACCTACAAACATAGGTGGATTCGATGGGGACACGGGGCCAACGGGGGAACCTCACCCATAAGAATACAACTTCAACGTTGATATATCAGACATCATGTTTGCCATCAGCAAAATCAGGGATGCTAAATAGCCCAGGCCTATACACTCAGATCATTCCCAAAGGAACGACAACTTTATATGCAAATTTCACAACTCGCACGGGCACAAAATCGAGGATTGCAGGCAACTCCAAGAGGAAGTGGCCCGGCTGGTCAATAACGGACACCTTCGGGAATTCCTAAGCGACCGAACTAAAAACCAGTCCCGAGAAAGAGAAACAACCAGAAATAACAAAGCAGACGAACCCAAACACATCATCCACATGATTTTTTATTACATGCCCTTGGCTGTATTCAAATGAAGTACCACATCTAGTTTCCTTCGATCAAGTTTTTATCCCAAAATGGGTTTTTGTCGGCAAGGTTTTTAACGAGGCAACATCTACGCGCTACCTAAGGATGACCCAACAAACTTGCAAGGCTTCTTTTGCAATCAACTCTATACCAAGAAACGACAAACGAGGTTCCTATAGGAAATGATGTACCGGGCCAAACTGTCGAACAAACCATGTCCGCATAAGCCGGGTTTACGACAACCAAACAACATGTGTCGCACCTCCTTTTTCCGCCCCCGCGGGGGTGCGTAAGGGAGTTTTCTCGAATTTAAAGGACAGTCGAAACGGGATTTGTTTGTTTGTTTTAGAGTCTCCACTTGGGAATTTTAAGGCGTCCCAAGTCATCGGTTTTAATCCCTGAATCGAGAAGAATATGACTCTGTTTGTTATTCGGCGAACCAGAAATCCTAAGTAAGGAATTCTGTTAATCCGGAAGAAGGTGTTAGGCATTTCCGAATTCCGTGGTTCTAGCACGGTCGCTTAACTGTTTTTATTCTTGGCTTAATTATCTCGATTTTACATTTTTATTGCATGATTTTGTTACCGCTTCTGTTTAGATTGTTTATAATTAAAGACCCTTCTTTGAATTGAATCACGCATACGTGTATTCGTTTTATATATTATATATTTTTTAACGTGAGAAATCGTGTCACGCGTACGTATACACGATGATATTGATAATATAATTATTATTTTTTCGAATTTTTTTTTATTATAAAAATAGACTTAAGTTCGAAATTGTGCTTAAATAAAATTAAGAACGTCTGTCGCTCTTGTATGATTAAATAGTGAACTGCACATCTCGGGTTATATGAAATTAATATGGATAATCTCCGAAGAACCCCTTTTTATTAAATGTTCGCTCGAAGTTGCGCGAACGCATAATCCGAATTGCTTTTAGAAATATAATCAGGTTACGCGAACATATCCCTAATCACAAATATATTCTTGATGGTAATATAAATTTGTTTACAAATTATTTATTACATCCATATTATTTTTATATGAAAGCCATAGAGAAACATTGATTTAGACGTCTCTATATTTTCTTGAAAAAAAACATTCAAAAGTTATTATGTGTTCACCGCAAGTCTTATTTTACGCGTATGAATTATATTCCTCCAAGCCATTCAAATTTAAAGAGTAAAAATAAACAACGTGTGATTAATATTACCATTTTTCTCATAAATACAATATGTGTATACCCAAAAAGTGAATGGCGTATAAAACTAAAAAAAATGATTCACAAAAGGAAGTGATGTTTTCGAAGAATTTTCATTATTCTATTTGTAGCAAACGCTATTTACACATTTTTGACTTAAAATGTTACAATTTATAAATCTCATCCTTCTTTTACACCACTTGTTTTTAGTCCGAGGTTATAATTATTTAGTTAATTTTTGATTACGAAGATTGAGTTTGAGATAAACACTAACTCTGCCTATGCGAATATTTACAAACACTAACTCTATATTTTGTAAAAAAAATCATCGATATTATTTCATACATTAAAAGAAATGAGTTGATCGCGTTCCTAAAATAACTATGCCATTTGTTATTAAGAAAGAGAACTAATCTACCAATTGATTTAATAAGACGACATCATCTAGCCTTAAACAAAATTGGATATTTGACAAAATAAGCTAGTAATGTAATTTCTGGGTATTTCCGTAC
The DNA here is from genome assembly GCF_000715075.1 of Nicotiana tabacum. Classification (NCBI taxonomy): domain Eukaryota; kingdom Viridiplantae; phylum Streptophyta; class Magnoliopsida; order Solanales; family Solanaceae; genus Nicotiana; species Nicotiana tabacum. The sequence continues at coordinate 20,350,902 of NC_134085.1, forward strand.
TATTCTTTACTTAGCTAACAATATCACAAGATTTAATTAATGGCCAATTTTCTGCAATGTTCCCTATCTCAACAATTTAAACAGTAAATGTCATCACTAGTCCTCAAAACATATAAGATTATCGTGGAATTTACTACTCCAGAAGGTTAATTAGTTAACAGTTTATCATGTCAAGTATAATACTATATTAACCAACTAAAACAAAACTGAAACTTAAACTAATAAAATTTAAATGAGTAGAAGACATCCTTATAATTCCAAACTTCATTTACTTGCCATGTTGAAGCTTTTCATGATATGAATTTAAAATATATACCTGATATTGGAAGCAAAAGAAAATGAAGATGAGAATCAGCAGCAGTAATAACAGTACAACAACAACAACTACCCAGCAACAGTTACAACCCAGTAACAGACCAGTGGAGTAGTAATCCCAAAAACAAAAGCTTTAAGCTTTGAATGAAACAACAACCATTAATACTAATTTCAAACAAAGAAAGAAAACAGAAGATTTTTTAGTTTTTATTTTTATTTTGAAAGCTTAAATATTTTTCGGAATTTTTCTTTCTCTTAAATGTTCAGCCCTTTTTTCTCTCTTCTATTCTTTGTCCGTTTTTTCTCTCTATCTGTATGTGTATTTTTTCTTCTCTGTTCTCTTTATATTGTCTTATGTTCAAGACTTCATATATATAATCCCATCCCATAAATCTTTTAATCAATTAAAATCAACATTTTTTCTCTACCCAACCCATTATCTTCCCACTCATCCCCATTACATTAAATAAACATATCACACCACCCCATTATATTTTGTCCCCCATGCTTCATTTAAAATAATACGAGATTCCCCCCACTGTATTTTGTCTTGTCCCCCTTTATATTAAATAACCATATCACAACCCACCCCATTTCATTTTGTCCCCCATGCTTCAAATAAACAATTACAAAATGCACAATTCCTAAACTACCCCTCCGATCCTATTGCAAATTACTATTTTACCCCCGAAAGTACTATAAATTACCAAACTACCCATCAGCTATAACACATCAATTAATCAAACTTAACCAAAATATATGCAATATGATTAATTTCTAACAATGTTCAAACAACAAATTTCATGAACATGATTTCTTCAACATTTCAATAACAAAGCACATGAACATGATTTCAACAACATTTCAACAACAAATCACATGAACACAAATTGAACAACAAAGAACAACTAAAATTTGATTGAACAATATTTTAGCAACAAACAATCCTATTTTCGGATTCAACAACAACAACAAACAAGTATATTTAGATTTCTAAATTCAATCATATTGAACTTAAAATCAACTCTAACAACATTACAACAAACAATTCTTATATTAAACTTTAAACAAGATTATGAGACCAATTCAAGAAATAATCATAAATGGTAAACAAGAAATCAAACTATACACATTTCGGATTCAAGATCAAACAAACATAATATGAACATGAATTAAATCTAAAAATAAAAACGACGGATTCAAATGATTAAAACCAACATACTTCCCTTATTACAACTAAATTCTTTTAGGCAAATGACAAAACAAAACCTAAGAAGAAACAATTATGAATTTAAACTTGAACTTAACAATATTAACAATTTCCGGAAAATACATAAAATACATGAAACAAATTGAAGAAACAATTAATTAAACTTCAATTTGTATCTAACTAATATTAAACTAACAAATATTCACTTAAACAATAATACAAACATGAAATAAACATGAAAAACAAATTAATTAATTTACCATTTGAATCTGAAAATTAAAATCAACAAAACACATGAACAAACTAAAATTATTTCAGCGACGGACAAACAAAACAAGAATTGAATCATTTATCGATTTTGGATCCGAAAAACAACAAACAAAAAATATGGACAAAATTTGAAACATAAACCAACTAACCGATTCAAAAACAACGACGAAGACGAAGATGATGGAGAGGCATGAAGCAGTAGGGAGCTGCTGCGACGAGCAGCAACAACATCGCGGCAGCAGCTATGGCGGATGGCAGCAGCTGGTCGAGGAGATAGAAGATGCAGCAGCGGCGCGTCGATGAGGTTGCTGAAACGCAACTGCGCGAGCAGCAACAGTTCGATCGCGTTTGGTTGAAACAGAAGCAGCAGAGACATGGATGACGACGAAAACACGAAGAAGAAGAAGCAGCTGAACGCAGCAAGAAGGAGAAGCAGCTGAACGCAGTAGGGGAAGCCATGGATGAGCTCAAACTCGACGATGACGAAGCTTGATGGAGGAGGGCAACTATGGAGTTGTTGGTGCGTGTGTGCGTGAGTGACGGGGTGAGGGGGCGTTCGTGGGGGAGGGTGGTCGACGTTGCAGGCTGGGGTTTGTGGGGGGGCAGGGGGGGGGGCAGCCATGGATGACCTTTGGAGAAACTTGGAGAAGAAGAAGCAAAAGTGGGGGGTGGCGGATGGGTTAGCATTTTAGGGTTTTCTCTTTTTTTTGTTTTGTTTTGTTTTTGTTTTGTAAGATAGGGGTGTTGGGTTATGGACTGGGTCGACCCAGTTCGAAATGGACTGGGTCGTAGGGAAGATTGGGCCATTTTTTGGGCCTATGGCTTGAAATCGAAGAAGAGGCCCAATTCCGACTTTCTTTATATTTTCGCTCACTTTTCTTCTTTTATTTCTCTAAAACTAAATTATAAAAATACTTAAACTATTATTAAGAACTAAATTAAGTTATAAAAGCACAAATTAACTCCAAATAACAATTAACGCACAATTAAGTAATAATTAAGCATAAAATTGTATATTTGGACATTAAATGCTAAAAATGCAAACGATGCCTATTTTTGTAATTTTTAATTTTTGTAAAACAAATTTAATTACTAACAATTGTAGAAATAAATCCTACATGCAAAATGCGACATATTTTTGTATTTTTTATTAATTTAGCAAATAAACATGCACAGACAAATACAAATAATTATTCAAAATATCACAAAAATATCACAAAATTGCACACCAAAGAAAAATCATTTTATTTTTGAATTTTTTGGGAGTAATTCTCATATTGGGCAAAAATCACGTGCTTACAGTTGCCCCTCTTTGCCCAAAGACAAAGAATATCTTTGACCAAAAATCATCTCGTACTCCAAAGAAAATTCAGTATGATCACAACAAGGATACCCGCATGGCCTCAAGGTTAGAACTCCATCCTCATAAGCCCTCAATGAGACAATTCCGAGATCACAAGTAACGGCCTCCGGGCCTAACAAAACGCGATGACTCAGAGAGTGTTGCCAATCGCCATTCACTTAAAAACCCAAGGCCGTAAGACCCTGAGCGGGCAAACTCGGTCTAGAGAGATCTATTTAATATACCAACAAAAATTGTAAGACCTCAACATGCATGAAAAAATTATAAGACCTCAATAGGCATGACAAAACTGTAAGACCTCAACAGGCATGACAAAACTGTAAGACCTCAACAGGCATGAAAAAACTGTAAGACCTCAACATGCATGAAGATTTTATAAGACCTTACTAAAGGCATAAAACGCGATCCAAAAGTATAGGCTATATGTCGCATTTGTAAGACTCCCGAAATGGCATACCCTCGATGTAAATGCCTAAACTATCACACTTGGGATCAAAAATGGCTCTGACCAAACACAAATGACTACGGTCAATATAACTGCACCAGCCAAATTAACGTAACTCGGGGAAGCCCGACTGTCGCTATAAAATCACATGTCATTACTTCGAATCTACTTCAAAAAGAACCGGTTAAATAGGCTATCCTCGACAAGCAAAAGAGATTTGACCATGTCAACTCCAAATCAAAAGGTTTTGAGCTACTCAGCTCACGAGCTAAACCTTCCTAGGTGCTCGAACATCACCGCAAACGACATGAAATCAAGGTTCTTCACGAACCGATGATGGGGCAAGAAAAAATGTTTCAAAAAGTCCTTAACGAGGGGAAAACAAAGCCTACATGTGCCAAAGGGCAAAGCGTAAGAGCCATTGTCGCTAGGCAAGTGAGCCTCAAGGCCACATACTAAAAGGTCGCAATGACCAAAAGCGTAAGAGCCACTGTCTCCAGCATAAAATTTGAATGCTTGAGGATCAAAATGAGCTTGAGTTGTAACCCGATTCGTAGACCAGATCCAAAATAGGTAACTAATACATGCCTAAGGGCAAAGAATAAGAGCCATCGTCGCCAACTTCATGAGCCTTAGGGCCACATACATAAAGGATCATTTCGACCCAAGGCGTAAGAGCCATTGTCACCAGCCAAGGGTCGATTGAGCTCGAGTCGAAACCCAACTCGGAGACTAAACCCAGAACATTATAGATGTGTATGCCCAAGGGCAAAAGTTAAAAACCGCTATCACCAGCTAAACGAACCTCTAGGTAGTACCACAGGTTTGAAAATTCCTACTAATTCAAAGGTCGAATGGACCCGATTAAGATCTTGATAGACAGAAACATAGAAGATGCAAATTACGGGGTTCCCCTTTTTTTACATACAAGCGGTGAAATACATGCTCTTACTACAACATAATATGAAAGCTATGTACACAGCAACAAGGCATGAAATAAACGTCCCCCCCCCCCTTAGTGACTATGGCCTGGTGGCCTCCTCCTCGTCGTCTTCAGCATCAGACAGAAGGAACTTGGCATCATACTCCTCCCATTTAGCTTGCTCGATCTCTTCCGAGAGATCAAAGCACCTGGCATGAATCTCCTCGAAAACATCCCTCCGGGATTTGCACATCACATGCTCCTTGCTACTGCTTGCACGATCAAGGGCTCTCTTCAGTTCAGCTTTAGAAATGGCATCACTCTTCAAATAGGCCGCCACTTTCTCTCCCGCCCTGGTGTTGCTCATCACAACCTCGGCCCGGACATTCACCACCTAGGTTTTCGCCTTCAAAAGGTCGGACGAGAGCCTTGCAATCATATTCGACCGAGTAGAATCATTTGCACGGATGGCCTAGATTTGCACCTCAATAGCAGAAACCATGGCTAGAGCACTCTCTTTGGCCGCAAAATGGGCACTTACATGCACTTGCAGCTCGTTGAATTTGCATTTACCTCGACCAACCTCGCCCCAGAGCTATCCCAGCTCCTCCGCCTTGTCCTCCAACTATAATATGAAAACATAAAGATACCGAGGTAAAAAGGGAGAGCACAAGCCAGAATGAAATGCAGGGTACCTATTTCTCCAAGCAGATCACATGGCTCCGACTTCGGTCCACCTCGCGCCACAGGGAAACCGGCCTGTTTTCCTTTTCTGCACAAAGAATCTTAAGGGATTTCTCCCTATCCAAAGTTTCCCGTAATGGGGCCTCACTACGAAATAGCTCGAATTTAAGCTTGTCAAAGGCCTATGAAAGAAATCTAAATAAAAAGAAAAAGAGAGAAAGGCACGGGGCTGGAATAATCCTGTAGTAATCAGAAAATCACCATGAGGCCAAGCCGCTAAGCTTCGCCAAAGGCCGAAGCAATATCTGATGGCTTAACACTTCTAGAACCAAGTGGGTCGGCCGAATCGCTTCTCCTTAACGTCTAATAAGGAGTCACCTCACTACAAGCCCTTTCGCACCCCAGAGCATCTTTTTGTTTGTCATAAATCCTCGATCGCGAGGCCAGCAATCTCTGCTCCTCCCTAGATGACACAACCTCATTTCAAAAGAACACCCGGCACCTACGGTAGTTAAGTTAAATAAGCTGGCAAGAAAAGCGCCATTTTTTAGGAAGTAAAGCGCTGGACACCTACCACGATGCTTCACCTCCCATCTCCCTTTGGATAGATCTTGCCACCAGCGCCTATCATAAATCTAGCAAGTTGCTAGCTTACGAGGCCACTCAGCTAAATCGGGGACCTCGTTCAGCGACCAATGAGTTGCTACAAATATGGAACGAAATGATATCATTACGGAGCCTACCTCCAGCAAAATGATGATAGTTTAGATGAGACACTTACGTGTGAAGTTCCATTTCTCAGGAAATGGCAAAAATTTCGTAGGAATGACATCGGTCGTTTGAATCCGAACGAATCGATTCATCCATTCACGATCCTCATCCTCCTCACTACCGATGGCGTGAACTCGGGTGGATCGACAATGAACAACAATCAAACCCCGATAACGTAGTGGTCGATAAAACCTCACGAGATGGCTGAGGGTGAACTCTATCCCAGCCTTATTGGTGAAATATCTCATCGTCTACACTATTTTCCAGAGAAAGGGATTAGTCTACGCCAGTGTAACCTGATATTTCCGACAAAAATCAAGCACAACCCAATCGGGAGAACCCAGCCCAAAAACATGCGTGTATACGCTCAAAAACCCCTCAACGTATGTTGTGACGCTCTCCTTAGAAGAAGGTACTTGTAATACCACGCCTTCTCCCCATCCACAGTCTTTTACGATCATTTCGAGGTTTTCCTCTCCCACTGACGAGATGATCCTCGATACATGCTCCTGATGACCCGAAACATTGGGAGGCCTCCCCAGCATGATAGCTCTCCTCGAGACTCACTCACCGGGCATCGGCGGTGAGTCACTGTCACCAACCAAATGCAGAGCACAGGAAGAACTCCTCTCCACCCCACTATCGTACATTGACGTATCAATCATAGCTACGATAGAATAGGAAGAGAAAGATGTAGACCTGAGCAAAAACTTTGAATGGGGGCAACAGAAGAACTAGCAAGAAATGCCAGGCTCTACGGAAGAGATAGTTTATCAAAGCAACAGAATCACCATTGGAAAGGAAGAAAAGTGAATATATAGGGGCAGAGCAATAATTGGCCGCCTATCCAAAAGGCCAATTAATTCTGGCTGCAATAACGTCAACCTCTCCTAGGGAAACGCGCTGGCAGAATTTTCTGTGGCCCCCTCTTAACAGATCCAGCGAATGTTGCTACCTCGCAGAACTAAAAAAACTGCGGGGCCCCCGGGGCTCCCTGATACCGCCAGCACCGGCCCAATAGGACCTGTCGATTTAACCCTAGGGCATGTCCAGTTTGGCGTCTCGGTTGCTCCAAGAACGGATTTTAAAGGTCCAGCATCAAAAGTCGAAAGTCAATCCACAAAAGCAAATGAACAAAGAAAAAAAAAGTCTGAAAAAACTAATAGGAGTAAAATCCCTCTTTTGACATTGCCAATAACATACACACGAGAGATATCTTTACAAAATCCATCCCCCGGGGGCTACATACAAAGGGAAAAAGAGGGGATGCAAAACGACTTGGGGAGTACTCCTCATCACTACTTTCTTCGCCCTCATCGTGGGCAATTAAAAGCACCAGTTCTCTCTCCAATTCGCGGGCTCCCTCGAGATCAGCGGAGAGGTTGACGCCTATAGCCCCGATCTCCTCCAATGTCTCTCTCCTCGCCTGTACCTTAACATGAATAATATCTCGAGCTAGCTTTTGCTGAGCTACTATCGATACATCACGAGCTATTTTATGCGCTGTGGCTGCGTCCTCTAGATAAGTGGTAGCATTCCTTTCGACCTTGGACTTGGCCACAGCCAAGGCAGCAACCTCCTTGCGAGCATTCCTGAGAAGATCCTGGGATGTCGCCAACTCCTCAGTCACTACTTCACTTTGCTTCCTCAGCCCGGAGATCTCCTTGTACAATTGGCTAAGTTTTGAACCATTCTGCTTGACCTACAAAAGATAGTTAAGCTAATTTATGTCGGAATACGGGAGCAAATGTCGAGTACAAGCAAGGCAAAATACCATCACAGTAAGGTCGCCCTTTTCACGGAGCGCTGTCTCCAACGCAGCTCGGAGCTCTCCTAGATCTTTTCCTCCCCAGATAGGGAGAGCCTCCGAATCCCGCAGCATCGAGGTAAGCTTCTTACACTCCTTTTCATGGTAAGAAGGCTCCTTGTGGAGCCGAAAAAAGGTATGGTCGTACATATCCTTGCACTGTGGCATAGCGGAAAATTAAGAATGACAAAGAATGATGCCCAAGACTAAAAGAAATGCACAAAAGATGGCTATCACATGCCGCATGAATTTCTCCGCCGCCGTGACGATGCCGGGAACGTCATGACCAACACTATCGCTAACACCATCAAAGATGCTGGAAAGACGGCCTCCACCTTGGAGAGAGATCTCTACTTTGACGGTGTCCGCTTCTTGAGCGTCCCTTAGTTCCCCTGATGAGACCTTAAAGCATGGGATGAAGTTGTTTATGTCACCAACTTCCCCAAAAGGCATCCCCTGCTCCTAAAAAGCTCTGCGCCCCGATCCTTCAGGATCGATGGTAGCGGTCTCCCCATCGAAAACTACGTCAAACCCGGTTGTGTGATTTAAGGCCACATTAACACCCTCTTCAAGGGTCTCCAATTCACGAGACCGACCCGAGTTAGCTATTCCATACTCATTAGCCTCCGATCGAGGCACCTGCAAGGTACTCGCATTCGGCCTCCTCTTCTATGCTAGCTAACATTCATCATCATCCTCTTACTCAGTATCGGGATTCTCCCCTGAAGTTGAAGCAGAGGTCCCAGTAGTGACTCGATGCTCAAGTGACCTGGGTTTCTTTGCCGCAGAAAGGACGATAGTTGCCTTGCCTTTTCTCTTCTTGCCCTTAGTGGGCTCCGAATCCTCCATTTTGCCACCAGGGGGTGGCCTTATCTGTATATTCTCGCCAAGACATGCACAAGCGTAATAACCACAAGATGTCATCTCTAAGGGCACAGGTAGAGACACAAATATGAGGCATCCATGATTCTTGGCCACCCATCATTCCTTGGCCAGGTCTGTCCAAGACCAATTAAGATATGGGAACGCCTTGTCCAACTGCTTGATCTATCCCTACAAATCCGGAACCACCTCGGGGTACCAAGCAGCGGCTGCAGGAAGCATAGAGAGGTCGTTATTTCAGAAGAAAAGTATTAAAAGTTGGTTAAGGGAAATTGCTTATGTTGCATGTTCCAATTCTCCGGAAAGGGCATCCTCCGGGCTAGGATGATATCCGAGGTCTTCACTCAGACTAATCTACTCATCCACCCTCGATCCTTTCCCTCATCGATGCTCGAGAAAAATGATTTTTTGGATCGATGATGGAGCCTGATCAAACCTCGATAAAATCAAGGGATATACATCCTGATCAAATAATTGAGTGTAAAGGTATCACCCCCAACCCTTTTGGTGAAATGGTTGAACATCAATACTATCCTCCAGAAGAAGGGTAGATCTGACCAAGCGTCACTTGGCAAGTTTTATACATATTAAACAAAGTTTTAAAAAGAAGGGATTTGGTAAAGGAGGGGTCCTAGGTTGTTTAGCCTACAAGATCACCCCACATAATGTCCGGTAAACACTCCTCAATAAGGGGCTACACGTGACATTAGTGCATAGTCATCATATCCCATATCTACCCTTCCCATCTCGTGGTAATAGCCTAAAGTGCGCTAGTAAACTTGACGATGCCTATGCATGCACTACCCGTCCCTTCATGTGGCCCTAGAGGTGTTTTAGTACCTCTAAATCTGGCAGTTCTAGACGACCCCTAAGGTTCTTAAAAGGAGAAGCTCTTACCCTAATCTCTGGTAATGTAAACTAGTCTAAGAGTTAATCGCTCTAGGTGCCCAATGCACCATAATCCGTTAGGTGGCGACTCTTCAAAAATACCCAAATCCCAAAAGGAAATCAGTTATTACCCCAATGAATGTCAAAACCCGGACTTTCTTCACGGAGTGGGCGCGACAGCTGGCCTACAGGCTAGCATTGCCACCTAGTTTATCCACATGCAATCTAATGTTCATGTGTCTGTGCTCCAGAAGTATCACGGTGATCCGTCCTATGGGTTAGATTTCAGCTCAGTCCAATTGAACAAATATTTGACTTATGACGAGGAAACAATGTCTATTCTAGCTCGACAGGCTTGGCAGTTGAGGTCTAAGAGCTATCCTTCAGTTCAAGTGTAGTGGAGAGGCCAGCAGATCGATGCATCCATGTGGGAGTCTGAGTCAGACATGCACTGTAGAAATCCACACCTATTCACTAGTCAGATACCTTTTTATGTCCGTTGGAGAACGAACATTTGATTTAGACGTGGAGAATGTGATGACCCAACATGTCATTTATAGTTTTACACTTCATTTTGTGTTCTGAGTCCTTGAATAGCTCCGTTTAGCGTGTCATATTTTTGAAAAACGTTTATGTGAAAAATTTATGAAAACGTGAAATTTTAGCCTTAAAACACATTTAAGGTAACTATGGTCAACTATTTGTGTAAATGGACCCGTATTAGTGTTTTAACGGCCCTGACGAGTCTGTATCATGATTGGGTATTGGTCGTATGCTCGAAATCGAATACGGATGTTCATAACTTGATTTGAAAACTAGTAATTTAAAGTTTTAAAGAATTTCTAAGTTTTACCATAGGTTGACTATGTTACTACCAGGTTCAGATTTTGATTCTAGAACTTGGTACAGTTTCATTTTAGAAGTTATGAGTTGTCTGCAAAATTTGGTGCAAAATGGAGTTGATTAGCCGTAATTCGGACGTCTAGTTGTAAAATATCATGTTTTTGAATTTTTTTACTGTTTTCGGCATCCGATTCGTGGTTCTAGGTGTTATTTTGATGTTTTGATCATACGAGCAAGTTGGTATGATGTTATTACACTTGTTTGCATGTTTGGTTTGTAGTTCGAGGGCCTTGGGTAAGTTCCAGATAGGCTACAGGTGATTTTTGGACTTAGGTCATTATTGGGTTTTCACTGTTGCTGTCGCCTGATGCTTTGTGCTTCAGGATCGCAAACGGGAAATTGGGATTAAAGTGTTGTTCTTCATCGCGAAAGCGATATCTATATCGCAAGCACGTAGCATTGGGGTATTTACCATTCGCAAACGAGACTAGCATCTAGAAAACACGCAGGGTTATGGGCTTGGGAAGGCAGCATCGTTGTTACTCTATGCGAACACGAGCCCTAGCTCACGAAGGCGAAGGCCTAGGGGAGAAGCCTTCACGAACAAGTGAGGAACCTCGCGAACGCATAGGCCATTATGGCTGTTTTTCATCGCGAATGCATCAAGCCCTTCATGAACGCAAAGAAGGCTTGGTGCCCAGTCAATGAAATATCTCAAAAAGGGATTTCACCCATGTTTCACCATCTTCTCATTAGAGCTCGGCCTAGAGGCGATTTTGAAAAGAAAATTCATCACCAATTCATAGGTTAGTACACTTTAATTTGTTTTCTTCGATTTCCATCAACACCCATTAATTTTTATCTTTAATCTTTGCTCTTTCACGGTAGAAAATTAGGGATTTGGGAAGAACTAGGGGGGGTTTTGTAAAATTGAGATTTAGACCTCAAATTGAGGTCGGAGTTTGATACTAATCACATAATCGGGCTCAGTGGTGAATGGGTAATTGGGATTTTGTCCGAATCTCGGGTTTTGACCAAGTTGGCTTGGGATTAACTTTTGTTGATTTTTTGGAAAAAGTATAAAGATCTAGCTTTATATATTGTAATTTATCCTCCTCGCATTGGTTGTTACTATTAAGTCAATTTTTGCTAGATTCAGTTGGTTCGGAGGCGAATTTTAGATGAAAGGTCCCAGTTAAGCTTTGATTTACTTGTGGAGCGACGTAAGAGTTGGGACTAACCTTGATTTGAGAGAATTAAGAACCATTGAACTATGTGTTATGTGAATTACATGTGTTGGGGCGTATATTCGAGCTGACAAGTGTATATACGCTGTTAACATAATTGTTTTCATGCTTTCTCGTTTTCATTAATTATTTTATTCCATGTCTTAGTTGTTGCATGCTTTAAATTACTTCTTGTGCCTTAACTTGCTACTTGTCACTTTTTATTCTCGTAGTGAAATATTTATTTCTTCCATGTTTCCATGATTAATTGCTAGTTTCCTTAATTGTATTACTTGCACACTTTAACTATCATATATTTGGCTTGACTTGTTGCTTTGTATTAATTGTAGCATTCCTTGATTTGGTATGAGGTTCCTTTGTGGCTTTGCTTTCATGATTATTTAATTGTTGAGATTCTTTTGAATTGAGTTGTTTAATTGATTACTTTTATTTATGGATCGAGTTGCACGCTGCAACGAGTGGAATAAGGGAGGATTGATGATGATATGGTGCGATCGGGTTGCACGACGCAACGGTTGGAATAAGGGAGGATTATGATATTGATTTTGATTATATGGTGGGTCGGGTTGCGCGCCGTAATGGATTTTACATGTTATTCTTGATATTGATATGGTTAAATAAGGGAGGATTATATTTGTATGGTGGGATTGGGTTATGTGCCGCAACGAATTGTGTGTTTTGTATCCATTGTTGAATTGTGTTTGCTTTTAGTGTTTTCATACAAGATTTTGATGAATGATGTTTCTGGTTTTACTGATTTCGAGGATTGTCACAAAAGTCGAGGATAACCGGGTCTATCTCCGAGGGAGAGGATTCGGAAGAATTATCAGGACCTAAGGTGAACGGGTAGGTATACATGTAAAGAAAACTGGCCTTATAGTCCGTTATATTCTCTTTGAGACCAGGAATCTCCACCCCCACTTCCTTGCTCTATCAGCAGTCTGTCCTCACCATTTGTATGTTGGTCATGAAGCTAATGTATCGGGACACGTGCTCGCATTGTCACGGCGTGGATGAAGTAGTATTGATGTTAAAATCCTTTGACATATCCTTTGGCACGGCGTGGATTATATATTTGTTATGCCTTACCGTTTTAGAAATCATGCCTATAGGTCTCAAGTGGTTCCAATAATAGAAATCATGTTTATAGGTCTTAAAATCAACTTCACAAGTAGATACCATGCCTATAGGATATGATCCAGTTCAACTTCTGTTATAACGGGTATTTACATATGTTTTCATTTGTTATCATGCATATAAGTTTCTAACATCAGCTCTTAGTAAATAAATACCATGGCTATAGGGAACAACGTCAGAAATTCAGCCTATAGATCTAAAATAAATTTAGTTTAAATAAGTTAGTGCAGTTCATGATTAGTTTACTTCGAAACTGGTCCAATTAGTGGTTTGTTTTCCCGGAAATGAATTCTTTTGAGTTAGCCCTAATTCACTATTAGAATGACTGCATATAGGAACTCAAGAGTCTATATTAAAATCTTTCCACTGTTTTACTATGTCAAACATAGTTATCATGTTTTTAGGACACCACTATTCAGCGTGTAGGCAAGCCTATAGGGCATTTTCAAATCCTGCAGCTTTGAAACTATTTCTACTACTTAATGTTGTTCTGACTTTAACAGGCTTAAAATCAGTAGGCAAACGGATAGGGCCATTACTTCTGAGTTTATAAAATAAAAACTGTATATCTCATGTGTTATGTTCTTTGCCTAGACATCATGTCTTAGGATACTATTTAACAATATTACCCTTATTTGTGTTTGAGTCGTGCTGTTTACATGCATTATCTGTGGAGGTGAACTTGAGCCTCTAATTGCTTCCTTTCTACCTTTTGTGCTAAGGTCCTATTTGTTCTTGCCTGTCGCCTTAGAATTATTCATCTGTTAACTACCTTACTTTTCCTATGTTTCCTTCTTGTTATTATTATTTTACTAAGTATAAGTTATTGTAGGTGACCCGCCTTAGCTTCGTCACTACATTGTCGAGGTTAGGCTTGACACTTACAGATTACATGGGGTCGGATGTACTCATACTACACTCTTCACTTATTGTGTAGCTTTTGTAGTCGGTCTTAGCGGTAGTTAGTAGATTGCTTGGATTGATTGCCTGACAAATACTCGAGGTACAGTTGCATGGCGTTCGCAGCCCTGCAGTCACCTTCTACCTTATCATATCTATTTATTTAATTTCATATAGTTTTACTATCATCCAGACTATTGTTCGTATTATTCTACTCGCTCGTGCAATTGTGACACTAGTTCTTCGATTTTATGTAGATATCACTGATATTTTTTCTTATTCAATCTATTTAAGTTTTATTTCATTTTATCTAGTCTCTTGGAATAATTTAATTGGATTTTGTTGAAAATGGTTAGAAAATACTTCTACGTGGGCTTACTGAGCAACTGAAATGTTAAGCGCCATCATGGTCATTATAGTAGGAATTTCGGGTCGTGAATGTTTGGTGTATGTTTGGTAGTGGTCGCAGGTGCGAGTCATTTTCCGCATCTGCAAGCCTTCAGATGTGATGAGTCTTCGCATAAGTAGATTTTGATAGGTGAGGCTGGACTCGTAGAACCGACATGGAATCCATAGGCGCGGATGTGAAGGAGCGAAGCATGACCCGTAGAAGAGGTCTTGCATGTGCAAATATTTGGGCGCATGTGTAGTTTGTCTGGTGCTTGAGTGATTTCTCCAGAAGCAAACATTCTTCTGCAGAAGCGGAGTTCCAAGTGCGGCTGGTGAGTCCGCAGGAGAAAAATGGGCTTGGCGGATATGTGAAATCGAGGATTTGAGTCTTCTTCTCATTCTGAATGTTTTGGGGTGCAGACTTAGGCGATATTTGAAGAGGGTTTCACCTATATTAAATAGGTAAGTGAATTTTGATAACATTTATCCATGTATTTGAATACCCATTAAGTATTTTACCTAATTATCATGAATATAATTTGGAATTTGGGAATTTTTGGCCCATTATTGGAGAATAAGATTTGGGTTTTTAGTGGCAATTTGAGGTCGGAATTGGGTGATTTTGGTATGGTTGAACTCGTTATTGAATGAGTTTTTGGACTTTCAAAATTTTGTTGGATTCCGAGATATGGGCCTAGAGTTAACCTTTTGGGTTGACTTTTTGACTTTTGTTAAAGAACATAGCTTTATTGTGTAGAATTGATTCTTATAGCTTGTATTTATTGTGTTAAGTTGTTTGTGGCTAGATTAGAGCCGTTCGGAGGCCGATTCATGAGGAAAGGGCTTGTTGGATTAGGGATTTACAGGGTTTAAGGTATGCAATACTTCTAACATTATTCTGAGGGTATGAATGTCTGAAATACGTGTTATGTTGTTGGTTTTGAGGTGACGCGCATGGTAGGTGACGGGCGTGTGAGCGTACACCCTACTAACTGTGACTTGGTTGATTCTGTGGTGCTGTGTAGATAGCAAACCATATTGTTATTCATGTATTCCCTACGTGTTAGAGTAATTGAGCTGCAATCCATATTAGATATCATGTTTAGGCTATATGATTATTCTGTTGGGACCTGCTGAGGTTATTTCTATTGTTGAATCGTTTGCTTAAATAGAAATGTTATACTAAGTCACATCCATAATTTGCATACCATATCTCATTATTTGTTGTTATTTATTATTAGATCATGTTATCATTGTTTCGGCGAATTGGCATGAGATTTCTGAGCCCAGGAGATTAGAGAGATTGATGACTGAGTTGGGGCCAGATTGTGAGTGATATTGAAGGGATCGGGCTGCGTGCCACAACAAGTTTTACTAATTCATGATGGGTTCAGGATGCACGCCGCAGTAGCTATTATTAATTCATGATGGGATCGGGTTGCACGTCGTCATATGTTTTATTAGTGCTTGGGAAGGATCCGCCCCTCTGCAGTTTGACAACTAGCAGTGAGCAAAGGTACCGTACAATGCTGAGTGATTGAGTGTGAGGAGTGGGAGTTGATAGTGTGAGCACGTGATTTTTTCCGTATATGAATTATTCCCACAAATTCAAAACAACATAATTTTTTTTCCATTGTTTGCAATTTCGGGGATTTTTGTGGCATTTTCTATCAATTGTTTGCATTTGTCTGTGCATGTTTATCTTATTTAATAAATGAAAAATACAAAAATATGTGGCAATTGCATTTAGGATTTAACTTTGCAGTTTTGAATTAAGTAGTAAATTAGTTATTTTATAAGAATAGGAAAAATCACAAAAATAGTTATTTTTGCACTTTTAATTTTAATATTTGAACTTTGGTTGTTTTTCCTTTTAATTTGGTTCTTACTTGTTTGTGATAATTGTTATTTTGAGTTAGGTAATTTAATTTGATAAAATAATTTGATTAGGAATTAATTTGGGTGTCATTTTTAATTTTTACTTAAAAGAAATTAGAAAAAGAAAGAAAAATTAAAAAGAAAAGAAGTAGAGAAATCAGATTTTGGGTTGGTTCGTTTTAATTCTCAAAGCCCAAGTCAGTTGTACCCAATGGCCCAATTACCTTATACCTACCCAGCCTAGACCATTGACCCACTAACCCTTCCCCTATATATACCCTAAATACACATTATCAGAAGGGGAGCTAAAACAAATGAGAGAGGGACGCATATAGAAGAACGACGCAGAAGGACTCCTTTGGATCTTGATCTTCTTCTTCATCAAAACGAAAAACTCAGCCGCTTCTTTTGCTTTTCTCTCGAGCACAAAAATCTCTCATCATATTACACTACACTTCTCTCAAAAAATACAGTAACGAAAAGCTGTTGAGAATTGAAAGTAGCTTAAAAATTCAATTGGAGAGCTGAGCCTTCAAAGAACTTTTTCATCACTCGAAAAGCTCGAAATTGGAGTGCTTAGCTGGGTTTTGGGTTTGGATATAACTCGGAAAGGGGAGTTGTTTGGTTGTTGTTGCTCCCACATTGCTAGCTGAGCTCCAATTTTTTGTTTCAATCGTTATTTGGCTTCTTTGTCTTCTAAATCTCGTCCTTGCATAATTAGGTACGTTCTCTTTCAAGCTATAGTAAGATCTGTTTCAATGAGAAGTTCATTGATTTGCCACTTTTCTGATTTCATTTGTGAACAACGTTGAATGAGTTGCCTGATTTCGAAATATTGTAAATGCTAACAGTGTTCGAAAGGTTAATTCAAGTTTGTCGTGGCAGATTACCTATCTAACTGGATTTTGCTGTTTGAGCTGTCTTCATATCCCGACCCTTTAATGTTAAGATTCTGCTTCATGTTAATTCAAAAGTTATTAGGAAGTTATATATAAAATCTTCGTTTTTGGCAAATACTATTCCGAGTCGATCTTAAGGATGAGACAGAGTTTGATACTTCATAATTTTTAGAGAAATGGGATTTTCAGCATTGTTAATTTGCTTTCCTTCAACTGATTTTTATATGTAACCAAATTGTGAAGATCGTTCGATTTTTTTAGATTGCCAAGTGAAAGACAAATTATCCGGATGTTTAAGGAGTTACATGCCACTGTCTGTTTCCATGGTTTCTTAGATCAGTTTTTCTCCTTGAGAGCATAATTTAGCACTGTTAGCTACTTGTCTCATCATTTTTCTTTTATAAAAAAAGAAGACAAAAAATATGTTTTCTCTAAATTAGTTGTTTTTTTTAATTCTCGCCCGTATCCAATCTGCCTGAACTACGCATACCTGATTCTCGTCTTTTGGGGCGTGATACGTAGGAAACCCACATAGGGTCTGGTCTTCCTAGTAAATCTTAGGTTCTTGGCTTTGCGGGGTCTTAGCCAAAATTTTGCACTTCTAGCCGTCTTTTAGCCAAATATGTCATTTTGCAAAAATAGCCTAAGTCATGTCTTGCATATTTCCAGTAGGAAGGGTTATTGTCTCACATAGCGCTCTAGGTATTTAACCTATTTGGTTTAAATTTTCTCATACAGACGTGGATTTACTTATCGGAGTTTGAGCATGACAGAGCCCCAGGACATCTAGTCAGGATCGCTCATTTGGGAGTGGATTAAAAGAAGATTTTCTTTTCTTTTTATGTTTTGAGTCTGTTTTTTTTATTTTATATCGTCTTTTACCTTTTAGTTTTGTATAGTAATGTCGTCGTGCTTTATTATTATTATTGTACTTTCTATTTTGCATTTGAAATGGTGTGTAATGAATCAAAATCCAAAACAAAAATTAAAATATTGTGTTTTATATTTCCGTTAGGAATTTTCTTTAGAATACTAATTGTAGGAATGAGAAAAAGTATTTTGAGGTGGTTTTTCCTTTAGGCAATTAATATCTAGGATTTAAATAAAAATTATTTTTATATTTCCTTTACTATATTATGACCAAAATTCAAAAACAAATTCCTTTTAGTACTTTTTAAAAAGTTTTCTTTAAGGCATTAATCTTAAAAATCCAAAAAGATTTTCTTTTGACGTTCTTCTTTGGGAACTTAATGAAAAATGAAAAAAAATATTCTTTTATTTTCCCAAGAACTTTAGGAAATTGTACATAGAAAAAAAACATACTTTATCTTTTGTTTAAAGTTTCTTCCTTTAGGCAATCAAATTGAAATCCAAAAACATGTTGTTTTATCTTTTTCATTGCTTGTTTCAAAATCCTGCATCAAGATATCAATTGAAAATTCAAAATATTTTTATATGGTTTATTCGTTCGATCTTCTTCCTAAAAAAAAGAATCAAAAATATTTTTTTTTCTCTTCTAGGGTTTTCCTTAATAATTTCCCATAGAGTGTTTGTCTCAAAAAGAAAAAAAGCAAGAAATATATGCTCGTTAAGCTTGAGTTTACAATAAGTTATAGAATATTAAGCCTAGAAAATTCAAAAAAAAAAGGATTTGCTTCTTTTATTTCTCTCTTCTCATCAGAGTAGTCCTTAAGGTAAAAAAAATTAGAAAAGAAAAAAGAACGTTAGTTTGTTTACTTTATTCCCGTTCTTCCAGAACTACGCAAAGATCTGATTCATGCGGCATCATAATGCGTAAGAAACCTACATAGGGTTCGATCGAATCATTTTTTTACTGTTAAAAGAAAAGAAAAAAAGGAGAAAAGAGAGAAAAAAAAGAGATGAAATTGTGGGATGTGAGAAATGAAGGAAAGAAAATAGTGAAATTAGAAAAAGAGGAAGGAAAATGATCAAGAAAGTGCTAGAAAAGCAAAGAAAAAAGAGGATTGAAATGAACAAAATGGGATGATGCCAACTGACCTTCGTACCCTCAAAGTCACTTTAGAACCGATAACTGTGGCTAGGTGCATTGCACATAAAGTGAGATTATCTTATGTTAAATGCCCTAATGATAACGTGATGGCTTTATTTTGTTATATTCATAGCAGTAAGTTGGTTGGTTTGTGGGAAGGGGTCTTATCATATTTGGCCTTTGTGAGGGATGTTGGTGCCGACATTCCTACCATTGATTCTATACTGGTGGTGTGAGACTTTCTGGATGTGTTTTATGCAAACCTGTTTCCCGAAAAGGACATTTATTTTGGTATTGACTTGGTACCGGACGCTCAGCCCATTTCTATTCCAATATATCGTATAGCATAGGAAGAGTTGAAGGAATTGAAAGAGCAGCTTTAGGAGCTTCTTGATAAGGGTTTTATTAGGCCTAGTGTGTCTCTTTGGGGTGCACCATTTCTATTTGTGAAGACGAAGGATGGTACTATGCAGATGTGCATTGACTATAGACAATCGAACAAAGTTATAATTAAAAACAAGTATCCTTTTTCGTGCATTGATGACTTATTTGACTAGCTTCATGGAGCTAAAGTGTTCTCTAAGATTGATTTGAGGAGTAACTATCACTAGTTGAAGATTCGGCGCTTTGATATTCTGATGATGGCATTCAGGACCCGCTATTGTCACTATGAGTTCCTTGTGATGTCTTTTGGGCTAACCAATGCCCCAACATCATTCATGCATCTAATGAACAGTGTGTTTAGCCATATCTTGATTCATTTGTCATAGTATTTATTGATAATATTCTGGTGTACTCACATAGCCAGGAAGAGCATGCACAACATCTAAGGATTGTACTACAGATGTCGAGGGAGGAGAAGCTTTATGCCAAGTTCTCCAAGTGTGAGTTTTGGGTCAATTCGATGGTGTTCTTGGGGCACATGGTGTCCAATGAGGGGAACAAGGTAGAACTGAAGAAGATTGAGGCGGTTCAGAGTTGTCCTAGACCATCTTGAGCTCCTGAGATTTGGAGTTTTCTCGGCTTGGCCGGATATTATCGTCGGCTCATCGAGGGTTTCTCACTGGTTGCAGCACCTTTGACCAGGTTGACCTAGTAGGGTGCTCCATTCAGGTGGTCGGATGAGTGTGAAGAGAGCTTTTAGAAGCTCAAGACTACCTTGACCAACGCTCCAGTTCTAGTTTTACCTTCAGCATCAGGTTGTACTATGATGCTTCTTGGATTGGTATTGGGTGTGTCTTGATGTAGGAGGGTAGGGTGATTGCTTATGCTTCACGTTAGTTGAAGCCTCATGAGAAGAATTACCTCGTTCATGGTATAAAGTTGGCAACCATCATTCATGCAGTGAATATTTGGAAGCATTATCTCTATAGAGTGTCTTGCGAGGTATTTATAAATCATCGGAGCCTTCAACACTTGTTCAAGTAGAATGATTTAAATTATAGGCAGTGAAGGTGGTTGGAGCTGTTAAATGACTATGATATTACCATTTTGTGTCATCTTAGGAAGGCCAATGTGGGGTCAAGTCCTTGAGTAGGAAGGCATTGAGTATGGGTAGTCTTGCATATATTCCTATTGGTGAGTGACCACTTGCAGTAGATATTCAGGCCTTGGCCAATCAGTTCATGAGGTTAGATATTTTAGAGCCTAGTCGGGTTCTATCTTGCATGGTTTCTCGGTATTCTTTATATGATCGCATCAGGGAGCGTCAGTATGTCGACCCCCATTTGCTTGTATTTATGGACACAGTTCAACACGGTGATGTAAAAGAGGTTTCTATTGGAGAAGATGGGGTATTGCAGATATAGGGTCAGATTTGTGTGCCCAATGTAGATGGGTTACGTGAGTTGATTCTAGAGGAGTCCCATAGTTCGCGGTATGCCATTCGTCCAGGTTCCATAAAGATGTATTAGGACATGGGGTAATCTATTGTGGAAGATAATGAAGAAAGATATAGTGGAGTTTGTAGCCCGGTGCTTGAGCTGTTAGCAGGTGAAGTACGATCACCAAAAGCGGGATGGTTTGCATCAGAGGCTTGAGATTCCTCTATAGAAATGGGAGCGTATAACCATGAACTTCGTAGTTGAGCTCCTACAAACTTTGCAAATGTTTTAATGCTATTTGGGTGACTGTGGGGCGGTTGACTAAGTCTATGCATTTCATTCTAGTTGGGACTACCTATTCTTTGGAGCGGTTGGTTAAGATATATATATATATATCAGCAAGATTGTTCGCCTTCACGGTGTGCTGGTGTCTATTATTTAAGATCAGGGCACGTAGTTCATATAGCAATTTTGGAGAGAATGCAGCGAGAGTTAGGCATGCAGGTTGAGATGAGTACAACATTCCACCCTAAGATAGATAGATAATAGGAGCGGACTATTTAGATATTTGAAGATATGATACATGCTTGTGTCATTGGTTTCGGGAGTTCTTGGGATCAGTTTATGCCGCTTGCAGAATTTGCCTACAAAATTAGCTTCCAATCAAGTATTCAGATGGCTCTGTATGAGGCCTTCTATGGAAGGCAGTGTCGGTCTCCTATTGGTTGGTTTTAGTCAGGTGAGGCTAGGTTATTTGCTACTGACTTGGTTCAGGTTGCTTTGGACAAGGTTAAGTTGTTTCAGGATCGGCTTCGCACGGTATAGTCTAGACAAAAGAGTTATGCCCATCAGAAGGTTTTTGATGTTGCCTACATGGTCAGAGAGAAGGCATTACTCAGAGTTTCACTCATGAATGGTGTTATGAGTGCCGGGAAGAAGGACACATTGAGCCCTCAATATATTGGCCCTTTTGAGGTGCTTTAGAGGACTGGAGAGGTGGCTTATAAGCTTTCACTGCCACCTAGTCTATCGAGTGTCCATCTAGTGTTTCATGTTTCCATGCTCCGAAAGTATTTATTGATTAGTCTTATGTTTTGGACTTCAGCACAGTTTTATTAGATAGGGATTTGACTTATGATGTGGAGCCGGTGGCCATTTTGGATCGAAAGGCTCGAAAGTTGAGGTCAAAGAATGGAGCTTTAGTGAAAGTACAGTGGAGAGGTCAGCCAATCAAAGGGGCTACTTGGGAGACCGAGCGGAAGATGCGGAGCAGATATCCACACCTATTTGAGAGGGGGAGAATGTCACAACCCAGCTAGTTGATTTGAGTATTAAAGCCATATTTCCCTATTTATTGCTTATTCTATGTTTGTTTATTGTTATTTGACTAGACGGGGTAGTTCGTTTGGTTCTAGGAATATTTCGGAATCAGTTGGGACACTTAGTCCCAAGGTTGGAAGCCTAAGTTGGAAGAGTTGACCGGATGTTGTCTTATATGTAAATTACTCCAGAATGGAGTTTTGATAGTTCTGATAGCTCCGTATGATGATTTTGGACTTAGAAATGTGTCCTGATATTGATTTGGAGGTCCGAAGGTCATTTTTGCTTGAATTGGCTAAAGTTGGGAATGTTAAAGTTTGGAAAGTTGAGAAGTTTGACTAAGAGCTGACCTTTTCATTACCGAGCTCGGATTTTGGTTTCAAAAGTTTGAATAGGTCCGTTGTGTCATTGATGACTTGTGTGCAAAATTTGAGGTCAGTTGGATTTGACTTGATAGGTATCTGCATCGATTGTAGAAGTTGGAAATCCATTAGTTTGAATAGGCTTGAAGTGCGATTTGTGTTTTTGACGTTATTTGATGTGATTTCAATCGCCGACTAAGTTCGTAACGTGTTTTAGGACTTTTTGGCATGTTTGGATGGGGTTCCCGAGGCCTCGAGTGTGATTCAACTGTAATCAGATTAATGTTTTGACTCGAGGAAAATGCATAAGACTTTCAGGTCAGGTGCGATTGCACTGGCGAAGAATGTGTCGCATGTGCACGACAGCAGAAGCGAGCATGGGGTTGCATGAGCGGTTCGGTGTGTGTTGGGCAGTGGTCACAGGTGCAAGGAATTTTTCACATCTGCAGGCCCGCAGATGCTACGAGCCTCTGTAGATGCATATTTTGATAGGTAGGACTGGACTCGTAGAAGGGGATTGGAATCCGCAAGCGTGGATTCGTATGAGCAAAGCACGGACCGCAAAAGCGGTTTTGCATATGCGAATATTTGTCCACAGATGCAGTTGGTCGTGTGCTTAAGTGATTTCCACAGAATTGGAGCCACAGGTGCGGCGGTTGAGTCCACAGGAGTGAAAAGGGTTGGGCAGATATTTAAAATCAAGGGTTTGAGTCTTCTTGTCATGTTGAGAGCTTTGGGGTGCGGACTTAGGCGATTGTTTAAGAGGTTTTCACCTAGACTGAAGAGGTAAGTGATTTTTGATCACTTTTATCCATGTATTTTGAATACCCATTGTTTATTTCACTTAATTATTATGAATCTAAGTTGGAATTTGGGGATTTTTTACCCATGCAATAGAGAGTAAGATCTGGGGATTTGAGTGTCGATTTGAGGTCGGAATTCAGTGATTTTGGTATGGTGGGACTCGTTATTAAATGTATGTTCGTATTTTATAAATTTTGTTGGATTCCGAGACGTGATCCTAGAATTGACTTTTCGGGTTGAGTTTTTGACTTTTGTTGATGAACCTAGCTTTATAATATGGAATTGATTCCTAGACCTTGTATTGATTGTATTAAGTTGTTTGTAGGTAGATTTGAGTCATTCGGGGACCGATTCGTGAGGCAAAGGCTTGTTGGAGTAGGGATTTGCACGGAACTGGATGGCCTTATTGGGTAGAATGCCTTCCGCTGTGGGTTATCAACCTAACGGCTAGTTAGTGAGCGGTTCTTTCAGGCGGGAAGCAAGCTACGCCCTGTAGGCGGTCATCTCCTTTAATGCAAGCACCTTTGTTTGACACCACCCGAAAAGCAAAAGATTCACTAGTCAAAGATTCTGAGGGTATGAATCCTTGAAATACGTGTTATGTGGTTGGTATTGAGGTGACACGCATGCTAGGTAATAGGCGTGTAGTCTTGCACCGCAGTGATTGTGACTTAGTTGATTATGTAGTGCCATATAGATATCAAACCTTATTGTTATTCATGTAATCCATACATGTTAGAGTAATTGAACTGCAATGCATGTTAGAAATCATGTTTATGTTATATGCTTATTCTATTGGGACCCGCTGAGGTCATTTATGTTGTTGAATCATTCATATCTTAGTTTTTGTTGTTACTTATTGTTACATCATATCATCATTGTTTGGGCTGATTCGTATAAGATTGTTGAGCCCGACAGGCTGCAGAGTTTGATGACTGAGTTGGGGCATCAGGGCTGGATTGCAAGTGTTATTGATGGGATCAGGCTACGTGCCGCAACATGTTTTATTAATTCATGATGGGATCAGGTTGCACGCTGCATTAGGTATTATTGATTCATGATAGGATCGTGTTGCACGCCGTCCAATATTTTATTAGCACTTGGGCAGGATCCGCCTCTTCAGAGTTTGACATACCAGCAGTGAGTACAGGTACCGTATAGTGTTGAGTGACTGAGTGTGATGAGTATGAGTTGTGACAGTAGGATTGAGTACTCTAAGAGTGAGTACATGTGAGTATCATTGTGATGCATTGGATTTGACATCCATATTTGTTTATGTAGGCATAGAGATGTAACATTCCTCATTCTAGCTATATTTGGCATATCTTACCAGTATTTAGCTTAATTGTTGAATTCGAAAGCATGTCAATATTTTCGTACTGTGTATAAATTGATTTTGAGATTTCATCTGAGTAGTACTATTATTTCCTCGTTATACCATATTGTTATTATCTGAATTTGGACTGTGCCTTTTTGAGCTCGTCACCGCTTTCAACCCAAGGATAGTCATGTTACATATTGAGTATATTGGATCGGTTGTAATCATATTACACTATACACTTCGTGTGCAGATCCAGGTACATCTGGACCCTGTGGTTGCTAGACTTGGAACATTACCTACTTGGAGACTATTGAGGTAGTTGCTTTGGCATCCGCGGACCTCGACTCTCCTTCGTGTTAGTTGATTTAGCATTGTTCTATCTTTCTAGATAGTTTTATTAGAAGTTTTGACTATGTTATCATTTAGTAGCTCATGAACTCAATGACACCCGGATTTTGGAGATTTTGTATTTGAGTAGCAGTTAATCTTATCGGTTTTATGAGATTTTTCCTGTTAAACTTATTCCATCATGTTTTTAATTTAAAATGCATAGTTATTTGTGATTATCAGCTTGCCTAGACTATGGTAGGCGCCATTACAACATATTGGGATTTAGGTCATGCCAGTATGTATCTTGCCTAATCTTGGTTTGAGAAAATAACTTTTAGGATATGACCATGTTTGCTTAATTAAAATATGTGAGGGAGCAATGTATATGCGAGATGACGAGCGTTTATTTGGGTGCTAAGGGTTATATATGTCCGGGTTAGAATTTAGGCTTTCATTATCCCTTGTTTGTTTATGTGTCTTTCATTAATTTTGTTTAATTGATTGTATGACTACATGAACATATTCTTCATGGTAGTAACCATATTTATAATTACTCCATCTTAATTTGCCAAAAAGAGCTATTTGTGAAATTGTTGGTATGCTCAATTTAGTCGTAGTCATACTTTCTATCTTGTGCACACATCCATATTTTTATTTATCATATTCTTGTTCGTCTTATTGATTATCTATGAGCATATGAATCTGTGGAGATGAAATATTATTACGGATTGCTATGATTATGGCACATTTAGACATGGTGAGCGGATTGATTTTGATGTGGCACGAGGTTTTTGTCATCCAGTTATGGTGATATTGTTATTGTTATGGCACAAGTTCTTTTTCCTGCAGTGTATGAATATGGATCCATCCCTATAGGTTTGCCCTCTCAAGCTTCTCTCTTGATAGCATACACACATGTTGTGAGAAATTGATACATTTCTGGTTGATTATGATATGAAATATGATGTGGTGAGTTTTGAGCATATGGGTGGTAGCTTTGACCATTCAAATGAATCATTTGTGCTATATCATGCATACCGTATGCTTTTTATGTTTATTTTCTGACATGCTACTTCATGCCTATGATATATGATATGGACTTGATAGACGAGATGGAATTATCCATGTTAAGTTGATATCTTATGATTTATTCTTTTATAGTATCATATCTCTTTCCATAACCTTACTGTGTATAAATATGAATTGTATAAATTTATTTATTAGTAGGTATCGTATGAATTTAACCTCGTCACTATTTCACTGAGGTTAGCCTTGGTACTTACTGAGTAGACGTTGTTTCGTATTCATACTACACTTATGTATATTTTTTAGCAGATTTTGGCATTGGTTCGAGGGGACCTCAAGAGGGTGCCTAGTAGTAGATATATGAGACTTAAGGTAGTGTTGCATGGTCATCTGCAAACCCTTGGAGTCCCTTATTTCTTTTATCATACTGTTATTTACATTTAAGATAATATTTGTATTATTGAGAGATTTTGTTGTATCTTGTTTTAGAGCTTATAACTCCGTAATACTAGGTTTTGGTGTAGTATTGTCATAGCATTTCTATGTCTGATTCCATTGAAGGACTCATCTCACGTATTTATGTTATAACCATTATATTATATCTTATTATGTTTACTTTGCTCTATGTTTGGATATTGACTTACTTAACACTGGGGCTAAGTTCCATCAAGACATTTGGTGCGATTTTGGTTCATGACCAACACAAGTAAATCATACCAAACGAGTAAATTGTTTATGATTTAACAAATAGATTGAATGCAGAAACACAAAGCCATAACAATATGATATAGTTTGTTAAACAATTGACAATCACAAAGTCATACCAATCTGATAGAGTTTGTGAAGAATTCGTAGATAACACTAAAGTCATGCCAATATGATACAGTTTGGTAGAACAATTGAATAATCAAAAACTCATGTTAATCGAGCAGAATTTGTGAATAATTTAACAAATAAGCCGAATGCATACAACACAAAATCATGCCAATGTTTGGTTAACAATTGATCAATCACATAGTCATGCTGAAATGGTAGAGTTTGTGAACAATTGAATAAGTTATCGAATGCACATAGCACAAAGTCATGCCAATATTATAGACTTTGATAGAATAATTGAACAATCACAAAATCATGCCAATTGGGTAAAATTTGTGAAAAAATTTATCAAGTCGAATGATTATAAATAACACAAAGTCATGCCAATATGATAGAATTTGGTGAACAATTAAGCAATCAAAAAGTTATGCCGATCTGGTAGAGTTTGTGGACAAATCGAACAAGTTAGTCAAATGTAGATAACACAAATTCATGCCAATATGTTAGAGTTTGGTTAACATTGGAACAACTATAAAGCCATTCCAATTGGCTAGAATTTATTAATATAACAAATAGAGTGAAGTAGATAACAAAGAAGTCATATTAATATGCTATAGTTTGCTGAAAAATAGAACAATCACAAAATCATGCCAATTGAGTAGAGTTTATGAAAACCTTAACAAATAGATCAAATACAAGTAACACAATATGATGAAAATATAGTAAATTGGATGAACAATTGAATATTCACAAAGTCATGCCAATTCAGTAGGATTTGTGAGCAATTGAATAATTTGGATAGAGTAAATGTAATGCAAGGTCATGCTAATCCGACTATTTGTGAATAATT
Source organism: Nicotiana tabacum (assembly GCF_000715075.1). Taxonomy (NCBI): domain Eukaryota; kingdom Viridiplantae; phylum Streptophyta; class Magnoliopsida; order Solanales; family Solanaceae; genus Nicotiana; species Nicotiana tabacum. The sequence continues at coordinate 20,378,416 of NC_134085.1, forward strand.
AAATGGTATTGACAAATTTCCAAAACAAAATTGATATCTATTTCTATAAATGAAATTTCATGTGACGAGTCAATAGGTTCTTTTGAGAAATAACTCCTTTATTTGTGTTCCAAGATCTACAATAGCTTCATTTGAGGATTTATGACTCGCGCGCATGGTCTGTATCATTTTCTGAAAAGTTCAAATGTACAAATTTAAAGAAAATGTAGTTTTTTGTTTTAAAAATGTCTAGAGTTGACCATGGTCATTATTTTTGGTAAACGATATCATATCATTATTTTGACAATTCTTGTAGGCTTGTATGTTATTATTGGACTTGTATGTTTGGTTGGGGTTCCGAGTGACCCGAGGTCGTTTCAGCGCATTATGTGCAAAGTTAGAAAATTTAGTTTTAAACTTTTTAATCTTGAGTTTTGATGACCGATTCTTGATATTTGATGTTATTTTGATGATTTGAGTTAGAGAGCGGCTTTCAAGATATTATTACACTTGTGTGAATATTTGGATTGGAGCTTGGGGGCTCGGCCAAGTTTCAGACGTGTTTTGGAATTATTTAAACTGCTGATGCAAAATTTGTGGGTATTGATCTACATCTCTCACAATTACAATGTTAGGCTCGCAAATGCGAAGAAGAACAGGGGGGTGGATCTTTACATTTGTAAAGAATTCATCGGATTTGCGAACAAGGGGTGACTCGCATTTGTGACCTGGTGTCGCTTCAGCAATAATTGGAGGCTATGTACTGTTTTGCAAAGTGTGAAGCTTTTACCGCATTTGTGATGGCTTCGGACTTCACAATAATGAGGGTTTTGTCACATTTGCGATAACAGATGGGCTTAGACACTAATTGCATTTGCGATTAGTGATTCCCTTTTGCGACAGTCGCAATTGCGAACAAGAGTTCGCAAATGTGACATCCGTAACTGGATGAATGTTGGGTACTTAGCATATTTTACACCATCTTTGAACCCTAAACTCCATAAAGATGATTTTTGTAGAGCAGTATTTTTCCAAATTCATTGGTAAGCAACTTTAATTTGTTTCCAATCAATTTCAATTATTTTATCATTAAATTAATAAATTTTAAAGTAGCAATTGGGAATTATGGATATAAGTTAGAAATTTTATAAAACTAAGATTTAGACCTCGAATTGTGGTTAGATTTCGAAACAAATCACCAATCCAGATTTAGACCTTCAATTGTTTTGTTTCGAAACAAACAAATGCTAATCTCCGATTTTGACGACATGGGTTGGAGTTGATTTTTTGTTGACTTTTTCAATTATGATGAAGATTGAACATTTATCATACGAGGGTAGTTTCTAAAGATTGTTTTGATATGTTTGAATAATATTTGACTAGATTTGATTGGTTTGGAAGCTAGTTAAAGAGGGAAATCCATGTTGGATTGTTGACTTATTTCCAGAAAGAAGTAAGTGTCGTGGTTAATTTTGACATGAGAGAATTAGGACTTTATTGGTCTATCTGCTACTTGATTTATGTGTAGGACAACGTATATGCATGGTGATGAGTGTATATGCATTGTCATGGGATTAAGCATTCGGATAGGACCACTTAATTACATGCTTTTAATTATATTATGTCTTCTTTTATTCAAAGTTATTACTCGTTTTATGTTTAAATTACTACATGTCCATACTTGTCAAATACATGTCTTTACTTGTTACATGCCTCTATTTGCTACATGGTCCATGTATCCATGCCTTTAGTTATTGTCCGCATTTACTTATTCGATGCTCTACAAGTTATTAAATAGATGTTATTACTTGTTTCGTGCCTTTACTTATTCATTTGTTTTTACTTGCTTTCTATTTTAATATAAATTGTTATATTGTATTCTCTTACAGAAATTATAGGTGTTGTTTATTTTTATGTACGTTGTGATATACGTTGAGTAGGTTGTATTATATATGTCTATATGGGGACCGGTTTCCGTGCCGTAATATATATATATATATATGTGTGTGTGTGTGTGTGTGTGTGTGTGAATTGGGTTCCACGCCGCAATGGTATTATATACATATGTGGATTGAGTTGTGTGCCACAAATGTATTATATACATATATGTGAATTGGGTTGCATGTTGAAACTGTATTATATATACGTGGATTGGGTTGAACACTGCAACGGTCTTACATAGATATATTGATTGGGTTGCACGTTATAATTGTATTAGTATTATGTATGTGGATCGAGTTACGCGCCACAACCGAGGAGTTGGGTTATTGTTAATCTTAGTTGTTGGTTTTCATTACCATATTATTTTGTGAAACTGAGTCGTGATGTTATTCTAGGGCACTCTATAATGTATTTCTTATTTAGGTTATCATGTTACTTAGTTGTTTCTCTATTCCTTTATTGTTTTCTACTTATATATGCACGAGTTTATAATGAGTGTCTTGTCAAAGCCTCATCACTATTTTATCGAGGTTAGGCTCGGTACTTATAGAGTGCATGGGGTCAGTTGTACTCATACTATACATATGCAAATCTTATGCATATCCCGGTGTTGGTCCCTACGGCGCGTAGTAGAGACTGCTTGGAACTGCACAGAATTTGTAGACTCTAAAGTCCCCTTCCTATCTATATTATTGTTTATTTCATTTCGGACAATTATATTTCATTTCAGACTCTGTTTGTAGTATTCTTTCAGCCCATATACTTGTGACACCTATTTTTGGGATTAGATTAGACTTTGTCGTGTATGGATTTATTATATATTTTAGGGAATTTCAGTCATATTTTCTTAAAAATGTTGCTTTTAAATTTTTAAATTGATTAACTATTTAGCTTGTGTTTGCTTACCTAGCTAGCGGATGTTAGGCGCCATGATGGCCTCGTGTTTTAGATTTTTTATCATGAGAAGGTGGTATCAGAGCACTAGTGTTCCATGGTCTCACGAGTCATAAGTGACCTTAGTAATGTTTTGTGGATCGGTACAGAGATATCTGTATTTATCTTCTAGGGGCTATAAGGCATTAGAAAATTTTGCTTTCTTGCTTTCTCTATCATGATAATTTGTTCTCTCATTGAGTTTGAATCATTCTACTCTTGTTCTCACAAAGATGGCGAGTACACATACGACATCCATAAGTGATCAAGAGTCGGTTCCCCAGGTTGTAGCCACTACTAGCGGTAGAGGTCGGGGCCGAGGTAGAGCCCGAGCTCAACGTAGAGCATGCGTAGTGGCACCTATTTTTGAGCGTTAGATAGAGTAGGATGATGAGATCAATGTTTCAACTGAGCCAGTAGGACCAACTCATGTCCTAGAGGGGTTCATTACTACCCCGGTGCTTTCGGATGCCTTAATATGCATGGTTGGCCTGATGGAGAGTATGGCACATGCTGGTGTGTTTCCTATTGCATCAATTATTTCTCAGACTGGGGGAGGAGCCCAAACTCCCGCTACTAGAGAAGATGACTCACGGGTATTAGACCCTATCAGTTCTACTAGTTGGAGCAGTTTAGCATGTTATTGTGACACAGTCCGAGGAAAGACTTGTGATGTCAGCTAAGGGGATGGAAAGGTTTGATAAGTTCACCAAGTTATTTCCCCCCACTTTAGTGGTGCACCTTCCGAGACCCCCTATGATCTTTTGGACCGTTTTCATGAGATACTACGCAACATGGGAACGTAGTTGATTTTATGTTTGTTTCATATGCATGGTTCTACCAAGAGGTGGTGGCAGGTGTATGTTCATGGTAGGCCGGCCGATTAACCTCCTCTCACATGGGCTCAATTCTCACAGTTTTTCTTGGAGAAGTTCACTCCCTTCACTTAGAGAGAGGAGTTTCGCAGCCAGTTTGAGTGTCTTTAGTAGTTAAGCATGATCTTTACTCACTATGAGACTAGATATGTGGATTTATCATACCATGCAGCTATCCTGGTTGCTAATTTGAGGGAAAAGGTGTGGAGGTTCATAGATAGCCTTACAGATGTCATCAAGCTTTAGATGGCCAGAGCGTCGAGAATGATATTTCTTTTACCCGGGCAATGGAGATTGCCCTAAGTATCGATCATATTAGGGGACAGGCTAGGGAGACAGCCTTTGATAAGAGGCCCCATCATTTTGGGGGATTCAGTCGTGCCTCATCTGGAGGTAGGGGTTCCTTTTGGTAGAGGACATCCTATCCGCCTGATTCAATCAGCTCTGTAGGATGTAGATAGTACTTCAGCTAGTCATAGTGCTTATGGGTCTCGTTCTGAGAAGCTACTATTAAGTACACCTTCAGCTCCCATTAATGCACCATTAATTTTGAGTTATCATAGTGGTTAATCGAATCATCATGGTTAGTCTCAAATTTAGCAGTTGCTCCAGCTTAGAAAATTCTTTGAGTGTGGAGATACGGTACATATTAGAAGGTATTGTCCCAGACATTAGAGCACTCAGCCACAATAGGGGACTCATTCAATAGTTCTAGCATCAGTTACTCTACTACTCACTCAACCATCTAGAGGAGGTGGTCAGGCATCTCGAGTGGAGGTCAAATAATCAGGGGTGGAGGACAACCAGTAAGAGGTCATCCAAGAGGTGGAGGTCATATAGATGCTTTCATGTTGTTTGATCCAAGTTCTACATATTCTTATGTGTCTTTATATTTTACTGCGCATTTAGATATGCCATGTGATTCTCTTGATGTTCCTGATTCTATGTCTACAGTAGTTGAAGATTCTATAGTAGTTGATTAGTTGTACAGGACTAGTGTTTATACTATTAATGGTTATAATACTCTAGTTGACCTTTTGTTATTGGACATGGTAGATTTTTAGGACATTCTTGGTATGGATTAGTTGTCCCCATATCATGCTATCTTCGATTGTCATGACATGACTATGACTTTAGCCATGCCGGGGTGGCCTAGATTATAGTGTAGAGGGACACTTGGTCGCTGCACTAGGAGGATGTTTCATATTTGAAGGCTCGACATATGGTCGAGAAGGGGTGTTTGGCGTATTTGGCTTATATATGTGACTCTAGTATGTATGTCCCTTCTATGGATTTGATATTGGTTGTGAGCGAGATTTCTGAGGCATTCCTACAGATTTGTTGGGTATTCCACCCGACAGGGGTATCAACTTTTGCATTGATTTGATTTCGGGCATTCCACTTACTTCTATTCCACCGTACTTTAGGGCTCTAGTTGAGTTGAAAGAATTGAAGGATCAGTTGCAAGATTTGATTGACAAGGGATTCATTATACTTAGTGTCCCGCCTTGGGGTGTTCCCGAGATGTTTGTGAAGAAAAAGGATGGATCGATGAGATTGTGAATAGATTATCGGTAGTTCAACAAGGTTACTATCAAGAACAAGTATTCGCTGCTGAGGATTGATGACTTATTTGACCAGCTTTTGGGTGCCAAGGTGTTTACAAGATTGATTTGAGATATAGCTACCACTAGGTGAAGATTAGGGCATTGAACGTCCCTAAGATAGCTTGTCGGACTCGTTATTGTCATTACAAGTTTGTGGTGATGTCATTTGGTTTGACTAATTCTTCAGTAGCCTTATAGATTTGATGAACCAAGTGTTCAATACATATTTGAATTCCTTTGTGATTGTCTCCATTGATGACATTTTTGTTTACTCTTGCTGTCGAAAGTAGCATGAGCAGCACCTACGGGTAGTACTTCAGACTTTGAAGGATCATCGGTTATATGCCAAGTATTTGAAGTATAAATTCTAGTTAGATTGTGTTGCCTTATTTGGTCATGTTGTATCTTTTGAAGGTATCGTGGTGGATCCTAAGAAGATTGAGGCAGTTCAAAACTAGCCTAGACCTACTTTAGCTATAGAGATTCAGAGCTTTTTAGGTTTGGCAGGTTATTATCGCTTGCTAGTGGAGGGGTTTTCTATCTATCTCATCCCCATTGACAAACTTGATCTAGAAGGGCGCTCTTTTTAGATGGTTTGACGAGTGTGAGGGGAGCATTTAGAAGCTCAAGACTGCCTTGACTACAACTAGTGTTAGTGTTTTCCATAGGTTCAAGCTCTTACACCATCTATTGTGATGAATTACGTATTGGACTTGGTGGGGTATTGATGCAAGATAGTAGGATGTTTGCCTATGCACCCCGTCAGTTGAAGGTTCATGTGAAGAATTACCATGTGCATGCTTTATAGTTGGCAATCATTGTTCACGTGCTCAAGATTTGGAGGCACTATCTATACGGTGTTCCATGTGTGGGCTATATTGATCCTTGGATTCTCCATCACCTATTCAAGTAGAAGGACCTTAATTTGCAGCAGTGGAGATGGTTAGAGTTACTAAAAGACTATAATATCACCATAATATATCAACTGAGGAAGGCCAATGTAGTGGTCGATGTATTGAATAGGAAGGTAGAAAGCATGGGCAGTTTGGCATTTTGTTGGTAGTGGAGAGGCCATTAGCCATGGATGTTCAAGCTTTGGCAAGCCAATTATGAAATTGAATGTTTCGAAGTCTAGTAGAGTTCTTGATTGTGTTGTGGCACATTCATTGTTGTTGGAGCACATCAAGGCTCTCTAGTTTGATGATCCTCACATGTTGTTGAAAGACATGATGCAGTAGGGGTGGTGCCAAAGAGGTTGTGATTGGAGAACATGGTGTTATCCTGCTTCAGGGACATATTTGTGTTCTAAATATTGATGTGTTGAGAGAGTTGACCCTTGATGATGCTCACAATTCAAGGTATTTCATTCCCCCATGTGTGCAGAAGATGTATCATGACTTGAAACAGCACTATTTTTGGCAGAAGATGAAGAAATATATTGTTGGTCACATCTCTCAGTGTTTGGATTGCCATTAGGTGAAGTATGAACATAAGAAACTGAGTGGGTTGACTAAGAATTGGAGATGCCAGAGTTGAAATGGGAGTGCATTACTATGGACTTTGTGATAGGCTTACCACGAACCTTGGGAAAGTATGACATTGTTTGGGTTATTGTGGATCAGTTGTCTAAGTTTGTGATGACGTCCAAATCCACTACTAAAAAGGAAATGGACACGGTATCATGCAATATAATTTACCCAACTATTAGTCGAGGTCGAATCCCACAGAGAACAATATGTAGGCTATTAGGAATGTATGAAAATTATCACTTGTTATGCAATGCCAAACACTTGGAATTGTTGTGAAAAAATATTTATATCTAATTGCGGAAATTTACTAACCTAGACACAAGTAAAATGATCAATGGCTACAAGCATGGATACATGGGGAATTACACTCAAGTAACGATCCAATGTATTTGACGATTTTACAAATATGAGCGAGTTTATATTAATTAGCCTCGGGTAATAATTCTATATTAGCTTCTTCCAAAGACTAACAAGTCTTCCTAATTGAATTATCATTAAAACAATTAGGAGATTAAGCACACCCAATTTTGGCTACAAGTAGTTCAATCCTATCCCTAGGTACAATCTATAAAATTAGGGTTAAAGCCTCAAGTTCTTGTTAATTAATCTTTCCCAACCTCAAATAATATTTTCCAACATTAATTCGAAGTTAATGGGCGAGTCCTAGGGTTAGCTAATCCCTTTGGAAACATTAATGATCAAGAATAATTAATGAAACAATAACTTGCTTCATAAAAGATAAAAATCATTCAATACATAAACACAACAAGATATTTAATACTCACTTTAAACATGAATATTTTCATAAACAAGATTCAAGTGTTGGAATAAATTTTACACACTTAGATATTCAGTACAAAGCAAGGAAATGAAGAAATGAACATAAATGGGTAAGAAATTCTCAACCAAAAGCTTCAAATCTTCAAGACCCAAGTGTGTGTGCAAGAACTCTAGCTCCAAAACTTGTGTTATTCTCTCAAAATAGGTCAAAGACTGCCCAAAGATGTCCAAAGATGTTTTACAAATGAGCAAGGTCGTATATTAAATAGTTTGGGATCAAAAATGTGAAATTCCATTGCTACCCAGAACTGCCCAGAAAACGTGCTATGCGTTCGTGTACAGACACCCGCGTTAATAACTTCTCCAAAGGTACGCGATCGCGTACACTATCCCATGTTCGTGTAGCTTACTTGACTAACCGTTGACCGGAATTTCTTATTCACGTTCGCACTGATTCACCGCGTTCACATCTCTTTGCCATAATGGACTTCTAGGATCGCATACACGTTTCTACGATCGCATAGGGTAATCACTGGCAGTGGTCCCTTTTTCTTTTTAGCACCTTTCGACTTGTTTTCTTCCGTATCTTTTCCAAATGATATGATACTTTAAATATGCCAATAAACCTCAGGAAAAGCCTTCGTTTCTCATCAAAATCATACAAAAGCCTAAGTATTAAGAAGAGATAAGTTGGTAAATTACAAACTTATTTATTCGCACACTTTATTCCGATAATGGAATCCTATTATTCAGAGTGGTTGTCTCAAATTTACATCCGGGAGATTATCTGCCTACACTATGTGCCCATTTCCATCACTTCTGACTGGGGCATGCAGTTCACATCATACTTTTGAATAGACATGCAGCATAATTTGGGCACGTCGGTTAAGCTGAGTGCCCTATTTCATCCTCAGATGGACGGACATTCTGAACCTATTCATATTTTGAAGGACATGTTTCAAGCATGACCTACGGATTTCGGGGGTCAGTGAAACTATTTTTTGCCTCTAGGGGAGTTCTCTTAAAACAACAGCTATTAATCTAGCATCCAGATGATTCCGTACGGGGCCTAATATGGGACACGATGATTTTCACTGGTTTGTTGGTTTGAGCCTGGTGAGGCTAGATTGTTGGGCACCAATTTGGTTCGGGATTCTTTCGAGAAGTTTAAGGTGATTTGGGAATGACTTCATACAGCTTAGTGTAGACAAAAATGTTATGCGTACCGAAAGGTTGGAGATGTGGTTTACAAGGAAGGGGAGAAGGATATTGTCCGAGTGTCACCAGTGAAGGGCGTGATGCAGTTTTGGCAGAAGGTCAAGTTGAGTCCAAGTTGCATTGGCCCATTTGATATGTTGGAGAGAGTTAGAGAGGTTACTTATATGCTTGCATTGCCTCCTAGCCTAGTAGGAGTACATCCTATATTTCACATTTCTATTATTTGGAAGTACCATGAAGATAGGTTTCATGTTTTTGATTTCAGTACAGTGCATCTTGATGAGAATTTGACATATGGGGAAGTGTTAGTGGCTATTTTAGACCGGCATGTTCGAAATATGTGATTGAAGAGGAGGTTATGTAGGAGTCTAAGTCCAACTTTTCTTTTAGAGGTGGAGAGTGCGACAATTCGATAGATTGTTTTGTGTACTCTATCTTTTTTTATGTTTTGAGACTTTCTGTAGCATTATGTGATAATTTATGATTCACACGTTCATGCTCCGTGCCATTTTCAGAAAGTTCATATGTGAAAATTTAAAGAAAATGTGATATTTAGATTTAAAAACGAATAGTCTTGACCACGGTCAACAATTTGATAAACGATCTCAGATCAGTATTTTTACAATCCGGAAGGTAATATGGTATTTTCAGAATTGTACTCATGTTTGGTAAGTGTATCGGGTGACCCGAGGGTGTTTCAATGCATTATGTGAAAAGTTTGGAAAAATTCAGTTTTATTCTTGAAAATCTTGATTGAATATTCAAACATAGCCTCTTTAGTTTCTTAAATAAAATTTATATATTTAAAGACAACGTAAAAAGTACTATAAGCTACAAATTTGAACTTGGCCACATAGATTAGGACGGAAGGATTATGATGTAATACCCGATTGGAGTAGTCCCTTAAAATCTTGTTACAACCCGATTTGAGCCCAATATTCCTATTTGATATTTTCCGTACGCTTGACAGTTGTATTGTGACTTGCAGGGATGGTTGATTTGATTTCAGGAAGGCTTTGGAGTGAATTAAAATAGTTACTTCCATTTGTGGAAGCTTAAGTTGTAAGACTTTACTAAAAAAATCCTTTTGTATAAATGATCTTAGATTCATGATTTGATGATTCCAATAGGTTCGTAGTATCATTTTGGGCTTAGAAATATATTCGGATATGGATGTGAAGGTTCATAAGATGTTTTGTCTCTATTCACCGGACGTATGTAATTTGTAGGTTTGTAAAGTTCATAAGTTTTATCGGGAGTTTGACTTTGATGCTATCTAGTTTGTATTGTTGTTTCAAGACATTAAATAGGTCTGTTTTGTCATTTGAATTTTTTTTGTAAAGTGTGGTTGCATTCCGAGTTAGTTAGGCATGAATTAGACGCTTGGTTGTGAATCTTTAAGGTCTTGAATTTGAAGGTATTCTACATGTGTTTTAGTGCTTCGATCGCGGTTATAGATGTTATTTTGATTTTTTGAGGGTATGAGCGAGTTCGTACGATGTTTATATACTTGTATGGATGTTCTTAGTTGGTCCCGATGGGCTCAGGTGAATTTGTAACGACCCGACCAATCATTTTGATCCTTAGCACTCTTTTCAGTGGTTCGAGGTTTTCAATAGCTACATATTGTGTATTATGACTTGTGTGCATGGTCGGATTTGATTTTCGGATGGTTCAAAATGGATTTGCATGAGTGATTCTAACTATAGAAGCATAAGTTGAAAATATGACAAGGATTTGACTTGTGGAAACAACCTCGTAGTGGCATTTTGATGGCTCTGATAGATTCGTATCGTGATTTTTGAGTTGGGCATATGCTCGAAATTAAATTCGGATGTCCATAGGTTGATTTGTGTTGTTTTGCCGAAAGTTAGTAATTTTAAGGCTTTGAATTTTTATAAGTTTGACCGTAGGTTGACTTCATAGCTATCATGTTTGCATTTCTTTTTCGGAACTTGAATAAGTTCGTTTTGTCATTTAGAACTTGTACGCAAACATTGGCATCATTGTAAGCCATTGTGTTTTTAGAAGATCTTGAGTTTCATGTTAAATCATTGTGTTTTGAGGTCCAAATCATGGTTTTGGATGTAATTTTGATGACTTGATCGCGCAAACAAGTTTGTGTTACGTTTTTAGACTTATATTGATGTTTAGTTTGGAGGCCCAAGGGCTTGGACGAGTTTCAAATGCATTGTAGAATGTTTTGGTAGAGTTTAAGCACTGCGGGTTTTGTGTAGAAGCTTCAGGTCTTGCAATTGCGAGGATTGAGTCACAATTGTGATTTTAGTTGGAAACTGCTATGTTCACATTTGCGAACAAAATTTTCCTAATTGTGATGGTGGGCTGGAAAGCTTTATTCGTATTTGCAACCAACTTGGTCGTTTTTGCAATGAGTCTTTGGTTCACAATTGTGATCGTAATGTCACATTTGCGACTATAGAAGGGGTGTGAATGACCTCACATTTGTGATGGTTTTTTCTCATTTGAGGGGTTTAGAAACATGGCGCAACTGCGATGTCTACGACTGGACATAAGTGCCGAGGGACAAAATTTTAGTCTCATCTTCGTATTTTGGAAATCTAAACTCGGTAGGAAGCGATTTTGAAGAGGGAATTTTATCTACAAAATATGGGTAGGTGAGTCTAATATATTTCTAATCATATTCCATCAATATATCTTAGATTTTAACCTCAAAATCATGTGATTCAAAGCAAAAATATGTGAAACTTTGGCAAGTTTTTGAAATATAAGAATTTAAATTTTGAGAGTCGATTTGGATTCGAATTTTGAAACTAATAACATATATGAACTCGTGGGGTAATGGGTAGACAAAATCTACCATTGGATCCTGTTTTTTTCCGGGCAAGTCCCAGGTTAACTTTTGTTGAGTTTTGAGCATATGTGTAAAGATCATAGCTTTAATTATCGGAATTGATTTCTTTTACATTCTTTGATATTATTAAGTCGATTTTTGTTAGATTTGTGCCGACCGGAGGTGAATTGTAAAGGAACAACTATTTTTGAGAATTGATTGAGGGCTTTTGAGGTATGTATCTTGCCTAATGTTATATGGGAAACTACCCCTAGGTATTGGTTTGTTTGGACTATTTGAACTATGTGAAAGACATGTACACGAGGTAATGAGTATGTGCATGACTTATATGTGAAAATCTAACCTGGATAGACTTTTAGGCTCTTATGTACATTAAAACAAAGTTGTCTTATCATGTTAAATCCTCCATTGCTAAATTTACCCTTCCGTGTCTTATTTGAAGCTGATTGATTCATGTTCTACCCTTTCATGTACTCCTTTCATGTCTTATACCCATGTTATCTCTTTCGTAGTTGATTATCATTAATTGAAGTTGTTGATATCTCTTACGCAGTTGACTATCCTTAATTGATGTTATTGTAATCTCTTCTATTGTTGACTGATCCTTATTTTGTTGTCATTGATACATGTTATCTCTCTTATTGTTGTGTTTTTTCTTAATTGGAATCATTGTTACATGTTATCTCTTCTATTGTTGAGTTACTATCATTTGATATCGTTGTTACACACCATTTCTCTCATTGTTTAATTATTCTTCTTGGAACCATTATTACTTGTCATGTCTTTCATTGTGAGTACTTCCGTTTCCTTGTGTTTTGTAATACTTGTGTTAATTTACTTATCGTACTCTCGTGTTATTATTGTTGTTGATTGTACTAAGTTTCTTTGAGCCGATGGCTATGTGTGGTTGTGGTATTGGAATTATTGTGAGGAGATTTTATGGCATGCATGCACATGGGGTGTGAGTTGTTGTATAGTGTTGTTATCATTGATATTCGTACATAGGGCATGAAAAGGCAAGAAATATATATATATATGTGTGTGTGTGTGGGGGGGGGGGGGTGTTTACACACGAGGCGAGACAAAGCGGGAATATTATTATGTGCATGCAGCGAGACATGGTGGGCATTTACTTTATTGTTACGCACGTGGAGAGACAAGGGGAATATGTCAGGGATGATTTGTAATGACTTGTAATTGCCCGAGGGAATTGTTATTGATGATATTTGGGTAGTAGTGTGCCTACCTTGTGTGAGTTATGCATTTTATGTTTCGTTGTGTTCTTTCCTATGTATCATTCGCTGTCTTTACCCTTACATGTTGATTTGAGTTGTGACAGAACACTTGCAAAGCACACACGTAATTAATCACTCATATCAGATTAAGAAGATGAATCCTGAAGGTTATTGATCATTTACATGTATTCTCGTTTACTTGCCTTCTGTGTGAGAGTTTTACTATTGGCACGCAAGTTATCCGTGCGATTATGAGTTGTTGTAGTTGTCCGTGCTGTCATAAGGTATCGTTATTATTGACACGTGAATTGTCCATGCGGTAATGAGTTATCGTTATTGTTGGCACGTGAGCTGTCCGTGTAGATATGAGATATTGTCAATCCCTTAGCACGTGGGTTGTCCGCGCAGATATGAGGAATTAAAAGTATTGGCACATGAGTAGTCCATGCAGCACGTGAGTCTTCCGTGTGATTGTGATTTGTAATGTGGGCACAAGATGCCTAGTGATGTGCCAGAGAATTTTGGCACATTTGATACAAATTGCTTATATTTTAGCTTGTTTTAGATGCAATTATCTTTTATACTTATGTAATTTTAGTGTATGAAGTTTAAGGACTTAAGAGCATGGAAATGAAATCAAAAAGCCACAAAAAGACGAGAAAATAGCAAAAAGGCATTGCAAATGTGGATGTGCGATTGCAAATCCAACATGCGAGCCGCAGAATGCGCAAGGGAATCGCAAACCACAATAGATTTCTGGGCAAAGTCCAGTGCAAAAAATGCGGTCCAATATGCAATCGCATAACCTGTTTGCGAGCCGCACAATGGACCGCAAACTCGACATAAAGATTGCAGAAGGTAGAAAATTCAACGCGAAATGCAATCGCATATCTACAATGCGGACCGCAAAACATCAATGCGATGAAGGCCTGGAAACTAGGGTTTGAAGATGTGATGGCTATGTCAAGAATGCGGACCGCATGTCTGTTATGCGACAGATATGCGGTCACATATTTAACTGGAAAGGGTATTTTTGTCCAAATTTTGTCCCAAGTTTTGACCCATTATAAATAGATTTATTGTGGTTTTATGGGGGGATCTTGCCAGATTTTGGAGCTACAATCCAAGCCTTTATTATTCCTCTCTTTTGGAAGTTTTTGAAGGAAGAATCTTGCACTTTGTAAGATTTATGGCATTCAATATTCTCTCCCTTTTGTATTCTAATCTGTGTAGCTAACTCTAAATACTAAGGTTGTGGACCCTAAATGGGTGTTATGTTAATGGGTGTTTAACATTGAATATATGTATAATGGTTGGTTGATATTTATTTACTTCTCATTCTTCATTTATTGTTGGTGGTTGCAAACATTAACAAGTGCCATTAACTTCTTTCTAAGCTTGGGAAAGTGGGTTAGAGTTTGGTAGGAGTAAATATTAAAGACTCAAGGATTTAAACTTTGCTTAATAGAATCGCTTAGGAATAAGTGAGTTTTATTTGACACACATTGATTGTTCTTAATTTTACCTATTTTATATCTGGAAAAATCATAAAGAGGAAATAATACTCAACTATTGAAAATTATTGGGTAGTCATTTAGAAATTATTTGCATATCAAAAGAACCTTCCATTAGAAATATATCATATTAACATTGATAGCATTACACGTCATTGAAAGGGACACAAACTTGGTTTCTTTAATGAAATTAACTACATTCTCAACATCATAATTAGTTATTTCTTCAACTCACTATCATATCATACTCTTGTTACAGTTAACCGGATAGAATTACGACTTAAGTCAAGCGATACACTAATCGATTAACCTTTTCACACCTATTCCCTGTGGGATTCGACCCCAACCTTGTTGGGTTATTATATTTGACACCGACTTCCTTACACTATTTAATTAAAGTGTAATTTGAGCGTATCAAATTTTGGCGTCATTGCCGGGGCATACGATTTTGAAATTACTAATTAGTGTGTGCTTTACTTTACGATTTATTCTATTCCATCACTCTTTGCTTGTTTTGCTTGACGTTGATAGGAAAACATGGCCAAATATGAAGAAGAAATGGAGGTGGAAATGGAATAAAATCCTTTTGCTGACATAGAGGATTACATTGAGGATACAAATGCTATTGTACCTCCGGTCGTTAGCGCTGCAACTTTTAAGGTGGAACATGGTTTAATCCTTATGCTCAAAGCGGAGGGGTTTTTCAGGAATACCAGTGATGATGATCTGACACAACATCTTAGAAACTTCTTGGGTGTGTGTGTGATGCACAAGAAAAACAATGTCACAGCTGATGCCTTAAGGTTGAGGTGCTTCAAGTACTTAATAGTTGGGGACACAAGGAAATGGCTTCAAAATCTGCCACAAAACTCCATTCATTCTTGGGCCGAACTTGTCCAAGCATTCTTAGCTAAATGGTTCCCTCAAAGTAAGAAATCTGAGCTCCGGGATAAAATCTTCTTTTTCAAGCAAGTACCCGGAGAACATCTACATGAGGCATGGGGTCTGTTCAAATTATATTTGGTGAGGTCTCCCACTCATGGTTTTCAGGATTCCATCTTGTTGGAAAAATTCTACATGGGCCAAGATCCGATGAACCAATCTATAGCCAAGAATGCAGCTGACAGATCTTTTATGGACAAGGCATTCACAAGGGTTACACAGAACCTTGACAAAATGGCACAACATAATCAAGCTTGGCACTCCGAGGACACCACAGGTGGAATTGCATATGGTTCTCCCTCCTTGTCCAACCTAATTAAAGAGAATCAAGAGAGAGATCAAGTAATTGCAGGGCTTGCCACAAATGTCAACGTGTTGACAAAAATGTTCACGGAAAGTCAAACAAAAAAGGTGAATGTGGTGGAGGATGTGCAACCTATATCAAATGATGATTTTGAGGAAGCAAACTATATCAAAAACCCTCAAGGAGGGTGTCAAAAACAACAATACCAAGGTCAAGGACAACAAAATCAATGGAGGCCAAACCTGCAAGGGCAAGGCAACCAACAATGGCAAAAGGACCAAGGTGACTCAAATCAAGGATATTGGAACAACAACAACAACTTCACAAACCGGAGTTCAAACCCTTATGTTCCTCCAAAGGGTCAATATTCAAATCAAGGTTCCTCGAGTGAATCTAAGTTTGAAGGCATGCTTGAACAGGTATTGCAAAATCAAGAGAAATCTGACACTTCTATGAGGAACATGACCGAGCTTGTTGGCTCTCATGCCACATCCATTCAAAAATTGGAGATGCAAATGAGAGACCTCTCTAGGGAACAAAATCCAAAGCAAAAGGGAACACTCCCTAGTGACACAGTTGCAAACCAAAGGTGTAGTGGGAGTGGCCCAACTTCTCATGTCATGGCAATTACTTCTCGGAGTGGGAAGGTACTACAAGGAGAGGGTGAACAAGTGGCTGAGGTAGAAGTGTCCAAACAACGGGTTGCGGTTGAAGAGCCAAATGTGGTCGAAGTTGAGAAGATTCCGGAAGATTTGCAAGTGCAAAAAGAGAACCAGGAAGAGGTAAAGAAAAGGGTAAAAGAGACACAAAAAACTCTTCCACCTATTCCTAGACCTACTCCTCCATTCCCTGAAAGACTCGCTAGGACGGTTGATGATAGCATACTCGAAAAGTTCTACGACATTATCAAGCAATTATCGGTGAATATTCCATTTGTGGAAGTATTTCAAGAGATGCTAAGTTTTGCTAAAGATTTGAAAGACTTTATTAACAAGAAGAGAACCACCAAAAATAAAGTGGTGAATCTGACTTACCGGGTTAGTTCCATCATTGCAACATCCACCGTTCAAAAGAAAGAAGACCCGGGAGCTTTCACCATTCCTTGTACCATTGGGACACATGATTTTGCAAGAGCCCTTTGTGATAATGGGGCTATTATAAACTTGATGCCTCTTTCCATTTACAAGAAAGCAGGGTTAAGTATATCAAGGACCACAAGTATGAGATTGCAAATGGCTGATGGTTCCATAAAAAGACCGGTGGGAATTGTTGATTATGAACTTGTTAAAGTGGGAAAGTTTCATTCACCCGCTGATTTCGTAATCCTTGATTGTGCGGTTGACAAAGAGATCCCTATAATTTTGGGGAGACCATTCCAAGCCACATGAAGAGCATTAATGGATTCGGAACGGAATGAGATCAAATTTTGTGTGAATGATAAAGAGGTTACATTCCAACCAAGCAAGGGTATGAAACTACCACATGAATATGATAGAATCTTGGTGATTGATGTTGTTGATAAAGTGGAAGATGCGGTTGAAATGAAGATGGAAGAACAATGCCTCGGTGAGGCGTTGGTGGATATTTTGGTGAACTTTGATGGTGAAGATATGGAAGGATATATGGAATCGGTAAATGCATTGGAGGGGCTTGGGTCTTACACTTATGCTCCGACAAAGCTCTCTCTTGACTTGGAGAATACAACCACTCCTCCCACAAAGCCTTCTATTATCGAGCCACCAAACTAGAGCTCAAACCACTTCCACCACACTTGAGGTATAAATTTCTTGGCTCAAATGATACTTTACCGGTAATCGTTTCTTCATTGTTGAATGATGTGAAGGTAGAACAATTGTTGGAAGTCTTGAAGGAGCATAGGCAAGCTATTGGATGGACAATTGTAGATATCCGAGGGATCCCCCCCCCCCGGAATTTGCGAACACAAGATCTAATTGGAGAGTGAGACGAAACCAAGTGTGGAACATCAACGACGGTTTAACCCATCCATACAAGAGGTGGTAAAGAAAGAAATCATCAAGTGGTTGGATGCCGGGGTAGTCTACCCCATTGCCCATAGTTCTTGGGTGAACCCGGTTCAATGTGTGCTGAAAAAGGGAGGCATGATAGTGGTTGAAAATGATAAAAATGAGCTCATCCCTACAAGAACGGTGAGCGGATGGAGGGTGTGTATGGATTATCAGAAGCTCAATAGTGTCACATGCAAAGACCATTTCCCTATGCCTTTTATTGATCAAATGCTTCATCGCCTAGCGGGAAGGTCATTCTATTACTTTCTTGATGGATATTCCGGCTACAACCAAATCAACATAGCATTTGAGGATCAAGAGAAGACATCATTCACTTGTCCTTATGGAACTTTTGCCTTTAGACGGATGCCATTTGGTTTGTGTAACGCTCCGGGTACTTTTTAAAGATGCATGATGTCCATTTTTTCCGACATGGTGGAGGATTTTCTAGAGGTTTCATGGATGACTTCTCGGTGGTAGGTGACTCTTTTGAGCATTGTCTTAATAATATTAGACAAGTTCTTAAGAGATGTGAGGAGACCAACCTTGTGCTCAATTGGGAAAAATACCATTTCATGGTGGATGAAAGCATTGTATTGGGGCATAAAATTTCAAAACATGGCATAGAAGTTGACCGGGCAAAGATCGAGATTATTTCCAATCTTCCTCCACCTATTTACGTTAAAGGTGTCTGAAGTTTCTAGGGGCATGGCGAATTCTATATGCGTTTCATCAAGGATATTTCCAAGATTACAAATCCTATGTGCAAACTCCTTGAGAAAGATGCAAAATTTGTGTCTGAGGAGAAATGCCTCAGAGCCTTTGAGGAATTGAAGCAAAGGCTCACCACGACACCTATTCTTGTCACACCCGATTGGTATCTTCCTTTCGAACTCATGTGTCACATAAGTGGTGTAACTATTGGATCAATGCTTGGCCAAATTGACAACAAGGTCCTCCACCCGGTCTATTATGCAAGCAAGACACTCAATAGAGCGCAAATGAATTACAAAGTGACTGAGCAAGAACTTTTGACAATTGTTTATGCCTTTGAGAAGTTTCGGGATTATTTGGTGGGATCTAATGTGATAGGGTACCCAGATCATGCTGCTCTTCACTATCTCATGGCAAAGAAGGATGCAAAACCTCGGTTGATTCGATGGGTCTTGTTGTTGCAATAAATTGACTTCGAGGTCAAGGATCGCAAGGGAACTCAAAATGAAGTAGCGGATCATTTATCAAGGCCTGAAGAGGCAGGGAGGCCAAAGGGAGATCTTGAAATCAATGATGCATTCCCGGATGATCACATATTGGCACTATCTAGCACATTTGCTCCTTGGTATGCCGATATTGCTAACTACTTGGTTGGTGACCTTATTCTGGATGGATTGGAATCCTATCAAAAGAATTTTTTTTTGATAGACTGTCGGCAATACTATTGGGAAGAACCATTCTTGTTCCGTGTTTGTGCTGACAACATCACCAGAAGGTGTGTTCCAGAAGAAGAGATTATACAAATTCTAAAGTCATGCCATGACTCACCGGTTAGGGGTCACCATGGGGGAAATCGAATGGTGGCTAAGGTGCTTGAATGTGTTTATTATTGGTCGTCGATCTATCATGATGCCTATCAAATGGTCAAGGCTTGTGACCAATGCCAATGTAAAGGATCAATCTCCAAAAGCCATGAAATGCGAATGCACTTTATGATGGAGATAGAAATCTTCGACGTGTGGGGAATTGATTTTATAGGTCCCTTTGTAAGATATTATGGGATGAAATATATCTTGGTAGCTGTGGATTCTATGTACAAATGGGTTGAAACAATTTCCTTACCAAACAACGCGGCAAGAAGTGTGACCACATTCTTAAAGAAAAGCATATTCACTCAGTTTGGCACTCCTAGAGCCATTCTTAGTGATTGTATGTCTCATTTTTGTAATAAGGAGTTAAGGGGGCTACTAGAGAAATACAGCGTCAAGCATAAGGTGGCCACACCTTATCATCCCCAAGCAAGTGGTCAAGTTGAGGTTTCCAACCGGGAGATAAAGAGCATTCTACCAAAAATTGTTAATGCAAACATGATTGATTGGTCAAGGAAGCTAGATGACACATTGTAGGTATACCGCACGACATACAAAACTCCTATTAGCACTTATCCTTATCGTTTAGTCTTCGGAACACAAAGCCATGTGGTCTCTAAAGAGGTTGAACTTGGACTGGGCTGAAGCTGCAAATTTGAGGTTAACACAACTCAATGAAATGGAGGAATTCTACTTCCATGCATAGGATAGTCCAGTTGTGTATAAAGAAAGGATGAAGTTCGTCCACGACAAAAAGATCTTGAAGAGGGATTTCAAGTCGGATGACTTGGTTTTTCTCTTTAACTCAAGGCTTAAATTGTTTCCGGGCAAGCTCAAATCAAAATGGTCCGGTTCGTTCAAGGTGGTCAATGTCTCTACTTTTAGAGCTATGGAACTAGAATCGGAGGATGGGCTCTGAACCTTAAAAGTGAATGACCAGAGAGTCAAGCACTACTTGGGGATAGACGGAGAAAAACATTTGGTGGAGCAGTTGGCTCTCAAAAATAGTCCATGCCCGACCAATGAGTGAATCTTAAGGAACGCCAACTTCGTCGTGCTGCGGCGTTAAATCAAGCACTTCATGGGAGACAACCCATGTGTGAGTGCAGGGGATTCAAAAGATCATAACACGAGGTAAGATATCCTGAGAAAGGGAAGAAAAATCACAGTGGGAAGTTTGTTACACATATGCGGTCGCATTTTCACTATGCGCAATTCATTTTGGTCGCAAAACCAGACAATGTGTTTGGCTAAAATTGGTGATAAAAATGCGACAAGGTGGTGCACTTTGCAGACCGCATTTCCACTATACGATCGCATACTGAACCGCATTTTTGGACCTGCAGCAACTCAATTGAATCCACCGCATAACACTTATTCGTTCGCATGGTGTGTTATGTGGTGACTTGCCCGTTGCAATCCTCGTAGGTAAGTCATTCGCATCCCTTCGCATCTCTTTATTCACAACAAAAAGAATTTTTTTTTATCAGAAACAAAACAAAATGAAAAAAGTGAAAAGGAACGGAGAAGGCAAATGACTAGAGCATCACGTACGTAAGGCAATATCTGTGAACTAATCTTCCATGTGTGCTCATAAACCCGTCACAAGTATGTTTTCCTTGTCCTAATTCCATTCTTGCAAGCTTTAATTTTACATTTGTTCTTGCTCATGTTTCTCCTATTTTTGCTTCATGTTTCCTTTTTCTTTTTGTTTGTGTTTGGTAGTTAAATGTATGTTCATAATGTTATATTGGGTTAAGTAGTGTGTTTTGGGGTGCTGGGTAGTAAAAATTAGGTCCACCATTGTTGCTGGTGAAGTTCAATTGTTGGGGACGAGGAATTTTGCGGCTCGCATAATCAAAATGTGGTCCGCATTTTTTCCACAAAAGTAAACCCTAGCTGGTTGAGGAAGATGACAAAAAATGCGGCGACTTTGCGATCGCATAATTGATATGTGGACCACAAAGTCACCGCATACTGACATAGAACACCCAGTTTAATACCATGCTATCTGCGATCGCATTTCCAACTTTGTGGTGGATTTTGAGATCGCATTTTCTGATTTTGTTTTTATAGCAATCAGGTATGCGATGGTTATGCGAACCGCATAGTGGTTATGCGATTGCATAACCCATCACACACTTAGATCATTTGACTAGCTTGATAGTTTGTGACACGTTTGTGGTCCATATAGTGGTTATGCGATCGCATAACCTGTCGCATTCTTAATTTTTTCTTGAGTTTTTCTATTTTCTTTTTATTAATGCCTACCATGTTTCTCATGTCTCATTCCTATGTAGATATGGGTCCCAGGAAACATCCAGCCTCTGCCCAAAAAAGGGCCTCCTTTAGTAGCCAAACTCAACAAGCAAAACGACTGCGACTAGACCCTACTACTACTCTTCCCTCTCAGTCTGATGAGGAGGAGACTTTGCCCAAAGTTGACCTACAAGCTGAGGCATGAAGGAAACGAGGAGATGACTTCCAGCTCAGGTTTGGGGTCGAAGGGTCTAGGGAGCTTTATAGAGAAGGGCTGAACAAACGAAAAATCTTGGCCGAAAAACAACTGAGTATGAATGGAATATAAGAGCAGTACCCCCACATCTGGGAGAACATCAAGGCAAGAAAGTGGGAGAGCTTCACAGAGTTGCTTGATGAATATAATGAAACCATTATCCGTGATTTTTATGCATCCTATGGAGCCTCCAAGACTACTCATCACAAGCGCAACAGGGTTTTCTGTGACAGTGTGTTTGTTTGGGGGAAGTGTGTGTTTTGTAGCGATGAGACTATCAATGAGTTCTACATCCCTGATTGGAGCCTGGGCACAACTCAATATGCCGCCAGATGCACAAATCGGGAGAATGAACGAACTTGGATAGCATCTGTGATAGCAAAAGGGACCCCTGCCTGGTTCAACCTAATGCACAAAATATACAACGAGGATCTCACACTGGAGGGTAGATTTTGGCTTAACTTTGTCACCTCTCGACTAATACCGTCAAGAAATGAGACTGATATAGGCATTGAGAAAGCTCGTCTCATTGCATGCATTATGGCGGGAATCAAGATTGATGTGGGTGTTCTTATCTTCCGAGAGTTAGGGATTCAGGCAAAGAAGATAGCCACTTCGCTTCCATTCCCCTGTTTGATCATAGCCCTCTGTAAGGCTGTGAAAATCCCTACCATGCCACACACTGACAAGACAAGGAAGGCGCTGAAGGATATTGATATCACGCGCATTAATGATGTTGTTGCTCCCCAGAGGTTCAGACTGATGGTCAAGTTGATGTAGAGCCCTCAGATTCCCAGACTCTTGTGTCCCCTCAAGCTCTAGTTGCCTCCACTTCTACTTCAACGCCCGCCTCTAAGTCTACCATTGCTCAGCCTCCTGCTGCACTCCCAGCCATTTTAAGGCGTGGTCTCATAGCTCAGCATGCCAATGCTAAGGTAGACCAGGTTCTGAAGAACTTGCCCACCCTCATCATACAGGCTTTGACTCCTATTCAATCCTCAGTGACAGCACTCCAACAACAACAAACATCTTACGGGGATCATCTACAGCAGCTTGAGTTAAGAGTTGAGAAGATAGAGTTAGGTAAGGTTAGTGGCTTGCCTAGGCTCCGGGAGGAAGTTTCCACTATGAAGACTTGTCTCTACAAGATGTAGGCTTTGGAGTTCGATCTATCATCCTTCCTGCCCAATAAAGGTGAGCAGAGAGCAGACACAACAACACCATGCTTGGATCTTGACTTCTCCACTCTGATGAGGGATATTGCACCCCCGACTGCTAGGGCTTCCCAGCCTCCACCTCCTCCTGCACGTATTACGATTCCTTCTGAGGAGGATTTCAGACATTCTACAGAGTCTGAGGGTAAGGAGGCAGACGAGGGAGAGGATAAGGAGGCTTCATGGTCCGAGGAGGATGATGGCCCTTAGGAGAAGGGAAAGCAGATTGTTGCCTCGATTGTTGAGGATGAGGAGAAAGTAGCCATTCAGGTGGTAATAGTACATTCGCTAGCAGATATGGTCGCCCCATCAGATCCATCAACCACTCAGCCATCAACAGGCGAGGCTAGCAGCTCACAGTCCCCAACTCCAATATTGGATCAGCCAAATATCCCTCCTCCATCAGTAGAGGTCACTCCTTATGCCGAGATCTCATCGGTCCCAGCTTCAGCATTAGGGGGTGACCCCACCATCACTCAGTCGGCTTCCGACTCCCATAGCTCTTATTGCGCCTTAGGGAGCCCCTAAACTCTACTTTACATTCTTATGCATTGGGGACAATGCATGCTTTTTAGTTGGGGGTGTGGTTAGACTTGTATATAGGTTGTAGCCTTGTATATATTTTTGTGAAATTGGCAACTGTTGTACATGTTTATTTTTTCCTTTTTTGTGCTATATTTGCAAAATTCTGTATTTATTTGTGGTTCGTGATTCTCTATATAATTGTGTTTTGTTGTTTTATTACATAAGTTATGTTATCCTTGTGTATAGAAAAAGAAAAACAAGCAGATAGTTGTCTATATTTAGTAATTAGCAATGAATTTCCCTTGGTTTTTCTTCGCCGGGTTCTTTTCCAAGGGTGTAATAGTAGAACCCGGAAAGTAGAATGAAGCATGTTGACCAATTTGGTGTAATTGTCTAGTTTCAAGCATGTGTGTCTGTATATAGCCTATACCCTTCCATTAATTAAAAAAAAGAGATATCAACTGTGTGAACTTGAGGCTCGCTCTGTGACTATATTTCTACCTAGAGTTATACCTGTATATATGATGAAAGCTTTGAGTTGCCTAGTGTTGACTCGACGACTTCAAACTACGTAAGCCAAATAGTTCGTGTGCCATGTGTGGGAGTCTTTATGTAAATAACTCTTGTGTTTACTTCTGCCATCTAGAACTGGCCCGGTTGGTTTTTTCGATGCTTATAATAATTACATTTGGTTGGAGAAATGACCTTAGGCAGTCTTTGTGATTTTTGAAAAACCACTTAGCCTTTCAAGCCACCCATTGTACAGATAATATCACTAGTCACCCCATTTGAGCATTTAATCTTTTCTTTGTCTACCTCATTACAAGCCTTTCCCTTTTTGTGAAATAATTCCCTCTTTTGAACTTGTCCCTCCTTGAGAATTGAGAATGAGGCTGAAAGCCTAAATTGGGGGGTGTGGTGTCAAGCCGGAAATTGGCAAGGTTGTGCAATGAGCGAAGGAAAGTGTACCTCAAAATGTGAAACTACTCAAGCTCCAAAAGCAAAATAAAAAAAAAAAGAAAAAACATATAAGAGTTGTGAGTATATATACATAAAGAGTCTTGAAGAGAATAAAAGAGGTAGTTGAGGTAGCTAAATGGTGGAAAAGTTGAAGCTAATGAGGGCTATGTGGTTTGAAAAGAAGCAAAGAGCAACAGGAAAGAAAAATGTGAGTAGTGTTTAAGGAGGGTGTAGTCACTTGTACCGAAATGCTTATCCGACCCTTCCCTAAACCTACATTAGAAGTTTAAAAAGTCCTTATGGGATCTCTATCCGAATGTTATTAGAATAAAGCGATGAATTAAAATAAGGGCATGCCTATGGTATGGTATGTTGTAACACTTGAAAGTCTTTTTGAGACTGAGTGTATTCGTGAATTCGTCCCTTTTTGTTGTCATTGTAAATTTTGTGATTTTGGGACTTTCTTTCTAGTGAGGGCATATAAATTGTGAGGTTTGACAAAAGTTGAGTTTTTGAGTCAAATGCAATTGCACTCAGTTGAGGGTAACATTTTGTCACATTGTTCGACGCTCAAAGTTTCACAAGTTGAGTAGTTTCTTTATAAATATTGATGTGTCAGGAAGGATAAAACAATCAAAAATGCATGCTTGTAGTACTAACAACAAACACCGTCCACGGTCACTATTGTTTCATATCTTTTAAATGGAGTCTAGAATAAGATAGTGTTGTCTTAGTTGCTTGAGGACAAGCAAGGGTTTAAGTTGGGGGTGTTGATGTGCGGGAGAATTTTGGCACATTTGATACAAATTGCTCAGATTTTAGCTTGTTTTAGATTCAATTATCTTTTATACTTATGTAATTTTAGTGTTTTTGTAGTGTATGAGGTTTAAGGATTTAAGAGCATGGAAATGAAATAAAAAAGACACAAAAAGACGAGAAAAGAACAAAAAGGCATCTCAAATGTGGATGTGCGATCGCAAATCCAACATGCGAGTCGCAGAATGCGGAAGGGAATCACAAACCACAACAGATTTTTGGGCAAAGTCCAGTGCAAGAAATGCAGTCCAATATGCGCTCTCAAAACCTGTTTGCGAGCCTCATAATGGACCGCAAACTCGACATAAAGATTGCTGAAGGTAGAAAATGCGATGCGAAATGCGATCGCATATCTGCAATGCGAACTGCAAAACATCAATGCGATGAAGGCCTGGAAACTAGGGTTTGAAGATGTGATGGCTATGCCAAGAATGCGGACCGCATATCTATTATGCGATAGATATTCGGTCGCATATTTAACCGGAAAGGGTATTTTTGTCAAAAATTTGTTCCAAGTTTTGACCCACTATAAATAGATTTATTGGGATTTTGTGGGGGGGGGGGACCTTATCAGATTTTGGAGCTACAATCCAAGGCTTTATAATTACTCTATTTTGGAAGTTTTTGAATGAAGAATATTGCACTTTATAACATTTATGGCATTCAATATTCTCACCCTTTTGTATTCTAGTATGTGTAGCTAACTCTAAATACTAAGGTTGTGGACCCTAAATGGGTGTTATGTTAATGGGTGTTTAACATTGAATATATGTATAATGGTTGGTTGATATTTATTTACTTCTCATTATTCATTTATTGTAGGTGGTTGCTAACATTAGCAAGTGCCATTAAATTCTTTCTTTGCTTGGAAAAGTGGGTTAGATTTTGGTAGAAGTAAATATCAAAGACTCAAGGCTTTAAACCTTGCTTAATAGAATCGCTTAGGAATAAGTAGGTTTTATTTGGCACATATTGATTGTTCTTAATTGTAACTCTTTTATATTTGGAAAATTCATAAAGAGGAAATACTACTCAACTATTGCAAAATATTGGGTAGTCATTTAGAAATAATTTGCATATCAAAAGAACCTTCCATTAGAAATATATCATATTAACACCGATAGCATTACACTTCATTGAAGGGGACACAACCTTGGTTTCTTTAATAAAATTAATTACATTCTCAATATCACAATTAGTTATTTCTTCAACTCACTATCATACCATACTCTTGTTACAGTTAACCGGATAGAATTACGACTTATGTCAAGTGATACACTAATCGAGTAACCTTTTCACACCTATTCCCTGTGAGATTCGACCCCAACCTTGTTGGGTTATTATATGTGACACCGACCGCCTTACACTATTTATTTATAGTGTAATTTGAGCGTATCACCAAGTAATTACGGTCCGTGAATTGGGACCCGCAAATTATGGTTATGAGGTGTAGCACCTCGGGAAAATACTTATATAAATCTTGAGGGGAAACGGTTGTTATTTGGTTGTTACATGTTTCTCCTTACTTTGTTTCACCAGATTGTTACCGTATTCAGCTCACTTTATGGCATTATTATTTGTTTTTCCTTGTTGTTAATTGTTGTTCCAATTCTTAACGCGAGTATCATAACATTATCCTTTCTATGTTTAGATTTGTAGTATTCTCTGGTAGTTTCATATCCATAGTTGTACAGGTTATTACATCTAGTATGTGTTTTGACTGTCCCTCGTTACTACTCCACAAAAGTTAGTCTTGATACTTACTAGTACCGATGTGGTATTGCTACTCTTCTACATATTTTTGTGCAGATCCAGGTACTTCAGAATTAGTTGATTGTTAGCTAGCTGATCGTGCATTGATGTGGTGGCTCAAGGTATACCTGTCGTCGCATTTGCAGGCTTCAGAGCCACCTTCTAATATTGTTCTTGCACATTTTATTTCTATTCCGAAACAGTTGTACCTAAAACATTTCTAGTGAACTCAGTAGACTTATAACTTGTATTGTCGATTTTGGGATATTGTATCATGCTGGGATTGTTGGCTTATTATAGAATTATCTGTTTCATGTTTAATAGATGTTTTGGTTAAATTCTATCATTAAAGTAAGTGTTAGGCATACCTAATCTTAGAGACTGGGTGCCATCACGACATCCAAAAGAAGGAAATTTAGGTCGTGCCAAGTTGGTATCATAGCTCTATGATCATAGGTGCTATGAGTCATAAGTGAGTTTAGTAGAGTCTTGCAGATCGGTATAGCTCTAGGTTCATAGGTTCTATGAGTCATAAGCGTGTTTAGTAGAGTCTTGCAGATCGGTATGGAGACGTCGTACTTATCTTCGAGAGGCTACAGATTTATTAGGGAAACTTCACTTCTTTCATTCCTATCGTACGAGTTTGAGATTTTGCCATTTTATTCTCCCATAGATGGTGATAATACGAGTTGCATTTACTGGCGGATGCCACTGGAGCAGGTGTTGCTAGGGTCCGGTGAAAAGGCATAGGCAGAGGTCGTGCCCGTTTTACAGCTAGAGCACCTACTAGACTTTAGCACAGTTCTTGAGCATGTTTGGTACATTGGCTCAGGAGAGATTGATTCTGGTTGCACCAGCTACTTCACGGACTGGGGGAGGATCTTAGACTCCCGTCGCCCCTACTCTAAATCAATAAGTCCACGTTGGATAGGTTCTAGGTGTCATGCTAGCACAACTTGTTGTTTTGATTCAGCCCTCAGTTAAGGCAACAACATCTGAGGAGAAACAACTTTGACTTGTGAGGTTCAAGAAGTATCACCCTCCTACTTTTAGTAGTTTGGCTTTAGAGGATGCACATGGTTTTCTAGAGGAGTGCCACCGTATTCTTTGCACCATGGGTATTATGGAGACGAGTGGGGTTGCTTTTACTACGTTCCATCTGCCAGGAAAAGTGTATCAGTGGTGGTGGGTTTAAGAGGAGGGTACCCCAGCCAACGTAGCATCACTTTTATGGACTCAATTTTTAGAGATGTTCTTGAGAGAGTTTGTTCCCCAGACCCTACGGGACGCATGGTGCACAAAGTTTGAGTAGCTGCGTCAGGATACAATGTCAGTGTCAGAGTATGTTGTTAGATTTACTGATTTGACAGATGTGCACCTGCTTTGGTTTCTACAGTTGGAGAGAGAGTCTACACTTTCATTGAGGGGCCTAATTAAGGTATCTTATTCACCATTGCTTAGAATTTGGAGACGTATTTTCCGTTTTAGTAGGTGGTAGAGATTGCTCGCAGATTAGATGGTATGCGGGGTCAGGAGAGAGAGAGGACACGGAGGCTAAGAGGCCTCGTGGACCAGGAGGATCTACTAGTCCATATTTTGGAGGTAGGGTACGTTGTGGTAGAGGTTTTATGGGTTCGCCAGTTCAGCTTGCACTTCTGACTTCGCACGGTGTTTCAGATATCCATGGGCATTTTGGGGGGGTTTACTTGAGTTCATCAAATTTTTGGGGTTTACTTGAGTTCATCAAATTTTTCATAGGATCTATTTTAAGTAGTTGTGGAATTAAATGCTTTTTCATGATTATCTGCAGCTAACGAAATTAACCCTGAAATTTCTTTTATATTTTCAAATGTGTATTCTAAGTATTTAATATCTTTAGTTTTTTGATATTCTTCTATATTTTTTTCTAATATTATTTTTGACATATTTATATGTTTTAGATTTTCTAACCAGTACTTAAAATATTCGTAACTATCAATTTTTGATTTGTTCATATTAATACTGAGATGTATACCTGTTGATACATATATCCATGGTTTCTATATTTCTCAATGTTATTTCTTTTCTGTGTTGATAACTTTCAAGTTTATCTTCATAAAATTCAATTTCATTTTCTATAGTTAATAAAGCTTTATTACGTAATTTATTATATTTAATAATATCTTTGCAGGTTTTAATATTGTATTTAACACAATCTATTTTTCTATTTATGTTACTGAGGTTTTTAAGAAGTTTCCATTTCTGGGTATTATAGAATCTTATATAATGAAAAGTGTTATGTTTCATTTATAAACAGATTTTATTAACTTGATATGTGATCATTAGTCTGAATATAAATCTAGTTCATATAGATCTAATATATCTATTTCATGTGATACAATTAGTTCCGTAAATGCTTGTTCCATTACATATATTATTTCAAAAGTAACTAAAATATCGTAAATTTTTCTTTTAACATCGTTATTAAGTCTCTTAAAGATATATAACATAAGTATTTTGTAGTCAATATTTTCTTCTAATAAATACGTGTGGTTGTTCATTCAGATTTTCTATTTATTCTTATCATGTGTTTACTACACATATTCCCTCTAACCTCTTTTTTTATCATAAAGTTTATCATATTTTAATAAGTTATACTGAACAATCTTTTCTGGTCACTACCATGTTTTTCATGCTTCAATCATTTACCCTAACAGCGCCTCAACTCTGTGTACTTCCCTAAACGGCTTCCTTGCCTACTGGTTTCCACTTTAGGATGGCATAGTCTGGGCTTAACTACTCTCAGCATTATTAGACAGGCAAACTTTCTCAAGATGTTCTTTATAACAGTACTATAATATGATAATCAATTATGATATTCAAGAGATTATAAGGAATATAAGAGTTTAGTTAAACATGATTATGAATAAACTTACCTGGTTTTGTAACTCGTTTGAAGGCTCCATAGCTGTATTAGATACTTGTAAATAACTCAGATATTTCTTAAGAGAGAAGAGAGAATATTAGAGAGAGAAGGTAAGGGTGAGGATCTCTGAGGATGTCCTTCCTTCCTCGGATTTACATTCTATATAAAGAAAATTAAAACGACTCTTACTGTTTACAAATGACTCATACTATTCATGAACGACCTTTACTGTTCATGATTATGACATATACTATTTACTTTATGACTCTTACTATTCATGAACGACCTTTACTGTTCATGATTATGACATATACTATTTACTTTATGACTCTTACTATTCATGAACGACCTTTACTGTTCATGAATGCGACTAGTACTATTTACTTTACATTATATGTTTCCAGTAGTTGTCTTCTTCTTTTGTCTTCTTGTTGATACCTTCATTCTAGTTGGACTTCTGGTACATAGTTATCATCTCCGTTGCACTTTGAACATATGTGGTCTGGATATTTGTGTCCTACTAGTTTGCAGTATCTTGTTAATAACTCGTTTGAAATAAATTCTTTTTTCAATGCTCTGGTAGTTGGTTGCATTTCTGGTTTTAATAATGATAAAATCCATTTCTGGACTTCATCCATATCTCCTTGTCGTAGTTCCTTCGAGTTGGCATATATCATCAACTGGTCTCTGGAATAGTAGCTCCAGATAGCATTTCCTTGTAGATAATTGTTAGCTAGTTCTTGAATAATAGTTGCTATACCAATTATTCTTTTATTAGCATAGAAACTTGGTATCTCCATTTTCTGTATCTCTGGTTGTTTCTCT
This sequence comes from Nicotiana tabacum, assembly GCF_000715075.1. NCBI lineage: Eukaryota > Viridiplantae > Streptophyta > Magnoliopsida > Solanales > Solanaceae > Nicotiana > Nicotiana tabacum. The sequence continues at coordinate 20,409,228 of NC_134085.1, forward strand.
ATCTCTTCTAGTATTATCATATCTCGTGTTAGTCCTATCTTTATCACCTGTATTATGGGTTTTATTTCATCATATAGTATTTCCGCTGGTGCTGTATAGAATTTGATGAAGAATAGGTTGCCTTTTGTAATTCTCTTGAAGGTGACAAATGCTTTGTATAGCTCTGGTATTCCAATTATTTCTTCTCCGTCATTAGTATATACTGTGCTAAGTAGTCCGTAGTTGTAACATGTTTTTACTAGGTTTGCTTTTGTTTTTGGCTGGGCTATAAGCCTATTATATCCCTGTAGTTTTTGGGTTACATAATCTTGTGTTGGATCTGTAGTGGTTGTTGATCTAGGGTTTAGGTTGAGAAATGTCTGGATTGTATATATATTCTCAATATATGTTTGAGTAATATGGTTATATACCTTTTTGTTGTGGTGTAGGCTATTAGCATAGGTTGAAGTTTGTGGGGCAATAACTATTGCTTCTCTTGGCTTTTTTGATGTAAATGGCTTATCAAATACGGTATTTAGGTTTACATTGATATGTGGCTTTTTGCTAACTTGTTTGCTTGTACCTGCAGCTGTATATAAAGCAACTGTGTTATGGGTTTTTTGGAGTTTCCCAACGTCTCCTTCTACCTCTGGAAGTTTAGAGTCTTCCGATCGACTTAGCTCCGCATTTTTATAGTCATGCTGCTGACTTTCTAGCTGTTGTAATCTTTTTCCCATACTCTCCATCTGTAAGGATAGAGTAGTAAGGATTGTAAATATGTCTTTTGATTCTTGGCTTTCATCTGTTTGGGTACCTTTGTCTTGATAGGTAGTCTGCAATAACATTCTTGTCAGTTCGTATTACTTCAATTGTAAATGTAAAATTTTGTATATTTAATACAAGTCTTCTTATTTCCTTTGTAGTTACTGAATCCTGTACTTTCCGAGTTATCCACCATTTTACTTGTGTATTATCTGTTCTTACTATAAATTTGTTATAAACAATATATGGCTCAAATGCTAACAAACATTTATATAATCCAAATAGTTCTTTCCTATTTATTTCCCATTTTAATTGTGGTTCCGTGTATGATCCGGAATAATATCTACAATGGTGTTCAATTTTTTCATTATCATATTTATATTTTAGAACTCCTCCGTAGCTATGATCACTAGAATCAGTTTCTACAATATATGTAAATTGTTTCTTTTCATCTGGAAAATATAGTTTTGGTAATTTTTTACACATATTTTTTATCTTCTGTATATGTATTTTATCTTTTTCGTCAAAATGATATTCTATGTCCTTTTTAATTTTTTCTGTAATGGTTTTAAGTTTTCTGCTAATTTAGGAATATATTCTCTTACTTGGTTAATCAATCCTAAAAATGATTGTAACTTCTTTTTTGTATCAAGTGTTTCATTCAAGTTAATTATTTTTTGTACTACATGGGTTTGCATTTTTATTCCGTTTTTATCTATTTGTATACCTAAAAATTCTATTTGATTTTTCATTACTTCTGCTTTCTTTTTACTTAAACTTATTCCTGATATTTCTACAATGTGTATGAATTTTTCTAGTAGTTTTATATGTTCGTTCTCTGTTCTAGAATATAGCAATATATCATCTAAATATATTATACAATTTTCTAATTGGTTGAAGTAATTATCCATAAAATGTTGATACCTACCTGGTGCATTTTTATATCCAAAAGGTAATACGTTCCATTCGTAAAATCCTTGTGGTACTGTGAATGCTGTTAACTTTTTAGATTCATCTTCTAGTTTTAAATGGTAAAATCCTGATTTACAGTCAAATTTACTAAAATAGTTATATCCTTGTATTTGTCTAATTTTTAGTATTTTATTTGGTATCGGATAATTATATGTTTTTGTTTTTGCATTTAAATTTCTATAATCTATAACCATACGGCTTTTTCCTCTTTTTTTGTTCACTATGCTTATTTACTATAAATGCTGGGCTAGTATGTTTACTATTACTTTCTTGTATGTAGTTATTATCTAATAATTCTTTTATATGCATTTTAAATTCTGTTAAATCATTAAAATTGTATTTTAAAGGTTTTTGTGTTATTATGCTATTTTCATCTATTAGTTCAATTTTTATTTTTGTTTGATGTTTTTCCCATCCTTGGAGTGGATTATCATTATATAGTAATTCTAGTTTATCTTGTAGTGGTTTTATTTTATTTATTGAGAAAATGATTATCTCTATATTATGGTTACTTTGTATTACATTTTCTAATTTTTGGGTAATCTTTTCACTTCCTTTAATCCAGGGTGTTGTTTTTCTTACTTTATTATTTACTCTTTTTGCTCCTAATTTTTGTTTACACGGGGTAGTAAACCACCAATGTGTTTTTGTTATAATATGTGGGTATAATTTATCTAAAAATGGCATTCCTAATAATATATCTTTATTTGTGAATTCGTAACTATATATTTCTTCTATGGTTAATATTTTATTCCATATTTGTATTTTTATATTTCTTGCTTTATATGTTATCATACTTCCTTCATTATTAAATCCTGTTACTACTATGGGGGTTTTTAGCTTTTCCCATTTACTTTCTGGTAAACAATTATGTCTACACATATTAGCTTCTGCTCCTGTATCCACCATAGGTGTATAATATCTATTATAATATCCTTCTACTATTATTTTGGCAAGTATGTATATCTTTGGCATTATATCAAAGTTCTTTTTATTATTATTTTCTTATTTTCACAACTTATTGTTAATTGCCTATCTTCTAATTTATATGGTTTGACTTTTTCTAACCATTTTATCCCTAGTGTGATATTTTTATCTCCTTGATATATTTTAAAATTTATTAATATTGGTATTCCTCCAATAATTAATTCTTTTTCAGTTGTTTCTTCGTTTTTTCTTAACGCTTTTGGTAGTTCTGAATTTTGTTGTTCTATTGTTACTATCTCTTGTTCTGGTATTAGTTCTCTTATAACATAATTCTCTTCCTGCCCTGTATTTATTAGTATTAAATATTTTCTTTGGTCCATTATTCCTGTTATATAAGAATGATGTGGGTTTATTTCTTCTATTTTTTGTTCTATTAATTTTTGTGGAGTGGTATAATTTATTCTTTTTGATGTACTTCTTGATGATGTTTCTGGCATTTCATTATTTATTCGTTTTGATGTGCTTAATCTTTCTTTTACTATTTCTAAATCTTCATCCATGTCTATTTCTGTATAACTATAATCATTGTTGTCTATAACTGATACTATTCTTTCGAATGGATTTTCTATTTTTATTTTATTTATTTTATTTTTAGCTGTTATCTTATGTTTTGTTGTTAAGACATATAGATTTTTACATCTTGCTGTGAATATTTTACTTCCTGGTGCTAATTCTATTCCAGACATTTTCCAGTATAATACTAATGATTTATCTATATTTTTATCATCTACTGCTACTGAATAGTTAGCACTTAGTATGAATTTAAATTTTTGGTATATTAAGTTACCTCTTACAGCACTTATTATACTCTTTTCTATAGGTTGTACAATCCTATCATCTGCCAAGTATATTTCTATAGGGGTATCTATTCCTTCCCTAAAACATGCTTTTATTAGGATCTCCGTTCCTCCTAAATGTACATATTTTATTGGATTTTTTTGCTTTTATATCTTGTATTTCTTTATTTAGTAGTCTTTTATTTAAAATTGGTATTTGTGCTTTACCTTTGATGTATTTACAATCTATTATATGTTCTCTTTGGCTTACTACATAGTATTCTTCTTTTTGTTTTTTAAACCAATTCTTTATTGTTGGTACTTCTAATATTTTGTCTATACTTAGATCCAATTCTTTTCCTTTTATTTGTTCAAATATATTAGCGTCAAATATTATTTTTTGTTCTGAAGATTGTTCATCTTGGTGTTCTTCTTGTTGTATAATTTGTATATCTTTTTCAATCATAATTTTCTTCATCTGACTCTTCTATATCCTTGTTTATTTCATTTTCAGAGAACTCATTTTCTGATATCTCATATATGCTGTCTTCACTGCTTAATTCATAATCTACATATTCTATTTGTGTATATTTATCATTATCAATTAGTATTTCGGTAATTTGTTTCTTCTTTGGGTTTTTTGGTAATTTACAATCTTTGGCTAAGTGTCCTAGCTTTCCACAATTATAGCAAGTACACTCTGTTAGTTTTTTCTTTTTCCTATATGGTTTTTTATGTTTATAATTTTTTACATAATATCTTCTTCTTGGTTTCCTATATTTATATTTTGAATATTTTGATTTTAATTTCTTTTTCTTTCCTTCTTTTTTGTAATATTTATCTGTGCAGCCAAATTGGGGTGCTATTCTACTTTTGCAACATGCCAAATTTTTTACTAATATTTTTTTCATTTTCATGTTTTCTTTATATTTTTCATATAATTCTATAAACCAGTTTTGTAGAAATTTTATCCTTGCTCCTAATGTATCTGCTAGTCCTGCTTCGTTCCAACTTTTTATTATTTTTGAGCTAAAGGGTTCTGGTAATTTTGTAAAATATAATTTTCTTATCTCTTTACTTTCATCTGGACTATATGTTCCTTTATAATAATAGTCTCTAAATGCACAAGTATATTCATCTATATAGCACATATTGCATATTGCTAATTTTGTCATTAAATTTCTATTTGTAATTTTTTCTTTATTTTGTTCTTCTACTTCTGTTGTCATACTACTAAATTCATTTCTTATTGCTATTTCATATTTATTTAATATATCTGTAACTGTTGTTGTAGTTGTACCGTCAAGTTTTTTATTACTTCTTAATGTGTCTAAGCTTTCACTTGATAAATTTTGTAACCATAATTTTACAGTTCCTATTAATGTTCTTTCTATATATCCTCGTGTTTCCGCTATTGTTATTTTATTATCTATTAGTTGTTTTGAGATATATCCTATCCATAATTGTATTGTTTTATTTATATCTGCTACACAATCTAGATCTAAAAAATTATATTGTTCAGTTATCTGTCTTGGTGCCCATTTCTTATTTAACCTTTTATCCCATAATGTTTTGTTTCTATCATAGGCATCATAACTTACTCTGTAATAGGTTGGGTTTAATTGTTTTGGATTTTTTTACTCCTGATGTGCTTGGTTTATCCTCGTTCATATCTCCTGTATTTATTTCTGGGTTTATTTTTATATTTTCTGTTTTCTCTATAAGTTCTGTGTATGTTTCACTTGTTTCTGAATAGTTTTCTCCTAGTTCTGTGTCTTTATCACTTTGGTCATTTATTTCGTTTATACTTATTTTTGATGGACTCTCCTGTACTTCTTCTAACTGTAATTTGAACTTTTCTATCTCATTTGTTAGTTTTAGTTCTTGTTCTTCTTCTTTACGTTTTTCCTTTTCTTTTAGTTTGTTTGCATACATCTGTTTTAGGGGGGTTTACTTGAGTTCATCAAATTTTTGGGGTTTACTTGAGTTCATCAAATTTTTCATAGGATCTATTTTAAGTAGTTGTGGAATTAAATGCTTTTTCATGATTATCTGCAGCTAACGAAATAACCCTGAAATTTCTTTTATATTTTCAAATGTGTATTCTAAGTATTTAATATCTTTAGTTTTTTGATATTCTTCTATATTTGATGTTTTATGGATTTCAACCCCATTTACCCCATTTCTGCTTCTTTATATCTTGTTCAGCTGTATTATGTGGTAGCAGGTTGGTTGGTTTGGGTTCGGAGAGGTTTTGGAGAGGTATGAGACACTTAGTCTCTTTTGAGTAAGCTTAAGTTGGAAATATCAATCGGATGTTGACTTATGTGTAGGAGGTCTCAGATGTGTATTCTGATGGTTCGGATAGCTTCGTTAGGGTATTTTGGGCTTAAGTGCATGTTCAGAATGTGGTTTGGAGGTCCGTGATTGATTTAGGTATGAATTGGCAAAAATGGAAATTTGACGTTTTCTGGTCGGTAGTGGAAATCTTAATATAGATGGCGGAATGGAGCTCCGGAAATTGGAGTAGGTTCATAGTGTTATTTTTGACGTGTGTGCAAAATATTAGGTCATTCGGAGGTGATTTGATAGGTTTCGGCATCGTTGATCGAATTTGAAAGATTCTAAGTTCTTAAGTTTGAATCCGAGGATGATTTGCTGTTTCGATGTTGTTTTGAGTGTTTCGAAGGTTGGAATAAGTTTGACTAGTTATATGTGACTTGTTCATATTTTTGGATGAGGTCCCCAAGGTCCTCGGGATGATTTCAGATGGTTATCAGAATGTTTGGAATTTGAGTTGTGCTGAAGATTTTGTTGTTCCTATTATTTCTGCACCTGTGGATTGGGGACCGCAGGTGCGAGGTAGACGGAAGTGGTTATGTAGTGCAGGTGCGGTTTGGTCCTCGCATCTGCGATGACCGTAGAAGCGGTCAGGCAACCGTAGAAGCGGAAATGTCTTTTAGTGAAATTCCACAGAAGCGGAGGATTTTGCGTAGGTGCTGCCCCGCAGATGCATTATAGGGACCGCATATGCAGAAGTGCTCGGAAGAGTGCATATAAAGGCTTCTTCGCAAATTTTTTTCATTCTTCACCATTTTTGGCCGGGATTTGAGCTTTGGACCGTGATTTTCAAGGGGAATCAAGGATTTTCAGTGGGGTAAGTTACTTGGTCTTTATTATTAGAATTTATGATGAGTTTTTCCATTGTTTAATCAAGAAATTAGTGGGATTTAAAGCCCAAAAATGGAGGATTAAGGCTTGAGTTTTGGAGTGCTTTGAGTGGTGATTTGAGGGGCCATTTAAGGTTCGATTTTAATGTTCTTGGTATGTATAGACTCATGGGAGGAAAAGGATTTTAGTGATGTGATTTTTATCGGAATCCGAGGCGTGGGCCCAGGGGTCGGGTTTTACCAATTTCGGGACTTGTGATATAATTTGATTATTTTCGTGTGGGATTTGTTCCCTTTGCATATATTGATGTTATGGTTCTGATTTTGGTTAGATTCAGGGCATTTGGAGGCCAAATCGTGAGTCAAGGGTATCGCGGACTAGAGTTTGGCTTGTCTTAAGGTAAATAACACTTCCAAACTTGGTTCTAAGGGTTTGAAACCCCATACTGCGTGTTCTACGAGTACTATTGAGGTGACGCCAATGCCAAGTAACGGGCGTATGGGCATGCACCGTGAGAGATACGGCCTGGATCATTCCATTGCATCGCTTAGTGACTCTTTTATTCTCATATCTGTGTTGTAATTATGTAATTATGTTAATGAGCTACAAATCATGTTAATTATCATGTTAAGGCTTCACGCCAACAATGTTCAGTCCCGAGAGGTCATTTTCTTGTTGTCATGTCATTAGCTTAATTTATATTCTATACTCAGTCTTGTTCATGCATATTATATCATGCCTTAGCCTTGATTATTGCTATTTGACATATCATATCATTGTTCGGGATAGTATCATGTCATTTTGAGCCCGTGTGTGTGAGAATAAAGAGTATTTATTGAGTGAGGCTGAGAGCCTGATATTGATTGACAATGTGGGATTGGGCTCGATGCCACAGTGAGATATTGATCATGCCTTTGCTAGTATTGATATAGCGTTTTAGCTAAGAGAAGCCCTTCCAGAGTCTTTACACCGCCCCAGTGAGAGCAGTTGATGATATTGAGGGATGGATCTCCCCTTGAATATGGATCTTGTCCAAAGTGTTTATATATGGAGATAGATCTTCTCCATAGGCTGGAATGGCCTTCCTCGGTACTGGATGACTGTTGTCGCTGATATGTATATATGCCGGGATGGATCTTCCCTGGGCCTTGATAGCCATATACAGTACCAAGTGGTTGTGAGTTTGCTATTGATATTATCTTGAGATGGATCTTCTCTGTAGGCTGGAGCGGCCTTCCTCAGTACTAAGTGATTGCTGTCAGAGTTGTATATATTCTGGGATAGATCTTCCCTAGGTCGTATGAGCCATATACAGTACCGAGTGGATGACCATTTGAGGCTGTGGGCACATGAGGCACTCAATATGGTGCATTTTATACAGCATGTGCATTGACATGTAGACGTAGCAGAATTACACTCATTTACCTTGTTCATACATGCTCTATTTTACTGTTCGAGCTATCTATTTAATTGAAATCATGCCTAAGTTTTTGTACATTATTTATGTTATCCTTGAGGAGGTTGAGTTCGTCACTACCTATCAGTCCAAAGGTTGAACTTGTTGCATACTAAGTTGGTGTACTCACATTACCCCCTACACGTCATGTGCAAATTCAGGCACTTTGGATCTAGTGGCGGATGTTTGATCGAGGCTTTTAACTTAGAAGATTTTTGAGATACCTGCATGGCGTTCGCAGGCCTTGGCTCTCCCCCTTACATTCTAGTTGTATTTGAGTTGTTTTCTTAGATATTATATAATACTATGTATTTTTCCTTAGATGCTCATGCACTCAGTGACACCCCAGTTTTGGGCTGGATTGTATTTATTCTTGGAATTTCTTATGTTTCAAATAGTTCTTTAAATGTTAAAAGCTCCCGTAAATGTTTTCAAACTTATTATTATCAGGTTGATTGTTGAGTTGAGGCTGGCCTTGTTTCACTTTAGGAGCCATTATGACAGGGTTAGTTCTGTATCATGACAAGTTTGTATTAGAGTCTAGGTTACATAGGTCTGACGTGTCATGAGCAGGTATGGTAAATTCTCGTGGATCGATACGGAGATGTCTGTACTTATCTTCGAAAGGCTGCAGAAGCTTTAGGAAATCCCACATTTTTGAATTCTTATCGTGCAACATTGATTCACCTTAAAATGTAACTCTTTAAATTCCTTTCACGCATTCGTATGCGCGCATGAGCGCTCGGTATCAGTTGTGCATCGGTGGCTTGTGATTCCCTGATCGAAGGCGAGATGTGATTTCTACGTGTTGATGTTGGGCCAGTTTGGAGGACTTGAGGATGGATTTTGCCGATATCTTGAGCACTGAGGCGTTGATTGTGTGGGCACGTACTTCTAGAATTATATGTTCGGTAGTGTCCCTATTAGTAGAAGTAATGTCCGGATGGCTATGTGATGAGGATGATGTGACTGCGAGATGTGTTCATATGATTTGAACGTGACGAGAATGGGTATGCTTGAGGGTAAAAGGAATTATTTAATGCTTGACTTCCCTCGTGATTTGATGTATAGCCTGAGTTAGGGTATCATGAAGGATCTTTTCATGTTGCTAGTTAGAGAGTGAGGTGGATTGTATGTCGCGATTTAAGTTCAGATTCAGGAGGATTTGGTGATTGCGTGATGATTATGCAGTGGAAAGGGTATAAAGAGAAGTTAGTTTTAGGTGGAGCAGGTGGGTTATCTCCTGCGGAGTGTTCTCATGTAGTGTGAACCCTATGTTGTTTGTTTAAAGTCCTCTTTAACTAGTAAATTATATGTGTTGCGGTTGGAGTTTGGATCGCATATGCGAGTTGTCTTGACTGTAACGAGGGTGAATGTGACATTTGCAGATGATTTGAAGTACTAGATGGTTTGTGGTGCACTATCTTATGAAGGGTTTAGTTAAACCTCACTACGGTATTATGACAGAAATAGAGTATGGGCATTATGAGTTTTTGCGTGTTTTGGTCTATGGCTTTGAGCAAAGTGGGGGAGTCTACTATTGTTTAGTTGATTGCACTGTTATGTTTTGCATCAGTTTTAGTTTGAGGTATACTAGTGAATCAGTTGTGGCTTGTAGGGTTTGAGATCGAGGATGGCTTGAGTAAAGGGAAATTTGGATAAGGGTTGTGTTATGCTTTGTGGGTATATGAGAAACGTTGGATGAATTAGTTGTTATTGTAGGGGATGTAACGGGTATTGAGTAGGAAATCACTCGGTTGCTTAGAAGGATCGGTTACTTCTTTAGGTATTGCTGATGCGGCACAAGTTGTTCATGTCGTTTGATCAGCGTAATTGAAACATGAGTAGAGTGGATGACTCTCAAGAAGGTTTTAATGGATTCAAGACTTATATGTAATAACTGGAGATTTTCAAGAGGCGTATTTGGCCAGAAACTGAGGTTTACATTGGAGGGTGTCAAGACTTGTCACATTTTTATATCATTATGGATTCTACATATCAGTATTAGGAAGGTGAAGGTAATGGCTTTAGATTCGCAGGAAGTCTCTTCAGGATAAGTATTTGATTATGGTACATTTGGGAATATTTAAGAGAGTCTTCAGCGGCTTATGAGCCTTAGACGGTGCGATTTTGATGCTTGAGTCTCGTGTGGTGAGTTCGGGTTAAGAATTGCGGTATTATGTCAATGGAAAATATCAATTTGAAGGAAATTTAGAAGTAACTTGGATGAATAGGATAGCTTGGTAGTAGACCGGATCGGCGTGGTAACGGATATGATTAGTTCTTTGGGTACTTATGAGGTAATACGTTTCTACAGGTGTTTCATGGTAAAGCTCTTAGGTTTTGATGGTCTGTGTAGCTTGGTTGAGTTAGAGGATTCAGCTTGGACGGTTTAGTTTTGTGGAAGTGGAATTCGGAGAGTTCGTAATGGTTTCTATCATGGTTATAGATGCATATTTTCTACCGGCTTGAAGAGCAAGTGATGTATAGCATTTTTCTTCTAAATTGGATCAAATGGGAAAGTTCTTGGCTAGTGAAGTACGTAGTTGCTTGTGGCTCGGAAGGGATTGTGAAGTTCACATATTTGTCATAGGATATCATGGTATATGCGCTATGTTATGTAGGGTTGAGATTGGCATGTGAAAGGTCACCATTCAGTTATGAGAGGAAGGCATAAATTCTTAGGCAGTAGGCAGTTTCAGATTATTAGGAAAATGATGTTGCTAATTTGTATGGCTTTATTAGGGCATGCATTTTAGAAAGTCAATGTGATTGAGTTAATAATACATCACTGATATTGTGGAAATCTCTTGTTTGATCGACTAATGATATTTGAGTTTGCTTGGTAGGATAAAAGAATTTTAGGAGTATCCCTGATAAAAAGATTGGATATTAGAGGTGTGTTATATATTCGAGCGGTGGAGTTGGGATCAGATATAGTTATTTGTACGCTCTATGGATTTGGGGACTGGGAGTTCTCATAAACGGGTTATGTTGTGGTTATGGACCACGTATATCGTTCTTATGTGGCGACTATCGGGGGTTTGGACACCCAGGTGGATCCTTTGTTGCTTAGCATGTTCAATTTTGATGTCATCTTGGGTATGGACTGGTTGTCTCTATGTCGTGTTATTCTGGATTGTTGCGCTAAGTCGGCGACGTTGGCTATGCCGGGAATACCACTGATTGTGTGGCGAGATTCGACGGATTATGTTCCCAGTAGAGTGTTTTCATTTTTGAAGGCCCAGATGATGGTTGGGAATAGGTTGTCTTTCTTATTTGGTCTTTGTGAGGGATGTCAGTGCAGAGACTCCTACCATTGATTCGGTTCCGGTGGTGAGAGATTTTTCCGGATGTGTTCCTGCTGTCGGGCATGCCGCCTGACAGGTTTGTTGATTTTGTCATTGATTTGGTGCCGGGCACCGTATGGTATGGCACCGGCAGAGTCAAAGGAGTTGGAGGAGCAACTTCAGGAACTCCTTGATAAGGGGTTCATTGGTACGCCAATATGGATGTGTGTTCTGCATCGAGTCGACTTTGTTGACTCCGAGTTGCTATTATTGAGGGATGTGTTGATTCGATTGTTATTGAGATTATTAGCATTTCTATGATTACCTTTCCGTGTTGCGGGCGTTATGAGTTTTTGGTTATAGGCACATATGGTGTGGTTCTATTGGGGTCGTATACTGGAATACGAGCGGGAAGAGAATTGAGTATTGTTCGGTGGATGGCGTATTAGTTGTGTCATTTGGAGTTTGTGTGGTGTTATGTCATTTGCTTCGCCATAGTTATGATGATTTGCTTTTGGTTATAGATAGTAAATTGTGCGTGGTTGTTGATTTTGAGCATAGTGACTCGAGGTGTTTCATGTGGACCGGTGTTCGGATAAGGCCGCGCATTGTAGCGAGGTTATGTAGAGGTATGATCCTTTAGGTTAGATTCGTGTGTTTTGGTTCTACAATGTGTGATGGGTTCTCAGTATTGTGTTGTGGTGGTACTGATGTGCTTGTGGTACAGCTTTCTCCGTGGAGTCACTTTTTCATGATTTGAGTACATTTGGACTGTTGCTTATTGGTGCGCGGGTCGCACGGGTTATGGATCTAGATTGGATCAATATGTCATGTCACCAGAGTAGTCGTGTTAGATGAGATGAGGTCATTGAGATTTAGGATGAATACTATCAGATTCGATTTCTGCATGTTGGAAGGATAATGTCAGGATTTGGCTTTGAAATTTACTATGGTTCTTGCCAAAGGAGAGGGAGCTTCATGAATGGTTGATCTAAGAAATGATTATGATTCTATGTGTTTCTTTCATCATTGGAATTATATAAAAGTGCTAGAATGAAACTTTTGTATGCGGTGAAATCAGGGAATCCATTTCCCGCCATTAAGATATATTCGGAATGTCATGACAGCATCTCGAGGTTGTGGGATCATGATCTGGCTCCCTATCTCGAGGGTCATTCGCGGCCCTGCAGTGGCTCCGAGGTTAAAGGATCTGTCTATGGCCCAGCAAAGGTTATGAAGACGGGGGACTCCCGAGGAAAGCAGCTAGAATAAATAGGCTCTGGTGTCTTGTCTAGCCGTCCCATCCCCGTATCATTACATTTAATGCACTCTGTACCATACTGTCTTCCCTCGCCTATATAAGGGGAACCCATACCATTTTGTAAAGGGCTAATGTTGCTCCATTTCTCCACAAATGCAATAATATCTCTATCTCTCTCTCTCTCTCCCTTTTCATCTAAGTTGTTCCTTCTCACTGGCCCGATGCCGTTTTAGCATTTATCATTCTCTTATTTGTTCTTCACTACTTTGCTCAATATTGGTAACATAGCGCCTTGCTCGATCATATCTCTGCCTGCTATCCCATCCTCGAGTGCCCTCGATAGCTCGATCTTGGCTCGAACCTTGGCCCCGAGGTCCCTGTCGACCGGCTTGGCATTCGGGCAATAGGCCCCTTCGATTTGATTACTGTCTCGTTTTAGCTTGCATTTCATCATTATACTTCATGATCTTAGCATGGACTGCTCGAATAACTAGCTCAGGAATAGATCACGTATTTTTAGAGTCCCATTTACTAATTTAATTGTTGTTACCATTTTCATAGTAAACAGTTTGGCACTTACCGTGGGGCTAAAAATAATAGTGATTATTTTCTTGCTGGTTTCGTCACACAAACGCACATTATCTTTCACACTTTTTTTTTGCCCAAGATCTTTTGATTTCAGGTTAATGTCCGGCTCGGTAAGCAAAATCGAGAATGACTACCTCGAAAATCACAGCGAAAATAGTATGGCTGCTCCATAGGTTGGCGCGACACCGCAGGACCCCGACAAAGCATTTGGATTGATTCAAGCGGACGCGGGCTTGCAAGGCGCGCAATAGGTCAACGAAGCCTCGCGCACCAATGATAGCATACAACGTGTTGACCAACAGGAAGCTAAAAAAACCCCGGCCCGGGTAGAACATGAAGTTAGTCTTCATTTTAATTTTGAAATGTTGCAGGCACGACAATTGGTTATCAATCGATTGCAAAGTCGCCCGGAAAGTCCTAACGCAGTAGGGCCCGAGAAATCAAGTAACAACAGATCAGTAACCGACCCTGCCGCAGTGAGAATGCTTGGGAATCTCTTTGAAAGGATCGAATCAGGTTCGTGGAAGCTCTTACAGCAACCATCTCCCGAGGAAATGATCTCGAAACTCGCTTCACAGAAATCCGGAACGCCGAAACTCCCTAGGTACGACAGGACCTCGGATCCCTACGGGCGCACCACCACTTACGCATGCTCATTCAGAGGTAGCGACCTCTAAGATGGTGAGTTCGAGAACAATTCGTTGAGGAAGTTCGAAGAAACTCTCTCGAAAGAAACCATGACACAATGCCACCACGTGGCACCTGACTTACAGACTCGCTTACCATAATAGCGTGGTCAACCATGGAAGCACGCACCGATGCCATCAAAGCAGTACCGAGAGGGACCGATACACCTGAGGCCGAACGAAGGATAAATAAAATATTGCGGGAAGCCGCACCCCGTTCCGTGATAAGATGAATGAGTTTGCTCTCGGTTTCGGATGATCGGGCAACACAGGCCTTCACCCGAAGCCTAAAAGAAGTATGCCCAATGACTCCAGGGAATATTCCTAAAGGACACCCTTGTATCCAAGGAAAGGGACACCGAGTCTTCGCCTCGGCCTCGTATTAACGCGTTGGTAACCCCCTCCCTCATTTAACCTATTTCAAATAAAGCATATGTTTATGAGTACAGGTGGTTCGATCAACTATACCGACGTTGTCAGGCCAAAGCCAATAGGGCGGTTCAGACTAACGAACCAAATCACTCCCACACTTTGAATCTTTGATGGATTCTAGACTCTGATCGCCACAACAATCAGGAAGGTCGGGCCCACCTGAGCTCGGGCTGAGATGAGCTCGGGGCTGGAACACCGAGCCCGCAAAGCACGAACATTTTATTCAGATGACAACGGGCACACCGTCCGGAGGAGACTTCGACCCCACTAAGCCAAAGGGATGAAACCCCACATTTGTTAGGACTAAAGTATTCGACAAGTTGCTTCAAGCAACAAGAGAAAATCCCTCGCCATATGACCCATCGCCGGAATCAATGCCTCCGCCCTCGAAGGGATCAAAGGGTAAGTAGAACCACATCTTCGGCCAAGCCTAGTTGAACATAGCAGAAGGCTGTATCAGGGCTAACGCCTCGAAACGTCACCTACGCATCCTGCAGCAAGGAAGAACTAACCTATATGCAGAAAGTTAGCCGAGGCATTCAGAAGTTCTGAACTCCACTCGGAGATCTGAGGTCTCTGTGGGACCCGCCGAGCTCTCTTTCCTCGACCGAGTTTCCAACCTAAAGAAGGTCCTGCCAGCAAGATTATTAGCAGAGTAGCATACCCCCAAAAAAGGATCCGACGATATCGCAATCCTTTCTTTTATAATCAGACGGCGTGTGATGACCTCCTCTTAAGGACATCATCCCCTCGTAAGGGCCAATAAATGGCAGGCTATGTTTCAAAACATAATCATGTAAACAGGTCAGATGATCAGAGGATTCGCGCCTATGCGGGCAGAGCTCACAACAACGGGGCAATATGTATTTTCAACATACTCGCAGCAAATGCTTCTCCATCGAATGCATCCCGAGGTACTCAGAGACTTAGCAACGACAATTCGACACCCGCGCGACCCTAGGGTCGGAACTCCGGGTTCATCAATCCAATGCAAGGCAACACCGAGCCCACGAGAAGAAGTCTTCAAGCTTAAACAAACTCAATGACTCGGAGACTATCGTTAATCGCCATACGATTGGAAAACCCGAAACTATAAGACCCCTAGCGGGCAGCCTCGGCGTAACCAGATCTATTCTACATTACACAAATTGTAAGACCTCAATAGGCATGACAAACTGTAAGACCTCAATAGGCCTGACAAACTGTAAGACCTCAATAAGCATGACAAACTGTAAGACCTCAATAGGTATGACAAACAATAATACCTCAACAGGAATGAAAATCCCGAAGTTTAGGCTATACACCGCATTTGTAAGAATCCCTAAAGGGCATACCCTCGATGTAAACACCTAAACTATCACTTGGGATCAAAAATGGCTACGACCAAACACATATGACTATGATCAAAATGGCTGATACAACCAAAATAACGTGACTCGGGGACGCTCGACTGTCGCTAAAAATCGCAGGCCACTACTCCGAATATACTTCGAAAAGAATCAGTTCAAATAGGCTTCCCTCAATAGGCAAAAACGAGCTCCGACCATGTCGGCTCCGAATCGCAAGAGCATCGATCTACTCGACCTACGAGCTATGAACCTTACGATGTGATCGAAACATCGCCGACAACAACTTGAAATCGAGGTTCCTCTCGAACCAATGACGGGTCAGGAAAAAATACTATAAAAAGACCTTAAAGAGTGGAAACAGATCCTACAAAAAAGCCCACAGGCAAAAACAACGTAAGAGCCATTGTCGCCAGCTAAAAATTCTTAACAACTTGAGGATTAAAATGAGCTCGAATCGTAACCTGATTCGGAGAACGGATCCAAAATAGTTAACTAAGCAAGCCTACGGGCCTCATATTGAAAGGTTTCCACGACCAAACAGCATAAGAGCCATTGCTGGCATCTAAAAAAATCTTGACAACTTGAGGATTAAAATGAGCTCGAATCGTATCCCGATTCAGAGACCGGATCGAAAATATTTAACTATGCAAGCCTCCGGGCAACATACTGAAGGGTCTCAACGACCAAGCAGCATAAGTTCCATTGTCGCAATTAAAGTTTGAGTCGCAACACGACTCGGAGACTGGACCCGAAGTTGTTGAAACAACGAAACACCCAAGGGCAGGAAATAAAAACTATCATCGCCAGCCCCAACAAATGCAAAACTCGAGGGTATATTAAGCTCAAGTCGTATCCCAACTCAGAGACTAAACCCGAAGACAGTTAAAACATGCAAGTCTAAGGGTAAACCCGGCATCGAATCGACCCAAAGGAAACTCCAACAAGCAGAAATACAGAAGATACAAATTGCGGGGTTTCCCCTCTTATTACTACTTATTGATGACGAAGCGCAACCTCGGCTTGCGTCGTATAATGAAAGCTATATATACACAACAAAGAAGGCAGAGAATATTTATTCCCCCTTTTTTTTCGGCAGTTACGGTCTGGCGGTCTCCTCCTCATCATCCTCATTATAGGACATCAAGAACTTGGCATCGAACTCCTCTCATTCTGCTTGTTCGATCTCCTCCGAAAGACCAAATCCTCTGGAACGAATCTTCTCAAGGGTCTCTCTCCGGGATTTGCACCTCTCGTACTCCCTGCTATTGTTTGCATGATCAACGGTCTTCTTCAGCTCGGACTTAGCGGCAGTGGAACTCCTTGAATGAGCCGCCGTTTTTTGCCTTGCCCTGGTATTATTCACTACAACCTCGGCCCGGGGATTCACCACCCCCGTTTTTTCCTGTTGATAGCTCGAAAAAGAGTCTCGCGATCATCTTCGCTCGAGTAGACTCATTCGCACAGGCCGCCTGAACTTGTGCCCTAAGAACGGATGTCACGGCCTGAGCCCTCTCTTTGGCCTTAGAATAGGCACTAACACGCACTTGCATCTCAGCAAATTCACGTTTGGCTTTGCCCACCTCGCCCCAGAGTTGTTCCAGCTCATCCGCCTTGTCCTTTAACTGAAATAGCAACATGTCAAAGACGGCAAGACAAAAAAGGGAATACAAGTCAGCATAAAATACAGAATACCTGTTTTTGCATGAGGGCCTCCCGGGCACAACTTCGGTCCACCCCACGTCATAAAGAAATTAGCTCACTTTCCTTTGCTGCACAGAGAAGTTTGAGGGATTTTTCCCTTTCTCGAGCCTCCCGCAATGGGGCCTCACAACGAAGCAATTATGCTTTGAGCCTATCAAAAGCTTGAAGAAGAAAGGTCAGGTGTGTAAATGGATGAAAAAGGACCACGGGGCTAGAACATCCCAACTGCGACCGAAAACTCACCATAAGGCCAAGACGATGAGCCTCCCTGAGGGGCGAAGCAACGTACGATGGTGCATCAATTTGGAAAGCTTGCCGACTGACCCAATCACTTCCCCTCAACCGTTACGGAGAAGGCACCCCACCACAATCCTTCTCGCACCACGGAGCACCTCTCCTTTTGCCAGCTCTCTATGATCCCTGGGCCAACAATCTCTCCTCCTCCCTCGGTGAACCCAGTCTTGCCTCGAATGAACTCCGGAAACCTGCGACAGAAGAATCGGGCGAATCAGTAAAAAGGAAGTTGTACTTAAAAAGGGGGGGGGGGAACTCTAGACACCTACCTAAGTGCTTTGCCTCCCATCTCCCTTTTGAAATATCTCGCCACTGGCGCCTATTATGAGCTCAGCAAGCTGCCAGCCTATGAGACCATTCAGCTAAATCAGGTACCTCACCGGGAAACCAGTGAGTTGCTATAAACAAAGGACAGGAAGACATCATTATGGGGCCAGCCTCATATGAAGAGAAAGACAGTTCGAATAGAGTGCTTACGTGTGGAGTTCCATTTCTCAGGTAACGATAACAATTCGCTAGGATAATGTCAGTCATCCAAACTCGAACAAACTAACTCATCCATCTACGATCCTCATCCTCCTCGATGCCGATTTTAAAAGCTCGAGTGGACCTACGCTGAAGAGAAAATAGGCCCAGGTATTGTGATGACTGGTACAACCTTATGTGGTGACTGAGCGTAAACTCTATCCCAACCTTATCAGCAAAATATCTTATCGACTGCACTATCCTCCAGAGAAAGGGATGAACCTGGGCCAATGTTACTTGGTACCTTCTACATAAATCAAGCACAACTAGGTCCGGGGATCCCGGCTTGAGAAAATGGGTATATACGCTCAAGAAACCCTCAACATACGTCATGACCCTCTCCTCGGTGGAAGGTATTTGTATAATCATGCCTTCCCCCCATTCGCACTCTTTCTTGATCACCCCGAGGTTCTCCTCCCTCACCGATGAAATAATCCTCAACACATGCTCCCGATGGCCCAGAACATTGGGAGGCTTCACCGATGAGGCGACCCTTTTCGGAGTAGCACACCTCGGGCCTCGTTCCCCCGAGCATCGGGGGCAAGCTATTGGAGCCGACCAAAGGTGGGGCACGAAAAGGACTCCCCTTTGTCCGAGGATCAGGTGTCGAAGCAGCGGCCATGACTACGGCAGAATAAGAAGAAGAAGAAGAAGAAGAAGAGGAAGATACAGGCAAAAACTTCCAGGAGCAAAGAAGTGGAAGGACTCGCACAAAGCGCCTGGCTCTGCAGATGAGATAGGCTTATCAAAGATTGCAAAATCGCCGCTTGAAGGGCGGATATACAAATATATAGGGGCCATGCAACAACTGCTCAATTTCCCAAGAAGGCCAATTAATTCTGGCCGCGTTAATGTCACCTTTTTCCTTGGTGAGTGCACTAGAAGAATCATCTCAGGCTCCCACACAACTCATAAAATCAAGGGACCTCGGGAGATCCCCTACGTCGCAAATATCGGTTCGGAGGAGCTACCAACTCAACCTCGGGACATGGCTAGTCTCGTGGACCCTGGTCCGTCCTACGAAAAGGCTCTAAAGGGCCGATGCTCGATGCTCGGAAGCAAAAAAAGGAGAAAGGGAAAGCAGCAAGAAGGACTAGCAGAATAAAAGCTCCTTTCGTACATTGACAAAAAGGAAAAACACCTTTACATTATTCTTCTCCCAAGAGGGAGAACACATGGAACAAAAAAGAAGGCATACAAAAAAGGTCTCGGAGACTACTCCTTGCCCCGATCATCTTCACCCCCATCGGTACACCACAGTGGTACTCAGTAAGTGCCAAGCCTAACCTCGATTGGGTAGTGACAAGGAAGGTCAGGGCCCTATTGAGTTAAATAAAATATATAAGGTATGGCAGAATAAGGTAAACAGTACAGTTGAAAGCTAACGATAAGAATTAAATACAGGAATATAAGGAACTCAATAACTAAAATAGAGGCAAAAACAATCACATGGAGATACCATTCTCACAAGGATAATAATCGGGGATCTCTTAGTATCCTGAGGATCTCTTAGTACCCTTACTATATGCCAGGTATCTCTTGGTATCCCGAGGATCTCTTGGTATCCTCAGTATATGCGAGGGATCTCTTGGTATCCAGAGGATCTCTTGTTATACTCAATATATGTTGCAGATCTCTTGGTATCCCGAGGATCTATTGGTATCCTCAATATACGTGCTAGGGATCTCTCGGTAACCTGCACCTTCACTCAAATAATATATAAGTGCAGGGGATCTCCTAGGATGTCATCACGTAATCCCAAAGTAAAACACGCAGCAACAACACAAGGAATACTCAATTTCGTACCAAGTAAAACGGGTAATTCTAACCTAACATGCTTCCCATAATGAAATTAAGGCAGTTTAAGAAAAAAAAGCAATTAAGTCAATTAAACATGCTTTTTCTAAGCTAATAACAGGCTTAAATTGCAAGTAGTGTAAAATAGTAAAAAGGAACACAATTGAAATTACTTAAAAAAACTGAATTTTCAACAATTAGCTTAAGTATGCACTCGTCACCTCACGTACAAGGCATTTTACTTATCAAATATAACAAATCCTAAAGGGAAGGTCCCCCACACAAGGTTAAGCCACTTACCTTGAACTAGCTCAAATCAATCGGAAACCACGCTCTTGCAAGTTGTACTCGATTCCAAATGGCCCAAATCTATTCAATTCAATTTCACAATGTAAATACCAATTTAAGTAACTAATTCTACAAAGAAATTATAATCTAAAACGTAAAATTAGGTAAAATGACCAAAATGCCACTTGGGCCCACATCTCGAAATTGGGTGAAATTCACATTTCCAGAAACCTCACACTCTCACGAGTTCAATCATACCAAAAGTACAAAAATTGGACCTGAAATGGTCCCTCAAATCATCACTAAAATGTCTCTAATTAGTCAAGCCCTAACCCCCAAATTGCCACTGATTTTCCTTAATTTTTCGTGCTTATAGTGAAAAAAAAATCACTCCAATAACGAGTTTAGAGACCAAAGACCTTACCCCATTGATCTCCTTTGAAAATCTCTCTTGAAAATGTTCCCCAAGCCTTATTCCCGTTTGAAAAGAGATGAAAAATAGTTCAAATATGTGAAGGCAAGAATTTATATGTTTCTGCCCAGCTAATCCGCTTTTGCAGTCCGAAAATAACGTCGCATCTGCGATAATTCACTTAAGGCACCAGGCCGCATCTGCGCTTCTTCAACCGCACATGTGGTCTCGCAGGTGCGCCCATACTACCGCACCTGCAGAAACTGGCTTCCAAGCACTTCGCCGCATCTTCATCTCCTCAAGCGCTTCTGTGATCACGCACCTACGGTCCCCAATCCACGGGTGCGATTATGACAGAAGTTCAGCAGCTGAAGCTGCTCAAACAAATTCCAAATTCTTCTAACAACCATCTGAAACCATCTTGAGGCTTTGGGACCTCAACTAAAGGAATCAACAAGTCTAATACCACTGTCCAAACTTATACCAATCCTTAAAACACCTAAAACAACATCAAAACGATGAATCAACTGTGGATTCAAGACTATGAACTTCAAAACCCTAAAAATACGCTTTCTATCAAAATGTCTATCAAACCTCGTCCGAATGACCTGAAAATTTTGCACACACGTCACACTTAACACTATGGAGCTACTCCAACTTCCAAAATTCCATTCCGACCTTCGAATCAAAATCTCACTATCGAACCAAAAACTTCAAAATTTGACCTTTCGGGATTTCAAGACTAAATTAGCTACGGACGTCCAAAACACAATCCGAACACACCTCTAAGCCTGAAATCATCCAACGGAGCTAAATGTTGATACTGGAACCCCCGTCGACCAGGATCCTGGTAATGAAGTAGTCCTCGCATTGAACAGAGATGTGTAGTGCTTTGTTGTGTCCCAACCCTTCAGGTGGTAGCTCGTCCTCATGCAATGTGATATTATGACTTTCTAGAAATTTTCCTACCATGTTAGCTATTTCCCCACTAGTGATGTTGCTTGGTACGTATTCCTCGCTCAGTACCCTTAGCAGAGCACTCTTGTGTGCCTCAGAATTTTGTAGCAAAGCAAGAATGGAGTTTTGGGCCTGCGTTTTGTTCAACTAGTCGATGACCCAGTATTCCTTGGCCTGTATCTTTCTCCAAAGATCATCTGGACCTGTCTTAATAATAGGTGGTCGGTTGGAGGCTTGCTTGATTGACTCGGCTAGGTGTTCCATGGTATAAACCCTACTACTCATCGTCATACCTTGTGCGGCAACAATATCTTCGAAGCTGACCTTGCCTTTCCTCCTTGCCTCGGCTGTCTAATCCCATGGTATAGCCTTTGTATGGTATGGTGTCATGGTCGACATCGCCACTGGGATCGGCGTGGATATCATTACTCCGAATGGAGCCTGTGCTTTGGGTGGTAAAACTGCAACTTCAAATGGTGTGGGTACATTTGCCGAAGACACGAATTAGACCTCAATTCGCGTCGGTGTCTTTGCAGATGGCATTGTTTCAAACTCAAGTGGCACAGGCATATTTACCTCAGCGTCCCCGGATGGCTTAATCTAGACTATGATTGGATTAAGAGTAACTATTGGCTTCTTTGGGTCATCACCTTCTGCGATCAACCCTATTGATCCCTCGGGATCCCAATCATTCTCTATTTCAATCATGTGAACCCCTCCACCCTTATGGTCTAGCAGAGGGTTATTGAGAACATTCGGAGCGAGTTCTTTTGCCACAATAATCTTGTTATCGATCAAGGACTGGATCTTGTCTTTCAAAGAACGACATTCATCGATGGTGTGTCCCTTCATGCCGGAGTGGTATGCACGTGATTTGTTTTGGTTTACCCACTAATAAGGGTTCTCAGGAGTTGCATCAGGGATGGGGGTAACATAACCAGCAGCTTTGAGTCTCTCGTACAACTGGTCAATAGGTTCAGCAATGGCTGTATACTTTTTCGGAGGTCTACGGTTAAAATTTGGTCAAGGTCTAGGGAAGTTTTGGTGTGTAGGAGGTGATTGATAGTGGAATGGTTGAGTATTGTAGGTTTGATAGTCATGTGTGGGTTGGGAATATCTGGGAAAAGTAGGATGATATGTGGGAGGTAGAGGTGATTGATAAGGTGGCAGTAAAGCTTGGTAAGAGGGTGACGGTGCTTGGTAGTTCGAAGTTGGTTGATATGTAAGTGAAGGTGTTGGGTAAATTTTGTATTTTATAGGAGATTTAGTTCTCTGTGCAACCATTACGGCTCATACGTCCCTTTTCTTGGAAACACCACCTGACTGCAAGGCCTTATTTGTAGCTTGCAAGGCCTCAAAGTTTGTAACCATACCACTTTTGATACCTTCTTTAATCCTTTCACCAAGTTTGATAATGTCAGAAAATTTATGGTTGTCGATCATCATTAGTTGTTCATAATATTGTGGGTCCTGAGCTCGGACAAAGAATTTGTTAATATGTTCCTCCTCTAAGTCAGGCTTGAACCTTAAGAGCTTTGGACCTCCAGTGAGTAGCCTACTCGCGAAATGTTTCTGCAGGCTTCTTCTTTAGATTTTGAATATAGAACACATCCGGTGCATTCTCTGTGTTAAACCTGAACCTGTCCATAAATTCAAACGCCATGCGTACCAAGCTTGACCACTTATTCGGATCTTGGCTGATGTACAATGACATCGCATCTCCTTTCAGACTCCTCACGAACAGCTTCATGCGGATTCTCTCATCTTTCCCTACTCCAACTAGCTTGTCATAATATGTTCTCAAATGGACCCTTGGATCACCTGTACCATCAAACATTTCGAACTTCAGAGGTTTGTACCCCTCGGGCAGTTCAACATCGGGTTGTATGCAAAGATCTTCATAGTTCAGCCCTTCAATTCCCTTGCTTCCTTCAACGCCTTGAATCCGGCTAGTCAATTTCTTAAGTTCCTCAGCTAGGTTCCTGATGAGCAAGTCTTTATCATCAGACTCGAGTGTGCTTGAGATAAGTTGGGCGGAGTATGGCATGGTCTCCACCTAGATGGGGGTGTTATGATGGGTATGAAAATGGTCATTTGTAGAGTGTTAGAGTTCTGGGATGAGTAGCAGGGTGTTATTTGGGGTGTGAAAGGTATTGCATTGGGTCTTCGGTAGAATAGTGTCATGAGCGGGATGATTTTGTCGCTTTGGGATATTTTGAGGTGCTGTAGGTTTTTGAGTATTGGGAAAGGTGATATCCAGGGTGCTGAGGGAAAATGACAAGCTTGCCAGATTCCGAATCTGATCGAGTTCTTCCTTGAATCTCAGCAATTTTTGTTCAATTTGGGATACATTTTTCTTAGGAGCCTCAGTACCATGACCATTAGTGGCCTCTACCCGTTCAGTTGCATTCTCCTTTCTGACGTTGTTCATATCTTCCATCTTGCCCTTGTTCTTGTTTTTGACTAGACTAAGAGGAGGAGTGAGTTGAGGGTCCCTGGATCTCGTAGAATAGTATTATGTTGCCAGAGTGGACGAACTAACCTTTGGGGAGGGGAATAATGAAACAAAAGTAAAAAAAAAAAGGTAACAAGTTAGTGAGGATCATAAATAAGTATTGCAATATTGAAACACATAGTGCGGGAATGTAAATTGTGTCCTAATTTGGGGACCTCTTTGTGCCCGATGTAGGCCTAGTGACAAATTGTTTTGGAGAAATTAGAATGCTAAATGCCTCATTTTATTGATAGAAAATAAGACGAATCCCAAATTGACACTAAATAAACTGGAAATAAAAAGTCACTAATGGCCATTGGCCTTATTACATTTATAAAGCGAAAAAGATAAACTCCTATCTACTTGGTCCTAGAAGGACCTTCCTCAGGTTGAATGCTCTCGTTGATCAAATCCTCCAGTTCTCGTAGGTTTACTAATAAAAATGCCTTTGCCAGGTGTTCTCCTTCGTTTCCCTCAGCGTACTGACAGTCAGTGAATCTTTTCCTCACTTTTCCTTCCAATTCTAGCAGACTATATTCCAGATATTCAAACTTTTCGCTAGATTTGGCGGCCCTCTCTTTCCACTCATTGATTTGGTCATTTGATGGAAGACTCCTGCACTAGTCTAGCAAGAGTGAGGGTATGCTAACCATACCGAATTTGGGGACCTCATTCTTCATTTTCTGCAAAATAAAAGGGTTAAAACCCTACCCCCACCAAACTCGACTATTAAACATCAACAATTAGTATGAAGCATTTACTTCTCCAAATAAATGCACAGAACGTGATGGTGTCCATTTGGGTTTTAGAGAAACCTGGTGGACATTGGACAAGGCAATCTTAAAGGATCATTATGTGGACAACATAATTGACTCGGCTAGGTTTGACCATGATGCATGCATAGTTTAAACAGAGTAAGGTTTCTATAGGGTTTTCGACTGATACCTTTGAGCAGACAACTTAAGAGGGAAAGGCACGAAACCGTCGATTGCACCGCCGATCGACTGGTTTTACCGTAAATATGCCTTTTTCGGATTTAGGGTGTAATAATATAGGAAGAGCGCAACCACTCATTATAAGCGTTGTTGTGGTATTTGTTTGGCACGAGTGGAGTATGATGTTTAGCATGATCATGCAATAATTAAAAGCATGTTGGCATGTATTTACATGTTAAGGAAGCAGTAAATACAGCAGTTTCATAATTTAAAGCAGCAGTGAAGGAAAGAAACAAAGAAGACAAGTCAGTTTTGCAGTTGAAAAGGAAATTAAATGTTTAACGGTATTAAACAAGTAATTGCGCATAAAGAGGTACAAATTCACAAGACAATCTGAATTGGTAAAAGAACAGTGTCCCCAGTAGAGTCGCCATGCTGTCATGCCCCCTTTTTCTCGCAAAATCGGGTTTATGATATTTGGTATGGGACAACTCGTTACTTTTGCGAACTGGTTTTTGCATTTTTTAAGAGGCGCCACCTAATGATTTAAGGTGCATTAGGACATTTATAGGGTTCAATTCTAGGTTATTTGAACGACCAGAGATAGGGTAAGGGCTTGAAATTATACCAAGGGAAAGGTGTTAGGCACTCTCATGATCCACTAGTGTGGTTCCCGGCCAGAATGTTGATTGTGAATTTGTGCAATTTATCAAATAGACAAGTATGGGCTCAAATATTAGGGGATTTAAATTTAAACACAAAAGAGAAAGAACAATTAAAAGAAGGGTTTTTGAAAAGAAGTTTGCAAATAAAGGGAAAGGGGGTTCTAGGTTTATATTTAATATGGATTACATCAGTGAGATACCCGGTATGACACTTCTCAAAAGAGGGGATACACATGGTATTAGCGCACCGGTCATTTATATCCATATCTACGCTTCCCCACCCCGTCAAGGTATTAAAGCGTGAATTGGTCTCGATCACTATTGCATGCTATTACTCGTCCCATTCCTATCAGTCCCAGAGGAGTTTAGGACTACTATTCCTAAAAGGGAGGGATATTAGGCTTATTTTGGTTTCAAAAGATAAAAATCTAAGGCGACATACAAAACATATAATACTAAATGTTAGGGGGAAGCATGTAAACAGATAAAGGCTCATGTATACCTCCTCAAACAAAACACATAAATAGCATAACTTGCACATACTTTTAAGGTCTGATTAAAATATTAAAGACGAGGGGAGTTTAATTATTGAGGAAAATCAGTTTATTACATAACTCAGATAAGAAGTCCGAATCAGGCCTGCTTGCTGGTTGTAGCAATTAACAAAAGCGAATTCATTTTTTATTGTTATCACCTAAAGCTCGCCTAAGCTTCGGGTGAAATGATAACTATTACTGATTCAGAAAGTGGAAAAAATAGTGACAATTTAAAATGAACGATTGAGATCCTATAGACATGCTTTCTAAACCTCGTTAGATAAAGAATGAATGTTGTTTAAAACTTGTTCAAAGTCGAACTGATTTTAAATTGATTGCAGATCCTATAGGCAGGATGTCTATTGCTCATTTTATTCCTATAGTCATGATTTCTAAAAGGGGTTCTGATTCTTAACCTTATGAACATGCTGTCTGATTTTAACCCTTTAGATCCTATAAACATGGTATCTAAATGTGATAATAACATGCAGAATTTAAGCAAGTCCTATAGGAATACTCTCTAGATGCAGAACATGCAGAAATTTAATGAAAGCATGTCATATAGACATGGTATCTAACATGCAGAATTACAAATACATAATTTAAACAAATGGATCCTATAGGCATGATTTCTTATTACAAGACTCAAAAAATATAGAATTTAAACAGTAGATCCTATAGGCATGATTTCTAAATGCAGAACTCAAAACACGTAGAATTTAAACAGCAGATCCTATAGGCATGATTTTACCCTTAAGCATGCATAACTACCTAACCTTTTTGACTAAACAACCCCAATGTTATTACAAATTATTACAGACTGGATAATGAATTACATCAGAAAAGTACAAAAGAAAAGTTACAACCAGAGGAAGCCTGATTCTTGACTTCCTCTATGAGTTATGGAATAAACCACCTCAAATGCCATTGATTCCAAGACTTTCTCAGACTTGAGTGTGTTAAAGTTCCCTAAGGGTCTCAAGAGGACCTCGGACAATGCTCACACCCAAGTTACATAATCATATAGAGATGAGTGCAGTGTGGAAGAGCCAGCCCTTATGTGTCCAAGTTCAGACGGAGCTCATGGGTCCCAAAGCAAATCTTACATAAGAGGGGAAGAACATAAGCCTAAGAAGATAGTGAAAGTGCAGGAACAAAGTCTTAAAACTGAGGGGATAAGGAAGAGGGGTAAAGGGTAATAGTAATTAGTAACATACAAAGTTAATAACTTCATACAAATGGGGTCAAGGGTTGTAAATTCATTGCAAGGAGCCCATGTGCATATCCATGGATCAACTTTTGGCATACACAACAATAGAAGGTGCTGACATGCCTATAAACCAATTAGAACACACAACATCTAGAAGGGACACGGAGGTTATGATCCCAGGGGAATCAGTTTT
This sequence comes from Nicotiana tabacum, assembly GCF_000715075.1. Taxonomy (NCBI): domain Eukaryota; kingdom Viridiplantae; phylum Streptophyta; class Magnoliopsida; order Solanales; family Solanaceae; genus Nicotiana; species Nicotiana tabacum. The sequence continues at coordinate 20,436,944 of NC_134085.1, forward strand.
GGGTCATGCACAACAATGTCCAATGTTGTCATGCCCCAAATCAACCACAAATACTAAACACATTGGGGATGGGGATTTAGGATTCACCAGTCATAATAAGTAATGGAAATAATCATTAACTCAGAACAGGAAGGGGTAGATTACAACATGTTTATTAATGGAACTTGGTTAAATACAAACAGGAGACAAACAAAGATGAAAGAGACAGTAAAGAAACATGTTGTTGTTGATGCAGAAGCTTAATTAGAACATACCAGTAAAAAATGCAAATGTAGAGAAAAATAAGCAAGCTTCCCACAGCCTAGCCTTGACTTTCAGCCGGCTAGGTAAGGCAACAATACAAGTAGCAATAGAGAAAAGAGAGAGAGATTTTAGTGGAGTGTTTATCTGAACTCAAGTGTTTTATGCCTTGTGTTCGTGTGTTTGAAAGAGGAGAAGGTGAGTATTTATAGTTTTTGAAAACATGTCAGAAATAAGGCAAAAAATAAAGTTTAATGCACATATGGAGGTAATCAGCAATCAGAATCAATCAACCAAGTGATTCCCCTTTAATTGAGGAATCACTTTTTAACAGGGCTAACAGGTTTAAAAGAAGGAAAGAATATCAGTTTGTAGGCAGAGTGGTTATTAGCATAAAAAGAAGTAGTAAAACATTGAGTACACAATAGTGTCCAAGTACAGAGATACACTTATTTTGGGGAAAAGATTCAACAAGGCAATAAGTAAAGAAAGGCATCAATCACTTTAACAGGCGGGTAAAATTAGAGTTCACAAAAAAAGAAGTTTTGAAATCAGTCCCGAAATTGAGAATCAATCAAAGAAAGGGCTCAGTATATAAATAGAGTGCACAATCGATCGACATGCGAGTCCAAACCATTGGCAAAAGAAACAGCATCCAATAATAGCACAAAGTTAGTAGATAGTAAACATTCGAAGCATAATAGTCACGTAGGTCGAGTTTCATCGAATCAGTAGTAAAGAGAAAAAAAAGTATTGGAAGCATGCAAAGGGACAAATAAGAAAACCCTTCTGAAAAGCATAGTCAAGTTTCAAAGATAGTAAGAACCCAGAATCCAAGGAATCACATAAAGAAAAGAGATGTTGAAACGAATGAACTTCAAATCAAGTCGGGTATTCCAACGAGCAATTTCAAACCCAAAGACATAGGTTTTCTTTAATAACATTCATTAAAAGATGATAAACAGATAAATAGCACAAGTAGTTTCAGAAACTCGAATAGATCCCAAAAGAAATTAGGGTTTTCAACATCGATCGAGTTTAAAGATATGAACAAATAAATCAGACAATATTTAGCAAATAGTCTCAGAAACTCGAATGAACCCAAAGAAATTAGGGTTTTCAAAACCAATCGAGTCTAGAGATGATAAACAAGTAAATCAAACAAACTCTAAAAAATAGTCTCAGAAACCCCAAAAGAAATTAGGATTTTTCTCATGCTAAACTCAGAATTTTTTTTGAAAAGAACAACTTGAAGGAAAACCATAATCGGAAAAAGATGAAGAGTCCCTCTTTTTTTTTTTAAAGAAAAATTAAATAAGCTTTGAGAAGGCATTTAAAACATATAGCAAGCATGATCTAAAGTGAACCTGAAAGAAGTCGAAAAGCTCTTAGAGATTAGGGTTTCAGAAGAACCCCAAGAGACGAGAAAGGCCTTGAAAGCCATTGATCTAAACAGGAGAGTCAAAGGTCTGACTCGAATGGCCATGGCTAGACGGAGAAAGGTCATAGACGACCGGAGAACAGTCATCGAGCGAAGATTGGACCAAGCCCCTTCAGAATTTGGTCATGAGGCCACAGAAACAAACACGTATAAGTCTTGGGAGACTGATACAAGTCTTAGATAATCCTGGAGAGCCATAGATTAGGGTGACAACGACTAGGGTTTGAAGGTGTTGTAGAGAGGATTTGGGAGAGGAGGGGTTTCAGAGATGGCGTATTGTGAGAAATGAATTAGGGTGAAGGGGTGGTTTGGGTTAAAAAAGGAAGGGAGTAGTGAGAGCCGTTGATCTAAATGATCAACGGATGGGATTAGGTAGGAGTCCGGGTGGGTCGTTTAAACGGGTAAAGGGTCGGATTTGAAGGGAATTAGGTCTGGGTAAAATTGGGTTCCAATTGGGATTTAAATTAGGCTATAATTAAAAGGTAATTGTGCTAGTTTTTAAATAGCCAATTTTCCCCATTTATTTTATAAAAATAGCAAAATTAAATTCTGAAAATACATTAAAAGTACTAAAATGATTTGTAACGTATAATTATCAAATTAAAAATATTGGACTTAATTTTTATATATATGAACGCAATTAAATCTATAAGAGGCTAATATTGCAATTATATGCAATTTAGCTTTAAAAATACTAAATAAATTTGTAAAAATGTACAAAAATTATTTTAGCTATAATTTGGCATAAATAGAAGAATCCAATAAATGAATTACCAAAAATGATGATTTTGGAAATATTATTGGGTTTTTATGAATAAAATAGGGGAATAAATTGGTTTAAAATTTTTTAAAAATTAAGAAAACAATTGGACATACTTATATATGCATACATATGCTATTTTGAAAGTATTTTGCATAATTAAAAATATACAGGGAAAAATTGGGTATCAACAGACGCTAATTGACAACAAGGTCATATAAGCAAAGGAAGCAGCACCTAATGTCCGCAAAATCCCCTCCCTGATCACATAGATGATGGTGTACATGTGATAGAGACAAATGAAGAATGGGACCCTAAGGGGTTGATCGAGCTTATTCGAGAAGGAGATGACTTTAAGGTTGCAGTCACACTTTCTCCTAGTATGGTTCAGACTCAGGCACCAATCGAGGTTGAGGTAATTGCATCAGTTCCATTCAAGGTGGAAGTAGCTCCGCCCGCAGCCACCCCCACTCCATTTGAAGTAGAAGTGGTCACACCTTTCACTGTGATAGTATCAACCACACCCCCATTCAACTCAAAAGCAATACCCTGGGATTATATCGTCGATGGCGGGCGGAAAGGGAAGGAATGACTAGAACCAGAAGAGTCTATACACCTGAACAGTTGGGAGGATCAAGAAAGGATGCCACTACCAGATAGCCCGTCATTGAGACAGGGCCAGATGACCTGTGAAGGAAAGTACAAGCAAAGGAGTATTCCGTCATTGACCATCCGAACAAAACCACCGCTCAGACATTTATCCTATCATTGTTGCATAATTAAGAGGCGCATAAGAACGCTTTAATAAAAGTTCTGAGCGAAGCTTATGTACCTAATAACACCATTGGTGGAGAAACAACCAATATGGTAGGGCAAGTATTTAAAAGTCATAAGATTATCTTCCACAAAGATGAGTTACCGCCCGAGAGATTGAATCTCAACCGAGCATTGCATATTACAGTACAATTTGAAGATAAATTCATCGCCTGGGTCTTGATTGACGGAGGTTGAAGCCTCAATATTTGTCCGTTGGACACTCTGAAAAAGGATGGATAAAGGTTTCCATGAAATACGGATATGAAGCATGAACGTGAAAGCTTTCGATGGGTCCCACAGGGCCACAATCGGGGAAATCAACATTTGCTTACAGATGGGGCCAACTTGGTTCGACGTCGAATTTCAGGTACTCAACATACTAGCATCATGTAATCTTCTATTGGGCCGACCATGGATCCATGCTGTAAGAGTCGTGCCCTCTACGCTACATCAAGATTGAAGTTCGAATGGAATTGTTAGGAGGTGATCATTCATGGAGATGGAAGTAACCCCATTTAAACTAGTAAAACCATCCCGGCTATTGGACAGAGAAGAAGGCTAAGAGGGGAGACCTATCATTACATTGAACTGGTCAATGCAGTCGAAAAGGATAAATGGTGGAATGGTAAAATAGAAAGCATACTAGTTTGGTCTGGATATGAACCCGACAAAGGATTGGGAAGAACCTTCAAGGTATCACTAAACCGATACAGCTAAAGAATCATGGTACCACCTTTGGGCTCGGATAACAGTACACATGGAAAGAGTACAAGAATTGGTCTCCTCCATAGCGTGGACATTATTACCCTCTTGAGCAGCCAGTGCCACTTTTGGAACAAGATTTTCACCAAGCTAATACGATATGGGGGACTGCAGAAGAGGAAGCACAAGCTGGGTTGAAGAATTTGTTCTTGGAAGATGGAGACATGTACTGCAGTGCCATAATTGAGGAGGAGGCGGAATAAGGCCTCACTATTCAGACCGTGCAGAAGGGAGCTATTCACAGTAACTGGACAGCCATACCATCCCTAGACCACCGAGTCCCTGGGTAGCTTGGGCGAATGTACTTCTATATGCCATTCTAGGCATTTAAGATTTCCCATTTTTTTTACGTTTTAATTATTTCAAAATGAATTTTCGAGTCATCTAGCCATACTTTGTCTGGACAATTTTTCAAGTTTTAATCAAATACATTTGCTCTTTATTATTCAGTACTATCTTTACAGTTCTTTTCTACAACATTATTATTACTTTTTTTTGATGAACCAGTAACTGTCACATGTAATGAGGCAACACAGCATGAGAATAGTGATTTGGAGGAACAAGATGAGATACCCGAGTAAATCATCATGGAGGTTGAAAGTTTTTTGAATAAGCCTAAGTCCAATCTGGATGAGAACGAAGCAGTAAATTTGGGAGATGCCGAGACCGTCAAGGAGACCCACATCAGCATTCACTTGTCACCACTAGAGAAGGAAGAGTACATTCGTTTCCTAAAAAAATATGAGGACATTTTCGCATGGTCATATGATGACATGAACGGTTTGAGCACTTCCATAGTGGCTCACAAGTTGCCTACTAATCCCATGTTCCCTCCAGTAAAACAGAAACTCAGAAAGTTCAAACCAGACATGAGCCTGAAAATCATGGAGGAAGTTACCAAGCAGATCAAAGCCAAAGTTCTCAGGGTGGTTGAATATCCAACCTGGTTAGCTAACATTGTGTCAGTTCCGAAGAAGGATGGGAAGGTTAGAGTATGTGTTGACTATCGGGATCTAAACAGAGCAAGTCCCAAGGACGACTTCCCGCTGCCAAATATACACATCCTGATCGATAAATGTGCCAAGAATGAACTCTAATGCTTTGTAGATTGCTTCACGGGTTATCACCAGATTTGGATGGATGAAGAAGATGTAGAGAAGACAACTTTTATTACACCATGGGGTGTATATTGTTAAAAGATGATGCCATTCGGTATAAAGAATGCTGAGGCCACTTACATGCGAGCCATGACAACCACCTTCCATGATATGATACACAAAGAAATAGAGGTGTATGTGAACGATGTCATTATCAAATCCAAGAGGGCCGTAGATCACATAACAGACTTGAGGAAGTTCTTTGACAGGCTAAGGAGGTACAACTTGAAACTAAATCCCGCAAAATGTGCATTCGGGGTTCCTACCATAACATTATTCGGATTCATTATCAGTCATCGAGGGATCAAGATGGATCCATCTAAAGTCAAAACTATTCATGAGTTACCACCACCTAAGAGAAAAAAGGATGTGATTAGCTTCCTAGGACGTCTCACATACATCAGTCGCTTCATATCACAGTCTACAGTCATATGTGAACCCATTTTCAAGATGCTAAGGAAGGATGTCGAAACAAGCTGGACAGAGGATTGTCAGAAAGCTTTTGATAAGATCAAGGAGTACCTGTCCACACTGCCAATTATGGTCCCACCAGAACCAGGACGACCTTTGGTACTCTATCTATCTATATTTTTTTTAGCAATCCACTAGGCGTAATGCCTAGGGGTTAGTTTTTATTTAAATTAAGAAAATCAAACAAAATACATTGGCAGGAGGTCTAACAATATGAAACCAATAAAATTTGATAATTACATCCATCCTATTACCAACGCTAGGCATAGAGCTCAACCTTGGTATCACAAAGTGTGAACTAAAAAGTTTAAACCAATGATGCGTAGAAACTAGCCGGTGATTGGCATGATAAACACTGTGATCCTGCAAATATGTCACTGTCATTCTGCTAGTGATATGCATTTCCTTTCCTTGTTGTATCTATCTGTATTAGATGGAGCCTTCAAATGTGTTTTGGGACAACATGACGAGACAGGAAGGAAGGAGCAGGCCATATACTACTTGGGCAAGAAGTTCACACCTTACGAAGCACATTACTCTCTGCTTGAATGCACTTGCTGTGCTTTGACTTGGACAACTCATAAATTGAGGCATTACTTCTGTGCCTACACTACATACCTCATATCCAGGATGGATCCTCTGAAGTACATATTTTAGAAACCCATGCCTACTGGGAAGTTGGCTAAATGGTAGATACTATTAAGTGAGTTCGATATTGTCTACGTAACTCAAAAGGCAGTCAAAGGACAAGCATTAGCAGATCACCTTGTAGAAAATTCGGTGGGAGGAGAATACAAACTATTGAAAATGTATTTTTCTGATGAAGAAGTATGATTCGCATGAGAGGACATTACCGAAACATATGATGGTTGGAGGATGTTCTTTGATGGAGCCGCAAATTTTAAAGAAGTGGGCATTGGAGGAGTTTTGGTATCAGAAACGGGTCAGCATTATCCAGTATATGCTAAACTCAGATTTCCCTGCACCAACAACATGGCGGAATATGAAGCCTGCATACTAGGGCTCAACATGGCAGTCGACATGAACGTTCAGGAGTTGTTGGTGATCAGTGATTCAGATTTGCTTGTGCACTAGGTACAAGGAGAGTGGGCCACCAAGAATTCCAAGATATTGCCATATCTGCACCATGTGCAAGAATTGATAAAGAGGGTTACAAAGATAGAATTTTGACATGTGCCCAGAATTCAGAATGAGTTTGCCGATGCATTGGCCACTTTGTCATCCATGATACAACATCCGGATAAGAACTACATTGATCCCATTCCAGTGAGAATCCATAATCAGTCGGCATATTGTGCTCATGTCGAGGAAGAAGCAGATGGAAAGCCTTGGTTCCATGACATCGAAGAATACTTATCAAAAGGAGAATACCCGGAGCATGCAAATCACACTAAAAAACGCACGCTCCGGAGATTTTCAAATCACTTTTTCACAGCGGAGGGAACATGTACAGAAGAACTCCTGATTTGGGTTTACTATGATGTGTTGACGCAAAGGAAACTTCTAAGGTACTTGAGGATGTGCGTGCTAGGACCTGTGGTCAACACATGAATGATTTCGTCTTGGCTAAGAAGATACTCATGGCAGGTTACTTTTGGATGAATATGGAGACGGATTGCATTTAGTATGTCCGCAAATGCTTTCAATGTCAAGTGCATGCCGATATGATAAAAAAGTCGCCGAACGAGCTCAATGCAACAAGTTCACCTTGGTCGTTCGCCTCCTGGGGAATTGATGTTATTGGTCCAATTTAGCCCACTGCTTCAAATGGACACAAGTTTATTCTGGTAGCCATTGATTATTTCACAAAATTGGTAGAAGCTACATCTTACAAAGCTGTAACCAAGAAAGTCGTCGCATATTTTGTCAAGGATTGTATTGTCTACCAATTCGGAGTTCCCAAGTTCATTATTACTGACAATGCCACCAATCTGAACAGTGATCTAATTAAAGCTATGTGTGAAGCTTTCAAAATCAAGCACAAGAATTCCATAGCCTACAGACCTCAAATGAATGAAGCCGTAGAAGCCGCCAACAAAAATATCAAGAAGATACTAAGGAAAATGGTAGAGAACCACAAACAATGGCATGAGAAGTTACCCTTTGTCCTATTGGGGTGCCACACCGCGGTTCGCACATCAACCGGGGCAACTCCCTACATGTTGGTTTAGGGTTCTAAGGCTGTCATCCCTGCCGAGGTGGAGATTCCTTCTTTAAGAATCATATATGAAGTTGAACTCAACGATGCATAATGGATAAGGAGTCACTATGAATAGTTGGCCATTATCAATTTAATAAGGATAAACGTAGTATGTCACAACCAACTTTTTCAAAACAGAATGTCTAGAGCTTTCAACAAAAGGTTCAAACCAAGACAATTTGCACCAGGGCAGCTGGTATTGAAGAAAATCTCCCCGCATCAAGATGAAGCCAAAGGGAAATTTTCTCCCAACTGGAAGGGTCCATACATGGTCCATAGGGTGCTAACAGGAGGAGCACTCATACTTGCATAAATGGATGGAGAAATATGGCCAAAACCAATCAATTCAGATGCATTTAAGAGATACTATGCTTAGATCATGTACATTTCCTCATCTGATGTAATTGAACTACGCTTGACCTGATTTCCGTTTAAGAGGGGATACGTAAGGCAGCCATATGGGTTCGAGCATATCATAATACAATTTTCATTTTCCCAAAGATCAGAAACTAGGGCAGAATTTTAAGGAGAGTCCTCAAATTCCGAAGCAATTCCAGCCAACATAAACAGGTGTCAGACGGTCAACAATCAGTTAAGGAAACCGGGGCAGAATTTTAGGAGGACCCTCAAAATTCCAATATGAGAGATGTGAAATGCCTTTGAGATGTGTCCCAGTCACTAGTTCATCAAAATTACTTGATATATTAATACGTTTCTAAATCAACTATATGTTTTATCAATAGTTGCATATTTTAGAAAACTCTATTTCCCTAACAGTCAGGTGTCACCCAGGGGAACTTGGAAGGCTTTCAGAACGGAGCAAAGCAAGGCCGGTGGACGAAGCACAAACCAACCTCCCCTCACAAAACTTATAATTTTTCTTTGAACGCATGTACATTTGACGTAACGATAGCATTCACTATCAATCAGGACATCAGACGTCGGATACATCTCTAGCTAAGACATACAATACTCTTATTTGTTGCTCGCTCTTTGCATGGGACTAATCCCTGTCCCCCATATTTGCATGAGGCTAATCCTTGCCTCCCCATTTGCATGAGGCTAATTCCTACCTCCCTATTTGCATGAGGCTAATCCTTGCCTCCCCATCTATATGAGGCTAATCCTTGCCTCTACAATTGCATGAGTCTAATCCTTGACTCCATAAGGCTAATCCCTGCCTCTATATTTGCATGAGGCCAATCCTTGCCTCCCCATATGCATGGGACTAATTCATGTCCCCCATATTTGCATGAGGCTAATCCTTGCCTCCCCATTTGAATGAGGCTAATCCTTGCCTTCACACTTGCATGAGGCTAGTCCCTGCCTCCCTATTTGCATGAGGCTAATCCCTGCCTCCACATTTGTATGAGTCTACTCCTTGACTCCATACTTGCAGAAGGCTAAGCACTGCCTTCTCATGGGACTAAGCATTGTCCCTCCTTGCATAAATGTTGCTCTATTCTGGTACTATTTATTTGCTCTTCTGTCGGGCCAAGCTCTTCCCTCCATTTCGCAAGACTAAGCCTTGTCTTGTTAACATCATGTTATTGCATCTCATGGGCTGAAATATCGCCAATCTATCCAAAGGCGTCATAGTCTAAAGGCATCATCCTCATAGCCGGAAGACACCATGTCATGGCCTGAGGATCTCTCAAATCTGCATATCATTATTCAAAGGCGTCATGGTTCGGAGGCACCATCTTCATGGCCCGAGAACATCAGTTCATGGCATGAGAATTCCTCACTAAATAATTCATGGCCCAGGATGTCATAGTGTGAGGACATCATCTTTAACCGTCCGAAAACAACCTTCATGGTCCAAAGGAAATTTGCATCATGTTTAAATTTTTCACAAATACATGTTTGTAGCATCTTTTATCTGCAGGTAACCAGCAAGCAACCGCTATCCTAGTAGGAGCGATCTTTCTCTAGTTCCTTCAACTATCCCGAGCTTTAACCGCTCACCATAGCCGCTTCGGCGTCGCATGTCCGTTCTTGCAATAATTTCATCGGCATATTTTGCAGATGAATCCAGAACTACACATGGCCTGATTCGTATAAAACTAGAGATATGTAGGCAGTTCAAAGACCGGAGTCCAACCCTTATCTTTCAAAGAATCCAGTCCGATCAAAATTGGCCATTATTTCTTTACCCGAAAACTCTTTCTTCCTTCCCGAGTAAAGAGGGGCAGCTGTTGATACCCAGTTTTCCCTATATATTTTTAATATGCATAAATAATTTCAAAAAAGCATATATATTCATATATAAGCATGCACAGAGTTTTTATAATTTTCCTATAATTTTAAAGATTTTAAATTGATTTATTTCCTCCATTTTTACTCATAAAATCGCCAATAATTATCCCTTAAATTATTGTTGTGATAATTTAGTCATCTAAATTCTATATTAATAATTAAATATTGTTAAAATATTATTAGTGAATTTTTATAATTGCATTTTAATGTTAATTTGCATATAATTGCAATATTAGCCTTATTAATGTATAATTACATTTATATGCATAAAATTGGTCTTCTATATTTTTAAATATTAAATATATATTTTAAATCATTTTAGTTCATGAAATTATTTTGTAGAAATTATTTACTATTCATTATAAATTATATGGGATTAAATTGGCTATTTAAAACATAGTCAGGTTGCATTTCAGTTTTAGCCTCAATTTTAACCTAACCCCAGCCCAATTTCTAATTGAATTACCCGACCCAAACCCTAAAACACACCTGCCCGACCCAGAACCAATTATAAATCACCCCAACCCTAATCATTTCCTAGAATCCGCCGCCCTACGATCCTCTCCTCTCTTAGTAACGATCAACCATACCCTAGCCCTTCAACCACCGACCTCTCATCTCCGGTGACCTCTCATCGTCTACTAAGCCTCCAATGGCTTCTCTCATGTCGTGCCTGCCTTCTCTAAGGTCTTCAAGGGCCTAGGGCCATGCCACCTTGCATCTAGGGTTCGTCACTTGTCTGTTCTTGGCTGCTCCAGTGTGATTTCGAGCAAAATCATGTTGTATCTGTTATGATCTTTGGGATTCTAGACAGGTTCTTTCTTCCCTATATGGGTTTCTTTTGAAATCCTAATTTCTTCCTATATCTCCTAGATCTGTACAGATCTAGGACCATTTGAGTTTGTTTCAATGATGTTTTACACTGTCCTTTGAACTCTATATAAGAATTGTTGATTTCAAGTGTTTTTGAGCTTCTTCTAAAAATTAGGGTTTCAGAGTTTCTTTTAAAACCTTGTTTTACTGATTCTTTGTGTTTAAACTTCTATTTCTTGCATATTTTGGTTTATTCTATGATTTTACTACACCTTTAACTTGTCTATGTTGAAAGCCCTAATTTTCTAGGTTTCTTCGTTTGATTTTTTAACTGGCTGGTTCTCGTTTGAGTTATTGTGATTATCTTGCCTCAAATATGTTTCTACTGAGTTCTTTAGCCTAACTTACATTAGCTCTATGTGCTTGTGCTCGTCTTGACTGTTCAAGACTTGCCTCTTTACTTGCTATGCCTTGTTATTCTTATCTTACTTTATTTATATGCTAAACACTTACTCATGACTTTCTCTTTAGTTGATTCTCGATTCCTTGTTTCATGGTTGTCACGACCCCACACCCGCACCCGATCGTGATGGCGCCTCTCGTGAAGATAAGGCCAGCCGACACAACACCCAATTCCTTTTTAATAATTTAAATTACACAATCTAAGTCTTTAACATGATTAAATCTCAACTATGCAGTGAAACTGTATAATTTGCGGAAATAAAACCAACACAGCCCGACTTTGGGGTGTCAAAAGTCACGAGCATCTACTAAGGTCTAAATACAATCTAATGAAATAAAGAGGGAGAAAAGCAGTGCTGCGAATGTCGGACAGCTACCTTGCTAGACTACGATGACTCTGCCTCTGAGCAAACAATACCTGCTACTGGACTCAGAAATACCTGAATATGCACACAAGGTACAGGGAGTAATGTGAGTACTCTGACTCAGTGAGTAATAATAATAAATGAAGACTGAGCAATAAGAAGACACGTAAGGAACAACAACAACAACAACAACAACAACCCAGTATAATCCCACTTAGTGGGGTCTGGGGAGGGTAGTGTGTACGCAGACCTTACCCCTACCCTAGGGTAGAGAGACTGTTTCCAAATAGACCCCCGACATCCTTCCCTCCAAGATCTTCCCACCTTGCTCTTGGGGAGACTCGAACTCATAACCTCTCGGTTGGAAGTGGGGGTTGCTTACCATCAGAGCAACCCCTCTTGTCAAACACGTAAGGAACATCAACAGGCTATAAAGATGCAGTATAAAGCCAGTAAAAACAATGGAACTTTGAAAACATGTAACGTCACCTTAGTTCAATTTAAGCTTCTTTAAAATGCATTTTTATCGGTTAAGCAAGTAAATTAAAGGCAACTAGAAAAGATAAACACATAAAGAACCGCCCCTCATGCACAATATCAACAGAATCAGTCCCTCGGGCAAACACATGGAACAATACTAGCCCCTCAGGCTATATATCATATCACAATGGGTACCCACGCTCACTAGGGTGTGCAAACTCCTAGAGGTGCCCCTTACGGCCTAAGCGCAATATCAAGCCATCTCATAGCATAATCACATAGGCTCTCGGCCTCATATCAATAAGCCACCTCGTGGCGCACAATCTCAAGCCCTCGGCCTCATAATCATAAATCAGTGTATCACCGCTATGGCGTCCAGCCCGACCTAAAAGTATCCTCATAACACAGGCCATCAACCTTACTTAGTCAGAATCTCATAAGCCACTCGGGAAAACAGTAAAACATGATACTTAGCCTAAGTATCATTTAAAATATCATTTAATGTGTTAAAATAGAGTAAACATGGTTAATATGAAAACAGTCGAATATAGCATGACTGAGTACAAGTATAATGTCAAAACAGTGAGGAAATATCAATAAAAGTCCCCTATATGTCCAAATAGTTGGCACGAGGCCCAAATATGGCATTCCGCCAAAACATGATGATAAAAAATAATTTTCAATCAAAATACACGGTAAAATAGTCATTCAGGATAGACTAAGTCACTATCCCCAACAGTGCACGACCCCACACTTGTCATCTAGCGTGTGTCACCTCAATATAGCACAACGAAGTGCAATCATTACTCACCTCAATCCGGTCCAAACTCTAGCCTGCGATGTCTTTGCCTCTCGACTCGGCCTCCGAATGGTCTAAATCTAGCCAAAAGCAGATTCATACCATCAATATATGCTAGGGGAACGAAGCCCATCCGAAAATATCTAATTTATACAAAAACCCGGCCGCTAGGCCCATGCCTCGGAACCCTACAAAAATTTACATCAATAGAATCCTTATCCTCCCACGAGTCTATACATATCAAGAACTTCAAAATCGGACCTCAAATGGCCCCTCAAATCCCCGCTCAAAGATCTCGTAATCTCAAGCCCTAATTACCCATTTTGCACTGATTTTTCCCAAAATTTCACCAATAATTAGGCCTTTAATCACATATAAACGAGTTATGAAGTCAAAAAACTTACCTCCACGAATTATCCTTTGGTTTCATCTTCAATTAGCTCTCCAAAGCCTTCTCCCGAATTAAATATGGTGAAAACCCACTCAAAATCGCGAAGGGAACCTTTTATACTTTCTAACCCAGGCATTTTCGCACCTGATGTCCTTTTCCCGCTTATGCGATCCTGCTTCTGTGGCCCAAGACGTCGCTTTTGCGGTCCTCACTTATTCCTCAGCTTCCGCATCTGCGATACACATTCTGCACCTGCACCATCGCAGGTGCGGTTACTCAATTGCTTTTGCAGTTCCTGCCTTCCTAGCCTATTTCCTCTTTTGCGATTCCTTTCCGCATCTGCGGGGGTCACACCTGCGGCCTCCCAACTGCAGATGCGGTTATAACAACAGCCTCAACACTTCAGCCGCCATTTTCAATTTCCATTCTTTCCGTCAGCCATCCAAAATCACCCAGAGATCCCCAGGACCTCAACCAAAAGCACAAACACATCATATACCACCTTCTAAACTTATACCAATCTTCAAAACACCTCAAACAACATCGAATCAACCCAAACACATCTGATTCAAGCCTAAGTTTCAAAACAATATTTTGAATTACGCTTTTGGTCAAAAAGTATACTAAACCACGTCCGAATGACTTGAAATTTTGCACACACATCCTAAATGACACAACGGACATACTACAACTTCTAAAATTCCATTTCGACTACTATGTCAAAATCTCACCTATCAACCGGAAAACGCTAGAATCCCAATCGCCAATTCAAGCCTAAACCCTACACGGACCTCCAAAACACATTCAGATCACACTCCTAAGTCCCAAATCACCTAACAGAGCTAACCAAATCATAAAAATTCTGATTCGAGATTATATAGCAACAAGTCAAATCTTTGTCAAACCTTTTAGTTTTTAAACTTCAAACTAAGGACTGTTCTTCCAAATTCATTCCGTTTACCCTAAAAAACCAAAAACCAACGATTCTCATAAGTAATAATACATCACACGGGGCTAGTCATGCCCGAGAATTGGCGAGCGAACTGCAAAATCTCAAAACGACCAATCGGGCCATTACATTCTCCCTCACTTAAACATATGTTCGTCCTCGAACATGCCCAGAGTTGGTGCGAAAGCCATCAAATTGCTGTGTAACCTTACCATGCACATACCCGGGGGTGATCCCATATCACCCTATCTCATATAGGTCCGATAACACAATGTAACTAAAATTTCACAATCCAATCTAGCCCATAAACCTTAGAACCACATTTCCATTTCCGAAATCATCCACCAAATCAAAATCTCGCATTTATACTCTGAATAAGCCCGAACAAGCTGTAATAACCCATACCTGCAGTCGTAGGTGCAATTACATTATATACCACATAACTCCAACACTTGTAGCGATAACTTCTAATCACAGAAGTTGCACACAACAACCGAATATCGATAAAAAACCTCTTATCAACTAAATTCTCATTCCAACACTTTCATATACAACCAATGATAAATGAAACACACCGTAAGCCATAACCATTTCTCAAATCAACCATTCATGAAGCCACTTCTCCTTTGGAAAAGACCATAGCAAATTTCTGAGGCGAACCTCCATATTATCCTTCCAACATCCTGAAATCGAATCCGTTTGTATTCATTCAAGATCTCAATGATCTCATCTAATCCAACACAACTACTCTGGTGACATGACATATCAATACAGACTAAAGCCATGACTTGTGCAATCTGCGCACCAATAAGCAACAATGCGAACATACCACCACACACAATGCTGAGAACCCATCACACATCATAGAAATAGAATACACGAATCTAACCTGCAGGATCATACCTCCACATGGCTTCGCTTTAATGCGTGACCTCATCCAAACACTGGTCCACATGAAATACCTCAAGCCACTATGCTCAAAATCGATAATCGTGCACAATATGATGTCTAGAACCAAGGCAAATCATCATAACCACGGTGGAGCAAATAACAGAACACTACACAACCCGAAAGAGACATAACCGATATGCCATTCACCGAGAAATACCCAAATACTCTTCCCGCTTAACTTCCACTGTGAAACCCCAATAGAACCGCACCATATGTGCCTATATCTAACAAACGATAATGCCTCGCAATACAAACAAGTAACTCATAAATCAACTTAGAACACTAATAGCTCAACAACAACCAGAACAACACATCCCTCACAAATAGCAACTCTAAGTCAAGAAGGTCGTCTCGATGCAGAATACAAATCCATATAGGTCTACCAATGAAACCCTTATCAAGGATTTCCTGAAGCTGCTCCTTCAACTCCTATAACTCCGCCGGTGCCCTACGATACAGTGCCCAACACCAAATCAATACCAAAATCAATACCCATGTTCGGCGACATGCCTGACAATAGGAAACACATCTAGAAAAGTCCTTCATCACTAGAACTGAATCAATGGTAGAAGTCTGCACACTAACATCCATCACAAAAGCCCAAATAAGAAAGACAATCCTTCCCAGCCATCCGTTGGGTCGTCAAAACATTAAACCACCCTGCTAAAAACATAATCTGTCGAACCTCGCCACTCAATTCATGGCATTCCAAGCATAGCCAACATCGCCGTTTTTGTGCAATAGTCCAGAATAACTATTTATCGTGAAAATTGTAATGACAATTAAATTTGTAAATGGGATTCTAAAATATGTGATCTATTTTTATGATAGTTATTAGAGCAAATGATGCTAGGAATATGAATTTTAACGATGAAATGCAAGCTAAAATGAGGCAGTAATCAAACTGAGGGGCTTACTGCCCTGTCTTCAGACTAGTCGACGGAGGACCTCAAGGTCGATACCTGAGCTCGATCTCGAGCTATTGGGGGTAATCGGGAAATGGGTAACAATTAGGTTATGATAAAACAAGGATCTTTATAGCCAATACCAAGTAATAAATGAAGAACAAGTAGGAGAAAATTGAATGCCAAAGTGGCCTCGAGCTAGTGAGGGCGACCAAGTTAAAGAGAAGAGAGAGGGATATTATTGCACTTGTGGAGAATAGTTGGAGCAACATCAACTCATTACAAGGTAGTATGGGTTCACTTTATATATGAGGGGAACCCGGTTATAGTACCTGGGCATTAATTATAAAGTATGGAGATATGACGGCTAGATGCGATGCTTAGGCGTAGGCTCTGGATAGGCCGGCCCTGTCAGACTTAGTTGTGTGCCTTGGGAAGTTCCCCATATGTTCTGGCTTCAATCTCCATCTTCTTTGAGTCGGGCCTTGACAAGCCCCGAGGGAGGGGACTTGGTCGGGGCTCCCCGTCCTCGGGGTCTCGAAGCATTCTTCGGAAATGACTTGATAGCGCGCGAGAAATTAAGTCCTTTGATTTCACCGCATGTAAATAGTCTTTGTGTTTCCCAGAACGAAGCGATGAGAAATGATTCTGACACTTGATTCCTCGAGCTTCATGCGAAAACTTCATACTAATGATGCAACCTGATTCACGAGCTTTTGTGGCGACCGGGGCGTCCCATGGACTTGTGCGTTTCGACTTCATTCAATGCACTGCCAATTCACATTTTCCAAGGTGAATATACTGCCTTCGGTTCGGTTTTTCAAGAATGCAGTAACTGCATCCGCCGGTAAATCTTCCAAAGCCGTTATGACAGTGTCATTTCCCCATATAAATGGGAGTGCCTTGGTATTGTTTTTCCTATCCCAATACCTCTGTTGGCTCATTTACCCATTTCTTTTTATCATTTTCTTCTATCCTTGAACATCATGCACAGGGCTCATGGCCTCAAGGCCATTCGGCGGAGCTTCTATAGATTGTGTCGTGGACTCTTGCCGGGGCTTCTCTTTGTCGATCATAACAATGTCGTCCTGCTGTTGCTATGGTTGCTGCTACATCCATTGTTGCTGTTGTTGTCGGCCCGAGATGATGATGAATGGGGAGTCAGCTCTCCATTTTTGTAGACAGTTATTCGGACTATGCACCACTACTCACTCCCCTACCTAGTCTTGGTGTGGCACTTCATCCTTTGGGTTTTTCCTTTCTCAAGGGATAAAATGGTACTACCGGCCATTGAGGCCAGGGCCTGCCAAATTTCCAACCTTTGGCTTTGGCGGCCCATGTCTCTTTTATTTTCCTCCTATGCATCACCTCCTTTTCCTCTTCTTCATCTTTTCCAGCAGGAATCCCTCGGGGGATTGAGCTAGGAACCTAGAGGAGGCGGCGGTCAAAGGAATCACCCTCGAGGATGCGTACTCGAGGGGCGGCACTCAAGGATGCTGATATCGAAGATGGATTTATAAGGATGGATCGGGCTCTCAGATTTCATCACATGTACGTCCTTCCATTCCTCTGCTTTTGGTGTAGATATCCTCTATAGGCTTTTGTAATTGTATGTAAAGACCCCTCGAGGGCTGTTGTACATGGATTTTTATAAATATGAACATACTTCCTTGACTTCTATTTTCGATTCTTGCTTTATTATTGCATTCTCTTGTGCCCTTCGAGGCCTTTGAATGTTTTCCTTTGTTGTTGACCGCTAATATCTTACTCGGATGTGAGCGTTCTTTCTGACCCTTTGTTGATTGACATGGCTCTTTTTCGAGCCCATTATTGTACCTTAGACCAGGTCCGAACTAGTCCGATAGGTTCGGGCTGTTGAGCCCTCCAAGTTGCATGAAGATAGTATACTGAGTTTCGAGCTTTCTAGAACGGTAACCTGAGTGAAGGTCAGCTTTGGGTACCTGGGGGTGCCTTTCGAACTTGATGTAGATGGTTTTTTAATGTGTAGGGGATAGACTTCTGTTGAGGGGCTGCCTATACTTGGTCGCTGCCTTGAGCCTTCATGATCGCAACTTCACGTGCTTATTTTTCCTTTTAGAAAAGGAAACCATGAGATCAGGTATCGCCTTGAGTCGAGTGATGGCATTGAAAGCTTCCCGAAGCCTGACTTCTTTTTTGGTAGAGATCCTCTAGGTTGGATGCTGCCTCGAAACTGGAGACAATACGGTCAACTTCTCAAGGCTTGGCTTCTCATTGAAGGATGCCTCTGGGGTCGGGTATCACCCCACCGATCTGTGTCGAAACCATTGGCTTCACGGGGTTCACTCCGAATAGGTGAGTCATCATTGTTTCCCGCAGTTATGTGGGGTGGCTTCGGATTCTAAAAAAGGCCTAACTATTTTAGATAGCTACCCTTCCGCCTTGGCATAGGGTTTTTCATTTCTTCAAGCGCAACAAGCGTTGATGCACGTTCTTGCTTTACTCTATCAATTCCACCGTAGTTATGGAAACTACTTCGGGGTCGGCCTAGCACGCAGTGGGGGTGCTACTCCCGGCACCCAGGATCCGCAGGAGTTCGCTCTAATGACTGTGTCTTTGATAAAAGAGGAACATATGGAGATGGTAAGAAGATACTGCGGATGGAGCGAGGGGATAACGCTGCATGTGCTTTCCCCGGATGAGAGCATTATAGACTCTACTGATGGATTCCTGAGCGTATACCTATATCCTTTCGCTTTTGGCCCCCTTGATATGGTCGTGCTTGATTTTTGTTTGAAGTATCGGGTTACTTTGGTGCAGATAAATCCGTCGTTTTGGCGAGTGGTGCTGATGGTGAGCTCCTTTGCGGAGGAGTTTGGGCTTGAATTCATGCTCAGTCACCTTGTCAGGTTGTATTAACCCTTTCATCACCGAGTCTTGCTAACCCTACGGTGTCATTCGTCCATGCCTTTTGTTGTTGATGATGAAGAAGGTGATGACCAAGAGTGGATCAGTTGATTCATTCGGGTCCGAATGACTGACATTGTCCTTGTGGAGCTTATGCCATTTCCCGAGGGTTAGAATTACACTCGTAAGTGGAATGCCTAGCGCTTTCTCAGGTTTTTCTTATAGTGAAAGTCTATTGAGTAACTGTTTTTCTCCCCTTTTGCAACATCTTCATGGACGCCGGTCAAAGTTCTCGATCTGCCCGGTTGGGTTTGGAGGTTGGTAACCCATTAGACCTGCGACAAGCGTAGGTGGAGAGCTGTGTCCCGTAACAGATGGAAAGAGAAATACCAAGGTATGCACATACGATGCCTTTACCTTGGTCTTCGTACATTTGAGATGACACTTTCCTTTTTCTTTTGCACTGGTATTGCCGTTGCAGGTATGGAGCGGCTCCTTGGGTGAGAGGATGTGCTCTTCTGGAGAGGGGAATGAGTTGTCGGTCTCCGAGCTGAGGGACGATGGAGACAAAAGTAATCCGTACCGGTAGTGTAATAGAGCTTTTAGTCGGGCTGAACGTGCCCGTGTCTTTGAGGAGAGGGCATCGTCCGAGCCTGCCATTCCTAGAGTGTTTGATTCCTGGACGACGGTTACCCCGAGTGAATACTCTTTGCTCGAGGTTGGTTTTCCTGAGACTGAAGGGGCAGGATCAATAGGAGTGTGCTTTGACATCGAGAAAGCCCATCGGCTTTACTTCATGGTGATATTAGGCTCAGTTCTTCTGTATACCGCATCCTCCTTTCTTCATAGAGTATTCCTTTTGCAGGCCTGTGATAGGCTTAGGTTTGAGTTGCTCCATCAAAGAGCCAGGCTTCAGAACGTTCTAGACGAGGGTGAGTCCCTTAGGCTCCTTAGCGAGGAGAAGGAGGTTGAGTTGCTGCATTGGCGATATGAGGCGTACAAGAGCTCGAATTACTAGAACTATTTGATAGAGGAGGTAACCTTTCGTAGTACACACTTTGATCTTTTTGGCCCTTAAGGTTAACCCCTTTTTCCTATATTAGCTCCGAAAAAAGACGGAGGCCTTGGAGTTCCTTAAGGGCGACACCGACCGCGTCAAGGATGCTTATGGTAAGCTAAGGGCCTAGGTGCAAGCTCAAGCTTTAGAGGAGAGAGGTGCTTTGGTCAAGGTTCCTACCTTCGAGGACCAACTCCGCTTGGCTCGTCACAATGCTATACTTCAATCGGATATGATTGGGAAACTCGAGTCTGATCTCTCGAAGAACAAGGCTGAGATAATCGATGCCCGGGCTGAAGCGGCATTAATCCTAACCAAGGCTGATCAGGAGATGGCAATTCATATGAAGGACGATGATGATGTCCAATATGAGCTTAAGCGGGCCCTCGATCGGTAGAAGTGGATTGAGGAATATGCTCGTTACAGATCATAAAGAGAGGTGTTCGAGGAGATCGGCACAAAGGGCTTCGTTCTCTCGGAGGAATTGGCTCGAGCAAGGGAGGACGAGTTTGACGCTCTGTCACTTCTTATTGACATCATAGAGAGTGAATCTGGCAAGCTGTAGCCCTTTGGAGTAGAGAGTAGATTTCATTGTTTTTTCGCTTTATATTTAATACTTGTAGAGCATGTTTGAAGATGGAGAGTGTGCCTTTTGCGTACGTAAGATAAGAGAAATCTTGAAGTTTTATTTCTTTGCATCTCTTTCTGTATTGCTTTTGACCAGGCGGGCTGATTTCCGTGTTTGGTGGGAGCCTTGTAGATCCCGAACTAATCAGGCAGTCCTGGAGGCTTTTAAGTGCGATCATTGACGTGAGTAGGCGTTGGGGCCTCCATGCTTTGCCCGGCTGTTTAGGCTTATTCTCCGAGTCAGGCCTTGACCCGACCTTGCCTGACCTTCAATCTTTTGTGCCCGTGTGGGCGGATAGTAATTATTCTTATTTCTTGTCCTTGGGCATTTGTTGTTTCAACTATTTTGGGTCCAGTCTCCGAGTCGCATTGCGATTTGAGCTTTAATTGATCCGTAAGTTCTTTCCTGCATGCACGGGCAGACAACGATGGCTTTTTGTGCTTTGGGTCGAAGTGACCTTATAGGTGTGTGGCCCGGGGGCTCATTTGGCTGGCAAAAATGGCATTTATGTCGTTCCCTTAGGCATATTGTAGTTAACTATTTTGGATTCGGTCTCCGAGTCGGGTTACAACTCGAGCTCATTTAAATCCTCAAGTTTTCAATTTTCGAGCTGGCAACAGTGGATCTTACCCTGTTTAGTCGTTGAGATCTTTTTAGTGTGTAGCCTGAAGGTTCGTTTGGCTGGCGACAATGGCTCTTACGTTTTTGCCCGTAGGGTTTTTTGTAGGCTTTGTTTTCCTCTTGTTAAGGTCTTTTTGAAATGATTTTTCCTGACCCGTTGTCGGTTCCGGAAGAACCTCGATTTCAAGACGTTAGCGGCGATGTTCGAGCACCTTCGGAAGGTTCTAAGCTCATAGGCTGAGTAGCTCAAAGTCTTGTGATTTGGAGTTGACATGGTCGAAGCTTGTTTTTGCCTATTGAGGTAAGCCTGTTTTAACCGGTTCTTTTCCAAGTATATTTGAAGTAATGGCCTGCGATTTTTGTTTAGCGACGGTCTGGCATCCCCGAGTTGCATTATTTTGGATGTATTAGCCATTTTGACCGTAGTCATATTTGCTTGGCCAGAGCCATTTTTTATCCCGAGTGATAGTTTAGGCGTCTACACCGAGGGTATGCCCTTTTGTGATTCTTACGAATGCGACGTATAGCCTAAACTTTGGGATTTTGAGTTTTATGCCTGTAGTAAGGTCTTACAATTTATCATGCCTGTTGAGGCCTTACAGTTTGTCATGCCTATTGAGGTCTTATAGTTTGTCATGTCTGTTGAGGTCTTATAGTTTGTCATACCTATTGAGGTCTTACAGTTTTTGTTGCTATATAGAATAGATTTGGTTACACCGAGTCTGCCCGCTCAGGGTCTTACAGTTTCGAGTTTTCCATTGCATGGCGATTGATGACAGCCTCCGGGTTATCGAGTTTGCTTAGGCTCGAGGGCCGTTATTCGTGAGCTTGGAGTTTCCTAGTTTGGGCCTTATGAGCCCGATGTTCTGACCCTAGGGTCGTGCAGGTGCCAAATTGTTGATGCTAAGTCTCCGAGTATTTTGGGGCGCATTCGATGGAGGGATTCCCGCCAAGAGTATGCTGAAACATCCCTTTCTAGAGCATGAGATGTTGAAAGGTATTCTTTATTGCTTGGCATAAATACATATAGTTTCATCATTGTGAGCTCAGCTCGCGCGGGAGCGACTTCTTGGGCCATTTGGTCCGGTACATGATTCCCTATTGAAACTTAGTATGCCATTCCCCGTCCCTTCCGAGCGGATGGCGGCCTCAAAATAGGATTATCGCTCATCGTTTGACTGTAGAAGAAGGCCTGTGATCTAGTCGGATCCTCCTCAGGGGGTATGTTGCTCCGCTAATAACCTTGCTGGTGAAACCCTCTTCGGGACGGATGTCCGACCGAGGGGAAAGAGAGCGGTGGGTCCTGTTAAGGCCTTAGGATCTTCGGGTAGAGTTAGAACTTCCGAACGTCACGGCCGATTATCTGTGTACAGGTTAGTGAAAAAATAACAGAGGAGTGGAGCAGTTCTTCCTTACCGTGGGATGTGCAGGCGATGTTTTGAGGTTTGGTATGTTCCTGCTCTTTCGGGGTGTGGGCCCTAGTATGGCCTTCCACTGTGTTAAATCGGGCTTGGCCGAAGATGTGGTTCACTTGCCCTTCGACTCTTTCGAGAGTGGAGGTGTTGGTGCTAGTGGTGTGTCATGCGATGCATGATTTCCTATTCCCGCGTATTGCTTCCCGCTCACAATTTTAATTCTGTCCCTTGCGTGGAATTTCATCCTTCGGGCAAAGTGGGGGCGACGCTGTCTTCGTGCAGTGTGCCTGTGGCCGTCTGAATAAGATGGCCATGCCTTGCGTCTCCTTTATCGGTATGGGACTAGGCATTCCCATCTGAGCCAACCATGCTGTATCGAGAGAATGGACTATCTTCTTGCTGTAGTGATCACCGTGAGGAATCTGTTAAAGATTCAAAAGGTGGTCGTGTTTTGACCCGGCGGTCCGAGCTGCCTTATTAACCTCGGCCCGACAATGTTGATGTATTGATCGAACCACCTGAATTCATGAGTTCATGAGAACATATTTTATTTGATATATATCAAATGAGGGAAAAGGTTACCAATGTGTCAATGTTAGGCCAGCGAGAAGTCTCAATGTCTTTTTTGCTGGATGTAAGAATGTCCTCCAGAACGTATCCCCAGAGCCGTCTTTTGCTGGTAACAAGCCTTTTTACTTTCCATTTTATAAGTCCTTTGAGGGTGTCTCTGCTTCCCCACTATTGTGGCAATACATCGCGACTCATTTGCTTCGTTCTTCCTGGTTGCCTTCCTCTCTCGGGGCTGAATTCGAGCCTGATAGCTCAATAGTACTCGATGGTGATTTTTATTGAGTAGCACGACTGTTTTCCTCCTGAGCTTGTTGCCATTTTTGACCCCGTGGTGGTTCGCATTGTGCGGTTCCCGCGCTAGGTTGTGGTTCCTTTGAGGGAGATTCGGTCGAATAGGTCTGAGCTATTTGGTGTCCTAGATTCGCTTATGGTGAACACGATATTTGGTATGGCAATGTTGAAACCATACTCTGATTGGAGAGGTGCCCCTTCCGGCCATGCCTCGTCCAATCTGGCTTTGTTTAAGATTCCTCGAGGATATTGCCCTCGGGCCATTTCCTGATCGTGCTAGGTAGATTGCATCTAGGGGCGTTCCTCCTATCCTCGGCATATGGGTGGTACCTCCCTCGTCCACGACCCTATTTCATGGTTGTTTCCTGGTGCGGGTATCCAACTAGATCTTGGCTGGGTATCTGATCATGTTTCGTTTGATCTCCCCCAAAGTCGTTGGGCTTGGTTTGTTTAGGCTTTGGGCGAAGGCCTATGTTGCCTAGTCATCCAAAACTGGGGGTAGTCTCCTTCGTTCTATCAGGGAATGAGGTGCGAATTCCTGGGGCATTTCACTCTCCCATTGTTCGGCCCTAGATGTGTTAGGCTCTCTCGTCGCTTCTTCGATGGCATCGGTGCATGTGTCTATGGAGGAATTTGCCGGTGTGGTAAGCGAGTTTGCGAGGTCGGGTGCTAAGTCATGACGCCACATCATGGTTCCCTTTGAGAGTGTTTCCCCGAACCTCTTCAATAAGACGAGCTCAAATTCATCATCTCGTGGGTCGTTGCCTCTTCCTGCACACGTACAAGCAGTGATTTGATCATCGGGATCTGAGGTCCCATTGTACTTAGGAAGTTCTAGTGTTCCGAACTTCTTTGAAATGCGTTCCGGGACCGCTTCCTCGAGGGACGACCGTTGCATCGACTTCCACGAACCTGACTCGATCCTTTTGGAGAAATCCCCAAGCATCTTTGCTATGGTAGGGTCGGTTACCGATCCGTTGTTATTTGATCTCTCGGGCACTCGTTCGGCGGGGGGAGTTGTTTTCAATGCTACTGTACTGGGAGTCTCTGGATGGCTTTGTAACTGAACAATGGCCAATTGTTGTGCTTGCAACATTTCAAAAATAACATGAAGACTAACTTCTTGTTCTTCCCGGGCTGGGGATTTTTAGGCTTTCTATCGATCGATGTGCCGTATGCTCTTGTCGGTGTGGGATGTTTCGTCGACTCGTTGTGTGTCCTGTGAATCTATATCTGCTAGAATCGGCCCGGGCGCATTATTGGGATTCTGTGGTGGCACTCCATTCGCCGGTACAACCATGCCATTTTTCTCGTGGTTTTCGAGGTTGTCCTCCACGACTCTATTTACCGAGCCAGACATTTTGACCTGAAATCAAGAGACCATGGACAAGAAAAACTTTCAAAGATAACTTGCGTTTGTGCAATGAAACCAGCAAGAAAATAATCACTTTTATTTTTAGCCCCACAGTGGGCGCCAAACTGTTTACCATGAAAATGGTAACGACAATTAAATTTGTAAATGAGATTCTAAAAAGACATGATCTATTTTTATGCTATTTGTTAGAAAAAATTACGCTAGGAATATGAAGTTTAACGATGAAATACAAGCTAAAATAAGGCAGTAATCAAACCGAGGGGCTTACTGCCTTGGCTTCGGACTGGTTGATGGAGGACCTCGGGGTCGATACCTAAGCTCAATCTCGATCAATCGGGGGTATTTGGGAAGGGGGTAATAGTCAGGTTATGATCAAACATGGCTCTTTATGGCCAATACCAGGAAATAAATGAAGAACTAGTAGCAGAAAATTGAATACCAAAATGGCCTGAGCCAGTGAGAGCGAGCAAGTTAGAGAGAAGAGAGAGAGAGAGAGAGATATTATTGATCTTATGGAGAATAGATGGAGCAATTTCCGCTCCTTACAAAGTAATATGGGTTCCCTTTATATAGGAGGGGACCCCGGCTATTATACATGGGCATTAATTATAAAGTATGGATATGTGACGTAGTCTCTGGATAGGCCGGCCCTGTCAGACTTAGCCGTGTGCCTTGGGAGCTCCCCCTTCTGTTCTGGCTTTGCTCTCCATCTTCTTTGAGTCGTGCCTCGACGAGCCCGAGGGAGGGGACTCGGTCATGGCTCCCCGTCTTCAGAGTCGCGAAGCATTATTCCTAAATGACTTGATAACGAGAAATTAAGTCCTCTGATTTCACCGTGTACAATAACACGACACAAAGACAACTAGTCTATACCCAATATCACATCCGAAACCTAACATACCAAGCAACAAGGATCCACTCGGACCTCCAAACCTCCCAATAGTTACCACACAAGACCGATGTACACGGTTCACAACCACAACCTAAACTGTCTATGAAAACTCCTAGTCTCCAAATCCAGATAGCACACGGATCACCATATCCGATCGCAACTCTACCTGAATATGCAACACACCTCTAATACCCAAACATCCATGAGAGATACTCCTATAATTCTTCTGTACTACCAAGCAAACTCGAATATCAGCAATTGATCCAATAAGAGAGTGCCGCAATACTAATGAAGTATCATCAATCTCAATCACATTACCCTTTTTTCTAAAATGTATACCCATGTCAAGCTACACCACTTAGTACTATCATTTCCCCAAATCATCTGATGCTTCCTGTGCTGCTTAAAATTTTAATGAACATCCTTTCAGAACTGGTCCATGACCTCACATATTCAAATCTCAATCTTACACAACATACCGCAAGAACCATACCGTCCTAAGACAACCATGAGAACTTCATATCCCTTCCGAGCCACAAGCAACTATGTACTCAACTAGCCAAGAACTTTCCAGTGATCCCATTCAAAATAAAATAACTACACATTCCACTCTCCGCATGCCAGTAGAAAATATACACCTCCAATCTACGGTAGAAATCATCAAGAACTCTTCGAGTTCCCTTTGCACAAACCAAACCTGTCAGGACTGAATCCTTTTACCTCAACCAAGATACGCAAGCCATCAAAACCTAAGAGCATTGCCATGAAGTAGCTGTAGAAACTCATTATCTCATAAACACGCAAAGAACTAATCGTATCCCTTACCATGCTGATCTGAATTACTACCAAGCTGTCCTATTTATCAAAGCTCCTTCTAAATTACCTTTGAATTACTACTTCTACTTGCCATAATACCATAATCCTCAATCAAGACTCACCACACGAGACCCAAGCATAAAACCACACCGTCTAAGGCTCATAAGCCGCTGAATACTCTCCTTAATATTCCCAAAAGCACCACATTCAAAATACCTACCCTGGCAAGACTTCTTGCGAATCCGAAAACATTGCCTTCCTAATATTGATTTATAGAATCCCATAATTGATATAGAAATGACACAAGTCTTGACACCCTTCAATGCAAACCTCAGTTTCTAGCCAAATTATACACTTGAAAATTTCCAATTATTACATGTAAAATCTTGAACACATTAGGACCATTATCGAGAGTCATCCACTGTACTCAAACCTCAATTAGACTGATCAAACGAACTGAACAACCTGTGCCTCATAAGCACTCCAACACCACAGAATACAACCTCACCTTAATGCAACTAAAGAACTTCCTGCTCTATGTACCGCACATCCTTTACCAATAACCACTCAAGACATTCCGTGATTCTCATACATCTATGAAGCATGACATAACCTTTATTGAAATTTCCTTTACTCGAGCCATCCTCGGTCTCAACCTCTATAAGCCATAACCGATTCACCCGTACGCCTCAACTGGAATCAATATAGCACATGACCGTGCAATCAACTAATCAATAGTAGACTCACCTACTTGGCTCGAAGACAAAGGTCAAAACACACATAATAACTCATAACGCATATACTCTATTGCTTCCATAATACCATAATGAGATTAAACTCAATCCTTCAAAAGCTCGTGAAAGACAGACCATCTAGCACTTTAAATCTTCTACAATTCTCGCATTCACTCTCGTAATAGTTAAACCCACTCTCTTAGGCGACCCAAATTCAAATTGCAACACATATATTTCCCTGGTGACAGAGATCTTCCAATAAATGACATAAAGGATTACGCAAACTTCAGAACAATCAACAGGGGATAACCCACCTGGTTCGCCTCAACTAACATCTCTTTATACCCTTCCACCACCATAAACATTACGCAGTCACTTGATCTTCCTAAGTCTGAACTCATAATACAACGTGAAATCTACTTCACTCCCCCAACTAGAAAACATGAAAATATTCTTCGCACACCCATAACTCGGGGCTATACCTCAAACCAAGATGGAAATCAAGCATCTAATAGTTCTTCTATCATCTAGCAGACCCTCCTTGTCGCTTCCAGATCATAAGAATACATCTCGCAATCATAACATACTCATCACATAGCTACCCGGACATCACTCCCACTAATAGGGACACTACCGGACATGTAAATCCACAAGTACATGCTCACACAATCAATGCCTCAGTGCTCAAACTGTAGGCAAAAACCTGGCCTCAAGTCCTCCAGACTGGCCCAACATCAACAAACAGAGATTACATCTCGAACCTCGATTAGGGAATCACAAGCCATCGATGCATATCTGATACTAAGCATTCATGCGTGCATACAAACGCATAGAAGGGAATCAATGAGTTATATTTCAAGCTGAATCAATGATGGACGATAAGAATTCAAGAAAGTACAGTTTTTCCTAAAGATTCTACATCCTCCTAGGGATAAGTAAAGACCTCTCTATACCGATCCGCGAGACTCTACTAAACCTGCTCATGACTCGTAAGACCTATGTAACCTATGCTTTGATACAAATTTGTCACGACCCTAAACCCGAACCCGGTTGTGATGGCACCTCTCGTGAAGACAAGGCCAACCGACACAACACCCAATTCATTTTTAACAATTTAAATTACACAATCTAAGACTTTAACATGATTAAATCTTAATAAAGCAATGTGTATACGGTAAAATCAGAGGGTCCAATTTCTCGTCATTAAGGGGTTTCAGGAAGTCATATCGAGATCTCGAGGCTGTGGGGTTGCGGTTGAGATAATGATGCAACTTCGTTCCGCCGAGGAACCATTCTAGAAGTACTATCCATATCAATGGTAAAAATTTCTCTAAATCAAGATGAAAGAGTATAAAAGTTTGAGACAATGGTAGTTCGTATGTTCCTCGATTATCGTATTTGATGGCAACCTTTGCACGATTTTCTAGAACATGGCATTTAATGCTCATATCAATTGATGTCACGGCAATGATGTCCTTGGAATGATGGCTCAGAATCATTTCCTATTACTTCATTCCAGGAAATGCAGAGACTATCTGTATACGATAAAATCAGAGAGTCCAATTACTAGTCATTAAGGGGTTTCGAGAAGTCATATCGAGATATCGAGGCTGTGGGATTCGGTCGAGTTCTCTCCCTCGATGTTCATTTATGCTTGACCCAACGACAGTGCCGAGTATGGGGAATTCCCAAAGCGAGCAGGTAACACCGGCAGAGTTTGGTGTCATGTCTAGCCGTCCCATCTCTGTATCTTTACAATTAATGCATTCTGTACTATGTTGTATTTCCCCTCCTATATAAAGGGGATCCTTACAACTTTGTAAAGGGCTGTTGTTGCTCCAACTATTCTACACAAGATCAATAACAACTGTCTCCCTCTTTTCTCTCTAACTTAATCACTCGAGACTACAACTTTCATTTATTGCTTTCATACTTGTTCTTCATATGTTGCTTGATATTGGCTATAAAGAGCCTCTTTCAATTATATTGTAACTGCTAGTCCCTTCCCGGCTAACCTCGATAGCTCGAGCCCTAGCCCAGACGTCGACCTCGAGGCCCTTCATCAGTTAGCCTGAGGCCTGGATAGCTAGCCCCTCAGTTTGACTATAACTCTGCTTTAGTTCGTGTTTCGCCGTTAAACTTCACATATCTAGCATCAATTGCTCTAACAACTAGCATATAAATAAATCACATATTTTTAGAGTCCCATCAATAAATTTAATTGTTATTACCATTTTAACGGTAAACAAGTTGGCGCCCACCGTGGGGCTAAAACTAATAGTGATTATTTTTTTGGCGCTTTCATTACACAATGCAAGTTATCTTTCACACATTTTCTTGTCCAACATCTTCAACTTCTGGTCGAAATGTCTGGCTCAGTGAACAGAGTCGAGAACGACAATCTTGAAAACCATGGAGAAAACGGTGTAGCCATTCCAGTTATTGGTACGCCACCACAGAACCCCGAAAACGCACCTGGACCGATTCCAGTGAACGCGGGTTTGCAAAATGCACAATAGGTCGACAAGACTTCGTACACCGACAGGAGCATACGACATGGCATCCAACAAGAATCCCAAAAGACCCCAGCTCGGGGAGAACAGGAAGTTAGTCTTCATGTTATTTTTGAAATGTTGCAGCCACAACAACTGGCTATTGCTCAGCTGCAAAGCCACCCGACGACTCCCAGCACAAAAGCACTGAAAACTACTCCCCTAGCCGAACAGGTACAGGAGAGATCGAGCAACAACGGATCAGTAGCCGATCCTGCCATCGTGAAATGCTGGAGGACCTCACCAAAAAGATTAAGTCAGGAGGGAAAATGATAGCAGCCAACGGCAATAAGGTCGAAACCTATAACTTCAGAGTCGACCAAATCTCGGGCGCACCCCTAGTCTTGAATGGTGTAGATTCGAAAAAGTTTGTACAATGGCCATTCCCAGAGGAAGCAGCTTCGAGACCCATTCGAAAGAAGTTCAGAATACCAGAACTCCCAAAATACAACGAGACCTCAGATCCCAACGAACATGTCAGTGCCTATACATGCGCAGTAAAGGGAAATGACATAAAGGACAGCGAGATCGAGTCCGTCTTACTGAAAAAGTTCGGAGAAACTCGAAGAGGGCCATGATGTGGTATCACAACCTAGCTCCCAACTCCATAGATTCATTTTCCATGCTAGCAAATTCCTTCATAAAGGCACACGCCGGTGCCATCAGAGTATCAACAAGGAAGTCTGATGTATTCAAGATTATGCAGAGGGAGAACAAAATGTTGTTAGAATTCGTATCTCGTTTCCAAACGGAACGAATGGAACAACCCCCGTTCTATGATGATTGGGCAGTGCAAGCCTTCACTCAATGCCTGAATGAATGAAGCTCGGTGGCCTCAAGGAAGCTGAAAAAGAATCTGATTGAATATCCCGTTGTAACCTGGTCGGACGTCCACAATCGGTACCAGTCAAAGATCAGGGTCGAGGATGACCATTTGGGAGCCCCCTCGGGCGTAGTATATCCGAGAAGACTCTTGTCGAAGGAGTCAAAATCGAATAAAGAGAGGTATCAGCCATACCTCGATGATAGGAGGAATGCCCCGAGATGCAATCTGCCTCGCAACGATCGATTGGTGAACAGAGGACAGAACCCTTGGGGACCCACAAACAGAGGTGGATTCGATGGGGACACGGGGCTAACGGGGGAAACTCACCCATATGAATACAACTTCAATGTTGATATATCGGACATCATGTCTGCCATCAGCAAAATCAGGGATGCTAAATAACCCAGACCTATACACTCGGATCATTCCCAAAGGAACTACAACTTGATATGCAAATTTCACAACTCACACGGGCACAAAATCGAGGATTGCAGGAAACTCCAGGAGGAAGTGGCCCGGCTGGTCAATAACGGACACCTTCGGGAATTCCTCAGCAACCGAACTAAAAACCAGACCCGAGAAAGAGAAACAACCAGAAAGAACAAAGCAGACGAACCCAAACACATCATCCACATGATTTTTTATTACATGCCCTTAGCTGTATTCAAATAAAGTACCACATCGCATCTGCCAAACTAATGCCGGAACTCAAGAGCACCATCGCCACTAAGGTATAATCATCTCTCCCTTTTCTGTCTTTTACTTCACGATAACTCTTGCATAGGCCATCGACCAAAGTAATCGAGATGCCAATCTGGCTCGAGGGCCTCGAGGTTTTGAAGCATTTGTTGCACTCTTTTCCTTCGATCGAGTTTTTATCCCAAAATGGGTTTTTGCCGGCAAGGTTTTTAACGAGACAACATCTACGCGCTACCTAAGGATGACCCACCAAACTTGCAAGGTTTCTTTTGCAATCAACCCTATACCAAGAAACGACAAACGAGGTTCCGATAGGAAATGATGTACAGGGCCAAACTGTCGAACAAACCGTGTCCACATAAGCCGGGTTTACGACAACCAAACAACATGTATTTACGCCAAACAATCAAAGAATATCTTTGACCAAAAATCATCTCGTACTCCAAAGAAAATTCAGTATGATCACAACAAGGATACTTGCATGGCCTCAAGGTCAGAACTCCATGCTCATAAGCCCTTAATGAGGCAATTCCGAGCTCACAAGTAACGGCCTCCGGGCCTAACAAAACTCGATGACTTAGAGAGTGTCGCCAATCGCCATTCACTTAAAAACCCAAGGCCGTAAGACCCCGAGCGGGAAAACTCGGTCTAGAGAGATCTATTTAATATAGAAACAAAAATTGTAAGACCTCAACATGCATGAAAAAATTATAAGACCTCAACAGGCATGACAAAACTGTAAGACCTCAACAGGCATGACAAAACTGTAAGACCTCAACAGGCATGAAAAAACTGTAAGACCTCAACATGCATGAAGATTTTATAAGACCTTACTACAGGCATAAAACTCGATCCCAAAGTATAGGCTATATGTCGCATTTGTAAGACTCTCGAAATGGCATACCCTCGATGTAAATTCCTAAACTACCACACTTGGGATCAAAAATGGCTCCGGCCAAACACAAATTACTACGGTCAATATAACTGCACCAGCCAAATTAACGTAACTCGGGGAAGCCCGATCTTCGCTATAAAATCACATGCCATTACTTTGAATCTACTTCAAAAAGAACAGGTTAAATAGGCTATCCTCAACAAGCAAAAGAGATTTGACCATGTCAACTCCAAATCACAAGGTTTTGAGCTACTCAGCTCACGAGATAAACCTTCCTAGGTGCTCGAATAATACCGCAAAAACAACTTGAAATCGAGGTTCTTCACGAACCGATGATGGGGTAAGAAAAAATATTTCCAAAAGTCCTTAACGAGGGGAAAACAAAGCCTACATATGCCAAAGGGCAAAGCATAAGAGCCATTGTTGCCAGCCAAGTGAGCCTCAAGGCCACATACTAAAAGGTCGCAATGACCAAAAGCGTAAGAGCCACTGTCTCCAGCATAAAATTTGAATGCTTGAGGATCAAAATGAGCTTAAGTTGTAACCCGATTCGTAGACCATATCCAAAATAGGTAACTAATACATGCCTAAGGGCAAAGAATAAGAGCCATCGTCGCCAGCTTCATGAGCCTTAGGGCCACGTACATAAAAGTTCATTTCGACCCAAGGCATAAGAGCCATTGTCACCAGCTAAGGGTCGATTGAGCTCGAGTCGAAACCCAACTCGGAGACTAAACCTAGAACATTATAGATGTGTATGCCCAAGGGAAAAAGGTAAAAGCCGCTATCACCAGCTAAACGAACCTCTGGGTCGTACCACAGGTTCGAAAATTCCTACTAATTCAAAGGTCGAATGGACCCGATTGAGATCTTGATAGACAGAAACATAGAAGACGCAAATTACGGGGTTCCCCCTTTTTTCATACAAGCGATAAAATACATGCTCTTACTACAACATAATATGAAAGCTATGTACACAACAATAAGGCATGAAATAAACGCCCCCCCCTAGTGACTATGGCCTGGTGGCCTCTTCCTCGCCGTATTCAGCATCAGACGGAAGGAACTTGGCATCATACTCCTCCCATTTAGCTTGCTCGATCTCTTTCGAGAGATCAAAGCACATGGCATGAATCTCCTCGAAAACATCCCTCTGGGATTTGCACCTCACATGCTCCTTGCTACTGCTTGCACGATCAAGGGCTCTCTCCAGTTCAGCTTTAGAAACGGCTTCACTCTTCAAATAGGCTGCCACTTTCTCTCCCGCTCTGGTGTTGCTCATCACAACCTCAGCCCGGACATTCACCACCTAGGTCTTCGCCTTCAAAAGCTTGGACGAGAGCCTTGCAATCATATTCGCCAGAACAGAATCATTTGCGCTGACGATCTAGATTTGCACCTCAATAGCAGAAACCATCGCTAGAGCACTCTCTTTGGCCGCAAAATGGGCACTTACATGCACTTGCAGCTCGTTGAATTTGCATTTGCCTCGACCAACCTCGCCCCAGAGCTATCCCAGCTCCTCCGCCTTGTCCTCCAACTATAATATGAAAACATCAAGACGCCGAGGTAAAAAGGGATAGCGCAAGCCAGCATGAAATGCAGGGTACCTATTTCTCCAAGCGGATCACATGGCTCCGATTTCGGTCCACCTCGCGCCGCAGGGAAACCTGCTTGTTTTTCTTTTCTGTACAAAGAATCTTAAGGAATTTCTCCCTATCCAAAGTCTCCCGCAATGGTGCCTCACTACGTAATAGCTCGGATTTAAGCTTGTCAAAGGCCTATGAAAGAAATCTAAATAAAAAGAAAAAGAGAGAAAGGCACGGGGCTGGAATAATCTTGCAGCAATCAGAAAATCACCATGAGGCCAAGCCGCTGAGCCTCGCCAAAGGGCGAAGCAATATTTGATGGCTTAACACCTCTAGAAGCAAGTCGGTCGGCCGAATCGCTTCTCCTTAGCCGCTAAGAAGGAGACACCTCACTACAAGCCCTTTCGCACTCTAGAGCATCTTTTTGTTTGTCATAAATCCTCGATCGCGAGTCCAACAATCTCTGCTCCTCCCTAGATGACACAACCTCATTTCGAAAGAACACCCGGCACCTACGGTAGTTGAGTTATATAAGCTGGCAAGAAAAGCGCCATTTTTTAGGAAGTAAAGTGCTGAACACCTACCACGATGCTTCACCTCCCATCTCCCTTTGGATAAATCTTGCTACCAGCGCCTATCATAAATCTAGCAAGTTGATAGCTTACGAGGCCACTCGGCTAAATCGGGGACCTCGTTCGGCGACCAATGAGTTGCTATAAATATGGGATAAAAAAATATCATTACGGAGCCGGCCTCCAACAAAATGATAATAGTTTAGATGAGACACTTACGTTTGAAGTTCCATTTCTCAGGAAATGGCAAAAATTTCCTAGGAATGACATCGGTCATTTGAATCCGATAGAATCTATTCATCCATTCACGATCCTCATCCTTTTCACTACCGATGGCGTGAACTCGGGTGGATCGACAATGAACAGCAATCAAACCCCGGTAACGTAGTGGTCGATATAACCTCACGAGATGGCTGAGGGTGAACTCTATTCCAGTCTTATTGGTGAAATATCTCATCGTCTACACTATTTTCCAGAGAAAGGGATTAGTCTACGCCAGTGTAACCTGATATTTCCGACAAAAATCAAGCACAACCCAATCGGGAGAACCCAGCCCAAAAACATGCGTGTATACGCTCAAAAACCCCTCAACGTATGTTGTGACGCTCTCCTTAGAAGAAGGTACTTGTAATACCACGCCTTCTCCCCATCCACAGTCTTTTACGATCATTTCGAGGTTTTCCTCTCCCACTGACGAGATGATCCTCGATACATGCTCCCGGTGACCCCAAACATTGGGAGGCCTCCCCAGCATGACAGCTCTCCTCGAGGCTCACTCACCGGGCATCGGCAGCGAGTCGCTGTTACCAACCAAATGCAGAGCATAGGAAGAACTCCTCTCCACCCCACTATCGGACATTGACGTAACAATCATAGCTACGATAGAATAGGAAGAGAAAGATGTAGACCTGAGCAAAAACTTTGAATGGGGGCAACAGAAGAACTAGCAAGAAATGCCAGGCTCTACGGAAGAGATAGTTTATCAAAGCAACAGAATCACCATTGGAAAGGAAGAAAAGTGAATATATAGGGGCAGAGCAATAATTGGCCGCCTATCCAAAAGGCCAATTAATTCTGGCCGCATTAACGTCACTCTCTCCTAGGGAAACGCACTGGCGGAATTTTCCTGGGCCCCCTCTTAACAGATCCAGCGAATGTTGCTACCACGTAGAACTAAAAAAACTGCGGGGCCCCGGGGGATCCCTAATACCACCAGCACCGGCCTAATAGGAGCTGTCGATTTAACCCTAGCGCATGTCCAGTTTGGCGTCCCGGTTGCTCCAAGAACGGATTTTAAAAGTCCAACATCAAAAGTCGAAAGTCAATCCACAAAAGCAAATGAACAAAGAAAAAAGAGACTGAAAAAACTAATAGGAGTAATCCCTCTTTTGACATTGCCAATAACATACACACGAGAGATATCTTTACAAAATCCATCCCCAGGGGGCTACATACAAAGGGAAAAAGAGGGGATGCAAAACGACTTGGGGACTACTCCTCATCACTACTTTCTTCGCCCTCATCGTGGGCAATTAAAAGCACCAGTTCTCTCTCCAATTCGCGGGCTCCCTCGAGATCAGCGGAGAGGTCGACGCCTATAGCTCCGATCTCCTCCAATGTCTCTCTCCTCGCATCTACCTTAACATGAATAATATCTCGAGCTAGCTTTTGTTGAGCTGCTATCGATACATCACGAGTTATTTTATGCGTCGTGGTTGCGTCCTCTAGATCAATGGTAGCATTCCTTTCGACCTTGGACTTGGCCGTAGCCAAGGCAGCAACCTCCTTGCGAGCATTCCTAAGAAGATCCTGGGATGTCGCCAACTCCTCAGTCGCTACTTCACTTTGCTTCCTCAGCCCGGAGATCTCCTTGTACAATTGGCTAAGCTGTGAACCATTCTGCTCGACCTACAAAAGAAAGTTAAGCTAATTTGTGTCGGAATACGGGAGCGAATGTCGAGTACAAGCAAGGAAAAATACCTTCACAGCAAGGTCGACCTTTTCACGGAGCGCTGTCTCCAACGCAGCTCGGAGCTCTCCTAGATCTTTTTCTTCCCGGATAGGGAGAGCATCCGAATCCCGCAGCATCAAGGTAAGCTTCTTACACTCCTTTTCATGGTAAGAAGGCTCCTTGTGGAGCCGAAGAAAGGTATGGTCGTACATATCCTTGCATTGTGGCATAGCGGAAAAGTTAGAATGACAAAGAATGATGCCCAAGACTAAAAGAAATGCACAAAAGATGGCTATCACATGCCGCATGAATTTCTCCGCCGCCTTGACGACGCCGGGAAAGTCATAACCAACACTATCGCTAACACCATCAGAGATGCTGGCAAGACGGCCTCCACCTTGGAGAGAGATCTCTACTTTGACGGCGTCCGCTTCTTGAGCATCCCTCAGTTCCCCTAATGAGACCTTAAAGCATGAGATGAAGTTGTTGATGTCACCGACTTCCCCAAAAGGCATCCCCTGCTCCTAAAAAGCTTTGGGCCCCGACCCTTCAGGATCGATGGTAGCGGTCCCCCCATCCGAAACTACGTCAAACTCGGTTGTGCAATTTAAGGCCACATTAACACCCTCTTCAAGGGTCTTCAATTCACAAGACCGACCGGAGTTAGCCATTCCATACTCAGCAGCCTCCGATCGAGGCACTTGCAAGGTTCTCGCATTCGGCCTCCTCTTCTATGCTAGCTAACATTCATCGTCATCCTCTTACTCAGTGTCGGGATTCTCCCCTGAAGTTGAAGCAGAGGTCCCAGCAGTGCCTCGATGCTCAAGTGACCAGGTTTTCTTTGCCACAGAAAGGACGACAGTTGCCTTGCCTTTTCTCTTCTTGCCCTTGGTGGGCTCCGAATCCTCCATTTCGCCACTAGGGGGTGGCCATATCTGCATATTCTCGCCAAGACCTGCACAATCATAGTAACCACAAGATTTCATCTCTAAGGGCACAGGTAGAGACACAAATATGAGGCATCCATGATTCTTGGCCACCCATCATTCCTTGGCCAGGTCTGTCCAAGACCAAACAAGATATGGGAATGCCTTGTCCAACTGCTTGATCCATCCCTACAAATCCGGAACCACCTCAGGGTACCAAGCAGCGGCTGCAGGAAGCACAGAGAGGTCGTTATTTCAGAAGAAAAGTATTAAAAGTTGGTTAAGGGAAATTGCTTATGTTGCATGTTCCAATTCTCCGGAAAGGGCATCCTCCGGGCTAGGATGATATCCGAGGTCTTCACCCAGACTAATCTGCTCATCCACCCTCGATCCTTTCCCTCATCGATGCTCGAGAAAAATGATTTTTTGGATCGATGATGGAGCTTGATCAAACCTCGATAAAATCGAGGGATATACATCATGATCAAATAATTGAGTGTAAAGGTATCACCCCAACCCCTTTGGTAAAATGGCGGAACATCAATACTATCCTCGAGAACAAGTGTAGATCTGACCAAGCGTCACTTGGTACTTGTCACAAAAGTCAAGGATAACCGGGTCTATCTCCGGGGGAGAGGATTCGGAAGAATTATCAGGACCCAAGGTGAACGGGTAGGTATACACGTAAAGAAAACTGGCCTTATAGTCCGTTATATTCTCTTTGGGACCAGGAATCTCCACCCCCACTTCCTTGCTCCATCGGCAGTCTGTCCTCACTATTTGTATGTTGGTCATGATGCTAATGTATCGGGACACGTGCTCGCATCGGCACAGCGTGGATGAAGTATTATTGATGTTAAAATCCTTTGACATATCCTTTGGCACGACGTGGATTATATATTTGTTATGCCTTACCGTGTTAGAAATCATGCCTATAGGTCTCAAGTGGTTCCAATAATAGAAATCATGTTTATAGGTCTTAAAATCAACTTCACAAGTAGATACCATGCGTATAGGATATGATTCGGTTCAACTTTTGTTATAAAGGGTATTTACATATGTTTTCATTTGTTATCATGCCTATAAGTTTCTAACATCAGCTCTTAATAATTAGATACCATGCCTATAGGGAACAACATCAGAAATCCAGCCTATAGATCTAAAATAAATTTAGTTTAAATAAGTTAGTGCAGTTCATGATTAGTTTTCTTCGAAACTGGTCCAATTAGTGGTTTGTTTTCCCAGAAATGAATTCTTTTGAGTTAGCCCTAAT
This sequence comes from Nicotiana tabacum, assembly GCF_000715075.1. Lineage (NCBI taxonomy): Eukaryota > Viridiplantae > Streptophyta > Magnoliopsida > Solanales > Solanaceae > Nicotiana > Nicotiana tabacum. The sequence continues at coordinate 20,475,754 of NC_134085.1, forward strand.
TCACTATTAGAATGACTGCCTATAGGAACTCAAGAGTCTATTTTAAAATCTTTCCACTGTTTTACTATGTCAAACGTAGTTATCATGTTTTTAGGACACCACTATTCAGCGTGTAGGCAAGCCTATAGGGCGTTTTCAAATATTGCAGCTTTGAAACTATTTCTGCTACTTAATGTTGTTCTGACTTTAAACAGGCTTAAAATTAGTAGGCAAACGGATAGGGCCATTACTTCTGAGTTTATAAAATAAAAACTGCATATCTCATATGTTATGTTCTTCGCCTAGACATCATGTCTTAAAATACTATTTAACAATATTGCCCTTATTTGTGTTTGAGTCATGCTGTTTACATGCATTATCTGTAGAGGTAAACTTGAGCCTCTAATTGCTTCCTTTCTACCTTTTGTGCTAAGGTCCTATTTGTTCTTGCCTGTCGCCTTAGAATTTTCTCCTTTTAAGCACCTTAGGGGTCGTCTAGAACTGCCCAGATTTAGAGGTAATAAAACACCTCTAGGTCCATAGGAAGGGACGGGTAGTGCATGCATAGGCATCGTCAAGTTTACTAGCGCATTTTAGGCTATTACCACGGGATGGGAAAGGTAGATATGGGATATGATGACTACGCGTTAATGTCACGTGTAGCCCCTTATTGAGCAGTGTTTACCTGACATTGTGTGGGGTGATCTTGTAGGCTAAACAACCTAGGACCCCTCCTTTACCAAATCCCTTCTTTTTAAAACTTTGTTTTATGTATAAAACTTGTTCATAACCAATGTCTTATTATTTGCGTTATATAATGTCCAACGTGCTTTACTTGCAAATTATTTTATTTAACTACTTATTTGTAAATGGACTAATTAATAAGTATAAGTTCAGCCGGGGACCCACCTTTGTGGATCGAGATGAGTGCCTAACACCTTCCCCTCAAGGTTATTTCAAGCCCTTACCATAATCTCTGGTAATGCAAACTAGTCTAAGAGTTAATCTCTCTAGGTGTCTAACGCACCATAATCCGTTAGGTGGCGACTCTTCAAAAATACCCAAATCCCAAAAGGAAATGAGTTATTACCCCCATGAATCTCAAAACCCGGACTTTCTTCACGGAGGAAAAATGTGGGCGCGGCAGCTGGCCTACAGGCTGGCATTGCCACCTAGTTTATCCACATGCAATCTAATGTTCATGTGTCTGTGCTCTAAAAGTATCACGGTGATCCGTCTTATGGGTTAGATTTTAGCTCAGTCCAATTGAACAAATGTTTGACTTATGACGAGGAAACGATGGCTATTCTAGCCCGGCAGGCTTGGCAGTTGAGGTCTAAGAGCTATCCTTCAGTTCGAGTGTAGTGGAGAGGCCAGCAGATCGATGCATCCATGTGGGAGTCTGAGTCAGACATGCACAGTAGGAATCCACACCTATTCACCAGTCAGGTACCTTTCTATGTCCGCTGGAGAACGAACATTTGATTTTGAGGTGGAGAATGTGATGACCCAACATGTCATTTATAGTATTACCCTTCATTTTTGTGTTCTGAGACCTTGAATAGCTCCGTTTAGCGTGTCATGTTTTTGGAAAACGTTTATGTGAAAAATTTATGAAAACGTAAAAGTTTAGCCTTAAAACACATTTGAGGTAACTATGGTCAACATTTTGTGTAAATGGACCTGTATCAGTGTTTTGACGGCCCTGACGGGTCTGTATCATGATTGGGTCTTGGTCGTATGCTCGAAATCGAATTCGGATGTTCATAACTTGATTTGAAAACTAGTAATTTAAAGTTTTAAAGAATTTCTAAGTTTTACCGTAGGTTGAATAAGTTACTACCAGGTTCAGATTTTGATTCTAGAACTTGGTATAGTTTCATTTCAGAAGTTATGAGTTGTCTGCAAAATTTGGTCCAAAATGGAGTCGATTAGACGTAATTCGGACGTCTAGTTGTAAAATATCATGTTTTTGATTTTTTTTATTGTTTTGCTATCCAATTCGTGGTTCTAGGTGTTATTTTGATGTTTTGATCACACGAGCAAGTTGGTATGATGTTATTACACTTGTTTGCATGTTTGGTTTGGAGTCCGAGGGCCTTGGGTAAGTTCCAAATAGGCTACAGGTGATTTTTGGACTTAGGTCATTATTAGGTTTTCACTGTTGTTGTCGCCTGATGCTTTGTGCTTCAGGATCGCAAACAGGAAATTGGGATTGGGGTGTTGTTCTTCATCGCGAAAGCGATATCTAGATCGCAAGCACGTAGCATTGGGGTATTTACCATTCGCGAACGAGACCAGCATCTAGCAAACACGTAGGGTTATGGGCTTGGGAAGGCAGCATCGTTGTTACTCTATGTGAACACGAGCCCTGGCTTACGAAGGCGAAGGCCTGGGGGAGAAGCCTTCACGAACACGTGAGGAACCTCGCGAACGCATAGGCCATTATGGCTGTTTTTCATCACAAACGCGTCAGGCCCTTCGTGAACACAAAGAAGGCTTGGTGCCCAGTCAATGAAATATCTCAAAAAGGGATTTCACCCATGTTTCGCCATCTTCTCATTAGAGCTCGGCCTAGAGGCAATTTTGAAAAGAAAATTCATCACCAATTCATAGGTTAGTACACTTTAATTTGTTCTCTTCGATTTCCATCAACACCCATTAATTTTTATCTTTAATCTTTGCTCTTTCACGGTAGAAAATTAGGGATTTGGGAAGAACTAGGGGGGTTTTGTAAAATTGATATTTAGACCTCAAATTGAGGTCGGATTTTGATACTAATCACATAATCGGGCTCAGTGGTGAATGGGTAATTGGGATTTTATCCGAATCTCGGGTTTTGACCAAGTTCGCTTGGGATTGACTTTTGTTGACTTTTTTGAGAAAGTATAAAGATATAGCTTTATATATTGTAATTTATCTTCCTCGCATTGGTTGTTACTATTAAGTCAATTTTTGCTAGATTCGGTTGGTTCGGAGGCGAATTTTAGATGAAAGGTCCCAGTTAAGCTTTGATTTACTTGTGGAGCGACGTAAGAGTTGGGTCTAACCTTGATTTGAGGGAATTAAGAACCATTGAAATATGTGTGATGTGAATTACATGTGTTGGGGCGTATATTCGAGCTGACGAGTGTATATACGCTGTTAACATAATTGTTTTCATGCTTTCTCGTTTTTTAATTATTTTATTCAATATCTTAGCTGTTGCATGCTTTAAATTACTTCTTGTGTCTTAACTTGCTACTTGTCACTTTTTATTCTCGTAGTAAAATGTTTATTTCTTCCATGTTTCCATGATTAATTGCTAGTTGCCTTAATTGTATTACTTGCACACTTTAACTATCATATATTTGGCTTGACTTGTTGCTTTGTATTAATTGTAGCAATCCTTGATTTTGTACGAGGTTCCTTTGTGGATTTGCTTCCATGATTATTTAATTGTTGAGATTCTTTTGAATTGAGTTGTTGAATTGATTACTTTTATTTATGGATCGAGTTGCACGCTGCAACGAGTGGAATAAGGGATGATTGATGATGATATGGTGCGATCGGATTGCACGGCGCAACGGTTGGAATAAGGGAGGATTATGATATTGATTCTGATTATATGGTGGGATCGAGTTGCGCGCCGTAACAGATTTTACATGTTATTCTTGATATTGATATGGTGAAATAAGGGAGGATTATATTTGTATGGTGGGATTGGGTTATGTGCCGCAATGGATTGTGTGTTTTGTATCCATTGTTGAATTGTGTTTGCTTTTAGTGTTTTCATACGAGATTTTGATGAATGATGTTTCTGGTTTTACTGATTTCGAGGATTGAGTTATTTTCATCTGTTAACTACCTTACTTTTCCTATGTTTCCTTCTTATTATTATTATTTTACTAAGTATAAGTTATTGTAGGTGACCCGCCTTAGCTTCGTCACTACATTGTCGAGGTTAGGCTTGACACTTACAAATTATATGGGGTCGGATGTACTCATACTACACTCTTCACTTATTGTGTAGCTTTTGTAGTCGGTCTTAGCGGTAGTTAGTAGATTGCTTGGATTGATTGCCTGACAAATACTTGAGGTACAGTTGCATGGCGTTCGCAGCCCTGCAATCACCTTCTACCTTATCATAGCTATTTATTTAATTTCATATAGTTTTACTATCATCCAGACTATTGTTCGTATTATTCAACTCACTCTTGCAATTGTGACACTAGTTCTTGGATTTTATGTAGATATCGCTGATATTTTTTCTTATTCAATCTATTTAAGTTTTATTTCATTTTATCTAGTCTCTTGGAATCATTTAATTGGATTTTGTTGAAAATGGTTGGAAAATACTTCTAACGTGGGCTTGCTGAGCAAGTGAAATATTAAGCGTCATCATGGTCATTAGAGTAGGAATTTCGGGTCGTGAATGTCTGGTGTGTGTTTGGTAGTGGTCGCAGGTGCGAGTCATTTTCTGCATCTGCAAGCCTGCAGAGGTGATGAGTCTTCGCATAAGCAGATTTTGATAGGTGAGGCTGGACTCGTAGAAGCGACATGGAATCCGTAGGCGCGGATGTGAAGGAGCGAAGCATGACCCATAGAAGCGATCTTGCATGTGCAAATATTTGGGCGCAGGTGTGGTTTGTCGGGTGCTTGAGTGATTTCTCTAGAAGCAAACATTCTTCTGTAGAAGCGGAGTTCCAAGTGCGGCTGGTGAGTCCACAAGAGCAAAATGGGCTTGGCGGATATGTGAAATCGAGGATTTGAGTCTTCTTCTCATTTTGAGTGTTTTGGGGTGCAGACTTAGGTGATATTTGAAGAGGTTTTCACCTATATTAAACAAGTAAGTGAATTTTGATAACATTTATCCATGTATTTGAATACCCATTAATTATTTTACCTAATTATCATGAATATAATTTGGAATTTGGGAATTTTTGGCACATGTATTGAAGAGTAAGATTTGGGTTTTTAGTGGCAATTTGAGGTCGGAATTGTGTGATTTTGGTATGGTTGAACTCGTTATTGAATGAGTTTTTGGACTTTGAAAATTTTGTTGGATTCCGAGACGTGGGCCTAGAGTTAACCTTTTGGGTTGACTTTTTGACTTTTGTTAAAGAACATAGCTTTATTGTGTAGAATTGATTCCTATAGCTTGTATTTATTGTGTTAAGTTGCTTGTGGCTAGATTAGAGCCATTCGGAGGCCGATTCATAAGGCAAGGGCTTGTTGGATTAGGGATTTACAGGGTTTAAGGGAAGCAATACTTCTAACATTATTCTGAGGGTATGAATGCCTGAAATACGTGTTATATTGTTGGTTTTGAGGTGACGTGCATGGTAGGTGACGGGCGTGTGAGCGTGCACCCTACTAACTGTGACTTGGTTGATTCTATGGTGCTGTGTAGATAGCAAACCATATTGTTATTCATGTAATCCCTATGTGTTAGAGTAATTGAGCTGCAATCCATATTAAAAATCATGTTTAGGCTATATGATTATTCTGTTGGGACCTGCTGAGGTTATTTCTACTGTTGAATCATTTTCTTAAATAGAAATGTTATACTAAGTCACATCCATAATTTGCATATCATATCTCATTATTTGTTGTTATTTATTATGGGATCATGTTATCATTGTTTCGGCGAATTGGCATGAGATTTCTGAGCCCAAGAGATTAGAGAGATTGATGACTGAGTTGGGGCCTGAGGGCCAGATTGTGAGTGATATTGAAGGGATCGGGCTGCGTGCCGCAACAAGTTTTACTGATTCATGATGGGTTCAGGATGCACGCCGCAGTAGCTATTATTAATTCATGATGGGATCGGGTTGCACGTCGTCATATGTTTTATTAGTGCTTGGGAAGGATCCGCCCCTCCGCAGTTTGACAAACTAGCAGTGAGCAAAGGTACTACACAGTGCTGAGTGATTGAGTGTGAGGAGTGGGAGTTGACAGTGTAAGCACGTAATTTTTGCCCTATATGAATTATTCCCACAAATTCAAAACAAAATAATTTTTTTTCTATTGTTTGCAATTTCGTGGATTTTGTGGCATTTTCTATCAATTGTTTGCATTTGTCTGTGCATGTTTATCTTATTTAATAAATAAAAAATACAAAAATATGTTGCATTTGCGTTTAGGGTTTAACTTTGCATTTTTGAATTAAGTAGTAAATTAGTTATTTTATAAGAATAGGAAAAATCACAAAAATAGTTATTTTTGCACTTTTAATTTTAATTTTTTAACTTTGGTTGTTTTTCCTTTTAATTTGGTTCTTACTTGTTTGTGGTAATTGTTATTTGGAGTTAGTTAATTTAATTTGATAAAATAATTTTATTAGGAATTAATTTGGGTGTCATTTTTAATTTTTAGTTAAAACAAATTAGAAAAAGAAAGAAAAATTAAAAAGAAAAGAAGTAGAGAAATCAGATTTTGGGCTGCTTCGTTTTAATTCTCAAAGCCCAAGTCAGCTGTACCCAATGGCCCAATTACCTTATACCTACCCAACCTAGACCATTGACCCATTAACCCTTCCCCTCTATATACCCTAAATACACATTATTAGAAGGGGAGCTAAAAAATGAGAGAGGGACGCATATAGAAGAACGGCGCAGAAGGACTCCTTTGGATCTTGATCTTCTTCCTCATCAAAACGAAAAACTCAGCCGCTTCTTTTGCTTTTCTCTCGAGCACACAAATCTCTCTTCATATTACACTACATTTCTCTCAAAAAATACAGTAACGAAAAGCTGTTGAGAATTGAAAGTAGCTTAAAAATTCAATTGGAGAGCTGAGCCTTCAAAGAACTTTTTCATCACTCGAAAAGCTCGAAATTGGAGTGCTTAGCTGGGTTTTGGGTTTTGATATAACTCGGAAAGGGGAGTTGTTTGGCTGCTGTTGCTCCCACGTTGCTAGCTGAGCTCCAATTTTTTGTTTCAATCGTTATTTGGCTTCTTTGTCTTCTAAATCTCGTCCTTGCGTAATTAGGTACGTTCTCTTTCAAGCTATTCTAAGATCTGTTTTAATGAGAAGTTCCTTGATTTGCCATTTTTCTGATTTTATTTGTGAACAATGTTGAATGAGTTGCCTGATTTCGAAATATTGTAAATGCTAACAGTGTTCGAAAGGTTAATTCAAGTTTGTCGTGGCAGATTCCCTATCTAACTGGATTTTGCTGTTTGAGCTGTCTTCATATCCCGACCCTTTAATGTTAAGATTCTGCTTCATGTTAATTGAAAAGTTATTGGGAAGTTATATATAAAATCTTCATTTTTGGCAAATACGATTCCGAGTCGATCTTAAGGATGACATAGAGTTTGATACTTCACAATTTTTAGAGAAATGGGATTTTCAGCATTGTTAATTTGCTTTCCTTCAACTGATTTATATATGTAACCAAATTGTGAAGATCTTTCGATTTTTTTAGATTTCTAAGTGAAAGACAAATTATCCGAATGTTTAAGGAGCTACATGCCACTGTTTGTTTCCATGGTTTCTTAGATCAGATTTTCTCCTTGAGAGCATAATTTAGCATTGTTAGCTGTACTATCCAACATGTCATTCATACTCTAAAATCGTCATTTTGGTTGTTCTAAGAGGTATTTTCGTTGTGCTTGACCAAAGAAGTATCCCATGCGCAAGTGATTAATATTGGAAATATATCCAATGCCTTTTTGATTTCCTCGCTTATTGACATGTACTGTAAATTTGGATGCATAAGCCAAGGAAAGCTTTTCAAAAGATATGGCAAGGTTGATAGGGTGGATATGAAATTTGGTTTTGCTTTTGTTTATATGGACGATGATTTCTTGTTAGCGGCATTGGTTTTGTTGCTAGAAATAATTGAAAAATCAAAATCAAAATAGGCAGTGAACTCAAGTATTTTTAAAATGGAATTAGAGTAATGGGTGTGAAATTCTGAATCAAAAGATAAGCTTGGGTCTTTGGAATTTTTGAGTGGGATAGGAAATAAAAAAAAACACAAGTAGATTGGAGGTGTGCTATATTAGACAATACAAATAGTATGACTCTCGTAATTTAATTTAGAAACCTCTTGATTAGAATAAACCGAGGTGTGTTGTGCCGAACAAAAATGACAATTGCATGGCCCTCGTTTAATTAATTTTTTTTTTTGATTCTTAGAATTCGAGGCGTGCCACCTAGTTGAATTTCCATGGCCCTCGCAAAGTTGCAAACGCGTAGTTGCTTTAGCCGCGTTATTTTAATAATTAATTTCCTTAGAGTCGGGTGTGCATTTCATGTGACTTAAATCCAAATTCTAACAAAATTAATAAAATATGTCGCGGATCGCGGGCGCATTTAATATTCCGTGATCCAAAGATGTGTTTTGTATAACGTTGAAATCCTCCTAAAATGAATTAAAAGCGGTTTAAAGTTAGAAATGTACATAGGCTTGAAAGTGTTTAAAGTCAAATAATAAGCCAATAATAACAGTTGAGCGGTCGTGCTAGAACCACGAAACTCGAGAATGCCTAACACCTTCTCCCGGGTTAACAGAATTCCTTACCCGGATTTCTGATTCGCGGACTATAATACAGAGTCATTCTTTCCTCGATTCGGGATTTGAACCGGTGACTTGGTACACCATAAAATTATCCCAAGTGGCGACTCTGAATACTTTAAATAAATAAATCTCGTTTCGATTGTCACTTAAATTGAAAAAACACCCTTATACACCCCATTTACAAGGGGTGTAGTGAAAAAGGAGGTGTGATAACTCTGGCGACTATGCTGGGGATCGAACCCAAAATCCCTGGTTCAGGGTTCAGAATTCGAGCTTAGATGAATTGTTATATTTTGTTTTATCTGTTATCTGATTTTATTACATGTTTGGGCCTAATGTGCTAAATGTTGTTTTTACCTGCTTTGATATTATCTGAACCGTATATAAACTGCTACGAAACCTTCTCTTCTCATCTTTGGGGATGTGCACGCTGGTTGTGACTCCCTATTCTGTTAGTGTCATACCTTGAAATAAGAAAGAGGTTCGGACAAGTTACTAAGCTGGATGGCCTTTTGGTTCCCGATTCGTAGCCCCCTCCTCGACTCGAGTTGTCCGCTCGGGTACACATTCTAGAACACATACCCAGGTTTTGAACCTAGAATAACTCAGCCTCATGCCGGATCCCTAGTAGGAATGCTTGTTTGCATCACGTGCATCTGACTTTGGGGACTCAACACAGGGGTTGGGTTCATCTAGGACAGGTGTACTCAAAATAACAGACCATCTTGATGCATCCTATGTGCTACATGTTGCATTTCTTTAAGGGTAAAAGGGTCATTTGGCGGACCAATAATAGTTGAGGGCAAATGAAAAAGAAAAAAGAAAAAGAAAAAGATGTTGAAGTGTGAAGATAAAGCGAGTGGGGCCCGATTATATTTTCTGTCACATTCTTGTTAAGAGAAAAAAAAGAGCTTGAAAATTCAAAAAAAAAAGAGATTTTGCACTTTTTCATCATTTTCCGTAAATCAGAAAATCAAAAAAAAAAGAAAAAGAAAAAATCCAAAAAAATCTACTTGTCTCATCATTTTTCTTTTAAAAAAAAAGAAGACAAAAAATATGTTTTCTCTAAATTAGTTGTTTTTTTTTAATTCTCGCCCGTATCCAATCTGCCTCAACTACGCATACCTGATTCTCGTCTTTCGGGGCGTGATACGTAGGCAACCCACATAGGGTCCGGTCTTCCTAGTAAATCTTAGGTTCTTGGCTTTGCGGGGTCTTAGCCAAAATTTTGCACTTCTAGCTGTCTTTTGGCCAAATATGTCATTTTGCAAAAATAGCCTAAATCATGTCTTGCATGTTTCCAGTAGGAAGGGTTATTGTCTCACATAGCGCTCTAGGTCTTTAACATATTTGGTTTTAATTTTCTCATACAGACGTGGATTTACTTATCGGAGTTTGAGCATGACAGAGCCCTAGGACATCTAGTCAGGATCGCTCATTTGGGAGTGGATTAAAAGAAGATTTTCTTTTCTTTTTATGTTTTGAGCCTGTTTTTTTTATTTTATATCGTCTTTTACCTTTTAGTTTTGTATAGTAATGTCGAGCTTTATTATTATTATTTTACTTTCTATTTTGCATTTGAAAGGGTGTGTAATGAATCAAAAATCCAAAAAAAAAATTAAAATATTGTGTTTTATATTTCCGTTAGGAATTTTCTTTAGAATACTAATTGTAGGAATGAAAAAAGATATTTTTGAGGTGGTTTTTCCTTTAGGAAAATAATATCTAGGATTTTAATAAAAATTATTTTTATATTTCCTTTACTATATTATGACCAAAATTCAAAAAACAATTCCTTTTAGTACTTTTTTAAAAGTTTTCTTTAAGGCATTAATCTCAAAAATCCAAAAAGATTTTCTTTTGAGGTTCTTCTTTGGGAACTTAATGAAAAATGAAAAAAAATATTCTTTTATTTTCCCAAGAACTTTAGGAAATTGTACATAGAAAAAAAACATATTTTATCTTTTGTTTAAAGTTTCTTTCTTTAGGCAACCAAATTGAAATCCAAAAACATGTTGTTTTATCTTTTTCATTGCTTGTTTCAAAATCCTGCATCAGGATATCAAATGAGAATTCAAAATATTTTTATATGGTTTATTCTTTCGATCTTCTTCCTAAAAAAAAGAATCAAAAATGTTTTTTTCTCTTCTAGGGTTTTCCTTAATAATTTCCCATAGAGTGTTTGTTTCAAAAAGAAAAAAAGTAAGAAATATATGCTCGTTAAGCTTGAGTTTAGAATAGGTTATAGAACATTAAGTCTAGAAAATTCAAAAAAAAAAGGATTTGCTTCTTTTATTTCTCTCTTCTCATCAGAGTAGTCCTTAAGGTAAAAGAAAATTAGAAAAGAAAAAAGAACGTTAGTTTGTTTACTTTATTCCCGTTCTTCCAGAACTACACAGAGATTTGATTCATGCGGCGTCATGATGCGTAAGAAACCTACATAGGGTTCGATCGAATCATTTTTTTACTATTAAAAGAAAAGAAAAAAAGGAGAAAAGAGAGAAAAAAAAAAGAGATGAAATTGTGGGATGTGAGAAATGAAGGAAAGAAAATAGTGTAATTAGAAAAAGAGGAAGGAAAATGATCAAGAAAGTGATAGAAAAGCAAAGAAAAGAGGGGATTGAAATGAACAAAATGGGATGATGCCAACTGACCTTCGTACCCTCAAAGTCACTTTAGAACCGATAACTGTGGCTAGGTGCATTGCACATAACGTGAGATTATCTTATGTTAAATGCCCTAACGATAACGTGATGGCTTTATTTAGTTATATTCATAGCAGAAAGTTGGTTGGTTTGTGGTTTTTAAAGTGGTAACTCTTCTTTAAAACATAAAGTCAAAAGGCAATGGCAGACAACAACAGAACTGAGTTGGTTGATACCGGTGCCCGGAAGCAGTTGTTTGAATAGGACAATGAGTTGGTTGAAGAGGTAAATATGTTTAGACAACAAATGGCGGACATGTATCAGGCTTGGATGACTGGGAAGGCACCACCCCCGCCACCACCTAGCTTCCTAGATGTTGCCCTTACCCAAACTCCGAACCCAATGTCAGATGATCCTCCATACTCTCCAGATCCACCCGCTTATCACAGCTTTCCCAGCCACCCTAGTAGCTCCATCACTCGTCTTCCAACTATCTTTTCCCAAAAGTGCACTCCTATAACATGCACTATCCCCAACATTGAACACCAACTCAAAGCTCATTATGCCCAACATTATCCCTCAGAGGTTGCCCACAAGGTCCCCAACTCATACAAGTAGGGCCTTCGGGATGAGCCTCACGTTGAAAATGAAAAGTTCACAGGAAGAGAAGGGCGAGATGGGATACCCAGGAGGCTAAAAGGCATAGGACAGTCCTTAGAGAACAAGCGAGGAATGGGAGACTAGGGTAGCATGGCTTATAAAGAACTGTCTGTGTCCCCTGACGTTTGCCTTTCCATGGGATTTAAAGTGCCAAAATTTAACTTGTAGGATGGGCGTGGGGATCCGGTAGCCCATTTGAGGGTCTTTTGTAGTAAAATGATAAGTGATGGCGAGAAAGATGATTTGTTGATGGCGTATTTTGGTGAGAGCTTGACTGGGGCAGCTTTGGAATGGCACAATCATCAAGATGTTGGTAATTGGCCTACATTGGGTGACATGGCTCAAGATTTTATTCGATACTTTCAATACAAATTAGGCGTTACCCCAGACCGCTCTTCACTATCTAGAATGAAAAAAAAGCTGGAGGAAAGCTTTAGGGAGTTTGGGCTCAGATGGAGGGAGCAAGCTGCTCAAGTCAGTCCCCCGATTGGTGAAAAAGAAATGGTTGAGTTTTTCCTACAAGCCCAGGGGCCCACCTACTTCAGTCATTTGATCCCGGCCTTGGGTAAGCCTTTCAATGATGTGTTAATAATGGGGGAGATGGTAGAAGAGGGAATCAAGTCAGGCAAAATCATGAGTTATTCGGCATTGAAAGATACTACGAAAGGCATTCAGAACATCCCAGTAAGTTTGGGTGGAAGAAAGAGAAATAGAAAAGATGATCCGATGGGCTTTCTTGCTCAACACTTCCAACCTCGACATCGTCCCCGTGGATATCCTTGTGCACCAGATGAGCCTCCCCAATGCTACTTCTCTTCACAAAACTCCCAAAGTTGTACATCACTTTCCCAGTACCCTGTCCACAATGCACCACCATATGCTCCACACCCATAAGGACCGTGATGGCCCACACCATTTCCCCAAATGTCTTACCCGCCCCCACGAGCTTACTGAAACCCCCTTGGATAATGTTTACATCCCAATCAAGCATTTAAGAATGAGAGGTTGCGGAAGAAAAAAACCTTCACTCCATTTGGAGAGTCATATGCTAGTCTGTTCTAGAGGCTAAGGAAATTGGACATGTTGAAGCCGATCCAGATAAAAATGCCAAATCCTCTTACAAAGAAGTTTGATTTTTCTCAAAGGTGTGCATATTGCTCATATGCCCCGGGGAATGACATAGAGAAGTATTGGAATCTGAAGAATGCGATTCAGAAGCTTATTGATGCAAGGGACATTATCGTGCAAAATCCAGATGCAGTAGACACTAGTCAAAGTCCGTCACTTGTGCATAATGAGACGCATATGGTGGGTAAGATATATTTTTGAAAGGAATGTGAGAATTCTTCTGGGATCCTCGGAGGTCCACGTGCTACGAAGCTTTCAGCGCTATTAGAGGTTGATCCTAAGAACGAGCAGGCAAAGGGAACCCAAAGGCAATCTGTTAAGAACAATGTGATGGAGACTTGTGAAGGTCCTAGTATTGTTGATGCAGAAGTCAGTGGCTAAGATGTTAATTTCGATGATTGGAAAGACGCTTTTTTCTTGGTTAGCCAGGGAGGAGTTTTGGTGGTTTATTTTGTTGTCATTTCTGCTGTCCGGGTTATTTAAGGGTTGTAGTCCGGATATTGTCTTGTGACTCAAACCCTTCTATCCTTTTATTTTGCGTAGTTTGTTTAGTTGTAGTAGCCCGTTTAGTGTTGTCTAGTTTTGTTCTAGGTTTGTAACCCCCATTTAGTTTGTTTGTTTTGTTGTCCAAACCCTTTCACCATCTGTCTAATGCAATTTTCTATTTTCTGTGATTTCTAGTCATTTTCGTTTAGTTCTATTTTCTTTTTATAGTTCTTTTCCTGTTGACTCTAGTGACATGACATGCATGCGTAATTCTCATCCCGATTTTAAAAGTTAATTTAATCACGAAGCAGTGGAACAATGTTGAAGATGTAGGGACATTTCAGGGAAATAAGTAAAGGCATGTTGAGATCAGTTCAAGCCCGAATTGTGTGAAACTGAGGCAGATAGAACATAAAGAAACCCTATTGAAATGCATCATGCCGCATTGGATTGAAGCTAAAGACAAGTTTGCCCAAATTGACAGGAGCCGTTAGTGGTAATGAGAGTGAGAGTGTTGTCCAATGGTGCTTTGTACTTAACAAATGTAGAAGGCAAATGTGTGGATATGGCTATCAATTCTGATGCAGTCAAAAGATATTATGTGTGATTTCTTTGGTTTGTTTTATTGTGCCGTTTGCATCTGGCATGCTTTGAAGATTAGAATGACGAAGTCATTTTGTTCTGCTATATAAACACTTTATCCTTTGTTACCCCATTTGTGCCTTATTTACTACCTTTCGTACCCCTCTTTTGGAATCGGTAGCAAAGATCAGAAACGCAAGCGCGAAAGATAAGTAAAGGAAAAGAGAGAAAAGAAAATATGAAAATTGGAAAAAAAGAAAGAAGAAAAAAAAAAGACGAAAAAAGGAAAAAGAATAAAGAAAAACCAACAAAACAACAAAAAGAGAAAAAGGAAGAAAGAAAAGAAAATAAAAGAGAAAGAGAAAAAAAAATCACAACAACAAAGCAATTCATATGACATGAACTACGTTCGACCTGATTCCTTTTAAGGATACGTAGGCAGCCTCACGGTTCGGTCCCATCAAAATAAAAATCCAAAAGTCCCCAAGCAAGAAACTAGGATAGAAGTTGTGGTTGTTGTAAGAAATCTGATTCCAAAAGTTGTAATTTTTAACCCATGTGAATTGTTTTGAGCCTTTGATATCCTTTCTTTTTAATCATATCCAAAAGCCCACGTTACGGTCCAAAGAAAGACCTTCCGATCAATCTTCGAGAGATGTCAAGTCAAGCAAGGAGAAGTAATTCATATCAGGAGCAACACTCTGGTCCAGGCAGAAAAGTAATGAAAATGAGAGAGTCTTAATGGTTAAAACCCTCACGGGCACCGTAAGGCGACGGGAGTTGAGGGAAATCAAAAATGAGAGTCTTATTGGTGAAAACCCTCACTAGTACCGTAAGGCGACGGTAAGTTGAGAGAAAGAACAAAATTAGAGAGGCTTGATGGTAAAAACTCTTCGGGCACTACAAGTCGAATAAGGATTATGAATCATATTGGGTAATCGGAGCATTGAAGCCCAGTTTCACGGTTTAGGGGTATGACAGGAGTTGAACATCAGACTTGCTCAACAGAATAGGCCACAGGTGCATGTCATGGTCATTAGAGTTGGTATCCACATCTGATAGGTTTCTACTTTGTTGTTTACTTGTTAGGAATCACCTCTTTCCTTTGTCCTTTACTCTGTTCCTTTTGTCTTGTTTACTTCCTCTTCCTGAGTCTGTTTGGTCAAAATAAGTGAGAAATGACTTCAAAATTGCCACCAGCTTTCCAATTGCACAAAACAAGATCTGGCTGGCACATCAAAGTAGCATAAGTTAGGAAAGAACAGCAAGCGCACTGAGTTTGTAACAATCAACATGCTTTGGGATTCTTGTGAAATACAAAGGCTTGGTATATATCAATTCTTGAACAATGCAACGGATGGAGGGTTAGGGTGAACAGATAAAAGGTATTCTCTGTGATTAGATTGACAAAGAAAGTGGCTAACTAGTGACAGGCAAGTTCTTCCAAGCAGAAATCAAAGCGAACATGGCAAGTGAAGGTGCAATAGACCTCAAGGCCAAGGCCAGTGGTTTAAGTCAAGAAAGAACAGCATACGCACTGAGTGGGTGGCAATTGACGTGCTTTGGCATTCATGTGAGATACAAAGGTTTGGTAAATGTCAGTTTATGAGCAATGCAACAGATATAGGGTATTGGGTCTGAATGAAGAAGAGGTATTTTCTGTGATAAGTATGACATAGAAAGTGGTTAGCAAGGTCTTCGAGTGGAATTCAAAGTTATCATGGGAAGTGGAGGAGCAATCGCCCTCAAAGTCAAGGCCATAAACCAACCACCGCATTTTAAAATAATAAGATTTTTCTTTGATTGAAACAGTGGAAGAAAATTTCGTTTGTTTCGAACAAACCCTCCGTAAGGAAAAGCAAGCACCAAACATGTTTGACCATAAATTTTCAGGACCCTCCTAGAAAATGGGACCTAGTTTAAAATTCAAAACAATCATGAGTATCATAATCTATCATAAATGTACCCCAAAGGAATATAAGTTGGCTTCAAAGTTTGCATGTTTAAGATAGGACTCAATTAGGAGTTTTCAGGACCCTCCTGGATAATGGGATGTAGTTTTAAAACTTGCTTGGATAACAAGACTTAGCATAAGACATTCCTTCAGAAGACATAATTTAGCTTTAAAATTGTCATTTAAATAGGAGTTATCAGGACCCTCCTGGATAACGGGATCTAGCTTTCAAATTCTTGATAATGTTTGGTAACATGATTCAGTTTAACACTCACAGATGTGCCCAGCTACCATACTGGGGCAGAAAATTTTCTTTGTTTTGTCTATTTTGTTGAAATCAAGCGCCCACTTGGAGAACAGGGAGAAGTAGTTCGAGTTCAGCAATCAGGCGCCCACTTGGAGAGCACGGGAATACAATTTAAGTTCATCAATCAGGCGCCCACATGGAGAGCACGGGAATACAATTCGAGTTCAGCAGTCAGGCGCCCACCTGGAGACCACGGGAATACAATTCAAGTTCAGCAATCAGGCGCCCACCTGGAGAGCACGGGAATATAGTTCAAGTTCAGCAATCAGGAGCCCATCTGTAGAATAAAGCAATTCAAGTGTCGGTAATCAGGAACCCACCTAGAGAACAAAGCTGCAATTTAAGTGTTGATAATCAGGAGCCCGCCTGAAGAACGAAGGGAAAGAAGCAATGTTCGAAGGAAGACGGTCAAGTTCAGCAGTCAAGCATCCACCTAGAGAAAAGGAAAAGCATCTCAGAATACAATTCAAGTTAGCAACAAAGGAATTTCACGTGGATAGTACGGGACGACAAAGAAACAGTAACTGCAAGATCAAGTTTGAAGATATAGATAGGATTATGGTAATGCATATATCATAGTTTAGTATAGCTTGTTTTATTTTGTCATGGTGTAATAAGGAGTTCAGTAAGCAGTAGCATCAGCAGCAGCAACAGTGAAATCACAGCTTCATGGTAGTCCCAGCTACCAAAACTTTCCGAACTACACTGACCTGATTCCTTTATAGCCAAGGATATGTAGACAACTTCTGGAGCACGGTGCGGTCAAATCTTTCAAAAATGCTTCCCACGAAGTATTCAAACGGGCAAAAATCGCTCGTATCCGCTCACTTTATCTTTGCACGAAAACTCTTCGTGTTTCTGTGCAAAGAAGGGCAGCTGCGAGCACGTGATTTTTGCCCTATATGAATTACTCCCACAAATTCAAAACAAAATAATTTTTTTCCATTGTTTGCCATTTCGTGGATTTTTGTGGCATTTTCTGTCAATTGTTTGCATTTGTCTGTGCATGTTTATCTTATTTAATTAATGAAAAAATACAAAAATATGCTGCATTTGCATTTAGGGTTTAACTTTACATTTTTAAATTAAGTAGTAAATTAGTTATTTTATAAGAATCTGAAAAATCACAAAAATAGTTATTTTTGTACTTTTAATTTAAATTTTTGAACTTTGATGGTTTTTCCTTTAATTTGGTTCTTAATTATTTATGGTAGTTAATATTTGGAGTTAGTTAATTTAATTTGATAAAATAATTTGATTAGGAATTAATTTGGGTGTCAATTTTAATTTTTACTTAAAATAAATTAGAAAAAGAAAGAAAAATTAAAAAGAAAAAGAAGTAGAGAAATCATATTTCGGGCTGCTTCGTTTTAATTCTCATAACCCAAGTCAATTTAACCCAATGGTCCAATTACCTTATACCTACCTAGCCCAGACTATTGACCCATTAACCCTTCCCCTCTATATAGCCTAAATACACATTATCTGAAGGGGAGCTAAAAAAATGAGAGATGGACGCATATAGAAGAACGACGCAGAAGGATTCCTTTGGCTCTTGATCTTCTTCCTCATCAAAACGAAAAACTCAGCCGCTTCTTTTGCTTTTCTCTCGAGCACACAAATCTCTCTTCATATTACACTGCATTTCTCTCAAAAAATACAGAAACGAAAGCTGTTGAGAATTGAAAGTAGCTTAAAAATTCAATTGGAGAGCTGAGCCTTCAATGAACTTTTTCATCACTCGAAAAGCTCAAAATTAGAGTGTTTAGCTGGGGTTAGGGTTTGGATATAACTCGGAAAGTGGAGTTGTTTGGTTGTTGTTGCTCCCACGTTGCTAGCTGAGCTCCAATTTTTTGTTTCAATCGTTATTTGGCTTTTTTGTCTTCTAAATCTCGTCCTTCCGTAATTAGGTACGTTCTCTTTCAAGATATTGTAAGATCTGTTTTAATGAGAAGTTTCTTGATTTGCCGCTTTTCTGATTTCATTTGTAAACAACGTTGAATAAGTTGCCTCTTTTCAAAATATTGTAAATGCTAATGGTGTTCGAAAGGTTAATTCAAGTTTGACGTGGCAGATTCCTTATCTAACTGGATTTTGCTGTTTGAGCTGTCTTCATATCCTGACCCTTTAATGTTAAGATTCTGCTTCATGTGAATTGAAATGTTATTAGGAGTTCTTCTACTTCTGTTGTCATACTACTAAATTCATTTCTTATTGCTATTTCATATTTATTCAATATATCTGTAAATGTTGTTGCAGCTGTACCATCAAGTTTTTTATTACTTCTTAATGTATCTAAGCACAAGTTAACAAGAAGACACATACCAATGTCAATTTAAACAACATATTTGATAAACCAATTACTCCGAAAAGGCCAAAAGAAACAATAGTTACGACACCACAAACCTCAACCTATGCCAACAGCCTACACCAAAATAAAAAAATATACAACCATATTACCCAGACCTATATTGAAAATATATACAAAATCCAAACATTTCTAAACCTTAACCCCAGAGCAACTACTACAACAGAAGAACTTTTAATTTTCTTAGATTGCGAAGTGAAAGACAAATTATCCGAATGTTTAAGGAGTTACATGCCACTGTCTATTTCCATGGTTTCTTAGATCAGTTTTTCTCCCCAAGATCATAATTTAGCACTGTTAGTTGTACTATCCAGCATGTCATTCATACTCTAAAATCGTCATTTTGGTTGTTCTAAGAGGTATTTTCGTTGTGCTTGACCAAAGAAGTATCCCATGCGCAAGTGATTAAAATTTGAAATATATCCAATGCCTTTTTGATTTCCTTGCTTATTGACATATACTGCAAATTTGGATGCATAAGCCAAGGAAAGGCTTTTCAAATGATATGGCAAGGTTGATAGGGTGGATATGAAATCTGATTTTGCTTTTGTTTATATGGACGATGATTTCTTGTTAGCAGCATTGGCTTTGTTGCTAAAAAGAATTGAAAAATAAAAATCAAAACAGGCAGTGAACTCAAGGATTTTTAAAATGGAATTAGAGTTCTAGGATTTAAGAATTAGTAATGGGTTTGAAATTCTGAATCAAAAGATAAGCTTGGGTTTTTGGAATTTTTGATTGGGATTGGAAATAAAAAAAAAACACAAGTAGATTGGAGGTGTGCTATATTAGAGAATACAAATAGTATGACCCTCGTAATTTAATTTAGAAACTTCTTGATTAGAATAAACCGAGGTGTGTCGTGCCAAACAAAAATGACAATTGCATGACCCTCGTTTAATTAATTTTTTTTTTATCCTTAAAATAGAGGCGTGCCACCTAGTTGAATTTTCATGGCCCTCGCAAAGTTGCAAACGGGTAGTTTCTTTAGGCGCGTTACTTTAATAATTAATTTCATAGACTCGAGTGTGCATTTCATGTGACCCAGATCAAAATTCTAACAACATTATTAAAATATGTCGCGGATCGCGGGCGCATTTCATGTGGCGTGATCCAAAGATGTGTTTTGTATACCGTTGAAATCCTCCCAAAATGAATTAAAAGCGGATTAAACTTAGAAATGTACATAGTCTTGAAAGTGTTTTAAAGTTAAATAATAGGCCAATAATAACAGTTGAGCGACCGTGCTAGAACCACGGAACTCGGGAATGCCTAACACCTTCTCCCGGGTTAATATAATTCCTTACCCGGATTTCTAGTTTGCGGACTGTATTACAGAGTCATTCTTTCATCAATTCGGGATTTGAACCGGTGACTTGGGACACCATAAAATTATCCCAAGTCATTATACATTTCACACCATGAGTAGTACTATCATTTCTCTATTATCCTGTACTGTTATTATCTTGATTTGGACTGTGCCTTTTGAAGCTCGTCACTGCTTTCAGCTCATGGTTAGTCCTGTTACTTATTGAGTATATTGGATCGGTTGTACTCATACTACACCTTGCACTTCGTGTCAGATCTAGTTACAGATTGACCTTGTAGTTGCTACTTGTGGAGCATTGCCTACTTGGTGACTATTGAGGTAGTCGTTTTGGCGTATGCAGACCTCGACTCTCCTTATTTTTAGTTTATTCAGCATTGTTCTATCTTTCGAGACAGTCTTACATGAAGTTTTGACTGTGTTGTCATTTAATAGCTCATATATTCAGGGACACCCAAATTTTAGGAATTTTGTGTTTGAGTCGCAATTATTCTTATCAGTCATTTATAAGATTTTCACAGTTAAAATTATTCCATCATGCTTTTACTTCAAAATGTGTAGTTATTTGTTATTGTTAGCTTGCCTGGTATTGTGGTAGGCGCCATCACAATATGTTAGGATTTTGGTCGTGACAAGTTGGTATAAGAGCCTAGGTTACATAGATCTCATGAGTCATGAGTAGATTTAGTAGAGTCTTGTGGATCGATACAGAGACGTCTGTACTTCTCTTCGAGAGGCTACCAAACAATTAGGAAACTTCACTTTCTTGTATACTTGTCGTGCAAATTTTATGATTCTGGAAACTAAAATGCTATTATTCTATTCTCTCATAGATGGTGAGGGCACATGCTACTCAATCGGGTGGACGACCACTAGTACCACGTGCTAGGGCCATGGGAGGTCGGGGCTATGGTAGAGGCTAATGTGCAGCTCCTACGGTATCTAGAGCAGCACTTATGGACCCACCAGTTTCTCTAGCTCCGGAGGAGATGCCAGATGTGGTTGAGCCGGTGGGACAGCTCAGGCACCAAATGTGCCCATTGTGATTCCAGGATTTTATGAGGCTTTGGCACAGCTATTGACTGTATGCACTAGCCTTGCTCAGTCGATTTCAATTCAGGCCGCACCAGCCACTTCTCAGATATGGGGAGGTGCTTAGACTCTCGTCCGTACTCTAGAGTAGATGGTTCAGGGACTTCAGACACCGAGGGTACTACCACCCCATCTGGTTGCACTTGCTCAGGCCCAAGTGGGTCAACCTATGAGTGATAAGGAGCAGAAAATTCTAGAGTGGTTTGGGGGTCTCAGGCCTCCAGTATTTAGTGGAGTTAAGTTAGAGGATGCTCAAGACTTCTTAGATAGGTTGGAGTGGATTCTTCTGCACGTCATGTATTCTGGAGACTAATGGAGTCTCATTTACTATACAGGATGCTCTAGAGTTATACCTGTATATATGATGAAAGCTTTGAGTTGCCTAGTGTTGACTAGACGACTTCAAACTATGTAAGCCAAATAGTTCGGGTGCCATGTGTGGGAGTCTTTGTGTAAATAACTCTTGTGTTTACTTCTGCCATCTAGAACTGGCCCGGTTGGTTTTTTCGATGCTTATAATAATTACATTTGGTTGGAGAAATGACCTTAGGCAGTCTTTGTGATTTTTGAAAAAATAGTTAGCCTTTCAAGCCACCCATTGTACAGATAATATCACTAGTCACCCCATTTGAGCATTTAATCTTTTCTTTGTCTACCTCATTACAAGCCTTTCCCTTTTTGTGAAATAATTCCCTCTTTTGAACCTGTCCCTCCTTGAGCATTGAGAATGAGGCTAAAAGCCTAAGTTGGGGGTGTGGTGTCAGGCCGGAAATTGGCAAGGTTGTGCAATGAGCGAAGGAAAGTGTACCTCAAAATGTGAAAGTACTCAAGCTCCAAAAGCAAAAGAAAAAAAAGAAAAAACATATAAAAGTTGTGAGTATATATACATAAAGAGTCTAGAAGAGAATAAAAGAGGTAGTTGAGGTAGCTAAATGGTGGAAAAGTTGAAGCTAATGAGGGCTATGTAGCTTGAAAAGAAGCAAAGAGCAACAGGAAAGAAAAATGTGAGTAGTGTTCAAGGAGGGTGTAGTCACTTGTACCGAAATGCTTATCCGACCCTTCCCTAAACCTACATTAGAAGTATAAAAAGTCCTTATGGGATCTCTATCCGAACGTTCTTAGAATAAAGCGATGAATTAAAATAAGGGCATGCCTATGGTATGGTATGTTGTAACACTTGAAAGTCTTTTTGAGACTGAGTGTATTCGTGAATTCGTCCCTTTTTGTTGTCATTGTAAATTTTGTGATTTTGGGACTTTCTTTCTAGTGAGGGCATATAAATTGTGAGGTTTGACAAAAGTTGAGTTTTTGAGTCAAATGCAAGTGCACTCAGTTGAGGGTAACATTTTGTCACATTGTTCGAGGCTCAAAGTTTCACAAGTTGAGTAGTTTCTTTGTAAATATTGATGTTTCAGGAAGGGTAAAACAATCAAAAATGCATGCTTGTAGTACTAACAACAAACACCGTCCACAGTCACTATTGTTTCATATCTTTTGGATGGAGTCTAGAATAAGATAGTGTTGTCTTAGTTGCTTGAGGACAAGCAAGAGTTTAAGTTGGGGGTGTTGATGTGCGGGAGAATTTTGGCACATTTGATACAAATTGCTTAGATTTTAGCTTGTTTTAGATGCAATTATCTTTTATACTTATGTAATTGTAATGTTTTTGTAGTGTATGAGGTTTAAGGATTTAAGAGCATGGAAATGAAATAAAAAAGACACAAAAAGATGAGAAAATAACAAAAAGGCATCTCAAATGTGGATGTGCGATCGCAAATCCAACATGTGAGTCGCAGAATGCGGAAGGGAATCACAAACAACAATAGATTTTTGGGCAAAGTCCAGTGCAAGAAAAGCAGTCCAATATGCAATCTCATAACCTGTTTGCGAGCCTCATAATGGACCGTAAACTCGACATAAAGATTGCTAAAGGTAGAAAATACGATGCAAAATGCGATCGCATATCTGCATGCGAACCGCAAAACATCAATGCGATGAAGGCCTGTAAACTAGGGTTTGAAGATGTGATGGCTATGCCAAGAATGTGGTCCGCATATCTGTTATGCGAAAGATATACGGTCGCATATTTAACTGGAAAAGGTATTTTTGTCAAAATTTTGTTCCAAGTTTTGACCCACTATAAATAGATTTATTGGGATTTTGTGGGGGGACCTTATCAGGTTTTGGAGCTACAATCCAAGGCTTTATAATTACTCTATTTTGGAAGTTTTTGAATGAAGAATATTGCACTTTATAAGATTTATGGCATTCAATATTCTCTCCCTTTTGTATTCTAGTATGTGTAGCTAACTCTAAATACTAAGGTTGTTGACCCTAAATGGGTGTTATGTTAATGGGTGTTTAACATTGAATATATGTATAATGGTTGGTTGATATATATTTACTTCTCATTATTCATTTATTATAGGTGGTTGCAAACATTAGCAAGTGCCATTAAATTCTTTCTGTGCTTGGGAAAGTGGGTTAGATTTTGGTAGAAGTAAATATCAAAGACTCAAGGCTTTAAACCTTGTTTAATAGAATCGCTTAGGAATAAGTAGGTTTTATTTGGCACATATTGATTGTTCTTAATTGTAACTCTTTTATATTTGGAAAATTCATAAAGAGGAAATACTACACAACTATTGCAAAATATTGGGTAGTCATTTTAAAATAATTTGCATATCAAAAGAACCTTCCATTAGAAATATATCATATTAACACCGATAGCATTATACTTCATTGAAGGGGACACAACCTTGGTTTCTTTAATAAAATTAATTACATTCTCAATATCAAAATTAGTTATTTCTTCAACTCACTATCATACCATACTCTTGTTACAGTTAACCGGAAAGAATTATGACTTAAGTCAAGTGATACACTAATCGAGTAACCTTTTCGCACCTATTCCCTGTGGGATTCGACCCCAACCATGTTGGGTTATTATATTTGACACTGACCGCCTTACACTATTTATTTATAGTGTAATTTGAGAGTATCATAAGCAATTACGGTCCGTGAATTGGGACCCGCAAATTATGGTTATGAGGTGTAGCACCTCGGGAAAATACTTGTATAAATCTTGAGTGGAAACGGTTGTTATTTGGTTGTTACATGTTTCTCCTTACTTTGTTTCACCAGATTGTTACCGTATTCAGCTCACTTTATGGCATTATTATTTGTTTTTCCTTTTTGTTAATTGTTGTTCCAATTCTTAATGCGAGTATCATAATATTATCCTTTCCATGTTTAGATTTGTAGTGTTCTCTGTTAGTTTCATATCCATAGTTTTACAGGTTATTACATCTAGTATGTGTTTTGACTGTCCCTCGTTACTACTCCACAAAAGTTAGTCTTGATACTTACTAGTACCGATGTGGTATTGCTACTCTTCTACATATTTTGTGCAGATCCAGGTACTTCAGAATTAGTTGATTGTTAGCTAGCTGATCGTGCATTGATGTGGTGGATCAAGCAATATCTGTCGTCATTTGCTGGCTTCAGAGCCACCTTCTAATATTGTACTTGCACTTTTTATTTCTATTCCGGAACAGTTGTACCTAAAACATTACTAGTGAACTCAGTAGACTTATCACTTGTATTGTCGATTTTGGGATATTGTATCATGCTGGGATTGTTGGCTTATTAAAGAATTATCTGTTTCATGTTTAATAGATGTTTTGGTTAAATTCTATCATTAAAGTAAGTGTTAGTCGTACCTAATCTTAGAGACTGGGTGCCATCACGACATCCAAAAGAAGGAAATTTAGGTCGTGCCAAGTTGGTATTATAGCTCTATGTTCATAGGTTCTATGAGTCATAAGCGAGTTTAGTAGAGTCTTGTAGATCGGTATAGCTCTCGGTTCATAGGTGCTATGAGTTATAAGCGTGTTTAGTAGAGTCTTGCATATCGGTATGGAGACGTCGCACTTATCTTCGAGAGGCTACAGATTTATTAGGGAAACTTCACTTCTTTCATTCCTATCGTACGAGTTTGAGATTTTGCCATTTTATTCTCCCACAGATGGTGATAATACGAGTTGCATTTACTGGCGGATGCCACTAGAGCAGGTGTTGCTAGGGTCCGGTAAAGAGGCATACGCAGAGGCCGTGCCCGTTTTACAGCTAGAGCACCTACTATACTTTAGCACAGTTCTTGAGCATGTTTGGTACATTGGCTCAGGAGAGATTGATTCTGGTTGCACCAGCTACTTCACGGACTGGGGGAGGATCTTAGACTTCCGTCGCCCCTACTCTAGATCAACAACTACACGTTGGATAGGTTCTAGGTGTCATGCTAGCACAACTTGTTGTTTTGATTCATCCCACAATTAAGGCAACAACATCTGAGGAGAAACAACTTTGACTTGTGAGGTTCAAGAAGTATCACCCTCCTACTTTTAGTAGTTTGGCTTTAGAGGATGCACATGGTTTTCTAGATGAGTGCCACCGTATTCTTTGCACAATGGGTATTATGGAGACGAGTGGGGTTGCTTTTACTACGTTCCATCTGCCAGGAAAAGTGTATCAGTGGTGGTGGGTTTAAGAGGAGGGTACCTCAGCCAACGTAGCGTCACTTTCATGGACTCAATTTTTAGAGATGTTCTTGAGATAGTTTGTTCCCCAGACCCTACGGGACGCATGGCGCACAAAGTTTGAGTAGCTACGCCAGGATACAATGTCACTATCAGAGTATGCTGTTAGATTTACTGATTTGACAGATGTGCACCTGCTTTGGTTTCTACAGTTAGAGAGAGAGTCTACACGTTCATTGAGGGGCTTAATTAAGGTATCTTATTCACCATTGCTTAGAATTTGGAGACGTATTTTCTGTTTTACTAGGTGGTAGAGATTGCTCGCAGATTAGATGATATGCGGGGTCAGGAGAGAGAGAGGATACGGAGGCTAAGAGGCCTCGTGGACCAGGAGGATCTACTAGTCCATATTTTGGAGGTAGGGTACGTTGTGGTAGAGGTTTTATGGGTTCGCCAGTTCAGCTTGCACTTCTGACTTCGCACGGTGTTTCAGATATCCATGGGCATTGTACTCATAATGGACATCTACCACAGCCACGTGAAAGGAGAGGTTTCTTTATGTGTGGAGATACCAGCCACATGGTGAGATATTGTCCTAGACTCTAGATAGATATGTCACAACGAGGTATTCAGGCTATGAGTTCCGCACTAGTTGTTGCTATGGGGAATATTGTTACACCCAATGTTTTTCTACGTGGAAGTACGCCATAAATAAATTTATGGAAGCTCAAAAATGAGATGTTACATCCCACATGTTTTTTGTACATTAAAGTTTCGTCGTGTAATGACCCGGCTAGTTGTTTTATGAATTTCAGCCCCGTTTCCCCCATTTCTGCTTCTTTATATCTTCTTTAGCTATATTATGTGGTACCAGGTTGGTTGGTTTGGGTTCGGAGAGGTTTTGGAGAGGTATGAGACACTTAGTCTCTTTTGAGTAAGCTTAAGTTGGAAATATCAATCGGATGTTGACTTATGTGTAGGAGGTCTCAGATGTGTATTCTGATGGTTCGGATAGCTTCGTTAGGGTATTTTGGGCTTAGGAGCATGTTGAGAATGTGGTTTGGAGGTCCGTGATTGATTTAGGTGTGAATTGGCAAAAATTGAAATTTGACGTTTTCCGGTCGGTAGTGGAAACCTTAATATAGATGGCGTAATGGAGTTCTAGAAATTGGAGTAGGTTCATAGTGTTATTTTTGACGTGTGTGCAAAATTTTAGGTCATTCGGAGGTGATTTGATAGGTTTCGGCATCGTTGATCGAATTTGAAAGATTCTAAGTTCTTAAGTTTGAATCCGAGGATGATTTGGTGTTTTGATGTTGTTTTTAGTGTTTCGAAGGTTGGAATAAGTTTGAGTAGTTATATGTGACTTGTTCATATTTTTTGGATGAGGTCCCCAGGGTCCTCGGGATGATTTCAGATGGTTATCGGAATCTTTGGAATTTGAGTTGTGCTGCAGATTTTGTTGTTCCTGTTATTTCCGCACCTGTGGATTGGGGACCGCAGGTGCGAGGTACACGGAAGTGGTTATGTAGTGGAGGTGCGGTTTGGTCTCCACATATGCGATGACCGCAGAAGCGGTCAGGCAACCGTAGAAGCGGAAATGTCTTTTAGTGAAATTCCACAGAAGCGGAGGATTTCGCGTAGATGCTGCCCTGCATATGCATTATAGGGACCGCATATGCAGAAGTGCTCGGAAGAGTGCATATAAAGGCTTCTTCGCAAATTATTTTCATTCTTCACCATTTTTGGCCGGGATTTGAGCTTTGGGCCGTGAATTTTAAGGGGAATCAAGGATTTTCAGTGGGGTAAGTTACTTGGTCTTTATTATTTGAATTTATGATGATTTTTTCCATTGTTTAATCAAGAAATTAGTGGGATTTAAAGCCTAAAAATGGAGGATTAAGGCTTGAGTTTTGGAGTGCTTTGAATGGTGATTTGAGGGGCCATTTGAGGTTCGATTTTAATGTTCTTGGTATGTATAGACTCATGGGAGGAAAAGGATTTTAGTGATGTGATTTTTATCGGAATCCGAGGCGTGGGCCCAGGGGTCGGGTTTTGCCAATTTCGGGACTTGTGATATAATTTGATTATTTTCGTGTGGGCTTTGTTCCCTTTGCATATATTGACGTTATGGTTCTGATTTTGGTTAGATTCGGGGCATTTGGAGGCCAAATCGTGAGGCAAGGGCGTCGCGGGCTAGAGTTTGGCTTGTCTTAAGGTAAGTAACACTTCCAAACTTGGTTCTGAGGGTTCGAAACCCCGTACTACGTGTTCTACGAGTACTATTGAGGTGACGCCAATGCCAAGTGACGGGCGTATGGGCATGCACCGTGAGAGATGCGGCCTGGATCATTCCATTGCACCGCTTAGTGACTCTTTTATTCTCATATTTGTGTTGTAATTATGTAATTATGTTAATGAGCTACAAATCATGTTAATTAACATGTTAAGGCTTCACGCCAACAATGTTCAGTCCCGAGAGGTCATTTTCTTGTTGTCATGTCATTAGCTTAATTTGTATTCTATACTTAGTCATGTTCATGCATATTATATCATGCCTTAGTCTTGATTATTGCTATTTGACATATCATATCATTGTTCGGGATAGTATCATGACATTTTGAGCCCGTATGTGTGAAACTAGAGAGTATTTATTGAGTGAGGCTGAGAGCCTGATATTGATTGACAGTGTGGGATTGGGCTCAATGCCGCAACGAGATATTGATCATGCCTTCGCTAGTATTGATATAACGTTTTAGCTAAGAGAAGCCCCTCCAGAGTCTTTACACCCCTAGTGAGCGTAGTTGATGATATTGAGGGATAGATCTCCCCTGAATATGGATCTTGTCCAAAGTGTTTATATATGGAGATAGATCTTCTCCATAGGCTGGAATGGCCTTCCTCGGTACTGGATGACTGTTGTCGCTGATATGTATATATTCCGGGATGGATCTTCCCTGGGCCTTGATAGCCATATACAGTACCGAGTGGTTGTGAGTTTGCTATTGATATTATCTTGAGATGGATCTTCTCCATAGGCTGGAGCGGCCTTCCTCAGTACTAAGTGATTGCTGTCAAAGTTGTATATATTCTGGGATAGATCTTCCCTAGGCCGTATGAGCCATATATAGTACTAAGTGGACGACCATTTGAGGATCTGGGCACATGAGGCACTCAACATGGTGCATTTTATACAGCATGTGCATTGACATGTAGACGTAGCAGAATTACTCTCATTTACCTTGTTCATACATGCTCTATTTTACTGTCCGAGCTATCTATTTAATTGAAAGCATGCCTAAGTTTCTGCACATTATTTATGTTATCCTTGAGGAGGTTGAGTTCGTCACTACCTATTAGTCAAAAGGTTGGACTTGTTGCATACTAAGTTGGTGTAGTCACATTACCCCCTACACGTCGTGTGCAAATTCAGGTACTTTGGATCCAGTGGCGGATGTTTGATCGAGGCTTTTAACTTAGAAGATTTTTGAGGTACCTGCACGGCCTTCATAGGCCTTGGATCTCCCCCTTACATTCTAGTTGTATTTGAGTTGTTTTCTTAGATATTATATAATACTATGTATTTTTCCTTAGATGCTCATGCACTCAGTGACACCCCAGTTTTGGGCTGGATTGTATTTATTCTTGGAATTTCTTATGTTTCAAATAGTTCTTTAACTGTTAAAAGCTTCCGTAAATGTTTTCAAACTTATTATTATCGGGTTGATTGTTGAGTTGAGGCTGGCCTAGTTTCACTTTAGGCGCCATTACGATAGGGTTAGTTTTGGGTCATGACAAGTTTGTATTAGAATCTAGGTTACTTAGGTCTGACGAGTCATGAGCAGGTATGGTAAATTCTCGTGGATCGATACGGAGACGTCTGTACTTATCTTCGAAAGGTTGCAGAAGCTTTAGGAAATCCCACATTCTTGAATTCTTATCGTGCAACATTGATTCACCTTAAAATGTAACTCTTTAAATTCCTTTCATGCATTCGTATGCGCGCATGAGCGCTCGGTATCAGTTGTGCATCGGTGGCTTGTGATTCCCTGATTGAAGGCGAGATTTGATTTCTATGTGTTGATGTTGGGCCAGTTTGGAGGACTTGAGGCCGGATTTTGCCTATATCTTGGGCATTGAGGCGTTGATTGTGTGGGCACGTACTTCTGGAATTATACGTTCGGTAGTATCCCTATTATTAGAAGTGATGTCCGGATGGCTATGTGATGAGGATGATGTGACTGCGAGATGTGTTCATATGATTTGAACGTGACGAGAATGGGTATGCTTGAGGGTAAAAGGAATTATTTAATGCTTGACTTCCCTCGTGATTTGATGTATAGCCTGAGTTAGGGTATCATGAAGGATCTTTTCATGTTGCTAGTTAGAGAGTGAGGTGGATTGTATGTCGCGATTTAAGTTCAGACTCAGGAGGATTTGGTGATTGCGTGATGATTATTGCAGTGGAAAGGGTATAAAGAGAAGTTAGTTTTAGGTGGAGCAGGTGGGTTATCTCCTGCAGAGTGTTCTCATGTAGTGTAAACCCTATGTTGTTTGTTGAAAGTCCTCTTTAACCAGTAAATTATATGTGTTGCGGTTGGAGTTTGGATCACGTGTGTGAGTTGTCTTGACTGTAACGAGGGTGAATGTGACATTTGTAGATGATTTGAAGTACTAGATGGTTTGTGTTGCACTATCTTATGAAGGATTTAGTTAAACCCCACTATGATATTATGACAGAAATAGAGTATAGGCATTACGAGTTTTTGCGTGTTTTGGTCTATGGCTTTAAGCAAAGTGGGGGAGTCTGCTATCGTTTAGTTGATTGCACTGTTATGTGTTGCATTGGTTTTAGTTTGAGGTATACTAGTGAATCAGTTGTGGCTTGTAGGGTTTGAGATCGAGGATGGCTTTAGTAAAGGGAAATTTGGATAAGGGTTGTGTTATGCTTTGTGGATATATGAGAAACGTTGGATGAATTAGCTGTTATTGTAGGGGATGTAACGGGTATTGAGTAGGAAATCACTCGGTTGCTTAGAAGGATCGGTTACTTCTTTAGGTGTTGCTGATGCGGCACAAGTTGTTCATGTCGTTTGATTTGTGTAATTCAAACATGAGTAGAGTGGATGACTCTCAAGAAGGTTTTAATGGATTTAAGACTTATATGTAATAATTGGAGATCTTCAGGAGGTGTATTTGGCCAGAAACTGAGGTTTACATTGGAGGGTGTCACGACTTGTCGCATTTTTATATCATTATGGATTCTACATATCAGTATTATGAAGGTGAAGGTAATGGCTTTAGATTCGCAGGAAGTCTCTTCAGGATAAGTATTTGAATATGGTACATTTGGGAATATTTAAGAGAGTCTTCAGCGGCTTATGAGCCTTAGACGGTGCGGTTATGATGCTTGAGTCTTATGTGGTGAGTTCGGGTTGAGAATTGCAGTATTATGTCAAGGGAAAATATCCATTTGAAGGAAATTTAGAAGTAAGTTGGATGAATAGGATAGCTTGGTAGTAGACCGGATCGGCGTGATAACGGATATGATTAGTTCTTTGGGTACTTATGAGGTAATACGTTTCTACAGGTGTTTCATGGTAAAGCTCTTAGGTTTTGATGGTATGTGTAGCTCGGTTGAGTTAGAGGATTCAGTTCGGACGGTTTAGTTTTGTGGAAGTGGAATTCAGAGAGTTCTTAATGGTTTCTATCATGGTTATAGATGCATATTTTCTACCGGCTTGAAGAGCAAGCGATGTATAGCAATTTTCTTCTAAATTGGATCAAATGGGAAAGTTCTTGGCTAGTGAAGTACGTAGTTGCTTGAGGCTCGGAAGGGATTGTGAAGTTCTCATATTTGTCATAGGATATCATGGTATATGCGCTATGATATGTAGGGTTGAGATTGGCATGTGAAAGGTCACCATTCAGTTATGAGAGGAAGGCATAAATTCTTAGGCAGCAGGCAGTTTCAGATTATTAGGAAAATGATGTTGCTAATTTGTATGGCTTGATGAGGGCATGCATTTTAGAAAGTCAATGTGATTGAGTTAATAATACACCACTAATATTGTGGCAATCTCCTGTTTGATCGACTGCTGATATTTGAGTTTGCTTGGTGGGATAAAAGAATTTTAGGTGTATCCCTGATGAAAAGATTGGATATTAGAGGTGTGTTATATATTCGAGCGGTGGAGTTGGGATCAGATAGAGTTATTTGTACGCTCTATGGATTTGGGGACTGGGAGTTCTCTTAAACAGGTTACGTTGTGGTTATGGACCACGTATATCGTTCTTATGTGGCGACTATCGGGGGTTTGGACACCCGGATGGATCCTTTGTTGCTTAGCATGTTCCATTTTGATGTCATATTAGGTATGGACTGGTTGTCTCTATGTCGTGTTATTCTGGATTGTTGCGCCAAGTCGGTGACGTTGGCTATGCCGGGAATACCACTGATTGTGTGGCGAGATTCGACGAATTATGTTCCTAGTAGAGTGTTTTCATTTTTGAAGGCCTAGATGATGGTTGGGAATAGGTTGTCTTTCTTATTTGGTCTTTGTGAGGGATGTCAGTGCAGAGACTCCTACCATTGATTCGGTTCCGGTGGTGAGAGATTTTTCCGGATGTGTTCCTGCTGTCGGGCATGCCGCCGGACAGGTTTGTTGATTTCGGCATTGATTTAGTACCGGGCACCGTATTGTATGGCACCGGCAGAGTCAAAGGAGTTGGAGGAGCAACTTCAGGAACTCCTTGATAAGGGGTTCATTGGTACGCCAATATGGATGTGTGTTCTGCATCGAGTCGACTTTGTTGACTCCGAGTTGCTATTATTGAGGGATGTGTTGATTCGATTGTTATTGAGATTATTAGCATTTCTATGATTACCTTTCCGTGTTGCGGGCGTTATGAGTTTTTGGTTATAGGCACATATGGTGTGGTTCTATTGGGGTCGTATACTGGAATACGAGCGGGAAGAGAATTGAGTATTGTTCGGTGGATGGCGTATCAGTTGTGTCATTTGGAGTTTGTGTGGTGTTATGTCATTTGCTTCGCCATAGTTATGATGATTTGCTTTTGGTTATAGATAGTAAATTGTGCGTGGTTGTTGATTTTGAGCATAGTGACTCGAGGTGTTTCATGTGGACCGGTGTTCGGATAAGGCCGCGCATTGTAGCGAGGTTATGTAGAGGTATGATCCTTTAGGTTAGATTCGTGTGTTTTGGTTCTACAATGTGTGATGGGTTCTTAGTATTGTGTTGTGGCGGTACTGGTGAGCTTATGGTACAGCTCTCTGGTGGAGTCACTTTTCCATGATTTGAGTACATTTGGACTATTGCTTATTGGTGCGCGGGTCGCACGGGTTGTGGATATAGATTGGATCAATATGTCATGTCACCAAAGTAGTCGTGTTGGATAAGATGAGGTCATTGAGACTTAGGATGAATACTATCAGATTCCATTTCTGCATGTTGGAAGGATAATGTCAGGATTTGGCTTAGAAATTTACTATGGTTCTTGCCAAAGGAGAGGGAGCTTCATGAATGGTTGATCTGAGAAATGATTATGATTCTGTGTGTTTCTTTCATCATTGGGATTATATAAAAGTGCTAGAATGAGACTTTTATATGCGGTGAAATCAGGGGAATCCATTTCCCACCATTAAGGTATATTCGGAATGTCATGACAGCATCTCGAGGTTGTGGGATCATGATCTGGCTCCCTATCTCAAGGGTCATTCGCGGCCCTGCAGTGGCTCCGAGGTTAAAGGATCTGTCTGCGGCCCAGCAAAGGTTATGAAGACGGGGGACTCCCGAGGCAAGCAGCTAGAATCAATTGGCTCTGGTGTCTTGTCTAGCCGTCCCATCCCCGTATCATTACATTTAATGTACTCTGTACCATACTGTCTTACCTCGCCTATATAAGGGGAACCCATACCATTTTGTAAAGGGCTAATGTTGCTCCATTTCTCCACAAATACAATAATATATCTCTCTCTCTCTCTCTCTCTCTCCCTTTTCATCTAAGTTGTTCCTTCTCACTGGCCCGAGGCCGTTTTAGCATTTATCATTCTCTTATTTGTTCTTCACTACTTTGCTCAATATTGGTAACATAGCACCTTGCTCGATCATATCTCTGCCTGCTATCCCATCCTCGACTGCCCTCGGTAGCTCGAGCTTGGCTCGAACCTTGGCCCCGAGGTCCCTATCAACCGGCTTAGCATTCGGGCAATAGGCACCTTCGGTTTGATTACTGTCTCGTTTTAGCTCGCATTTCATCATTATACTTCACATTCTTAGCATCGACTACTCTAATAACTAGCTCAGGAATAGATCACGTATTTTTAGAGTCCCATTTACAAATTTAATTGTTGTTACCATTTTCACGGTAACAGTTTGGCACTCACCGTGGGGCTAAAAATAATAGTGATTATTTTCTTGCTGGTTTCGTCACACAAACGCACATTATCTTTCACACTTTTTTCTTGCCCAAGATCTTTTGATTTCAGGTTAATGTCCGGCTCGGTAAGCAAAATCGAGAACGACTACCTCGAAAATCACAGCGAAAACAGTATGGCTGCTCCAGAGGTCCCCGAAAAAGCATTTGGATTGATTCAAGCGGACGCGGGCTTGTAAGGAGCGCAATAGGTCAACGAAGCCTCGCGCACCAATGATAGCATACAATGTGTTGATCAACAGGAAGCTCAACAAACCCCGGCCCAGGTAGAACATGAACATAGTCTTCATGTTATTTTTGAAATGTTGCAGGCACGACAGTTGGCTATCAATCGATTGCAAAGTCGCCCGGAAAGTCCTAATGCAGTAGGGCCGGAGAAAGCAAGTAACAATGGATCGGTAACCGACCCCGCCGCAGTGAGAATGCTTGGGAATCTCTTTCAAAGGATCGAATCAGGTTCGTAGAATCTCTTACAACAACCTTCTCCTGAGGAAACGATCTCGAAACTCGCTTCACAGAAATCCGGAACGCCGAAACTCCCTAGGTACGACAGGACCTCGGATCCCTACGGGCGCACCACCACTTGCGCGTGCTCATTCAGAGGTAGCGACCTCTAAGATGGTGAGTTCGAGACCGTCTCATTGAGGAAGTTCGACGAAACTCTCTCGAAAGAAACCATGACACAATGCTACCACGTGGCACCTGACTTACAGACTCGCTTACCATAACAGCATGGTCCACCGTGGAAGCACGCACCGATGCCATCAAAGCAGTACCAAGAGGGCCCGATACACCTGAGGCCGAACGAAGGAGAAATAAAATATTGCGGGAAGCCGCACCCCGTTCCCTGATAGGATGAATGAGTTTGCTGTCGGTTTCAGATGATCGGGCAACACAGGCCTTCACCCGAAGCCTAAAAGAAGTATGCCCAACGACTCCAGAGGACACCCTTGTATCCAAGGAAAGGGACACCGAGACTTTGCCTCGGCCTCATATTAACGCGTTGGTAACCCCCTCCCTCATTTAACCTATTTCAAATAAAGCATATGTTTATGAGTACAGGTGGTTCGATCAACTATACCGACGGTGTCAGGCCAAAGCCAATAGCGCGGTTCAGACTAACGAACCAAATCACTCCCACACCTTGAATCTTTGATGGATTCTAGACGCCGATCGCCACAACAATCAGGAAGGCCGCTCCCTCTATACAGCCCACTTGAGCTCGGGCTGGAGCACCGAGCCCGCAAAGCACGAACATTTTATTCAGATTACAATGGGCACACCGTCCGAAGGAGACTTCGACCCCACTAAGCCAAAGGGATGAAACCCCACATTTGTTAGGACTAAAGTATTCGACAAGTTGCTTCAAGAAACAAGAGGAAATCCCTCGCCATATGACCCATCGCCGGCATCAATGCCTCCGCCCTCGAAGGGATGAAAGGGTAAGCAGAACCACATCTTCGGCCAAGCCTAGTTGAACATAGCAGAAGGTTGTATCAGGGCTCACGCCTCGAAACGTCATCTACGCATCCTGCAACAAGGAAGAACTAACCTATATGCAGAAAGTCAGCCGAGGCATTCAGAAGTTTTGAACTCCACTCGGAGATCTGAGGCCTCTGTGGGACCCACCGAGCTCTCTTTCCTCGATCGAGTTTCCAACCAAAAGAAGGTCCTGCCAGCAAGATTATTAGCAGAGCAGCATACCCCCAAAAAAAGATCCGACGAGATCGCAATCCTTTCTTTTATAATTAGACGGCATGTGATGACCTCCTCTTAAGAACATCATCCCCTCGGAAGGGCCAATAAATGGCAGGCTATGTTTCAAAACATAATCATGTAAACAGATCAGATGATCCGAGGATTCGCGCCTATGCAGGCCGAGCTCACAACAACGGGGCACTATATTTTTTTTCAACATACTCGCAGCAAATGCTTCTCCATCGAATGCATCCCGAGGTACTCAGAGACATAGCAACGGCAATTCGACACCCGCGCGACCCCAGGGTCGGAACTCCGGGTTCACCAAGCCCCTGGAAGGCAACACCGAGCTCACGAGAAGCGGTCTTCAAGCTTAAACAAACTCAATGACTCGGAGACTATCATTAATTTCCATACGATTGGAAAACCCGAAACTATAAGACCCCTAGCGGGCAGCCTCGGCATAACTAGATCTATTCTACATTACACAAAGTGTAAGACCTCAATAGGCATGACAAACAGTAAGACCTCAATAGGCCTGACAAACTGTAAGACCTCAATAAGCATGACAAACTGTAAGACCTCAATAGGCATGACAAACAATAATACCTCAACAGGAATGAAAATCCTGAAGTTTAGGCTATACACCGCATTTGTAAGAATCCCTAAAGGGCATACCCTCGATGTAAACGCCTAAATTATCACTTGGGATCAAAAATGGGTACGACCAAACACATATGACTACGATCAAAATGGTTGATACAACAAAAATAACGTGACTCGGGGATGCCCGACTGTCGCTAAAAATCGCAGGCCACTACTCCTAATATACTGCGGAAAGAATCGGTTCAAATAGGCTTCCCTCAATAGGCAAAAACGAGCTCCGACCATGTCGGCTCCAAATTGCAAGAGTGTCGATCTACAAGCTATGAACCTTACGAGGTGATCGAAACATCGCCGACAACAACTTGAAATCGAGGTTCCTCTGGAACCGACGACGGGTCAGGAAAAAATACTATAAAAAGACCTTAAAGAGTGGAAACAAAGCCTACAAAAAAGCCCACAGGTAAAAACAACGTAAGGGCCATTGTCACCAGCTAAAACTTCTTAACAACTTGAGGATTAAAATGATCTCGAATTGTAACCTGATTCGGAGAACGGATCCAAAATAGTTAACTAAGCAAGCCTACGGGCCTCATATTGAGAGGTTTCTACGACCAAACAACATAAGAGCCATTGCTGTCATTTAATAAAATCTTGACAACTTGAGGATTAAAATGAGCTCGAATCGTATCTCGATTCGGAGACCGAATCCAAAATAGTTAACTATGCAAGCCTCCGGGCCACATACTGAAGGGTCTCAATGACCAAGCGGCATAAGTGCCACTGTCGCAATTAAAGTTTGAGTCGCAATACGACTCGGAGACTGGACCCGAAGCTGTTGAAACAATGAAACACCCAAGGGCAGGAAATAAAAACCATCATCACCAGCCCCAACAAATGCAAAACTCGAGGGTATATTATGCTCAAGTCGTATCCCGACTCGGAGACTAAACCCGAAGACAGTTAAAGCATGCAAGCCTAAGGGCAAATTCGGGATCGAATCGACCCAAAGGAAACTCCAACAGGCAGAAATACAAAAGATACAAATTGCGGGGTTTCCCCTCTTATTACTACATATTGATGATGAAGCGCAACCTCGGCTTGCGTCGTATAATGAAAGCTATATATACACAACAAAGATGGCAGGGAATATTTATTCACCCTTTTTTCCAGCGGTTACGGTCCGGCAGTCTCCTCCTCATCATCCTCATTATCGGACATCAAGAACTTGGCATCGAACTCCTCTCATTCTGCTTGTTCGATCTCCTCCGAAAGACCAAATCCTCTGGCACGAATCTTCTCAAGGGTCTCTCTCCGGGATTTGCACCTCTCGTACTCCCTGCTATTGTTTGCATGATCGAGGTTTTTCTTCAGCTCGGACTTAGCGGCAGTGGCACTCCTTGAATGAGCCGCCATTTTTTGCCTTGCCCTGGTATTATTCACTACAACCTCGGCCCGGGGATTCACCACCCCGGTTTTTCCCGTTGATAGCTCGAAAGAGAGTCTCGCAATCATCTTCGCTCGAGCGGACTCATTCGCACAGGCCGCCTGAACTTGTGCCCCAAGAACGGATGTCACGGCCTGAGCCCCAAAGTTGTTCCAGCTCATCCACCTTGTCCTTTAACTGAAATAGCAACATGTCAAAGACGGCAAGACAAAAAAGGGAATACAAGCCAGCACAAAATACAGAATACCTGTTTTTGCATGAGGGCCTCCCGGGCACGGCTTCGGTCCACCCCACGTCATAAAGAAATGATCTCACTTTCCTTTACTACACAGAGAAGTTTGAGGGATTTTTCCCTTTCTCGAGCCTCCCGCAATGGGGCCTCACAACGAAGCAATTCGGCTTTGAGCCTATCAAAAGCTTGAAGAAGAAAGGCAAGGTGTGTAAAGGGATGAAAAAGGAGCATGGGGCTAGAACATCCCAATTGCGACCGAAAACTCACCATAAGGCCAAGACGATGAGCCTCCCTGAGGTGCGAAGCAACGTACGATGGTGCATCAATCTCGGAAGCTTGCCGGCCGACCGAATCACTTCCCCTCAACCGTTGCGGAGAAGGCACCCCACCACAATCCTTCTCACACCATGGAGCACCTCTCCTTTTGTCAGCTCTCTTTGATCCCTGGGCCAACAATCTCTCCTCCTCCCTCGGTGAACCCAGTCTCGCCTCGAATGAACTCCGGCAACCTGCGATAGAAGAATCGGGCAAATCAGCAAAAAGGAAGTTGTACCTAAAAAGGGGGGGGGGGACTCCAGACACCTACCTAAGTGATTTGCCTCCCATCTCCCTTTTGGAAGAATCTCGCCACCGGCGCCTATTATGAGCCTAGCAAGCTGCCAGCCTACGAGACCATTCAGCTAAATCAGGGACCTCACCGGGAAACCAATGAGTTGTTGTAAACAAAGGACAGGAAGACATCATTATGGGGCTAGCCTTATATTAAGAGAAAGACAGTTCGAATAGAGTGCTTACGTGTAGAGTTTCATTTCTCAGGAAACGGTAACAATTCGCCAGGATAATGTCGGTCATCCAAACTCGAACAAACTGACTCATCCATCTACGATCCTCATCCTCCTCGCTGCTGATTTTAAGAGCTCGAATGGACCTACGCTGAAGAGCAATTAGGCCCTGGTATTGTGATAGCTTGTACAACCTTATGAAGTGACTGAGCGTAAACTCTATCCCAACCTTATCAGCAAAATATCTTATCGACTGCACTATCCTCCAGAGAAAGGGATGAACCTGCGCCAATGTTACTTGATACCTTCTACATAAATCAAGCACAACTCGGTCCGGGGATCCCGACGCGAGAACATGGGTATATACGCTCAAGAAACCCTCAACATACGTCAAGACACTCTCCTCGGGGGAAGGTATTTGTAGAATCATGCCTTCCACCCATTCGCACTCTCTCTTGATCACCCCGAGGTTCTCCTCCCTCACTGATGAACTAATCCTCGACACGTGCTCCCAATGGCCCAGAACATTGGGAGGCTTCCCCGGTGTGGCGACCCTTTTCGGAGCAGCACACCCCGGGCCTCGTTCCCCCAAGCATCGGGGGCATGCCGCTGGCGCCGACCAAAGGTGGGGCACGAAAAGGACTCCCCTTTGTCCGAGGATCATGTGTCGAAGCAGCGGCCATGACTACAGCAAAATAAGAAGAAGAAGAAGATGAAGATACAGGAAAAAACTTCCAGGAGCAAAGAAGTGGAAGGACTCGCACAAAGCGCCTGGCTCTACAGAGGAGATATGCTTATCAAAGATTGCAAAATCGCCGCTTGAAGGGCGGATAGACAAATATATAGGGGCCATGCAACAACTGCTCAATTTCCCAAGAAGGCCAATTAATTCTGGCCGCGTTAACGTCACCTTTTCCTTGGTGAGTGCACTAGAAGAATCATCTCAGGCTCCCACACAACTCATAAAATCAAGGGACCTCGGGAGATCCCCTGCATCGCAAATATCAGTTCGGAGGAGCTACCAACTCAACCTCGGGACATGGTTAGTCTCGTGGCCCCTGGTCCGTCCTACGAAAAGGCTCCAAAGGGCCGACGCACGATGCTCGCAAGCAAAAAAAAGGAGAAAGGGAAAGCAGCAAGAAGGACAAGCAGAATAAAAGCTCCTTTCGTACATTGACAAAAAAGAAAAACACCTTTACAATATTCTTCTCCCAAGAGGGAGAACACATGGAACAAAAAAGGGCTCGGAGACTACTCCTTTCCCCTATCATCTTCACCCCCATCGATACACCACTGCAGTACTCAGTAAGTGCAAAGCCTAACCTCGGTCGGGTAGTGACGAGGAAGGTCAGGGTCCTATTGAGTTAAATAAAAAATATAATGTATGACAGAATAAGGTAAACAGTACAGTTGAAAGCTAACAATAAGAATTAAATACAGGAATATAAGGAACTCAATAACTAAAATAGAGGCAAAAACAATCACATGGAGATACCATTCTCACAAGGATAATAACCGGGGATCTCTTAGTATCCCGAGGATCTCTTAGTACCCTCACTATATGCTAGGGATCTCTCGGTATCCCGAGAATCTCTCGGTATCCTCAATATATGCGAGGGATCTCTTGGTATCCCGAGGATCTCTCGTTATACTCAATATATGTTGCGTATCTCTTGGTATCCCGAGGATCTATTGGTATCCTCAATATACGTGCTACGGATCTCTCGGTAACCTACACCTTAACTCAAATCATAAATAAGTGTAGGGGATCTCCTAGGATGTCATCACATAATCCCAAAGTAAAACACGCAACAACAACACAAGGGAATACTCAATTTCATACCAAGTAAAACGGGTAATTCTAACCTAACATGCTTCCCATAATCAAATTAAGGCAGTTTAAGAAAAAAAAGCAATTAAGTCAATTAAGCATGCTTTTTCTAAGCTAATAACAGGCTTAAATTGCAAGTAGTGTAAAATAGTAAAAAGGAACACAATTGAAATTACTTAAAGAAAAGTAAATTTTCAACAATTAGCTCAAGTACGCACTCGTCACCTCACGTACAAGGCATTTTAATTATCAAATATAACAAATCCTAAAGGGAAGGTTCCCCACACAAGGTTAGGCCACTTACCTCGAACTAGCTCAAATCAATCGGAAACCACGCTCTTGACACCTGTACTCGACTCCAAATGGACCAAATCTATTCTATTCAATTTCACAATGTAAATACTAATTTAAGTAACTAAGTCTACAAAGAAATTCTAATCTAAAACGTGAAATTAGGTAAAATGACCAAAATGCCCCTTGGGCCCACATCTCGGAATTGGGTGAAATTCACATTTCCAGAAACCTCACACTGTCACGAGTTCAGTCATACCAAAAGTACCAAAATTGGACCTGAAATGTCCCTCAAATCATCACTAAAATGTCTCTAATTAGTCAAGCCCTAACTCCCAAATTACCACTGATTTTCCTTAATTTTCCGTGCTTATAGTGATAAAAATCACTCCAATAACGAGTTTAGAGACCAAAGACCTTACCCTATTGAACTCCTTTGAAAATCTCTCTTGAAAATGTTCCCCAAGCCTTATTCCCGTTTAAAAAGAGATGAAAAATACTTCAAATATGTGAAGGCAAGAATTTATATGTTTCTGCCCAGCTAATCCGCTTTTGCAGTCC
The DNA here is from genome assembly GCF_000715075.1 of Nicotiana tabacum. Taxonomy (NCBI): domain Eukaryota; kingdom Viridiplantae; phylum Streptophyta; class Magnoliopsida; order Solanales; family Solanaceae; genus Nicotiana; species Nicotiana tabacum. The sequence goes on from NC_134085.1 coordinate 20,517,231, forward strand.
GGAAATAACGTCGCATCTGCGATAATTCACTTAAGGCACTAGGCCGCATATGCGCTTCTTCAACCGCACATGCGGTCTCGCAGGTGCGCCCATTCCACCGCACCTGCAGAAACTGGCTTCCAGGCACTTCACCGCATCTTCATCTCCTCAAGCGCTTCTGCGATCACGCACCTGTGGTCCCCAATCCACGGGTGCGATTATGACAGAAGATTAGCAGCTGAAGTTGCTCAAACAAATTCCAAATTCTTCTGACAACCTTCCGAAACCATCCTGAGGCCCCGGGACTTCAACCAAAGGAACCAACAAGTCTAATACCACTGTCCATCCTTATACCAATCCTTAAAACACCTAAAACAACATCGAAACGACGAATCAACCGTGGATTAAAGACTATGAACTTCAAAACTCTAAAAATACGCTTTCTATCAAAACGTCTATCAAACCTCGTCCGAATGACCTGAAAAGTTTCACACACGTCACATTTAACATTACGGAGCTACTCCAACTTCCGGAATTCCATTCCGACCTTCGGATCAAAATCTCACTATCGAACCAAAAACTTCAAAATTCGACCTTTCGGCATTTCAAGACTAAATTAGCTACAGACATCCAAAACACAATCCGAACACACCCCTAAGCCCGAAATCATCCAACGGAGCTAACGAAACCATCAAATTTCCATTCCGACGTCGTCTTCACACTGTTCCAACTATGCTCAAATTTCAAACACTTAAGCTCTCATTTAGGAACTAAGTGTCCCGAAACTCAAAACCGAACATCCCGGCAAATCAAAATAGCAGAAATAAACACGAGAAAAGCAGTTAATAAGGGATTGGAAAGTAAATTCTTAAGACATAGAGACATACTTGAAGTAGTGAAAAGTTGAGGGTAACTGCTGCGCATATCCTGCTTGGTCTCCCAGGTTGCCTCCTCGATCAGCTGACCCCGCCACTCAACCTTTATTGATGCAAAGTTCTTTGACCTCAGCTTTCTAACCTGCATGTCCAATATTGCTACTGGCTCCTCAACATATGATAGATCCTTGTCCAACTGGACTAAATTGAAATCCAACACATGGGACGGATCGCCGTGATACCTTTGGAGCATCGAAACATGAAATACCGGGTGAACTCCTACCAAGCTGGGAGGTAGGGCAAGCTCATAAGCAACCTCCCCAACACGCCGCAATATCTCAAAAGGGGAAGTAAACCTCCGACTCAACTTTCCTTTCTTCCCAAATCTCATAACGCCCTTCATAGGTGAAATCTGAAGCAGAACCCGCTCTCCAACCTTATAGGAAACATCATGAACCTTTCGGTCTGCGTAACTCTTATGTCTGGACTGGGCAGTACGGAGTCTATCCTGAATCACCTTAACCTTCTCCAAAGCATCCTGAACCAAGTTTGTGCCCAATAATCTAGCTCACCCGGCTAAAACCAACCCACTGGGGATCTACACTGCCTACCATATAAAGTCTCATACAGTGCCATCTAAATGTTGGACCGATAGCTGTTGTTGTAGGCAAACTCCGACAAAGGCAAGAATTGATCCCAAACCCTCCAAACTCAATCAGACACGCATGGAGCATATCCTCAAGAATCTGAATAGTGCGCTCGGACTATCCGTTCATCTGAGGGTGAAATGCTGTACTCAACTCCACCCGAGTACCCAACTCATGTTGAATGGCCCTCAAGAACGGTGATGTGAACTGAGTACGTCTATCTAAAGTGATGGAAACTAGAATACCATGCAGACGAATATTCTCCCGAATATAAATCTCTGCTAGACTCTCCGAAGAATAGGTAGTACACACACGAATGAAGTGCGCGGACTTGGTCAGACGATCCACAATCATCCAATAGCATCGAACTTTCTCAAGGTCCGAGGGAGCCCAACTACAAAGTCTATGGTGATCCGCTCCCATTTCCACTCTGGAATCTCTATCCGCTGAAACAACCCACCCATTCTCTAGTGCTCTTACTTTTCCTGCTGACAGTTGAGGCACCGAGCTACAAATCCAACTATATCTTTCTTCATCTGCCTCCACCAATTATGCTGTCTCAAATCTGGATACATCTTCGCAGGCCCCGGATGAATGGAATATCACGAATAATGGGTGTCTTCTAGAATCAATTCCCGAAGCCCATCAAAATTGGGTACACCAATCCAACCCTGAATCCTCAATACCACATCCTCACCAATAGTCACATCTCTGGCATCACCGTGTTGAACCTTGTCCTTGAGGACAAGCAAATGAGGGTCATCATATTGACGCTCCCTAATACGATCAAATAAGGAAGACCGAGAAACCACGCAGGCTAGAACCCAACTGGGCACCGAAAGATCCAATCTCACAAACTGGTTGGCTAAGGCATGAACATCCATTGTCATAGGCCTCTCTGATGCTAGTAAATAAGCCAAACTCCCCAAACTCTATGCCAACGACACAAGGCATCGGCCACCATATTGGCCTTGCCCTGGTGTTACAAAATAGTGATATCATAGTCCTTCAACAACTCTAACCATCTCCGCTGGAGCAAATTTGGATCCTTTTGTTTGAACAAGTGCTACAAGCTCCGATGATCAGTATAAATCTCATAAGGAACCCCGTACAAATAATGGTGCCAGATATTCAGGGCATGAACAATGGCAGCTAAGAGATCATGGATAGGGTAATTCTTCTCATGTACCTTCAACTGCCTGGACGCGTAGGCAATCACCCTACCGTCCTGCATCAACTCCGCTCCAAGACCAATCCTCGAGGCATTACAATAGACCGTGTAAGACCCCAAACCTGTAGGCAATATCAAAATTGAGGATGTAGTCAAAGCTGTCTTGAGCTTCTGAAAGCTCGCCTCACACTCTTCCGTCCACTGGAACGAAGCACCTTTCTGGGTCAGTCTACTCATAGGGGCTGCAATCGATGAAAACCTCTCAACAAAACGACGGTAATAACCCGCCAAGCCAAGGAAACTGCGGATCTCTACAGCTGAGGATGGTCTGGGCCAACTCTGCACGGCCTCTACTTTCTTCGGATCCAACTGAATACCCTCACTCGACACCACGTGGCATAAGAATACCACGGAATCCAACCAAAACTCATATTTTGAGAACATAGTATATAATTTCTTTTCTCTTAAGGTCTGAAGCACTGTCCTCAGGTGTTACTCATGATCTTCCCGACTCCGGGAATACACCAGAATATAATCAATAAAGACAATGATGAAGTCAAGATATGGCTGGAACACACTGTGCATCAAATACATAAAGGTTGTTGGGGCATTGGTCAGCCTAAATGACATAACAAGGAACTCGTAATGACCATACCGAGTCCTGAAAGTAGTTTTCGGGATATCTGGCTCTCAAATCTTCAACTGATGGTAACTTGAGCGAAAGTCAATCTTAGAAAACACTCGTGCGCCCTGAAGCTGTTTAAACAGATCATTAATACGAGGCAAAAGATAACGGTTCTTCATTGTAACTTTGTTCAACTGGCGATAATTAATACACATACGCATAGAACCATCATTTTTCTTCACAAACAAGACAGGAGCACCCCAAGGTGATACATTGGGCCAAATAAAACCCTTATCAAGCAATTCCTGTAGTTGATCCTTCAACTCCTTCAACTCAGGAGGAGCCATATGATACGGAGGAATAGAAATGGTCTAAGTGCCCAGCAACAGATTAATGCCAAAATCAATATCTCTATCAGACGACATGCCCGAATGATAAGTAGGAAACACATTAGGAAAATCCTGTACTACTGGGACGGAATCATCCGAATGGGTATCAATACTGACATCTCTCACAAACGCTAAATACGCGTCACACCCCTTCTCAACCATTCGCTGAGCCTTAGGGAAAGAAATAACTCTACTGGGAGTGTGATCTAAAGTACCCCTCCACTCAACACGCGGTACACCTGGCATAGCCAGCGTCACAATTTTGGTGTGACAATCAAGAATAGCATAATGGGGCGACAACCAGTCTATGCCCAAGATAATACCAAAATCTACCATGTTGAGCAATAATAAATCGACTCTGGTTTCAAAACCACTAAGAGCAACCAAACACGACCGATAAATGCGGTCCACAATAAGAGAATCTCCCATATGAGTAGAAACATAAATAGGGGAACTCAAAGAATAACGAGGTAAACCCAAATGCGGAGAAAAATAAGAAGACACATAAGAGTATGTGGAGCTTGGATCGAATAGAATTGATGCATCTCTGTGACAAACCAGTATAATACTTGTGATGACAGAATCGGAGGCAACAGCCCCAGTACGGGCAGGAAAGGCATAATATCGGGTCTGGCCTCCCCTTCTAAGACGACCTCTACCTCCCCGACCTCCACCTCGGGTTGGCTGAGCAGGTGGGGTAGCAACTAGAGCTGTAACCAAAGCCTGAGAACTCAGCGGGGCGTGCTGTTGTTGAGAAGTCTGTGGAGGCGCACTCATCCCATGTCTAGGGCAATCCCTCATGTCACGACCCGATTCACCCTTCGTGAACCATCGAGATGGCACCTAGTCTCTATGACTAGGTAAGCCTAACATTCGGAAACATAACACAAACTTGAGGAAAAAAAGAAAAATAATTTAAAATAGAAATAGAGAAATGGAACAACATTTTAAAGGTGTCGCTCAGCATACACAACATTTAACTTCTAAAAACATTTACATACTCCCTAAAACCCGGAAACCCATAAATCACAAGCTACAAAACATAGTAAAATGCTCTAAGTCCGAAATGTCTACAACAACAGTAAGGATAGAAGGGATGTCACTACAAGATAGAATAAAGAGAGAGACTCCTCGGTCTGCGGACGCGACAGATGTACCTCAAAGTCTCCGAAAGATAGCCTCACCTCAATAATGATATGCCTGAGTAGAGGTACCTGGATCTGCACATGAAAAACATGCGCATAAGGGGCATGAGTACACCACAGCGGTACTCAGTAAGTGTCAAGCCTAACCTCGGTCGGGTAGTGATATGGAAAGTCAGGGCCCTACTGAGGTTAAACAAGATTATAAAGTTTAGCAGTTTAGAATAGAACAGTATAAACAAGTACAATAGTTAAAATAACACAGGATATACAAGACAGCAACAACTATACAGAAGTAAGGTAACACGGAAGAAAATACAGCTCAATACCAATGATAACAAAACGGGGATATTCCAGGATACCGTCTTGTAGTCCCAAATACACATATACGATAAGTCTCTCAGGATATCGTCCCATAGTCCAACTCATAGTGCGCGAGGACCTACCAGAATCCCGTTCTGTAGTTCCAAATGTAAATACCTAGTACTAGGGGAATCTATCGGGTGTATTCCCGTAGTTCCATATAACTGTGCTGGGGGATCTACTAGAATCCCACATCCGTATTCCCAAAATAAACAGACAAGGGGGGGAGATAGTGATACCATAATCCTTCAGCACCTCTAACCATCTCCTCTGACGCAAATTTAGATCCTTTTGCTTGAACATGCGCTGTAAGCTCTGATGGTCGGTATAGATCTCACAAGTAACCCCGTATAAATAATGGCGCCAAATCTTCAAGGCGGGAACAATGGCAGCTAACTTAAGGTCGTGAACAGGGTAATTCTTCTCATGTATCTTCAACTGTCTGGATGCGTAGGCAATCACCCTACCGTCCTACATCAATACCACTCTAAGGCAAAATCTCGAGGCATCACAATAGACCGTATAAGACCCGAACATGAAGGCTATATCAAAATTAGGGCTATAGTCAAAGCTTTCTTGAGCTTGTGAAAGCTCTCCTCACACTCATCCGTCCACTAGAACGGAGCACCCTTCTAGGTCAATCTGGTCATAGGGGCTGCAATCGATGAAAACCCCTCAACAAAACGATTGTAGTAACCCGCCAAGCCAAGGAAACTGCGGATCTCGGTAGCTGAAGATGGTCTGGGCCAACTCTACATGACCTTTATCTTCTTCGGATCCACATGAATACCCTCACTCGATACTACTTGGCCTTAGAATGCCACTGACTCCAATAAAAACTCACATTTCGAGAACTTAGCATATCACTTTTTTCTCTCATAGTCTGAAGCACAATCCTCATGTGCTGCTCATGATCTTCCCGGCTCTAGGAATATACCAAAATATCATCAATAAGACAATGATAAATGAGTCAAGATACTGCTGGAACATATTGTGCATCAAATGCATAAAGGCTGTTGGGGCATTGGTCAGCCTAAATGACATAATAAGGTACTCGTAATGACCATACCGAGTCTTGAAAATAGTCCTCTGGATATCCGACCCCCGAATCTTCAACTGATGGTAACCTGAGTTCAAATCAATCTTAGAAAACACCCGTGCGCCCTAAAGCTGGTCAAACAGATCATCAATACCAGGCAAAGGATAATGGTTCTTCACTGTAACCTTGTTCAACCGACGATAATCAATACACATACGCATAGAACCATCTTTTTTCTTCACAAACAAGACCGGAGCACCCCCAAGGTGATACACTGGGCCGAATAAAACCCTTATCAAGCAATTCATGTAACTGATCTTTCAACTCCTTCAACTCAGAAGGAGCCATATGACACGGAGGAATAGAAATGGGCTAAGTGCCCGACAACAAATCAATGCCAAAATCAATATCTCTATCAGGCGGCATGCCCGGAAGACCAGCTGGAAACACATCAGGAAAATATGGTACTATTAGGACTGAATCAACAAAAGGGGTATCAATACTGACATCTCTCACATAAGCTAAATACGCACCATACCCCTTCTCGACCATACGCTGAGCCTTAAGGAATGAAATAATTCTACTATAAGTGTGATCCAAAGTACCCTCCACTCTACACACGGTACACCTGGCATAGCCAGAGTCACGCTTTTGGCGTGACAATCAAGAATAGCATAATTGGGTGACAACCAGTCCATGCCCAAGATAATATAAAAATCTACCATGCTATGCAACAACAGGTCGGCTCTGGTCTCAAAACCACTAAGAGTAACCAAACACGACCGATAAATGCAGTCCACACCAAGAGAATCTCCCACATGAGTAGAAACATAAATAGGGAAACTCAAAGAATCCCGAGATACACCCAAAAGCGAAGAAAAATAAGATGACACATAAGAGTAAGTAGAGCCTGGATTGAATAAAGTTGATGCATCTCTATGACAAACCAGTATAATACCTGTAATGACAGAATCGGAGGCAACAGCCTCGGTACGGGCAGGAAAGGCATAGTATCGGGCCTGGCCTCCCCCTCTAGGTTGACCTCTACCTCCCTAACCTCCACCTCTAGCTGGCTGAGCAGGTGGGGTAGCAACTAGAGTTATAACCATAGACTAAGAAGTCTGCGGGGCACGCTATGGCAGAGAAGTTTGTGGAGGTGCACCCCTCCCAAGTCTGGGGCAATCCCTCACCATATGGCGTATGTCACCACACTCAAAACAAGCTCTGGGAGAACATGGTTGTTGTGACTAGCTCGGAACAGGTCTGCTGGAGTGACCTTTGAAAGCACCCCGTGCAGGAGGCGCGCTAGATACTGGAGGTGCATAATAAGGCTCCTGAGGTTTAGGAGGAGCTGGAGCACTACTGGCTACTAGAAGAGCTAAATGAACAGGGCGACTCATATAACCTCTAGTATGACGACCTGCAGCTAGGGTACGGGCACTAGAATAATGGCCCGACTCTTGAGACCTCTTGGCCTCCCTCTCCTCTCTCTCCCTAGAATGCATACCCTCAATCCTCTTAAAAATTCTCACCACCTACTGATATGAAATATCCATCTCCAACTCGCGAACCATGCTAGACCTGATGCTGGGAATAAGGCTCTCAATAAACCGGCGAACCCTCTCGCGAACAGTAGAAACCAAGGTTGGTGCATGCCTAGCCAAACTAGAGTAACGGACAACATACTCTAAGACACTCATAGCACCCTGGCGTGCAAATGCTCAAACTCTGCGCGCCATGCGTCCCTGAGGCTCTAAGGAAAATACTATCTCAGGAGCAGATCTGAAAACTGAGTCCAAGTCAGTGACGCAGCCTCATCCGGAATGTCTAACTCATATGTACGCCACCACTCATAGGAGGATGGGTACGGAGAATACGGTAGGACTCATCTAGAAATCCCAGAGCATCCTTCAATGCTAGACCGCTGAATACAGGAGGCTTGTACTTTTTGAACAACTCAAGCCTCAGTTGCTCATCCTCGGAAGTTGCTGCCATATTCTCGGGCCGATATGGAACTACAGGCGGTACAAGAATAATCTCAAGGACCTGCTCAACATGAACTCACTGCTCAAGAGAGCGGGCGGCGTGAGTGTGTGCTCCTCCCCCAGCCTGAGATATAGTTGCATCAAGGGGAAGCAACCCTGCCTGAGCTAGAGTGGTGTACATGCTCATGAATTGTGCCAGAGTCTCCTAAAGAGCTGGAGTAGTAGTAGCAGTAGGAGTATCAGGTGCCTGGACTCCAGCTCGAACTGCTGGTGGTACCTCAGTGGTAGCTCGCGCAGGTGCTCTGGCTGCACCACATGCATGTCCTTGGCCTCTTCCCTAGCCTCGACCTCTGACGGCTACAGTAGGGGCATGGGTGCCTGATCATCTCAGGTAGCGTGTGTCCTCACTATCTGTGAGAGAATAAAAGATAGAAGTTTAGAATTGTAATGTCAAAATATCGCACGACAAGGAAATCAAATAATGTGGAATTTTCCTAATAGTTACATAGCCTCTCGTAGATAAATACAGACGTCTCCGTACCGATCAATGAGACTATAATAAACCGGCTTGTGATCCATGACTCCTATGAACCTAGAGCTCTGATACCAACTTTTCACGACCCGGTTCTCCCTCCGTGAACCATCGTGATGCACCTAGTCTCTACGACTAGGTAAGCCTAACATGCGGAAAGATAACTTAAACTTGCGGAATAAAAGAAAAACAATATAAAACAGAAATAGAGAAATGGAACAGCATTTTAAAGGTGTCGCTCAGCATACAAAACATTTAACTTCTCAAAACCAATACATACTCCCCAAAACTCAGAAACTCATAAAACACAAGCTACTAAACATAGTAAAATGCTCTAACTCCGGAATGTCTACAATAACAGTAAGGATAGAAGGGCTGTCACTACAACATAGAATAAAGAGAGAGACTCCTCGGTCTGCGGACGCAGCCGATGTACCTCAAAGTCTCCGGAAGATCGCCTCGCCTCAAGAACGATGGGCCTGAGTAGAGGTACCTAGATCTGTACATGAAAAACATGCGCAAAAGGGCAATGAGTACACCACAAAGGTACTCAGTAAGTGCCAATCGTAACCTCGGTCAGGTAGTGACGAGGAAGATCAGGGCCCTACTGAGGTTAAACAAGATTATAAAGTTTAGCAGTTTAGAATAGAATAGTATAAACAAGTAGAACAATGAAACTAACACAACATCTACAGGACAGCAACAACTATACAAAATCAAGGTAACACGGAAGAAAATATAGCTCAGCACCAATGATAACAAAACGGGGATCTTCCAGGATACTGTCCTGTAGTCCCAAATACACATATCCAATAAGTCTCTCGGGATACCATCCCGTATTCCAACTCATAGAGCGCGAGGATTTACCGAAATCTCATCCCGTAGACCCAAATGTAAATACCCAGTACTGGGAGAATCTACCGGGTACATTTTCATTGTTCCAAATAACTGTGCAGGGGGATCTACCGGAATCCCACATCCGTAGTACCAAAATAAACAGACAAGGGAGGGGGAGCTACCGGAATCCCACATCCGTAGTCCGAAAATAAATACGCAACAACAACAGGAAAGTATACACAAATGGAAAATTTCACAGCAACGTAAATAAGTGATTCTAGTCTAGCATGCTGCACAGAATTCAGGTAAGCAGGTTGAACAGATAAAGCAATTAAATCACTTAAACATGCTTTCCTAAGCTAACAACAGGCTTAATATTACAAGTAATAAAACAAGGAAAAAGAAACATACTAGTTATTACTTAATGAAAACTGGATTTCCAACAATTAGCACAAGTACGCACTCGTCACCTCACGTACAAGGAATTTCAATTACTAAATATATCAATCCTAAGGGGAAGGTCCACCACACAAGGTTAGACAAGCCACTTACCTCAAATCGGCTCAAAATCAACCCGAGACCATGTTTTTGCCATGATTACTCGACTCCAAACGGCCCAAATCTATTCAATTCAAATTCATAAAATAAATAACACTTCTAGTAACTGATCCTACAAGGAAGTTCTAAGATAATACGAGAAATTAGGTAAAATAACCAAAACGCCCCTCGGGCTCACGTCTCAGAATCGGGTAAAATTTATATTTCCAGAAACCTCGCACTTTCACTAGTTTAGTCACATCAAAAGTACCAAAATCAAACCTTAATTTGTCCTTCAAATCATCACTCAAATGTCTCTAATTAGACAAGCCCTAAACCCCAATTACCACTTATTATCCTTAATTTTTCATGCCTAAATTGATTAAAATCGTTCCAATAATTAGTTTAAGGACCAAAGACCTTAACCCAATGAGCTCCTCTAAGAATCCCTCTCGAAAAGTGCTCCCCAAGCTTCTTCCCATTTTGAAAAAGATGAAAAATGTCTAAATTTAGTGAAGGCAAGAATTTATATATACTGCCCAGTGATTTTCGCATTTGCAGCCCTGGAACCGCATCTGCGAGGACTTCATCGCATCTGCAACTTTTACTTAAAGGGCAATATCCACATCTGCGGTTACCCTTTCCGCAGGTGCGGTACCGCTTCTGTGGTGAATTACCTGCATCTGCAGAACCTGCTGATCCTCTCCAAATCTGTATTTGTGCTTGCTCTGCTGCTTCTGTGGCACCGCACCTGCGGGACCCAAACTGCAAGTGCGGTTATGATAGTAGACCAGCTGATGCTATAAACTTCCAAACTCCAAAATCCTTCCGTCAACCATCCGAATTCATCCCGAGGCCTCCGGGACCTCAACCAAAGGCACCAACAAGTCACAAACCACTACCCAAACTTGTACCAATCCTTAAAACACCTAAAACAACATCGAAACCGTGAATTAACCATGGATTTGGGCCGAAGAACTCTAAAATTCTCAAAATACGCTTTCGATCAAAAATTCTATCAAACTTTGTTCGAATGACCTATAATTTTTCACACACATCACATTCAACCCTACGGAGCTACTACAACTTCCGTAATTCCATTCTGACCCTCAGATTACAATCTCACCATAAGACCGGAAACTCCAAAAATTCAACTTTTCGCATTTCAAGCCTAAATTAGCTACGGGCCTCCAAAACACAATCCGAACACGCCCCTAAGCCCCAAATCACCCAATGGAGGTAACAAAACCATCGGATTTCCATTTCCAGGCCATCTTCACACTGTTCCGACTACGGTCAACTTTCCAACACTTAAGCTCTTATTTACGGACTAAGTGTGCCAAAACTCTCCAAAACTCAAAACCGAACATCCCGGCAAATCAAAATAGCAAAAATAAACTCAAGGAAAGTATTTTATAGTGGATCGGAGCGTTAATTCTTAAGACGACCGGCCGGGTCGTCACACCTCACCACATGGCATGTGTCACCTGACTCAAAACAAGCTCTAGAAGGACGTGGTGGCTGTGACTGGCTTGGGCCAGGTTTGTTGGACTGACCTCTGAAAGCATATCATGCAGGAGGCGCGCTAGATACCAGAGGAGCATAATAAGGCTCTTGAGGTCTTGGAGGAGCTGGAATACCACTGGCTGCTGGAAGAGCTGAATGAATAGGGCAACTTATATAACCCCTACCATGATGACCTATAGCTGGGGCACGGGCACCAGAATAATGGCCTGACTCTCGAGACCTCTTGGCCTCCCTCCCCTCTCTCCCCCTAGCATGCATAACCTCAATCCTCCTAGCAATGATCACTATCTGCTAATAAGAAATATCTATCTCCAACTCACGAGCCATGCTAGACCTGATGTTGGGAATAAGGCCCTCAATAAATCGTCGAACCCTCTCGCAAACAGTAGAAAGCAAGGCTGGTGCATGTCTAGCCAAACCAGTGTAACAGACAGCATACTCTAAGACAGTCATAGCACCCTTGCGTAAGTGCTCAAACTCTGCGTGCCATGCATCCCTAAGGCTCTAAGAAACATACTCTCTTAGGAACAGATATGAAAACTGAGTCCAAGTTAGTAAAGCAGCCTCATCAAGACTATCTAACTCATAGGTGCGCCACCACTTATAGGTAGCTGCTCGAAGCTGGAAAGTAGTGAAGGAAACCCTGCTCGATCCTGATATACCCATGGTACGGAGAATACGATAATACTCATCTAGAAATTGCAGAGCATCATTGTCACACCTCCTTTTTACTACCCAAGAAAGGAGTGTAAGGGAATTTTTCCAATTAAAGTGACAATCGAAATGGGATTAATTATTAGAATCAGAGTCGCCACTTTGGATAATTTATAGGTCCCAAGTCGCCGGTTTAAAATCTCGAATCGATGAAATTGACTCTTATTTACGGTCTGCGAACACAAAAATACAAGTAAGGAATTCTATTAACCCGGGAGAAGATGTTAGGCATTCCCAGGTTCCATGGTTTTATCCCGGTCTCTTTGATCATACTTGGCTTACCTAAATTGTCTAATTACTCATTTTAGAACCAATGTGCAGTTGCCTCTTTTAATTAAGAACTTATCTTAAAACAGGTCACGCGCACGTGTACTCATTTGTTTGGCATGTCAAAAATCATGTCACGCGAATGTGTCAACAATTAATAACTCTTTATTAATATTAAGAAAGTTTAGTCGAAGTTACGCGAACGCATACCCCGATTTTGTTTTTAGGATCGTAATTATATCAGGCGATCATGTACACACTCATGATAATAGATTAAAATTGTGCCTGAAGCATTCAAATGGTGTTCATTCTTCATAAACTTCAATACACAATCTATTACCACATGGTCCATTTAAATTGGAACTCCTAACTTCTAGTCTGAACAAAATACTATGAATTAATTTTGACCCCTATGTTAAAGACTAAAAAATTGAAACAATATTCACTACAAGATCGATTATAATAATTATATCACATCCATAATATTCATAAAAACAGCATGATCCAAATGACTTTTAAAACCAAACAAAACAAATGACAACAACAACATATTTTGGAAAAATCAATTATCCAAAGTAGCATAAAAGAATTAAAGACAAGAGGAGAAGATGGAAATTTCAGTGACTTAGTTTTCCAAAACAACAAAACAAGCCTTCATCTCAGGACCACAAACGAACTGGTTGACAGAACCTCACCGACGACCTCTGACTTTACCCGAATCTCAACTCAATGTAGATCCAGGATTTGAAGAAACAGACAATGATAGCAGAGGGAACAATGAATCCGAACTAGGAACAACTCAATGTATTCTCATATCGCAACTCAATCACTCGGACCTCGTACAAAAACCAACAAACAGCTCGAAATAAACTCGACTCACTCAAACTCTACAGTCAAAATCCAAATCTGAAATTGGAACTGACGAAGCAGATTTCTTATTTATATTTTTTAATTGAGAATTTAGAGTTAAAAATCAGTGGAAAGATGAAAAACACAAAACAATCCCTAAAGGAAACTCTAACTTTGGTTTCTCTGTTTCTATCCCGTCAAACCAATTTGCCCATAATGAGTTTCCAAAATAAAAAAAATGATGAACAGCGAGGAACAGAGCTTCCTGAAAATCTAAAACCAATCGGTGATAGCAAGGTAGGGAGGAGTCTGTCGTTGTTCGTTGTTGAAGAAGAAGATGGGAGGTAGGCTATGGCTGTTTCTTCGGCGAGTTTGGGTTGAATCGCCGGCTGGCTGTGTGTAGGGGTGTGGTGGTGACGCCGTTAGGCTGCTGAGTTTTGGGTGAAGATGGTGTAGTTTGATATGAGGTCTATTTTGGGGTGTTCCAAGGTGTTAGAAACGGCTGAACCGGATTCTCGTTGGGGGAGGGGTCGTGTGTTTGGTTAAAGAAGAAGCAGAATGGTGGGGGAGGGGTCTAGGTCTTCTACGGCTGATCCTAGGGGTCTGTTGGAGAAGACGACGTGGGGGGTCCTTGTGTTAAACGACGGATTTTTTCTCTTTTTGGGTCCCCATGTCTATTAGGTTTTAGGTTAATTTAATAAGAAGAAGAAGGGTCCAAATCTTGGGTGTTTGGTCGGGTCGACTCGGTTTGGGCTGGGTTGGGGGGGGGGGGATTTTGGCATCTAAAATGTTTGGCCCAATTGAATTTAAAAACCAGACTTTTTCAATTTCATTTTTTTCTTTCTTTAATTAATTAAAAACCTAAATTAAATTCCTAAATTAATTCAAATAGTAAAATTAAGCTATTTATCTAACTATAATATTTATAAAAATTAGTTGATCCTCATTAAAAGAAAAAAGTTAATAATCCAAAATTTAAAGCTAAGAGTTTAAAAATGAGCCATTTTTGTAATTTTTATTTTTATTGAAGCAATTAATTAATTAATCCAAAAATGTGAACACAAAATAAAAATGCAATGCATGGTATTTTTTGTATTTTTTTCATGATTTTAATAAAAGTAAACATGCACAGAAATCCAAACGATTAACAAAAATCCTACAAAAATCGTAAAAAATTGCAAACAATTGGGGAAAAATCTATTTCTTTAATTTGTAGGAGTATTTCCCATAGGGAAAAAATCACGTTCTCACAGCTGCCCCTCTTTTCTTTGAAATACAAAGAGTTTTCGGGCAAAGATAAAGTGAGAAGATACGAGCGATTTTTGCCCGTTTGAATACTCCGTGGGAAGCATTTTTGAAAGATCTGACCGAACCTTGCTTCCGAGGTTGCCTACATATCCTTGGCTATAAAGAAATCAGGTAAGTATAGTTCGGGAAAATTAGGAAGAGATTAGTTAGAGAGTCGAGTGAGGTGCCGTTCCGCCGAGGATTCGATCCGCGGCCCTGTTATTACATCAAAAATCAAGATTCAAAAGACTAACTAAGCCTATCAGCTACGAGTTACAAGATTCCTATCAATAAGTCTTCTAAATCTTGATCTTGAGTCTTGAATGATTCTTCATGCAAACTTTAGATTTGAACCTTGATTCTTGCTAGCTGCAGGTGCTGATTCATTCTTCCACAGCTTCTTCGGATCAAACTCGGACACGTCGTGCTCTTGACTTCAGCCACGTCTTGAGTAGTTCACATCTTTCTCTGCTTCTGCATTTGGATTCACTTCTTTTTTTTTCTTTTTTTATTCTGGATTGAGTCTACTTCTATTGATCATCTCGGACTGTTGACCCGCATTCTTGCCGCGAGCTTCTACTACTTCAAACTAGAATTGAATTCTGAAATGACTTCCCTTATTCTCCAAGTGGGCGCCTGCTATTGACTTAAAATTTGAGATAATTCCGAAACAAATTCTCTTGTTCTCCAGGTGTGTGCCTGCAATCAAAACAACAAAACCAACAAAATTTTCTGCCCCAGTTTGCACTCGGAAGATTTGTGAGTTGTTAGCAAAACTGTAAACTACTTATGCTATTGATGCAATGATGAAAGTAAACTAGAGACTCGACTAGGATGTGTATCTCCTGTGAGTAAAACCAAGAAACTTTGACCAGCAAATGCATCTGCTAAAATAAAATCTGAATGGCCCAGATTTGGAAGTGTGTCTCATACGGGTGAAATTTGAAGGAACCAAACTAGGAAGTGTATCTCCTAAGAATGAACTTAAATGACTCAAACGAGGAAATGCGCCTCCTATGGGTAAAAATCTCAATTTATGAAGTGCGTCTCCTAAAACAAAATATAAATTGAAAGACCCAGACTAAGAAGTGTGTCTCCTAGGGGTGAAACATCAATGACTCCAACTAGGAAGTGTGTCTCATAGGAATGAACTTAAATGAACCAAACTAGGAAGTGCGTCTCCTAGTGGTAAAATCTCAATTTAGGAAGTGCGTCTCCTAAAACAAAATATAACTTGAAAGACCTAAACTAGGATGTGTATCTCCTAAGGGTAAAACTTCGATGACTCAAACTAGAAAGTGTGTTTCCTAAGAATGAACTTGAATCAACCAAACTAGGAAATGCGTCTCCTAGTGGTAAAATCTAAATTTAGGAAGTGCGTCTCCTAAAACAAAATATAACTTGAAAGACCCAGACTAGGAAGTGTTTCTCCTAGGGGTGAAACTTCGATGATTCAAACTAGGAAGTGCGTCTCCTAGGAATGAACTTAAATGAACCAAATAGGAAGTGCGTCTCCTATTGGTGAAATCTTAATTTAGGAAGTGCGTCTCCTAAAGGTATATCCTGAAAAAACCAGACTGGGAAGTGCGTCTCCTAGGGGTAGAACATCAATGACTCAAATTAGGAAGTGTGTCTCCTAGGAATGAACTTAAATAACCCAAAACTAGGAAGTGCGTCTCCTAGTGGTAAAATCTCAATTTATGAAGTGTGTCACCTAATAGTGTATCCTGAAAAACCCAGACTAGGAAGTGCCTCTCCTAAGGGTGGAACTTCAATGACTCAAACTAGGAAGTGCGTCTCCTAGGAATGAACTTAAATAACCCAAAGTTAGGAAGTGTGTCTCCTAAAAAGTATATTCTAAAAGATCCCTACTAGGAAGTGCTTCTCCCAACGGGTAAAACATCAATAACTCCAACTAGGACATGCTCTCCAGGGATATATTTAAATGACCAAAACTAGGAAGTGCGTCTCCTAGGGGTGGAATATCGATTTAGGAAGTGTGTCTCCTATAGAAAAATATAACTTGAAAGACCTATACTAGGAATTGTGTCTCCTAGGGTTAAAACCATCAGTGACTCAAACTCATATGATCTAAACTAAGAAGTGCGTCTACTAAGGGTGAAATCTCAATTTAGGAAGTGTGTCTCCTAAAAACGTATCCTGAAAAACCCATATTAGGAAGTGCGTCTCTTAGGGGTGAAACTTCAATGACTCAAACTAGGAAGTGCGTCTCCTAGGAATAAATTTGAATGACCAAATCTAGGAAGTGCATCTCCTAGGGGTCAAATTTCAATTTAGGAAGTGCGTCTCCTAAAACAAAATATAACTTTAAAGACATAGACTAGGAAGTGCGTCTCCTAGGGGTGATGTGTGATCTTCTCAATAGCCTCTGCGTAAGCAGAATTGGGGCATTACACCTGACAAATTCAATCTTCCAAGCTTTGATATGAACATAGCTTTCGTCCCTGTTTCAGACAAAGAAAACTTGTGAGTTTAAACATGGTGGTTGGTTTGAGGCCTTGACTTTGAAGGCGATTGCTCCTTCACTTGCCATGATAACTTTTATTTCAAATTGAAAGACATTGCTTGTTTATTGAATAACCATTTTCTCTGTCACCCTTATCACAGAACATACCTCTGATTTATTCAAACTCAATACCTTCTATCTGTTGAATTTTTCTCATGAATTGACATTTACCGAACCTTTGCATTTCTCATGAATCCCAAAGCACGCTGATTGTTATCCATTCAGTGTATATACTGCTCTTTTCTTACTTATGTCACTTTGATGTGCTAGCCAGATTCCATTTTGTGCAATTGGAAAACTGGTAGCAAATTTTAAAGTCGTTTCTCACTTATTCTGACCAAAAGACTGAGTTAGAGGAAGTAAACAAGATAGAATGGACAGAGTAAAGGACAATGGAAAGAGATGATTCCTAGAAAGAAAACTACAAAGTAGAAACTTAGCAGATGAGGATACCAACTCTAAAAACCATGAAATGCACATTTGGATTAAGTGGCATAATCTGTCAAGCAATTCTGATGTTCAACTCTTGTTATACCCCTAAACCGTGAAACTGTGCTTCAATGCTCCGATTATCTGATCTGATTCACGATCCTTATTCGACTTGTAGTGCCCGAAGGGTTTTCACCATCAAACCTCTCTCATTTGTTCTTTCTCTCAACTCACCATCGCCTTATGGTGCCTGTGAAGGTTTTCACCAATAAGCCTCTCTCATTTCGTTCTTTTCTTCTTATTTCCTCTGATTATGCAGATGACAAGGCATTAACCGCGATAGAAATATCATATGCTCCAGCCATGTCTAAACTCAGCACTCTCAAAGATTATCTGGGAGGTCTTTTTTGGACTGTAATATGGCTTTTGGACAGGGTTAGAAAGAAAGGATATCATAAAGTCTCAAAATAACTAAGACAACGGGTTAATTTATTTACAACTTTTGGAATCCAATCTAAAAAATTTGCCCCAATTTCTAAAATAAGGGAATTTGATTCTTTTTTTCTTTTTCTTTTGATGCAGTTACTAAGTAAGACTGCCCCACTTTTATCTTCGTGGGATTATGAAATATTTTATTTGGTATGACCGAACAGTAAGACTGCCTACGTTTCTTGTGATGACAAGAATCAGGTCAAACGTAGTTCACAAAGATATTTTTTGTTACTATTTTCCTTTTTCTTTCTTTCTTTTCCTTCTTTTTTCTCTTTTTTTCTTTTTTTCTTTTCTTTTTTTACTTTTTTTCTTTTTTTTCTTTATCTCTATTTTTTCTCTTTTTTTTTGAATTTTCCTTTTGGAATGAAATTTCTAAAATAAACCTATGGGGACATGAACTTCTCTTTTTTTTTTCGTATGACTCTAACTTGATTCCGAAAGAGCGGAGGTCAAAGAAATCAGATCAGGCTCAAAAGGGTATCGAATGGTATAAGTGTTTGGGTAGCTGAAAGAGGGTCTCCCAATCCCTGAAAATGCCAAGTACAACACATGTAACATGAAATGAAAAAGGAAGAGCACATACAAGATTCCTTTTACAGCTTCGACATTGATATCATTGATATGCATTCCACTTTTTTAGTGACTTATCAAGTACAAAACTCTCAGTGGGTGATTTCTTCTCACGATGGATACCCTCCGACTGTTTGGAGCAAACTCCCTTGACTTTATCTTTTAAATTGAGGTGTACTTGAACTCAAAACTGCTCGCTTCAAATTGTTGGGAGGCACTCTCTCGTAACAACTTCTTGTCGTCCTATTAACTTCTCAAACTATCTGCCCCAGTTTCATGCCATTCGTGCTTCAAATGATCTCAATATGTCCAAATCTATATTTATTTCCATTAAATGTCCTATCATCTTCAAAATTGTTCCATTGCTCCATGACTAAACTAACTTTTAAGACCAGACTAAGAATTACACGTGCATGTCATGTCACTAGAGTCAGCTAGAAAAGTACTAGAAAAGAAAAAGAGAACTAAACAAAATATGACTACAAATAACAGAAAACAGGAAATTGCATTAGATGGCCGCTGAAAGGGTCTGAACAACAAAACAAGTAAAACAAACTAGGGTTACAACCTTGGAACAAAACCAGACAACACTAAATGAGCTAATACGAATAAACAAACTAGGCAAAATAAAAGGATAGAAGGGTTTGAGTCACAAGACAATATCCGGATTACAACCCTGAAAATAACCCGAACAACAGAAATGACAACAAAATAAACCACCAAAACTCCTCCCAGCTAATCAAGAAATGGAGCGTCTTTCCAATTACCAAGCACGACATCTTAGCCACTGGGTTCCACATCAATATTGCTAAGACCATTACCAACTACAATATCATTAACTTAAGTCAGCAAGTTCCCAAGAGGATTCGCATGCTCCCTGTTACTGTCCTTGATCACAATTACCCCTTCTTGAATCATTCATTCTATTTTCCTTTTCAAAGCACGACAATTTTCAATGGTATGCCCTTGGACATTAGAGTGGTACATGCATCGTACAATATGATCAAAACCTTTTGCATATGGGTCTGGAGTACAGTCGAGGAGCGGCTCAATCAGTCCAGAATGTTTTAACTTTTCAAACAAGTTTGTGTAGGACTCCCCGATTGGCGTGAAACTATTTCTTTGTCTTTGTTCCCCTCCCTACCCTTGTTTTTTAGGGTTGTTGGGTGCTCGAAAATGTTGTGAAGGCGAGAATGCATTATGTGGTGTTATATCTCGCCATAAGGAGTAACCCGATAGTTCGACAGATGATCGGACATTGTTCGGAGGATAATACTGAGGTAGATTATGTGGAGCTCAAGGATAATTTTGGGGTTTGGGTTAAGGATGAGTAAATTGGTGAGGTGGCTCTTTTGGACCAATTTGTGACTCTGAAACAACCATGGCAACATCATCATGTTCCTTCTGACCCAGCAAACTTCATGTGTCGTTCAGAATTGCTTGTGTTGTGGATTTTAAAGCAGAATAGCTAAAGATCTTGCTCGACTTTGGCCCATCTTCTACCATTTCTCCCATTTTTACCACATCATTAAAAGGCCTACCCACAACCGAGATCAAATACCCAATGTAGGTTGGCTCTTGAGCTTGAAGAAAGTACTCGACCATCTCGTTTTCTTCCATCGGGGGATTGACTCTGGCAGCTTGCTCTCTCCATCTGAGACCGTATTCCCTCAAGCTTTAATTAGGCTTCTTTTCCATCTTGTTGAGGGACATGCGATCCGAGATAATTTCTATATTGTACTGAAAGTGTCGGGCAAAGGACTGAGCCATATCGTCCCATGTGTACCACCTACTAGCGTCTTGGCGAGTATACCACTCCAGAGCTGCCCCACTCAGACTCTGACTGAAATATGCCATCAATAATTTGTCCTTCCCATCGGCGCCTCTCATCTTAGTGCAGTAGCATCTCAGATAGGCCACGGGATCTCCATGTCCGTCATGCAAATCAAACTTCGACATCTTAAACCCAGCAGACAGTTGGATGTCAGGAAACAAGCATAAGTCTTTGTAAACCATGCTCATTTGTCTCCCTATCCCTTCTCGCGCCCCCTTTTTCTAGCGAAATCGGGCTTGTGACATTTGGGAGGACAACTCGTTCCCTTTTGGGAATTGGGTTTTGGAATTTGAAGAGTCGCCACCTAATGATTAAGTGCATTAGGACACTAAGAAGGGGTTTGAGTTTGAAGAACCAGAGTTTGGGTAAGGGCTAGAAATTATATCAAGGGGAAGGTGTTAGGCACCCCTCAAGATCCACTAGTGTGGTTCCCGGCCATGTTACAGTTGTGACTTCACATAATCAAATAAACAATTAAGGGCTCAAGTAAGAAGGGGTTCACATATTATTGCAAGCAAATTGAAAGTTTGAAGAGAATAAAGAAAGCAGAAATTTTTAAAAAATAGTTTGGACAATAAAACAAGTTAAAAAGAAAGGGGGTCCTAGGTTTACAAAAAATATGGATCACATCAATGCAATACTCGGTAATTGCTCCTCAAAAGAGGGGTTACATGTGGTATTAGTACACCGGTCATCATATCCATATATACTCTTTTCCACCCTGTTAGGGTCCCAAAGTAAAACCCTAACCCGAACACAAAATCAAACTTGCCAAAGAAAACCCCAAATCCTAGGGCTTCCACTTGAATCAGACACAGAGGTCAGAAGGCAATCCATTGAAACAAACTCAGAGGTCTCTTTCAGAGACTCATGAGAACCAACATACATGATAGCAGGTTTGAAGCAACAGAGTGAGAAAGGCTGGCTTAAAGAGCATAAAGAACATGTTTAAGAAAAGTCGGAACTTAAGCAAGTTCAGGAGAGGAGAAGGGTGATATAAGCTTAAGAAACAGTAGTAATACATGCTTAGAACTCCAACAAGAGTCCAGTAAAACAAACAAAGTTAAAGAACTCAGCAAGAAACACATACAATAAGAGAATACTGGAAAGTATAGCAAAGAACATGTAGGAAAACATAACAAATATTAACATGCAAGCCTACTCTAGAGGCACAATAGAGTACAAAGGTACAAAAGAGTTATGTATAGCAGATAGAAAGGTAGAAAAAGAACACATGCGTGGTAAAACATAGTATAGGCAAACACACATAAAGAAAAGAAAGAGGAAGAATCAGAAAGACATTTTGAAATCCTTTCGAAAACCCTAAATCAAAAACAAATGATTTTAAAAAGAACATTTGGGGAAAACACTTTAAAAATCAAGTACAGCATAGATACAACATAGATCTAAGAAAACACACAGAGAAAAACCTCGAATAGCTTGGGGTTTCGGCGAAACCCTAGAAATGAGAAAGGCTTGGAAGAAGGTCTGATCTTGAGTCGGATGATGAGAATCAGGTTCCTAAGGCCTGAATTTGCCGGAGCAGAGGTCGGAGAAGCCATAGAACCCAAGATCTGAGAAGATCTGAAAGAGAACCATCGAGATCAAACTTCGAAACCTCAAACACCCAAGGTTTAATGGTGGAGAGGGATGAGTATAGACCATCCATGGTCTGAGAAGCCATGGACTCCGGTGAAGTGGTGGTTGAAAAGGACAGGAGACGGCAAAAATTGAAAAAATGGGGCTAAATGTTAAATAGCCAATTTTTCTTTTTATTTTATAAAAAATAGTAAAAATAATTTTAAAAGAAAATAAAAGTACTGAGCAAATTAATAATATATAAATATCAATTTAAAAATATTGGAACCAATTTTACATTTTTAAAATTCTATTAATCTTAAAGTAGGCTAGAATTGCAATTGTATGCAACTTAACTTTTAAAATACCAAAATAAATTGTAAAAATATACAAGAAATTATCTTAACTATTTTTTGGTATAAATATCGGAATAAAATAAATTATTCACCAAAATTGATGATTTTGGAATAATTATGGATTTTGTACTGCTAAAAATAGACAATAAATTAATTTTAAAAATCTTTAAAAATTAGGAAAAAATACCAAAACTCTTGAGCATGCTTATTTTGAAAGTTTTTTGTATAAAAATATATAGGGAAAAATTGGGTATCAACGGATGCCCCTCTTTAACCGGGAAGGATGAAAGAGTTGCCGGGTAAAGATATGATGGCCAATTTTGACCGAATGAAACGATTTGAAGAATTTTGGCCGAGCTCTGGTTTCCGAGCTGCCTACATATCCCTGGTCTTATAGGAATGAGGCCATATGTAGTTCAGGATTCATTGATAGAATATGTCGATGGAGATTTTGAAAGATGGACGCGATGTTTAGGTTGGGAAGGATGGACAGAGTCTGATAAGCTGCTAGAACTGGAGCGAGATCGCCCCTGCTGAGATGGTCGTTGCTAGCTGGTTTACCTACAAATGAGCATATATTGTGAATAAATTTAAACGTGATGCAAGTTCCCATTGGACCATGAATGCTGTCTTTGGACGGTTAGGATGACGTCCTCGGACTATGATGTCCTGGTCCATGAAGCGTATGATAAATGATTCGCAGGCTATGAAATGATGTTCTCGGTCTATGAGAATGATGCCTCCGAACTATGATGCCGTTGAATAATGATATGCAAAAGATAAACTGGGGTCTTCAGGCCATGGCATGGCGTTCTCGGGCTATGCAAATAGTGCCTCCGAACAATGATGCCTTTGGACAATTTGGTGATCTTTCAGCCCATGAAATGCAGAAGGTGGCGATATTTCAGCCGATGAAAGATGTAAATAAAAGGTGGCGATATTTCAGCCATGCAAGACATAAATAAAAGGTGGCGATATTTCAGCCATGCAAGAGTGATAAAGTGGCGATATTTCAGCCATGCAATATGGGGACAGAGCTTTGTCTCGGAAGGAAGAAAGGTAGCCTTATGTAATGCAGAGAAATGCAGATAGAGACAGAGCTTAGTCTCAGAAGGCAGAAAGGTAGCCTTATGCAATGCAGAGAAATGGAGATGGAGGTAGAGCTTAACCTCGGAAGGCAGAAAGATAGCCTTATGCAATGCAGAGAAATGTAGATGGAGGTAGAGCTTAACCTCGGAAGGAATAAAGGTAGCCTTATGTAATACAGGAAATGTAGATGGAGACAGAGCTTAGTCTCGGAAGGCAAAAAGGTAGCCTTATGCAATGCAGAGAGATGTATGCAGATGGAGGTAGAGCTTAACCTCGGAAGGCAGAAAGGCAGCCTTATGCAATAGAGGAAATGCAGATGGAGACAGAGCTTAGCCTCAGAAGGCAAAAATGTAGCCTTATGCAATGAAGAGAGATGTAGATGGAGACAATGCTTAGTCTCGGAAGGCAGAAAGGTAGCCTTATGCAATGTAGAGAAATGCAGATGGAGACAATGCTTAGTCTCGAAAGGCAGAAAGGTAGCCTTATGCAATAAGTAAAAGAGCAAAATGATGATAGAATTTTCTTAGCTGATAGCGGATCGAGATATTGCGACTGCTGGGGATACTGTGTCTGCTAGGAGCACTACGTGTGGGTAGCAGTTGTGAGTAAGTGCAACGGTTCTGAGAGTTGCATTTCCGAGCAATGTGAGTCTCGTGAGTGTATAGTATATTTAATGATTTTGCAACTCAAGTGCCTGCATTCAAAGAAAAATCGTGACTTTTGTAAAGGGAGGAGGTTAGTTCATGTTCCCGCTGGCTCTGCTTGACCTGCTCGGCTCCGTTCCAATGATATTGGGCGTATCATTGGGGTAGCATTGCTAAACAAAGCACCTTTGGTAGCAGACATGCATTATTTAGTAAAGAAATGTGCAAATAAATACATAATTAAGAATAGTTTTCTTTAGATGAACTGACGACTGCGACGTGGTTCAAGATACTACAACTTCTCTCGCTCCAGAATTTTGAGGGTCCTCCTCAAAATTCTGCCCCAGTTTACTGGGCTACGGCTGTTTGTGTCGAATGGCTGAAATCACTTCGGAATTTTAAGGGTCCTCCTCAAAATTTTGCCCCAGCTTCCAATAGCGGGAGAGGGGGGGAATGAAATATTTTATTGAATTATGACCGAACCCATAGGGTTGCCTACGTATCCCCTCTTAAATGGGAATCAGGTCAGGCATAGTTCAAATTACATCATACAGGAAATTATAAGAGTTACATATAGTATCTCTCACTGCATCTGAATTGATCGGCTTCGGCCAAACTTCACTGTCCATTTCTGCCAGTATGAGGTCTCCTCCGGTGAGGACCCGGTGAACCATGTATGGACCCTGCCAGTTGGAAGAGAACTTCTCTTTAGCTTCTTCTTGATGTGGGAAAATCTTCTTTAACACCAGCTGCCCCGGTGTAAATTGTCTCGGCTTGACTCTTTTGTTGAACGCTCAAGACATTTTGTTCAGATAGAGCTGACTGTGGCAAACTGCATTCATTCTCTTTCCATCTATAAGAGCTAGTTGCTCGTAGCGACTCTCTACCCATCCTGCATTATCAAGTTCGGCTTCCTGTATGATTCTTAAGGAGGGAATTTCTACCTCGGTGGGAATGACTGCTTTTGTACCATAAACGAACATATAGGGAGTTTCCCCGGTTGATGTGCAGACTGTGGTGCGGTATCCCAACAAGGCAAATGATAACTTCTCATGCCACTGCTTATTCTTTTCTATCATCTTCCTTAGTATCTTCTTGATATTCTTATTGGCGGCTTCTACAGCTCTGTTCATCTAAGGTATGTAAGCTGTAGAATTATTGTGTTTGATCTTGAAGGTTTCACACATGGCTTTCATTAGGTCGTTGTTGAGATTGGAACCATTATCAGTGATGACTGACTCTAGAATTTCGAACTGACAAACAATACGGTCGCGGAGAAAATCTGCTACCACTTTCTTAGTCACTGCTTTGTACGATGCTGCTTCAACCCATTTGGTAAAATAATCAATTGCCACTAGAATGAACCTGTGCTCATTTGATGTTGCAGGCTCGATAGGTCCGATAATATCCATTCCCCAAGCGACGAACGGCCATGGCGAGCTTGTTGCAATAAGCTCGTTTGGAGGCACCTTTATCATGTCTACATGTATCTGACAACGATGGCATTTTCGGACATACTGGATGCAATATGTTTCCATATTCATCCAAAAATAACCAGCTCGGAGTATTTTCTTGGCTATGACAAAGCCGTTCATATGCAAACCGTAGGTCCCTGCATGAATTTCCTCTAATAGCCTGGATGCTTCCTTTGCGTCGACACACCTTAGTAACCCCAAATCAGGAGTCCTCTTATACAGGATTCCTCCGCTATGAAAGAAGTTATTAGATAATCTCCGAAGTGTGAGTTTCTGAGTAGGATTTGAGAGTTTTGGATATTCTCCTTTCCTTAAATATTCCTTGATATCATGCACCAAGGTTTTCCGTCCACTTCTCCTTCTACATGAGTGCAGTGAGCTGGCTGATCATAGATCTTTACCAGAATAGGATCAATGAAGTTCTTGTCTGGATGTTGTATCATGGACAATAGGGTAGCCAATGCATCGACAAACTTATTCTGAACTCTGGGAACATGTTGGAACTCTGTCTTTGTGAACCTCTTCCTCAATTTCTGTACACGATGCAGATAAGGGAGTATCTTGGAGTTCTTGGTTGCCCATTCTTCTCGGACCTGATGTATAAGTAGGTCTGAATCTCCGATCACTAGCAATTCCTGAATGTTCATGTCAATGTCCATCTTGAGCCCAAAGATGCGGGCTTTGTACTCGGCCATGTTGTTGGTGCACGGGAACCTGAGCTTGGCAAACACCGGATAATGCTGGCCGATTTCTGATACTAGGACCACTCCTCTGCCAATTCCTTTGAAGTTTGCTGCTCCGTCGAAAAGCATTCTCCAACCATCATAGGGTTCTGTAATATCTTCCCCTATGAAAGATACTTCTTCATCAGGAAAATACGTCTTTAGAGGCTCGTATTCTCCATCCACGGGATTTTCAGCAAGATGATTGGCCAGTGCTTGTCCTTTGATTGCCTTCTGAGTTACGTAAACAAGGTTGAATTCACTCACCAAGATCTGCCACTTTTCTATCTTGCCAGTGGGCATGGGCTTCTAAAAGATGTACTTCAAAGGATCCATTCTTGATATGAGGTAAGTGGTATAGGCACCAAAATAGTGTCTCAACATCTGAGCTACCCAAGTCAGAGCACAACAGGTGCGTTTCAATAGAGAATATCGGGCCTCGTACAGGGTGAACTTCTTACTGAGATAGTAGATGGCCTGCTTCTTTCTTCCCGTTTCATCATGCTGCCCCAGAACACAACCGAAAGCTCCATCCAATACTACGAGGTAGAGTAATAGAGGTCTACCCGGCTCGGGCGGGACCAAAACTGGCAGTGTTGACAGGTATTCCTTGATTTTGTCGAAGGCTTTCTGACAATCATCAGTCCATTTGGTAGTGGTGTCCTTCTTCAATATCTTAAAGATTGGCTCACAAATGACAATGGATTGAGCTATGAACCGGCTGATGTAGTTAAGTCTTCCCAAGAAACTCATAACCTCTTTCTTGTTCTTCAGTGGTGGCAATTCTTGGATGGCTTTGACCTTTGACGGATCCAGTTCTATTCCAATGAACCCAAGTAGTTTTCCGACAGGAACCCCGAATGCACATTTGGCGGGATTCAGCTTCAAGTTATACCTTCTTAGTCTGTTGAAGAACTTCCTCAGATCTTCCATGTGGTCATTGGCTCTCTTGGATTTGATGATGATGTCGTCTACATATACCTCGATCTCTTTGTGTATCATGTCATGGAAAATAGCAATCATGGCCCTCATGTAGGTGGACCCAGAATTCTTTAACTCGAACGGCATAATCTTGTAACAATACATCCCCTACGGCGTAATGAAAGTTGTTTTCTCCGCATCTTCCTCATCCATCCATATCTGATGATACCTAGCAAAACAATCAACGAACAACTGCAGTTCATGCTTGGCACAACTGTCAATTATAATGTGTATGTTCGGCAAAGGAAGTCATCTTTCGGACTGGCCCAGTTGAGATCCTGTTAGTCGACACAGACTCTAACCTTCCCGTCCTTCTTCGGCACTGGCATAATATTAGCTAACTATGTTGGATACATTACTACCCTGAGAACCTTGGCTTTGACTTGCTTGGTGACTTCTTCCTTGATCATGTCAGGTTTGAACTTCCTGAGCTTCTGTTTTACTGGTGGACATGTCGGATCGGTTGCCAGTTTGTGAGCTACAATAGATGTACTGAGACTAGTCATGTCATCATAAGACCAGGCGAATATGTCGTCATATTGCCTTAGAAATTCCGTGTACTCTTTCTTTTCTGATGGTGACAGATGAACGTTGATTCATGTTTCTTTGACATTTTCTACATCTCCCAGGTTGACAATCTCAGTTTTGTCCAGATTAGACTTAGATCTGTTCTCAAAATCCTCAACCTCTTTAACAACCTCTTCTGGTATATCATCTTCTTCTGAGTCCATATCCATTTGTTGTGTTGCCTCGTTGCATGTCACAATCGTTGGTTCATCAAGATAAGTAATAGTAATGTTGTTTAAATAAAGTAAACGATAAAAAGTAATAAGAGCAAGATTTATAAGAAACTGAAATGCTTTGATAAATTTCATAATTGTTTTGAACATTGGAGCTCTTATTTCAATATTAAAAATGCGGAAAGAAAGTCAATTAGCAAAAAATAAAGATAATGCATGGTGCTTTGTTTAGCCTTGCTACCCCAAAGCTTTCCGGGCCCTGGTGGTATTATGGACCAATTATTGAGGCGTTCTCCTCGGCTCACAGTTTGTATAGAAGGGCCTTTCTCCCCCTCCTCCTATAAAATGACACAACAGTCCATATTATCATCTTCCAAAAACAAATTCCTCATCGCCGCCAGTGCTTCCTCTTCTCCTGACCCATATATGACATTGGCTGGCTGGAAAGTCTGCTCTAAGTGAGGTATTGGATGCTCCAGTGGGTAGTAAGGACTGAGCCATGGTGGCGACCAGTGGTTGAATTCCTCCCAAGTGTATTCATATCCCAAATCGAAAGTGGTACCGTGTTTCTTCAACTTGATAGGCTTAGCGATTCCTTGGAGATTCTTGCCAAGTCCCTTGCTCGGTTCGTATCCACACCAATTCAGTATACTTTCAATTTTATTATCCCACCATTTGTCCTTGTCCGCGGAGTTGACTCGCTCAATGTGATGGTAGGTTTCTCCGCCTATCTTCCTTCTTCCTCCGATTGCTGGGATGGTCTGGCGACTGTATATGGGATCACTACCGTCGCCGTGAATAATTACCTCTTGGTGATTCCACAGGAATTTCACTACTTGATGTAGGGTTGATGCTACAGCCCCAGCGACATGGATCCAGGGCCGTCCCAATAGCAAGTTGTAAGATGCTGGGACGTCTATCACTTGAAAATCAATGGCGAACCAAGTCGGTCCCATTTGCAGACACAAACTGATTTCCCCAATAGTGGACCTTTGGGATCCATCGAAAGCTTTAACATTGATGGCTCCATCCTTGATCTCATGCAGGCTCTTTCCTAATGTTCTGAGAGTCATCAATGGACAAATATTGAGGCTGGACCCTCCGTCAATCAGGATTCTGGTGATGAAATGATCTCCGCACTGTACAGTGATATGCAAGGCCTTGTTGTGGCTTAGCCCTTTAGGTGGCAGCTCATCTTCGTGGAAAGTGATTTTGTGACTCTCCAATACTTTCCCCACCATGTTTGCCATTTCTCCTCCAATTATGTTGCTGGTTACATATGCCTCGCTCAGCATCTTCAATAAGGTGTTCCTATGTGCGTCAGAACTTTGTAGCAGAGCCAAGATAGAGATATGGGCCGGCATTTTCTTCAACTGACCAATGACCGAATACTCTTTGACTTGTATCTTCTTCAAGAGATCATCAGGCCCAGTTTCAGTGATGGTTGATCATCTAGAGGCCTGCTTACTGGACCCGGCTAGAAGTTCTGGGGTATAAACCCTACCGGTTCTTGTCATACCCTATGCTGCGATGGCTTCTCCAGATTTGGTTTTCCCTTTCCTTCTCGCCTCGGAGGTGTAATCCCATGGTATGGCCTTCGTATGGGACGGTGTTACGACTGTCATGGCCACCGGAATGGGCACCTTTGCCTTAGATGGTAACATAGCCACTTCGAATGGTACAGGTGTCTTTGGAGACCCAAACTCGACCTCAATAGGTCCTGGCGTCTTTGCAGAAGAAGGTGCTTCGAACTTAAGTGGTATGGACATGTCTACTTCAGCATTTTCAGAAGGCTGGATCTGGACCACAATCGGTTTAAGGGTGACCGTTGGTTCCTTTGGCTCGTTACCTTCAGTGATCAATCCGATCGACCCTTTGGGGTCCCAATCATCCTCTATCTCAATCATGTGAACGCTCCCACCCTTGTGGTCAGGCAGAGGGTTGTTGCGGACATTCAGAGCTGACTCCTTTGCTATGGTGATCTTGTTGTTAATCAAAGCTTGGATCTTATCCTTCAGAGAGCGGCACTTGTCAATGGTATGCCCCTTCATGCCGGAATGGTATGCACAGGTTTTGTTTGGTTTGACCCATTGGGAGGGGTTTTCGGGGTTTACGACAGGGATATGGGTGATGTAACCAGCATCTTTGAGCCTTTCATACAGCTGGTCGATAACTTCGGCAGTAGCGGTATACTGTTTGGGGGGTCTGCGGTCGAAGTTTGGTCGGGGTCTCGGAAAGTTTTGGTGGGTGGGTGGTGATTTATAGTGAGAGGGTTGAGTATGGTAGGTTTGGTAGACATGTGCGGTTTGGGAATATCTGGGTGAAGTAGGCTGATATGTGGGAGGTGGAGGTGATTAGTAAGTAGGTGGTGGAGTTTGGTAAGAGGGAGAGGATGCTTGGTAATTTGGAGTAGGTTGATATGTGAGTAGAGGTATTGGGTAGGTTTGGTATTCAATTGGGGATTTTGTTCTTTGTGCAACCATCACGGCGCTCACGTCCCTTTTTCTTGGACGTGCCACCAGACTGTAGAGCCTTGTTGGTGGCCTGCAAAGCTTCAAAGTTAGTGACCATACCACTTTTGATACCTTCCTCGATCCTTTCCCCTAGCTTGATGATGTCGGAAAATTTTTGGCTTTCAATCAGCATTAACCTTTCATAGTACTGTGGGTCTTGAGCTCGGACGAAAAACCTATTCATTTGTTCTTCTTCTAAAGCCGGTCTGACCTTAGTAACTTCTGATCTCCATTGAGTACCATACTCGCGGAATGTCTTTGTGTGTCTCTTCTTTAAGTTCTGGATGTAGAACACATCTGGTGCATTTTCCACGTTGAACGTGAACTTGTCCATGAAATCGGATGCCATACTTACCCAATTTGACCACTTCTTAGGGTCTTGGTTGATGTACCAAGACAAAGCATCTCCCTTCAGACTCCTCATGAAGAGTTTCATGCGAATCTTTTCGTCCCTCCCTACTCCGACCAACTTGTCGCAGTATATACTCAGATGAACTCTCTGATCCCCTGTACCGTCAAACATTTCGAACTTAGGAGGTTTGTACCCCTCGGGCAGTTCAATATCGGGTTGAATCAAAGGTCTTTGTAATTTAGTCCTTCAATCCCCTTACTTCCCTCGACGCCCTGAATTCTGCTAGTCAGCTTCTTGAGTTCTTCCGCTAGATTCCTGATAATTGAGTCCTTATCATCGGACTCAGGTATGATTGAAATGAGTTGAGTATAGTGTGTCATGGTTTCCACATATATGGGGGCGTTGTGGGGATGATCATTTGTGGAATTTAGTGGTTCAGGGATGAGCAGTGGGGTGTTGTCTGAAGTGTGGCATGTGTTGTAGTGGTGATGGGGAGCGGGTTGGTTTTGTGGTTTCGGGATGCTTTGTGGAGGTGTGGGGCTTTGAGTGTTGGCAAAGTTGACATTTGGGGTAGTGAGGGAAAATGACAAATTCGCCATGTTCCAAGCTTGGTCCAGTTCTTCCTGAAACATCAATAACTTCTGTTCGAGCTGGGAGGCACTTTCCTTGGAAACCTGAATACCCTAAGGAACCTCTACCCTTTCAACTGAGTTCTCCTTTCTGATGTTGCTCAAATCTTCCATCTTTCCCTTGTTCTTGTTTCTGATAGGACTCGTCGGAGGAGGAGGTGGAGGGCCCTTAGATCTTGTGGAGTATGATGACGATGCCAGAGTGTACAAACTAACCTTTAGTGCGGATTATGAGAAGAAAACATTGCAATATTTAAACACATAGTGCAAGAATATAAATCTTGTCCTAATTTGGGAGCCTCGTTGTGCCCGAGGTAGGCCTAGCGACAAGTTGATTTGGAGAACTTATAATGCTAAATGCCTCATTTTATTGATAAAAAATAAGGCGAATCCCAAAACGACACTAATAGCTGATTATAAAATGTTACTAATGGTCGTTGGATTTATTACATTTTGAAAGCAAAAGAAAAGACTACTAACTACTTGGTCCCAGAAGGACCTTCCCAGACTCGGCAACTTTAACTCCATTGAACAGCTTCACCAGCTCACGCAGTCCCAACAGCAAATAGGCTCTAGCCAAGTGTCCTCCTTCGTTTCCTTCAGCGTTCTGGCAGTTTTCAATCCTCTGGATGAAATTCCTCTCCAACTCTACTAAACCCTGCTCCAAATACCCTAGTCGCTTGTTGGCGCTGACAGCCATATCCTTCCATTCTTCGATGAACTTTTGATGGGCTTCTTGAATCTCCCGGTGCTCACTTTCGCATTCTCGTATCCTCTTGTGCAATTGGTTGTACTTGACCTGTGATTCATCCTTTTCATCGATGATCCTGTGACCTCGAACAAACCCAGGTTGGCCCAGACCATTGTGATTATCCTCCAGCCATCCTGAATAGTATGGGGTGCAGCCTACATGGTATCTGTCTGGCTCAATAGTATCTCTCCCCACGATGATCTTGCAATGCCACATATGCTGAGCTTGGCACTTATAAGGACTGTCATCAGCTTGGAAGTCAGCCCGAAAGTGACTTATCTTGTCGACCCTTGGTATAACCTGCTTCCTACCAGCCTGTCTCATGACCCGGAGGGGGACATGAGGGTAGGTTCCTCTTAAACCGATCAGTATCAGAAACGGTGCGTCCCTAGATCGGGCGATGAACTCGTCAGTAGGGAACCATTTGAACATCCAGTATATTTGATCCTCGGTCAGATTTTCAAACAACTCCACCCATCCTTTGGCATCTTCTGGCTGAGCAAACATGTCGGGCATGTAGTTCATTCGCCTTAGTTGATGAAAGGCTATATGATCGTCTTAGTCTCTCTACTAAATCTCTTGCTGATATTCACCCCTTTGGAGATGCTCCAGGAGCTAGAGCTAGAGTAGCAAGTTGCAGCCTTCGAAGTGTGGGGCTCCTTGTTGACACTTTTCCAGGGATAGGTACATTTCTGCAACGATCATGGGCAATATGCTAAAGGGTTACCCACCAATTCCCTCCATTAAGGTTTTAGTGACCGTAGCTAGCCTGGTGTGAATCCTTGCTTTCTTCATAGGAAACACTATCATCCCCAAGAAGCAGAACATAAAGACAAAGACCCTTCTGTGGATATGCCCCAATGAGGTGAGGGTGAATTCATCTGGGTAAGTGCGGTAGGACTTACTATGGTCGTACCTTTCATACAGATAGTCGAAATGAATGTAGGAATCCTTCAAATAGGTCAAGTTTGTGTTTTTCTTTAGTCCCATCATTTTGAGAAAACCCCTACCCTTGCAATTTTCTGGCATAAGTAAACCCGGAGTCTCCCACGGAATACCAGCTAATCCTCCTATTTCCTCGAGCCGAGGTGTCATCTCAATCTCCCCGAAGCGAAACACAGACCTATCACAGTCCCAGGACAGAGTAGCAGCTTCTATGATTTTGTTGTTGGGTTGGACCTCCAGGAGAGAAGGCAAATTTCCTAGATATTTCCGGACAAGAGCCTGATCACTGGAGTGAAGATCCTCCCACCAGCCTAGCAACCTTGGGTGGATGTTGGTGACCATGCCAAATCTGGGAACTTCGTGCCTCATTTCTGCAAAACAAAGTGTTAGACTCCCCGCCGGACTCGACTATTTAAACCAATAATTAGCATAAGCAGCATTTAGTTCTCCAAATAAATGCACAGAATATGATAATGTCCGTTTGGGTTCCCAGGAAACCCAATCGACTTTGGACAAGGCTATCTTAAAGAGTCATTATATGGACAACATAACTGACTCGGCTAGGTTTTAATAGTGATGCATGCACTAATTGAACAGAGTAGGGTTTCTATAAGGTATTAGACTGGTACCCTTGAGCGGACACGCAAGAGGGAAAGGCATGGAATTGTCGACTACTCCGTTGATCGACTGGTCTTACCGCAAATACGCCTTTGCCAAATTTAGGGGGTAATGATATCGGAAGGGCGCAACCACTCATTATAAGCGTTCCTATGGTATTTTGTTTGGCACGAGTGGAATATGATGTTGAATATGCAGTTACAAGTTGTCATGTATTTGCACGTTCATAAAGTAATGATTACAATAATTGCTCATAATTACAACAATATTGAAGGAAAGCGGTAAAAGAAGGCATTAGAGAAAAGAAACAAAGAGCCAAGTCAGTTTCGTAATAGAAGAGAAATAAAGACATTAAATAAAGGCAATAAAGAAGCAGTAAAGTCACAACTAACATGAAATGGTAAAATCCTAAAAGAAGTATCCCCAGCAGAGTCGCCACCCTATCGCGCCCCCTTTTTCTCGCGAAATCGGGCTTGTGACATTTGGGAGGACAACTCGTTCCCTTTTGGGAATTAGGTTTTGGAATTTAAAGAGTCGCCACCTAATGATTAAGTGCATTAGGACACTAAGAAGGGGTTTGAGTTTGAAGAACCAGAGTTTGGGTAAGGGCTAGAAATTATCTCGAGGATAAGGTGTTAGGCACCCCTCAAGATTCACTAGTGTGTTTCCCAACCATGTTACAGTTGTGACTTCACATAATCAAATAAGCAATTAAGGGCTCAAGTAAGAAGGGGTTCACATATTATTGCAAGCAAATTGAAAGTTTGAACAGAATAAAGAAAGCAGAAATTTTAAGGAAATAGTTCGGACAATAAAACAAGTTAAAAAAAAGGGGGTCCTAGGTTTACAAAAAATATGGATCACATCAATGCAATACTCGGTAATTGTTCCTCAAAAGAGAGGTTACACGTGGTATTAGCGCACCGGTCATCATATCCATATCTACCCTTTCCCACCCCGTTAAGGTATTAAGCACGGAATAGTATCGTTACTTATTGCATGCTAGTACTTGCCCCAATCCTATCAGTCCCGGAGGCATTTGGGACTACTAGTCCTAAAGAGAAGGGAGATTTGGCTTTTCAGAGTTTTAAAAAGGATAAAATTATAGGGCGACAATCAAAACATATAGGGCAGGTATGGGGAGAACACATAAAAGTTTAAAGGGCTCGAACGGGCCTCCTTATTCAAAGAAACAAATTGTCTAGCATGACCTATAAGTACTGGTTATGGTCTGAATCAAATTAAAGCGTATGATAGGTTGATTCATCACACATTTCTCAGATGAGGAGTCCGAATTAGCCTTCCCTGGTTGTAATTTATCAAAGACTGATGCAGTTAATTAATTATCTACTGGCTTGCCTAGGTGAAACTTCATGGTATCTAGCAATGCTTACTCTGATTCTAAAGAAGGCTTATTGATTATATATAAAACATAAGATCTGCAGATATTAGACAATATTGCAACTGATTTTAAACTCGTAGATGAAATAAGCGAATCAGATTCAAAGGGTTACTCCTATAGGCATGATTTGTAAGAGTTGTTGGTTTTAAGACAATTATGAAAGTGCAGGGAGTCCTATAGACATGGTATCTAGAATGAAATTTATTATTACTTAACCTATAACTGTTTGCCTAATGATAGATAAAAATGCAGAAGTGCAGGACACCTATAGTCATGATTTCTATATGCAGAAGTGCAGAAACTTATAGGCAGGATTTCTACATGATGTGCATAAGTGCAGAAACTATAGGCAAGATTTCTATATAACGTGCATGAGTGCAAAAAACTTATAGGCAGGATTTCTACATGATATGCGTAAGTGCAGAAACTATAGGTATGATTTCTTTATGACGTGCATGTGTGCATACATAAATGACCCTCCCTTTTTCACTAGAACCCCATAAGTTATTACAACATATTACAGACCAGAATGAATTAAGAAAAGTAAAATTACATCAGAAATTAAGCTACAACCAAGGAACCTTATTCAGACTCAAGGTCTAACAATATGAGATGACCAACTTCCAGGATCAGGTTTCCAAAGCATTTCTCATATTTGGGATGTATCAAAGTTCCCAAAAGTCACAAAGGGCTCCGGGCAATGCTTACACCCCAAACATATTGTAGAATTAAGAGCATAGTGTAGTGTGGAAATACCAGCCCTCAGATGTCCAAGTTTAGAGGGAACTCAAGGTCCCAAAGCAAGGCTCATAAGAGAGGGGCCGAACTTAGAATCTAAGAGTAAGTGTAAGTGCACAGGGGGGAATTAGGAAGAGCCATGGAAGGCTGGTAATCACGCCCAGCAATTAGGAGTGCTAGCACACCCCTGACCAGCCTGTTAGCCAAATTTTGAGAGTTGGGATCCATTGAGGATCAGGTTCAGACCTAAGCAGCAATTTGGATATTCCAGGCCCGAACCTTAACTGAAACACATAGAAGGGAGTAGGATATGGGGAATTCACAACAAACATGTACAGCCGATGCAAAGAGAGAGTAGCATATTCAGTATAGAACATGAACAGCAAAGTAGACAGGAGTGTAGCAACTGTAAAGTAAACACATAGGGATGGTGCTGAAATCAAAATTAAGACATACCAGTTTCAGGGAAACAAATAAGTGAAAGTTGAAGTCTTGTAAACAAATTGCAAGCAAACTGTACAAAAGATCTCAGAAGAGAGTAGAGTATTGAAAGAGTATTGTAATTGAGAGGTGTGTGTGTAAAGTATTGAATTCGAAGTGTTGAACTGAAGGTTCAAGGTGTCTAAGTGCATAAAGGTCGTGCTCCTTTTGTAGTGCAGAGAACAATTAAGAAAAGGTAAGGGAAGTTTGCAATCAATCACACAGAATTTCCCTTCAGTTAAGGGATTCTGATTTCAAACGGGTCGAAGACAATTAACGAAAGAATTGGATTAAAATCTTTTCCAAAGTAACACAAAAAGGGTAAATACACATGGCTTATTTAAGGCAAAAGTCAAATGGTACACGGTTTGTGAAAAAATAAGAAAATGGAATCAATCACACAGCTAGTAAAAAATCGAAATTGCAGGCTTTGTTCGAATGAACCAAGTCAGGAAAATGTAAAGAAGGTTCAATTAGAAAAAATCAGTAACAATCAATCAAACCCTATTAAAAGGAATTCGGAATCAATCAATAGTTGGCAAAACCCTTTTTGAAAGAAGAATTTCTCATATATAAAGTACACAAGTATGTGAATCAAGAAGGAACTATCATGTTACTTAGAAAAGAGTCTAACATAGAAAGGTTCGGAATCATAAGCAAAGGGATACAAGTTCAGTTTGTAGACTCATAATGAGTCTTAGAGTTCAGGGTCCCAAAGTAGAAACCTAACCCGAACACAAAATCAAACATGCCAAAGAAAACCCCAAATCCTAGGGCTTTCACTTGAATCAGACACAAAGGTGAGAAGGAAAGCCATTGAAACAGACACAGAGGTCTCTTTCAGATATCATGAGAACCAACATACATGATAGCAGGTTTGAAGCAACAGAGTGAGAAAGGCTGGCTTAAAGAGCATAAAGAACATGTTTAAGAAAAGTCGGAACTTAAGCAAGTTCAGGAGAGGAGAAGGGTGATATAAGCTTAAGAAACAGTAGTAATACATGCTTAGAACTCCAACAAGAGTCCAGCAAAACAAACAAAGTTAAAGAACTCAACAAGAAACACATACAGTAAGAGAATAATGGAAAGTATAGCAAAGAACATGTAGGAAAATATAACAAATATTAACATGCGAGTCTACTCTAGAGGCACAGTAGAGTACAAAGGTACAGAAGAGTCATGTATAGCATAAAGAAAGGAACAAAAACAACACATGTGTAGTAAAACATAGTATAGGCAAACACACATAAAGAAAAAAAAGGAAGAATCAGGAAGACGTTTTGAAATCCTTTCGAAAACCCTAAATCAAAGACAAACGATTTGAAAAGAACATTTGGGGAAAACACTTTAAAAATCAAGTACAACACAAATACAGCATAGATCTAAGAAAATACACAGAGGTCGGCGAAGCCATAGAAATGAGAAAGGCTTGGAAGAAGGTTCGATCTTGAGTCGGATGAGTGAGAATAAGGTTCCTGAGGCCTGAATATACCGGAGCAGAGGTCGGAGAAGCCATAGAACCCAAGATCTGAGAAGATATGAAAGAGAACTATCGAGGTCAAACTTTGAAACCTTGAACACCCAAGGTCTAATGATGGAGAGGGATGAGTATAGACCATCCATGGTCTGAGAAGCCATGGACTCCAGTGAAGTGGTGGTTGAAAAGGGCAGGAGATGACTAGGGTTCCGAAGAGTTTTCAGAGAGTTTGAGAGACGAAGGGTTTCAAGCTGGCGGGTTAGGTGAGAATGAGGGGATTAGGGTAGTCATTTGGGTTTAATTATGAAAGGGTGAATTATCCGTTGATCCGTATGATCAACGGCCTAGATCTAAGAGGGTAGGTGGGAACAGGGTAGGGCCGTTTGGATTGGGTTATGGGTTGGGTCAAATAAAAAATGGGCCGGTCCAGTTGGGGTTAGAATTGGGTCAATTTAAGGGCTAAAATTGAAAAGAAATGGGGCTGTAATTGAAATGAAATGGGGCTAAATGTTAAATAGCCAGTTTTCCTTTTATTTTATAAAAAATAGTAAACATTATTTTAAAAGCGAATTAAAAGTACTGAGCCAATTAATAATATATAAATATCAATTTAAAAATACTGGAATCAATTTTACAATTATAAAATTCTATTAATCTTAAAGTAGGCTAGAATTGCAATTATATGCAATTTAGCTTTTAAAATACCAAATAAATTTGAAAAAATATACAAGAAATTATCTTAACTATATTTTGGTATAAATATGGGAATAAAATAAATTATTCACCAAAATTAATGATTTTGGGAATAATTATGGATTTTGTACTGTTAAAATAGAAAATAAATTGATTTTAAAAATCATTAAAAATTAGGAAAAAATACCGAAACTCTTGGGCATGCTTATTTTGAAAGTATTTTGTATAAAAATACATAGGGAAAAATTGGGTATCAACATCCCTTGCATGTTTCTTAAAGACTCCTCTAAGATTTTCACCTTCCTGGATATCTCAATCTTGCTCCACTGTCTTAGCAGGTTTTTCAGTTTCACCGGGAGTCTCAAAATGAAGAGTGTGAAAGTATGGATTTGAGACTTTGAAAGTTGGTTCTGGAGCATAGTGTTGGGCATCGGGGACTTTGAACACAGTCTTGTTAGAGGATCGAGGAAAAGTAGCTAGAGGAGGAGCTATAAGAGCATGAATGGTCAAATGAGCGAGATATGAGGTGGTTTTGGCGGGTAGAGTGTGAAAAGGTTGTGGGGAGATATCAGCAGTAGTAGGAATCTGAATTTGTGACAGTGGTGGGATAGTTGTAGGGTTTTCAGTGTAGTTAGATGGGAATGAAGGTGGAGGATGCCCCTTCATCCAAGACTGATACATTTCTGCCATCTGTTGTTTTAACATTTGGACCTCCCCTTTCAATTAAGACTCCGACTCCACAAACTCCCTCGACGGGTCAACAACTCTTGTGTCCAAGTCTTTGCTAGTCATGGCTACCTTGCTCTTTGCCTTATGTTGTATGGAAGAGTTACCAGTTTAAGAACCACAAACCAACTAGCCTTCTGCTATAATGAGGATAACAAAGAAGAACAAAATAAAGTCATCATGTTAGCGTGAGGGCATTTAACAGCTAAAAATATCACATTACGTGTAATGCACCCAGCAACAATTTATCACTCCCCGAACTTGGGGAGGCGTGGTTGGCACCCGGTGCCGCATTGGACCGAGCAAAACTCTGTAGCAAAACCTCTAAGATTATTTGACATCAAATAGGACAAGGTATCGGCCTACCCATAAGTCTGTAGCAAAACTCTGCCACGTTGACTCTTAGACTCGGCTACACTCTAAATGAGGTGGAGTCTTACCGATCCTTCGCTGAATGCCAATCTCATCTACTATGAGGGCTCGTCAAACTGATTATCTATACCTGCAGGCATGAATACATCGTCCCCAACAAAAGGACGTCATTACGAATAATGTACTGAGTATGTAATGCAGAACTGAAACATAACCATAATTCAACATTTATTAAAGACATATGAGAATCAACCTGAATCTCTAAAGTGCCACCGTATATGCATACTTATTATACTTACATATATATATATATATATATATATATATATATATATATATATATATATATATATATATATATATATATATATATATATAATATATATAAATTCTCTTTGAGACTATTATCCATAGCGTATGATGCATGACTGCCCAACTGATCAGTGGTAACTGCCCGACCGGCCTTAACTCAGTGGTAAACGTATAACTGCCTAACTGGCCGTAGCTCAGTGGTAAATGAATATGCATGGTTACCCAACCGGTGGTA
Source organism: Nicotiana tabacum (assembly GCF_000715075.1). Lineage (NCBI taxonomy): Eukaryota > Viridiplantae > Streptophyta > Magnoliopsida > Solanales > Solanaceae > Nicotiana > Nicotiana tabacum. The sequence continues at coordinate 20,557,676 of NC_134085.1, forward strand.
AATAATGATACATAACTGCCCAACCGGTGGTAACTGCCCGACCGACCGTAGTACGATGGTAAATGCATGAAGATGCATGTATCACTATATTAATAAACATTAATATCTTTATCAAATACCTCAACTACAAACATGCTGTCAATGTCCACCACCCATTAGAATCACAATCAAACACTAACTTCAAAAGGCAAGTTCTCATTTTACATAATATTTCAATTTAATAATTTTTGGCTAATTGTCGGAGCTTAAGTTAAAAATAGTGTTCTTTGTGCCATTTGCCATTTAAAGTAGTTCTATTATTGGTTACATCCATATTTTAGGAATTTGTCGTCTCTTAACAGATGATAGAATAATAAGACACATGGGGAATCAAGAACATAGGCATCTCTAATATTTCTATGAATAGAGTCATTTATGAAAGTAAATTTGCTCGTTTCGTTTGTACCGTATAGATCATGCCAAAAAAAAGGAAAGGCTAGCCTTAACATACCCGAGTCGATTCTCTTGATAATCCCTCTAACACAAGCAGTTAGATACAGTGTAATGCACTTCCCTGGTCGAGTCAAATTCCTTGTATTTGGCATGCATCGAACACTATATATTTGAGAGCAAATTTCCTCATTTCAACAAGCAATTTTAATGTGCATTCAATTGTATACAATATAACAAGTTCCTTAGCTGAGGATCAGTGGTAGAAAAAAAATTCAGCAATATAAGATGTTACATCGCTACTGCCACGAACATCTTTGGCACTATTAAGTTGCACGGCCTTATTCATACAGTAGAGCAAAATCAGTAAAAGGAAAATTGTGTGGGGTAGGTCAAAGAACAAACTTCATAAACTACTCATGCTTTATGACCTTCTGGAGTTTGGACGTTGTGATATATTTTTGCTATATCATATTCACATAAACTTAATTTCAGGATCTTCACAAACTAAGGTCCTAAGAAGGTTAACACGTATTACTAGATAATGGAAAGGCAACAAGTTAAAGGTAAAGTAATACACTTTGTTGTTTACTCTTATAATGTTGCCACCTATCCTAATGACTTAAGAGTCATTCAATTGAAAGGGAGGGGATGCCACGTGGGGTGGGGTTGAGACATTTCAATATCTATCCACTTATTAGGTAATTAGATAATGTCATGTTACTCGGTAATTAACGAATTACTCGTATAATAAAAAATTTATCTCAAATTACATAAAATTCTATTTATTTTTAATACATTTTATACACTGTACAATTACGGTCATGTGGTACATGTAAAATAAATACATACACTGTTATTTTATTAAAATATTCATATAAAAATACATATATTTTCTCAACTTTTAATTTTCCTAATTTCATATAAAGAGTACAAATTCTCGTACGCTTAATTCTTAAAATGGTAAAAAGATAACCTTCTTTTCTTGTAAGAAAATAATTTCTATCTTTACAATAAAGAAAATCTCATTAACTTTCTCATATTATGTGTATAATTTAAAATATATTCGAAAGCAGTAATATTAATAACTATATAAAGTCATATTTTTCAAACCTTCTTTTACAATTAATATGCAAAATACTTTCAAAATACCATGTATATATATATATATATATATATATATATATATATATATATATATATATATATATATATATATATATATATATTATGTGTGTTTTTACGGGGTGTAATACAATTAACGGTTCAAGAATAACTTCGAGGGTCACAAGGACACCTGGCATCATCCCAATTTGTCCATTTGAATGTTCTCTTTTCTTTTTTTTCTAGCACTTCTTGGCTTGCTCATTTTCCTTCCTCTTTTTTTTTTCTAATTATCACTCTTTTATTTCCTCTCATTTCTCTTATCCTCTTTTTTTTTGTTTCCTTCTTTTTTCTTTTTCTTTTTTTTAATAAAAAAAATGATTCGATCGAACCTTATGTAGGTTGCCTACGTATCATGATGCCGCATGAATCAGATATTTGTGTAGTTCGGGAAGATAGAGAATAAAGTAAATAAACTAACGTTCTCATTTTCTTCTTCTTTTTTTCTTTTTTTCTTTTTTTCTTTTTTTATTTACCTTAATGACTACTCTGATGAGTTTTTTTTAGACTTAATATTCTATAATCTATTCCAAACTCAATCTTAAACAAGCATATATTTTTTGAAACACATACTCAATGAGAAATTATTAAGGAAAAAAAATCCAACAAGAGAAAAATATTTTTTGATTCTTTTTTTAATAAGGAAACCTAAAGAATAAACCAAAGAAAAATATTTTGAATTTACATTTTCTCTCTTGAATAAAGATTTCGAAACGAGAAATGAAAAAGATAAAAAAAAATTTGGATTTCAGTTGTTGATTACCGAAGGAAGAAACTCTAAAGATAAACAAAAGATCAAGTATGTTTTTTTTCTTCTATGTACATTGTCCTAAAGTTCTAGTGAAAATAAAAAGAGTATTTTTTTTGTTATATATATATTTCCCAACGAAGAAACTCAAAAGAAAGTCTTTTTTTTTATTTTTGGAATTAATATCTTAAGAAAACTTCTAAAGAGGTATTAAAGAAAATTCTTTTTTTTTAAATTTTTAGTCTTAATTACTAAAGGAAATATAAAAGCAATTTTTATTTTAAGTTGTAGATACTAACTTCCTAAGGAAAACCACCTCAAAGGAATTTTTTTTTATTGCTCGAATTGGTATTCTAAAGAAAACTTCTAACAGAAATATAAAACACAAAATCTCTTCTTCTTTTTTTGATTTTTGAGTTATCACACAGTTTTTCAAATACAAAATAGAAAGTTCAAGAACAAAAAACTCGACATTAATGTACAAACCTAGAAGGTAAAAGACGACATAAAATAAAAACAGACTCAAAACATAAAAAAAAAATCTCCTTAAGAAACTCCTGAACGAGTGATCCTGACTAAATGGTCCTGGGGCTCTGTCATGCTCAAACTCCGGTAAGTAAATTCATACCTATATAAGAAAATTAAGATCAAATAAAGTTAAAGACCTAGAACGCTATGTGAGACAATAACCCTTCCTATTGGATACATGCACGACATGATTGTGATTATTTTTCTAAAATTAACCTATGTGGCTAAAAATGGCTAAAAATGTAAGATTTGGCTAAGACCCCGGAAAGCCAATAACCTAAGACTCACTAGGAAGACCCTATGTGGGTTGCCTACATATCCCGCCCCGGGAGACGAGAATCAGGTTTGCATAGTTCGGGTAGATCGAATACGGGCGAGAATTAAAAAAACTGATTTGGAAAAAAAATATTTTTGTCTTTTTTATTTTGTTTGAAAAATGATGAAACATGTAAACTCTTTTTGGATTTTTTTTCTTTTTTTATATTTTTTAATTTTTAGAAAATAATGGGAAAGTGCAAAATCTTTATGGATTTTTCATATTTGTTTTTGGTCTTTTTCTTAAAAAAAGGTGAAAGAAAAACATAACTGGGCCCTACTTGCTTTATTTTCACACTTCACCCTCTTTTCTTTCTCATTTACCTTCAGTCATCATTAGTCCGCCAAATGACCCTTTTACCCTTGAAGATTACAACATGTATCACATATGATGCATCAGGATGGTCTTTTATTTTTTGGGTACACTTGTCCTAGACGTACCCAACCCCTGTGTTGAGTCCCCGAAGTCAAATGCACGTGATTCAAACAAACATTCCTACTAGGGATCCGACATGAGGTCATGTTATTCTAAGTTTAAACTCGGGGTTGTGTTCTTAACCTGGCTTACCCGAGCGGACAACTTGAGCCGAAGAGGGGGCAACATACTGGGAGCACTAGAGTCTACCCGGCCTTGTTGCTGGCCCAACCTCATTCTATTTGGTATAACTTCTACAGAAAAAGCGGGCCACGCAAACATGTGCACCATTTTCAGAAGACTCAAAGGGGTGGTGTGAGAAGACAGTTTAATACAATTCAAATAATATCAAAATAGTAAATAAACAACATTTAGCACATTAGGTCCACAAATAATATAATATGAACAATAAATAAAGCCAAGTAAAAATCATAAAAAAAGGCTCGAATTCTTGAACACTGAACCAGAAGTCCTAGGTTCTTGTCCCTAGTAGAGTCACCAGAGCTGTCACATCTCCTTTTTACTACCCCGGAAAGGAGTATAAGGGAGTTTTTTTCAATTAAAGTGACAATCGAAACAGGATTAATTATTAGAATCAGAGTCACCACTTGGGATAATTTATGGTGTCCCAAGTCACCGAATTAAAATCCCGAATCGAGGAAATTAACTTTTATTTACGGTCTGCGAACACAGAAATCCGAGTAAGGAATTCTATTAACCTAGTAGAAGGTGTTAGGCATTCCCGGATTCCGTGGTTTTCGCACGGTCACTTTGATCATACTTGGCTTAACTAAATTGTCTAATTACTCATTTTAGAACCTGCCTTCATCTCAGGACCACAAATGAACCGGTTGACGGAACCTCACCGGCGACCTTTGACTTTACCCGGATCTCAACTCAATGTAGATCCAAGATTTGAAGAAACAGACAATGATAGCAGTGGGCACAATGAATCCGAACTAGGAACAACTCAATGTATTCTAATATCGCAACTGGATCACTCGGACCTCGAACAACAACCAACAAACAGCTCGAAATAAACTCGACTCCCTCAAACTCTATAGTCGAAATCCAAATCCGAAATTGGAACTGACGAAGCAGATTTCTTATTTATATTTTTTAATTAAGAATTTAAAGTTAAAAATTAGCGGAAAGATGAAATATGCAGAACAATCCCTAGAGGAAACTCTAACTTTGGTTTCTCTATTTCTATCCTGTCAAACCAATTCGCCCATAATGAGTTTCCAAAACAAAAAAATGATGAACAACGAGGAACAGAGCTACCTATAAATCTAAAACCAATCGGTGATGGAAAGGTAGGGAGGAATCTATTGTAGTTTGTTGTTGAAGAAGAAGATGGCGGTAGGCTATGGCTGTTTCTTCGGCAAGTTTGGGTTGAATCGCCGGCTGACTGTGTGCAGTGGTGTGGTGGTGACGGCGTTAGGCTGCTGAGTTTTGAGTGGAGATGGGGTCGTTTGATATGAGGTCTATTTTGGGGTGTTCCAAGGTGATGGAAACGACTGAATTGGATTCTCGTTGGGGGGGGGGGAGAGGGTCATGTGTTTGGTTGAAGAAGAAGCAAAACGGTGGGGGAGGGGTCTAGGTCTTTTGCGGCTGATCCTAGGGGTCTCTTGGAGAAGATGACGTTGGGGGGGGGGGGTTTCTTGTGTTAAACAACGAATTTTTTCTCTTTTTGGGTCCCCAGGTCTATTAGGTTTTAGGTTAATTTAAGAAGAAGAAGAAGGGTCTGAATCTTGGGTGTTGGGTCGGGTCGACCCGGTCTGGGCTGGGTTAGGGGGAAAATTTGGGCTTCTAAAATGTTTCTCCCAATTTAATTTAAAAATCAACCTTTTTCACTTTCCTTTTCTTTTTGTTTTTTTTTCTTTCATTAATTAATTAAAAACCTAAATTAAATTTCTAAATTTATTCAAATTGTATAATTAAGATAATTATCTAACTATAATATTTATAAAAATTAGTTGATCTTGATTAAAAGAAAAAACTTAATAATCCAAAATTTAAAGATAAGAGTGTAAAAATGAGCCATTTTTGTAAATGTTTTTAATAAAGTAATTAATTAATTAATTAATCCTAAAGTGTTAACACAAAATCCAAATGCAATGCATGGTATTTTTGGTATTTGTTCATGATTTTAATAAAAGTAAACATACACAGAAATGCAAACAATTAACAAAAATCCTACAAAAATCCTATAAAATCGCAAACAATTGGGGATAAATTATTTCTTTAATTTGTAGGAGTATTTAACATAGGGCAAAAATCACGTGCTCAGAATCATCCGATGTTAGACCTCTGAATACAAGAGGCTTGTACTTCTTAATCCTCTCAAGCCTCAACTGCTCATCCTCGGAAGCCGTTGCCCTGTCATCTGGCTGATCTGGGGCTGCAGGTTGTACAGGAATAATCTCAGGGACCTTCTCAACATGCACTCGCTGCTCAGGAGTGCAGGCGTCGGGAGTCTGTGCTCCTTCCCCAGCCTGAGATGTAGCTGCAGCAAGGGGAAGCAACCCTGCCTAAGCCAAAGTGGTGTACATGCTCATGAACTGTGCCAGAGTCTCTTGAAATACTGGAGTAGTAGTAGCAGTAGGCGTATCAGGTGCCTGAACTCCAGCTGGAACTACTGGTCGTACCTCAGTGGTAGCTTGCGCAGGTGCTCTGGCTGCCCCACGTGCGCGTCCTCGGCCTCTACCTCGACCTCGACCCCGGCCTTTGACGGCTATAGTACGAGGCGCGGGTGCCTGATCATCTCGGGTAGCGCGTGTCCTCACCATCTATGAGAGAATAGAAGACAAAAGTTTAGAATTGTGACATCAAATCTCGCACGACAAGGAAATCAAATGAAGTGAAATTTTCCTAACAGTTACATAGCCTCTCGCAGATAAGTACAGACGTCTCCGTATCGATCCACGGACTCCAATAAACTGGCTTGTAATTTATGACTCCTATGAACATAGAGCTTTGATAACAACTTGGCACGACCCCGGTTCGTCGTCCGTGAACCATCGTGATGGCACCTATTCCCTACGACTACGTAAGCCTATTAATACAGAAAATAAACCAATTTACGGAAGAAAACAAATAAAAAATAAAACAGTGAATAAAATAGTATTTAATAGTGCCGCTCGGCATACACAACATCAACTCTCAAAACTAATACTTTTTCCAAAACCCAGAATCTCATGAAATCACAAGCTAAGGATACTACATAGTGCTCTAACTCAAGAATGTCTAAAACAAAGTAAATATAGAAGGGTTGTAACTACAACAGAGAATGGAGAGAGACACTCCTCGGTCTGCGGGCGCGACAGATATACCTCAAAGTCTTTAAAGGATCACCTCGATTTGCGTGCACAGTCCGTGCGCATTGCCGGAAAGCCTAAATGTGAAAATCTGTGAAAATGATAAATTTTGACTATAAAATGAGTTAATTTGACTTCGGTCAACGTTTTGGATAAACGGACCCAGACCTGTGATTTGACGGTCCCGGAGGGTCCGTAGAAAAATATGGGACTTGGGCATATGCCCGGAATCGAATTCCGAGGTCCCAAGCCCGAGAAATGAATTTTTAAAGAAAATTATTTTTTGAAATTGTTTAAAGGTTTTGGAAATGAATTTTGATTAGAACATGTTGGTATAGGGCCCGTATTTTGGTTCTGTCACTTGGTACCGGTCTTATATGTGATTTAACATAATTCTGTGAAGTTTGGTAAGAAACGGAGTCCGTTTGACGTGATTCGGACCTTAAATGCAAAATTTGATGTTTAAGGAAGTTTTGAGAAATTTCATTGAAATTGAGGTTTAATTCGATGTTTCTGATGTTATTTTGGTGATATGAGTACACGAATAAGTCTGTGTGATGTTTTGAGGTTGTGTGTATATTTGGTTTGGAGCCCCGAGAGCTCGGGTGAGTTTTGGATAGGCCACGAGGTGCATTTTGAACTTAGAAAATTGCAGGTTTTTCAACTGTTAGCAGGACTGTAGGCTTCGCATTTGCGAAGCCTGACTCCCAATTGCAAATATCGCAAATGCGAGTGGCTTATCGCAATTGTGAAAGAAGCCTAGGCCAGCTCCCTCTCGCAAATGCGAGATTATCTTTGCAAATACGAAGTTTCCCATTTGGCCAGTGATTGCAAGTGCGACCTATGTGTCGCAAATGTGACATTTTGTTCGCAAATGCGAAAGTCTATAATTTTTGAAGGGTTTGCAATACGAGCCCTGTTTCGCAATTTCGACGTTAGCAGAGGTCAGAGTTCGCAATTGCGAACCCCTGTTCGCATTTCCCATACCTGCGACCTGCAACTTTATACTTAGACGATTTTAAACCCATTTTTCACATCTTTTCAAAACACAAACTCCTCCGGGCGATTTTCCAAGAACAACTCTTCTTCCAAATCGATTGTAATTTAATTTTAACTTATTTCCTTCAATCATTAACATCTTTTAACATGATTTTAAGGTAAAATCAATTATTTTAATGGGGGAAATTGGGTGCTTTAGGTAGAACCTAAGTTTTTTAAAAATTGGGGATTTAGACCTCGATTTGAGGTTCGATTTCAAAACAAATTATAATATGGGTTCATGGGGGAATGGGTAATCGGGTTTTGGTTCGAACCTCAGGTTTTGACCATGTGGGCCCGGGGTGATTTTTGACTTTTTGGGTAAAACTTTAGAAATCTCATTTTTATGCATTCAAATTGATTCATTTGACGTTTATTGATGTAATTAAGTAACTTGTGACTAGATACGAGCGAATTAGTGGTGGAATCAAGGGGTAAAGCTATAATTGAATCTTGAATTGTGTTCGTGGCATCGAGGTAAGTGTTTGGTCTAACCTTAGCTTGAGGGATTAAGAGTTGAGTCCTATTTGCTATGTGGTAATTGTAGAGTACAACGTATAGGTATGATGAAGAGTATCTATACATTAGTGTCTAGCATGCTCGTGAGTCTTTATATTGTGATTATCATGACTTCGTTGTATCTTTCATGCCTTAGTGGTGGTTTCGAATTGTTGTATAAATTTTGTGGAAGGATTTGTGACCTATGAACATTGAGGAGCGTTAGCTCAAGTTGTATAACGAATTGTGAAAGTACGAGTGATAATTGAACCTCTAGAGCATTGGCTCGAGTTGTGAAGTGAATTGTGAAGTACAAGTGAGAAAGAGAAGAGATCATTATGTTGTCACCCTTGCCGGGCTATTGTTGATTTATTTGTTATCTCCCTTGCTGGGATGTTGTTGTTCCCTTGCCAGGATTCTTATTGAAAATTTCATTTATTCCCTTGCCCTATTGTTTGTGATTATTGTTTGGGTAAGGAAGAGAGTTAAAGCACGAAGGGTGATGTCGTGCATTGTTTTTGCGAGGAAAGACTGTAAAGCACGAAGGGTGATGTCGTGCCGCACGATGTACCATTCCATGCCTATTATATTAATTTCATGGTGATGAAAGAGTGTAAAGTGCGAAGGGTGATGTCGTGTCGCACGATGTACCATTCCATCCCTATTGTATTGATTCTTATGGTGAGTACGAGAGTAAAAGCACGAAGGGTGGTGTCGTTCACTTATCCTTGATTTCCCTGATTCTTGCTGATAATTGAGTAATGTTGTCCTTTACATTTATTTACTGATTTTCTATTGTTATTTGATTTTATTTCGAGGTTATATATTCCCTTACCCTATTTGCCTTGTGATTGTTGTTTGGGTGAGGAAGAGTGTAAAGCATGAAGGGTGATACCGTGTATTGTTTTGGTGAGAGAGTGTTAAAACACGAAGGGTGATGTCGTGTATTGTGTTGGTGAGAGAGAATAAAAGCACGAAGGCTGATGCCATGCACTTGTCTTTGATTTCCTAATTTTTATAGATAAATGTGTTATGGTTTCTCTACACTAAATTGCCGGTTTCCTATTGATACTTGTTGCACCCCGCAGCATGATTTCCCCTTCCTATTTTCAATTGAACTGTGGTAATCCTCATATTTATTTGTTGCTCTTCTGTTACTATTCGATGTTTCCCCGCAACATGTTTTCCCTCTCCCATACTTGACTGTATATGAATGTTTCTTTTTATACTTCTTTTCTGCTGTATATAGTTAAATTGCACAGGTTTATTTGGTAATCTGATCGTAGTCTCGTCACTACTTCGCCGAGGTTAGGGTAGGAACTTACCAGCACATGGGGCCGGTTGTGCTGATACTACACTTTGCACTCTTTTGTGCAACCGCAGTGGGATTGCTGATTCTTGCTCATCAGGCGACCCGAGGTAGTCCTGCAGGCATCCACATGCCTTGGCGTCTCTTTCTATCTACTATTCATTTTTCTTTCATGCATTTCCAGAGACAGTGTTGTATTTATTTCTTTCAGACCTTTAATTGTCATATTCTTAGACCGTTTGTGAAACCGTGACACCAGTTCTGGGTAGTCCAGACTCAAACAATTGTATTGGATTCATGTTTAGCTAGCTTATTACTTTTTCTTCAGCTTATGTTAGATTCCGTTTTTAAATGTTATTACCTCACAATTGTTAATGAATATAAAATTGGTAAAAAAGGTAAATTATTCACATAATTGGCTTGCCTAGCTCATATTAGTAGGTGCCATCACGACTTCCGAGAGTGAGAAATCTGGATCATGACAGGTACCTAGATATGCACATGAAAAACATGTACAGAAAGGGGCATGAGTACACCACAATGGTACTCAGTAAGTGACAAGCCTAACCTTATTCGGGTAGTAATGTGGAAGGTTAGGGCCCTACTGAGATAAATAAAAAATATAAGGTATGACAGAATAAGGTAAGCAGTATAGTTGAAAGCTGACAATAAGAATTAAATACAGGAATATAAGGAACTCAATAACCGAAATAGAGGCAAAAATAATCACAAGGAGATACCATTCTTTACAAGGATATAACCGGAGATCTCTCAGTATCTCGAAGATCTCTTAGTACCCTCACTATATGCAAGGTATCTCTTGGTATCCCGAGGATCTCTCGGTATCCTCAATATATGCTAGGAATATCTTGGTATCCCGAGGATTTCTCGGTATCCTCAATATATACTAGGGATCTCTTGGTATCCCGAGGATCTCTCGGTATCTTGAATATATACTAGGAATCTCTTGGTATCCCGAGGATCTCTTAGTATCCTCAATATACGTTCTAGGGATCTCTCGGTATCCCGCACCTCAGCTCAAATTATAAATACGTGCAGGGGATCTCCCGGGATGCTATCCTGTAGCCCCAAAGTAAAACACGCAGCAACAACACAAGGAATACTCAATTAAGCTCAATTTCGTACCAAGTAAAACGTGTAATTCTAACCTAACATTCTTCACATAATGCAATTAAGGAAGTTTAAGCATATAAGAAATTAAGTTAATTAAACATGCTTTTTCTAAGCTAACAACATGCTTAAATTGCAAGTAGTGTAAAACAGGAAAAAGGAACACAATTGAAATTACTTAAAGAAAACCAGATTTTCAAAAATTTGTACTTGTACGCACTCATCACCTCACGTACAAGGCATTTCAATTATCAAATATACCAAATCCTAAGGGGAAGATCCCCCAGACAAGGTTAGGCAAGCCACTTACCTCGAACCAGCTCAAATCAATCTGAAACCACGCTCTTGCCACGAGTACTCGACTTCAAATGGCCCAAATCTATTCAATTCAATTGCATAATATAAATAATAGTTCAAGTAACTAATTCTACAAAGAAATTCTAAGCTAAAATGCGAAATTAGGTAAAATGGCAAAAATTTTCCTCGGGCCCACATCTCGGAATCGGGTGAAATTAACATTTCTAGAATCCTCATACTCTCACGAGTTTAGTCATACCAAAAGTACCAAAATCAGACCTCAAATGGTCCCTCAAAGGTCTCTAACTAGTCAAGCCTTAACCCCCAAATTACCACTGATTTTCCTTAATTTTTCATGATTATAATGATAAGTATCACTCCAATAACAAGTTTAGGGATCAAAGACCTTACTCCAATGAACTCCTCTGAAAATGCTTCCCATGCCTTCTTCCCATTTGAAAAGAGATGGAAAATAGTTCAAATTTGCGAAGGCAAGAAATTATATGTTTTTGCCCAGCTAATCCACTTTTGCGGTCATGGGACCGCACCTGCGATCCCGCTTTTGCGGAAATAACGTCGCATCTGCGATAATTCACTTAAGGCATTGGGCCGCATCTGCACTTCTTCTACCGCACCTGCGGTCTCGCAGGTGCGCCCATACCACCGCACATGTGGAAACTGGCTTCCAAGCACTTCTCCGCATCTATGTCTCCTCAAGCGCTTTTGCGATCATGCACCTACGGTCCCCAATCCGCAAGTGCGGTTATGACTGAAGTTCAGCAGATGAAGCTACTCGAACAAATTCCAAATTCCAAATTCTTCCGACAACCTTCTGAAACCATCTCGAGGCCCCCGGGACCTCAACCAAAGGCACCAACAAGTCTAATACCACTGTTCAAACTTATACCAATCCTTAAAACACCTAAAACAACATCGAAACGATGAATCAACCGCGGATTCAAGCCTAAGAACTCCAAAACTCTAAAAATAATCTTTCGATCAAAAAGTCTATCAAACCTTGTCCGAATGACCTGAAATTTTGCATACACGTCACATTCAACACTATGGAGCTACTCCAACTTCTGGAATTCCATTCCGACCCCCGGATCAAAATCTCACTATCAAACCGAAAACTTCAAAATTTGACCTTTCAGCATTTCAAGCATAAATTAGCTACGGACCTCCAAAATACAATCCGAACACGCCCCTAAACCCGAAATCACCCAATGGAGAAAGTGGAACCATCGAATTTCCATTCTGAGGCCGTCTTCATACTGTTCCGACTACGGTCAAATTTCCAACACTTAAGCTCTCATTTAGGGACTAAGTGTCCCAAAACTCTACGAAACTCAAAACCGAACATTCCAGCAAATAAAAATAGCAGAAATAAACACGAGGAAAGCAGTTAATAGGGGATCAGGGCATAAATTCTTAAGACGACCGGACGGGTCGTCACAAATCCCCTATATGAATCTACGAACTCTCTCTGTAACTGTGGAGACAAAGGTAGGTGCATGTCTGGACAACTCACTGAGTTTGATGGCATACTCTGACACTGTTGTAGTGCCCTAATGCAGCAGCTCAAACTTTGTGTGTCATGCATCCTGAAAGGGTCAGGGAACAAACTCTCTCAAGAACATCCTTAAAAGTTATATCCATATGAGTAAAGCTGCATCAGCTAGGCTTCCCTCTTCATAAGCCCATCATTACTGATACGCCACTCCTGACGGCAGAAATATGGTAAAAGCAACTCCACTCGCCTCCACAATACCATAGTGCGCAGACTACGATGGTACTTTTCTAGAAAACCATGTGCATCTTATGTAGCTAGGCCGTTGTAACTAGGCGATGATACTTCTTGAACCTCTTAAGACTAAGATGCTTGTCCTCAGAAACCATTGCCATAACCTTAGGCTAAATAGGAACAACAAGTTGTGCTGGCCTCTCACAGCTCTAGCAGAGGGCCAAGTGTCTAAATATCGGATCCAACAGTGCATGCTCTCACTATCCGTGAGAGAATAGAAAGACAAAGATTCAGATTTCGAAGTCAACAAATTCTCTCGATAAGGAATTCGAGAAGTGGAGTTTTCCTAATAGTTCTGCAGCTTCGAGGTAAGTACCGATATCTCTATATCGATTCACAAGACTCTACTAAACCTGTTTAAGGATAAAAAAAAGTTTACCCTCAAATTCAAATAACAATTAAACTTATATTACGGTTTTAAATATATATGATTTCGTTCAATACTAATTGACAAGCAAGAAAATAAACGAGTAAATTCGAGAATAAAATAAATCAAACCAGTATTCTAGCTAGATCTCGACCTCGACTTGGGGCAATCTCGAGGTTTGATAGAAAATATAGTAAATTATAAAGCAACTCTGATGAACAGTAAGTCAAATAGCAGGAAAGTAATTAGTATATATATTCTTATCAATCAATAATCATGATCCTTACAAATGAATGGAATACCTCTTTATATAATAGAGGAGTCCTAAATAAGGTACACTTCTAATTATAGTAAGAAATTATATTAACATCTAATTAACCATTGTATTGATTCGTTCCGAGATTTACGCCACGATCTTCGACCAATTGCGAGTATCTCACCTTTTCTATTATCAAGCTATGTCGCTGCCACTCGAAGTCTGCTTCTTTCTAGCCGCAATTGATGTCGACCTCGATCCGGACTCGACATCCTAACTATTTGACATGACATTCCTATCTCGACCAAAGAATGAAATCGGATAGCCCCGATTTCTACCGCATATAACATATGAACCTAGAGTTCTGATACCAACTTGTCACGATCCCAAATTCCCACTCTTGGATGTCGTAATGGCACGTTATCTCTAAGACTATGCAAGCCTAACATATATAGATAAATCGCATATAAGAATAAAATCTCAAATTTAGACCATTAAACTATTAAAATAAATCACAACAACATAGTTGACAAATAACTACCAAAATCCGGTGGAACTGAGTCATAAGCTCAACAGAATATTCTAGAATGTCTACTACAACACTCTCTGATAAAGGAAATAACAATAATGAGAAGGCAACAAAAGTCTTTGAGGCTTGCGAACGTCGGACAGGTATACCTTGAAGTCTCCTGAAAACAACCAATCAATCAATCTATAGCGACCAACATGGGCAAATGCACCTGGATCTGCAAAAATGATGTGCAGAAGCATAGTATGAGTACACCATAATGGTACCCGATAAGTATCAAGCCTAACGTCAGTAGAGTAATGACAAGGACAAGTCACGACACCCACTAGGACATGATAAACAGAACAAATATAATAACGAGAAGTAATGGAATGCAGAGACATGAATGATAACAAAGTAGTTAAGTATCGTGCACTAATAACAAAATTTTAATCAAAAAGGCAACGAAAAGAAAACACATAATGAGAACCATAAATAATCAAAGATGGACAAAACTGGTAAGACATGGAATAGTAAAAGCAACAAGAACTGTTCAACTAATAAATCTTTTCAATATGATATGATAACAAGAGTCACAACTGAGGTACCACCACGTGTTCACATTACTCAATTTTAATCACAATCTCTCTTTATAACACCACGTGAGCCTTTACATTTAATTTTAAAAAATCATTTTTTCATGAATAGCATCACGTGTTTTGGCCCACCTTATCTTATTGTGTGACTTCAAGTAGTTGCCCTAGAAGAAAGATGCATATCAATCCAATCTTATCTCACCGCATGTGTAGCAACCCTTAACCTTATACCACCACATGAGTATCAATATCATAACATAATAATTCGCACCACAAGTGCACATATGCCACAACTTGCCAAAAAATCAATAATACTAATATTTTTACAGCAAATATCCCATGGCTTAACCAAAATGTATAGAAGAATCTCAACAATAACCAATTGAATATGAATTGCTCCACAAAAAAGGATATCTCAATAGTTAACAACTTTACCTCAAATGTGAAAACATCTTTTATAGCTTCAACAACAATAACTCAACAAGATGATATTCCACGAAATAATAACTTCAAGTAAAACTAATTAAATTTTTTTAGAGTTAACAAGACAATAAGGAAGGCAATAACTTCAACTAAATCTTACAAGAGAAAAATAACATGTAAGAGGTAGAACAAGTGTTAACAATGTCAAATAAAGCATGTAAGGGTAGATTAACACATGTAAGAGTAGATTAACAATGAGGGATATAACATATTATGACAATTCAATTAAGACATGAAAAGAGTCTAAATAACCTAAACAGGTCAAATACCACATATAGCCCGTGTATGCACTCGTCATCTCGCATACAAGTTTTTCACATGACACAAGTACCACATTCAATCCAAATCAAAAGGGGTAGTTCCCTCACAAAAAGTTAGGCAAGATGCTTACCTCAAACAAGCTAAATCAGCCAACAAGTAAGCTTTTTCAGCGAGGATCCAGCTCTAGATGACTCGAATCTAGCAAAAATAACTTAATGCCATAAAAACAAACCATAGTAAACTATTCAGGATAATAAAGTTGCAATCTTTAAAGAAATTCAAAATGTCAACTCCGGGACCGCACCTCGAAAACTGACCAAACGTACAAAATCCAAATATTCATTCAATAACGAGTCCATCCATACAAAAAATATCTAATTCCGACCTTAAATTGACCTTTAAATCCACAATTTATAGTTCAGGAAAATTTTCACAAAATTCCAAATCTTCTCCAACCCAAAGCACTAGTTAAAGGTTAAAAATGATTATGAAATCAGGAATAATAAGTAAATCTGAGTAAAAAAATTTACCCCAATCCAATCCTTGGAAATTTCCTCCAAAATTGCCTAAAACCGAGCACTCCCACTCGAATTGTGAAAAATATAATAAAACCCTCGATCTCCAGTATTTCTGCCAAGTTTCTCCGCTTCTGCGGATATTTATTTGCATTTGCGACTCCGCATCTGTGGAAGAAACATCAAAGATGTGGTTCTAACTTAAGCCCAACAAATTCCACTTATGTGGTCCACAACGCGCACTGCGCTCCCGCTTCTGCAGAAGCTAACCGCACTTGCGGTCCTGAGACATCTGACCGAACTCCACTTCTGCAGAGGATATCTGCATCTGTGGATGCGCACCTATGACCCTCTCTAGGCTTCCTCCCTTTGCTACTATTATCTCCCAGCTGCACATGTGGCCAAGCCCACTGCATGTGCGATGACACCAGAAATCACTTGTTATTCAACAAATCTTCCCAAATCTAAATGTACCCGAAATCAATTTGAATCACACCTGGGGTCCCCGGGACCCCGTCCGAACATACAATCAAGTTACAAAATACATAACAAACCTACTCGAGGTCTAAAATCACACTAAACAAAATTAAATCTATGAATCGCACCTTGTTTCACGCCTATTCAATCAATGAACATCCAACTTTAAAAACCAATGCCGAAAGATACCAAATCAACTCTAGAAGACTTCAAATTTCGCACACTAGTCCTAAATTACACACATACCTATTCCAATTCCCGGGACTATAATTCAAATTAGGTATTAACAATGTCAGCTCTCGGTCAAACCTCTCAACCTTACAAACCTTAAACTTTACAACTTTTGCCAATTTAAGCCCAAATGACCATAGTCCTCCACATCAACATCTGGATATACGCCTATGTATATAATCACCGTATGAAGCTATCAGAACCATCAAAATTCTATTCCGGAGTTGTCTACAGAGAAGACATCCCGGTCAACTCTTTCAGCTTAAGATTCCAACCTTGGGACTAAGTGTCTATATTTACTCTGACATTTCCTGTATACATAATTTTATCGCATATCTTTTCTTTATGCTAGCTCCGAAATTTATACATACTTTTATGCATATCTTCTCTATATGCTACCTTACTTTATGAGATGAGACACAGTACATATATTCTCTATATGTGAATCCATGTGACTTGACTTGTTAAATCACGCATATCTTCTCTATATACAATTATTGAAGGATTAATTGAGTAATATTGCATATCTTCTCTATATGCACTTGTTGAAGAATTAATTGATGTTTCATGTATATCTTATCTATATTCAGTTATTGAAGAATTTTTCTAGTATTTCATGCATATCCACTCTATGGGCAACTGTAGAAGAATTATTTGTTACTTTATGGATATCTTTTGTATATACAAGTGTGGTGATTTAATGATATTGGAGGTATCTCTGCTCTATGTGCTGTGTTGTTTTAGAAGAATAGTATCCGGGAATATATTTTCTATATGCAGTTGGTTTTGTGTTATTTGTTATCAGAATGATACCTTCTTTACATGTTGAACTTTTAAGAGATTGAGCACAACTTCTCTATGTGCACTGTGTGGTACCTGTATTTCCTATTTATACTTTGTTACTGCTGCTGGGTACACGAATATGTTATTGAGCTGTGCATAGTGAGTATCCTTAACCTGAGACCTTGTCACTACTTCACCGAGATTAGTAAGGATACTTACTAAGTATACGAGGTTGGTTGTACTCATGCTACACTTCTGCACCTTGCGTGTAGATCTTGGAGTTGAGCTGCTCCAGCTGACTGAGACTATCATCAAAGATATACCTGCTTTTAAGATGTAGCTACCACTTGTCCTTGGTAGCTTTGGATTTGTACTCTATTTGAGTATATTCCAATCAAATGATTGCTTAGTAAATCCAAATCTTAGTGGCTCATGACATATACTACCAAACCTTAGGATATTGTATGAAAATCCAGCTATTTTATTTATTAATTATTTATGATCTTCATTAAAATTGTATTAATTATTGTATAGCTTACTTAGCAGGTTGGGTTAGGTAGCATCATGACTAGGTAAAATTTGATTCGTGACAGTTAGAGGGGTTGAACTATGACCTATTGTTTACTGTTTTGACCCATCCTATTGTTGCTCAAGTAAAATTTCGAATCAATTTAGTAATTCAACTCGTTTTGAGCCCCCCAAATGCTGTCTAACCCGCACATTTGCTACCTCTAATCCTGACCATGGATGTTATTGCAGCTTTGCATCTATGATTGCAACATTAGCTGCTATGAGCTTGGCCAAATTGGCTGCGATTGTGGCCAACTATTCACAATTGCAATATTTCTTCATTTTGATCTGGTCAATGCTTGTTGTGATCACATCTTTTTTCTTGCATCGTAAAGTACAAATTCATAATCTTTCCCATAAACTATATTGTTGTGATCATTGTTGGAATAAAATAAATAATCTCGCCCAGGAATAATATCCACAGCAAATAATAATAACACAAGAGAGTAACAATGACACCAAATATTTTAGCGGGATAAAATACAATACCCGAGTGGAGAAATATTACCACTATAATATTACAACTCAGTAGTGTCAAGAGACTACTACAACTTTGAAAGAAATAACACTCTTTATTTAAAACACCTCACTACAATATTACTACCACTCACTAGTTATCTCACATACCACAATCTGTGGATTACTCTCACTGGTTTATGCTTCTCTCGTTATTTTGGTGTGTCTTAACTGAGAGGGAATCATCTTTATTTATAGGCAAATTTGCCAACCACTTAGCAACACAAATTTGACTTATTGCATTGCAAATTGCAAATTGAAATCTTCAGCCGCCCATATGCATTCAAGCAGCCTATTTTGTCCAATTTTTTCAATCTTCTTCTTTTGGTTGGTGAGGTGTGGACCTCACAAATCTCTCCCTTAATTTTGATTTTTTTTTTCTTCATTCCAAGTCTTGTTCTCAATCTCTGAAAATCTTCAAACTTGAGAGGCTTTGTGAAGATATCTGCAACTTGATCATGACATTTCACATATTTGAGCTCGACATCCTTCTTCGCAATGCATTCTCTGATGAAGTGATACCTTGTATCTATATGCTTGCTTCGATCATGATACACTGGATTCTTTGCGAGTGCCTTTTAGGTAGCAAAGAATTCTTCTAGTGACCTTCAAGTGAGTAGAGGTAGGAGCCTCCATGAACCGGCTAACTACTCCAACTGCAAAGAGTATATCTGGCCTGGTACAAGTCAAGTACCTCAAACTTCCCACAAGACTTTTGAAGAATGTGGGATCCACTTTTTCTCCTTCATCAAACTTGGACAATTTTGTCCCACTTTCCATCGGTGTGTTCACGGGGTTGCAATCGAGCATGTTGAACTTCTTCAATATATCCTTTGTATAGCTTTCTTGAGAGATAAAAATTCTATCCTCCATCTGTTTCACTTCTAGGCCCAAGTAGTATGACATGAGCCCTACATCTGTCATCTCGAACTCATGGGACATATCTTTCTTGAAAGCTTCAAACAAACTTTGGTTATTACCCGTAAAAATAAGATCATCAACATAAAGACAAACAAGTAAGATATCTCCACTAGTATGAACTTTAAGGTAAAGAGCATATTCATGGAGACAACGAGTAAACTCATTGTCTTGAAAATACTTGTCGATGCAACTATTCTATGCTCGTGGGGCTTGCTTTAATCCATATAAAGCTTTCTTCAACCGCAACACTTTATCTTCATGGTTTTTGACCACGAAGTCCAATGATTGTTCAACATAGACTTCTTCTTCAAGATAGCCATTCAAGAAGGCTGACTTGACATCTAGTTGATGTATCTTCCACTTCATTTGTGCCGCCAAAGAGATCATCAGACGAATCGTCTCCATGCGGGCAACATGTGCATAGACTTCTTCATAGTCAATGCCTTGCCTTTGCTTGTAGCCTTTAGCCACAAGTCGTGCCTTGTATTTCTCCACATCTCCATCAGCATTCTTCTTTATTTTGTATACTCATTTCACTCCAATTGCTCGATGACCCTTGGGAAGAGTTGTTAACTCCCAAGTGTTGTTCTTCTCTATTGACTTGATCTCCTTCTCCATGGCTTGTCTCCACCTTTTGTCTGTAACAGCTTCATCAAAGTTCATTGGTTCACTGTCAGCAAAGAGACAATTAAAAAAATCAAAATTAGTAACTTCTTTAGTGTCATCATAGATCTCTTGAATGGTCCTTGTCCTTTGCGGCTGTTCATTTGAACTTTCTTGAGAAGAGGGAGATGCAACATTTGTTAGAGAAGAAGGTGGAGTTGTGTCCTACACAGGTTCCACGGTCTCTGGTTCTTCTTCATCACCAAAGTATGGAAGAAAATCATATGAAGTTTCTTCCTCGGCTTCCCAATTCCACGCCAGTTCTTCATCATATTCAACATCACGACTTACCACCACCTAACCGCTGCTTGAGTTGTATAGCTTGTAGCCTTTTGAACTCGTATCATATCCAACAAACACATGCTTGACACTTCGATCGTCAAACTTTGCTCTCCCTTGATGTGGCACATAAGCATAGGCTATGCTCCCAAAGATTCTTAAGTGCTTGACACTTGGCTTTCTTCCACTCCATGCTTCTTGAGGGGTTTGATCTCTAACATTTCTTGTTGGAGACCTATTATTCAAATAAACTGCACAAGAAACAGCTTCGGCCCAAAATTCCTTAGGCATACTTTTAGCTTTCAACATACATCTAGCCATATTAAGAATCGTTCGATTCTTTCTCTCTGAAACACCATTTTGTTGAGGTGAATAAGGTACCGTTAGAGGGCGACGAATTTCATGAAGTTGACAGAAGTCATTAAATTCGTTTCAGGGGAATTCGCCTCCTCTATCGGACCTTAGAGCTTTAATTTCATAGCCACTTTCTTTCTCCACAAGTACTTTGAAATTTTTAAAAGCAACAAAAGCTTCAGATTTTTGGTTCAAGAAATAAACCCAAGTCTTTCTACTCAAGTCATCAATGAAAAGCAGAAAGTATTTTCTTTTACCAAAAGAAGGTGGATTGATTGGTCCACACACATCAGTGTGGACAAGCTGGAGCGGCTTGGTTGATCTTGACATGGCCTCCTTTGGAAAGCTCCTCCTTGCATGTTTTCCAAGAAGACAAGCTTCACACAATTGATTGGGATGGTTAATTGATGGTATCCCATGCACCATGTTCTTTTCTCCCATTGATTTGAGCGCTTCAAAATTTAAGTGCCCAAATCGCATGTACCAATACCATGATTCATCTTGCACATTAGCCTTCAAACACTTTGCATCAATTGTTTTAAGATTCAGAGAAAACAATCTATTCTTTGCCATATGCACTTTAGCAATTAGAATTCCACTTGAATCTCTAAGCCAAAGATGCATATTTTTCATGTGGATGTCATATTCCTTTTCAAGAAGTTGGCCCAAACATAAAATATTACTTTTTAATTTTGGCACATAATAAACATCTTGAATTAACTTGTGACTACCATCTTTACAGGAGATCAGAATCGTACCTATCCCTTCGATTTGAACCTTTGAGGTATCTCCAAAGGACACATTACCTCTCACTATTTTATTGATCTCCACAAATTTCTCTTTGCATCCACACATATGATTGCTTGCTCCATTGTCCAAATACCACGAGTTGCAATCATCTCTGTCTTCTTCCTTGAGTGCCATCAACAACGTTGACTCATTTTCTTCTTTCTTGTCGTCAACAAGGTTAGCCTTTTCTTCAACATTGCTATGACATTCCCAAGAGTAATGGCCAAATTTATGACAATTATAACATTCAATTTTTGATTTGTCATACCTTTGTCCATTATTTTCTTGGTAGTATCCACGTCCTCTTCCTCCTCTTTGTCCACAACCACGACCTCTGAATGTTTGGTGGAGTTTAACTTCATTGTTAAAGTTGTTACCATTACTTCTTCCCCTTCCATGACCTCCTCGTCCTCGTCCGTTTCCTCGATAGCTTGTTTCACCTCCATAATACTTGAAGGATGCCTGACTTTTAAGAAGTTGCTCCAATGGCACTTCTTGTCTCCTTTTGATCTTTTCTTCGTGGGCCTGTAAAGAACCTTCCAATTGCTCCACCATCATAGAGTCTAAATCTTTAGATTCCTCAATAGCACACACCACAAAATCAAATTTAGGTGTTAAAGTGCAAAGGATCTTTTCTACCACACGGACATCTTCTATGTCCTCCCCGTATCTTCTTAGTTGATTTACAACAGCCTCCACTTTTGAAAAATAATCCGAGGTGCATTCGGATTCTTTCATTTTTAAAACATCAAAATCAGTCCTTAGAGTTTGAAGTTTTACCTTTTTCACCTTGTCAACTCCTTGAAGAGAATTTTGTAAAATCTCCCAAGCTTCCTTTGAGGTGGTAGCATCTGCCACCTTCTCAAACATGACAACATCCAAACATTGGTGGATGAGCGTGAAGGCTTGTTGATCCTTCTTCCTTGTCTTTGCCAAGACCTCTTTTTCATTTTGGGGTAGAGCTTCCTCATTATTGGGTTTTGCATACCCTCTGTCTACGATTTCCCATACATCCTGAGAGCCAAGGATGGCTTTCATACGTAGACACCATTTCTCATAATTATCTTTTGTCAGACGGGGGTACTGAAAAGATAGCGGACCATTATTTGCCATGGCTCTGATACCACGTTGTTGGGATAAAATAAATAATCTCGCCCAGGAATAATATCCACAGCAAATAATAATAACACAAGAGAGTAACAATGACACCAAATATTTTAGCGGGGTAAAATACAATATCCGAGCGGAGCAATATTACTACTATAATATTACAACTCAGTAGTGTCAAGAGACTACTACAACTTTGAAAGAAATAACACTCTTTATTTAAAACACCTCACTACAATATTACTACCACTCACTAGTTATCTCACAGACCACAATCTGTGGATTACTCTCACTGGTTTATGCTTCTCTCGTTATTTTGGTGTGTCTTAACTGAGAGGGAATCATCTTTATTTATAAGCAAATTTGACAACCACTTAGCAACACAAATTTGACTTATTGCATTGCAAATTGCAAATTGAAATCTTCATCCGCCCATATGTATTCAAGCAGCCTATTTTGTCCAATTTTTTCAATCTTCTTCTTTTGGTTGGTGAGGCGTGGACCTCACAATCATGGCCTGGGGTCTATTGAGTACTATCATAGCTAGCACTAGAATGGCCTACACTAGAATTTCACCTTCAACTCAACCCAGAGCGTGGATGAATCCGCCCAATTTCACCTTAATTGACCGTCCCTATGAATCATAAACGGCTACTCCATATTAGCATTGAAATATTTTCACTCAACAATTTAGTATACTTTTTTAGTACAAAAGGATCATGGGGTTACAGTGTCTTTCGAAAGATGTGAGGGTGGCTTGAATTGTAGAATGGTGCAGGCCTTCAAAGCGGAATATTCATAATAGGTCAAAGTTAATGCAAGACATATAATAGAGATTAGTATATTTTATTCTTAATTTCTTTTAGGAAAAAAGGGGGTAAAGCCTTAATACGTGTTAATGCAGAGAAGAAGCGATCAACAAAATGATTGGTAGAATATGTAAAAATATATGTTTTGCAATTAAGAACTATTGTCTACTAGGTAAATCTGTCAAGTTTGCAACTATAGTTAAGGATAAATACAAATTTGGGAGAATTATGGGTTTCTTCTTGCAAGAGCAATTATGTAATAACTAGGTCTGTAGGAATTATCATAAAGTGGATGAACTCCTTGGTTTCTGCTGCATAGATATATGTTAGGGATTTGAGGATTTGAGAACAGATGTCTGGAGGGAAAGGTAATAAGAGAGCAGGGTATAATAAAAGGGGGGCATATGGCAGCTGATAAAGTAGTTTAGGGTTAATACTTTGTATAAATAATGGAATGGAATGTAATAAAGGATCACATGACTTAAATTAAAGGCAACGGACGACTGTGATGGTAAGAGTGAGTTAGCGAATCGTATTTGTTATAAAAATAAATAAATAAATAAAAGCTCCAAAAAAATTATCAAGTGATAGAAGCTCCAACTTCTCTCTAGATTGAACTCCCAACTCTTTGAGAAACAAGACACTATTCCTCCAAAATTACCGGACTTAGTCCATCAAAATCCTTTACAAAATGATTTGGAAAAACTAACATCCTTCAAGGACAAACTGTTGGAATCAAACCCGATGGATTTCACTCCTTCCATAGAACAAGAGGATATGCTCTACACAATAAATGCAATGGAAGCTAAGGAACTTATGCATGATCCAGAAGCTAACGCAGGAGATACCATACAAATTTTCCTTGATGCATTGTCATTGCCATACTATACTTCTTTACTTCTTGATGCATTGTCATTTCCATTGCATGGATGAATAAAGTTAATTAACCTTGTTGCGTTATATCATGGGAAAATAGGCATTGTAGCAAGTTTGGGTGATTTGTAAATAATGGCATAAACAAGACATTATCTTCTTATGTGAAAATGCTTGTTACACCTAAATTATCTTCTTTTCCACTCGTCCCATTAAGATTTCCGTAGGAACTCCGGAGACGTCCAAATCCACTACTAAAAAGCAAATGGATACGGTCGCATGCAATATAATTTACCTAACTATGAGTCGGGATCGAATCCCACAGAGAACAATATGTAGGCGAATAGGAATGTAAGAGAATTATTACTTATCGCGCAATGCCAAACACTTAGAATTAGTTTTTGGAAAATATTTATATCTAAATGCGAAAATATAAACTAACCTAGAAAGCAAGTAAAATGATCAATGGCTATAAGGATGAATGCATCGGGAATTACACTCAAGTAACGATCCAATGTATTTCATGATTTTACAAATATGAGCGAGTTTATGTTAATTAGCCACGAGTAATAATTCTTAATTAGATTCTTCCGAAGACTAACAAGACTTCCCAATTGAATTATCCCTAAGACAATTAAGAGATTAAGTACTCCCAGATATGGCTACAAGTAGTTAAATCCTATCCCTAGGTAGAATCTATAAAATGAAGGTTAACGCCTCAAGTTCTTGTTAATTAATCTTTTCCAACCCCAAATTATCTTTTCCAAAATTAATTCGGAGTTAATGGACGAGTCCTAGGGTTATCTAATCCCTTTGGAAACATAAAAGAACAAGAATAATTAAAGAAACAATAACTCACTTCATAAAAGGATAAAAATCATTCAATACATAAGCACAACAAGGTATTTAATCCACATTTTAAATATGAATACTTCCATAAACAACATTCAAGTGTTGAAAATAAATACTACACACTTAAATATTCAATGCAAAGCAAGGAAATGAAGAAATAAACATAAATGAGTAAGAAAATCTTAACCACAAGCTTCAAATCTTCAAGACCCAAGTGTGTGCGCAAAACCTAGCTTCAAGACTTGTTCTCTCTAGCCCTAAGAACCGAAAATTAAGCCAAAGATCCTCTATAAAGGAGCCTAGTCGGGTATTAAATGATTTGGGGATCAAAAAGGTGAAATTCCATTTCTGCCCAGATTTAATGCACCGCGATCGTGTGAAATTGATTGCGATCGCGTAGAGTCAGATTCAGAACATCTGCGATCGCAGACCCACATTTGCGGTCACGTAGAGCATTCCCAGGGTTGTAATCAATTCCTTCAACGCGATCGCATAAACATCTTCGCGATCGCGATTATTATTTTTCTAGCATGCTGTGATCGCGTTCCAATCCTTGCGACTGCGAAGAGTATCAGGCATCAGTCAATTTTCATCATTTTGGCACATTTTGACTTGATTTCTTCCATTTCTTCTCCAAATCACATTACACTTGAAAATTGCCAATAAACCTTAGAAAATGTCCTAGTTTTATACCAAAATTATGCAAAAATTTAAATATAAAGAAGAGATAAGTTGGTAAAATACCCACTTATCAAACCCCCAAACTTAAACTATTGCTTGTCCTCAAGCAATTCAAAAACTAAGAACATCCTTCAATCAAATCATTATTTACGCTCAATGGCAAACCAAATATCATTCCAAGTCAAAAAGGGCCACTTTAAGCACAATCTAGTAACTTTGGTTGGTACCAACAATTAATCTGAGGCATATGAATCACCAACTTTTCACACATTTTATTTCCAATCAAGTGCTCAAACACTATATTAATCAAAGTAGCAACCATGTCATGAAACTAAAGATTCAAAATTGTCCTCTCTATCACATTTGTTTTCCCTCGCTCATTCCTCCCAATTGAAAATGGGATTAAATTCACAACTCAAATCTCATGTGCCCTCACACTTAAGAGAGAATCCCAAACTCACAAATTTCAATTCAAGACATCAATGGGATGACAAAAGGAAAGAATCAACTCTCTCTCTCTCAAAGATATTCAAATGCACACAAGTAATACTATAGGCTTGTCCTTTATGCATTTCTCCACTAATATAGACATACTTGGTTCAAAATCAATTAGGACTTAAAGGGTTGTAGTTTAGGCTTTTAGTTAAGGTAGGGCACAATTTGGTAAGAGTGACTCAAAACTTCCCTAAGCACTACACTTTTTTCAACAATCAAAGTCCACTTCCTTCAAGAATTTTTCCACCCTTTCTTCTCTTTTCTTTTTTGTATCACCTAGTCTTCCATTTATTCATACTTTCTCTTTTTTTTTATAACACTTTTCACTTTTTGAGAAGCCTCCATATCATAACATTTCCAACCTCCACCCCCAAACTTAGGCTTTTAGCATATATTCATACTTTAAATTACTTAGGGAGGTACGGTACCACAAGAGTAGCTTGTAACATGGTTGCCAAAGAAAAAGTTAGAAGGCTCAAAAGGGTTTACTAGGGAAAATATGCACGGGTAGGAAATTTAGGCACAATAATGGTTCAAGGAAGGCCTAATGTCATTTTTCAAGCCAAGTTAGTCTAGGATTTCACCTTGAAGCACATTCCGGGCAAGTTCTAGACTACAGATGATGCAAAAGAATTTAACAATTAAAGCTCACCACACATGGCACATGAAAACTCAAGTGAAATGCAAATCCAAAATCCAATTGAAACTAATGAATGTCAAGGAAATATCCAATTGAAACCAATGAATGTCAAGGAAATCACATATATCCTAAGAAGCTATTTAGTGAATCAAAGAGCCAAAACTAGAATCTAAAAGTCACAAAAAGG
This sequence comes from Nicotiana tabacum, assembly GCF_000715075.1. NCBI lineage: Eukaryota > Viridiplantae > Streptophyta > Magnoliopsida > Solanales > Solanaceae > Nicotiana > Nicotiana tabacum. Next base: position 20,584,885 of record NC_134085.1, read on the forward strand.
AACCTTACTTTAATAATTCAATCTCATCATATGCCAAATTTTAAATTATATTGGTACCAAACAAGTCACACGTTGGCTTGTGGGCACAAAATTACCCCCCCAAAACCAATTTATTCACGACTAGCTACTAAACTAACTACTAAAAAAAATTTACTTTCTAAAAAAACTAAAGATTAATCCCTTAAGAATGTTGTCATACCATCCATCATAGGAAAATGTCACCCAGTTCAACACAAAGAAATTCCTTGGAAAAGAACCGCGGTAGAAAGAAAAACCAATGAGTTACCTTAATACTACTAAAACAAATTTGACCAAATATTTAAACACAAAATAAAAAAATAATAAAAATAGAAACTAACAAGGAATTACTAATAAACGAATAATGTTTACCAATCTACACAAGTTCACAACCACCCAAAAACAACAACTTCATGTTCCACAAAACAAAAACTACACGTTCCATACATATTCATCATATAGGAGCCACTCCCAACCGAGAGTATTGCATTGTCCCCAATGCAACTATACAAGACAAGTCAAAATGAAAGAGGTGCTCCCGGAATGGCATCACTCATCACTGGAGGTACTGGGGGTTGCAAGCTCAAAGTCATCATCCTCAGCCTCGTCCGGTCCACATAACTTCCGCAAAGTGTTCTTGATCTTTGTAAGGAACTTGATTTTCTTCTTTTCATGTTCCCTTTGCTTCCGCTGCCTCCTTTCAATTTTCCCCAGCTTGGCTTTGATGGCTTGTTGCTCCTTAGCAAGGTCGGATAAAGTCGGAACCTTTCCTGGGCCAACTGGACTGTAGAGGTGCCCTCTCTGGATGGTCCAGAAGAAAGACCAGCCACAAGCTGGCGTACCTGTGTATCCATGCCATAAACCTGCCTAGAGATATACCTGAGCGTAAGAGGTCCCTGCTCAACTGGTGTGATAGCTTTGGAAGTCCCAGTGGCATCTGCAGAAGTGTCGGGTATCTCCGTGATGTTGTCCATGAACTGGCCAAAGGTGGGAGATGCTACATCAATCTTCCTTTTCTTCTGTGCAGGTGTTATTCCCTTTCTCAGTAGTGGGTGGATGAGCTTCTCCGGGTTCTTTTCCTTTTCTGTAGGCTTGGGCACCATGCCTACATCATAGCATAATTGGGTGATCAGGGATGGGAAGAATAAGCTCTTGGTCCGTTCTGCTACCACCTCTGCTATCTCATCGGCAATGAGTTGCCCTATGTTCACCGGTATACCCTCCATGATAGCACATATCACTCTTGCCTTCTCAAGTGTCACCTCTGTCTCATTTTTTGAAGGCATGATGCGAGCACAGATAATGGAGAGACAACCCTTGGCCTCCGCAGTGAATTCTGAAGACTCGAACCTGGAGTGATTCTTTATCCAGTTTGGCACCTTTTCACCATGCAAATGAGTGATAAACCACTGGGTACCCATCTCCTAAGCTCGATCCATGTACATCTGATTGTTAGCATTGTTGAGACTGTACTGCGAATTGATCAACTCTGGACTAAAACGGACTTCTTTGCCTCTAACAGTAGCCACCAACTCATTATTGAAGTCCATCTCTACAACATTCACACAAAATTCTCTAACGACTTCATGGTCGGCTGGCCTGGGCTCTTTTGCAAAGCAAACCCATCCACTTGTGATTAATCTCCCATGGAACTCGGGCCATCAATTTTCAAGGTCGGTCAGGAGGATGCCTCTTTCCCTAATCATGCTTTTGGAGAGTTTCTTGTCATAGAGTTGAGAGCACTTAAGAGATGAGAATGTGTCCGCATCAAAATAATCCTCTGCGGAAGCTTGTTCGGCATATTATTGAACATTTTCATTTGTTGTCGGATCCATTTTAGAGCTCAAAGTGCCTACAAAAAGAGTATACATGTCAAACAACCATATGGGCACTTAAAGCATTGCATTTAGAGATAATTAGGCCAAAGAAATAGGATAGAAAGCTTTTGGAACAGAATTGGTGAACACGCTATTTTTCTACCTGGGCAGCAGTGCATTGCGATCGTAGAACAGATCACGCGATCGCGAAGAAGAAAGTTTTACAAAGCTACGCGATCGCGATGTATAATTTTTGGCACTCAACAGATTCAGACCTACGCGATTTTGGAATGAGTCATCGCGATCGCAAGGGTCTTCTTTTTCACCCAGAAAGAGTTCGTTTAGGCATTTCAGTGAACAGGTTGTGTCCCCCAATTTTCTCAGCAAGTAAACACCATCAACACAAGGATTTTACCCAATTTCACAAAGAAACTCTCTTTCTCTCAACCAATCTCTCACAACAAGCAAGCACACAAAGAAACCCACAATGTATTTGACAAAGTAAAAAGAAATACAAACCCTAAAATTCAAAAATGGGGCTGCCCTTCCACTAATTTACCATAATGAGTTGAAGAAAACTGAGCATTAAGGGAGAGATTGACATACCTTGAGGATAATAAGGGAGTGATGTAGTGTAATTGAAGCAAGGTTGGTTTGGGAACTATTTTAGGGGAGCAGGGAGTTTTGTTCCTTGTTTGGAAGAAAATTGGCGTGAGTATTACCTTCAGTGGTTTTGAACTCACAAAATTACCAGTAATCGCGTTCGCATGGAAAACATTGCGTTCGCGTAGCACAAATCTACCAAAGGGTTGCGACCGCGTCAACATTACCACGATCGCGTAGAGTAAGATTGTTCTTATTCTATGCGAACGCGTACCAGTTCCTGCGATCGCGATACTTTGCATTTTTCTGCAGCTACTGGTTTGTTGCTGCCCGGTCACCCTGACCTACTCAAATCAACTCAAAAAATTATGAAACTTGGCAGATTGGTTAGTAAAAATATTCTAAGCTATTCTAAAAAAGAAAATTTCAAAAATGACTAAAAAGAATTTTGTAATACGATGGGTTGCCTCTCACCAAGTGCCGCATTTAACGTCGTGGCACGACGCAACTCAATTTTACCACTTTTCACGCCACTTGGACGATATGAACCGGGCACCTAGCTTGGAGTCAAGCTTGTGACCACGAGCGATGGGGGGTGGTAGGTTGATGATCAAGCCAAGCTTTAAATTCTTCATTTTCCACTTCTTGACTCTCATGTGAGGAATGTCATTTTGCTTTCTTGTTCCCTCAAATTGTAAGATGTATGGTTGTTGCCTTTCCTCCTCGCAATCTCTCATTGACTCGTGTAGTTCAATTCCCATATCACCACACAATTCCGATGTTGAAAAATGCTTGGAATGTGACTTCAAACCTCCAACTTGCAATTTTTCGGATTTTGATATCCTATTCTTCCCCCGGACTAGAATCAATCTCAACCAAATTTGCATTTACACCGGTTGACTCTAATTCCATATTTTTCATGGCATCACTAAGAATTATGGAGTCAGTTGGCGGAAGTACAATTCTTGATTCATCGAAGTAAAGATCACTTTCTTCCTCGGAATTGGACTCTTCTTGGCTTCCTTCCACACTCTCAAGTTGGTGGGCATAGTGAGCCTCAATCAATATTTTTATTTGATCTTTCAAAGTACGGATATGTTAATCATTATGAGCCAAGCCTTGTTTCAAGTCCTCGAGTACAAATTGTGCTTCTCTTCATTTTCAAGAATGGTCTCCAGCATGAGCAATACCTTCCCATTTTGAGCAATACCAAAGCACTTACGCTTATTTCTCAAACAACCTAAATTACGCCAAATTGTTCCCCGACAATGGTGCCAATTTTGGTGATGTCCAAATCCACTACTAAAAAGTAAATGGACATGGTCGCATGCAATATAATTTACCAAACTATGAGTTGGGGTCGAATCCCACAGAGAACAATATGTAGGCGATTAGGAATGTAAGAGAATTATCACTTATCGCGCAATGCCAAACACTTAGAATTAGTTTTTGGAAAATATTTATATCTAAATACGGAAATGTAAACTAACCTAGAAAGCAAGTAAAATGATCAATGGCTACAAGGATGAATGCATCGGGAATTATACTCAAGTAACGATCCAATGTATTTTATGATTTTACAAATGAGCGAGTTTATGTTAATTAGCCATGAGTAATAATTCTTATTTAGCTTCTTCCGAAGACTAACAAGACTTCCTAATTGAATTATCCCTAAGACAATTAATAGATTAAACACTCACAGGTATGGCTACAAGTAGTTCAATCCTATCCATAGGTAGAATCTGTAAAATCAGAGTTAACACCACAAGTTCTTGTTAATTAATCTTTTCCAATCCCAAATTATCTTTTCCAAAATTAATTCGGAGTTAATGGGTGAGTCCTAGGGTTAGCTAATCCCTTTGGAAACATTAAAAAATAAGAATAATTAAAGAAACAATAACTTACTTCATAAAAGGATAAAAATCATTCAATACATAAGCACAACGAAGTATTTAATCCACACTTTAAATATGAATACTTCCATAAATAAGATTCAAGTGTTGGAAATAAATACTACACACTTAAATATTCAATAAAAAGCAAGGAAATGAAGAAATAAACATAAATGGGTAAGAAAATCTTAACCACAAGCTTCAAATCTTCAAGACCCAAGTGTGTGTACAATACCCTAGCTTCAAGGCTTGTTCTCTCTAGCCCTAAGAACTGAAAATTAAGCCAAAGATCCTCTACATCGAGCCTAATCAGGTATTAAATGGTTTGGGGATCAAAAATATGAAATTCCATTTCTGCCCAGATTTAATGCACCACAATCGCGTGAAATTGATTGCGATCGTGTAGAGTCAGATTCAGAACATCTGCGATCGCAGACCCACCTTTGCGGTCACGTAGAGCATTCCCAGGGCTGTAACCAATTCTTTCAACGTGATCACACAAATAGCTTCACGATCGTTATTATTATTTTTTCCAGCCTTATGCGATCGCGTTCCAATCCTTGCGATCGCGAAGAGTATCAGGCATTAGTCAATTTTCATCATTTTGGCATATTTTGACTTGATTTCTTCCATTTCTTCTACAAATCACATGACACCTGAAAATTTCCAATAAACCTCAGGAAATGTCCTAGTTTCCTACCAAAATTATGCAAAAGTTTAAATATTAAGAGGAGATAAGTTGATAAAATACCCACTTATCAGGAACCCCTAATAAATTTAATATTTTAATATTTATTTTTGCTGCTTTGAAACATTAACAGGCAAACTCACCCATCAGAACTTTGGAAGAACTTAATGTTACTGAGGTTGCGTCAACTCCATATTTTCCATCAATCTCAGAGACAGGATCATTGCTTTTCTTCCACCACCCGCTTTCTTTAGAGCTAGAGCTGTTTGTAAAAGATTTTATGCCCTTCTCTATTCTAGCACTTTTCTTGAATTGTACCTCCAAGTTTATCCTCAATGCCATTGGTTCATTTTCTTCAGGCAAAAAATACCAAGAAACAATATTTTTTCAGGAACAGTAGTAATGTTTCTGGAACCTCTGATAATAGAGTTGAAGGTTACTTCTTTGGTCCTGATAATCTTTGGTAATATAATGGGAAGGAAAAGAAAATTGCTAGCTAGACTTCAAGGCATCCAAAATTTCAATAGTTATTCTACCAGCTTTTTCCTTCACAAACTAGAAATAGACCTCAAGAATAATTTCAATGATATTCTTAAAATTGAAGAGGACTATTGGAAACTTAGGTCCAGAACCTTGTGTTTTAATGACAGTGACACAAATATAAAATTCTTTCATGTCTCAGCCACTAATAGAAAAAGAAGAAACAAGATTAACTTCTTTAAAGATGAGGCTGGTAATTGGATTAATATCATAGCCAGATCATGTCCCATGTTCACAACTACTTTACCTCTACCTTTGCCTCCTCTCACCGACAATCTAGTGGGTCCAACCCTCTAATTCACTATTATAGTGGTAATAACATTAATTTAACCTTGATATCCCCCTAACATATTCTGTGATTAAAAGAGCTATTTTCTCGTTCAAACCCTTTAAATCTTCGGGTCCGGATGTATTGCATCCTTTTTTCTTCCAGAAATATTGGCATTTTATAGGTCAATCAGTTTTCAAGCTCTGTCATGACATTTTTCATAACCACGAAATCCCTTTTGAAATTAACAAAACCTTTCTCTGCCTTATTCTTAAAATCTATAATGCCAACAACATTTAAAATTTCAGGCCTATTGATTTATGCAATACAATCTATAAAATTATTACTAAGATTCTTGCAAACCGACTTAAACCATTCCTTGATCTACTGATCAGTCCATATCAAGCTAGTTTTATAAAAAATAGAAGGGCATCTGATAATGCCATCATCATTCAGGAGTTGGTCTCTAAGTTCACCAAGTTAAAAGGAAAGCAGGGCCACATAATTTTAACAATTGATCTAGAAAAAATATTTGATCGTTTAGAATGGTCTTTCGTTTGTCACACCCTTGACTACTTTAAATTCCATCCTAAATTCTCTAAATTATTACTGAGTTGTATCTCTACTAGTAGTATTGTAATTTTAGTAAATGTCTTTGTCACAAATTATTTTGCACCAAGTAGAGGAATAAAACAAGGGGACCCTATTTCCTCCTATATATTTATTCTCTGCCTGGAAATGCTCACTAGATACATTGAACACCAAGTGGATACTAGGAATTGGGATCCCATATCCTTAGATAGTAGATGTCCAAAAATCTCTCATCTATTATTTGTAGATGATCTTACTCTAATGGCCAGAGCAAATGATAAATCATGCCAAGCCATCAAACATGGCTTAGAACAATTTTGTTCCCTTTCAGGCCAAAGTATCAATAATACTAAGTGAAAAATACTCTTCTCCCAAAATTGTAATCCTATTCTTATTAGAGATATTACCACTATGTTAGGAATAAAAAAATACTAACTTTGGCACCTACCTAGGTTTTTCTATCTTAAACCATAGCCCAAGACCTAGAGACTTTCAATTCCTTATTGATAAGATGAGAACCAAACTTGCCTCTTTGAAATTGAAATTCCTTAATCTTGCAAGAAGAACAACCCTTGCAACATCTCGCCTAAACTCAATTCCTAACCACTACATGTAATACACTCTTTTTCCTAAACAAACCCTAAAAGAGATTGACAAAGTCCAAAGAGATTTATATGGGGTAGCTCAACTGATAAAAAGAAAATTCATCTAGTCAACTGGCCTACCCTTTGCCAACCTAAACACACTAGTGGCTTAGGCATCCATAATGCTCTAAATAAAAATCTGTGTACTCTAGCCAGCCTAAGCTGGAGACTCCTTACAAGTGCCACCATCCCTTAGGCCAAACTGATCATCTCCTATTTTTGTACTGCATCCTCAGTAAATAGGTCATCCTTCGTTTGGAAAAGCATTTGCAAAGGGTGGAAAATTTGCTCAAAAGGTATCATATGGTCCCCAAACCTCCATTCAAACCTTAATATCTGAGAAGCAAATTGGATCCCCAAATTTGGCAACATAAGAAATCATGTCATAGGTCCACCATCCCCTAAAGATACTTCTATAAAAATCAAAGATATTTTTGATGGTTGCAATTGGAATCTAGACAGCCTTTCCTTCTCTCTACCTCCAGACCTTCTAACAAATATGACCAAAATAAAAATCTGTCTCAAGGGTCCCCCAAATGATCTTCCTATTTTGGTCTCTCACCAATAAGGGGGTGTTCACTAATTGGTCATGTTATACGCTTCTAGAGTTTCCTAACTGAACTGACTTAGAATATGGCTGGATTTGGAATCTAGACTACTCAAACAAAATCAATTTTTTCCTATGGCAATGCTTTCATGATCGAATCCCTTGCAGGAAATACCTTTCACATATTGGTCTAAATATTGAACCCTTCTATCCCATCTGTAAAAGTCAAAAAGAGGAATCCATCAAGCACTTTTTCCTAGAATGCAAAGCCGTCAACCAATTTTGGGCTAGCCTCCGTTTGCAACACCACAACTACCAAAATGGTAAACACTGGATTATACAAATTTGTGACCTTAACCATCCACTACAAAAAACGGTTTTAGATTGGAAATCTTATTTTCCTTTTATAATTTGGAACATTTGGATTAATACGAACAACAATAACCATAACAATACTTCCAACCCTATTAATGATTCCCTTATCATGCAGAGGGCTTTGGAATTCAAACTTCTCATAGGGAAAATTCCTATGCACTCTCCCAAATTATTCATTAAAATCATTTGGCATAAACATCCAAATGGTTGTTTTAAACTAAATGTTGATGCCAGCTTCACAAACTATAACCAACATTGTGGCTTAGGCGGTGTTTTCAGAAATTCTAATGGCAATTAGGTTGTTGGATTTACAAAATTTTCTCATGGTAATGGTTCACTAGCAGTTGAATTAAAAGCCCTAAGAGAGGGACTCAAAACAACAAAGGAATGGAAACTCTTCCCACTTGAAATAGAGACGGACTTCTCAGAGGTAATCCAGGCGATACATGATGGTAACAAATTATTTAACAAGGTTGTTAATAATTGCAGGTGGTTAATGCACCAACAGAAGGTTATCCTCCAGCACGCCTTCAGGCAGGGGAATGAGGTTGCTCATCAACTAGCCAAAAAATGCCTGGACATGAACAATCAAGTTTTGGGAATAGCTGGAAGAAGAAATGCCCAGAAAACAAGAAAATTCTTTTTTGTTGAACATACGAGTGATGTAATAGATTTTGTGGATAGTGAAAGACTTGATATTATTACTAATGAAAAACTCCTATCTTTTGGTCTTTGCAAACTGTTAGCAAGCTTAGGTAACCAGTGTGTCCTTCGTGACACATCGTATGATAAACATGTACTAGGCATTCCTTAGTAATTAATATATATTTCCTGTTTGCTCAAAAAAAAGAATCGTGTTTGTTATAAAAGAATTAAACTGGGCCAAAATCTTCAATTTTGGATTGGTACTCTTTGAACCCGTTTCCACTCTCTTTCGTTTTCTTCCTCCTCAATACTCTCCTCTTATTCTCACCTAATTCCTTTTTTCATGTGCTTGAATTTCATTAATGAAGTTACAAATTACATTTTTTGATTCGTTATACTGCCTGTGTGATATCACTTGTATCTTGAATTTGCAGAGTAATAAAATTCTTGTTGATCACTATTTCATTGAATTTACTTTAAGCAAATATCATTTATAGTCACTCAGGCCAAACGTACAACATGCAGTAGCCCAAAATTACAATACACATTTTAAAGCCCAAAAGTAATTCTAGTGACTAGCCCAAAAGTACCGAGCCTTAGATCTGCAAAGACCGATCGCAGAAAAGAGAGGCGACCATGCCATGGCTGCAAAATCACCAATTGCATCCAAAGAAAAAATGTTTCAATTGCCGGCCGTTCATAGATGAGTTTACTTAATCTTTAAGTCACCGGTTCGAATCCGGTAGGTCAGATTTTGCTTTTTCTTTTCTTTTTTTTTCGAAAGTGAATGTGGAATTATGTTCTGTGTTGTGATGCAAACAAGCAAACCCATGTATACGGTGGATAGAAAACGACATCAGAAAGGGGGAATCATCTTTTAAGTGGAAACTACTCAAAAATCAAAATATAAATCCTTAATATTAGGTTTTATCATGTTTTGCTCAAGGAAGTCAAGGACAACAAGACCCCTGTAGCGCCCCCTTTTTCCTTCCGCAAAAACCGGGTTTATGACATTTTCGCTATGGGACAACTCTTTCATTTTGGGAAAGGGGTTTTGCAATTTTGAAGAGTCACCATCTAATGATTTTTAAGGTGTGTTAGGGCCCCTATAGGGTTCATTTGGTAACCAGAGATAGGTAAGGGCTTGAAATTATCCTAAGGGGAAGGTGTTAGGCACCCCTCAAGATCCACTAGTGTGGTTCCCAGCCAGACAATTTTTGTGAATTTGTGCAATTAGCAAGTAGACAAGTAGGGCTAAAATAGTAGGTGATTTGAGTTTAAATACACAAGTGTTTGAAAATAATTAGTGAAAGGCGAAATTTTGAAAATGATTACAATCTAAAGCATGCTTATGAATGTAAAGGGGGTGTCATAGGTTTGTTTGTAATATGGATCACATCAATTCAATGCCCAGTATAACACTCCTCAAAAGAGGGTCTACACGTGGTATTAGCGTACCGATCATCATATCCATATCTACCCTTTCCCGCCCGTGAAGGTAATTAAAGCGAAGGTTGGTCTCGGCCCCTATTACATGCTGTTACCCATCTCTTCCTATTAGTCCCGAAGGAATTTAGGACTCCTATCGTACGAGAAGGAGGTTCTAGGCAGACCTTCAGGTTTAAAGGCATAATACTAAGGCGACATACAAAACAAGTAGGATAGCATTTAAAGGGGAAAACACAGAAACAAGTAGAAGGCTCATATATACCTCCACAAATAATGCACATAGATAGCATGACTCAAACACAATTAAGGTCCATATTTGAATGCTTAAAGCATGGTATCTAAGTGATAACAGCAGAACCAGATTTATTATATGACTCAGAAAAGAAGTCTGAATCAGGTTTGCCTACTGATTTTAACAGTTGATAATTAAGCAAAGGCGGTACTAATTTTATTTAAGTTATTACCTAAGGCTTGCCTAGGCTTAAAGCAATATGCAGTTATTTAGGATTATTAAAAGACAGTTTGGAAATTATTTTACCCTAAGAGCATGTTGTTCTAGTTGATATGAATGCAGGGATTATTACCAATATTTTAAACGGGATAATCAAGTGTGAAGTTGTTTTTGCCTCTTTTATGATCAGTAGTTTACACCAAGAGTGAATGCAGGAATGAATAAGATCCTAAGACATGGTATCTAAGATGTATGTATAAAACTCATGATGTAGAATTCCTAGAGCAGGATTTCTAAATGCATATGGCATGATTACAGAATTTTCTAAGAGCGGGATTTCTAAATGCACGTGGCAGCGTAGAACATAATAGTAAAGTGCTAATTATTAGCAGATCTTAACAGATGATTTTGTAAAGGTGCACATGCTGAAACAATAAACATGAGACCTAAGGGCATGATTTCTAATGCATGTATGAACCCTAAGCATGGTTTATATTGCGCAATTAGGAACAGAAACCTACTAACATGTTTTCTACCCTTAACAACTATAGCATGCATATTTACCCCATCACTTTTTACTAGCCACCCCAATACTTGTTTGCAACAAATTATTACAGGACAACATGAAATGAATTACATAAGTAGAAATGAAAAATAATAAGTTATACTATAGGAAGCCTGATTAGGACTTCCTTTCTGAGTTATGTAATAAACCACATCAATTGCCAATATTGTTCCATAGCCTTTCTCATATCCGGGTGTGTCAGAGTTTCCTACGGACCTTAAAGGATCCCAGGAAGTTCTCACACCCAGATTGTATAACCAAGATAGAGTAAGTGCAGTGTGGAAAGGCCAGCTTTTAGGTGTCCAAGTTCAGAGGGAGCTCAAGGGTCCCAAAGCAAGGTTTACACAATAGGGGCAGAACCTAGTGGTCTAAGAGTATATGTGAGAGTGCTCGACATAGATTTAAAGGAGTTGAGTTGGAGAACAGTTTTGAAAAAGATTAGTTTGAAATAAGTTTGCAATAACAACAGAAGAGTTGCTTAGGGAAAACATTTTTGAATAGGGGAAGGGGATAGGAGCAACAACAGCTTGGAACCAGCCAACACACACATAGAACAAGTTCAAAGAATAGTACATTCCAAAAGTTACATATAGGGAAGTAGTGGTTGGGGACATAGAGGACCCAAATCAGAAACACATAATCATGGCTGAGAAGAGATGCACATAGACCAGCAAATACAAGGAGTAAGTTGGGGCTGATTGGTCTTCATAACACAAACAACTACTTCAAGGTAATCATGTTCGAAATTATAATATTAATAAGACATGGGACATGGTATGGGAGTAGTCAAACAGGGGGTCTATTACACATAATTAGTCATGACTTAGCATTAACCAGGTACATTGGGGGACATACTAGTTGAGGGACCTAAATAGGAACTCATATAGACATGCTCATTACATTTGAACAAGAGAGGGCAGAACTTAAACATGCTGAGTAAAGCAGTGAATAAGAAGTGCAATTTAACAACATGATTCATTAAGTTAACGCAGAAAGAGACATGGAATGAGAAAAAATGGAGCACATAGAGTTGAGTTTCAAAATTGAACTAGGAACATACCAATTAGTGAAGCAAAGTGCATAAAAGTAAAGCAATTAGAGTCCCAATGTCTAGCCTTGGCTTTCAGCTGGCTAGACAAAGTAGTAGCACAAGTAGTAGATAAAGAAGAGAGAGTTTGAGTGTGTATGTGTGTGTTCTGAACTAATTGTTCGTGTCCTGAATTGAGAGTAGAGGAGAGTATATTGTGATGACCCGGTCGGTTGTCTTAAGAATTAACGCCCCAATCCCCTATTAACTACTTTCCCCAAGTTTATTTCTACTATTTTGATTTGCCAAGATGTTCAGTTTTGAGTTTCGGATGATTTTGGGACACTTAGTCCCTAAATGAGAGCTTAAGTGTTGGAAAGTTAGCCGTAGTAGGACTAGTGTGAAGACATCCTCGGAATGGAAATCTGATGCCTCGGTTAGCTCCATTGGGTGATTTTGGGGTTAGGAGGGTGTTCGGATTGTATTTTGCAGGTCCGTAGCTAATTTAGGATTGAAATACCAAAAGTTGAATTTTTGTAGTTTGTTCGATAGTGAGATTTTGATCCGAGGGTACAGAATGGAATTCCGGAAGTTGATGTAGCTCCGTAGTGTTTAATGTGATGTGTGTGCAAAATTTCAGGTCATTGGATGAGGTTTGATAGAGTTTTTGATCGAATGTGTGTTTTTAGAGTTTTTGGAATTCTTAAGCTTGAATATGATGAAAAATACTCCCTCCGTTTCAATTTAGGTGAACCCATTTGACTGGGCAAGGAGTTTAAGAAAAGAGAGAAGACTTTTGATCTTGTGGTGTAAAACGAGGCACATATATTTTGTGTGGCTATAAATCATTGTGTAAAGGTAAATTGTTTCCAAATAAGGAAAGGGGTCATTCTTTTTGGCACGGACTAAAAAGGAAATAGGTTCACATAAATTGAAACGGAGGGAGTATGTGTTTTGATGTTGATTTGAGCATTCTTAAGGTTGGAACAAGTTTTAATGATGTTTTAAGATTGGTTGGCAGGTTTTGTTGAGGTCCCGGGGGCCTCGGGTGTGTTTCGGATGATCAACGGACCATTTTTTGGACTTGGAAAACATTAGATTTTTGTTGGTATATGTTGCAAACTTTTCCTCTTTGCGATCACGTGGGGAGGTTCGCGATCGTGATGGCTTAGGCAAGGCAGAGGGAAATTTTTTCTTCACATTCGCATGGAGAGGAATGCGAATGCATAGCTTTGGGGCAGTGCTGAATCGCGAATGTGTGGACTAGGCCGCATTCGCGTAGAAGAAATGAAACGGCAGTGGTTTTTAAATGTTTCTCTACATGGTCACGTGAAGCCAACCACGATCGGGTAAGTCTGAGGGAGCTAAACATCGCGTTTGCAAATGAAGTTCGGCGTTCGCGTAGGTTAAATCTGAGGCGCGTAGGTTTTGGTCTCCCGCGATCGCGATTAAGGGGATCCCTAGGCAGATTTTAAAATCCAAAATCAAGGGTTTGAACCATAATACATATTTTGGACTTTGGAGCTCGGGAGGTTGCAATTTTTGAAGAGATTTTCACCTGGGCGATTTGGGTAAGTGATTCTTACTCGGTTTAGACTAATTTCCATGAATCTACACTTAAAATCCATCCTTTAATTTTGAAATTTTGGTGGAAATTGGGGAAAAAGTTCTTAGACGAAGAAATTGACTTCTGATTGGGGATTTGACATTGGATTGGGATAATTTTGATATGGTTAGACTCGTGAGAGTGTGAGGATTCTGAAAATATAAATTTTACCCTAATCCGAGACGTGGGCCCGAGGGGCGTTTTGGTCATTTTACCTAATTTTGTGTACTAGCTTAGAAATTAATTGTAGAATCAGTTACTTGAAGTGTTATTTACATTATGAAATTGAATTGAATAGATTTGAGCCATTTGGAGTCGAGTACTCGTGTCAAGAGCGTGGTTTCGGGCTAATTTGAGCCGGTTCGAGGTAAGTGGCTTGCCTAATCTTGTGTGGGGGACCTTCCCCTTAGGATATGATATATTTGATAATTGAAATGTCTTGTACGTGAGGTGATGAGTGCGTACTTGAGCTAATTGTTGAAAATCCGGTTTTTCTTTAAGTATTTGAATTGAGTTCCTTTCTCCTGTTTTATTCTACTTGTGAATTTAGCCTGTTATTAGTTTAGAAAAGTATGTTTAGTTTACTTAATTGCCTGTTTGCTTAAACTGCCTTAATTGCATTACGTGAAGCATCTTAGGCTTGAATTATATGTTTCCTTAGTATGAAATTTAGCATTTATTTTAGTATTCTTGTGTTGCTGTTGTGTGTTTTTAATTTGGGACTACGATACGGCATCCCGGTAGATCCCCTGTAAGTATTTATGATTTGGACTATGGTGCGGGATACCAAGAGATCCCTGGCATGTATATTGAGGATACCAAGAGATCCCTTGTATACATAGAGGATACCAAGAGATCCTCGGGATACCAAGAGATCCTCGGTTATCATCCTTGTTATGAGTGGTATTTCCTTATGGTTTGTCTTATCTCTGTTTCCGTTATTGTACTCTTATTATCCTGTATAGATTATCACTGTAGATTCTCAATTGTACGGTTTATCTTATCCAGTCATCTTTATATTTATTTAATCTCAGAAGGGCCTTGACCTTCCTTGTCACTACCTGATCGAGGTTAGGCTTGGCACTTACTGAGTACGTTGTGGTGTACTCATGCCCTTTCTGAGCATGTTTTTCATGTGTTAATACAGGTACCTCTGCTCAGACTCCCTATCCTTGAGGCGAGGCGCTCTGTAGAGACTTAGAGGTATATCTGCCGCGTCCGTAGACCGAGGAGTCCCTTTCTATTCTTGCTTTTTAGTACTTAGCCCTTTTGTATTTTCTATTCTATTTAGACATTCCAGAGTTAGAGCTATGTAGTACTTCTTAGCTTGTGATTCGTGGGTTTTCGGGTCTTGGATTTATGTATTGGTATTGAGAGTTAAACATGGTGTATGCCGAGCGGCACATTTAAACACTGTTATTACTTTATTTCTATTTTAAATAGTTTTACTTCCGCAAATTTTGGTTTTTCTTCTGCAATTTAAGCTTACCTAGTCATAGAGACTAGGTGTTGTCACGATGGTTCACGAAGGGCAAACAAGAGTCGTGACAAGTTGGTATCAGAGCTCTAGGTTCATAGGAGTCATGGATCACAAGCCGTTTTATTAGAGTCTCGCTGATCAGTACAGAGACATCTGTACTTATCTACGAGAAGCTATGTAACTATTAGGAAAATTTCCACTTCATTTGATTTCCTTGTCGTGCGATATTTTGACATCACAATTCTAAACTTCTATCTTCTATTCTATCACAGATGGTGAGGACACATGCTACCCGAGATGATCAGGCACCCTCGCCCTCTAGTGTAGTCGTTGGAGGCGGGGCCGGGGTAGAGGCCGAGGACAAGCACGTGGTGCAGCCAGAGCACCTGTGCGATTTGCATCCGAGGTACCACCAGCAGTTCCAGCCAGAGTCCAGGAACCTGACACACCTACTACTACTACTACTCCAACACTTCAGGAGACTCTGCTGCAGTTCATAAGCATGTATACCACCTTGGCTTAGGCAGGGTTGCTTTCCCTTATTGCAGCCATATCCCAGGATGGCGGAGGAGCATAGACTCCCGCCGCCTGCACTCCTGAGTAGCGAGTGCATGTTGATCAGGTCCCAGAGATTATTCCTATACCGCCTGCAGTGCTAGTTCAGCCCGAAGATAGGGCAGCTGCTTCAGATGATGAGCAATAGAGACTTGAGAGGTTCAAGAAGTATGATCCTCCGGTATTCAGTGTATTTGCATTGGGTAATGTCTTGAAATTTCTGGAGGAGTGCTACTGTATTCTTTATACCATGGGTATATCGGGATCGAGCGGGGTTTCCTTCACTACTTTCCAGCTTTGAGGAGTCGCTTATGAGTGGTGGTGCACCCATGAGTTAGACAGTCCAAACGAGGCTGCTTCACTGACTTGGACCCAATTTTCAGATCTGTTCCTTAGAGAGTTTATTCCTCAGAGCCTCAGGGATGCATGGCACGCAGAGTTTGAGCATTTGTGCTAGGGTGCTATGACTTTCTCAGAATATGCTGTCCATTACACTAGCTTGGACAAACATGCCCCAGTCTTGGTTTCTACTATTCGCGAGAGGGTTCGCCAGTTTATTGAGGGCCTTATTCCCAGCATCAGATCAAGCATGGCATGTGAGTTGGAGATGGATATTTCTTATCTGAAGGTGGTGAGCATTGCTAGGAGGATTGAGGGTGTGCATGCTATGGAGAGAGAGGAGAGGGAGGCCAAGAGGTCTCGAGAGTGAAGCCATTATTCTAATGCTCGTTCCCTAGCTGCAGGTCGTCATGGTAGGGGTTATATGAGTCGCCCTGTTCATTCAACTCTTCCAGCAGCCAGTAGTGCTCTAGCTCCTCCTAGGCCTCAGGAGCCTTATTATGCACCTCGGTTTTCCAGCGCGCCTCCTGCATGGGGTGCTTTCAGAGGTTAGTCTAGTAGACCTGGCTCAAGCCAGTCACAGCCACAATGTCTTCCTAGGGCTTGTTTCGAGTGTGGTGACACACACCATATGGTGAGGGATTTCCCTAGACTTGGGAGGAGTGCACCTCTACAGACTTCTCAGCCACAACATGCCCCGCAGAGTTCTTAGGCTATGGTTATAGCTCCAGTTGCTACCCCACCTGCTCAGCCAGCTAGAGGTGGAGGTTGGGAGGTAGAGATCGCCCTAGAGAGGGAGGTCAGGCCAGATACTAAGCCCTTCCTGCCCGTACCGAGGCTGTTGCCTCCAATTCTCTCATCACATGTAATATACTAGTTTGTCACATAGATGCATTGGTTCTATTCGATCCAGGCTCCACTTATTCTTATGTGTCTTTTCATTTTGCTCCGCATTTGGGTGTACCTCGGGATTCTTTGAGTTCCCCTGTTTATGTTTCTACTCATGTGGGAGATTCTCTTATTGTGGACCGCGTTTATCGGTCGTGTTTGGTTGATCTTAGTGGTTTTGAGACCAGAGACGATTTATTGTTACTCAGCATGGTTGATTTTGATATTATCTTGGGCATGGACTGGTTGTCGCTCCATTATGCTATTCTTGATTTCCACGCCTAAACTGTGACGCTGGATATGCCAAGTGTACTGTGTGTTGAGTGGAGGGGTACTTTAGATCACTCTCCCAGTAGAGTTATTTCTTTCCTTAAGGATTAACGTGTGGTGGAGAAGGGGTGTGATGCGTACTTAGCTTATGTGAGAGATGTCAGTATTGATACCTCTTCAGTTGATTCAGTCCCAGTAGTACGAGATTTTCCCGATGTGTTTCCAGCTGATCTCCCAGGCATGCCGCCTGATAGAGATATTAATTTTGGCATTGATCTATTGTCGGGAACTCAGCCCATTTCTATCCCTCCGCATCATATGGCTCCTCCTATGTTGAAGGAGTTGAAGGATCAGTTACAAGCATTGCTTGATAAGGGTTTTATTCATCCTAGTGTATCACCTTGGGGTGCTCCTATTGTTTTGTGAAGAAAAAGGATGGTTCTATGCGTTTGTGTATTGATTATCGCCAGCTAAACAAGGTTATAGTGAAGAACCAGTATCCTCTGCCTCGTATTGATGATTTGTTTGACCAACTTTAGGGTGCATGGGTGTTTTCTAAGATTGATTTGCGCTTAGGTTACCATCAGTTAAAGATTCGGGAGCCAGATATCCCGAAGATTGCTTTCAGGACTCGGTATGGTCATTACGAGTTTTTTGTCATGTCATTTGGGCTGACCAATTCCCCAGCAGCCTGTATGCATTTGATGCACAGTGTGTTTCGACCGTATCTTGACTCATTCCTCATTGTCTTTATTCATGATATTCTGGTGTATTCCCGGAGTTGGGAAGATCATGAGCAGCACCTGAGGACTGTGCTTCAGACTTTGAGAGGGAAGAAGTTATATGCTATGTTCTCAAAATGTGAGTTTTGGTTGGATCCAGTGGCGTTATTAGGCGATGTGGTATCGAGTGAGGGTATTCAGGTGGATCCGAATAAGATAGAGGTCGTGCAAAGTTGGCCCAAACCATTCTCAGCTACAAAGATCCGCAGTTTCCTTGGCTTGGCGGGCTACTACAATCGCTTTGTGGAGGGGTTTTCATCGATTGCAGCCCCTATGACCAGGTTGACCCAAAAGGGTGCTCCGTTTTAGTGGATGGAGGAGTGTGAGGCGAGCTTTCAGAAGCTCAAGACAACTTTGACTACAACCCCAAATTAGGTATTATCTTCAGGTTCGGGGTCTTATACGGTCTATTGTGATGCCTCGAGGAATAGCCTCGGAGCGGTGTTGATACAAGATGGTAGGGTGATTGCCCACGCAGCCAGACAGTTGAAGATACATGAGAAGAATTACCCTGTTCACGACCTTGAGTTAGCTGCCATTGTTCACACCCTCAAGATCTGGTGTCATTATTTATACGGGGTTCCCTGTGAGATTTAT
The DNA here is from genome assembly GCF_000715075.1 of Nicotiana tabacum. Lineage (NCBI taxonomy): Eukaryota > Viridiplantae > Streptophyta > Magnoliopsida > Solanales > Solanaceae > Nicotiana > Nicotiana tabacum. Next base: position 20,603,522 of record NC_134085.1, read on the forward strand.
ACTGACCATCGAAGTTTGCAGTATTTATTCAAGTAAAAGGATCTAAATTTGCGCTAGAGGAGGTGGTTGGAGTTGCTGAAGGATTATGACATCATTATTTTGTATCACTCGGGCAAGGCTAATAAGGTGGCCGATGCCTTGAGTCGTCGGGCAGAGAGTTTGGGGAGTTTAGCATATGTAGCAGCATTGGAAAGGCCTATGGCGATGGATGTTCAGGCCTTAGCCAGCTAGTTTGTTAAATTGGACCTTTCAGAGCCCAGTCGGGTTCTAGCTTGCGTGGTCTCTCGGTCTTCCTTATTTGATCGTATAAGGGAGCGGCAGTATGATGACCCTTATTTGCTTGTCCTCAAGGACAAGGTTCAACACGGTAATGCCAGAGATGTGACTATTGGTGATGATTGGGTATTGCGGATGCAGGGTCGGATTTGTGTGCCCAATGTTGACGGGTTGTGAGAGTTGATTCTAGAGAAGGCCGATAGTTTGCGATATTCCATCCATCCGGGTGCCGCGAAGATGTATTAGGATTTGTGGCAGCACTATTGGTGGTGGCAGATGAAAAAAGATATAGTTGGATTCGTAGCTCGGTGTCTCAACTGTCAGGAGGTGAAGTACAAGCACTAGAGACCCGGTGGGTTGCTTTAGCAGATAGAGATTCCGGAGTGGAAGTGGAAGCGGATCACCATGGACTTTGTAGTTGGGCTCCCATGGACTTTGAGGAAAGTTGATGCTATTTGGGTGATTGTGGATCGACTGACCAAGTCCGCTCATTTCATTCCTGTATATACTACTTATTCTTTGGAGCAGTTAATGGAGATTTATATCCGGGAGGTCGTTCGTCTGCATGGTATTCTAGTGTCCATCATTTTAGATAGAGCTACTCAGTTCATATCACGGTTCTGGAAGGACCGTTAAGCATGAGTTGGGTACTCGGGTAGAGTTGAGTATAACATTTCACCCTCAGACGGATGAACAGTATGAGCACACTATTTAGATTCTTGAGGATATGCTCATGTGTGTGTGATTGAGTTTGGAGGATCTTGGGATCAGTTGTTGCCATTGGCGGAGTTTGCTTACAACAATAGCTATCAGTCCAGTATTCAGATGGCACCGTATGAGGCTTTATATGGTAGGCGGTGTAGATCTTTGGTGGGTTGGTTTGAGCCGGGTGAGGCTAGACTATTGTGCACAGATTTGGTCCAAGATACTTTGGAGAAGGTTAAGGTGATTTAGGATAGACTCCGTACAGCCTAGTCCAGACAGAAGAGTTACGCATACCGGAAGGTTTCTAATGTATCCTATATGGTTGGAGAGCGGGTTCTGGTTCGGGTTTCACCTATGAAGGGGGTTATGAGATTTGGGAAAAAAAGGAAGTTGAGTCGGAGGTTTATTGGCCCTTTTGAGATATTGAGGCGTGTTGGGGAGGTTGCTTATGAGCTTGCCTTACCTCCTAGCTTGGCAGGAGTTTATCCGGTATTTCATGTTTCGATGCTCCGGAGGTATCACGGTGATCCATCGCACGTGTTGGAATTCAATTCAGTGCTGTTGGACAAGGATCTATCTTATGTTGAGGAACCAGTGGATTGGACAGGCAGGTTAGGAAGATGAGGTCAAAGAACATCGGGTCGGAAAAGGTTCAGTAGCGGAGTCAGCCGTTTGAGGAGGCGACCTGGGAGACCAAGCAGGATATGCGCAGTCGTTACCCTCATCTTTTCACTACTTCAGGTATATCTCTATGCTGGTTCGAGGACGAATGAATGTTTAAGTGTAGGAGGATGTGACGACCCGGCCGGTTGTCTTAAGAATTAATGCCCCGGTCCCCTATTAACTTCTTTTCCCAAGTTTATTTCTGCTATTTTGATTTGCCGGGATGTTCGGTTTTGAATTTCAGAGGGTTTTGGAAAACATAGTCCCTATATGAGAGCTTAAGTGCTGGAAAGTTGGCCATAGTCGGAAAAGTGTGAAGACGGCCTCGGAATGGAAATCTGATGGTTCCTTTAGCTCCGTTGGGAGATTTCGGGGTTAGTAGCGTGTTTGGACTGTGTTTTGGAGGTCTGTAGCTAATTTAGACTTGAAATGCCGAAAGTTGAATTTTTGAAGTTTCTGGTTCGATAGGGAGATTTTTGATCCGAGGGTTAGAATGGAATTCTGGATATTGGAGTAGCTCCATATTGTTTAATGTGACGTGTGCACAATTTCAGGTCATTCAGACGAGGTTTGATAGACCTTTTGATCGATAGTGTGTTTTTAGAGTTTTTGGAATTTTTAAGCTTGAATCCGATGAAAAATAGGTGTTTTGATGTTGTTTTGAGCGTTCCGAAGGTTGGAAAATGTTTGAATGATATTTTAGGATTGGTTTACATGTTTGGTTGATATCCAGGGGCCTCGGGTGTATTTCGGATGCTCAACGGACAATTCTTTGGACTTGGAAAACATCAGATTTTTGCTTGTATGTGTTGCAGAGTTTTCCTCTTCGTGATCACGTGGGAGGTTCGCGATTGCAAAGGCTTAGGCGAGGCAGAGGGAAATTTGCTCTTCGCATCCACGTGGACTAAGCTGCATTTGCGTAGAAGAAATAAGGTGGTAGTGGTTTTTAAATGTTTCTCTATACGGTCGCATGAAGCCAACCACGATCGCATAAGTCTAAGAGAGCTAAGCATCGCGTTCGCGGACGGGGTTCCGTGTTCGCGTGGGGTAAATCTGAGGCGCATAGGTTTTGGTCTTCCTCGATCGTGATTAAAGGAATCCCTAGGCAGATTTTAAAACCCAAAATCGAGGGTTTGAACCATAATTTATATTTTGGACTTGAGATCTAGGGAGATTGCGATTTTTGAAGAGATTTTCACCTCTGCAATTTGGGTAAGTGATTGCTACTCGGTTTAGACTAATTTCCATGAACCTACACTTAAATCCATCCTTTAATTTCGAAATTTTAATGGAAATAGGGGGAAAAGTTCTTAGACCAAGAAATTGAGTTTTGATTGAGGATTTGACATCGGATTGGGAGTAGTCATACAGGGGGTCTATTACACATATTTATTCATGACTTAGCATTAACCAGGTACATTGGGGGACATACTAGTTGAGGGACCTAAATAGGAACTCATACAGACATGTTGATTATATTTGAACAAGAGAGGGCAGAACTTACACATGCTGAGTAAAGCAGTGAACAAGAAGTGCAATTAAACAACATGAGCCATTAAGTTAACGCAGAAAGAGACAGGGATTGACAAACAATGGAGCACATAGAGTTGAGTTTCAGAATTGTACTAGGAACATACTAGGTAGGGAAGCAAAGTGCAGAAAAGTAAAGCAATTAGAGTCCCACAGTCTAGCCTTGGCTTTCAACCGGCTAGACAAAGAAGTAGCACAAGTAGTAAAGAAAGAAGAGAGAGTTTGAGTGTGTATGTATGTGTTCTGAACTAATTGTTTGTGTCCTGAATTGAGAGTAGAGGAGAGTATATTGTGACGACCCGGCCGGTTGTCTTAAGAATTAATGCCCCGATCCCCTATTAACTGGTTTCTATAAGTTTATTTCTACTATTTTGATTTGCCGAGATGTTCGGTTTTGAGTTTCGGAGGGTTTTGGGACAGTTAGTCCGTAAATGAGATCTTAAGTGTTGGAAAGTTGGCAGTAGTCGAAATAGTGTGAAGAAGGCCTCGAAATGGAAATCTGATGGTTCTGTTAGCTCCATTGGGTGATTTCAGGGTTAGGAGCATGTTCAGATTGTATTTTGTAGGTCTGTAGCTAATTTAGGCTTGAAATGTCGAAAGTTGAATTTTTTATGTTTCCGGTTCGATAGTGAAATTTTTATACGTGGGTTGGAATGGAATTCCGGAAGTTGGAGTACCTCCGTAGTGTTTAATATGACGTGTGTACAAAGTTCCAGGTCATTCGAACGAGGTTTGTTAAACCTTTTGATCGAAAGTGTGTTTTTAGAGTTTTTGGAATTCTTAAGCTTGAAACCGATGAAAAATAGATGTTTTGATGATAATTTGAGCGTTCCGAAGGTTGGAACAAGTTTGAATGATGTTTTAGGATTGGTTGGCAGGTTTGGTTGAGGTCCAGGGGCCTCGGGTGTGTTTCGGATGCTCAACGAACAATTTTTTGGACTTGGAAAACATTAGATTTTTGCTGGTATGTGTTGCAGACTTTTCCTCATCCTGATCACGTGGGAGGTTCGCGATCACAAAGGCTTAGGCGAGGCAGAGGGAAATTTGCTCTTCGCGTTCACGTGGACTAGGCTGCATTCGCGTAGAAGAAATAAGGTGGCAGTGGTTTTTAAATGTTTCTCTATGCAGTCGCATGAAGCCAACCGCGATTGCGTAAGTCTGAGAGAGCTAAGCATCGCGTTCGCGGACGGGGTTTCGTGTTCACGTAGGGTAAATCTGAGGCACGTAGGTTTTGATCTTCCACGATCGTGATTAAAGGAATCCCTAGGCAGATTTTAAAACCCAAAATCGAGGGTTTGAACCATAATTCATATTTTGGACTTGAGAGCTAGGGAGATTGCGATTTTTGAACAAATTTTCACCTCTGAAATTTGGGTAAGTGATTGCTACTCGGTTTAGACTAATTTCCATGAACCTACACTTAAATCCATCCTTTAATTTCGAAATTTTAATGGAAATAGGGGGAAAAGTTCTTAGACCAAGAAATTGAGTTTTGATTGAGGATTTGACATCGGATTGGGAGTAGTCATACAGGGGGTCTATTACACATATTTATTCATGACTTAGCATTAACCAGGTACAATGGGGGACATACTAGTTGAGGGACCAAAATAGGAACTCATACAGACATGTTGATTATATTTGAACAAGAGAGGGCAGAACTTACACATGCTGAGTAAAGCAGTGAACAAGAAGTGCAATTAAACAACATGAGCCATTAAGTTAACGCAGAAAGAGACAGGGATTGACAAACAATGGAGCACATAGAGTTGAGTTTCAGAATTGTACTAGGAACATACTAGGTAGGGAAGCAAAGTGCAGAAAAGTAAAGCAATTAGAGTCCCACAGTCTAGCCTTGGCTTTCCGCCGACTAGACAAAGAAGTAGCACAAGTAGTAAAGAAAGAAGAGAGAGTTTGAGTGTGTATGTATGTGTTCTGAACTAATTGTTTGTGTCTTGATGTGAGAGTAGAGGAGAGTATATTGTGACGACCCAACCGGTCGTCTTAAGAATTAATGCCCTAATCCCCTATTAAGTGCTTTCCCTACGTTTATTTCTACTATTTTGATTTTCCAATATGTTCGGTTTTGAGTTTCGGAGGGTTTTGGGATACTTAGTCCCTAAATGAGATCTTAAGTGCTGGAAAGTTGGTCGTAGTCGAAATATTGTGAAGACGGCCTCGAAATGGAAATCTAATGGGTATATTAGCTCCGTTGGGTAATTTCTGGGTTAGGAGCATGTTCGGATTGTGTTTTGTAGGTCCGTAGCTAATTTAGGCTTGAAATTCGAAAGTTGAATTTTTGATGTTTCCGGTTCGATAGTGAGATTTTTATCCGAGGGTCGAAATGGAATTCTGGAAGTTGGAGTACCTCCGTAATGTTTAATGTGACGTGTGTGCAAAATTTCAGGTCATTCGGACGAGGTTTGATAAACTTTTTGATCGAAAGTGTGTTTTTAAAGTTTTTGGAATTCTTAAGCTTGAATCCGATGAAAAATAGGTGTTTTGATGTTGATTTAAGCGTTCTGAAGGTTGGAACAAGTTTGAATAATGTTTTAAGATTGGTTGGCAGGTTTGGTTAAGGTCCCGGGGGCCTTGGGTGTGTTTCGGATGCTCAACGGACCATATTTTGGACTTGGAAAACATCAAATTTTTGCTGGTATGTGTTGCAGACTTTTCCTCATCACGACTGCGTGGAGAGGTTCGCGATCGCGAAGTCTTATGCGAGGCAGAGGGAAATTTTCTCTTCGTGTTCGTGAGGAGAGGAATACGAACGCGTAGCTTTGGGGCAATTCTAAATCACGAACGTGTGGACTAGGCCGCATTGGCGTAGAAGAAATAAAGCGGCAGTGGTTTTTAAAAGTTTCTCTACACGGTCGCGTAAAGCCAACCACGATCGCGTAAGTCTGAGGGAGCTAAGCATCGCATTCCCGGAGGGTAAATCTGAGGCGCGTAGGTTTTGGTCTTCCGCGGTCGCGATTAAGGGAATCCCTTGGTAGATTTTAAATCCCAAAATCGAGGATTTAAACCATAATTCATATTTTGGACTTGGGATCTCGGGAGATTGCGATTTTTGGAGATATTTTCACCTGGGCGATTTGGGTAAGTGATTACTACTCGGTTTAGACTAATTTCCATGAATCTACACTTAAATCCATCCTTTAATTTCGAAATTTTGACGGAGATTGGGGGAAAAGCTCTTAGACCAAGAAATTGAGTTTTGTTTAGGGATTTGACATCGGATTGGGATAATTTTGATATGGTTAGACTCGTGAGAGTGTGATGATTCTGAAAATATAAATTTTACCCAATTTTGAGACGTGGGCATGAGGGGCATTTTGGTCATTTTACCTAATTTTGAGTATTAGCTTAGAATTTAATTGTAGAATCAGTTACTTAAAGTGTTATTTATATTATGAAATTGAATTGAATAGATTTGGGCCATTTGGAGTCGAGTACTCGTGGAAAGAGCGTGGTTTCGGGTTGCTTTGAGCTGGTTTGAGGTAAGTGACTTGCCTAACCTTGTGTGGGGGACCTTCCCTTTAGGGTATGATATATTTGATAATTGAAATGCCTTGTACGTAAGGTGACGAGTGCTTACTTGAGATAATTGTTGAAAATCCGATTTTTCTTTAAGTATTTCAATTAAGTTCCTTTATCCTATTTATTCTACTTGCGAATTTAGCTTGTTGTTAGTTTAGAAAAGCATGTTTTGTTGACTTAATTGTCTATTTTATTAAACCACCTAAATTGCATTATATGAAGCATGTTAGGCTAGAATTATTTGTTTACTTAGTTCAAAATATATAATTTATTTAGTACTCTTGTATTGCTCTTGTGTGTTTTTAATTTGAGACTACGGTACTTCCTTATAGTTTGCCTTTATCTCTGTTTCTGTTATTATACTCTTATTATACTGTATAGATTCTCACTGTAGATTCTCAATTGTACTGTTTATTTTATACTGTCATATTTATATTTATTTAATCTCAATAGGGCCCTGACCTTCCTCGTCACTACCCGATCGAGGTTAGGCTTGGCACTTACTGAGTATCGTTGTGGTGTACCCATGCCCTTCTATGCATGTTTTTCATGTGCAGATCCAGGCACCTCTGCTCAGACTCATTATCTTTGAGGTGAGGTGCTCTGTAGAGACTTCGAGATATATCTGCCGTGTCCGCAGACCGGGGAGTCCCTTTCTATTCCTGCTTTTTAGTATTTAGCCCTTCTGTATTTTCTGTTCTATTTAGACATTCTGGAGTTAGAGTTATGTAGTACTTCTTAGCTTGTGATTCGTGGGTTTCCGGGTCTTGGATTTATGTATTGGTATTGAGAGTTAAACATGGTGTATGCCGAGCGGCACATTTAAACACTGTTATTACTTTATTTCTATTTTAAATAGTTTTACTTCTGCAAATTTTGTTTTTTCTTCCGCAATTTCGGCTTACCTAGTTGTAGAGACTAGGTTCCGTCACGATGGTTCACGGAGAGTGAACCGAGGTCGTGACATATATATAGTAGTTTAGGAGTGGAGCAGAATAAGGTAAAGAAATCATAATTCAGCAATCAAGGAAATTACATATGAAATTAGTATTGTCTTCCTTCAATTAAGGACAAGTACCTAATGGTTAGAGGGCATGAGTCACTTAAGGAAAGAAAATCAAATCAGACCCAAATAAAGAAGTAAGCAAACATAAGTTTAATTAAGGAAGTAATCATAAAGAATCAGTGACATTACGGACAATAATGTAATAAGAATAATTAGAGTTATAAACAAGGGAACGAATCAATCATCAGCACATAATTTTAAACTAATAAATCAGTCAATCGAGATTCAAAATAATACTGATTTGAAGAGAGGGAAAATATCAGTTTTCCATAAATAGACAAATAGGCAAAAAATAGGATTTCATAAACATGCATAAACTTACCAAGGGATCGACTCAGAAACCCTAGTGGAGATGAACTAAAGTAAAAGTCACAAGATACTAAATTAGGCTAAAGGGAAAACATAATGAAAGTCAAAGAACAACACCAACAATGTAACAAGTTGCTCGGAAAGACTCAAAATTGAAGCAAAAACATAAGAAAATTAGAGCTTTAACACAAACTAGTTAGGATCCAGACAATTGTAGCAAAAATCAGTTAATAACACCTAAGAACATATGATTATCACTCTAAAATCATGAAAACTTTGAGAATACGAGTTTCAATAAACCCTAGTTTAGAAAAGAGCAACTAAAATCGAAATAATTACTCAAAACATGAGATTTTAAAAGGAAAACATTTAATAACACTTGAATCGTCTCAGATCTATAAAGATATGAGAAGAATCGAGAAGTAGTGAGCCTAGGGTTTCGAAAAATAGTAAAGATGAAGAAAATCGGTTAAAAACTCATGGATACATTAGATCTAAGACAGATCTTAAGAAAAAGTGGAAAACCTCAAGAGCTAGGGTTTCAGAGAACCCAAAGAAGATGAGAAAACATTAGATCGTTAAGTTGAACAAGATCTAGACTAGTTATCTTCGAGATCATTCAACGAAATCACAAAAACGGGCAACCAGGAGACGTAGGAGACAAGTATACATCTCGAACAGCCATGGGAATCCATGGATCGAGTCAGGATCGAAGGAATTAGGGCTAGTTTTGGATGGCGGCGGCTAGGGTCTGAGTTAGTTTTCAGAAAGAATTGGAGAGGAAAGGGGTTTCAAGGGCGGCGGATTGTAGCAAATGAGTTAGGTTAGGGGGTCGTTTGGGTTAAAAAAGGTAAGGGGAAATAGGGGTCGTTGATCTCTAAGATCAACGGCCAAGATGAGACGGGTAGGTAGGGGTCCGGGTTTGGGCATGGGTAAAGAGGGTGTGGGTCGGGTGTTAATTAGAATTGGGTTGGGAAATTGGGGTCAATTTTGGGCTACAATTGAAAGCCAATCTGACTATATTTTAAATAGCCATTTTTTCCCTATTCGATTTATAATAATAGTAATAGTTTCTGAAAACTAATTTAAAGGTATAAAATGATTTATAATATATAATTAGAAATCTAAAAATACAGGATCCAATTTTATGTGTATAAAACATAATCAAATCTAAAAAAGGCTAGTATTGCAATTATGTTCTATTTAGCTTTAAAAATACTAAATAAAATTATAAAAATATATAAAAATTTAATTAGCCATATTTTGGTATAAATATAGAAATACAATAGATGAATTATCAAAAAAATAAGTTTGGAAATAATTATTGGGGATTTAATGGATAAAAAGGTGAAAAAATCAATTTAAAACCTTTAAAATTATGGAAAAATAATAGAACCCTTGGACATGCTTATATATGCATACATATACTATTTTAAAAGTATTTTGCATATTGAAAAATATATAGGGAAAAATTAGGTATCAACAACTGCCCCTCTTTAACCGGGAAGGATGAAGGAGTTTTCGGGTAAAGAAATGATGGCCAATTTTGACCGAGCGAAATGGTTTGAAGAAGGTTTAGGCCACACCATGGCTTCTGAGCTGCCTACATATCCCTGGTTTCATATGAATCGGGCCGTATGTTGTTCAGGATCCATCGGTGGAGTGTACCAATGAAGTGATTCCAAGAACGAACGTAACATCAAGGGCTATGTGAGTGAGTGGTTTACGGGAATGGTTGGGTTTGATATGGCCGAGGGAACTGGAGTGGAATCTCTCCTACTGGTGTAGCTGTTGCTTGCTGTCTTACCTGCAAATAAGCAATACAAGCATATACTGTGCATAAATTTAAATATGATGCAAATTCCATTGGACCATGGATATTGTATTTAGACGGTTAGGAATGGCTTCACCAGACCATGATGTCCTAGGCCATGAAGCGTATGATAAAGGATTTGCAGGCCCTGAAATGATGTTCTCAGTCTGTGAGGATGGTGCCTCCAAACCATGACACCTTTAAATAATGATATGCAAAAGATTGAGAGAGATCCTCAGGCCATGATATGGTGTTCTCGGGCTATGAAGATGGTGCCTCCGAACGATGACGCCTTTGGATGATTTGGCGATATTTCAGCCCATGAAGGATGCAGTAGTACGATGCAGGCAAGACAGAGCTTGCGAATTGAAATGCAGAGCTTAGCTCGTAAGAGAAGCGAGATAAATAGTGCTTGGGATAGTGCTGAGTTTCGTAAAAAATGGGAGGCAGAGCTTAGCCTCGGAAGGCAGAATGATAGCATTATGCAAAGATGCGAATGCAGATGGAGGTAGAGCTTAACCTCAGAAGGCATAATGGTAACCTTATGCAGATTGAAAGGCAAAATAGTAGCCTTATGCAATACAGAATGCGGATGGAGACAACGTTTAGCCTTATGCAAGTTGGAAGGCAGAATAGTGGCCTTATGCAATGCAGATGTAGATGGAGGTAGAGCTTAACCTTGGAAGGCAGAATGGTAGCCTTAGTGTCACAACCCAAACCTATGGGCCGCGACGGGCACCAGGTACCTTACTAAACCGAGTACCAACATAACGTATCTTTCTTATTACATCATTATATATACATGACATATGGGCCTAATAGGCCAACATGATCCTTTATAAACTCAAAACATAGGCCGACCAGGCCGTACAATCTTTTTTATACACGACATATGTCGACAAGCCTTTACGAGTACATAAATGTCATAAAAGTCGAGACAGAGTCCCGCCATACAAAACAATACATGCCTAAAATCATACTAACCAAACGAGCAACTCCGAAGCAAATGGAGCGCACCGACATCTTCCACTGAGCTAATAGTCTACTTGGAGGGCTCTCGACTTGTCTATCGGGACCTGCGGGCAGCGTCCCTAGGCAAAAGGGACGTTAGTACGAATAAAGTAACGAGTATGTAAGGCACATAAATAAGTACATAAGAGACATGGAAGAAATATAGAGTACATGACTCAACCTGTAAGTCTGAATAACTTTCTAGCTGAGCAAAATTACCTCTGAGGGCATCCCATCATATCATATCGGCCACTTTGGGCAAAATTATCATCGTATACCAGCTGAGCAGGTGGTGGTGCGTATATAACGCCATAGCCTTTCCCATGTCCCATATACATATATATACATACATATATACGCATATATAACGTCGTTTGAATACATACATATATACGCGTATATAATGCCGTTTCGATCATATTTTAGCCACTGTGGGCAATATCATCATCATATACAAGCTGATCAGGTGGTGGTGCGTTTATAACGTCGTAACCTTTCCCATATCCCATATACATATATTTACATATATACGCGTATATAACGCCATCTGGTCATGGGTCAATGCACATGTATAAATGAGTAAAATGCATGAAAAATACATAATAATCTCGATATTACTTCCGGATAAACTTTTCCAACTGTGTATTATTCAGAGACCCATAAACAGAAGATAATAATAATTCTCATGGGGAATCAAGAATATAGATACCCCTACTATTTCTATGAATAAAGAAATTTATAGAAACTGTGTATTTGCTCGTTTCTTTAGTATAATTTTGACCATGCCAAAAGAAAGAAGGCAGGGCCTTAACATACCTGGAGTAGGGAAAAATTCGTATTATATTTTTGAGAAAGATTTCACCGTACTTCCTTAGAGACGCAAAATCTCATGTGCATGTGACAAGCACATGATTTTCATCAAATCATACTCTATTCAATTGAGCTTTCTCGCCGAAAATTCTCAATACACACACACATCAAATTACCAATCTGTGAAGAACTTAGCTTCCATCAGCCTACATCTTACTATCCGATTCAACTTCAATATAGGTAAAGAACGCATGTCTAACATGTTTGGTTTTATCATCCTAAATGAAAAATGAAAGGAATGGGTAGTGAAAACCAGATCCATTTTCATGAATTGTTTACTGGCGGCAATATAATAGCTTTTGCCACTTAATATATGCATGATCCATTCAGAATACTATCTAATGTAACTTTCTGATGAGGATGCTATAATCCAATAGGAGTCTCAATTTGTACTTTACAAAGTGACAATACCGAAAGAGTACTTTTACAAGTCAATTCAAAGTATCCATATCTTTCCAAGAAAGACTCCATTAATCATCATCTCATTACACTCTTCAACATTAAAAGAATAGTTGAGGACAAGAACAATTACCTAGTTGGACTACCAACAGAATACTACTTTTGTAATTCACTATAATATTCGTCTTCCCCTTTATATAAAACCAGTTCTTGGTGTTGGCTATTCAACTCGTATGCCACGTTTTTTAAAATGCAAGAGTCACATAGTTTGGTTAATTTAATGGCTGCCACATTCTTGGCAAGCTTATCTTATCCAAAACTTCAAAAAATCCATCACCACTTATTAATTAACTAGGTAATGTCCCGTTACCCGATAAATAATCAATTACCCACAAAATTAAGAATTATTCCCACATACTTAAAATATTACTCACTTTTCACATACCTTATACACCTTACTATTATGGTCATGTGGTATCTTGTATGGTACTAGTTCATAAATACCGAGTATTTTAGCTCGAGCTGGATTTTATCCCAACATGCCAAACTTCGACAAAATTCATTTTCATCTATATTACTTACCCTCTTACCTTCGCGAATTTACTCATAACTTATAATCCTTATAATCCCCAAATAATCGTTTTCCTTGGACTAATTTCAATTACCTTACGACAAATTCAACGTACATTACTGCAGGGTGCAACATTGTCGTAACCTATTACTGCAAAGCGTAACGTCATCGTAATATATTACCGTAGAGCATAACATTATCGTAATATAATATTGCTGAACGTAATATCGACATAATATTGCGGGGCGTAACATCATTCCCCCCTTTGTAACATTCGTCCTCGAATGTTGACTGATGCTCTTATCATTTTCGTAACATATAACTTTTGTGAATACCTTAATACTCTTCTTTCCATATAAGCAGTTTCTCTATGAATAAATACAAAGTCTAGGGTGTTCCCCCCTTTAGTCTTTTTGGCTCATATCATGACCTGTGGTCGAAATCTTCCTAATCTTGCAACTTCTATTACCTCCTGTCATGCAGCGTGCATGACCCTAGCATTATAGGTGCACTTATGTGATTCATCGTTCATTTTTCCTTTTATCTTTTAGTCAATCTATAGGCCTTACTTTGTATATACAAGGCTTAATAGGATACCTCTCTGGGCCTCTATAGGTATACTGAAGTCTTTTGCTCGATACTTTGTAGAACTTGCGAATATGGCCATATCTTATTTCATAGATCTGGTTACCTATTCACATGAATTTACTGCATTTACATGGGTTATACTATACCATAATATTTGCTTCAATCTACCTTTACTGAGTTGTGCTTACCAAGTTCCCAGTTACTTTTGTTGCCTACCCTTTAGGTATAGATCTCAGTCCTTCAATGCCCCTTCATTACCGTTCGTCTTAAGAATCATGGCCTAGCCTCATGTCATACTTTGTAACTTATGTCTGACCATTGTTGATTCGCCTCTATGTTGACCGATAATCCTTTGCCTAAAGACTTGAAACTTCTTACGTAATACATTATCGCTAGGGCTTACGTTGTATTGAGGAATATTTGAAGTGATTTCCATAATCATATTTCATAGTGTCTCAATGTGATTCACCTTATGGGGGTATCTTGATTTTGTGCCGCCAGCCAAATCTTTTTCTCCTTCTTTTCTTCTATTTTCACTTCCTTTTTTTTCAAATCATTATTAAAACAAAGGCCCAAATGCCATCCTTTATCTGTCACAATTATCCCTTCATTTTATTACTAGGCCAGCATTTCATTCTTTCTAAATGCTATTATTCTTAGATTCCTTTAAGTTCATTCAGGCTATACTGAACTTTCAATAACTTAGAGAAACCATTATCTCTCTTGTTTTCATGGACTTAATCCTGAGGTCTTATCCATTATCGTCACCTTTTCACTTGCCTTTCCTCATTCTTACTCATGTTTTCTTAAAACATCGTCGCTCTACCATACTTTAGCTTGCGACATATAAATATCCATTTATAATACTCGCAACTTTCCTTCAACTTGGTTGCACCACAAATTTCCTTATGTTATTCTGGAATGTCAAGCGATACATCACATCGTCCCAACTCTTCTCTATTATCTTAACTAGATCTCTCAGTACTTAGAAACCATAGGTTGGAAGACATGCCGCCTACGATGCCGCTATCATTCTCGGTTGTTGGACTCCCGTGCTTATAGCCTTCTATCCAAAATATGGACCATTCACCACTTCTTGCATTTGAGTATCTTGTTCGCTGTTCACTTTTACCTTACTTACGTAAAATCTTGTATCATATCGTTTATCTCCTTCATGACCTCCCTTCTACATAGGTATAATTCACGTCCATAACTTGAAGCTCTATTATAATTCTTACACCTCTGGTGCATACACAATCCGGTGGGAGCTTTGTACTGACTTCTTATGAGGCTGGTACTCTTCAGTTGGCTTCATCATAAAGCTATTATAAAATATGGCTACTGTACTATCTTTCTTATACCTTTGCTACTTAAGAGTGATCCTAAGATCTATGGTTCTCTTGGTCCCTCTTGTTTTGCTTAGTCGATGTAACTCTTTAGTCTTCTCTTCTTTCTGATCAGCCTCTATGTAGGCTTAAGATATGTTACGAGCTATGGCTTGTGGTATCAGTTATTACCTTAGCCTTTCATGGGCGTTATGGAATATCCATGGTGCAATCTTCTAATAATTCAATCCTTTGTCTATGCCCTGGGCTCAATTCTTTCTTTTAACTTATATCGGAGTATTCTATGGTTGTATGATTATCAACAAACATGCTGCTCCAAAATCTTGAGTGTATCCATAACTTACTAACTCTAGATCATTGATCGAATAATTGTTTTTGTTCTATCTTAGCTTTCTTTAAACATGTGCAATTACTTTTCCTGGTCTTTCTGCCCCTTGTTGTGTCCATACTTAGCTTATCTTAGTGCCCACACTTGCCAGAGTTTTCATACAACTCATATGACCTTTGAATATTACATTTAATTTTTCTTCCCGTTCATTATCCACGATAGGGGCCACATTCCTTTGGAGTGCTTACAATGTTGTTACACGACCCTTTCCTCTTTAGGCCGTTGTGCTTAGGCTGAAGCCTTATTCCTTATTTCCGCAGCTAGTCTTTCGTTATAGTACATAGGGAGAACCCTTGATTCCTGTAAAGTTGTGAGCTTATTATGGACCTTTTGATGTCCTTCGTTGCCTATAATTATCCGTAGTTGCTTACCTCCATGCCCTTATGCTTGTAGGGTTGCTTCTGAACTGATATTTTGACTGTGTCCCCAGTGGCACTCTCTTTTATTATCGTAACATTCATATGATACCTTTAACTACTCTGAATCCTATCTGAATATATTTCAAGTATTATAATGATATTCTCCGAGGCTAAATTCTCCATGTTGGGTTCTACTATGTTTATCTTACACGATCTGATGACTCGTCTGTAACCTCCTGTTTAGCCATAACTGAGATCTTCCTAACCAATTACTAACTACTCGTTGGCCCATTCTCATATCAATATTCCTCGTAATATTTCTTGGGTTATTTACTTTGTTTTAACTTACGTCTTGTACTGGCTCCTTATTTATTAATAACAGCTCGGGCAGGAACCTTTAATTCCTCTCCTTGACGTCGTGCTTGCACAATATTCTTGAATCGTAGTGTATTTGTAAGATTTGGATAAGTGCCATCTCATTCCTCTTTCATTTATCACATTCTTCCTTTACCACTCCATAGTCACTAGAACCACTTAATTCTGACTTAATGCCATATTACTCCATATTCCCCCCTTTAGGGGTGTAGTAAAAGCTGAAGCCATGAGGATCTACCTATAGATGTTTTACCTCTTTATATTTGGTGTCGTTTCTCAACATCAATGATCCTTAATCGTCTTGAGGCAATTCTTCTATACCAAGGATGACAAATTCCCTTACTTGTGAGGGTGACACTTAGCGTAACTGGAACATACAGTCTCTTAAGCTTAACTTTGCTCACATTACTTGCTCTAGGGAAGCGTCTCCCTGAATTACTATTTTATGAATTCATCGTGAATCTTCTTCTGCGGTCCATTCTATTACCGCCGGAACGAAATCTAAAATTCCCATGATACGGAGTTCTTTCCAATCATTCAGTCCCTAATTCATATTTAGTTTATCTTGTTTACCAGTCCATGCTGATTTCTGTTACTCTAAGGATTAACTCTCCCCTCTGGTAGTCGCGTTGGAGTCACGAACATATTTCTCGAAATAAGGATATAACCTTATGTCCTATACTCTTTTGTTGTCTTAAGGCCCATCACCTTTCGTCTCTTCCCTCATTTGACAATAGGTTCTGTAACACTACCATTTTCATCCATGTATCACACCTTATTCATAATGCTTTCTTATCCCTCTTCTAATTATTCTGCTAATATTTCTGCGACATTCTTTCGATTTTAGCTTTCCTTTGCTCCATTCAGTGGCTCTTCAAGTTGCTTCACGTTCTCACTTTACTAGGGACACGAGCAATACTACGGTAATATTTATCCCTGCAAGGCTTATAGTGCATGTATTTGTAGCACTCATATCTAGCTGCACTATTTTAGAGTGCACCATCTAGGCGTCTCATAAAGAGATCTATTAACATATTTGCAATATCCTTCGAAAATGTCAACTGAAGCAATCAATTCATCCATCATATCTTCTTATACTGCTTTTGTTAACCCCTCATAGGGTATATCTAGAAGGGGTACGACCAATTGTATATACTTCTGTTACTATTTAATATAACTCAAAAAGCTTATGTTCCTTTACGTGAATTATAAACACCGTTAACCTTCATTAACTGGGTGCCTCGTACTTTTCTTCATCTTACTTCCTTTACTTGTTGACACTTGTATTTACCTTATAATCTCTCTTTGTCATTCACCATTAAGGTGGATACGTATTCTTGCCTCACGATCCTTACCAAGAGGCTTACACCTTTTAGTACGCACGTGATCTGCTGAAGACCTCATATTTACTTATCATAAACATGATGCAAAGTCAAGTTCCTCTAACTCAACTCTCTCATAGCTATATATCTTACCACCTGTCTTTCTGTATGTGGGCATCGTCGAATTATGAATAAGGTAGAGTTTAGGAAATTGAGTTCTTATAACTGAGCTCTACCACACGATCTAGAGTAAGAAAAAAGAGTGACAATCCTAAATGCCCTATAGCCTCCTACTTATAAGTACGGTGCACGACACACCCATAAACAAGACTCTACTAGACACGACTTCCAGACTCCCTAGGATAGAACTACTCTGATACCTCTTTTGTCATGACCCAAACCGATGGGCCGCGACGGGCACCCGGTACCTTACTCAACCGAGTACCAACATAACGTATCTTTCTTACTACATCATTATATACTCATGACATACGGGCCTAATAGGCCAACATGATCCTTTATAAACTCAAAACATAGGCCGACTAGGCCGTACAATCTTTTATATACACGACATATGTCGACAAGCCTCTACGAGTACATAAATGTCATAAAGGTCGGGACAAAGTCCCGCCATACCAAACAATACACGTCTAAAATCATACTAACCAAACGAGCAACTCCGAAGCAAATGGAGCGCACCAATATCTTCCGCTAAGCTGGTAGTCTACTTGGAGGGCTCCCGACTTGTCTATCGGGACCTGTAGGCATGAAATGCACTGTCCCTAGGAAAAAGGGACGTCAGTACGAATAATGTACCGAGTATGTAAGGCACATAAATAAGTACATATGAGACATGGAAAAAATATAGAGTACATGACTCAACCTGTAAGTCTGAATAACTTTCTAAATCATAAATTAATTTACCGTCATGCATATGCGTATGAATGTCATGTTGTGCATAGGTACATTTTTCATAACATCATCAGCCTTTGAGGGCATCCCAGTATATCATATCGGCCACTGTGGGCAAAATCATCATTGTGTACCAGCTGAGCAGGTGGTGGTGTGTATATAACGCCATAACCTTTCCCATGTCATACATATATATATATACATACATATATACGCGTATATAACGCCGTTTGAATACATACATATATACGCGTATATAACGCCGTTTGAATCATATTTTAGCCACTGTGGGCAATATCATCATCATATACCAGCTGATCAGGTGGTGGTGCGTATATAACGCCGTAACCTTTTCCCATATCCTATATACATATATTTACATATATACGCATATATAACGCCATCTTGTCTTGGGTCAATGCACATGTATGAAATGCATGAAAAGTACGTTAATGAAATCTTTCGAAATTTCATAAGACCATTTTGTCTTTGAGAAATATCATAAAGTAAACCTTTTTTTTTCAACTTTCATAAAGTACAATATTATGACACATGGAAATTCAAGAATAGAGTAATTTATAGAAATTGTGTATTTGCTCGTTTCTTCAGTATAATTTTGACCATGCCAAAAGAAAGAAGGGAGGGCCTTAACATACCTGGAGTAGGGAAAAATCCGTATTATATTCTTGAGAAAGATTGCACCGTACTTCCTTAGAATCACAAAATCTCACGTGCATGTGACAAGCACATGACTTTCATCAAATCATACTCTATTTAATTGAGCTTTCTCGCCGAAAATTCTCAATACACACACACACACATCAAATTACCAATCTGCGGAGAACTTAGCTTCCATCAGCCTGCATCTTACTATCTGATTCAACTTCAATATAGGTAAAGAACGCATGTCTAACATGTTTGGTTTTATCATCCAATATGAAAAATGAAAGGGATGGGTAGTGAAAACCAGATCCATTTTCATGAATTGTAGACTGGCGGCAATATAATAGCTTTTGCCACTTAATATATGAATGATCCATTCAGAATACTATCTAATGTAAATTTCTTATGAGGATGTTATAATCCAATAGGAATCTCAATTTGTATTTTACAAAGTGACAATACCAAAAGAGTACTTTTACAAGTCAATTCAAAGTATCCATATATTTCCAAGAAAGACTCCATTAATCATCATCTCATTACACTCTTCAACATTAAAAGAATAGTTGAGGACAAGAACAATTACCTAGTTGGACTACCAACAGAATACTACTTTTGTAATTCACTATAATATTCGTCTTCCTCTTTAGAAAAAACAAGTTCTTGGTGTTGGCTATTCAACTCGTATGCCACGTTTTTTAAAATGCAAGAGTCACATAGTTTGGTTAATTTAATGGCTGCCACATTCTTGGCAAGCTTATCTTATCCAAAACTTCAAAAAATCCATCACCACTTATTAATTAACTAGGTAATGTCCCGTTACCCGATAATTAATCAATTACCCACAAAATTAAGAACTATTCCCACATACTTAAAATATTACTCACTTTTCACATACCTTATACACCTTACTATTATGGTCATGTGGTATCTTGTATGGTACTAGTCCATAAATACCGAATATTTTAGCTCGAGCTGGATTTTATCCCAACATGCCAAACTTCCACAAAATTCATTTTCGTCTATATTACTTACTCTCTTACCTTCGCGAATTTACTCATCACTTATAATCCTTATAATCCCCAAATAATCTTTTTCCTTGGACTGATTTCAATTACCTTCCGACAAACTCAACGTACATTACTGCAGGGTGCAACATTGTCGTAACTTATTACTGCAAAGCATAACGTCATCATAATATATTACCGTAGAGCATAACATTATCGTAATATAATACTGCTGAACGTAATATCGATATAATATTGCGGGGCGTAACACTTATGCAAGTTGGAAGGTAGAGTTATAGCCTTATGCAATGCAGATGGACACAACGTTTAGTCTTGGAAGATAGAATGGTAGCCTTATGCAAGAAATGACAGTAAAGTTTTCTTAGCTGATAGTAGATTGCGACGTTGTGATTACTGGGAGCATTGTGACATACGGGACATTATTGATATGCGTTGACAATAAATGTTGGCAAGTGAAACGGTTCAGAGAGTTGTATCCTTGATCAATGTTTGTCCCATGGGCGTACAATATGTCTAATGATTTCAACATAGTGTCTACATCCAAAGAAAAATTGTGAGTTTTGTAAGGGGGGAGGTTAGTTCGTATCCCCGCTGGCTTTTGCTTGACTCTTTCGTCTTTGATCTGGTGATATTGTATGTAGTATTGGGGTAGCATTTCTAAACGAAGCAATTTCAATAATAACTTGCATGATTTTGTAAAAGCATGACATAAATTAAAAAATAGGTTTTAGATGAACTGACAACTATGACGTGGTTTAGGACATTGCAACCTCTCTTGCTACGGAATTTTGAGGGTCCTTCTCAAAACTCTGCCCCAGTTTAATGGGTTGACGCTTCTGACTGCTGCTCATGCGGCGATTGGCTGAAATTACTTCAGAATTTTGAGGGTCATCCTCCGAACCCACAAGGCTGCCTATGTATCCCCTCTTAAACGGGAATCAGGTCAGGCGTAGTTCAATTTACATCATATAAGGAAATCATAAAGATTAAACATAGTAACGCTTGACTACATCTGAATTGACCAGCTTTGGCCAGACTTCTCCGTCTATTTCTGCAAGTATGAGGGCTCCTCCTGTCAAAACCCGGTGAACCATGTATGGACCCTGCCAGTTGGGAGAGAACTTCCCTTTGGCTTTATCTTGATGCGAAAAAATTTACCTAGTGCGAACTGTCTTGGCTTGACTCTTTTGTTGAAAGCTATGGACATTCTATTCTGGTAGAGATGACCATGGCAGACTGCATTCATTCTTTTTTCGTCTATAAGGGCTAGTTGCTCATAACTGCTTTTTACCCACTCTGCGTCATCGAGCTCAGCTTCTTGTATGATCCTTAGGGAATGAATTTCTACCTCAGCGGGAATGACAGCCTCTGTACCGTAAACCAGCATGTAGGGGGTTGCCCCAGTTGATATGCAGACTATGGTGAGATACCCCAGTAGAGCAAATGATAACTTCTCGTGCCAATGTTTATGCTTCTCTATCATTTTCCTCAATATCTTCTTGATATTCTG
Organism: Nicotiana tabacum; assembly: GCF_000715075.1. Lineage (NCBI taxonomy): Eukaryota > Viridiplantae > Streptophyta > Magnoliopsida > Solanales > Solanaceae > Nicotiana > Nicotiana tabacum. The sequence continues at coordinate 20,624,763 of NC_134085.1, forward strand.
GTTGGCGACTTCTACAGCTCCATTCATCTAAGGCCTATAGGCTGTGGAATTCCTGTGTTTGATCTTGAAAGTTTCGCACATAGCTTTCATCAAGTCGATGTTGAGGTTGGATCCATTATCAGTAATGATTGACTCTAGAGTCCCAAATCGACAAACAATGCGGTCGCGAACAAAGTCTGCCACGACTTTCTTAGTCACTGCTTTGTAAGATGCTGCCTCGACCCATTTGGTGAAATAGTCGATGGTTACTAGGATAAACCTATGTCCATTGGAAGCGGAAAGCTCGATTGGTCCAATAACGTCCATTCCCCAGGCGGCGAACAGCGACGGTCAGCTTGTTGTGTTAAGCTCGCTTGGAGGTACCTTTATCATGTCGGCATGTATTTGATAGTGGTGGCATCACCGGACATGCTGGATGGAGTCTGTTTCCATAGTCATCCAAAAGTAACCATCCTGGAGTATCTTCTTTGCTAAGACAAAACCGTTCATATGTGGACCGTAGGTCCGAGCATGAATTTCCTCTAGTACCCTGGATGCTTCTTTTGCGTCGACACATCTTAATAATCCTAAATTGGGAGTCCTCCTATATAGGATTCCTCCACTGTGAAAGAAGTTGTTGGACAATCTCCGATGTGTGCGTTTCTGAGTAGGATTTGGAAGCTTTGGGTACTTTCCTTTTGGCCAAATACTCCTTGATATCATGAAACCAAGGCTTTTCGTCTGCTTCCTCTTCAACATAGGCATAGTAAGCTGGCTGATTATGGATTTTCACCAGAATGGGATCAATGAATATTTTGTCTGGATGTTGTATCATAGATGATAGGGTAGCCAATGCATCGGCAAACTCATTATGGACTTTGGGAACGTGCTGGAATTCCGTCTTCGTGAACCTTTATCTCAATTCCTGTACATGATGTAGATACGGGAGTATCTTGGAGTTCTTGGTTGCCCATTCTTCTCGTATCTGATGTATAAGTAAGTCTGAATCTCCAATTACTAGCATCTCTTGAACATTCATGTCAATGGCCATTTTGAGCCCTAAGATGCAGGCTTCATATTCGTCCATATTGTTGGTGAAGGGGAACCTGAGTTTGGCAGACACCGGATAATGCTGACCGGTTTATGATATTAAGACTGCTCCTATGCTAACTACTTTGAAGTTTGTCGCTCCATCGATGAACATTCTCCAACAGTCATAGGATTTTGCAATGTCTTCTCCTATGAATGATACCTCTTCATCAATAAAATACATTTTCAGGGGTTTGTATCCTCTATCCATAGGGTTTTCGGCGAGGTGGTTTGTTAGTGCCTGTCCCTTGACCTCTTTCTGAGTTACGTAAACAATGTCGAACTCACTCAACAGGATTTGCCATTTGGCTAGCTTGCCGATGGGCATGGGCTTCTGAAAGATGTACTTCAAGTGATCCATTCTCGATATGAGATATGTAGTATAGGCACAGAAGTAATGTCTCAGCTTCTGAGCTACCCAAGTCAAAGCACAACAGGTGCATTCCAATAGAGAATACTGAGTCTCATACGGGATGAACTTCTTACTGAGATAATAAATGGCTTGTTCCTTCCTCCCTGTTTCATCATGCTGCCTAGAACGCAGTCGAAAGCTCCATCTAATACTGCAAGGTAGAGTAATAAGGGTCCACATGGCTTGGGTGGGACTAAGAGTAGTAGTGTTGACAGGTACTCCTCGATTCTTCAAAGGCCTTTTGACAGTAATCGGTCTATTTGGTAGCGGCATCCTTCTTCAACATCTTAAAGATTGGCTCACAGATAACTATAGACTGTGCTATGAATCGGCTGATGTAGTTAAGCGTCCCCAAGAAACTCATCACATCCTTCTTGTTCTTTAGCGGTGGTAGTTCTTGAATGACCTTAACTTTTGATAGATCCAGTTCTATTCCTCGGCAACTCACAATAAACCCAAGCAATTTTCCAGCGGGAACCCCAAATGCGCACTTTGCGGGATTTAATTTCAGGTTGTACCTCCGCAGTCTATTGAAGAACTTCCTCAGATCTTCCATGTGGTTAGTGGCATTCTTGGATTTGATAATAACAACGTCCACATATACCTATATCTCCTTATGTATCATATCATGAAAGATGGTAGTCATGGCCCTTATGTAGGTGGCCCCTGCATTCTTTAGGCAGAATGGCATCATCTTGTAGTAGTACACTCCCCACGGCATAATGAAAGCCGTTTTCTCAGCATCTTCCTCATCCATCCAGATTTGATGATAACCAGCGAAGCAATCTACGAATGACTTAACTCATACTTAGCGCAATTGTCAACCAGGATGTGTATATTTGGTAAAGGGAAGTCGTCTTTCGGACTGGCCCAATTAAGATCCCGGTAGTCGACACAAACTCTGACCTTCCCATCCTTCTTTGGTACTGGAACAATGTTGGCTAACCATGTCGGGTATTCTACTACCATGAGAACCTTAGCTTTGGCTTGCTTGGTGATTCCTCCTTGATTTTCAGCCTCATATCAGGCTTGAACTTTCTGAGCTTTTGCTTTACCGGTGGACACATTGGACCGGTTGGCAGTTTGTGAGCCACAATGGACGTACTTAGACCAGTCATGTCATCATATGACCAAGCGAATATGTCCTCATACTCTTTCAGAATTTCTGTATATTCTTTCTTCTCTGATGGTAATAGGTGAATGCCGATTCGTGTTTCCTTGACGTTTTCTTCATCTCCCAGGTTGAAAACTTCGGTCTCGTCCAGGTTGGACTTAGGTATGTTCTCAAAGTTCTCAACTTCTTTGACAATCTCATCGGGTATGTCATCATCCTCTGAATCAATGTACGTTTGTTGTGTTGTCTCATTGCATGTCACAGTAATTGGTTCATCAAGATAAGTAATAGTAATGTTGTATATGCAAAGTAAGGAGAGAAAATAATAGCAATAAATATTAATTCATAAGAGAAATCAAACATGCTTTTGATAGATCGAATAATTGTTTTGAACATCGAAGATCTTATTGTGGAAGTTGAAGAATGCGAAGAGAAAATCATTTAGTAAATAAAACAGTGAATAATGCTTTATTTTAGCCTTGCTAACCCAAAACTCGTCGGGCTTTTGTTGTCCTAATAGTCTAATTATTGCGATGTACTCCTCTGCTCACAGCCTGTATGGAAGGGCCTTCCTCCCCCTCCTCCTCGAGAATAACATAATTAATCCATATCACTATCTTCTATAAACAAGTTATTCATTGCTGCAAGCGCTTCTTCTTCATATGACTCATAAATTATGTTATCCTGTTGGAAAGTATGCTCCAGATGCAATATTGGCTGCTCTAGTGGATAGTAAGGATCGTGCCATGGTGGCGACCAGTTGTTGAATTCTTCCCAGGTGTAATCATATCCCAGACCGAAAGTAGTGCCATCTTTCTTGAGTTTTATAGGGTTTAGAGATTCCTTGGAGGTTATTGCCGAGCCCTTTGCTAGGTTCATACCCACTCTAACTCAGTATACTCTTGATTTTTCTATCCCACCATTTGTCTTTGTCGATAGCATTAACTCGCTCAATATGGTGGTAAGTTTCTCCACCCAGCTTCCTTCTTCCCTCGATTGCCGGAATGGTCTTGCGACTGTATATAGGGTTGCTACCGTCACCGTGAAAGATCACTTCCTGCTGATTTCATTCGAATTTTACTGCCTGAAGTAGCGTTGATGCTAAGGCCCCAGCGACATGAATCCATGTTCATCCCGGCAGCAAGTTATAAGACGCTTGTACATTCTTCACTTGGAAATCAACCTCGAACCAGGTTGGCCCCATTTGTAAGCATAGAATAATCTCAACAATTGTGGACCTCTGAGAACCATCGAAGGCTTTCACGTTGATTGCTCCCTCTTTTATCTCATGCAACCCTTTACCCAACTTCTTGAGTGTTACCAGCGGACAAATGTTAAGATTGGAACCTCCATTGATTAGGATTCTGGTGATGAAATAATCTTTGCATTGAACGGTGATGTGCAGTGCCTAGTTGTGCCCCAACCCTTCAGATGGCAGCTCGTCCTCATGAAAGGTGATCTTATGTCTTTCCAGAACTTGTCCTACCATATTAGCCACTTCCTTTCTAGTGATGTTACTTGGTACGTATATTTCATTCAACACCTTTAACAAAGCATTCTTATGTGCCTCAAAATTTTGCAGTAAAGAGAGAATGGATATTTGGGCTGGCTTCTTGTTCAACTGGTCGATGACCGAATATTTCTTGGCCTGTATTTTCCTTCAAAGGTCACCCGAACCTATCTCAATGAGGGGTGGCTGATTGGAGGCCTTCTTGCTTGATTCAGCTAGATGTTCAGGGGTATAGACTCTACCAGTTCTTGTCATACCCTATGTTGCAACAGTTTTTTCAATCCTGACCTTGCCTTTCCTTCTCGCCTCAGCTGTATAGTCCCAGGGTACAACATTTGTATAGAATGCTGGCATGGTTGACATCACTACTGTGATCGGCGTGGCTATCCTTACTTCGAATAGAACATGTGCCTTGGGTGGCAAGACTACAACCTCAAATAGTGTAGGTGCATTTGCTAGAGACATGAATTCAACCTCAACTAGTGTCGGTGTCTTTGCGGATGATGTTACTTCAAACTCAAGAGGTACAGACATATTCACCTCAGCATGCTCAGACAGTTGGATCTGGACTATGATTGGATTGAGAGTAATTGTTGATTTCTTTGGGTTATCATCTTCTGTGATCAACCCGATTGATCCCTCGGGATCCCAGTCATCTTCTATTTCAATCATGTAGATACCTCCACCATTATGGTCTGGCAGAGGATTGTTGCGGACGTTTGGAGCGGTTTCTTTTGCCACAATGATCTTGTTATCAATCAAAGACTGTATCTTGTCTTTCAAGAAATAGCACTCATCGATAGTGTGCCATTTTATGCCAGAGTGGTATGTACATGATTTTGTTTGGGTTAACCCACTGAGAAGGATTCTCAGGGGTTGCAGCATAGATAGGGGTGACATAACCAGTAGCTTTGAGTCTCTCATACAACTTGTCAATGGGTTCAGCGATGGCTATATATTGTTTTGGAGGTATGCGATCAAAATTAGGTCGGGGTCTAGGGGAATTTTGGCGTGTAGGGGGTGATTGATAATGGGATGGTTGAGCATTATATGTTTGGTAGACATGAGCGGGTTGAGAGTATCTAGGTGAAGTAGGTTGATATGTATGAGGTGGAGATGACTGATAAGTTGGTGACGAAGCTTGGTATGAGGGTGAGGGTGCTTGGTAATTTGGGGTTGGTTGGTATGTGAGTGGAGGTCTTGGGTAAGTTTTGTATTTGAGGGGAGACTTGGTCCTTTGTGCAACCATCACAACCCCTACGTCCCTTTTTTGGACACACCACCGAACTGTAAAGCCTTATTCGTAGCTTGCAAGGCTTCAAAATTTGTAACTATACCACTTTTAATACCTTCTTCAATGTTTTCACCCAATTTGATAATGTCAGAGAACTTGTGGTTCTCAATTATCATCAGTCGTTCATAGTACTGCGGGTCCTGAGCCCAGACAAAGAACTTGTTCATTTGCTCCTCTTCTAAGGCAGGTCTGACCTTAGCGGCTTCGGACCTCCAGCGAGTAGCATACCTGCGAAACGTCTCCGTGGGCTTCTTCTTCAAATTCTGTATATAGAACACATCTGGTGTGTTCTCTATATTAAACTTGAATCTGTCCATAAAGTCAGATGCCATGCCTACCCAGCTTGACCACTTCTTGGGATCTTGGCTGATGTATGAAGATAATGCATCTCCTTTCAAACTCCTCATGAACAGCTTCATGCGGATCCTTTCATCCTTCCCCACTCCAACTAGCTTGTCGCAATATGTCCTCAGATGGACCCTTGGATCACCCGTACCATCAAACATTTAGAACTTAGGAGGTTTTTACCCCTCGAGCAGTTCGACATCAGGTTGTATGCAAAAATCCTCAAAGATCAGCCCCTCGATTCCTTTGCTTCCCTCAACGCCCTGAATCTGGCTGGTCAATTTCTTAAGTTCCTCGGCCAAGTTCCTAATAAGCAGATCATTTTCATCAGACTCAGGTGTGCATGAGATAGGTTGGGTGGATTGTGGCATGGTCTCCACGTAGATGGGAGTGTTATGGTGGCCTAGTGTATGGGTGTGGAAATGGTCGTTTGTGGAGTTTTGAGGTTCTGGGATGAGTAGTGGAGTGTTGTTTAGGGTATGGTAGGTGTTACATTGGTTCTTTTGTGGAGTAGCGGGATGGTGAGGAGCGGGATGATTCTGTTGTTTTAGGATATTCTGAGGAGTTATACGGTTTTGAGTTTTGGGGAAGTTGATATCTGGGGTGCTGAGGGAAAATGACAGGCTTGCCAGGTTTCAAACCTAATCGAGCTCTTCCTGGAATTTCAGTAGCTTCTATTCAAGTTGTGACACATTCTCGTTAGGAACCCGAATACCCTGGACATTAGTGGCCTCTACCCGTTCAGCTGGATTCCCCTTCCTAATATTGTTCAAATCTTCTATCTTGCCTTTGTTCTTGCTTTTAACAGGACTAAGAGGAGGAGTGGGTGGGGGGCCCCTGGATCTTGTGAAATAAGATGATGATGTCAGAGTGCACGAACTAACCGTTGGGGAGGGGAATAATAAAAACAAAAATGAAAACAAAAGGTAATCAAGTTAGTGAGGATTATAAAAAGTATTGCAATATTTAAACACATAGTGCGGGAATGTAAAGCGTGACCTAATTTGGGAATCTCTTTGTGCCCGAGGTAGGCTTAGCGACAAATTGATTTGGAGAACCTGGAATGCTAAATGCCTCATTTTATTGATAAAAATAGGCGAATCCCAAAATGACACTAAATAAGGAAGAAATAAAATGCACTAATAGCCATTGGCCTTATTACATTCATAAAGCAAAAAAGTAAATTCCTATCTATTTGGTGCTAGAAAGACCTTCCCCAGATTCAACATTCTTGGCTCTGTCAAATAGCTTCCCCAATTCGCGAAGTCCCAGCAACATGTATGCTCTATCTAGATGTCCGCCTTCTGTCCCTTAAGCCTTTTGACAATCCTCAACCCTTTTAAGAAATTTGCTCTCTAATTCTACTGTGCCTCGCTCCAAGTATCTTATCCTTTTGTTGGCACTGATAGCCATGCCCTTCCATTCCTCAATCAGCTTCTGGTTGGACTCTTGTATCTCACGGTGTTCGCTCTCGCACTCATGGATCCTTTTGCTGGTTGTAAATGACTTGCGCCTCGACCTTTTTATCTATAATTCTTTGACCTCTAACGAACCCTGGCTGGCCCAGACCATCCCAATTGTCTTCCAACCAACCAGAATAGAAAGAAGTACAACCAGCATGATATATTTCCGGCTCGATGGTGTCTTTCCCCATTACGATATTGCAGTGGTACATGTATTGGGCTTGGCACTTGTAGGGACTATCTTCATTTTGGAAGTCAGCTCGAAAATGGATTATCTTGTCGACCCTGGGTATGACTTGCTTCCTTCTTGCTTGCCTCATAACTCGAAGAGGGACGTAAGGGTATGTTCCTCTTAGACCAATCAGTATCAGGAAAGGTGCATCTCTGGATCGGGCGATGAACTCCTCTATCGGAAACCACTCGAACATCCATTGAACATGTTCTTCAGCTAGATTATCAAAGAGCTCAACCCATCCTCTGGCATTCTTAGGCTGAGCGAACATGTCGGAGATGTAATTCATTCTCTTTGGATGGTGGAAAGCGATGTGATCATCCCAGGCCCTTCGTTGAATTTCTTGTCGGTATTCGCCCTTTTAGAGATGTTCCATAAGACAAAGCTGAAGTAGTAGATTGCAGCCTTCGAAGTTTCTCGCTCCTCGTTGACATTTCTCTAGGGCTCGGTATATATCTGCGATGATCATGGGCATAATGCTGAATGTCTGCCCACCAGTCCCCTCCATTAGGGTTTTGGTAACCATAGCCAGCCTAGTATGGATTCCCCCTTTCTTCATCGAAAACATGATTAGACCCAGGAAGCAAAACATGAAGATGAAAACCCTACGATTGATGTGTCCCAAGGACGTTATGGCAAACTTGTCAGGGTAGGTATGGTATGATTTGTTGTGACCGTATCTTTCATACAAGTAGTCAAAAGGGATGTATGATTCCTTCAAGCACACCAATTCTGCGTTCTTCTTCTAACCCATCATTTTAAGGAAACCCTTGCCGGTGCGGTTCTTAGGCATTAGCCAACCCTGAGTTTCCCACACTAGATCGGCCATTCCTCCTATATCTTATAGCAAAGGTGTCATTTCAATGTCCCCAAAGCGGAAAACGGCTCTTTCAAAATCCCAAAATAATGTAGTAGCTTCTATTATCATGTTGTTAGGCTGAATCTCCAGGAGGGATGGTAGATTGCCCAGATATTTTCTGACGAGAGTTTTGTCACTGGAGTGTAAATCATCCCACTAACTTAGCAATCTTGGGTGGATGTTGGTGACCATGCCGAATCTGGGGACTTCGTGCCTCATATTTTTGCAAGACAAATAAGGTTAGGCCCTTACTCCCACCAGACTTGACTATTTAACATCAACAATTAGCACGAAGCATTTAGTTCTCCAAATAAATGCATAGAACGTGATGATGTCCATTTGGGTTTAGGGAAACCCAATGGACTTTTGGACAAGGCTATCCTAAAGGATCATTATGTGGACGACATAATTGACCTGGCTATGTTTGACCATGATGCATGCATAATTCAAACAGAGTAAGGTTTCTATAGGGTTTTAGACTGGTACCCTTGAGCGGACAACTCAAGGGGGAAGGCACGGAACTGTCGACTGCACCGCTGATCGACTAGTTTTACCCTCAAATACGCCTTTCCGAATTTAAGGGGTAATGATATAGGAAGAACACAACCACTCATCAAGCGCTGGTATAGTATTTGTTTGGCATGAGTGGAGTATGTTGTTGAGCATGATTATGCAATAATTAAAAGCATGTTGACATGTAATTGCATATTAAGAAAGCGATAAATACAACAGTTTTATAAAGTAAAGGAAGGAAACAAGAAAGATATGTCAGTTTTGCTTTCGAAGAAGAAATTAAACGAGTAATTGCACATACAGGGGTACAAATTTACAAAAAGGGTATGAAATGGTAAAAGCATAAATATCCCTAGCAGAGTCATCATGCTGTCATGCCCCCTTTTTCCTTCCGCGGATATCAGGTTTATGACATTATCGCTATAGGACACTTCTTTCCTTTTTGGGAAAGAGGTTTTACAATTTTGAAGAGCCACCATCTAACGATTTTTAAGGTGTGTTAGGGCACCTATAGGGTTTATTTGGTAACCAAAGATAGGGTAAGGGCTTGAAATTATCCTAAGGGGAAGGTATTAGGCACCCCTCAGGATCCACTAGTGTGGTTCCCGGACAGATAGTTTTTGTGAATTTGTGCGATTAGTAAGTAGACAAGTAGGGCTCAAATAGTAGGGGATTTGTGTTTAAATACACAAGCGTTTGAAAACAATTAGCAAAAAGGCAAAATTTTGAAAAGGATTACAATCTAAAGCATGCTTATGAATGTAAAGGGGATGTCCTAGGTTTGTTTGTAATATGGATCACATCAATGCAATACCCGGTATGACACTCCTCAAAAGTGGGGCTACACATGATATTAGCGCACCGGTCATCATATCAGTATCTACCTTTTCCCATCCGTGAAGGTAATTAAAGCGAGGGTTAGTCTCGACCCCTATTGCATGTTGTTACCTTCCCCTTCCTATTAGTCCCGGAGGAATTTAGGACTCCTATCCTACAAGAAGGAGGTTTAAAGAAAACACTCAGGTTCAAATGCAAAATACTAAGGCGACATACAAAACAAGTAGGACTGCATTTAATGGGGAAAACACAGAAGAACAAGTAGAAGGCTCAAATATACCTCCAAAAATAATGGACATAGACAGCATGACTCATACACAATTAAGGTCCATATTTGAATTCTTAAGCATGGTATCTAAGTGATAACAATAGAACTAGATTTATTACATGACTCAAAAAAGAAGTCCGAATTAGGTTTGCCTACTGATTTTAATAGTTGATAATTAATCAAAGGCGGTTCTAATTTTATTTAAGTTATTACCTAAGGCTTGCCTAGGCATAAAGCAATATGCAGCTATTCAGGATTATTAAAAGATAGTTTGGAAATTATTTTTCCCTAAGAGCATGTTGTTCTAGTTAATACGAATGCAGAGATTATTACCAGTTATTTTAAACGGGATAATCAAGTGTGAAGCTGTTTTTGCCTCTTTTATGATCAACAGTTTACACTAAGTGTGAATGCAGGTATGAATAAGATCCTAAAACATGTTATCTAAGATGTATGTATAAAACTCATGATTCAAAATTCCTAGAGCAGGATTTCTAAATGCATATGGCAGTGTAGAACATAATAGTAAAGTGCTAATTATTAGCATATCTTAACATATGATTTTGTAAAGGTACACATGCTGAAACAATAAACATGAGACCTAAGGGCATGATTTCTAATGCGTGTATGAACCCTAAGCATGGTTTGTATTGCACAATTAGGAACATAAACCTGATAACATGTTTTCTACCCTTAACAACTATAGCATGCATATTTACCACATCCCTTTTCACTAGCCACCCCCAATACTTGTTTACAACAAATTATTACCGACCAACATGAAATGAATTACATAAGTAGAAATGAAAAATAAGAAGTTATACTATATGAAGCCTGATTAGGACCTCCTATCTGAATTATGTGATAAACCACATCAAGTGTCAATATTGTTCCATAGCCTTTCTCATATCTCGGTGTGTCAGAGTTCCCTAAGGACCTTAAGGGATCCTAGGCAGTGCTCACACCCAGATTGTACAACCAAGACAGAGTTAGTGCAGTGTGGAATGGCCAGTTTTTATGTGTCCAAGTTTAGAGGGAGCTCAAGGGTCCCAAAGCAAGGCTCACACAAAAGGGGCAGAACCTAGTATTATAAGAGTATATGTGATAGTGCTTGACATAGATTTAAAGGAGTTGAGTTGGGAAACAGTTTTGAAAATGATTAGTTTGAAATAATTTTGCAACAACAACAGAATAGTTACTTAGGGAAAACAATTTTGAATAGGGGAAGGGGATAGGAGCAACAACAGCTTGGAACCAACCCCCACACACAGAACAAGTTCAAAGAATAGTACAGTTCCAAAAGATACATATAGGGAAGTAAGGGTTGATTGGTCTTCAGAACACAAACGACTACTTCAAGGGAATCATGCTCGAAATTATAATAGAAATAAAACATGGGACAGGGTATGGGAGTAGTCATGCATGGGGTCTATTACACATAATTAGTCATGACTTAGCATTAACCAGGTATATTGGGGGACATACTAGTTGAGGGACGAAAATAGGAACTCACATAAACATGCTGATTACATTTGAACAAGAGAGGACATAACTTAAACATATTGAGTAAAGCAGTGAACAAGAAGTGACATTAAACAATATGAGCCATTAAGTTAACGCAGAAAGAGATAGTGATTGGAAAACAGTGGAGCACATAGAGGTGAGTTTCAAAATTGGACTATGAACATACCAGTTAGGGAAGCCAAATGCAGAAAAGTAAAGCAATTAGAGTCCCACAGTCTAGCCTTGGCTTTCAGTCGGCTAGACAAAGCAGTAGCACAAGTATTAGAGAAAGAAGAGAGAGTTTGAGTGTGTATGTGTGTGTTCTTAACTAATTGTTCGTGTCCTGAATTGAGAGTCGAGGAGAGTATACATAGTAGTTTAGGAGTGGAGCAGAATAAGGTAAAGAAATCATAATTCAGCAATCAAGGATATTACATATGAAATTTATATAGACTTCCTTCAATTAAGGATAAATACCAAACGGTTAGAGGGCATGAGTCACTTAAGGAAAGAAGATCAAATCAAGCCCAAGTAAAGAGGTAAGCAAACAGAAGTTTAATTAAAGAAGTAATCATAAAGAATCAGTGACAATAAGGTAATAAGAATAATTAGAGTTATAAACAAGGGAAAAAATCAATCATCACCACATAACTTCAAAACAAGTAAATCAGTCAATTGAGATTCAAAATAATACTGATTTGAAGAGAGGGAAAATATTAGTTTTCCATAAATAGACAAATAGGCAAAAAAATAGGATTTCATAAACATGCATAAACTTGCCAAGGGATCGACTCAGAAACCTTAGTAGAGATGAACTAGGGTAAAAGTCACAAGATACTAAATTAGGCTAAAGGGGAAAAATCAAGAAAGTCAAAGCACAACACCAACAATGTAACAACTAGCTCGGAAAGACTCAGAATCGAAGCAAAAACATAAGACAATTAGAGCTTTAATACAAACTAGTTAGGGTCCAGATAATTTTAGCAGAAATTAGTTAATAACACCTAAGAACATATGATTAACACTCGAAAATCATGAAAACTTTGAGAAGACAAGTTTTAGTAAACCCTAGTTTAGAAAAGAGCAACTCGTATCGAAATAGTTACTCAAAACATGAGATTTTTAAAGGAAAACATTTAATAACACTTGAATCGTCTCAGATCTATAAAGATCTGAGAAGAATCGAGCAGTAGTGAGTTTAGGGTTTCGAAAAATAGTAAAGATGAAGAAAAATCGGTTAAAGACTCATGGATACACATAGATCTAAGATAGATCTAAAGAAAAAGTGGAAAATCTCAAGAGCTAGGGTTTCAGAGAACCCAAAGAAGATGAGAAAACATTAGATCGTTACCGGTTTTAGCCGGAAAGGCCATAGATCTTACTTGAACAGTCATGAATGGCCGGGAAGTAGCATAAAAGACCATAGATAGAAGTTGAACAAGATATGGACTAGATCTCTTCGAGATCTTTCCACGAAATCACAAAAACGGGCAACCAAAAGATGTAAGAGACACGTATACGTCTTGAACAGCCATGGGAATCCATGGATCGAGTGGGAATTGAAGGGATTAGGGCTAGTTTGGGTGGCGGCGACTAGTGTTTGAGTTAGGTTTTAGAGAGAATTAGAGAGGAAAGGGTATTCAAGGGCGGCGGATTGTAACAAATGAGTTAGGTTAGGGGGTCGTTTGGGTTAAAAAATGTAAGGGGAAATAGGGGTTGTTGATCTTAGAGATCAACGACACGGATGAGACGGGTAGGTGGGGTTCCGGGTTTGGGAATGGGTAAAAAGGGTGTGGGTCGGGTTTTAATTAGAATTGGGATGGAAAATTGGGGTCCAATTTTGGGCTACAATTGAAAGCCAATCTGGCTATATGTTAAATAGTCACTTTTTCCCTATTCGATTTATAAAAATAGTAAATAGTTTCTGAAAACTAATTTAAAGGGCTAAAATGATTTATAATACATAATTAAAATTTTAAAAATACAGGATCCAATTTTATGTGTATAAAATATAGTTAAATCTAAAAAATGCAAGTATTGCAATTATGTGCAATTTAGCATTAAAAATACTAATAAAATTGTAAGAATATATAAAAATTACCTTAGACATATTTTGGCATAAATATAGAAATACAATAGATGAATTATAAAAATAATAACTTTGAAAATAATTATTGGGGATTTCATGGATAAAAAGGGAGAAAATTAATTAATTTAAAACCTTTAAAATTATCAAAAAATAATAAAACCTTTGGACATGCTTATATATGCATACATATGCTATTTTTAAGGTATTTTGTATATTGAAAAATAGATAGGAAAAAATTAGATATCAACAACCCCTTTCAGACATAAAACTGATTTAGTAGCTCAAAATTAGGCCATTCTTGGTCTTTGGAGAAAGTGCTAAAGATATCTCCAATTTTTTATCACTAATAGAAAGAAAAAGAAGATAAGAAACCTATTTGATCATAATCTTTTGTTAAAAAAACTTATACATTATGACACATGTTTAGTTGCTAGAGTTACAGTCTAATGGTTGTCATTCTATTTTTATGTTACAATACAAAACATATACAAAAATTGACGGTCATTATATAAAAATATACTAAATAGAATGTCACAATATAAAATATATACAAAATAGATTGTCACTATATAAAAATATACTAAATAGACTGCCATTAAAAAATTTATATACAATAGACTGCCACTATACAAAATATATACAAATTAAATAGATTGTCACTATACAAAATTACACAAAATAGACTGTCACTATACAAAATAGGCTATCAACATACAAAGCAGATTATCACGATACAAAAAATATAAAAAATAGATATTTCGGACTATTAGATGCAATAAATTTGGGTTGGAAGGGCCATTTCGTGTCAGTGGAAAAAAAACATGAGCTATTAAAATTTTGAGGAGCTATAGAGGGTAGTTTTCTCATTTATTTTTATAAATTTTAATTTTTTCTATCACTCCATTAAAAGTTGTAAAAACTGTGTGGAGTAGCCACTTTTTAATGTGGTATTTACTTTTTATCCAACATTTTTAATGCTGAGCAAAAGTAGCTACTAGTCTATTAAAATTAATATGAAAAGACAGTGTTACCCATTCCTTCCCAAACGGAAATAGGCTTTTCTTCTCGTTGCTGAGAGTAGCAGAGTGAGAAACCTAAGATGACTTTACTACCATCAATGGAAGAATTTGAGTACTTTTCTTTGTGGGTATTGCAAAACTGACTTTTTCAAAACTTCCTTGACCAACAGCTTTACCAAGAACCCATCCATGAGATGAAATTTGGTATTATTTTAGGCTTTTGTTTGGGTAGAAGAATGTGAGAGAATAGAGTAGGCTGCAAGTCACAACGAACTCTGTTTTAACCCATGTTATTTATTTATATGGTATAGTTTTCCTATTTTATTTGGTTTTAGTTCCAAGTTCAAAAATTAAGAACATGTAGTCCTGAAGTCCTCAACTTAGAATTACAAGTTCAAAAGTTAAGGATATATAGTCCTGAAGTCCTGAACTTAGAGTTCCAAGATCAAAAGTTAAGGACATGTAGTGTCATGACCCAAAATCCATTAAGGGTCGTGATGGCGTCGGACACCACTGTCAGGCAAGCCAACCAAAATACTTAATTAAATTCTCGTTTTAAGTATTTTCGAAATCACTTCTTTAATACGTTTAAACAATACATAGTAAATTCCTCTGAATAAACAATGAAACATTTAACAACGTTTTTAATTTTTTTTTGAATAAACTCAGAGATATCCCAGAACCCGGTGTCACAAGTGCATGAGCAATTTCTAAGAAATAATGTAATCCAATAACCGTCCGGAATACAATATTTGATAGAAAATAAATACAGTAATCTGAAAAAGACTTGCTGGTTGCGGGTCATCTCGGGAAATGCAGCTCACCTAAGTCTTTGTATCAACCATGCTGCTACGCCCACTAGGCCACTAGAGATGCATGTGCATGTGCAACAAAAATGCATAGAAGTGTAGTATGAGTACGAAAATAACGTGTACCCAATGAGTATCTCGTCTAATCTCGAAGAAGTAGAGACGAGAGGTCGACTTCGACACTTACTAGTGGTCCAATAATGGTATATCAATAATATATTAAAACGTGGATTTTTATAAACATGATTATAATTCGATAGGTTAAAGCAAGTAAACAATTCTTTCTTTTATAGGAAATTTTCAAATTCCTTTTTATCATTTATACATATATTCTTAAGCTGGGAAGAGGCAACAACACATTCAATAAGTTTCAAGGCAAGCAATACAAGCATGCGCAAATCATGCCGAGGTCGTACGACCCGATCCAACATAAATGTAAAATGTGCAATGCCGCGAGTCGAACGGCACGAACCATAGATACATCTATTAACCCGCTCGCGAATCATACATATGATGCGGTCAAATTTAAATAAACAATCACCCTGCTTGCGCATCATCCATGCGACGCAGGTACACATAGAAATACATGCTCAAACAGCCAATTAAGAATTTAGCGGTGAACATTTATCCAAATAAAAGTCAATTCTCTTTTAATGATTTAAGAAAATGATGTTTAATCCTTTTAGAAATTCATTTACCAATTTTATAGGATTTAAGCAATTCAATTGTCAACAAGATTTTAGATATTCCAAATATAGCATGCTTTAGGGTCCTAGACTACCCGAACTTACACATATTAGTAGTTACTCACGGACTCTCGTCACCTCGTGCATACGTAGCCCCCACAAATAGGAGCACAAAACTAATTATTTTACCTATGGGGACTCCCTCTTACAATGTTAGAAAGGAGACTCACCTCGCTCCGAAGATCCATAACCAACATTACACACTCTTCTAAAAACTTGAATCGATGCTAAATGCTCCAAAAATATCCAATAATTATGCAAATCCATTAATATATGCTCAATTACTCATGACAATCCAATTTATAACAATTTCTAACCCCGATCAAAAAGTTGACAAAATTGCCCTCGGGCCTACGTGCTCGAATTTCGAAATTTTTCGAAAATAAAGTTTACCCATGAACTCACGAACTCAAATATATGATTTTATCTTAATTTAATACCCAAAATCATGGTCACAATTCAAGAATACGAATTTTCTAGGTTTTCCTCAAACCCCCAAATTTCTACCAATTTACATGCTAAAATCCATATATAATCAATATATTTAACTCAAGATAGGTGGAGTTAGCTTACCTTGTCGTTGATGATGAAAAACTCCACTTGAAGCTCTCCAAAATCGTCCACACCAAGAGAAAAATGAGACAAAATGGGAAAATCCCGATTTTTAAAACACTCACTGCCTCCAGTCCTTTCGTACCTGAGGTCTATTGACCGCTTCTGCGGTCCCGCAGGTGTGGACCAAATGCCGCTTCTGTGGTTTTCCCCAAGCCTTCATCTTCCGCATCTGCACTTCTCCTTCCGCAGGTGCGGTCCCGCATCTGTGGCAAAATGACTGCATCTGCGATCCCAGCCTAGCCGTCCATTTTTGCTTTTGTGGCACTAAGGCCGCTTATGCGGCTCCGCTCGTGCGGCCCTAGTCTCGTAGGTGCGGTTATGCCAGCAACCAGCAACTTCAACCCTTTCTAAAATTTCATTTTCGATCCGTTAACCACCCGAAATCCACCAGAGGCCCCCGGGACCCCAACCAGTCCCAAAGCATATTACAGACTTGCTCGAGGCCTCAAATCATATCCAACAATGCTAAAATCATGAATCGACCTCCAATCCAAGCTTAATGATCTTTAGAATTTCAAACTTCTTCATTTGATGCCAAAACATATCAAATCACGTCTGATTGACCTTAAATTTTGCACACAAGTCATATTCAACATTACGGACCTACTCCAACTTTCAGAATCGAATTCCGACCCTAATATCAAAAAGTCCACTTCCGGTCAAACTTCTCAAAAACCTTCAAATTTCTCTCTTTAGCCAAATGACTCCAAAATGACCCACGGACCTCCGAATTCACTTTTGATCGCACTCCCGACACCAGAATCACCATATAGAGCTACTCCCAGACTCGGAATCCCAAACGAACATTAATAACACTGAAATACACTTCAACCCAAACTTATGAAATTTCTTCCAAAATGCTAACTTCCACAATATGCGCCAAAACGCTCCCGGGTCATGCAAAATCCAATCCAGGCATTCGCCCAGGTCCCAAATCATCATACGAACCTGCTACAACCTTCGAAACTTGATTCCGATGTCGTTTAGTCAAAAATTTAATCCTAGTTAATTCTTTCAACTTATAGATTCCGAAATGAGAATTCTCTTTCCAAACCAACTCTGAATACCCAAAATTCAATTCTGACCATGCGTATAAGTCATACTACCTGAAATGAAGCTGATCATGGCCTCAAACTTCTGAACGGCGCGCTAGAGCTCAAAACAACCGATCGGGTCCTTACATGTAGTCCTAAAGTCGTGAAGTCAAGTTCAAAAGTTAAGGACATGTAGTCCTGAAGTCCTGAAATTAAGTTCAAAAGTTAAGGACATGTAGTCCTAGAGTCCAGAACTTAGAGTTCCAAGTTCAAAAGTTAAGGACATGTTGTCCTGAAGTCCTGAAGTTATGTTCAAAAGTTAAGGACATGTAATCCTCAATTCCTAAAGTTATGTTCAAAAGTTAAGGACATGTAGTCCTGAAGTCCTCAAGTTAAGTTCAAACGTTAAGGACATATAGTCTTGAAGTCCTAAACTTGGAGTTACAAGTTCGAAAGTTACGGACATGTAGTCCTAAAGTCCTGAAGTTAAGTTCAAAAGTTAAGAACATGTAGTCTTGAAGTCCTGAACTTAGAATTACAAGTTCAAAAGTTAAGGACATGTAGTCCTGAAGTTAAGTTCAAAATTTAAGGACATGTAGTCCTGAAGTCCTAAACTTAAAATTACAAGTTCAAAAGTTAAGGACATGTTGTCCTGAAGTCCTGAACTTAGAGTTCCAAGTTCAAAAGTTAAGGACACGCAATCCTGACGTTAAGTTCAAAAGTTAAGGACATGAGCATAAGGGTATTTTTGTCCAGGCAGTTAAAATTTATTAATGCAGTGGCTAAATACTAAAGACATTTTAAACAGTGGCTTAAAAGTAAATACATGTGTTATTAGTGGCTAACCGTACACTTCCCTTAAAAGTTGGTATTAGAGCCCAATCCTATATAATTTATCGAAAAGATAGTCACTAAAAAGAAAAGTAAAATCTATAGAGAAAAATAGGCCAAAAAAAGTGAAATTATTACTGCAAAATTACATAGTTGAATCAAGCAGGAAATAAAAATCCACAAACGCGAAAATTGATGATTTGGTAAGGAAGCTGGATATATTTAAAGAAAAGATGTTTTTTCCACAATCTACAATTTTGGGTAGCGCACGTACAGATCTTTATCCTTCTGAGGGGTCGGGAAATAGACAAAGAGCTGAGATGGTGCTACTTCCATGGAAGGGGAGAGAAATCATCACATATCTCTGATTTAATAGTGAAATTTGTTTATTTCAAGGGGAAATGATCCTTGTTCTTGGCTCATGAGGTGCGAAAGGTAATTTCATTAAAATCATATTATTGATCAACTGCAGAAGCTTGAAGAGGCAGTTCTTCATCTTACCATGAGAGCTGAATCATGGTATTTTTCCTTTCATTTAGTAAGAGAAATATTAGACAACAAGAATTTTGTAAGGAGTTGTGCAAAAGATTTCAAGATGTAAAAAATAGTAAGTTCAACTTTGTAGGAGAATATAAGAACATTTAGTAGAAGTGCACTATGAATTCATACTCGAAAAATCTTAAGGACTTAAGTTCTTAGGCTTTGATCAGAAATCCAATCATACCTAAGAGCTTCTTTCTGGAGTTTCTATGGAAGGACTCGAACAGGATATTATACCAACTGTGAAGACGATGAATTGTTTTGACTTTGAGTCAAGATGTGGAGAAGGAAAGACATAAATAGAATGTTATAGATACATAAAATAAAAAGGGGAACTTCATGGAGTGGAGATTCGTTGCGGAAAATGAAAATTATATTTTTAGCCTACACTCTTGTCCTAGATTTAAATGGAACATATAAGGTGTGGAATTTGAGGACTGGGACTTATCAGGTTGGGAGGCAATGATATGATATTGTTGGGAATAATAGACTCGCAAAAATAATATTCACGGTATTAGTGATAAACGCGGAACACTAAGTTATTGTTAAATCAGTAAGAATAGAAATAGAACAATAATGACACCAAGGTTTTACGTGGAAACCCTTATGAATAAGGGAAAAAACCACGGCCAAGAAGAGAAACTGATATCACTATAGTGAGGAATTTTACACTGTGTAGTAACGAGTACAAATACTCCTAAGACCACTACACCCTCAAAAGAAAAAAAATATTCTTTTACTTTTTTCACCTCACTACAATATCTTTCACACTCTATTTTTCTTCACAGACTATTTTCTTATAGTCTATGGAATACCTTGCTCTCTCTCACTCAGATGTATTGTCTGAGATTTTGGTGTGTCAAAATGAGAGCCGAAGCTGTCCTTTTATAGGCAGAGCCTCGCCTACTACATTTGACATTTTTCTTCTGCAGTCCACCCTTTTTGACAATGCAGAAGGAAAAGTTATCGCCAACTTTGAAAAGCCAACAAAAGGAAGAAATGTCTTCCTTAATTTATGGGATGGACTCCACAATCTCACCCTCCAGTCCCATTCACCTGAAGGAGGTAACACCGGAGATCTTCTGCATGAGCAATATCTGGTCGAGTGCATAATATTGCATACATCAAACTTCCGACGGCAGACGAATATGGAATCTTGGACATTCTCTCTTTTTCCTCCGTTGTTGTAGAACACATCTTCTTGCTCAACATCAGATGACTAGGAAAGGGTGTGTGGACCAACTTAGCACTTTTCATATTGAACACTCCAGTACATGTTCTATGTACTTCTCCTCTCACAAGTAAAGCTTCCTTTTGTTTCTCGAACGAGTAATTCTCATGCCCAAAATCTGCTTAGTATGACCCAAGTATTTCATTGCAAAAGACTTATTCAACTGTTTCTTCAACTCGCTAATCTTGGAAGAATTTCTACCCACAATCATCATATCATCCACATATAGCAAGAGGATGATAAAATCATCAACAGAAAATCTTTGTACAAACACATAGTGATCTGCAGAAGTCTTTTTATAGCCTTGCTCCCCCATCAGAGACTCAAACTTCTTGTACCACTCTCTGGGAGCTTGCTTCAGTCCATATAGACTTTTCTTAAGTTTGCATACAAGATTTTCTTTACCTTTTGCCTTGAAGCCTTTAGGTTGTTCTATATAAATCTCTTCTTCTAAGTCACCATGAAGAAAAGCAGTCTTCCCATCCATGTACTCAATCTCCAAATCGAAGACTGGCAGTCAAACCAAGAACTGTCCGAATGGAGGACATTTTCACGACAGGAGAAAATATTTTGTCAAAGTCAATACCTTTCGTTTGATGAAATCCTTTGACAACTAGTCTAGCTTTGTATCTGGGCTTCAAACTATGCTCTTCAGCTTTAACTTTGAACACCCACTTGTTCTTCAAAGCTCTCATGACCTTAGGCAATTTCACCAACTCTTAAGTATGGTTCTCATGCTGAGATTTCATCTCATCTTGCATGGCTTCAATCCATTGATCCTTGTGCTCATCTTCTATGGCATTCACATAACATTCAGGTTCTCCCCCATCAATGAGTAACACATACTCATTGGGTGAATAACGGGAGGAAGGAGTATGAGGTCTAGAGGACCTCCTGAGTGGAATATCTAGCTCATCCATAACTTCGTGAGTAGGAACATCTACCTCATCAACATTAGCATTGTTATGACCATCACCATCAATATGATGATCTGGATTATAGTTCTGGGCATCACCATCATCATTGAGCCCACTAACGTCATCCGCATTTGTATGAGGAACTTGATCAAGATTGACTAAACCTTCAGAACTTGGAGATTTTAGCTTCTCTGCTTTGTTAATATCTTCAATGGTTTGATCCTCCATGACGATAACATCATGGCTTCTCATGACCTTCTTCTCAATTGGATCATATAGCCTGTAACCAAACTCATCAAGGCCATAACCAATGAAAATGCATTGCTTCTTCTTGGCAGTTAATTTTGACCTCTCATCTTTAGGCACATGTACAAAAGCTTTGCAACCAAACACTTTCAAGTGGTCATAGGAAATATCCTTGCATTACCAAACTCTGTTTGGAACATCACTTTGCAAAGTAACTGCATGGGATAGATTAATAACATGTGCGGTGGTCAACAAAGCCTCACCACAAAAGGAATTCGGCAACTTTGCTTCAGAAAGCAAACATCTCACTCTTTCCATCAAGGTCTTGTTCATCCTTTTTGCTAAACCATTAAGCTGAGGAGTCTTAGGAGGAGTCTTCTAGTGTTTGATACCCTATTGCTTGCAGTATTCGTCAAACGGCCCATAATATTTACCACCATTATCAGTACGAATACACTTCAGCTTCTTCCCAATTTCTCTTTCAACTGAAGCCTGAAACTTCTTAAAGACACCCAACACTTGGTCTTTGGTCTTGAAGATGTAGACCCAAAGTTTCCTTGAGCAGTCATCAATAAAGATAGAGAAATAAAATGCACCACCCAAAGTTCTTGTCTTCATTGGACAACATAAATCTGAATGCACCAACTCAAGCAACTCTGTCTTTCTTGAAGGAGGATGAAACTGGAAAGAAACTCTTCTTTATTTTCTAGCCAAGCAGTGCTCACATTTTTCTAATTTTGCACTTTTATAATTTGACAACAATTTCTTCTTGGCCAGAACATTTAGTCCTTTCTCGCTAATGTGGCTAAGCCTCTTATGCCATAACGTTGAAAAGTTATGGCTCTCAACGGCATTCACCATATCAACACAGGTAGAGGTCGAGTCCATTATAGCCCATGAAGCTTTTCCCCACGAGCCACAATCATGGAGCCCTTAGTGAGCTTCCATTTTCCAGCACCATTGGTAATGACATATCCCTCATCATCCAAAACACCAACAGAGATCAAGTGCAAACGAATATTAGGTGAACGTTTTACATTGTTTAAAACTAGTTTAGTTCCAATACTAGTTTCCAAACAAATCGTTCCAACACCAGCCACCCTAGATACAGTCTCATTACCCATACTCAAAGTTCCAAAGTCACCCTGAGTATAGGATGAGAAAAATTCCTTCCTTGATGTCACATGAGATGCGGCACCACTATCCACAACCCAGCTTGACTCATCACAAGCAATATTTATCAGATCTGCATCAAGAACGACAGCAAGATCTTCTATAGTAACGGTGGCCACACGATTGCCATCTTCTTTCTTCCTGCAATGATAGGACTCAATATCTTTAAGTCTGCATCTGGATTTGCTTCTATTATGTTCTCTATTTTGAGAACTCTGATTCTTTCTTCTCCCCCTAGAGTCAGTCACCAAGACATCTGATTAGGAGGAACCTTGATATTTTCTTCTGATCTCTTCATTTAAAAGGCTGCTCTTGGCAAGATCCATAGAGATCACACCATCCGGAGCAGAATTTGATAATGAAGTTCTAATAATTTCCCAAGAATCTAGTAGGGAACGAAGTAGAAACAGGCCTTGAATTTCTTCATCAAATTTAATGCCTATAACAGATAACTAGTTCATGATCCCTTAAAAAAATTCAGATGATTTGTCATCGTGGAACCATCATGGTATTTTAAACCCAATATCTGCTTTATTAGAAATATCTTGTTGTTTCCAGTTTTCCGAGCATACAAACTTTCATGGTTCTCCCATAGGGTTCGAGCATGTGTTTCCCCAGAAATATGGTTCAAAACGTTATCGTTAACCCACTGTTTAATAATGCCGCAAACCTACTGTGTAACAGATTCCACTCTTCATCTGATTTATTATCAAGCTTTATAGTGGCGAAGAGAGGTTGATGAAAATTCTTGACATAGAGCAAATCTTCCATTTGCCCTTCCAAATGGCGTAATTTGTGCCATTCAAAGTAACCATTCTACTAGTGTTGGCTTCCATCATTTATCACAAATACAAATACTATTTATTATGAGACCAAAGTAATTCTTTTCTGATGTGGAAGTTCAGACTGTGCTGCAACCACAGAGCATACAAAAATAAAACCTTCACTCTGATACCACTTGTTGAGAATAATAGACCCGCAAAAATAATATTCACGATATTAGTGATAAACGCGGAACACTATGTTATGGTTAAATCAGCAAGAATAGAAATGCAACAATAATGACACCAAGATTTTATGTGGAAACCCTTCTGAATAAGGGAAAAACCCACGGCCAAGAAGAGCAACTGATATCACTATAGTGAAGAATTTTACACTGTGTAGTAAAGAGTACAAATACTGCTAAGACCACTACACCCTCAAAAGAAAGAAAATACTCTTTTACTTTTTCCACCTCACTACAATATCTCTCACACTCTATTTTTCTTCACATACTATTTTCTTATAGTCTATAGAATACCTTGCTATCTCACTCAGATGTATTGTCTGAGATTTTGGTGTATCGAAATGAGAGTCGAAGCTCTCCTTTTATAGGCAGAGTCTCGCCTACTACATTTAATATTTTTCTTCTGCAGCCTACCCATTTTGACAATGCAGAAGGAAAAGTTACTGCCAACTTTGAAAAGCCAACAAAAGGAAGAAATGTCTTCCTTAATTTATGGGATGGACCCCACAGATATTGGATGGTGATGGGATAAAGTGGTACAATCTAGTATTATTATACATTGTAAAGTATAAGGTACTGGTAACTCACAAAGAAAAGAGGGTGTAACTTAGAGGAATCTACAATCAGGGAGAATTGAGTAGTGTAACAGTTAGTTGAATTAAGTAGCTACTGAAAAAGGGGTAAATCATATAATCTCACTTGTTTACTTTATCAGCCATAGAAGTGAAGGTAGAAAATAAGATGCCTGTAGCCATCAGCAAAATCTTGGAGCAGTTTTCTAATGTATTTGCCAAGCCTACAATACTTTCTCCTAGAAGAAAACATTGACTACTTCATACCCTGAAATCAAATTGCATTCACAATACTACATTTAGGACTCACTTAGGTCAAGTATGAATTTAGGGTCATACAATTTGGCTTAACCAATGCATATGTTGCCTTTCAATCTCTGATGGATCATGTTTTGAAGGCATAATTAGAAAAATATGTAATCGTGGTATTTTATGACATCTCAATTTATAGTGCATCAATCAAAGAGCATATAGCACACCTTAGAACAGTATTGAAAACTCTAAGAAAAAACGCAGCTCTATGCCAAACTCTCAAAATGTTCTTTCGGTCAATCAAAGGTGGAATACGTGCCACATCATAACTGGAGAAGGGGTTTCCACTAATCCATCAAAATTGAAGCCATGGCCACTTAGACAACACTTAAAGTAGTCAAGGCCTAGAGGAAATTTCTAGGAGTTCCAGTATATTATAGAAGGTTTGTCAAATCTTAATAGTATTATAAGTAAACCTCCAAGCATTTATTCAAGATGACTGCCTTAGAGTAGAATCAGAAAGTTGACGCAGCCTTTCAACAGCTCAAGCAAGCCATGACATCTGCCCCAATACTTCCATTTGCTGATTTCACCAAGTAATTCATATATATATATATATATATATATATATATATGGCAGTAGTTAATGCAGGAAAGTAGGCCTATTGTCTTTTCCAGCTAGACTTTGGTTCCTAAATACCTAGGACTATTCACCTATGAAAAAGAGCACATAGCTCTACTTTCAGCAATAGACAGATGGATGCATTATCCATAAGGCTCCATTTCATCATCAGGACATACCACCACAGTCTAAAATACCTATTGGATCAGTGAGTAACTACTGGATTGCAGTAGAAAGGGATGACCAAACTACTTAGTCTGGAATGTAAAGTGAAGTTCAAAAAAAGGAATAGAAAATAGATTAGCAGATGCCTTATTCAGGAGGCACGACGAGGAATCCATACTATGTGATATTTTCACTATTAAGCCTACTTGATGAAGTAAGTGAATTAGAATT
Organism: Nicotiana tabacum; assembly: GCF_000715075.1. Classification (NCBI taxonomy): domain Eukaryota; kingdom Viridiplantae; phylum Streptophyta; class Magnoliopsida; order Solanales; family Solanaceae; genus Nicotiana; species Nicotiana tabacum. The sequence goes on from NC_134085.1 coordinate 20,650,279, forward strand.
GTGAACATGATCATGTGCCCTACAATTAGTTACAGAGTAAATAGTAGCTCCTACGGACAAGCCTAAGTATACTCTAACTCTAGTACTATATATACATCTTAAGATATATATATATATATATATATATATATATATATATATATATATATATATATATATATATAGGCAGAAGTTCCAATCTCATAGTGAAGATTCTTGAAGCTCTTTATCAGTCTCCTCTTGGAGGGCATTATGGGCAACAAGGTACATATAAAAAAGTTAGCCTAACCTTCTATTGGCACATTGCGTATACTAAAATCTCAAAATGGGTTGTAGAGAGTAATATTCTCAGATAGTGAAGACTGAAAGTGTACTTCCTCCAGGATTTTGCACCCATTGCCTATTCCATATCTACGTTGTAAAGAAATAGTAATAGACTTCATAGAAGGGCTGCTCTCTTCAGGTAGTAATATTATTGTGGTAATTGTAGATAGACCGACCAACTATGGTCATTTCTTGTCTCTTCAACACCCATACACGGCGCAGGAAGTTGTAGAAATTTTCTTCAAGGAGGTCGACAAGTTACATGGTCTACCTAAAACAATTATTTTAGATGGGGATCCTGTTTTTGAATTGCCACTTCTGGCAGAAATTATTCAAAAGTATGGGTACCAAACTAACTGATAGGTTTTAAATGTTCTTGCCTTATGTTTTGATGATCTAACAAACCTACTGTTAAGAACCAGATAGGAAACCTGATATACTCGGACTATACTGCAAGCTTATCGAATTCCAGCTAAAGGTGAACTGCTACAGCTTCACGAGCTAGGAACCCAAAAAAGGATTTGATACCCTTGTGGTTCCCTCATCACAGTACAAGTCAATTGGTCACAGCTGAAAATGAAGTGACTGACTGCACTGTTTCTGCCGCACTGTACTGTCTCCAGCGCCCACTCATTCTCTGACCAAATAAAGTGCTCACATCATTTCAAGTGATGTGATCAAGGTGTACCTACAATGAGTTTATACAAAACATCACTTGAAGGTTTCAGTTTCTTATTCAAGCTTCTTGCCAAAAATAGAGAAATCAATCCTCACAAGATTGAAGAACAATGTTGAACACAACTACGGACCAGTTCCTAAAAGATAGCTTGTTGTTGTCCTAGTTGAGTTGTAACTTTGTGATTGTACTTATTATATCTCCTAAACTACTTAGCTACAAGCGTTTGATTAGGAATCCTCTTGTAAATCCGTAAAATCCTTGAGTTTATGTTGTGACTAGATTTAGCCATAAGCAAAAGCCTTTGTAACTTTAGAGTTACAAAGTGGCTTGTGGTCAAAGTATCACAAGTTAGTAAAAGTCTTTGTAACTAGGAAGTCACAAAGTGGCTTGTGGTAAGAGTATCACAAGTTAGTTGAGTAAATTCTTTGTAATGGAGTCACTGCAAAGTGGCTTGTAATAGGTTTTCTACAAGTTAATGAAGTTGAAAGCCTACAGGTGTAGGTCGTGGTTTTTGATCCCCTTGTGTGGGATTTTTCCACGTAAAAATCCTTTGCCTTATTTGCATACTGTTTTATTAGCATTCTCAGCAGAATCTTTTAGAGGACCAGGTACTCTACTATTTGGTGGACTTACGCAAACTATCAATTGGTATCAGAGCAGGTTCCTCCTATTAGGCTAACACCTAGGAAGGATCTTCATGGCTGCTCCACCAAATTTTGAAGAAGGTCAATCTACATACCGACCACCCAAGTTCAATGGACAATACTATGGGTGGTGGAAAACAAGAATGCACGATTTTATCATGGCTGATGATTGTGAGTTATGAGATATCATATGTGATGGTCCTTATGTTCCAACCAAGGTACTAGAGGAACTTCCTTTTTCAATGGCCAAAACCAGCAAAGAGTACACTGAAGCAGACAAGAAAGCTGTGGAGAAGAATTTTCGTGCCAAGAAAATTCTAGTATGTGGAATATGACCTAAAGAGTACAATAGAATCTCCACCTACAACACTGCCAAGGAGATATGGGAAGCTTTGCAAACAACTCATGAGGGAACTACACAAGTAAAACAATCTAAGATTGATATGCTCACTACCAAGTATGAACTCTTCAAAATGAGGGACGATGAATCCATTCAAGATATGCACACAAGATTCACTTCCATCATAAATGAGTTACACTCACTTGGTGAAACTATTCCCAGAAACAAGCTAGTAAGGAAAATCTTCAGCTTTCTACCTAGCTCTTTGAAAGCAAGTGAATGTTGTTACTGAATCAAAGGACTTACATGAGCTGACCATAGAAGAGCTGATCGGAAACTTGAAGACCTATGAGTTGAAGAGAAAGATAAATAGTGAAAGAAAAGAACCAAAGAAGGAAAAGAACCTGGTACTTAAAGCTGATAACAATGATTCAAGTGAGGAAGACAATGACATAGCTTACTTAACCAAATGATTTCAGAAGATAGTTAGAAGAAATGGAGAAATGCTAATAAGGGACAACTTTAACAAACTAAAAAATTGTGATCTTTGTTACAGGTGTGGAAAGCCTGGATACTTCATGAAAGACTGTCCTCTCTTGAAGCAAGAATTCTCCAAGAACTACCATGAGAAAATAGCTATGACGAACCCGGTTCCTTTCAAGGACTTCAAGAGAAAAAGATCCGCTGACAATATGATGAGGCAGGCTCTTGCAGCATGGGGGGATTCCTCTAGTGAGTCTGAAGATGAACCTGATACTGGTGATAGTTCCATGATGGAAGTTGAAGGCGAGGAGACTGGATATGACTCAACTTTTGCTTTGATGGCTCAATCGGATGATGATGAAGACAATGGCAACAACGAGGTAAATTTCAGGGATGTTCAGAGAAATCAGAAATGCTATTCGCCAAAAAAACTCATGTCTTTAGCTGATGTATTAATCACTGCTTTTCATAGTCTCGTGGAGGATAGGGATTCTTTGACCTTAGTCTTAGGAGAATCTGAACAAACTAGAGATGAATTAGTTGACATAGTTACTGACCATAAGAAAACCATTGAAATCCTCAGAAAAGAAAAGAATGATTTGTTGGTAGAAATTGCAGACCTAAGGGAAACAATACTGAAACCATGGACTAAGTCAAAAACTGAAAATTCTGGAAAGGGAAAGGAGATAGCCAGTGAGTAACACATTAGGCTTGGAAATGAGGTGAAAGCTATGAGATCTAGGATGTGTGCTGAAATTGAGAAAAACAAGCAACTCCAAACTAATCTGGAAAGAGTAAAGAATGATCTTGAAATGTCCCTAAAGTAGACCTGGTCCACAGAAGCTATCACTGCCTTGCATACTAATGATTGTGAAAACAGGCAAGGAATAGGGTTCCAAAGGGAGAAAACTCCTCACAACCCTCACAGTAAGTACGTCACTGTCTTTGATAACTGGCCTTGTACCCAATGTAGGAGCACTCAACGCTTCAAGGAAGATGTTCCGGATAACAATCAATCGGTTCTGAAAAACAAAGTGTTTGCTGAAATGGTTACAACAAAAGAGGGACCAGGTTCCACTCACATAAAACGTACATTACCAGCATGGACTAAGAGAACTCTTATTCATCCTCTTGCCTACTACAAGGGACCCAAACTTGCTTGGGTTCCTAAAACTAACTCTTAATCTCTTGAGTAGGGAACAATGAAAGGAAGCGGTCAACAATGGTTCATAGATAGTGGGTGTTCAAAGTACATAACTGGGATCAACACAGACTTTGTTTCACTAAAAGCCTTACAGGGAAGGAGTGTATCCTTTGGCAATGGTAAAAAGGGGAACATTCTTGTAGTTGGAAAAGTCGGGAAGTCACTCACTCATTTTATTGAAAATATGTACTATGTCAATGTCCTTAAGTACAGTCTCTTGAGTGTCTCTCAAATTTGTGATAAAGGAAACAAGGTGGAATTTTTGTCCAAAATATATACAGTCACTGACCTTGTGACCGGTGAAATAGTATTTGTGACTAAAAGATACAAGAACATCTATGTCGCTGATTTCGAGTCTTTATAGAGTGGTGATCTGAGTTGTCTATAAGCTGTTGATGATGATGCTGAACTATGGCACATAATATTGGGCCATGCAATTTTTTCTCTTCTGAACAAACTAATTCAGAAGGACCCAGTCCATGGTTTACCTATGTCACAATTCAAGATGCAAAAAGTCTGCGATGCTTGTGCTAGAGCAAAACATGTGAAGTCCTCTTTTAAGTCTAAAAGAGATGTGAGCACCTCAAAGCCACTAGAGCTTCTGCATATGGATCGGTGTGGACCTATGAGAGTGCAAAGTAGAAGAGGAAAAAGATATATTTTTGTGATAGTAGATGACTACTCCAGATTCACATGGACTCTGTTTCTCAGAACCAAAGATGAAACTGTTGAGTTGTTTATGGCCTTTGTGAAGAAAATCCAGGTGAAGATGGAGTCTAGAGTCGCATGCATTAGATCAGATCATGGGACAGAATTTGACAATGTCAAACTTGATGAATTCTGCAATGAAAATGACATCACTCACAACTTCTCACCTCCTAGAACTCCCCAGCAAAATGGAGTAGTAGAAAGGAAGAACAGAACTCTGGAAGAAATGGCAAGGACAATGCTGATCGACAGTGGAATTGCGAAGAACTTCTGGGCTGAAGCTGTCAATACTGCCTGCTACTTGGTGAATAGGTGCATGATCAGATAACTTCTGAATAAAACCCCGTATGAATTATTGAATGGAAAGAAACCCAAGCTAACTCACCTAAGAACATTTGGTAACAAATGCTATGTTCTCAACATTCAAAAGGAACAACTTGTTAAATTCGATGCCAAGAGTGATGAAGGAATATTTCTAGGCTACTCTTCTCAAAGCAAGGCTTACAAGATATATAATAAGCGGACTCAATATGTTGAGGAAAATGTCCATATTATTTTTGATGAATCTTATCCATCATGTGAGAAGAGTGCTGAGGAAGATCAAGATGGAGAACTCTTACTAGTCCCTGGTGAAGTCATTAACATGACAAACGGAAAGGCAGATATGATGAGTCAAGTAAAGGAGCTAAATAAAGACAATGCTGCCTCATCTTCAATAGAAACAAACACCTCAATTACAACCACTGAAGCTGAAGAAAGAGTGGTTGATGCAGTTAAGAGAACTTCACTAGCAACTGAGAGAAGGACAGAGGAAAATTATCCAAACATACCCTCTTCCTCTCAGAATGAACCTCAGTCGTCTAACTGGAGACACCAAAGCTCTCATCCAATAGACAACATTATTACTCCTCTAGATTCCAGAGTACAAACCAAGTCAAGAGCAAGAAATTCACTTGCCTTCTCAACCTTTCTCTCTTAGATAGAACCCAAAAATACCAAGGAAGCCTTGAAAGATACAGATTGGATTACAGCCATGCAAGACGAGCTACATCAGTTTGAGAGAACAATATGTGGCATCTGGTACCTAGACCCCCAGATCGAACCATTATAGGAACCGAGTGGGTATTCAGAAATAAGATCGATGAATATGGAATTACCACAAGAAACAAGGCCAGGCTAGTGGTCCAAGGCTACAATCAGGAGGAAGGGATTGACTATGATGAAACGTTTGCTCCAGTGGCTCGCATAGAAGCTATTATAATTCTAATCACTTTTGCATCTCATATGAAATTCACCTTGTTCCAAATGGATGTCAAGAATGCATTTTTGAATGGACTCCTTAGGGAAGAAGTCTATGTGAAGCAACCCCTAGGGTTTGAATGTCATAAGCACCCTGAATATGTGTTTAAACTGGACAAAGCTATGTACGAGCTAAAGCAGGCTCCTTGAGATTGGTATGAAAGGTTTTCAAAGTTCCTCCTGGAAAATGGATTTAAAAGAGGGAAAATTGGCAACACCCTTTTCTTAAAGAAATGAGGAAGGAACTTGCTCATTGTTTAGGTCTATGTTGATGATATCATTTTTGGAGCAACAACTGATTCTCTGTGTCAAGAATTTACAAAACTCATGGGAAGTGAATTTGAAATGAGCATGATGGGGGAACTGAACTTCTTCTTGGGTCTTCAAGTAAAACAGTCCCCAAAGGGTATGTCCATTTGTCAGCAGAAATACATCAGGGAGTTCTTGAAGAGGTTTGAAATGGAAGCATCAAAGGTGATAGACACTCCCATTGCTACTGCCACTCGACTGGACATGGATGAAACTGGATCTCCTATAAATCAAACCATGTATAGAGGCATTATTGGGTCTTTCATCTATCTCATTGCCAGCATACCTGATATTGTTTTAAGTATGGGGCTGTGTGCAAGGTTTCAATCAAATACCAAGGAATCTCACTTGAAAGCTGCCAAATGAATACTAAGATATCTCAAAGGAACACAGGACCTGGTGTTGTATTATCCATCAGGTGACAATTTCAATCTGATTGGGTATGCTGATGCAGATTATGCAGGTTATGTTGTGGACAGGAAAAACACGTCTAGAATGGCTCACTTCTTAGGTTCATGTCTTATCTCTTGGGGCACATGGAAACAAAATTCAGTGGCTCTTTCAACAACTGAAGCTGAATATGTATCCACAGCATCCTACTATTCTCAGCTTTTATGGATCAAGAAGCAACTAGAGGACTTTGGGGTACTCACTGAGAGTGTACCCCTTCTATGTAACAACACCAGTGCACTCAACATGGCCAAGAATCTAGTTCAACACAAAAGGACAAAACATATTGACGTGAGGCATCATTTTCTGAGGGACAATGTGGAGAAAGGGCTGGTATGTATGATGTTCTGTAGCATAGAAGATCAAATTGCAAACATTTTCACCAAGGCGCTAAGTAGGGAATAGATTGAAAGAAACAGAGTGAAGCTGGGGATTTTAAAGCCCAATTAAGAACCTGATTCCTCTTTATCTGGCTTTCACCCTTAAGAAATAACTGGCTAAAAGTGTTGTCTCATCATGTCTACCTCACTTTAATACCATTCTAGGTAAACACGAATGATGAGTATAGAAGTTGTAGATGCAGTGCATGAATGATAAAGGAGGATTGATTCTTTCAAATAAAAAGGTCAAAAACCTGGTTGTTGTACCAAATGCTAGTAGTTATGTGCATCCTTTAATACATGTCTTAAAAAGCGTACAAAACACAACTACCATGTCATCAAATTTTCAAATCCTTCTGTCATGTCTCTTCATTACAAATTGTTCCATATCCCTCTGAAACATTGCAATTCTCCACGCCAAACCGCCATTTCAGAACCGGTGCCTATTCCTCTCTCTTCATAATTATCCTCTCCACTTAAAACCCTCTTTTCTGTTCTTCCTAACCTTAAGTCTTACATTAGAATTTCCCAAAAATATCATTACACCACTTCTTTTAATAGCTGAGACAACTTCTGATCTCTCTGCCTCAGTCGTAACTACTACCGATCAATCTATGGAGCCTTCTGCTCCTACTGAGCCTTTCTCACCAACTATTACTCTTGCCGCTATAGTCACACTTCATCTAGTTTCCCAGTCTCTTCCTAATTCAGAAACCCTTAAACATGTTGCTCCGCTCTCCCCATCGTCTGAGGCTCCCACCAGTCAAAAACCAAGTGGAGGACAAGGTCAAAACCCTAAGGTCACAACGAGTTTTTCCATCGTTGCTATCGATTCCATGGTGGTGGTAGCACCATTTGAGAAAGAGAAAAATGTTGTGACCATGTTTGTGGTGTCTGTTGATGGTGTACTGCATGAGATCACCTCTAAGAAAAATGAGGCACAAAGTGTGGGGGAAGAAGGGGCCATTGTAACTGTTGAAGCGGATGCACTAGTAGATACTACTGGGGCATCACATGAGGAACCTGATCCCTCTCTGGAGGATCCAGGTCAGGTTTTTTGTTCCCAGGATAGTATTGTTCCTGCATTCGATGTTGTGCCCCTGGAAATTCAAGCACCTAAAATGAGATCTAATGATGAAGAATACCTAGGTAATATGGCTCTTGATGCATTCATAAGTAAGCGGAGGGTTGTATCCACCCCTGAGTCTGAAACCAAACGACCTACTACCAGGCTTCAAGTAAAAGTGGCCTACGATTCTGCCCTTCAAAAGAGCAAGAGGAGTAGTAAGAAAAAAAGAAGAAATTTGGTAAAAGATGGTGTACTTGTAAGTGATGAGACGATCCATGTAGTCGAGGTGGAAGAGGAAACCCAGATGAACTTGGTTCACTTGTTAGATGGTTTCCAAAAAAGACGAAGCATGCTTCAATAGAGAAGGGGTCAACATCTAGGTCCAAGATGAAGGAGGTGGTGAGTGAGTTTTCAATGTCTGATGAGGATGTGTTAGTCAAATCCAAGGGAAAAGGAAAATTCAGTGGAGAGAAATCCAGCAAACGTAACTCTGAACATTTTGAAGAACCTGGTTTTGTAAAGAGAATGAGAAGTGAAGGCAGCCTTGGCTGTGAATGCCTGAGGCATCAAAAAGTTCTATTGGATCATATGTTTGACCCAGCAATCTCTGAGATCGCTGGAATGCGCCAAATTCTGGAAATGGTCGAGTTTCAACGTTGGGCGCATCTATTTCAAAATGATGAACCTAAGGTATATGAGGATGAGGTACAAAGCTTCTTTGCTAGCCTCTTTCCAATTGGAACTGACCATATTTGTGCTTTGGTCAATGGGGTGGACATGGTGTTCGATGTAAAGTTTCTTGGAGAGATTCTAAAAGTTCCTACAACTGGTGTGTCCAGTGTAAAAGATGTGTGTTAGTATAACTTTAGAAATGTTGTGGTAAAAGACAATGCAAACCAGAAGGGGGACCGGATACATAAGAAAGTGTTATTCCCTGTCTATCAGATGTTGTTCGAATTGGTTAACAAAGTTCTATTGCCTCGAGCTGAGAGGAGGTCAGTGACTTCTAAGTCTGACCTATTCTTGATGGAGAAACTAGACAGTTTTACTCCTATGAATCTACCTGTTATCATGATTGAACACATGTAAAAGGTTGCCACCTTCAAAGATGGTAATCATGGCCTTCCCTATGGGTTCCTACTTACACAAGTGATCAAATTCTTTAAAGTCCCACTGGGGACAGGCAACGTGGGGACTAGGAAGCAGACTTTCTCACAGACAACTTTGGAAGAGTATGAGTGCGTGGAAAACAATGGGAGCTAGGAATTACATCAACTGTCTCACAGCTTATTAATGCTTAGAATAATGCAGCTGAGGAAATTCGTCGGTTGAAGGCCAGGAATGCTATCCTGGAAGGACAACAAGCCCAAGAGGTTCCGGTGTCAAATGATGAAGTGACCTGTTTAACAAAGGAGAATACTGATCTCAGGGCGCAAGTAGAGAACCTGAAAGTAGAACTGCTCAATGAGCAAAAGTCAGAAAATGCCCGAATAGACCTCATTCTCCAAACACTTGCTGCAGCTTCCAAGCCCTTTACTCCTAGTGCACCCTAAGTACCCCTTCAGTGACCAGTTTCTGGAAATGTTTGCTAAGTTTTATTTGATGTTTTGGCGGATGTTTTTGTTTTCTTTTTTTTATGTGGTTGGGATGAAACACTACTGCTCCCGTTTTAACAAGTGCAATGTTGCCTTTCGCTTTTTCAAAGCAAAGGCATATAAAAACTTTATTAATATCAATCCTTATTTTATTATGTCAGTACTCTCCTTTTGTGTTTCTATTCTATATCATGATTGTGTGCACACATGTGGCATGAGTTAGCTTAGCTGGACTTCTTTCTACTATTATTCTGGCTGTTTTTTTAATGATGCCAAAAGGGGGAAAGATAATATAATAGCCATCAACTCAGGGGGAACACGTGTTACAAAAGGCATATAGTCAGGGGAAACCTGTGTTCCCCTGTTACTTAATCTGTTTCTTACTACTTTAAATCCACTTTATAAATATTAAGTTTGCCATCATCAAAAAGAGGGAAATTGATAGGTTTTAAGTGTTCTTGCCTTATGTTTTGATGATCTAACAAAGCTATTGTTAAGAACCAGATAGGTAACCTGACCTACTCGGACTATACTGCAAGCTTAACGAATTCTAGCTAAAGGTGAACTGCTATAGCTTCAGGAGCTAGGAACCCAAACAAGGATTCGATACCCTTGTGGTTCCCTCATCACAGTACAAGTCAATTGGTCATAGCTCGAAATGAAGTGACTGACTGCACTGTCTCTAGCGCCCACTCATTTTCTGAACAAATAAAGTGTTCACATCATTTAAAGTGATGTGATCAAGGTGTACCCTGCAATGAGTTTATACAAAACATCACTTGAAGGTTTCAGTTTCTTATTCAAGCTTCTTAGCAAAAAAAAAAGAGAAATCAATCCTCACAAGCTTGAAGAACAAAGTTGAACGCAACTACGGACCAATTCCTAAAAGATAGCTTGTTGTTGTCCTAGTTGAGTTGTAACTTTGTGATTATACTTATTGTATCTCCTAAACTGCTTAGCTAGAAGCGTTTGATTTGGAATCCTCTTGTAAATACTCCTTGAGTTTATGTTGTGACTAGGTTTAGTCATAAGCAAAAGTCATTGTAACTATAGAGTTATAAAGTGGCTTGTGGTGAGAGCATCACAAGTTAGTAAAGGTCTTTGTAATTAGGAAGTCACAAAGTGGCTTGTGGTAAGAGTACTACAAGTTAGTTGAGTAAATTCTTTGTAATGGAGTCATTGCAAAGTGGCTTGTAATAGGTTTTTTACAAGTTAGTGAAGTTAAAAGCCTACAGGCGTAGGTCGTGTTTTTTTATCCCCTTGTGTGGGATTTTTTCACGTAAAAATGCTCTGTCTTATTTACGTACTGTTTAATTAGCATTCTCAGCAGAATCTTGTAGAGGATCAGGTACTCTACTATTTAGTGGACTCACACAAACTAACACTAACCATGTCTACTACCTGTCACCCCCAGATAGATGGCCAAACAGAGAGGCTCAACAGATGTTTGGAGACTTACCTAAGAGACATGGTATTTGTTAGAAATTTTTGGAGACCAAGACAACTAAAACAATATTCAAAACTCACTATCAGAGAGGTGGAGGAAAGGATGATTACTATTCATCTTCACATGCTCCAAATGGCTAGCATACATGGGTATTTATCGTAGAACTCCTACATGTATCTAGCCTAAACTTCATGTGTACATATTAATTAAGTCCACACATGTACACACTAATCCATACATGCATACACTAGTTCGCACAAATTTACACATGTCCACACCTCACTCTTTTCTAACTATATGTATGAAAACATTAAATTAATGTAAACAAATCTAAGCAAATGTGGACAAATAGAAACAAGTTTATTACTATTTTTAACATCCCCTCTTAAACTTGTTTCATTACTCCAAGCCCCATCCTTAACTTTTGAAAAGCGTCAATCTTCAAAAACTTGGTGAAAATATCCGCAATTTGACTCCAGACTTCACATGCTCAAGCTCCACAACTTTATTAGATATGCAATCTCTAATAAAATGATATCTCGTATTAATATGCTTGCTTCTTTCATGAAATATCAGGTTCTTAGCTAAATCTATAGCTGATTTGTTGTCAACAAAATTTTTTGTAGCATCCTTCTGTGGTTGGTGAAGTTCTTCCAACAAGATCCTTAGCCAAATTTCATGGCAAACACACGAACAAGCTGCTACATACTCCGCTTCACAAAGTGACAAAGTCACAATTGGTTGCTTCTTAGAATTTCATGTACATGCGGAATTTCCAAGAAAAAAAACAAACCCAGTAGTACTTTTTCAGTCATTAATATCACCAGCCCAGTCACTATCATAATATCCCACAAATTAGAAGATGAATAAAGAATTCTATAACCAAGCATACATTTGATGTACCGAAGTATTTTTTGGCTACCTTTAAGTGCGAGGTAGTAGGAGTTTCCATAAAGCGACTCAGGAGTCCAACTTCAAAAAGAATATCCGACCTTGTACATGACAAATACCTTAAGCTTCCAATAAGACTCTTGAAAAATGTGGGATTGACTTTATCTCCATCTCCATGCTTGGATATTTTAACTCCATATTTAACGGGGGTGCTTACGGGATTGCAATTCTCCATCTCAAATTTCTTGAGAATTTCCTTTGCATACTCTCCTTGATAAATAAAAATGATATCCTTCCTCTGTACTACTTGAATTCCAAGACAGCAGGACATTAGGCCAATGTCCGTCATCTCAAATTCTCTAGCCAGTGCTTTCTTGAATTCTTCAAACATCTTTGGATTATTTCCAGTAAATATCAAGTCATCTACATACAAGCAAACAAGTAAGATGTCACCATTTTTAGAAATCTTTACATAGAGGGCATGTTCATGTGGACACTTAGAAAAACCATTTGCTTGGAAATATTTGTCAATTCTACTATTCCAAGCTCGCGGGGCTTGCTTCAACCCATATAAAGCCTTCTTTAATTACAAGACTTTATCTTCTTGTCCTTCACCCTTATATCCCGAAGGTTGATCAATATAGACCTCTTCCTCAAATACGCCATTCAAGAAAGCCAACTTCACATCCATTTGGTGTATTTTCCATTGATTTTGTGCCACCAAAGCAATGACAAAGCGAATTATTTCCAAACGAGCAACTAGCGCAAATACTTCATCATAGTCAATAATGGCCTTTTGCTTGTAGCCTTTAGCTACCAATATTGCTTTGTACCTTTCTATTTCTCCCTTGGAATTCTTCTTTAGCTTGTACACCCATTTGACTCCAATGGTGTTTTTGCCTTTTGGAAGTGTGACCAACTCCCATGTATCATTCTTTTTTATAGCTTTGATTTCTTCATCCATTGCATCCCTCCATTTGGAATTTTGTCAAGCATCTTCAAAGCTTAGAGGCTCACTGTCCACCACCAAACAAAAATGAGTAAAATCATACAAGTCATTTCTTACCACTTCCGTATTTTCATACAAGTCACAGAGACTTCTACTCTTGTAACGTGTTTCACTTGAGCTTGAGCTTGATTCCCCAACTTCTTGATCTTGTGGCGGAGGTGTTGAAGGTGGTGTGATAGCCTGCTCCCCATTTTCTTCTTCATCATCTTCAAAGAATAGACTAAAAGAGTAATCTTGTTCTTTAGATTTCCACTCTCAACCATTATCTTCATCAAACTCAACATCTATACTTATGGTGACCTTGCCATTATTTGGGTTATACAATTTATAACCTTTAGAACTTTGATCATAGCCAATGAAGACATACCTCTCACTTTTGTCATCAATCTTAGACCTCTTCTCATCTTACACATGTGCATATGCAATGCTCCCAAAAACTCGCAAATGAGCGACTTTTGGCTTGAAACCGCTCCATGCCTCTTGTGGTGTTTTTATAGAACACTTTTTTGTGACACTGATTTGATAAGTACACTGCACAAAAAACAACTTCAGCCCAGAACTCTTTTGCCATATTTTTTCTCTTCAACATACTCCTCGCCATGTTGAGAATAGTTCAATTCTTTCTCTCTACGACGCCATTTTGCTGTGGTGATCTCGGAACTGTCAAGTAATGACGACTTCCATTTTTCTTACATAAAACGTTGAATTCATTTGAAGTAAATTCTCCACCATTATCTGACCTAAGTAACTTAATTTGATAGCCACTTTGCTTCTCCACCATGCTCTTAAACTTTTTGAAGGTTTCAAACACCTCCGATTTTGATCTTCAAAAAATAAACCCAAATTTTTTGAGAAAAATCATCAATGAAAGGTAAAAAAATTACTTTTACCAAGTGAAGATGGCTTGATAGGTCCGCACACATCCATGTGAATTAACTTGAGAGGGCATCTTGCTCTTGTTAATGACTCTTTAGGAAAGCTTTTCCTTGCTTGCTTTCCAAAGAGACATCCTTCACAAAGTTGGTTGGGATGACCAATTGTTGGCAATCCATTCACCATGCTTTCCTTCTTAATCAACCTTAGGATATCAAAATTCAAGTGACCAAATCTCATATGCCAAAGCCAAGATGAATCGTTGGCACATGAAAGCAAGCACCTTGGAACATCATTTTGAAGATATAAGATGAACATTTTATTATTAGCCATAGGTACTTTGGCTAACAATCTTCCCTTTTCATCTCTCATATACAACTTTTTGTCTTTCAAATGAATGTCATAATTTTTCTCCAAAAGTTGTCCCAAACTTAAAATATTACTTTTCATCTCCGGCACATAAAAAACATTGGAGATTAATTGATGACTTCCATCATTTAAGCAAATTAAAATCGTACATTTTCCTTTGATTTGAACTCGCGAAGAGTCTCCAAAAGTGATTGGGCCACCATTCAGTTCCTTAAGCTCCACAAATAAATTTTTCTTTCCACAAATATGACTACTTGCACCGGAGTCAAGGTACCATTTGTTCGTTTCCACACTTTCTTCTCCTTTGCATGCAAGAAGTAGATTGTCATCTTCATCTTCATTTTTTCTCTCCATAAAGTTGTTTTTCTCCTCCGTATTATCTTTACATTCATGGGAAAAATGTCCAAATTTATGACAAGTATAACATTCAACATTCGATTTGTCATACCTTCCTTGATTTTGTCTCCATCCTTTGTCTCTTCCACGACCTCATCTTTGACTATAGTATTGGCTTTTATTGTCTCTATTTGGGGGTTGACTACTACCTCTTCCTCATCTACCACTACCTATTCCATTTGCACGACCTCTTTGCTGCGAACTGCACTTTTGATATTTCTCCTTGAAGGAAAGTTTTGCTTGCATCACCTTTTCAACCGATTCTTCTTTCGGTTTCTTCAAATTTTTTTCATGGGCTTGCAAAGAACTCGAAAGCTCATGTATGGTCATGGTGTCCAAGTCTTTGGACTTTTCAATAGAAACAACATTATAATCAAATTTTGAATCTAGGGATCGTAGTATTTTTGCAACGACCCTATCATCCTTTAACTCTTCACCATATATTTTCATTTGATTGACAATAGCCAAAACTCTTGAAATGTAATCTGAAACAGATTTATTTTCTTTTATATGCAATAATTCAAACTCTCCTCTTAAGGTGTGGAGTCGAACCCTTTTCACTTTGTCCAAACCTTTAAAGGAAGTTTGAAGAATATCCCATGCTTGCTTGGAGGTTGTCGCATTTGCAACCTTCTCGAACATCTTGTCATCCAAACCTTGATGGAAGAGAGTGAGTGCCTTTTGATCTTTCTTATTTGTGGCAGCAACATCTTCCGCTCCATCAACTCCAGACTCTACCGGTTCTCAAACATCATACACACCAAGTAAGGCCTTCATTCGAATACACCAATTCCTATAGTTCTCTTTTATGAGCATAGGAACTTAGAATGGTGTTCCATTAGTGTTTGTAATATTTCCTCCAAGTTTGGTTGTCTCTCAACACACCGGCTCTGATACCAAATGTTAGAAATTTTTGGGAGAGCAAGACAACTAAACAAACACTCAAAACTCACTATTAGGAGGTGGAGGAAAGGATGATTACTATTCAACTTCACTTGCTCCACATGGCTAGCATACATGGGTATTTATAGTAGAACTCCTACATGTATCTAGCCTAAACTTTATGTGTACATATTAATTAAGTCCACACATGTACACACTAGTCCATACATGCCTACACTAGTTCACACAAATTCACACGTGTCCACACAACTCACTCTTTTCTAACTATATGTATGAAAATATTAAATTAATATAAACAAATCTAAACAAACATTGACAAATGGAAATAAGTTTATTACTAGATAGATGGACAAACAGAGAGGCTCAACAGATATTTGGAGACTTACCTAAGAGCTATGGTGTTCTCCAATCCTAAGCATTTGGTGAAATGGTTACCACCGATGGAATGGTTGAATAATACTAATTACCATATCTCACTCAAACCTACACCCTTCCAAGCTCTTTATAGATTCCGATAACTCCAAATCCCACTAGGGTCATTGCCTTATCGGGCTCACTCCTAGGCGGGGATTTGCATGGCTCAACGACAACATATGCAACAAAATTTAAAGGAAAACTTGGTTCAGGCACAAGCTCATATGAAATTCTATGCCGACCAAAGGAGAACTAATAGAGTCTTGAATGAAGGGAACTTAGTCTAACTCAAACTCCAACCTTATCAGCAAACATCACTAGCAAAAAATAAATTTAATTCTCAGCGTAAAGTATATAGACCCTAAAAGGTATTATAGAGGGTAGGTTCTGTGAAATACTGGCTCGAACATCCTCCAGGTTCTCATAATCACACAGTTTTCCACATTTCTCATTTGAAAAGCCATATTGGTCCATTTATTGTTCATCAGCAGCAGCCTCCAGCATGCGACAATAAAAGCCAAATGTTTATTCAATCTCTAGCCATTCTTCGAAGGCAAATGGTTAAGTTCAACAACGTTGTGGAAGTAAAGGTTCTCATCCAATGGACAAACATTTGGACGAAAGAAGCAATATGAGAGGACTATGGTTATATCTGAAGTTAGTTTTTGGAGTTTGCAACTCAAACGACTCAGTTCTAACATTGAGGACAAGGTCATGTGAAGGAAGGTGTATTGTCAGGGATTTGATAATTTCAGTATTGTAGACATGTCATTTTTGACCCTCCCCGAGATTTCATACATGGTAGCATAAATATTGAGTTTAGGTTTAATATCGTTATTTTAAATAATTTTGACTCTCTTACTTTATTTTATCACAAAAGATAAACATTACAAAAATATTTTTTATTTTTAGGTTTAAAGTCAATTAGTATATTTATATTTATAGTATTATAACAATTGAAAATACAAAAAACAAAATTCACTTTTAGTATTTAGTTTTATTCTAGTAATTTATTGTAATTAGGAATGATTTCACAATTATATAGTTATTTTTGTAGGAATTAATATTTTTAGTCTAGTAGAGTTAAAGGGCCAATTTTAAAGGTGAATTTGGCCAAAATTTGGCCCAATTCTGATCTAGACCATAATAATCCAAGCCCAATACCCCTAAAACCCTAGAAAGACACTTAAAAACAATCATAATTTCCTAGATATAGGGGAGCCGTTTTTTCTGATTTTGGAAAAACTACACAAAACCCTAAGACCCTTCTTCTTCTTCCATAAACAACCCTAAAAACCCTAGAGCCATGAGATACAGATGGAGAGAGCTTCATCTTCTCCAAAAAAAGAGAGCTGCCAGTTCACCTCCTCCCAGCGACTGCTCATCGCCGCTAACCACCATCCGCGCAAACTCAACGGACAAAACCAAACCAACCAGCGACCAAACGGACACAAACCAGCTTTCCCCATCATTGTCTCATAACAGCCGGCGCCCAAGCTGGAAAACCACCCCGAAAACAGTCGCACCAGCACCCTCATGCCATCAGACCCGCTGGAAACCAGCAATAGCAGTTCGCTGGAACCCTAGCACCATTCTTATTCCTTTTTCACAACCTAAGAACACCCTAAGCTTCTTCTTCTCCATACAAAAACCAACGACAGACCTGAAGCTCCATCAATATCGACCCCTCCTCCTTTCAATGAAACCAGCCGCACGCTGTTGTTTCCCTCCAGCTCCAAGCGAATCGTATCGAGAATGAGGAATCGAGTTACAATGGAGTCGAGCTTTCAAGTGCCGATTCAAGTTTCCATCCGCAGTTCTAACTCTTGTATTTCAGAGCAGTTGCACGGTTAATTTCAGATTCGTTTGAGGTTGATTTCTCATTTCCTTCTACGTCTTATTTTTTGAACCTCGCACATTTGTTATTTCGTTAATCTATCGATTGCTCTGTTCGTTGATCGTATGAGTTACTATATCATTGTTCTGTTTTTGAGTATCTTAATAATATCTGCTCTGTAAATGATTCTTGTTTGCATGTTGTTTAGAAATAATTTTGTTTTGAATGGGTTTTTTAGGGTAAAATTGAGTTGTTGATTCCATGTTTCATCACTTCATTAAGTGGTTATTGTTTAAGGCTTCATAGTTTAAGACTTCATAGTACCGGATTTGTGGGATTTAGATTTCAAAACGCGAGGAAATTAGACTTAGATAATTCTGTTGCTCTCTTATTCTTACTCTCATGAATTTGATCGCTATGAGCATACTTAGGCCGTTAATATTCATAAACATCTTAGCTTGTTTTAGGCACGATCAATAATAAATTATCGTGGCCATGGGTACGGTTCCCGTGGTATGGTCACGGTACGTAAATCTCAAATTCGGGTGCACATTTCATGTGATCCGGCCACAACTTCTAATAATGTTAACAAATTAAACATGTCGTAGAATGTGTGTACGGTTCCCGTGACACGATTCACAATATGTACCAAACAAACAAGTGTATGACAATCGTAACTTGTTCTAGAATAATTCCATAACTAATTAGAAGCGGTCAAAGGCTAAAAATACACAATAGGTATAAAACATGTTGTTAATCAGATAATTAGGCCAATTAACAATAGTTGAGAGACCATGCTAAAACCACGGAACCTGGGAATTCCTTACTCGGATTTCTGTGTTCGCAGACCATAAATAAGTCAAGCTCACTCGATTCGAGATATTAAACCGGTGACTTGGGACACCCTAAATTATCCCAAGTGGCGACTATGAATTTGAATAAATAATCTCGTTTCGGTTATTGTCACTTTAATTGGAAAAACTCCCTTATACCCTTCTTGGGGTAGAAAAGGAGGTGTGACAGCTCTGGCGACTTCACTGGGGACCAAACCTAGAATCTCTGGTTCAGGGTTCAACAATTCGAGATTAAAATAATTGTTATATTTAGCTTTTATTTATTATCTGATTTTTATTACATGTTTGGGCCTAATGTGCTAAATACCATTTTTTACCGCTTTGATATTATTTGAACTGTATATAAACTGTTATGAAACCCTTCTCTTCTAATCTTCTGGGAATTGCACGCTGGCGTGACTTATTTTATGTTAGTGTCATATCCCAATTTAGAACGAGGTTCAGACAAGTTGCAAAGCCTGATGATCTTTTGGTTACCGGTAGGCTCCCCTCCCCCAGCTCGAGCTGTCCGCTCGGGTAAGCCAGGTCTAGAACAATACACCTAGGTTATAAACCTAGAATAACACAGCCTCATGCCGGATCCCTAGTAGGAACGTTTGTTTGCATCATGTGCATTTGACTTTGGGGACTCAACACAGGGGTTGGGTTCGTTTAGGATAGGTGTACCCGAAAATAAAAGACCATCTTGATGAATCCTATATGCTACATGTTGCATTTCTTCAAGGGTAAAAGGGTCATTTGGCGGACCAATGATAGTTGAGGATAAATGAGAGAGAAAGAGGATGAAGTATGAGAATAAAGCAAGTAGGGCCCAGTTATGTTTTTCTCTAACATTTTTTTTAAGAAAAAGACAAAAAATATGATAAAATCCAAAAAAATATATTTTCACTTTCCCATCATTTTCGAAAAAAAAATAAAAGGGAAAAAAATCCAACAAGATTTTACATGTTTCATCATTTTTTTTTAAAAAGGCAAAAAAATATGTTTTGTCCTAATCTGTTATTTTTTATTTCTCGCCTGTATCCAATCTTCCCGAACTACGCATACCTGATTCTCATCTTTCGGGGCAGGATACGTAGTCAACCCACATAGGTTTCGGTCTTCCTAGTGAGTCTTAGGTTCTTGGCTTCGAGGGTCGTAGCCAAATCTTGCATGTCTAACCACTTTTGGCCATGTCGGTCATTTTGTAAAATATGCCTATTTTTGCAAAGTGGTTTGTTTAATTGTCTGGAGTCTTGAATCCACAATTAAGTGTCTCTTTACTTTAAGGCCCGTCCTTGTCGAATTTGCATGTCTAGCCGCTTTTGGCCACATCGGTCATTCTTGCAAAATAGGGTCATTTTCGCAAAAGTGGTTCAATGACCCATGTCTTAGAGTTCTAACTCCACAACAAGATGTTCTCTCTGTTTAAGGTCCATTGTGTTGAATTTGCATGCTTAGCCATTTTTTGTCTACATATGTCATTTCTACAAAATGGGTCATTTATGCAAAGTAATTTTCCATGTCTTAGAGGTCACTTTTGTTGAGTTTGCATTTCTAGCCACCTTTTGGCCACATAAATCATTTTGCAAAAATAGCCTCAATCATATCTTACATGTGTCCAATAGGATGTTTTATTGTCTCACATAGTGTTCTAAGTCTTTAAATCTATTTGGTCTCATTTTACTCATACAAGCGTGGATCTACTTACCAGAGCTTAAGCATGAAATGCCCAAGGACCCTTTTAGTCAGGACCGTTGTATCCAGGAGATGCTTAAGGATATTTTTTAATAATTTTTTTTTAATTTATTTTTTTGAGTCTTTTTTTTTGTTTTGTACTTTATAGTCATATTCAGTAGTACCGATTCTTTTAGTTGGTGTCAGAGTTGTCGTAGTATAGTTGAGTTTGTCAAGTCTCTCATTATCGTATTTCCTATTTTATATTTTCAAACCGAAAAAGAGATATAAATGAAAAATCCAAAAAGATTTTTTAATTTATTTTTTGATAAATTTATCCATTACTTTTCAAGAACTATGCTTGGTCTGATTCATGTGGAACATGATACGTAGGCAACCTACATAGGGTTAGATCGAATATTTTTTTAAATTAAAAGAAAAAGAAAGAAAGAAACAAAAAAAGAGATGAAATTATGGGATATGAGAAATGAGAGGAAAGAAAATAGTGTTTGTCATCTTTTATCCAAGTTTGGTTGTCTCTCAACACACCGGCTCTGATACCAAATGTTAGAAATTTTTGGGAGAGCAAGACAACTAAACAAACACTCAAAACTCACTATTGGAGAGGTGGAGGAAAGGATGATTACTATTCAACTTCATTTGCTCCAAATGGCTAGCATACATGGGTATTTCTAGTAGAACGCCTACATGTATCTAGCCTAATCTTCATGTGTACATATTAATCAAGTCCACACATGAACACACTAGTCCATACATGCCTACACTAGTTCACACAAATTCACACATGTCCACGCCTCACTCTTTTCTAACTATATGTATGAAAATATTAAATTAATGTAAACAAATCTAAACAAACGTGGACATATGGAAACAAGTTTATTACTAGATAGATGGCCAAACAGAAAGGCTCAACAGATACTTGGAGACTTACCTAAGAGCCATGGTGTTCTCCAATCCTAAGCATTTGATGAAATGGTTACCACCGATGGAATGGTTGTATAATACTAATTACCATATCTCACTCAAAACTACACCCTTTCAAGCTCTTTATACATTTCGATAACTCCAAAATCCCACTAGGGTCATTGCCTTATTGGGCTCACTCCTAGGCGGGGATTTGCATGCCTCAACGGCAACATATGCAACAAATTTTAAAGGAAAACTTGGTTAAGGCACAAGCTCATATGAAATTCTATGCCGGCCAAAGGAGAACTAATAGAGTCTTGAATGAAGTGAACTTAGTCTAACTCAAACTCCAACCTTATCAGCAAACATCACTAGTAAAAAATAAATTTAATTCTCGGCGTAAAATATATAGACCCTAAAAGGTATTATAAAGGGTAGGTTCTATAAAATACTGGCTCGAACATCCTCCAAGTTCTCATAATCAGACAGGTTTCCTCATTTCTCATTTGAAAAGCCAAATTTGTCCATTTATTGTTCATCAGCAGCAGCCTCCAGCGTGCAACGATAAAAGTCAAATGTCTATTCAATCTCTAGCCATTCTTCAAAGGCGAATGGTTAAGTTCAATAACATTGTGGAAGTAAAGGTTCTCATCCAATGGACAAATATTTGGACGAAAGAAGCAATATGAGAGGACTATGGTTATATCTGAAGTTAGTTTTTGGAGTTTGCAGCTCAAGCGACTCAGCTCTAACATTGAGGACAAGGTCGATGTGAAGGAAGGTGTATTGTTAGGGATTTAAGAATTTCAGTATTGTAGACATGTCATTTTTGACCCTCCCCGAGATTTCATACATGTTAGCATAAATATTGAGTTTAGTTTTAATATCGCTATTTTAAATAGTTTTGACTCTCTTACTTTATTTTATCACAAAAAATAAAAATTACAAAAACAATTTTTATCTTTAGGTTTAAAGTCAATTAGTATATTTATATTTATAGTATTATAATAATTTAAAATACAAAAAACAAAATTCACTTTTAGTATTTAGTTTTATTCTAGTAATTTATTTTAATTAGGAATGATTTCACAATTATATAGTTATTTTTGTAGGAATTAATATTTTTAGTCTAGTAGAGTTAAAGGGCTAATTTTAAAGGTAAATTTAGCCAAAATTTGGCCCAATTCGGATCTAGCCTATAATAATCCAAGCCCAATACCCCTAAAACTCTAGAAAGACACTTAAAAACAACCATAATTTCCTAGATATAGGGGAGCCATTTTTTCTGATTTTGGAAAACCTACACAAAACCCTAAGACCCTTCTTCTTCCATAAACACCCCTAAAACCCCTAGAGCCATGAGATATAGATGGAGAGAGCTTCATCTTCTCCAAAAAAAGAGAGCTGCTAGTTCACCTCCTCCCACCGGTTGCTCATCGCTGCCAACCACCATCCGCGCAAACTCAACGGACAAAACCAAACCAACCAGCGATCAAACGGACACAAACCAGTTATCCCCGTCGTCGTCTCACAACAGCCAGCGTCCAAGCTAGAAAACCACCCCGAAATCAGTCGCACCAGTACCCTCACGCCATCAGACCCGCCGGTAACCAGCAACAACAGTTTGTTGGAACCCAAGCACAATTCTAATTCCTTCTTCACAACCTAAAAACACCCTAAGCTTCTTCTTCTCCTACAAAAAACCAACGACAGACGTGAAGCTCCATCAACATCGACCCTGCTCCTTTCAACGAAACCAGCAGCACGCCGTCGTTTCCATCCAGCTCCAAGTGAATCGGATCGAGAATGAGGAATCGAGGTACAACAGAGTCGGGCTTTTCGATGTTGTTTCGAGTTTCTATCTGTTGTTCTAACTCTTGTGTTTCAGAGCTATTACACAGTTAATTTCTGATTCGTTTGAGGTTGATTTCTCATTTCCTTCTACGTCTTATTTGTTGAACCTCGCACATTTGTTATTTCATTAATTTATCGATTGCTCTGTTCGTTGATCGTATGAGTTACTATATCATTGTTCTGTTTTTGAGTATCTTAATAACATCTGCTCTGTAAATGATTCTTGTTTGCATGTTGTTTAGAAATATTTTTGTTTTGGATGGGTTTTTTATGGTAAAATTGAGTTGTTGATTCCATGTTTCATCACTTTATTAAGAGGTAATTGTTTAACGTTTCATAGTTTAAGACTTCATAGTACCGGATTTGTGGGATTCAGATTTCAAAACGCGAGGAAATTAGACTTAGATAATTCTGTTGCTCTCTTATTCTTACTCTCATGAATTTGATCGCTAAGAGCATAATTAGGCCGTTAATATTCATAAACATCTTAGCTTGTTTTAGGCACGATCAATAATAAATTATCGTGGCCATGGGTACGGTTCCCGTGGTATGGTCACGGTACGTATATCTCATCTTCGGGTGCACATTTCATGTGACCTGGCCACAACTTCTAATAATGTTAATAAATTAAATATGTTGTAGAATGTGGGTACGGTTCTCCGGACACGATTCACAATATGTACCAAACAAACAAGTGTACGACAATCGTAGCTTGTTCTAGAATAATTCCATAACCAATTAGAAGCGGTCAAAGGCTAAAAATGCATAATAGGTATAAAACATGTTGTTAATCAGATAATTATGCCAATTAACTATAGTTGAGAGACCGTGCTAAAACCACGGAACCCGGGAATTCCTTACTCGGACTTCTGTGTTCGCAGACCATAAATAAGAGTCGAACTTCCTCGATTCGGAATTTTAAACCGGTGACTTGGGATACCCTAAATTATCCCAAGTGGCGACTATGAATTTGAATAAATAATCTCATTTCGGTTATTGTCACTTTAATTGGAAGACCTCCCGTATACCCCTCTCGGGGTAGAAAAAGGAGGTGTAACAGCTCTGGCGACTCCATTGGGGACCAAACCCAGAATCTCTGGTTCAGGGTTAAAGAATTCGAGATTAACATAATTGTTATATTTATCTTTTATTTATTATCTGATTTTTATTACATGTTTGGGCCTACTGTGCTAAATACCATTTTTTACCGCTTTGATATTATTTGAAATGTATGTAAACTGTTGTGAAACCCTTCTCTTCTAATCTTCTGGGAATTGCACGCTGACGTGACTTATTTTCTGTTAGTGTCATATTCCAATTTAGAACGAGGTTCGGACAAGCTGCAAAGCCTGATGATCTTTTGGTTACTAGTACGCTCCCCTCCCCCAGCTCGAGATGTCCGCTCAGGTAAGCCAGGTCTAGAACAATACACATAGGTTTTAAACCTAGAATAACACAGCCTCATGCCGGATCCCTAGTAGGAACGTTGGTTTTCATCATGTGCATTTAACTTTGGGGACTCAACACAGGGGTTGGGTTCGTCTAGGACAGGTATACCCGAAAATAAAAGACCATCCTGATGAATCCTATGTGCTACATGTTGCAATCTTCAAGGGTAAAAGAGGTCATTTAGCGGACGAATGATGGTTGAGGGTAAATGAGAGATAAAGAGGATGAAGTGTGGGAATAAAGCAAGTAGGGCCCAATTATGTTTTTCTCTCACATTTTTTATAAGAAAAAGACAAAAAATATGAAAAATTCCAAAAAAAATAGTTTTCACTTTCTCATCATTTTCGGAAAAAATAAAAAAGGAAAAAAATCCAACAAGATTTTACATGTTTCATCATTTTTTTTAAAAAGACAAAAAAATATGTTTTGTCCTAATCGATTATTTTTTTATTTCTCGCCCGTATCCAATCTTCCCGAACAACGCATACCTGATTCTCATCTTTCGGGGCGGTATACATAGGTAGCCCACATAGGGTCCGGTCTTCCTAGTGAGTCTTAGGTTCTTATCTTCGAGGGTCGTAGCCAAATCTTGCATGTCTAGCCACTTTTGGCCACGTCGGTCATTTTGCAAAATATGCCTATTGTTGCAAAGTGGTTTGTTTAATTGTCTGGAGTCTTGAATCCATAATTAGGTGTCTCTTTACTTTAAGGCCCATCCTTGTCGAGTTTGCATGTCTAGCCGCTTTTGGCCATATCGGTCGTTCTTGCAAAATAGGGCCATTTTCGCAAAAGTGGTTCAATGACCCATGTCTTAGAGTTCTAACTCCACAACAAGATGTTCTTTCTGTTTAAGGTCCATTGTGTTGAATTTGCATGCTTAGCCATTTTTTGTCTACATATGTCATTTCTACAAAATGGGTCTTTTATGCAAAGTAAATTTTCCATGTCTTAGAGGTCACTTTTGTTGAGTTTGCACTTCTAGCCACCTTTTGGCCACATAAGCCATTTTGCAAAAATAGCCCCAATCATATCTTACATGTGTCCAATAGGAAGTTTTATTGTCTCACATAGTGTTCTAAGTCTTTAACTCTATTTGGTCTTATTTTTCTCATACATGTGTGGATCTACTTACCAGAGCTTAAGCATGAGACGCCCAAGGACCCTCCTAGTCAGGACCGTTGTATCCAGGAGTTGCTTAAGGATATATTTTAATTATTTTTTTAATTTATATTTTTGAGTATTTTTTTTCTTGTACTTTATAGTCATGTTCAGTAGTACCGATTCTTTTAGTTTGTGTTAGAGTTTGTCGTAGTATAGTTGAGTTTGACAAGTCTCTCATTATCGTGTTTCCTATTTTATATTTGAAAACCGAAAAAGTGATATAAATGAAAAATCCGAAATGATTTTTTTTTTATTTTTTGATTAATTTATCCATTACCTTTCAAGAACTACGCTTGGTCTAATTCATGTGGAACATGATACGTAGGCAACATACACAGGGTTCGATCAAATATTTTTTTAAATTAAAAGAAAAAGAAAGAAAGAAACAAAAAAAAGAGATAAAATTATGGGATGCGAGAAATAAGAGGAAAGAAAATTGTGTTTGTCATCTTTTCTCCAAGTTTGGTTGAATCTCAACACACCGGCTCTGATACCAAATGTTAGAAATTTTTGGGAGAGCAAGACAACTAAACAAACACTCAAAACTCACTAATTGAGAGGTGGAGGAAAGGATGATTACTATTCAACTTCACTTGCTCCAAATGGCGAGCATACATGGGTATTTATAGTAGAACTCCTACATTGTATCTAGCCTAAACTTCATGTGTACATATTAATTAAGTCCACACATGTACACACTAGTCCATACATGCCTACACTAGTTCACACAAATTCACACATCTCCACACCTCACTCTTTTCAAACTATATGTATGAAAACATTAAATTAATGTAAACAAATCTAAACAAACATGGACAAATGGAAACAAGTTTATTATTAGATAGATGGCCAAATAGAGAGGCTCAACAGATATTTGGAGACTTACCTAAGAGTCATGGTGTTCTCCAATCCTAAGCATTTGGTAAAATGGTTATCACCGATGGAATGGTTGTATAATACTAATTACCATATCTCACTCAAAACTACACTCTTTGTAACGACCCGACCGGTCGTTTTGAGATTTTGCACTTTGATCGCCAGTTCTCGGGCATGACTTGCCCCGTATGATGTATTATGACTGTTGTAAATTATTGATTTTGGTTTTCACGGAAATCGGTATGAATTTGAAAGAACAGTCTCAGTTGAAAGCTTTGAATTTGAAAGGTTTGACCAAGAGTTGACTTATTTGTATATGAGCTTGGATCGGAATTTTTATGATTTGGTTAGCTTTGTTGAGCGATTTATGACTTAGGAGCGTGATCGGAATTTGGTTTTGGAGGTCCGGTGTAGAATTTGGCTTGAATTGGCGAAGTTAGTATTTTGGCGAATTCCGGCTGATAGGTGAGATTTTGATCCGAGAGTCAGAATAGAATTTTCAAAGTTGTTGTAGCTTTGTCATGTAATTTGTGATGTGTGTGAAAATATTAGGTCATTCGGACGTGGTTTGGGTGGGTTTTTGATCGAAAGCATATTTCGGAAGTTTTTAGAAAATCTTAGGCTTGAATTCCATGTGAATCGATGGATTTGGTGTTGTTTGAGGTGTTTTGATGATTGGAACAAGTTTGAATGAGGTTTTAGGATGTGTTGGTGCTTTTGGTTGAGGTCCCGGGGGCCTCGGGTGAGTTTTGGATGGTCAATCGGACCATTTTTGGCTTTTAAAAGTTGCAGAAAATGCAGGTTCAGCAGTTGCAGGGTTTTACTCTTTGCGTTCGCGAAGAGTCAGAAGAGGTTGAGGATTTTTGCCTTCACGTTCGCGAGAAGGGCTTCGCGTTCGCGAAGGGTTGGCTAGTGGTGTATCGCGTTTGCGACAGGAGCCTCGCGATCACGTAGATGTCAGCTAGGTGGAGTCTATTTTGCCCATCGCGTTCGCAACGGTAAGGACGCGTTCGCGAAGGGTGTTCATGTTAAAGCATCGCGTTCGTGAAGGAGAATTTTTGGTCAAAGTAAGTTTGTGCTACGCGAACGTGAGGGGTTAACCGCATTTGCGAAGAAGGAAAGTCAGACCTGGGCAGAAAGTTTATAAGTTCTTTCATCCACGATATTGAGTCATTTTTCCTCCATAGCTGAGAATTTTGAGAGCTATTTGAAGGTGATTAAAGAGGGATTCAAGGAGAATTGGGTGGAGGTAAGATTTTTGAACCTAAAACGTTTTTCTATTGTGAAATTAACCTAGAAATTCATGGAATTTGAGCTAAAAAAATGGAAGAACTAGGGCTTGGGATTTTAAACTTTTGAGTTGGGATTTTAACTACCTTTTGAGGCGGAATTGAGAACTTTTGGTATGTATGAACTCGTGGGGGTGATAAGGAATCTAATGATGTGAAAATTTCTGAGTTTCAAGAAGTGGGCCCGGGGATCGAGTTTTACTAATTTCAGGATTTTCGATATTTTTCGATTGTTTTCGCTTGGGCATTGTTCCCTTAGCATATTATGATGTATTCGTTCTAATTTTGGATAGATTTGACACGCATGGAGGCCGATTTGAGGGGCAAAGGCGTCGCGAGCTAGAGATTTCGCCGAATCGAGGTGAGTAATGATTGTAAATGATATTCTGAGTGTTTGAAACCCCGAATTCGCACATCATAGTGCTATATTGAGGTGAGACATGCGCTTGATGATGGGGTCGTTTACTATTGGGGATTGTGACTTGGTCCGTCCCGATTGACGCTTTTGCCACGTATTTGATTGAAACTTATTCGTTATCATCATTATTTGGACTGATTGCCATATTTGGGCTTCGAACCAACTAGTTGAACCCTCCGATGATTTTTTCACTATTTCCTCACTGTTTTGACCTACTAATTGAACTCAGTCGTACTGTTTTCCACTATTTTACAACTCAGCCACTTTTACTCGGTTTTGAAAATAAAATGATATAGTAAATGATGGTTTGGGCTAAGAACTACTATTTTTACTAATGCCTAAGGGGCTTATGTGATTTCTGGACTGAGCATGGCCGAGGGCCAGATGTGAGGATACTAAGGGATCGGGCTACGTACCGCAGCAATTGTTATACTGATACTGATATGAGGCCGAAAGCCTAGATTTTGATGTCACGATATGGCTTGATATTGTGCTTGGGCCGTAAGGGACCCCTCCCAGAGTCTGCATACCCCAAGTGAGTGCCATCGACGAGATATATGGATCGGGCTGCACGCCGCAGCGGTGCTGGTACTGTTCTATATGTTTACTTTATTTTATATGTCTGCCATTATCTTTTGTATGTGCTACTTCATATGATATCTATCTGATTGCCTGGCATTATCTGTTAATTGAGTGTTGTGCCCGAGGGGTGGATTTCCGTGCTTTTCTGCACTAATTGTTTTGCACTCACTTGTGAAACCGTTGAAAAAGTCATTTTTAAAAGAGGTTTAAATTGAGCTAAGATGTTTTTCCAAGGATTTCATAGTTTCACTTCTTTTACTCAAAGGTTTTAGACTGCTCTATACAGCATGATGGTTTGTTTTACGTGATTTCTTACTGCTCAGTTATTATTTACCTTTATTACTCACTGAGTTGGAGTACTTACTTTACTCCCTGCACCTCGTGTGCAGATGCAGGTATTTGTTCACTCGGTAGCGAGTTTTGAGCTGGTCAGAGGCTAAGTTATCAGAGTTTAGCGAGGTGACTGCCAGCGTTCGTAGCACCGCATTTCTTTCTTTTGTTTATCGGTCCTATTTTATATGTTTCAGGCCTTGTAGTTGTATTTATACTCTAATAGATGCTTGTGACTTGTGACACCTCGGTTTCAGCTGTGTTTGGGTTGTATTCCGCACTTAATAAAGAAAACTTGTGTTTAGACTGTGGTTATTTAATTATGCTAAAACAGTTTATTAATATTAACTATTTTGAAAAGGCAAAATGGGTTGGTTGGCTAGCCTTGTCTTCACGAGAGGCTCCATCACGACCGGATCGGGGTCTGGGTCGTGACAAGTTGGTATAATAGCCTAGGTAACATAGGTCTCATGAGTCATGAGCAGGTTTAGTAGAGTCTCGCGGATCGGTACGGAGACGTTTGTATTTATCTTCGAAAGGCTGCAGAACCTTTAGGAAAATTTCACATTCTTGAATTCTTATCGTGCGTCCTTGATTCAGCTTGAAAAGTAACTCTGGAAAATTCCCTCCACGCGTTCGTATGTGCGCATGAGCACTTAGTATCAGATATGCATCGATGGCTTATAATTCCCCGATCAAGGGGCAAGATACGATCTTTGTGTGTTGATGTTGGGCCAGCCTGGAGGACTTGAGGCCGGATTTTTTTTGCCTATAACTTAAGCATCGAGGTGCTGATTGTGTGAGCAAGTGCTTTTGAATTCATATGTTTGGTAGTTTTCCCTATTAGTGGAAGTGATGGCTGGATGACTATGTAATGAGAATGCTAGTGCTGCGAGATGTATTCGTATGATTTGAAAGTGACGAGAAAGTTCTGTTGGAGGATAGAAGAACTATTAGGTGCTTGATTTCCGTCTTGATTCGAATTATAGCCCGAGTTATGGGTGTGTGAAGAATCTTTTCATGTTGTGGGCATAGAGTAGATTTTATGTTGCGGTATCAGTTCAGACTTAGGAAGACTAAGTGACTACGTAATGGTTATGACAGTGGAAGGTATACATAAAAGTTAGTTTAAGGCGAAGCAGGTGGGTTATCTCCTGCGAAGTGTTCTAGAGTTGTGTGATCTTTATGTTGTTTGTTAGAAGATCCCATTTACAAGTGAAACATATGTGTGAATTTAATTTGGGTCGCTTAAGAGAGTGGTTTTAATTGTTACAAGAGGAAATGCAAGATTTGTAGAAGATATGAAGTACCAAATGGTCTGTGTTCCACGAGCTTATGAAGGACTGAGTTAATCTCACTATGGTATTATGACAACAACAAAGTATATGCGTTATGAGTTATTGAGTGTGTTTTGATCTATGTCTTTGGGCCAAGTGGGGGAGTCTGCTATTGATTAGTTGATTGCACGTTTATGTGCTATGTTGGTCCCAGTTCGAGGCATTCGGGCGAATTAGTTATAGCCTATGGGGATTGAGATCAAGGATGGCTCGTGTAAAGGAAAAATTCTTAACAAGGTATATAGTATGCTTCATAAGTATGTAAGAATCACGGAATGTCTTGAGTT
The DNA here is from genome assembly GCF_000715075.1 of Nicotiana tabacum. NCBI lineage: Eukaryota > Viridiplantae > Streptophyta > Magnoliopsida > Solanales > Solanaceae > Nicotiana > Nicotiana tabacum. The sequence goes on from NC_134085.1 coordinate 20,680,901, forward strand.
GTTATTGGTAAAGGATGCTCGGTGCATAGAGCAGGAAGTTGCTTGGTTGTAATGGAATGATGTCACATTTTGCGGTGTCGGAGTGCTAATGAGGCACAGGTTGATCGGTTCGTTTGATCAGAATAAATGCAGTTTGAGTAGAGTGAATAACTCGTGGGAGTGGTTCTAATGTGTTCAAGATTCTACATGTAACAATAGGGTAAGTTAAAGTTGTATATGTGGTTAAAAACTGAGTTTTCATTGGAAGGGGTCAAGACTTGTGGTATTTCTATGTTATTTATGAGATTCTATGTATCAGTATCAGGAAAGTAAAGGTAAAGGAGTTAGATTCGCAGGAAGCTCTTTAGAGTAAAGTATTCTGGGATGTGGTGTTTCTGGGAGTATTTGAGAGAGTATTTAGCGGCTTATGGGTCTTAGACAGTGTGGTTTTATGGTTGGGTCTCATGTGGTAAGCCTGGGTTGAGGAATTTTGGTGCTACAGCAAGAGAGAATATCAAGTTGAAGATGAATCAGAAGGAAATTTAGATAGATGGAGTAGCTTGATAGTAGACCGAATCGGTATAGTAAGGATATGATTCATTCCTTGTGTGTGTTCGAGCTGATGAGTTCTTACAGGTATTTCACAACAATGCTCTTAGGTTTTGATGGCTTGCTTAGTTTGGTCGAGTTAGAAGGATTCAGTCCTGGAAGGTCTGATTTGTGCGAAGGGAACTCGGAGAGTTCTTGATGGTTTTTACCGTGGTTTGGAGATATATATTTTCTATGGGCATGTGGAGCATGGGATGTATAGTGATTTTTCTTCTAGATGGGACCAATGGAAAGTTTTGACTAGTGGAGTGCGTAGTTGTCTGTGGCTCAGAAGAGAGATGAGGTTATCATGTTATCCTATGACGGTATGGTATATCAGGTGTGGTGTGAGGATCGAGATTTGTATGTGTAAAGTTACGGTCAGTTCTGAAAGGAAATTTATGAAACTCTTAGACAGTGAGTAGCCTCAGATAATTAAAGAAATGGTACTGCTAATTGGAAGTGATTTGACGAGAGTATATGTTTCAGAAAAAGGGCAATGTGATTAAGTTGATGGCACTTTGGTAGTATTGCGGCGCTTTCTGATTAGATCGACTGCTGATATTCGAGTTTGCTTGGTGGTACAGAAGAATTTTTGAGTATCTCTCGTGAAATGATTGGGTATTTGAGGTGTGCCATGGATTCGGACGGCAAAATTGGGATCGCATATGGTGATTCATGTGCCGTGTGGATTTAGAGATGGAAGTTCCCAGATTCAGGTTATGTTGTGGGTGTAGATCGTGTGTATCGGCACTATTTAGTGACTATCGGGAATTGGAGGCCCGGGCCATCTTTCGTTGCTTAATATGTTAGATATTGGATGTGATATTCGGGTTTAGACTGGTTGTCTCCGTGTTGGGTTATTCTGGACTATTGCGCTACGGGCTATGCCGGGAATGCCACAGGTTGAGTGGCGAGGTGAGTCAGAGTATGTCCTGGTAGAGTGGTTTTATATTTCGAAGACTCAGCGGACGACTGAGAAGGATTTGTCTTTCTTATTTGGACTCGTGCACGTTCTAGCTTGAGTCGGCTTGGTTGGCCCCGAATTGTATTGTTGAGGGATAGGTTAATTCGACCGTTATTGAGCTTATTAGTGATTTGGGGAGATCTATGAGTTGTCTTTCTGTGTTGTGAGACATTATGATTTTTTGGTTATGGGCACATATGGTGTAGTTCATTTGGGGGTCTCATAGTGGAAGTCGAGCGGGAAGAGTAAATGGGTGTTGCTCGGTGAATGGCGTATCAGTTATGTCCTATCGAGTTTGCGTGGTATATGTTATTTGTTTCACCGTGGGTATGATGATTTGCTTTGGTTCCAGTCATCAAGTTGTGCATGGTGGTCGCTTTCGAGCATAGTAACTTAAGGTGTTGCATGTGGAGCGGTGTTTGTTAGGATCACGCATTTTAGCGAAGATATGTGGAGATATAACCTTGTGGGTTAGATTCATGTGTTCTATTTCTATGATGAGAGACGAGTTCTCAGCCTTGTGTTGTGGTGGTACTGGTGAGCTTGAGGTACAACACTTTCATTTGAGTCATTTTCATGATTTGATTATGTTCGGACCGTTGCTTATTGGTGCGCGTATTATGCTAATTGTGGCTTAGGCCTCTATTGATGTGTCATGTCACAAAAGTGGTGTGTTGTATTAGAGTAGATCGTTGGGATCATTAATGAATACGAACAGATTCGATTTCAGCATGTTGGAAGGTTAATATCGAGGTTCGGCTCGGAAATTTGCTATGGTATTTGTTAGAGGAGAAGTGGCTTCATGAATGGGTGATCTGAGAAAATGGGTATGGTTTACTGCGTATTTCATTTATTGTTGGCAGTATATGACAGTGTTGGAATGAGACTTTGGCTGATAAGAGGTTTTTTACCAGTATCCGGTTGTTGTGGCAGCTTTTGTGAATAGAATTATCGCTACGAGTGTTTGAGTTATGTGGTATATCATGGGATTCCTCCCGAGGTTGCAGGCATGGGTTATTACAGCTGGTTCGACTCTATTCGAAGTATAGGTGTGAGGTTTTGATCGTATTTATGGTTTCGAAAATGGAAATGTGGTTCTATGGCTTATGGGCCAGACTGGATTGTGTAATTTCAGTTGCACTGTGCTATCGGACCTATATAATATAGGGTGACATGGGATCACTATGCATGGTAAAGTTATTAAGCTACAGGTTGGCTTTTAGAACAACTCTAGGTACGTTCGAGGACGAACGTGTGTTTAAGTGGGGAGGATATAACGACCCGAGCGGTCATTTTGAGCTTTTGCACTTTGATCGCCAGTTCTCGGGCATGACTTGCCCCGTATGATGTATTATGGCTGATGTAAATCGTTGATTTTGGTTTTCACGAAAATCGGTATGAATTTGAAAGAACAGTCTCAGTTGAAAGCTTTGATTTTGAAAGGTTTGACCAAGAGTTGACTTATTCGTATATGAGCTCAGATCAGAATTTTTATGATTTGGTTAGCTTTGTTGGGCGATTTAAGACTTAGGAGCGTGATCAGAATTTGGTTTTGGAGGTCTGGTGTAGAATTAGGCTTGAATTGGCGAAGTTAGTATTTTGGCGAATTCCGGTTGATGGGTGAGATTTCGATCCGAGGGTCGGAATGGAATTCCGAGAATTGCTGTAGCTTTGTCATGTGATGTGTGTGCAAAATTTCAGGTCATTCAGACGTTGTTTGGTTGGGTTTTTGATCGAAAGCGTATTTCGGAAGTTTTTAGAAAAACTTAGGCTTGAATTCGATGTGAATCGATGGATTTGGTGTTGTTTGAGGTGTTTTAATGATTGGAACAAGTTTGAATGAGGTTTTAGGATGTGTTGGTGCTTTTGGTTGAGGTCCCAGGGGCCTCGGGTGAGTTACAGAAAATGCAAGTTCAACAGTTGCAGGGTTTTACTCTTCACGTTCGCAAGTGGGTCTTCGCATTCGTGAAGAGTCAGAAGAGGTTGAGGATTTTTGCCTTCGCGTTCGCAAAGGGTTGGCCAGTGGTGTATCACGTTTGCGACAGGAGCCTAGCGATCGCGTAGAGGTCACTTAGGTGGAGTCCATTTTGCCCATCGCGTTCACGATGGTAATGACGCGTTTGCGAAGGGTGTTCATGTTAAATCATAGAGTTTGTGATGGGGTATCGCGTTCGCGAAGAAGAATTTTTGGTCAAAGTAATTTTGTCCTACGCGAACTCAAGGGGTTAACCGCGTTCACGAAGAAGGAAAGTCAGACCTAGGTAGAAAGTTTATAAGTTAGTTCATCCGCGATTTCGAGTCATTTTTCCTCCATAGCTGAGTATTTTGAGAGCTTTTTGAAGGTGATTAAAGAGGGATTCAAGGAGAATTTGGAGGTAATACTTTTGAACCTAAAACGTGATTCTATTGCGAAATTAACCTAGAAATTCATGGAATTTGAGCTAAAAAAAAAAGGAAGAACTAGGGCTTGGGATTTTGAACTTTTGAGTTAGGATTTGAAGGACCATTTGAGGTTGGAATTTAAAAATTTTGGTATGTATGAACACGTGGGGTGATAAGGAATCTAATGATGTAAAAATTTCTGAGTTTCGAGAAGTGGGCCCGGAGCTCGGGTTTTGCTAATTTCAGGATTTTTGATATTTTTCGATTGTTTTCTCTTGAGCATTGTTCCCTTAGCATATTGTGATGTATTCGTTCTGATTTTGGATAGATTTGACGCGCGTGGAGGCCGATTTGAGGGGTAAAGGCATCGCGAGCTAGAGATTTCACCAGTTCAAGGTGAGTAATGATTGTAAATGATATCCTGAGGGTTTGAAACCCCGGATTCGCACATTGTAGTGCTATATTGAGGTGAGGCACGTGCTTGATGATGAGCGTGTGGTCGTTTACTATTGGGGATTGTGACTTGGTCTGTCCTGATTGACGATTTTACTGCGTATTTGATTGAAACTTATTTGTTATCATCATTATTTGGATTGACTTCCATATTTGGGCTTCGAGCCAACTATTTGAACCCTCCGGAAATTTTTATCACTATTTCCTCACTGTTTTGACCTACTACTTGAACTCAGTCATACTGTTTTCCGCTGTTTTATAACTCAGCCACTTTTACTCGGTTTTGAAACTAAAATGATATAGTAAATGATATTTTGGGCTGAGAAATACTATTTTTACTAATGCCTGAGGGGCTTATATGATTTCTGGACTGAGTATGGCCGAGGGTCAGATGTGAGGATACTAATGGATCAGCTTGTTCACCGTAGCAGTGTTATACTGATACTGATATGAGGCCGAGGGTCTAGATTTTGAAGCCACGATATGGCTTGATATTGCGCTTGGGCCGTAAGGGGCCCCTCCCAGAGTCTGCACACCCCTAGTGAGCGTCGTCGACAAGATATATGTATCGGGTTGCACGCCGTAGCAATATATGGATCGGGTTGCACGTCGCAGCGGTGCTAGTATTGTTCTATGTGTTTACTTTATTTCATTTGTCTGCCATTATCTGTTGTATGTGATACTTCATGTGATATCTATCTGATTGCCTGGCATTATCTGTTAATTGAGTGTTGTGCCCGAGGGGCGGATTTCCGTGCTTATCTGCACTATTTGTTTTGCACTCACTTGCGAAACCGTTGAAAAAGTCATTTTTAAAAGAGGTTTAAATTGAGCTAAGATGTTTTTCCAAGGATTTTATAGTTTCACTGCTTTTACTCAAAGGGTTTTAGACTGCTCTATACAGCATGATGGTTTGTTTTACGTGATTTCTTACTGCTCAGTTATTATTTACCTTTATTACTCACTGAGTTGGAGTACTCACTTTACTCCCTGCACCTCATGTGCAGATGCAGGTATTTGTTCACCCGGTAACGGGTTTTGAGCTGGTCGGAGGCTAAGTTATCGGAGTTTAGTGAGGTGACTGCCAGTGTTCGCAGCACCGCATTTCTTCCTTTTGTTTATCGGTCCTATTTTATATGTTTCAGGCCTTGCAGTTGTATTTATATTCTAATAGATGCTCGTGACTCGCGACACCCCGATTTGAGCTGTGTTTGGATTGTATTCCGCACTAAATAAAGAGAACTTTTGTTTAGACTGTGGTTATTTAATTATGCTAAAATTGTTTATTAATATTAACTATTCTGAAAAGGCGAAATGGGTTGGTTGGCTGGCCTTGTCTTCACGAGAGGCACCATCATGACCGGATCTGGGTCTGGGTCGTGACACCCTTCCAAGCTCTTTATAAATTCTGATAACTCCAAATCCCACTAGGGTCATTGCCTTATCGGGCTCACTCCTAGGCGGGGAATTGCATGGCTCAACGGCAACATATGCAACAAAATTTAAAGGAAAACTTGGTTCAGGCACAAGCTTATATGAAATTCTATGCCGACCAAAGGAGAACTAATAGAGTCTTGAATGAAGGGAACTTAGTCTAACTCAAACTCCAACCTTATCAGCAAACATCACTAGCAAAAAATAAATTTAATTCTCTGCGTAAAAATATATAGACCCTAAAAGGTATTATAGAGGGTAGGTTCTGGAAATACTGGCTCAAACATCCTCCAGGTTCTCATAATCACACAGTTTTCCACATTTCTCATTTGAAAAGCCAAATTGGTCCATTTATTGTTCATCAGCAGCAGCCTCCAGCGTGCGCCAATAAAAGTCATATGTTTATTCAATCTCTAGCCATTCTACAAAGGCAAATGGTTAAATTCAATAACGTTGTGGAAGTAAAGGTTCTCATCCAATGGACAAACATTTGGACGAAAGAAGCAATATGAAAGGACTATGGTTATATCTGAAGTTAGTTTTTGGAGTTTGCAGCTCAAGCGACTCAGTTCTAACATTGAGGACAAGGTCGATGTGAAGGAAGGTGTATTGTTAGGGATTTGAGAATTTCAGTATTGTAGACATGTCATTTTTGACCCTCCCCGAGATTTCATACATGTTAGCGTAAATATTGAGTTTAGGTTTAATATCACTATTTTGAATAGTTTTGACTCTCTTACTTTATTTTATTACAAAAAATAAAAATACAAAAATATTTTTTATCTTTAGGTTTAAAGTCAATTAGTATATTTATATCTATAGTATTATAACAATTGAAAATACAAAAAACAAAATTCACTTTTAGTATTTAGTTTTATTCTAGTAATTTATTTTAATTAGGAATGATTTCACAATTATATAGTTATTTTTGTCGGAATTAATATTTTTAGCTTAGTAGAGTTAAAGGGACAATTTTAAAGGTAAATTTGGCCAAAATTTGGCCCAATTCGGATCTAGCCCATAATAATCCAAGCCCAATACCCCTAAAACCCTAGAAAAACACTTAAAAACAACCATAATTTCCTAGATATAAGGGAGCCATTTTTTCTGATTTTGGAAAACCTACACAAAACCCTAAGACCCCTCTTCTTCCTTAAACACCCCTAAAAACCCTAGAGCCATGAGATACAGATGGAGAGAGCTTCATCTTCTCCAAAAAAAGACAGCTGCCAGTTCACCTCCTCCCACCGGCTGCTCATCCCCGCCAACCACCATCCGCGCAAACTCAACGGACAAAATCAAACCAACCAGCGATCAAACGGTCACAAACCAGCTATCCCGTCATTGTCTCACAACAGCCGGTGTCAAAGCTGGAAAACTGCCCCGAAAATAGTTGCACCAGCACCCTCACGCCATCAGACCCGCCAGAAACCAGCAACAGCAGTTCGCTGGAACCCAAGCACCATTCTTATTCCTTCTTCACAACCTAAGAACACCCTAAGCTTCTTCTTCTCCATCCAAAAACCAACGATAGACCTGTAGCTCCATCAACATCGTCCCCTGCTCCTTTCAATGAAACCAGCAGCACGTTGTCATTTCCCTCCAGCTCCAAGCGAATCGGATTGAGAATGAGGAATCGAGGTACAATGGAGTCGAGCTTTCAAGTGCAGATTCTAGTTTCCATCTACGGTTCTAACGCTTGTATTTCAGAGCTTCTACATGGTTAATTTCAGATTCGTTTGAGGTTGATTTCTCATTTCCTTCTATGTCTTATTTGTTGAACCTCGCACATTTGTTATTTTGTTAATCTATCGATTGCTCTATTCGTTGATCGTATGAGTTACAATATCATTGTTCTGTTTTTGAGTATCTTAATAATATCTGCTCTGTAAATGATTCTTGTTTGCATGTTGTTTAAAATATTTTTGTTTTGGATGGGTTTTTTTATGGTAAAATTGAGTTGTTGATTCCATGTTTCATCACTTCATTAAGAGGTAATTGTTTAAGGCTTCATAGTTAAGAGTTCATAGCACCGAATTTGTGGGATTTAGATTTCAAAACGAGAGGAAATTAGACATAGATAATTGTGTTGCTCTCTTATTCTTACTCTCATGAATTTGATCGCTAAGAGAATACTTAGGCCGTTAATATTCATAAACAACTTAGCTTGTTTTAGGCACGATCAATAATAAATTATCGTGGCCATGGGTACGATTCCCGTGGTATGGTCACGGTACGTAAATCTCAAATTCGGGTGCACATTTCATGTGATCCGGCCACAACTTCTAATAATGTTAATAAATTAAACATGTTGTAGAATGTGGGTACGGTTCCCATGACACGATTCACAATATGTACCAAACAAACAAGTTTACGACAATCGTAACTTGTTCTAGAATAATTCTATAACTAATTAGAAGCGGTCAAAGGCTAAAAATGCACAATAGGTATAAAACATGTTGTTAATCAGATAATTAGGCCAATTAACAATAGTTGAGAGGCCGTGATAAAACCACGGAACCCGGGAATTCCTTACTCGGATTTCTGTGTTCGTAGACCATAACTAAGAGTCAAACTTCCTCGATTCGGGATTTTAAACCGGTGACTTGGGACACCCTAAATTATCCCAAGTGGCGACAATGAATTTGAATAAATAATCTCGTTTCGGTTATTGTCACTTTAATTGGAAAAACTCCCTTATACCCCTCTCGGGGTAGAAAAATGAGTTGTGACAGCTCTGGCGACTCCATTGGGGACCAAACCCAGAAGCTCTGGTTCAGGGTTCAAGAATTCGAGATTAAAATAATTTTTATATTTAGCTTTTATTTATTATCTATTTTTTATTACATGTTTGGGCCTAATGTGCTAAATACCATTTTTTACCGCTTTGATATTATTTGAACTGTATATAAACTGCTGTGAAACCCTTCTCTTCTAATCTTCTGGGAATTGCACGCTGGCGTGACTTATTTTCTGTTAGTGTCATATCCCAATTTAGAACGAGGTTCGGACAAGTTTAAATCCTGATGATCTTTTGGTTACCGGTACGCTCCCCTCCCCCAGATCAAGTTGTCCGCTCGGTTAAGCCAGGTCTAGAACAATACACCTAGGTTTTAAACCTAGAATAACACAGCCTCATGTCGTATCCCTAGTAGGAACGTTAGTTTGCATCATGTGCATTTGACTTTGGGGACTCAACACAGGGGTTGGATTCGTCTAGGACAGGTGTACCCGAAAATAAAAGACCATCCTGATGAATCCTATGTGCTACATGTTGCAATCTTCAAGGGTAAAAGGGGTCATTTAGCGGACTAATGATGGTTGAGGATAAATGAGAGAGAAAGAGGATGAAGTGTGAGAATAAAGCAAGTAGGGCCCAGTTATGTTTTTCTCTCACATTTTTTTAAGAAAAAGACAAAAAATATGAAAAAATCCCAAAAAAAATATTTTTCACTTTCCCATCATTTTCGGAAAAATAAATAAAAAAGGAAAAAAATCCAACAAGATTTCAATTTTTGTAGATCTTAATTTCATTTTCACGAGTTATTGTATCAGACAGTGTTCTTCATTCAATTTCAGCGATTCAGCTAATTCAAGTGCTACTTTTCAGCACAACAGCTTGTTTTGATAACGTGAAAGTGTTCTCTTCTCTTCTAAGATTGGTTTGAATTCTAAGCTTCATTTAAATCGAAATTACTGTTTTTTACAATTTGGACTATGAAATTGGATTCACAGCCATAAGCAGTAAGTAACGTGAAGCTAATTCGAATTACAGTAACATCGTTTTCTTGCAAAGTTGTTGCACCTTTGTCAAATAATTAAAGTTCTAAAGAATTACAACTGTAATGGACACACAGGCAGGTGGCCAACCACCTTTTGTGGCTGCGCTGCCTACCCAACCTCCTCCAAACATTGCACAAACATCAGGGAACACAAATAACAACAAACAGCTGATGGATTACTCCAAAATTCTGAAACCTTGCACTTTAAATGCTGCAATGCATGAGCAACAAGAAGTTTAGCCAATTCCCATTCGTCCACCTACAATATTGAATGGAGAGCATGTTATTCAGTTCACAGAAGCAGAAGTAGAAAGGATGGATATCATCGAAGGATTACAGTATGCAATAGTTGGTAAATGTTCTTATGGCAGCCCAGAAATTCAACAACTGTGTAAGTTAATACCAATTCAATGCGGAATTAAAGGTGAGTGTAACATTGGATTTCTAAGGGATAGGCACATTTTGATTAGAATGACGTTAAGGTAGGACTATCTTCATTTCTCATCAAAAACTCATTACATAAAGGACATGGATGGCTATCAATATCAGCTTAGGCCATTGATTTATGACTCAAAGTTTAGAGCAGATGAAGAAACACCCAAGGCAATGGCTTGGATTTCATTCCCAGGTCTATTGCCAACCTTTTTTGTGAAGGAATCTCTATTTTCTATAGATACAGTAGTAGGTAAACCTATGCATCTAGACATGGTAACAATTAATAAAACTAGACCTAGTTGTGCTAGGGTGAAGGTACTAGTTGATCTACTTGCAGATTTGCCTAAAAAGGTGAGGATGGACATATTCAATGAAGCTAAAGGAACAACAAGAACTGAATGGGTGAGAATTCAATATGACATGCTGCCTATATATTGCAAACATTGTAAACTTCAAGGGCATGATCAATTTGAATGTTGGAGGATACACCCTGAACTATATGTGGAGAAGGAGAATGCTAACCAAGCAGATACAGCTAAGAAGCAGGACATAGGGAACTCACAACCTATAATGATTTTATCTAGTGGAGAGGTCGTGGGTAATGTGAATGCTACAGCAAAAGAGCAATGGAAGGAAGTGAAGGACAACAGAGTTAGAAATGTAGTAAATCAAAATACTAGTCTCAATAATAATGGAATGGAGATGGCACCAGCTAAGCAGCTTGAAAACAATCAGAACAAGGAGGGTACAAGTACTGTAGATAGACAAGCAGGAGCACAAAGCAACAGTGGTAAGGAATTGGTGGCAGTAGAAAATGAAGATAATGATCATGTTCAAGTAGCTAACAAGTTTGCAATATTACAAGGGATGGATGAAGAGGAAGAACCTGTTAATCAATTGGCAATGGTGGCAGCTAATGCAGCAACAAACAGTCCAGCAGTTCATAACCAAGCATCTACAAAGCAAAAACCAAAACATATGGTCAATAATGAGGGAAAGCTAAATCCAGCATCACAAGCTTTTCATCTTAACTCATCGGGGATTGGTTCGACTAATGGTCAAGTCAATGGAAAGGAGGCATCAAAAGCAAAAAAAAGATACTGCACAATGGGTAGAAAGAAGTTTCAAGGATAAAACAGGAGATGGAATAGTGAAGATCAATACATCATGCCAGGAAATCTCATCACAAGATACATTAGTGAACAAGGAACTTAATAAAACTCCAAATTCTCAAGCAGAAGGGCCAAAATCGTCTACATTTAAAGAAAGAGTGCAAGGCTGTGGAGGCAGGCTATGGGATCCACAAAGGGAATATGATTCAGAGGAGAACGAAGTACCACTAGGAGCACAAGCTGATGAGGAACCAAATGAGAAGGACAAAGAAGAAGATGAGCAAAGTGTAAATGGAGAGCCCCATGCCAATGACAACAATACAACTGGTAATTTTTTAATAAAGGGAGGATCAGAAAATGTTGAGCACAACAATAATTATTAGATAGCAGAAGTCACAGAAATTAGAAACTATAAAGGAAGAGGCCCAGAGGTAAATGATCCTGGAGGAAAAGAAGATGATAAACTTCAGAAATCTCAAGAAGACCCACAAGGACACAACACAACAGAGAAGGAGAAACAGCCAAAACAAAAAATAGAAATAGTAAATGTTACTGTTACATTGGAGAAAAAGCAGTTGCAACTGTTAAAAAGAGGAGAAGAGAAGGCCTTGGTCCCTAAAAAGAATGCATTTGGAGCTACATCAGGAGGGAAGGAAGACAATGAAGAAGGAGAAGAACCTGGTAGATCAGGATATGACATGGATCAAGAATCAACTACCCAACACCTTATGAATGCTGCAAGGCAAGATGACTTATCACCTACGCAAGTGGAAAAGGCAAAATCAGCAGCAAAAGGTAAGAAGAAGCAACAAAAAGATAATTTTGCAGCCCAAAAGCTGGGGTGCACACAAGGAGAACGCTAACTAAATCCAACAATCAGTGATGAATGCTCTCATTTGGAATATAAGGTCAGTCAACACACATCAAGCCTTTGAAAGGTTGACAAAAATGTACAGGCAAAATCACTATGAATTTGTAGGATTAATGGAGCCAAAGCAACAAGCAAAAAAACTGGAAAGGTACAAAAACAAGATAGGACTTGCACAGGCAATTTCAAATGTTTCCAACAAGATCTGGGCTTTCATAGATGATGTATTTGAGGTAACTGTTATGTACAATATGGTGCAACACTTAACACTGCGATTGTTTCATACTGAATCGCATGTGGAGTTTGTCCTAACATTGATATATGCTAAATGTGATGCAATTGAGAGGATAGAATTATGGGATTCATTATATGCAATGGCAAGGGATATGGATGCACCATGGCTTGTAGGAGGTGATTTCAATGTAATATGGGACGAAGAAGAGAAGTTTGGTAGGTTACATGTGTCATTGAATGAAATTGATAATTTTCGACACTGCGTCAACACTTGCAATCTCTTCGACCTTGGATTTAAAGGAAGCATATTTACATGGTGGAATGGGAGAGAAGAGGAAAACTATATATTCAAAAGTCTAGACAGATGCTTGGCCAATGTTGAGTTACAAACATTTCCAGGAATAGAGGTGCAATATTTGTCAAAGACTGGTTCTGATCATAGTCCAATATATCTGAAGTGTGATATTGAGACTCCACCAATAAAAAAGCCTTTTAAGTTCTTGAATTTTTGGGTGAAACATGCGACTTTTAAAGATGTGGTGAAAGAGAATTGGACAGCTGATTTCAGTGCAAATCCTTATATTCTTTTTAATCACAAGTTAAAAAAATTAAAGAAGGCCCTTTGATTGTGGAGTAAGGCTACATTTGGAGATATTTTCCAAAATATAGCAAGCATGGAGGAGGTAGTGATGGTTCATGAAGCAGAATTTGAAGTAAATCCTACAGGGATGAACAAGGAAAGGCTACAAAAGGTTCAGGCAGAATTGATCAAATGTCTTGCACTAAAGGAGAAATATTGGCAACAAAAGGCAAGCATGACTTGGTTCAAGGAAGGGGATAGGAACACTAAGTTCTTCCACGCAAAAGTGAAGGGTAGGAGGAAGAGACTTCAGCTTAACAGAATTAAAAATAGTGGAGGAACCTGGATTGAAGAAGAACAAGAAATTGCAGAAGAGGCTATCAAATTCTATGAGGAACAGTTCACAGAAACAGCTACTCCTTCATCATTTGATATCGTAGATCATGTTCCTAATCTGATTAACATTGAGCAGAATGCAGAATTGATTAAGCAGCCAACAAAATAGGAGGTTAAAGTGGCAGTACTTGGACTTAATGGTGATAGTGCTGGTGGGCCAGATGGTATGACAGGCAAATTCTATCATTCTTGTTGGGACATAATAGGGGATGACCTGTACGACATGGTGAGGGCTTTTTTCAATGGTCATGATCTACCCAAGTGTGTAACACACACCAACCTAGTACTGCTACCAAAGAAAAAAGAAGTTACCACCTTTTCTGATTTAAGATCAATAAGCCTCAGTAATTTTTCAAATAAGGTTATATCGAGGGTGGTACATGAAAGGCTAGTGAAATTTCTCCCAAGTCTGATATCGGAGGAACAGTCGGGTTTTGTTAAGGGTAGGAATATAGTAGAAAACATCCTTCCAACTCAGGAGATAGTGACTAACATTAGGCTTAGAACTAAGGCTAGACCTAATGTCATCCTGAAGCTAGATATGACCAAAGCTTATGATAGATTATCTTGGCTATTCCTAACCAAGGTACTGAGAAAGATGGGATTCACAGAAAGGTTGATAGGGATTGTCTTTGGATTAGTTTCAAACAATTGGTATTCTATTCTAATCAATGGTCAAGCTCATGGGTTCTTTAAGTCCTCAAGGGGAGTAAAACAAGGTGATCATGTATCTCCAACTTTGTTTATCTTGGCAGCAGAAGCATTATCTAGGGGTCTAAATGCACTACATACTAACCTGTATTTTTGTGGATTTGGGATGCCAAAGTGGAGTCCAAAGATCAATCATTTGGCGTATGCAGATGACATGATTATTTTCTCATCCTCAGATGAAACATCTCTGATGCTGATTATGCAAGTGCTGAATGCATATGAAGTTGCATCTGGGTAGCTTGTTAACAAGACCAAATCAGTTGTGTACCTGCATCATTGAACAGACATGGAAGTGGTCAGCAAGGTGGAAAGGATCACATGCATTCATAGGAATGATTTTCCTATCATATATCTAGGTTGTCCTATATTTTATGCAAGGAGAAAGCTGGAATACTATCAGCCCCTAATTACTAAGGTAATGGACAAACTGCAATCATGGTAGGGTAAGTTATTATCAGTAGGGGGCAGGGCAGTTCTCATATCCCATATACTGCAAAGCATGCCTATGCATCTATTATCAGTTGTAAACCCTCCAAATTATGTGATAAATAGGTTGAACAAATTTTTTGCTCAGTTTTTCTGGAGCAGCTCTGTAGGAGGAACTAGTAGCCATTAGAATTCATGGAATACATTATGCATGCCAGTTGAGGAAGGAGGAATAGGTTTCAGGTCACTGCATGATGTAGCAAAGGCATTATTCAGCAAGTTGTGGTGGAATTTCATAACAAAACCAAGCCTATGGAGCTCTTTCGTATGTTAGAAATACTGTAAGAAATTGAATTCTGTAATTGTTCCATGGAAAAAGGGGTCTCACATTTGGAGAAAAATGTTGTAATGCAGAGATCTTATTAAACATCAAATCTTTTGGCAAACAAAAAGGGGATCCTCACTATTGTGGTTTGAAAACTGGACAGGTCTTGGGGCACTATATTTTTTAGTTCCTCAGGACTTTGGAATTGATGAAACTGTACATAATGTATATGATGTTACCTTAGATGGTGAGTGGGATGTGGACAAGCTATTTGAACTGCTTCCTGAAGACTTAGTAGTACACATTCTGGAGAAAATCAAACCACCTTCACCTTAGCAGGTTCTTGACATGCCTTGTTGGATGCTGGAAACAAGAGGATATTTTAGTGTTAAGTCAGCATGGGATTATACGAGAAGAAGAGACGAACCAAGAACAGCTTATAGGATGATTTGGGTAAAGGGGCAGCCTTTTAAAAAAGCTTTTTTCATGTGGAAAGTGTGGAAAGCAAAGTTACCTTTAGATGATTTCATGAAAAGGGTAGGCTACTGCATGCCATCAAAATGTTGGTGTTGTGTACAGCCCGACGAGGAATCTCTTCAGCACTTGTTTTTAGATCAGAAACTGCAAAGACAACTTGGAAGTATTTTCTATCGAGGGCAGGAATAGCTATGGAGGGATTAACATTGCACTAAGCAATCACAAAATGTTGGACTGCAAATGTGTGTTTAAGGCTCAAACCAGTAATGCAAGCACTCCCCTCATGTGTAGTCTAGGAACTCTGGAAAAGAAGAAATAGTATGAGGTGTGGTGATGCTGTGACAACTAGCAGGGTGATTTATCAAGTTTCATCAAATCTGCAGGCATTGGCGAAAGTGAGAAAGCCTGGGATGGACATGGTACCTAACAAATGGCAAGATCTATTAGCTATAATGGAAAATTTCACTCCTAAACTTAAGGTTACCAAAGTCATGTGGGAATTTCCAAGTGCAGGATGGCTAAAAGTTAATACGGATGGTGCATCGAGGGGAAATCCAGGTAGGAGCTCAATAGGTTTTTGTATAAGAAAAGAAAATGGTGACATAGTCAAGTCAGTAGGGAAGGAGATTGAGGAGACAACAAACACAGTAGCTGAAGCGAAGGTTATGGTAGAAGCACTAAGGTTCTGCAGATTTCAACAATACTCTCATGTATGGCTTCAAACTGACTCAATGTTATTAAAAAAGATAATGGATGGGATATGGAAACCACCATGGATCATATCTGAGCAGGTAGAGGAAATGATGCAACTAATGAATGGGGGAAATTACACAGTTACTCATATTCATAGGGAGGGCAACAAGATGGCAAATCACTTGGCTAATTATGCTTTTGATCATGGAGAAATAGAATGCCAACAATTCTGGCATCTAGATGCACAGGGAAGGAGGTTAGTTAATGAAGATAAGCTACAATGTCCAAGTCTAAGGGTGAAGGTGGACAGGAGATAAGAAGCAAAGAGAAAAGGAAGAGCAGGAGGCATGTCAACTTAATCGACCAATATATTCAAATCCTAAGGGAGGAGGATATAATGGTTGGTATTTCTAACTATCTTTTCTCTCGTGCAGGTGACACTACGAGTATATTACCATATGCTTTCAAAAAGCCAAGAATTAAAACGCATATATGGGCCATGACTTGGGAATGTCTTGTTTTTCATCAAGACAAAAGGAACGACAAAGGCAGGCACGCCTGGAGTTTTAATTTAATACAAATGCATGGGATCGGGGAGTCATCATTAGAAGCAAAATTCAAAATTTTTTGTAAGCACGCGTCCAACAGCTTGATAGAATATGAAGGTATGCGCATTGGGATAACACCACTGGGTGTAATCTTCGACAAAACCAAAAGCTGGCACAAAAAATTGGACCACTCTTGCTGCATACATCAAAAAGAAGAGGCGTTGGGATTCCATATTCAAATGATTTTTTATTGGCAGAAGAGTGCAGCTGTTACTTTTGGATTTTTTTATTACTGGCAAGTTCATTGGCTATTCACGCCTGGCTACATGCCAAGAAAAAAGGTCCAGATGGAATCTTTGGGATATTATTGACTGAATGCTTTCAAACATTGCATGTGGAGCTTTGCACGAAAAGCTAGACATATGCTTTTTCAAATTGACAGCATGCTTCAACAAATGGAAAGAGGATATACAATCTTAAACGGACAAACTAGAAAAAGTAAGCCACACCTGGAGTGCACATGACAGAATATTTTGGAAACATGGATCATTAAAGAAAGGGACAATGCATGGGAATCATTGTAGGCATGTGCATTACTTTTGGTGCAAATGCCAAGGACCTTGGCCCCCTTAATAGTGTGGGAATCTCAAGGGGACATCACATGATCACGTGCTACAGTATCGTATGCTACAGTGACGTATGCTACAGTACCGTATGATACAATACCGTATGATACAGTACCGAGCTACCAAATTGGTGGAGTCTACGTGAAATTGTTGAAAAGGGGCTATTTACGCAAATCAAATTTCACACTTTAACTGGGACGCTTTGGACTGGAGATACAACGTCGACATGGACTCACTTGGGTTGTTTTTACAATTACAAAGTTTTAGTAGGCATAATATGATATCAATTTGAGTATTATGCTCAATTTTGATAGTACGTTAAATTAGAGTGCAAAGTCTATTTCCTTTCATTGAAGGAAGACAATGACAATTTCCTAATTGTTGTATTTTTCTTTTTTGTTATTAATAAAAAAACTAGCCCTAGGCGCTTGCCTAGCGGATTGAAAAAAAAATGTTTCATCATTTTTGTTTAAAAAAGACAAAAAAATATGTTTTGTCCTAATTAGTTATTTTTTTATTTCTCGCCCGTATCCAATCTTCCCGAACTATGCATACTTGATTCTCATCTTTCGGGGCGGGATACGAAGGTAACCCACATAGGGTCAGGTCTTCCTAGTGAGTCTTAGGTTCTTGGCTTCGAGGGTTGTAGCCATATCTTGCATGTCTAGCCACTTTTGGTCACGTCGGTCATTTTGCAACATATGCCTATTTTTGCAAAGTGGTTTGTTTAATTTTCTGGAGTCTTGAATCCACAATTAGGTGTCTCTTTACTTTAAGGCTCTTCCTTGTCGAATTTGCATGTCTAGCCGCTTTTGGCCACATCGGTCGTTCTTGCAAAATAGGGTCATTTTTGCAAAAGTGGTTCAATGACCCATGTCTTAGAGTTCTAACTCCACAACAAGATGTTCTCTCTGTTTAAGGTCCATAGTGTTGAATTTGCATGCTTAGCCATTTTTTGTCTACATAGGTCATTTCTACAAAATGAGTCATTTATGCAAAGTAAATTTTTCATGTCTTAGAGGTCACTTTTGTTGAGTTTGCACTTCTAGCCACCTTTTGGCCACATAAGCCATTTTACAAAAATAGCCTCAATTATATCTTACATGTGTCCAATAGGAAGTTTTATTCTCTCACATAGTGTTCTAAGTCTTTAACTCTATTTGGTCTTATTTTTCTCATACAGGTGTAGATCTACTTACCAGAACTTAAGCATGAGACGCCCAAGGACCCTCTTAGTCAGAACGTTGTATCCAGGAGTTGCTTAAGGATATTTTTTAATCATTTTTTTAATTTATTTTTTTGAGTCTTTTTTGTCTTGTACTTTATAATCATGTTCAGTAGTATTGATTCTTTTAGTTGGTGTCAGAGTTTGTCATAGTATAGTTGAGTTTGTCAAGTCTCTCGTTATCGTATTTCCTGTTTTATATTTGAAAACCGAAAAAGAGATATAAATGAAAATTCAAAAATGATTTTTTTTTTTTTTTTGATTAATTTATCCATTACTTTTCAAGAACTACGCTTGGTCTAATTCATGTGGAACATGATACGTAGGTAACCTATATAGGGTTCGATCAAATATTTTTTAAATTAAAAGAAAAAGAAAGAAAGAAACAAAAAAAAAAGATGAAATTATGGGATGTGAGAAATGAGAGGAAAGAAAATAGTGATAATTAAAAAAGAGGAAGGAAAATGAGCAAGCCAAGAAGTTCTAGAAAAGAAAAGAAAAGAAAAGATTCAGATGAACAAATTGGGATGATGCCAAGTGACCTTGTGACCCTCGAAGTCATTCTTGAACCGTTAATTGTTGCTAGGGGCATTGCACACAATGTGACATTTTTAGTTGTTAAATGCCCTAACGCTAACATGATGATCTCATTTTGTTCATTTTTGTTATCTTCATTGAGGAGAAGGGTGGTTGGTTTGTGGTTCTTAAACTGGTAACTCTTCCGTACAACACAAGGTCAAAGGGCAAGGTAGCCATGGCTGGCAAAGACTTGGACACAGGTGTTATTGATCCGTCTAAGGAGATTGTTGAATCAGAATCTAATTTGAAAGAAGAGGTCTTAATGTTGAAAGGACAGATGACTGAAATATACCAAGCCTGAATTAGTGGGCATCCTCCATCATTAGTTCCCGCTAACTGCACTGAAAGCCTCATCACCATTCTGCCACTGTCACAAATCCAGCTTCCTATTATTGTTGATATCTCCCCACAACCTTTTCACACCCCACCCGCCAAAACCACTTCGTATCCCGCTCCTTTGACCACTCATGTTTTTGTAGCTCCTCCACCATCTATTCTTCCTCGATCCTCTAGCGAGACTGTGTTCAAAGTCCTCGATGACCAACACTATGCTCCAAAACCAACATTTAAGGTCTTAGATCTATACTCTCACGCTCCTCATTTTGAGCCTCCCGATGAAACTAAAAATCCTACTAAGACAGTGGAGAAAGATGAGATATCCAGGAAGGTGAAAATCTTAGAGTAGTCTTTAAGAAACATGAAAGGGATAGGGAGCCAGATGAGCATGTCTTACAAAGACTTATGCTTGTTTCCTGACATCCAACTGTCTGCTAGGTTTAAGATGCCAAAGGTTAATTTGTATGATGGGCGTGGAGATCCAGTAGCCCATGTGAGGGGTTATTGCAGTGAAAGGAGAAGTGTTTGCGGGAAAGATGAATTGTTGATGGCATATTTCAGTGAGAGTTTGAGTGGGGAAGCCTTGGAGTGGTATACTCGTCAAGATGTCAGTAAATGGCATGCATGGGGTGACATGGCTCAAGATTTTGTTCGGCACTATTAGTAAAATATAGACATTATCCCAGACTGCTCCTCCCTATCTCAGACGGAAAAGAGACCCGAGGAAAGTTTTAGGGAGTTTTGGCTCAAATGGAACGAACAAGTTGCTCGAGTCAGTCCTCCGATTGATAGAAATGTTGTTGATGAGTCCCGCCAACGACAGGATCCAGTGGCCATTCCTGTTAAACGCTTTCAACCTCAATATACCGACCCCATGAATATCCTCGTACTCCAGATAATCCTTCCCAATGCTACTTTCCTCCACAAAACCCCCAAAGTCATACCTTACTTTCCCAGTACTCTATGCACAATGTACCGCCATATGCTCCACACCCACGAGACCCGTAATGGCTTGCACCACCTCCACAAATGTCTTACCCGCCTCCTCAAGCATATCAACCACCTACCCGAAAGAGGTTCCAACAAAAGCCGGATTTCAAAATAAGAAGGTAACAGCAAAGAGAAAAGTCTTTCACTCCTATTGAATAATCATATGCCAATCTATTCCAAAGGCTGAGGCAATTGGACATGTTGTTGCCAATTCAGATAAAGATGCCAAAGCCCTTTCCAAAGAATTTTTATTGTTCCCAAAGGTGTGCATATTTCTCTAATACCCTGGGGCATAGTATAGAAAAGTGTGGGCACAGAAGCTTATTGATGCAGGTGACATTACCGTGCAAAATTCAAATGCAGTGGATACTAGCCATATTCCATTGTATGTTCATAATGATATGCATATGGTGGGTATGATTTATGTTGAAAAAGAGTACGAGAACTCTTATGGATCCCTTGAAGGGCCACTTACCGCGAAATATTCAGAGCTATCAGTCTCGGTGCCAAAAGTTGATTTTCAGAGCGAGCTGGCAAATGGGACCCAAAAGCTATTTGCTAAGGTCAACTTGATGGAGACTTGCGAAGGTTCTAGTCATATCGATGTGCGACTCAGTGGCTAAGATGTCGAGCTTGGTAATTGAAAAGACGCTCCCTTCTTGGTTACCTCGGGAGGAGTCCTGGTGCTTTATTTTGTTGTCATTTCTGTTGTCTGGGTTATTTCAGGGTTGTAATCCAGATATTATTTTGTGACTCAAACTCTTCTATCCTTTTATTTTGCCTAGTTCATTTTGTTGTAGTACCTTTTTTAGTGTTATTTAGGTTTTTCCAGGGTTGTAACCCCAGTGTGTTTTGTTTGTTTTGTTGTTCAAACCTTTTCCCCATTTGTCCAATCTAATTTTCTGTTTTCTGTTATTTCTAGTCATTTTTGTTTAGTTCTCTTTTTCTTTTATAGTTCTTTTCCTGATGACTCTAGTGACATGGCATGCACGCATAATTCTCATTCTGGTCTTAAATGTTAGTTTAGTCATGAAACAATGAAACAATTTTGAAGATGATAGGGGCACTTAAGGGAAATAAGTACAAATTTGGACATTTTGAGATCATTTCAAGCCTGAACTGTGTGAAACTAGAGAAGATAACTTGGAAAGTTAATAAGATGACAAGAATTCGTTAAAGGAGAGTGCATGCCAGACAATTTGAAGCGGGCAACTTTGAGTTCAATTGCATCTAAAGTTACAACATAAAACCAAGGGAGTTTGCTCCAAACTGACGGAGCACATCTGCTGTGAAGAAACATTACCCAACAAGAGTTCTGTACTTGACAAGGCGCTAAAAAGTGGAAGGCATATCAGTGATATCAATGTCGAAGGTGCAAAAGAAATGTTGTGCATGATCTTCCTTTTTCATCTTCAAGTTACATGTGTTGTACTTGGCATTTTCAGGGATTGGGAGACCATCTTTCCCCAAACACTTTATACCATTTGGTACCCTCTTTTGGAATTAAGTTAGAGTCATAAAAAAATAAAAAAAATGTCCCATAAGGTTTGTTTTAGAAACTTCATTAAAAAAACAAAAGAAAAGAAAAGAAAAGAAAAAACCAAAAAGTAAAGTAAAGGAAAATAGCAACAACAAAGAGTAGTCGTTTGAACTACGTTCGACCGGATTCTTGTTACCACAAGATACGTAGGCAGTCTTACGGTTTGGTCACACCAAATAAAATATTTTATAATCCCATGAAGTCGAGAGTGGGGCAGTCTTTCTTAAAAATTCCATCTCAAAAAGAAAAAAAATCAAATTCCATTGTTTTAGAAATTGGGGCAAAGTTTTAGAATGGATTCCAAAAGTTGTAAATAAATTAACACCATTGTCTTAGTTATTTTGAACCTTTATAATATCCTTTCTTTCTAACCCTGTCCAAAAGCCACCTTACAGTCCAAAAATGACGTCCCAAATAATCTTTGAGAGTGTCGAGCTAGACAAGCTAGGAGCATATAATGTTTTTACTATGATCAATGTCTTGTCATCTATAGCATCAGAGGAAATAAAAAAAAAAGAACAAAATGAGAGAGTCTTATCGGTAAAACCTTCTCAGACACCATAAGATGACAGTAAGTTGAGAGAGAGATCAAAATGAGAGAGGCTTGATGGTGAAAACCCTTCGGGCACTATAAGTCGAATAAGGACAGTGAATCACATAGGATAATCGTAGCGTTGAAGCCTAGTTTCACGACTCAGAGGTACAACAAGAGCTGAACATTAGACTTGCTTGACAGATTAGGCCACTTAACCCAAAAGTACATGTCATGGTCATTAGAGTTGGTATCCACATCTGATAAGTTTTTACTTTGTAATTTTCTTGTTAGGTATCATATCTTTCCATTGTACCTTGCTTTGTTCCCTTTGTTTTGTTTACTCCCTCTTCTTGAGTCTGTTTGGTCAGAACAAGTGAGAAATGACTTCAAAATTTGCTACCAACTTTCCAATTGCACAAAATGGAATCTGGCTAGCACATCAAAGTGCCATAAGTTAGGAAAGAACAGTATGCCCACTGAGTGTGTGGCAATTGACGTTCTTTGGGATTCATGTGAAATATAAAAGTTCGGTATATGTCAATTCATGAGCATAATACAACAGATAGAGGGTGTTGGGTTTGAACGGATCAGAGGTATTTTCTGTGATAATGGTGACAGAGAAAGTGGTTAGTCAATAAACAAGCAAGGTCTTTCGAATTGAAATCAAAATTATCATGGGAAGTGAAGGAGCAATCACCTTCAAATTCAAGGCCACAAACCAACTACCATGTTTGAACTCACAAGTTTTCTTTGTTTGAAATAGGGATGAAGACTATGTCCAAATTAAAGCTTGGAAGCTTGAATTTTTCAAGTGTCGTGCCCACAGTTTGTCAGCACAATGGCTGTTTGAGGAGGTTTTTAATTGCTAGGCCTTTCCCTAGTTAAGAAGGTTTTTACCTCCTGCATATTTTCCCTAGTTGAGAAGAACCGTACCTCCTTGGATTTCTCCCTAGTCATAAAAGTTTTTAGCTTTCCTTAAGTTCAGGTCCCTCCTGGATAATGAGATTTAAATTCAAGTTTTCAGAACCCTCCTGGATAATGGGATTTAATTTCAAGTTTTAAAGACCCTCTTGGATAATGAGATATGGTTTTAAGTTGTCAGGACCATCCTGGATAATGGGATTTAGTTTTAAGTTTTTAGGACCCTCATAGATAATGAGATTTAGTGTAAGTTTTAACTTTAGGAAATAGAATTTAGCTTTCAAGTTTTCACTCTTAATATGAAATTTAATTTTAGTTTTCAGGGCCCTACTTGATAATGAGATTTAGCTTTTAAATTCTCAGAGCTCTTTTGGATAACATGATTTGTAATGGCAGGCACCCACCTGGAGAACAAGGGAATTCATTTCAAGTTTAAGTTGCAGGCGCCCACCCGGACAACAATGGAATTTATTTCAAATTTTAAGTCAGCATCAGGCGCCCACCTAGAGAAAAAGGGAATTCATTTCAAGTTTAAGTTGTAGGTGCCCATCTGGAGAACAAGGGAATTCATTTCAAGTTTAAATTGCAGGTGCCCACCTGGAGAACAATGGAATTTATTTCAAATTTTAAGTCAATTGCAAGCGCCCACATGGAAAACAGAGAAATTCATTTCAAGTTTAGGTTGCAGGTGCCCACCTAGAGAACAAGGGAAGTCATTTCAGGTTTAAGTTGGAGGCGCCCTCCTGGAGAACAAGGAAATTTATTTTAAATTTTAAGTCAGCATCAGGCGCCCACCTGAAGAACGAGGAAAGTCATTTCAAGTTTAAGTTGCAGGAGCCCACCTGGAGAACAAGAAAATTTATTTCAAATTTTAAGTCAACATCAGGCGCCCACTTAGAGAACAAGAGAATTCATTTGATGTTTAAGTTGCAGGCGCCCACCTGGAGAACAACGGAATTTATTTCAAATTTTAAGTTAGTTGTACGCTCCCACCTAGAGAATAAGGGAATTCTGTGACGACCCGACCAGTCGTCTCATGAGTTACCGCTTTGTTTCCCCCAGTTCTACTTCTTATTTCTTTTTTATCGATTTTATGCGTGATCGGGTTGGTTGGCTCGGGTTCGAAAAGGTTTTGGTAAGGTTCGAGACACTTAATCCCTTTGGAGGAAGCTTAAGTTGGAAAAGTCAACTGAACATTGACTTATGTGTTAGAGGGCTTGGATGGGAGTTATGATGGTTCGGATAGCTTCGGGAGGTGATTTGGGACTTAGGAGTGTGATCGGAATGTATTTTGGGGTCCGAAGTAAATTTAGGCTTCAATTGGCGAAATTGGAATTTTTATGTTTTCCGGTTGATAGGTGAGATTTTGATATAGGGGTCGGAATGAAATTCTGGGAGTTGCAGTAGTTCCGTTGTGTTATTTGGAATGTGTGTGCAAAATTTCAGGTCATTCAGACATGGTTTGGTAGACTTTTTGATCAAAAGCGTAATTCGGAAGATTTTGGAACCTTAGGCTTGCATTCGATGTGTTTTGGGTTATTCGATGTTGTTTGAGGGGTTTTGAGCAGTGTTACAAGTTTGAGTAGTGGTATATGATGTGTTTGTGCGTTTGGTTGAGGTCCTGGGGGCCTCGGGGTGATTTTAGATGGTTGGCGGAAAGTTTGGAAGTTGGTTTGGCAGCTGAAGTGTTGGAACTGCTGTCATAACCGCATTTGCGGTTGGGAGGTCGCAAGTGCAACCCGCGCAAATGTGAAAAAGAGACGCAGAAGCGGAAGGGGGCCAAAGAGAGCTGGAGCCTCAGAAGCGGCTAGGTAGGCGCACTTGAGGTAGTGTAGGTGCGGGAATTTCTTCGCAGATGCGGTGCATGGAATTTTAAGTGGTGACCGTACAAGCGGTGCCCAGACCGCAGAAGCAGTTTCGCAGGAGCGAGGTATGGTCCGTAGGTGCAAAAAGCTTGGGACAGAAGGTATAAAATATTTCCTTCGCGAATTATTGGGTTATTCCACCATTTCTAATTCGGTTTTGGAGCTTTTGGGAGATTTTGAAGAGGGAATTCAAGGGAGCTTCGTTGAGGTAAGATTGTTGAACCTAAAACTCTTTTGTATGGTATTATTTCATGGATTAGAGCTGTAATTATGGAAATTAAGGGTTAAAAATTGGGAGACTAGGGCTTGGTATTGGAGACCTAGACTTGAGGATTTGATGGGGCATTTATGGTCAGATTTTTGGACTTTTGATATGTATGAACTCGTGGGGAGATAAGAAATCTATTGATATAAATTTTATCAAATTCCGAGACGTGGGCCTGAGGTCGGGTTTTGGTTTATTTTGGGATTTATGTTGTAAAATGATTATTTTCGCATCAGCTTCGTTCCCTTAGCATATTTTGACATCGTGATTCTGATTTTGGATAGATTCGACGCGAGTTGAGGCCGATTCAAGGGGCAAAGGCATCGCGGGCTAGAGTTTGGACCTGATTGAGGTGAGTAATGATTTTAAATGTTTTTCTGAGGGTATGAAACCCCGGATTACACATCGTTGTGATATATTGAGGTGACGCGCACGCTAGATGACGAGCATGGGATCGTACACCGTTGGGGATTATGACTTAGTCCGTCCCGAATGACTGTTTTACCGCGTATTTGATTGACAATTGTTTGCTATCATCATGTTTTGGGCGAAATACCATATTTGGGCCTCGTGCAATCTATTTGGACCCTTAGGGGATCTTTACTGATATTTCCTCACTGTTTTGACTTTATACTTGTACTCAGTTATGGTATATTCTATTGTTTTAATAACTCGTCCATGTTTACTCTATTTTAATTCATTAAATGATATTTAAATGATAATTTGGGCTGAGCATCATGTTTTACTATTGCCCTAGTGGCTTATGATATTCTGACTAAGGCCGAGGGCCTCTATTGTGAGGATACACTGATTTATTATGAGGCCGATGGCCTGAGTTGTACGCCACGAGGTGGCTTGATATAAGGCCGAGAGCCTATTGATTATGCCACGAGATGGATTGATATTGCGCTTGGTCCATGGGGCCCCTCCCGGAAATCTACACACCCCCAGTGAGCGCGGGTACCCATTGTGATATGAGAGATAGCCCGAGGGGCTGGTATTGTTCCATGTGTTTCCCGAGGGGTTGATTCGGTTAGAATAGTGCCCGAGGGGCAGTTATTTATGTGTTTATATTTTCTAGCTGCTTGTCATTTACTTGCTTAACTGTTAAAAAGGTATGTAAAAAAAGCTTAAACTGAACTAAGGTGACTTTCTATGTTTTCACAGTTTCATGGCTTTTACTGGCTTTAAATTGCTTCTTTATAGCATGTTGGTGTGTCGTTACGTGATTTCTTATCGCTCAGTCTTCATTTATTATTATTACTCTCTGAGTTGGAGTACTCACTTTACTCCTTCCACCCCGTGTGCAAATTCAGGCGCTTTAGGTCCTGCTTGCGAGGGTTGAGAGCTTCCAGCAGAATTCAGAGTTCACTAGGTAGCTGCTCGGCGTTCGCAGCCCAGCGTCTCTCCCTCTTATCATTATTTCTTTCCCTTGTCTTAGTTATGTAATAGTTTGTGTAGACTCTTTCAGACTTGTAGTTTTATGATAGATGCTCATGACTGGTGGCACCCCGATGTTGGGCTATGTCTATTCTGCAATTGTACTATTTCACCTTATTTTTTGGATTATTATTATGTTAAAAACTTAATTTGTATTGTTTTAATTACTTAAAATGAATTGGGTGTGTCAGTTGGCCTTGTCGTCACGAGAGGCGCCAGCACGACTAGGTCTGGGTTTAGGGTCGTGACAAAATCATTTCAAGTTTAAGTTGCAGACGCCCACCTAGAGAACAAGGGAATTTATTTCAAATTTAATTCAGCATCAGGCGCCCACCTGGAGAACAAGAGAATTTATTTCAAACTTTAAGTCAGTATCAGGCGCTCACCTGGAGAACAAGGGAATTCATTTCAAGTTTAAGTAGCAGGCGCCCACCTGGAGAACAAAGGAATTTATTTCAAATTTTAAGTCAGCATCAAGCGCCCACCTGGAGAACAAGGGAATTCATTTCAAGTTTAAGTTGCAAGTGCCCACCTAGAGAACAAGGGAACTTATTTCAAATTTTAAGTCAGCATCAGGCGCCCACCTCGAGAACAAGGGAATTTATTTCAAGTTTAAGTTGTAGGCACCAACCTGGAGAACAAGGGATTCATTTCAAGTTTAAGTTGCAGGTGCCCACCTGGAAAACAAGGAAATTTATTTTAAATTTTAAGTCAGCATCAGACGGCTACATGGAGAACAGGGGAATCCATTTCAAGTTTAAGCTGCAGGAGCCCACCTGGAGAACAAGGGAATTTATTTCAAATTTTAAGTCAGCATCAGGCGCCCACCTGGAGAACAAGGGAATTCATTTCAAGTTTAAGTTGCTGGCGCCCACTTGGAGAACAAGGGAATTTATTTCAAATTTTAAGTCAGCATCACTCGCCCACCTGGAGAACATGGGAATTCATTTCAAGTTTAAGTTGCAGGAGGCCACCTGGAGAATAAGGGAATTCATTCAAGTTTTAAGTCAGTTGCAGGCACCCACCTGGAGAACAAGGGAATTCATTTCTAGTTTTAAGCCATTAGCAGGCGCCCAGTTTGGAGAATGAGGAAATTAATTTCAGAATTCAATTCAGAGTTATATTAAGTTTCATGTCAGTGGCAGGAGCCCACCTGGAGAATGAGAGAATTTATTTCAAGTTTCAAGTCAGTAGTAGGCACCCACCTGGAGAATGGGAGAAGTTATTTCAGAATTCAATTCAAGTTAGAAGTAGCTGAAACTCATGGTAAGAATGCGAGTCAACAGTCCGAGATGACCAACAGAAGTAGTCTCATTCCAAAAAAAAAGAAAAAAAAAGAAATAAGTGAATCCAAAATGCAGAAGCAGAGAAAGATGTGAACTGCTCAAGATATGGCTGAAGCCACGAGCATTATGTGACAACCCGACCGGTCGTCTTAAGAATTAATGCCCCGATCCCCTATTAACTGCTTTTCCTGTATTTATTTCTACTATTTTTATTTGCCGGGATGTTCGGTTTTGAGTTTTAGAGAATTTTGGGACACTTAGTCCCTAAATAAGAGCTTAAGTGTTGGAAATTTGACTGTAGTCGAAATAGTGTGAAGACGGCCTCAGAATGGAATTCTGATGGTTCCGTTAGCTCCATTAGGTGATTTTAGGCTTAGAGGCGTGTTCGGATTGTAATTTGGAGGTCTGTAGCTAATTTAGGCTTGAAATGTCTAAAGTCAAATTTTGAAGTTTCCGGTTCGATAGTGAGATTTTGATCCGAGGGTCGTAATGGATTTTTGGAAGTTGGAGAAGCTCCGTGGTGTTGAATGTGACGTGTGTGCAAAATTTCAGGTCATTCGGTCGATGTTTGATAGACTTTTTGATCGAAAGCGTATTTTTAGAGTTTTGGGGTTCTTAGGCTTAAATCCGTGGTTATTCATCATTTCGATGTTGTTTTAGGTGTTTTAAGGATTGGTATAAGTTTGGACAGTGGAATTAGACTTTTTGGTTCCTTTGGTTGAGGTCCCCGGGGTCTCGGGATAGTTTCGGGAGGTTGTCAGAAGAATTTGAAATTTGCATGAGCAGTTTCAGCTGCTGGTTATCTGTCATAACCACACCTGTGGTTGGTTCCTGTAGGTGTGGAGCTGCAAAAGCGGTGGTGCAATCGCAGAAGAGGAATTGGGGAGGATCAGCAGGGTCCGCAGATGCCGGAGACTTACCGCAGAAGCGATACCACATCTGCGAATGGGTAATCGCAGGTGCGGAAGCTGGTCTTTAAGTGAAAGGTTGTAGATGCGACCATGTCCTCGCAGAAGAGGGACCATAGATGCGGTCCTAGTGCCACAGAAGCGGATTAACTGGGCAAAAACTTATAAATACTTTCCTTCGCAAAATTTAGCTATTTTTCAATTCTTTTCAAACGGGAAAGCCTGGGGAGCATTTTTCAAGAGGGATTTTCAGAGGAGTTCTTGGGGTAAGGTCTTTGTTCACTAAACTCGTTATTGGAGTGATTTTGTCATTATAAGCATGAAAAATTAAGGAAAATCAGTGGTAATTTGGGGCTTAAGGCTTGACTAATTAGAGGCCTTTGAGTGATGATTTGAGGGACCATTTGAGGTCCAGTTTTGGTACTTTTGGTATAACTGAACTTCTGAGAGTGTGAGAATTCTAGAAATATAAATTTTACCCAATTCTCAGATGTGGGCCTAAGGAGCGTTTTGGCCATTTTACCTCATTTCTCGTATTAGCATAGAATTTCTTTGCAGAATCAGTTACTTGAAGTGTTATTTATATTATGCAATTGAATAGAATAGATTTGGGCCATTTGGAGTCGAGCACTCGTGGCAAAGATGTGGTTTCAGGTTGATTTTGAGCTGGTTCGACATAAGTGGCTTTCCTAACCTAGTGTGGGGGACTTTCCCCTTAGGATTTGGTATTATGATGATTGAAATTCCTTTTATGTGAGGTGACGAGTGCGTACTTATACTAATTGTTGAAAATCTGGTTTTCATTAAGTAACTTTAATTATGTTTTCCCTTTCTATTTATTCTACTTGCACTTTTAAACCTGCTGTTAATTTAGAGAAGCATGTCTAATTGACTTTATTGCTTTAATTGCTTTAATTGCCTTATTTGTATTACGTGAAGCATGCAAGGTTAGAATTGTCTATGTTACCTTGTTATGAAGTCAAGTTTATTTGAGTATTCCGTGTGCCATTGCTGTGTGTTTTACTTTGGGAATACGGGACGGCATCTCGGGAGATCCCCTGTGCGCATTTACGATTTGAGCTTAAGTGCGGGATAGCGAGAGATCCCCAGCACATATATTGAGGATACGAAGACATCCTCAGGATACCAAGAGATCCCTAGCATATATTGAGGATACTGAGAGATCCTCGGGATACCAAGAGATCTCTATCATACATAGAGGATACCAAGAGATCCTCAGGATACCAAGAGATCCCTAGCACATATTGAGGATACCGAAAGATTCTCGGGATACCAAGAGATCCCTATCATATATTGAGGATACCAAGAAATCCCCGGCATACCAAGAGATCCCTATCACATATTGAGGATACCGAGAGATCCTCGGGATACCAAGAAATCCTTATCATACATCCTTATCATACATTGAGGATACCAAGAGATCCCTAGCATATATTGAGAATATCGAGAGATCCTCGGGATACCAAGAGATCCCTATCATATATTGAGGATACCTAGATATCCCTAGTATACATTGAGGATACCAAGAGATCCCCGGTTGTTATCCTTGTGAAGAAAGGTATCTCCTTGTGATTGTTTTTGCCTCTATTTCAGTTATTGAGTCCCTTATATTCCTGTATTTAATTCTTATTGTTAGCTTCCAACTGTGCTGCTTACCTTATTCTGTCATACCTTACATTTTTAATCATCTCAGTATGGCCCTGACCTTCTTCGTCACTACCCGACCGAGGTTAGGCTTAACACTTACTAAGTAACATTGTGGTGTACTCATGCCCCTTTCTGCGCATGTTTTTTATGTGTAGATCCAGGTACTTCTACTCAGTCCTATCACCCTTGAGGCGAGGCGACTACTCCAGAGACTTCGAGGTATATCTGCTGCATCCGCATACCGAGGAGTCCCTTTCCACTCTATCTTGTAGTGATAGCCCTTCTATCTTTTCTGTTGATATAGAAATTCCGGAGTTAGAGCATTTTATTATATTTGTAGCTTGTGATTCATGGGTTTCCGAGTTTTGGGAGAAATGTATTAGTTTTGAGAGATAATATTGTGTATGTCGAGCAATATTTTTAAATGCTATTTTATTATCCTATATCTGTTTTAAATTGTTTTCTTCCATAAATTAGTTTATCTTCCGCAATTTTAGGTTTACCTAGTCGTAGAGACTAGGTGTTATCATGATGGTTCACGGAGGGCGAACCGGGGTCGTGACAAGTTGGTATCAAAGCTCTAGGTTCATAGGATTCATGAATCACAAGACGGTTTATTAGAGTCTCGCTGATCGGTATGGAGACGTTTGTACTTATCTATAAGAGTCTATGTAACTATTATGAAAATTCCACTTCATTTGATTTCCTTGTCGTTCGAGATTTTGATATCACAATTCTAAACTTTTGTCTTCTATCTCTCACAGATGGTAAGGACACGCGCTACCCGAGATGATCAGGCACCCGCACCCCCTACTACAGTGTCACGACCCAAACCCCGAACCCGGTCGTGATGGCGCCTCTCGTGAAGACAAGGCCAGCCAGTCCAACACAGTACACTTCTTTAAGCAGTTAATTATCATAAAACAGTTTAAAGCATGATTTAATAGCAATAATTAGTGGAAATATAGATAACAATAGAAGAAACAATCCCGACACAGTCCAAACCGGGGTGTCACAAGTCATGAGCAACTAAGGATCCCGATACGAGTATACTAAATACAATAATTTGGTACAACTGTTTGAAGGACATAATAGTAATAAGATAAGGGACACATGGGGGCTGCGGACGGCAACAACTACCTCGTAGTCTCCGAAACACCGCCTGGACTGGAGTAAATCAGCACTCAGGAGCGGGACCTGCTACGCCTGAATCTGCACACAAGGATGCAGGGATAAAAGTGAGTACTCCAACTCAGTGAGTAATAAACATATATAATGGCTGAAAGTAAGGAATCACGTGAAAACACAAAGCGATCTATACCGAAGTAGTAAAATCACTTAAAATAGTAAATCAATGAAATATCAAGTAAATTTTCCTTTTTCAACCAGTAAAGCAAGTAATTCGGCAGGTAATTAACAAATAGAAATCTGCCCCTCGGGCAACAACTCAGAATAGTACCAGCCCCTCGGGCTCACTCTTAGAATAATATCAGCCCCTCAGGCTCACTCTCATATTAGTATCAGCCCCTCGGGCTCACTCTCAGAACAGTATCAGCCCCTCGGGCTCACTCTTAGAACAGTATCAGCCCCTCGGGCTCACTCTCATAACATAATGGGTACCCGCGCTCACTGGGGGTGTGTAGACTACAGAGGGGGCCCTTACGGCCCAAGCACAATATCAAGCCATCTCGTGGCATCATCTCTCAGCTCTCGGCCTCACATCACTCAAGCCACCTCGTGGCGTGTAAATGTATCTCAGGCCCTCAGCCTCATATCACTCAGTGTATCCTCACATCTGGCCCTCAGCCACACTCAGTCAGAAAATCATCACAAGCCCCTCAGGCATTTGTAAAACATTAGTGCTCAGCACAAAACATCATTTAGAAATATCATTTATGTCTCAAAATTGAGTAAAAGTGGTTGAGTTGTAAAATAGTGGAAAAACAACGGGAATGAGTTCAAGTAATAAATAAATATAGTGAGGAAATAGTGATAAAAATCCCTGGAGGGTTCAAATAATTGGCACGAAGCCCAAATATGGCAATCAGCCCAAACCATGATGATAACAAACAAGTTTCAGTCAAATATGAGGTAAAATCATCAATCGGGACGGACCAAGTCACAATCCCCAATAGTAAACGACTCAACGCTCATCATCAAGCGCGTGTCTCACCTCAATATAGCACTAAGATGTACAATCCAGGGTTTCAAACCCTCAGGACATTATTTACAATCATTACTCACCTCAAACCGGCTACAACTATAGCTCGCGATGCCTTTTCCCCTCGAATCGGCCTCCACGCGCGTCGAATCTATCCAAAATCAGAGCAAATACGTCACAATATGCTAAGGGAACAAAGCCCAAGCGAAAACAATCGAAAAATATCAAAAATCCCGAAATTAGCAAAACGCGAACCCCGGACCCACTTCCCGAAACTCAGAAATTTTCACATCGTTAGATTCCTTATTACCCCACGAGTTCATACATATCACAAGTTCTCCAATCCGACCCCAAATGGTACTCCAAATCCCAATTCAAAATCTCAAAATCCCAAGCCCTGGTTCTTCCATTTTTAGCTTAAGTTTCATGATTTTCTAGGTGGATTTTATAATAGATTCGAGTTTTTGGTCCGAAATCCTTACCTCCAAACGTTTCTCCTTGAATCCCTCTTCGATTTCTTTCAAAAAGCTCTCAAAAAGACCAACTATGGAGTAAATGAGATTAAAAATCATGGATGAAATGAATTAAAACATTCTGCGACCCCAAAGCCCGCTTCTACGGTACCGCTTCTGCGGTCATTTCTCCGCATCTGCGGAATTCACTTAACTAGCAAAACCACATCTGCGGTACACTGCCGCATCTGCGACTCCGTAGGTGCGGTCCTTATTCCGCATCTGCGGTTCCTGACCTCTCTCCTCAAATCCGCATCTGCGGAAAATCCTTCGCACCTGCGGTCCCCAAACCGCAGGTGCGAAAACACCAGAAGCAGCAGAAATTCTGCAATCACTCAAGTCCAAAAATCTTCCCGTTAACCATCCAAAATCACCCCGAGGCCCCCGGGACTTTAACCAAAAGCACAACATAACCCAATACCTTATTCAAGCTTGTTCCCATCATCAAAAAACCTCAAACAACATTAAATTACCCGAAACACATCGGATTCAAGCCTAATTTTTTAGAAATCTTCTGAAATACGCATTCGATCAATAACCCAACCAAACCACATCCGAATGGACTGAAATTTTGCACACATCCCAAATGACATAACGAAGCTACTGCAACTCTCGGAGTTCCATTCCGACCCCTATATCAAAATCTCGCCTATCAATTGGAAATCGTCAAAATATCAACTTCGCCAATTCAAGCCAAATTCTACTCTGGACCTCCAAAACCCATTCCAATCACACTCCTAAGTCATAAATCACCTCCGAAGCTAACCAAACCATCGGAACTCACATCCGATCCATCTAACACATAAGTCAACATCCGGTTGACTTTTCCAACTTAAACCTTCTTAAAAGAGACTAAGTGTCTCATTTCTTACCAAATCCACTCCGAACACCAATTAATCCACTCAATCACATAAAACACGGATAACAGAGCATAAAGAAGTAGAAATGGGAGAAACAGAGTGGTAACTCATGAGACGACTCGCCGGGTCGTCACATCCTCCCTAACTTAAACAAACGTTCGTCCTCGAACGAGTCAAAAAACATACCTGAAGTCTCGAATAGGTGAGGATATCTGCTCTGCATATCCCGCTCGGTCTCCCAGGTAGCCTCCTCCACGGGCCGACCTCTCCACTGCACATTCACTGAAGCTATATCCTTTTACCTCAATTTTCAAACCTGACAACCCAAAATAGCTACTTGCTCCACATCATAGGCCAAATCATCATCCAAATGAACCGTGCTGAAGTCCAAAACATGAGACGGATCCCCAATATACTTTCGGAGCATAGAAACATGAAATACCGAATGCACACTCGACAAGTTGGGAGGCAAAGCAAGCTCATAAGCCACCTCCCCAATCCTCTGAAGCACCTCAAAAGGCCCAATGAACCGAGGACTCAATTTTCCTTTCTTCCCAAATCTCATAACACCCTTCATGGGTGAAACCTTCCACAGAACCTTCTCGCCAACCATCTAGACACATCTCGAACCTTCCAGTCCGCATAAATCTTCTGTCTCGACTGCGCTGTACGAAGCCTCTCCTGAATCACCTTCACCTTTTCTAAGGCATCCTGAACCAAATCTGTCCCTAATAGCCTAGCCTCGCCAGGCTCGAACCAACCAACTGGAGATCTACACCGTCTCTCATACAAAACCAAATATGGAGCCATCTGAATACTCGACTAGTAGCTATTGTTGTAAGCAAACTCTGCAAGCGATAAAAACTCATCCCATTAACCTCCGAAATCAATAGCACAAGCACGCAACATGTCCTCCAATATCTAAATAGTACTCTCGGACTGCTCGTCCGTCTGAGGATGAAAAGCTATACTCAACTCCACCTGAGTACCCAACTCTCTCTGCACAGCTCTCCAAAACTATGATGTAAACTGAGTACCCCGATCTGAAATGATAGAAACTGGAACATCATGCAGCCGAACAATCTCCCGAATGTATAACTCTGCTAACTGCTCTGAATAATAAGTAGTACACATAGGAATGAAGTGCAGGGACTTGGTCAGCCGATCCACAATCACCCAAATAGCATCGAACCTCTTCAAAGTTCGTGTAAGTCCAACAACGAAGTCCATAGTGATCATCTCCCATTTCCACTCAGGAATAACCATCTGCTGAAGCAAGCCACCCTGCCTCTGATGCTCATATTTCACCTGTTGACAATTGATACATCGAGCTACAAATCCCACAATATCTTTCTTCATTATTCTCTACCAATAGTGTTGCCTCAAATCCTGATACATCTTCGTGACACCCGGATGAATGGAATACCGCGAGCTATGGGCCTCCTCCAGAATCAACTCTCTAAGCCCATCCACATTGGGAACACAAATCCGGCCATGCATCCTCAACACCCCATCATCACCAATGGTCACATATCTAGCATTATCATGCTGAACTCTGTCCTTAAGGACAAGAAAATGCGGATCATCATACTGGCACTCTCTGATGCGATCATACAAGGAAGAGCGAGAAACTACACACACCAACACCCGACTGGGCTCCGAAATATCCAACCTCACGAACCGATTGGCCAAGGCCTAAACATCAACTGCAAGAGGTCTCTCCCCAACTGGAATATATGCCAAACTCCCCATGCTCACTGCTTTTCAGCTCAAAGCATCGGCCACCACATTGGCCTTTCCCAGATGGTATAATATAGTGATATCATAATCCTTAACCAACTCCAACCATCTCCGTTGCCTCTATTTAACATCCTTTTGCTTGAACAAATGATGAATAATGCGATGATCAGTGAATACCTAACAAGATACGCCATACAAATAATGCCTTCAAATCTTCAATGCATGAACTATGGCAGCCAACTCCATATCATGAACAGGGTAGTTCTTCTCATGGGGCTTCAACTAACGAGAAGCATAAGCAATAACTCTACCCTCCTGCATCAATACACAACCAATCCCAACTCTCGAAGCATCACAATACATGATATATGAACCTGAAGCTGATGGCAAAACCAACAATAGAGTTGTGGTCAAAACTGTCTTGAGCTTCTGAAAGCTCTCCTCACACTCGTCCAACCATACAAATGAAACACACTTCTGAGTCAACTTGGTCAAGGGTGATGCGATAGATAAGAATCCCTGAACAAACCGACAATAATAGCCTGCCAACCCAAGAAAGCTACGAATCTCTGTGGCTGAGGTCGGTCTAGGCCAACTCTGAACCACCTCAATCTTCTTCGGATCAACCTGAATACTCTTGCTGGACACCACGTGCCACAAGAAAGCCACTGAACTGAGTCAAAACTCACACTTAGAGAACTTTGCATAAAGTTTCTCCTCTCTCAATCTCTGCAACACCACTCTCAAATGCTCCACGTGCTCCTCCTGGCTATGAGAGTACCCCAGAATTTCATCAATGAAGACTATAACGAAGGAATCAAGATAAGGACGGAACACACTGTTCATCAAATGCATGAACGCTGCTAGGGCATTGGTTAGCCCAAAAGACATCACAAGGAACTCATAATGACCATATCTTGTCCTGAAAGCAGTCTTAAGAATATCTGAATCCCTGATCTTCAACTGGTGATAGCTCGAACGAAGGTCAATCTTGGAGAACACTCTCGCTCCTTGAAGCTGGTCAAACAAATCATCAATTCGAGGCAAAGGATACTTGTTCTTAATTGTTACCTTGTTCAATTGCCTATAATCAATGCACATTCTCATGGTGCCATCCTTCTTCTTCACAAACAGGACTGGCGCACCCCAATGTGACACACTAGGCCAAATGAACCCCTTATCTAGGAGTTCCTGAAGCTGTTCTTTCAATTCCTTCAACTCCGTTAGCGCTATACGATATGGCGGAATAGAAATGGGCTGAGTTCCCGGCACCAGGTCAATACCAAAATCAATATCCCTATCCGGTGGCATGCCCGACAGGTCTGCAAGAAACACAACGGGAAAATCCCTCACAACTGGAACAGAATCAATACTGGGAGTCTCAGCTCCAACATCTCTCACAAACGCTAGATATGAAAGACAACCCTTCCCAACCATACGTTGGGCCTTCAAGAAAGAGACCACTCTACTAGGAACATAATCAGTCACACCACGCCACTCGATCTGCGGCACACCCGGCATAGCCAAAGTGACTGTCTTAGCATGATAGTCTAGAATAGCACAACACGGAGATAACCAATCCATGCCCAAAATGACATCAAAATCCACCATGCTCAATAGCAATATATCCACTCAAGTCTATAGACCTCCAATAGTCACCACACATGACCGGTACACATAGTCTACAACAACAGTATCGCCCACTGGGGTAGATACATGAACAGGTAAAGCAAGAAACTCACGGGGCGTACCCAAATAACGAGCAAAGTATGATGACACATAAGAAAAGGTGGAACCAGGATCAAATAATACAGAGGCATCTCTGTGGGAAACTGAAACAATACCTGTAATGACAGCATCTAAAGCAATGGCATCGGGTCTGCCTAGGAGTGCATAGAAACAGGCCTGATCGACCTTCCCCTCTGGGGTGACCCCTGGCTACCTGACCTCCACCCCTAGCTGGCTGGGCGAGTGGTGAAGTAACTAGAGCAGAAGTTGAGGGCTGACCCCTCTGCTGGGACGAACTAGCAACACAACGAGGACACTGCCTCCATACATGCCCAAACTCTCCACACTCAAAACAACTCCCAAGTGCTAGAGAAGGGGACTTAAGGGAACCCCTCGCACCGGAGTGACTAGCTGATGCACTTGGCATAGAAGAACCCAGAGTTGGCGGGGCACGAGATGAACTCTGAGCTGGGAGGGCGCTGAGTGAAGGCTGGCCCTGCTGAGACCCATGATAACCATGACTTGAAGATGAACTGCGATACTCTGGACGAGCTGACTGAGCAGACCTGAAAGAACGACCTCTACCATGCTGGAACTGGCCCCTCAAAGGAGCACCACTGTAACTGCCTGATCCTCGAGGCCTCTTGGCCTCCCTATCCTCTCGCTCCTGACGGCGAATAGTCTCAATCTTGCGAGCTATATCAACTACCTCCTCGAACGTAGCACCCAACACCCTCTCTCTGGTCATAAGAATACAGAGATGATAGTTAAGGCTATCAACAAATCTCCTGATCCTCTCACAATCTGTCGGAACCATCCAAACGGCATGATGAGCCAAATCAAAAAACCTTGACTCATACTATGCCACAGTCATATCCTTCTGCCTCAACCACTCAAACTATCTATGTAGCTCCTCTCTGCGAGACTTCAGCACATACTTCTCCAAGAAGAGAATAGAGAACTCCTGCCAAGTGAGGGGCGCTGCTCCCACAGGCCTACGCCTCTTATATGCCTCCCACCAAGTAAAGGCAGCCCAGAAAACTGAAAGGTGGTAAATGCCACACCACTAGACTCAAGAATCCCTGGTGTATGGAGCATCCGCTGGCACTTATATAGAAAACCTTGGACATCCTCACCCTCAGCACCACTGAATGACAGAGGATGGAGTCTACCAAACCCCTCAAGACGACGCTGCTCATCATCCGGCATAACTGGTACCATGAACTCCTGAGCTGGTGCAACCGGCTGGGTTGGAGGTGCCCTGGGCATCTGAAGTCCCTGCACTACCTGCTCAGGTGTGCGAGGAGCGGGGGTCTGATTACCTCTCCCGGTCTGTGAAATAGCTACTACTGTAGTGGCTGAAATTGCCGGAGCCAGGCCAGTGAAACTGATAAGATTTGTGCCAAAGCCTCATAAAGACCCAGAATCACGATCAGCACAGTTGGTGCATGAACTGGTGCTGCTGGAGCATCCATAGCTGGAGCCTGATCCGGAGCTAGGGCATCTGGTGGATCTACAGGTGCTGCCCTCGCTGCTCTGCCTCTGCCACGACCACGACCGCGTCCACAGCCTCTGGTGGTCTCAACTGGTGGCACTGGTGGTCGTCCACCTCATCCGGTAGCTCGCGTACTTACCATCTGTGAGAGAATAGAATAACAGAAGTTTAGTACTTGGAATAACAAGTTCGAACGACAAGGATTTCAAGAATGTGAAGTTTTTCCTAAAGGTTTTGATGCCTCTCGAGGATAAATACAGATGTCTCTGTACCGATCCGCGTGACTCTACTAAACCTGCTCATGACTTGTGAGACCTAAGTAACCTAGGCTCTGATACCAACTTGTCACGACCCAAAACCCGAACCCGGTCGTGATAGCGCCTCTCGTGAAGAAAAGGCCAGCCAGTCTAACACAGTACACTTCTTTAAGCAGTTAATTATCATAAAATGGTTTAAAGCATGATTTACTAGCAATAATTCATGGAAATATAGATAACAATAGAAGAAACCATCCCGACACAGCCCAAACCGGGGTGTCACAAGTCATGAGAAACTAAGGATCCCGATACGAGTCTACTAAATATAATATCTGGTACAACTGTTTGAAGGACATAAAAGTAATAAGATAAGGGAGACACGGGAGTTACAGATGCCAATAGCTACCTCATAGTCTCCGAAACACCACCTGGACTAGAGGAAATCAGCACTCAGGAGCGGGACCTGTTACGCCTGAATCTGTACACAAGGGTGCAGGGAGTAAAGTGAGTACTCCAACTCAGTGAGTAATAAACATAAATAATGGCTGAAAGCAAGAAATCATGTGAAAACACAAAGCAATCTATACCGAAGTAGTAAAATCACTTAAAAACAGTAAATCAGTGAAATATCAACTAAATTTTCCTTTTTCAACCAGTAAAACAAGTAATTCGACAGGTAATTAAAAAATAGAAATCCGCCCCTCGGGCAACAACTCTGAACAGTACCAGCCCCTCGGGCTCACTCTCAGAATAATATCAGCCCCTCGGGCTCAGTCTCAGATCAGTATCAGCCCCTTGGGCTCAATCTCAGAACAGTATCATCCCCCCGGGCTCACTTTCAGAACAGTATCAACCCCTCGGGCTCACTCTTAAAACATAATGGGTACCCGCGCTCACTGGGGGTATGCAGACTCTAAAGGGGCACCTTACGGCCCAAGCGCAATATCAAGCCATATCGTGGCGTCATCTCTCGGCTCTCGGATACACATCACTCAAGCCACCTTGTGGCGTCTAAATGTATATCAGGCCCTCGGCCTCATATCACTCATTGTATCCTCACATCTGGCCCTCGGCCACACTCAGTCAGAAAATCATCACAAGCCCCTCAGGCATTTGTAAAACAGTAGTGCTCAGGCCAAAACATCGTTTAGAAATATCATTTATGTCTCAAAACTAAGTAAAAGTGGCTGAGTTTAAAACAGTGGAAAAACAACAGGACTGAGTTCAAGTAATAAATCAATACAGTGAGGAAATAGTTATAAAATCCCCGGAGGGGTCAAATAGTTGCCATGAAGCCCAAATATGGCAATCAGCCTAAACCATGATGATAACAAACAAGTTTCAGTCAAATACACGGTAAAATCATCAATCGAGATGGACCAAGTCACAATCCCCAATAGTAAACGACTCCACGCTCATCATCAAGCGCGTGTCTCACCACAATATAGCACTAGATGTGCTATCCGGGGTTTCAAACCCTGAGGACATCATTTACAATCATTACTCACCTCAACCGGCTACAACTCTAGCTCGCGACACCTTTGCCCCTCAAATCGGCCTTCGCGCACGTCGAATCTCTCCAAAATCAGAACGAATACGTCACAATATGCTAAGGGAACAAAGCCCAGCAAAAACAATCGAAAAATATCAAAAATCCCGAAATTAGCAAAACCCGAGCCCCGGGCCCACTTCCCGAAACTCAGAAATTTTCACATCATTAGATTCCTTATCACCCCACGAGTTCATACATATCAAAAGTTCTCCAATTCGACCCCAAATGGTCCTCCAAATCCAAATTCAAAAGCTCAAAATCCCAAGCCCTAGTTCTTCCATTTTTAGCTTAAGTTTCATGATTTTATAGGTGGATTTCACAATAGATTCGAGTTTTTGGTCCGAAATCCTTACCTCCAAACGTTTCTCCTTGACTCCCTCTTCGATTTCCTTCAAAGAGCTCTCAAAAAGACAAACTATGGAGTAAATGAGCTTAAAAATTGCGGATGAAATAAATTTAAACATTCTGCCCAGGGGTTTTCGCTTCCGCGACCCCAATGCCCATTTCTACAGTACCGCTTCTGCGGTTATTTCTCCGCATCTGCGGAATTCACTTAACGAGCAAAAAACCACATCTGCGGTACACTGCCGCATCTGCGACTCCGCATGTGCGGTCCATATTCTGCATCTGCGGTTCCTGACCTCTCTCCTCAAATCCGCATCTGCAGAAAATCCTTCGCACCTGTGATGCCGCCCCTGTGGTCCCCAAACTACAGGTGCGAAAACACCAGAAGCAGCAGAAATTCTGCAATCACTCAAGTCCAAAATCTTCCCGTTAACCATTCGAAATCACCCCGAGGCCCCCGGGACCTCAATCAAAAACACAAACATAACCCAATACCTTATTCAAACTTTTTCCCATCATCAAAACACCTCAAACAACATCAAATTACCCGAAACACATAGGATTCAATCTTAATTTTTGAGAAATCTTCCGAAATAGGATTTCGATTAAAAACCCAAACAAACCACATCCGAATGAACTGAAATTTTGCACACAAATCCCAAATGACATAACGAAGCTATTGCAACTATCGGAGTTCCATTCCGACCTCTATATCAAAATTTCGCCTATCAACCGGAAATCGTCAAAATATCAACTTCGCCAATTCAAACCAAATTCTACTCCGGAATTCCAAAACCCATTCTGATCACACTGCTAAGTCATAAATCACCTCCGGAAGCTAATCGAACCATCGGAACTCACATCCGAGCCCTCTAACATATAAGTCAATATCCGACTGACTTTTCCAACTTAAACCTTCTTAAAAGAGACTAAGTGTCTCATTTCTTACCAAATCCACTCCGAACACCAATTAATCCACTCGATCATATAAAACACGGATAACGGAGCATAAAGAAGCAGAAATGGGGGGAACA
Organism: Nicotiana tabacum; assembly: GCF_000715075.1. NCBI lineage: Eukaryota > Viridiplantae > Streptophyta > Magnoliopsida > Solanales > Solanaceae > Nicotiana > Nicotiana tabacum. Next base: position 20,723,159 of record NC_134085.1, read on the forward strand.
GAGCGGTAACTCATGAGATGACTGGTCGGGTCGTCATATACAACCGTCAGAGGCCGGGGCCAGGGTAGAGGCCGAGGACGCGCACGTGGTGCAGCCAGAGCACCTTCGTGAGCTACCATTGAGGTACCATCAGCAAATCTAGCTAGAGTTCAGGCACCTGATACGCCTACTGCTACTACTACTCCAGCACTTCAAGAGACTCTAGCATAGTTCATGAGCATGTACACTATTTTGGCTCAGGCAGAGTTGCTTCACCTTGTTGCAGCTACATCTCAGGCCAGGGGAGGAGCACAGACTACTGTCGCCCATACTCCAGAGCAGTGAGTTCTCATTGTTCAGGTTCCAGGTATCATGGCAACACAGCCTGTGGTCCCATTTTAGCGAGTGGTGAGGACCTCTCGTCGAGTAGAGGACAGGTGGGTCCAGGAGAGAGAGGACATACGAGGTCAGGAGAGAGAGTATAGGGAAGTAAGGAGACCTCATAGACTGGAGAGAGCCATTGGTCGTTATCTTGGAGGAAGAGTACGGTACGGTAGAGGTTTTGTGGGTCAGCCAGCTCAGTTTGCATCTTAGACTTCATATAGTGTTTCAGGTGTTCAGGGGTCTTGGAGTACCCGTACCTCACAGATCCCACTGCCACATCCTCCCAGAGCTTGTTTTGAGTTTGATGACACACGCCATATGGTAAGGGATTGCCCTAGACTTGGGAGGAGTGTACCTCCATAGACTTCTCAGCCACGGCATGCCCGGTAAAGTTCTCAGGCTATGGTTACAGCACCAGTTGATACCCTACCTACTCAGCCAGCTAGAGGGGGAGGCCAGGCCAGATACTATGCCCTTCCTACCCGTACCGAAGCTGTTGCCTCTGATTCTGTCATCACAGGTATTATACTGGTTTATCACAAAGATGCATTGGTTCTATTCGATTCAGGCTCTACTTACTCTTATGTGTCTTCTTATTTTGCTCCACATTTGGGTGTACCTCGGGATTCTATGAGTTCCCCTATTTATGTTTCTACTCCTGTAGGAGATTCTCTTGTTGTGGACAGCATTTATCGGTCGTGTTTGGTTGCTCTTAGTGGTTTTGAGACCAAAGTTGATTTATTGTTGCTCAACATGGTACATTTTGATATTATCTTGGGCATGGACTAGTTGTCTCCCCATTTTTCTATTCTTGATTGTCACGCCAAAATTGTAACGCTGGCTATGCCAGGTGTACCGCGTGTTGAGTGGGGGGGTACATTAGATCACACTCCCGGTAGAGTTATTTCTTTCCTTAAGGCTCAGTGAATGGTTGAGAAGGGGTGTGACACGTATTTTGCTTATGTGAGAGATACCAGAATTGATACCCCTTCAGTTAATTCAGTCCCAATAGTACGAGATTTTTCCGATGTGTTTCCAACTGATCTTCCAGGTCATGCCACCGGATAGAGATATTGATTTTGGCATTGATCTGTTGTTGGACACTCAGCCCATTTCTATTCCTCAATATCGTATGGATCCTCCTGAGTTGAAAGAGTTGAAGGATCAGTTACATGAATTGCTTAATAAGGATTTTATTTGGCCCAGTGTATCACCTTGGGGTACTTCTGTCTTGTTTGTAAAGAAAAAGGATGGCTTTATGCGTATGTGTATTGATTATCGCCAATTGAACAAGGTTACAGTGAAGAACCGTTATCCTTTGCCTCGCATTGATGATCTGTTTTACCAGCTTCAAGGTGCACGAGTGTTTTCTAAGATTGACTTGCACTCAGGTTACCATCAGTTGAAGATTCGGGAGCCAGATATTTGAAAACTACTTTCAGGACTCGGTATGGTCATTACGAGTTCCTTGTCATGTCATTTGGGCTGACCAATGCCCCAGCAGCCTTTATGCATTTGATGCACAGTGTTTTCCGATCGTATCTTGACTCGTTCATCATTGTCTTTATTGATTATATTCTAGTGTATTCCCGGAGATGGGAAGATCATGAGCAGCACATGAGGACTGTACTTTAGACTCTAAGGGAGAAGAAGTTATATGCTAAGTTCTCCAAATGTGAGTTTTGGCTGGATTCCGTGGCATTCTTAGGCCACGTTGTATCGAGTGAGGGTATTCAGGTGGATCCGAAGAAAGTAAAGGCCGTGTAGAGTTGGCCAAACCATCCTTAGCTACTGATATCCGCAGTTTCCTTGGCTTGGTGGGTTACTACCGTCATTTTTTTGAGGGGTTTTCATCGATTGCAGCCCCTATGACCAAACTGACCCAGAAGGGTGCTCCGTTCTAGTGTACGAAAGAGTGTTAGGCGAACTTTCAGAAGCTCAAGATAGATTTGACTACAGCCCCAATTTTGATACTGCCTACAAGTTCGGGGTCTTATACGGTCTATTGTGATGCCTCGAGGATTGGCCTTGGAACGGTTTTGATGTAGGACGGTAGGATGATTGCCTATGCTTCCAGACAGTTGAAGGTGCATGAGAAGAATTATCCTGTCCACGACCTTGAGTTAGTTGCCATTGTTCACGCCCTGAAGATCTAGCGTCATAATTTGTATGGTGTGCCTTGTGAGATTTATACTGATCATCGGAGCTTGCAGTACCTGTTCAAGGAAAAGGATCTAAATTTGCACCAGATGAGGTGGTTAGAGTTGCTGAAAGACTATGATATCACTATTTTGTATCACCCGGGCAAGGCCAACGTGGTGGCCGATGCCTTGAGTCACCAGGCAAAGAGTTTGGGGAGTTTGGCTTACTTAGCAGCATCGGAGAGGCCTATGGCGATGGATGTTCAGGCCTTAGCCAGCCAGTATGTGAGATTGGATCTTGCGGAGCTCAGTCGGGTTCTAGCTTGCGTGTTTTCTTGGTCTTCCTTATTTGATCGTATCAGGGAGCGTTAGTATGATGACCCTCATTTGCTTGTCCTCAAGGACAAGGTTCAGCACGGTGATGCCAAAGATGTGACTATTGGTGATGACGGGGTATTGAGGATGCAGGGTCGGATTTGTGTACCCAATGTTGATGGGCTTTGGGAGTTGATTCTGGAGGAGGCCCATAGTTTGCGGTATTGCATTCATCCGTGTGCTGTGAAGATGTATCAGGATTTGTGACAGCACTATTGGTGGAGGCGGATGAAGAAAGATATAGTTGGATTTGTAGCTCGGTGCCTCAACTGTCAGCAGGTGAAGTATGAGCACCAGAGAGCAGGTGGGTTGCTTCAGCAGATAGAGATTCTGGAGTGGAAGTGGGAGTGAATCACCATAGACTTTATAGTTGGGCTCCCATATACTTTGAGGAAGTTCGATGCTATTTGAGTGATTGTGGATCGGCTGACCAAGTGCGCTCACTTCATTCCTGTGTGTACTACTTATTCTTCGGAGCGGTTGGTGGAGATTTATATCTGGGAGATTGTTTGTCTTTATGGTATTCCAGTTTCCATCATTTCAAATAGAGGTACTCAGTTCACATCACAGTTCTGGATGGCCATTCAGCACGAGTTGGGTACTCAGGTAAAGTTGAGTACGGCATTTCACCCTCAGACAGATGGACAGTCCAAGCGCACTATTCCGATTCTTGAGCATATGCTCCGTGCATGTGTGATTGAGCGTGGAGGGTCTTGGGATGAGTTCTTTCCATTGGCGGAGTTTTCTTACAACAACAACTATCAGTCCAACATCTAGATGACACCGTATGAGGCTTTAAATGGTAGGCGATATCGATCCCCGGTAGGTTGGTTTGAGCTGGGTGAGGCCAAATTATTGGGCACAGACTTGGTTCAGGATGCTTTGGAGAAGGTTAAGGTGATTCAAGATAGACTCCGTACAGGCCAGTCCAGACAGAAGAGTTACGCAAACCAGAAGGTTCATGATGTTTCCTATATGGTTCGAGAGCGGCTTCTACTTTGGGTTTCGTCTATGAAGGGCATTACTACTGCTAATCCCTTTAATGCACTGGAATTAGAGGGCACTATTAATGCTAATCCTCCGAATGATGACCTAAAAATTTCCTCAAACAAACAAACTCTTACTCAAGCATATCTCACCCTCCCTATCTCCACGGCCCAATAACACTTGGTCCACTTTCCAGCACAACCTATCACCATGCATGCAATATTCCACGACCAACTCCCTCACATGCAAGACCTAACCCCTCTCTTACCCATTAGACGGTCAGCTTCATTTAATGATACCCAACAAAAGCCACAAACAACACACAAGCAAGACAAAAGGCATTATTCAATCACCACCTTCAAATTCTTCAAACCCTAGGCTAGTCTCCATGCAGGAACACAATCATGAGATATCCACTACCATATCTCATTCTTATTCAAATACACAACCTTCCACTTCATCAATCAAACCGCCTACATCCTTCATTCATATTCCTCCGGCTTTAGCTATACTATCATCTCCCACATCAGTCTTATCTCCTTTAAACACTGCCCCAGCTACTCCCACTAAAGTATACAATGATTGCCAACAACTTCAACTACCTAAGAATGTCACAACCTCACCCACACAGACAGAACATCCATCGTCTACTCCGTTCACAGAACCCACTCTCATTTCCTCCCTCCCACTTGATAATGGAGCCCAACACCATAATCTACACAGCTCAGTAACCACAAGCTCCATTAACTTTAGCATCTTGGCGAGAAACGGGCCTCCAGAACCATGCCCTAACCTTCACTATGGAGGTCAATCAGCAAGAGGTGACCATCCTCATAAACAACCCAAGAAATCTTGCGCAGATAATATCGGAGGGCATGCAACTAGGGACGGAGTTATTTGCACGATACCATTGGTCTATGATGCAAGCTCCACACCTCTCCCCATATCAACCTCTAAACCTTCCAATTCCGGTATGGGACCCTACTCATTTTTACCCACATATAATTCGTGTGCCTTTTTATCCACCCCCTACCCCATCAACTCCATGGATATAGCCATATGCAAATCCACAACCCCTTCTACCTCTCTTGGAACCTCCAATACCAGCCCCATCTCCAGTCAACTCACCCTCGCCCAGTCCCAATCACGAAGAACAAGACGACAATTTACAGGCGGAACTCGACGCAACAATCGTTTACAACAGGGAAACTCGTCCAATACATGCATGGCTCAATGGGATCAAAGTGTTTGTGCAAAAGGAAGAATACGAAAGAAAAATATTCGTAAGGTGTCCCCCAACCCTAAGGAGAGTCTCTTTTTGGCTAAGGCCCACCACCAATCCAGAGGTGGGAAAATATGCAATGCTATTACTGCCAACCTTTCTCCTACATCCGGGAGAGAGCAGGAGTAATTGGATGAATCAAAGCATAAGTCCTACGGTTGACCTAGAAGATACTCATATGAGTTTTATCATATGGAATTGTAGGGGAGAACTTTCCACTGAGTTTAGACGTAATTTTAGGTATCTACTTGACTATAATAGGCCAGCGTTAGTTGTCCTTTTGGAAACACACTGTAAAACACATCAAAGTGTGAAGGATGATTTTAATTTTGATGGTATGATTGAGGTGGCCACCACAGGCAATTCTGGAGGAATTGCTATTTTGTGGTTGGATAATGCATTAGATGTTCATCCAGTTGCCACCACTACACAAGAAATTCACTGACATGTCCAGGTAAAACCTTTACCTTTTAAATTTTTATTTACTGCTATCTATGCCAGTAATGAATTAGTTAATAGACAGTTGTTATGGGATAATCTCATGTCTGTACACGATAATTATCATGGACCTTGGTTAATTGGAGGTGACTTTAATGAAATCACTCATGCAACTTGGTGGACTTCCTTGATAATCTCATGTCTGATAAATTTGGTGGACTTCCTATAAATAACTCATGCTCAAATAAATTTTTAGACTGCCTTAATTATTGTCACATGACTGATTTAGGTTTTAAGGGTAGTCGATATACTTGGACTAATGGAAGACATAAGAAGTATACTATCCTTGAACATATTGATCGTATAGTTGCTAATTATGATTGGATTAATCAATACTCCAACGCTCTTGTTACACACCTTCCCCGTACACACTCGGATCATTGTCCCATTAAATTAGAACTTCATCATTGTCCATTACCTAGGACAAAATTATCTAGATTTGAAACTATTTGGACTAGTCATCCTGATTTTAATAATGTGGTTAAACAAGTTTGGCTGGATAATGTCACATTGCTTCATGCAATTGATAATTTCACAACAATAGTATAACAATGGAACAAATCTACCTTTGGTAACATTTTTAAGCAAAAAAAGAATATTCTTGCTAGATTAAATGGGATTCAGGCTTCTATCCACTATCCAACTAGTAAGTTCTTACAAAATTTGGAAAAAGACCTAATGTTGGATTTTAATAGAATTCTTAATTTAGAGGAAGAGTTTTGGAAACTAAAATCACGTATTGACTAGCTTAATAATGCGGATGCCAATAATAAATTTTTCCACCTCACTACTATTAATCGTAGAAGGCACAATAGAATCACAACTCTTCAAGACCAGGGGAAATTGGATAACACACCCTACAAAAATTCTTGATCATATTTCCCTTTATTATTAAAATCTATTTACCACGCAGAAAACTATCTCGATTTCAAAATCAATACTACTTCCTTCTAATATATTAACACGGGCTGACCATGATTCCTTAATACAACCTTTACAAAAATTTGAAATTCTGAATGTTATAAAGTCATTCAAGCCTATGAAAGCACCTGATCTTGATGGACTCCATCCCCTTTTTTACCAAAATTATTGGGACACTATTGGGGAATCTGTGATACAGTTCTGTCACAAGATGTTCACTAACTATAAAATTAACCCCAAAATAAATTCTACCTTCATCTGTCTTATTCCTAAAAATAATAATGCCTCCACAATTGCTCAATATAGACCTATTAATCATTGTAATACTATTTATAAAATAATCACAAAAATAATAGTTAATAGATTAAAGGCGATATTGGAACACATCATGCATCCTACACAATCTAGTTTTCAACAAAATAAAAGAGTTGCGGATAATGCTATCATAGTTCAAGAAGTTATCAATAAATTTCAAAAAATGAAAGGGAATAAACTTAGTATGCTTCTTAAGATTGATCTAGAAAAGGCGTTTGACAAATTAGAATGGTCTTTTATTCGTAATACTTTAGTTAGTTTAAATTTTCCAGCTAAGTTTATTAAGTTAATTATGTCTTGTATTACCACCACTACTACCTCTATATTAATCAATGGTAGTCCAACTGATGCCTTTCAGCCCACAAGGGGTATAAGATAGGGTGATCCTTTGTCACCTTATCTGTTTATCCTTGTCTTGAAATGTTGTCTAGAAAAATCAATAATGTTGTTGATTATCAGGCTTGGAAACCCATATCATTAGCAAAAACTGGGCCTTCGTTATCTCATTTATTCTTCGCAGACGTTATTACCCTCACCTTGCAAATTACAGCTAGTACATGTCAATCAATGGTTAGTACTATGACACAGTTTACTAATCAATCTGGCCAATCTATTAACTTTGAAAAATCAAAAATCTACTTCTCCAAAAATTGTCAACCCAATACTAGAAATATAATTTTGCAACTTTTTTATATGAAAGAGGGTCATAGTTTTGGAAAGTACTTGAGTTTCCCAATTTTACAACCAAGCCTGCAAAATTTGACAATCAATTCTTACTTAATAATTTCAAAACAAATTGGCAGGCTGGAAAACTAATTTTCTTTCTCGAGCGGGAAGACTAACATTAATAAAATCCACCCTTAACCATCTTCCAAATCACTTGATGTTATATATAAAACTGCCTAGTTATATTCTAAGCCACCTTAATAAATACCAAAGGAATTTCCTATGGGGCACAACTGTATAAAGGAAAAAATTACATCTCCTTAAGTGGTCCACAATCACGCAACCTTTGGAACTTGGGGGTATAGGTATACAATGTCTTGATACTAAAAATAAGTCACTTCATGCAAGTCTTGCATGGAGAATGTTCAATGATCCACAACAGTTATGGCACAAGTCCTTTTACACAATTATGTACGGCCAAAGCCACTACCAAGTTACAATAGCTCTACTATATGGCATAATACTATTAACGGCTGGAAATATTATAGATTAGGTTATAACTGGAACATTGCAACGGGACAACATGTTAAGTTTGGACTGACCCCTGGCTCAAGCATAATTTCATACTTAGAGACTACATTCATGGCCCTATGCCTCAATTTGAGGAAAATAAATTAGTACCTAATTATTATTTTAATAATAGATGGCACCTAGACAACATACCCTTTGAATTACCTTTGCATATAATTTCTTTTATTAATAATATTTATATGCCAATAGAATCCACTAACTATGACAAAATTTACTGGAACTTAACGGATAATGGAATTTTCTCAGTTAATTCTATGTACAAGTGTTTAACCACCATTAATACACCCACTGGTACATGTCTGCTTAACTCCTACAAGTGGATTTGGAAACTTCCCATTCCCCCTAAAATATCTTTTTTCATTTGGTTATTATGTCATAACAGACTCCCAACAGCTGTGTATCTCTCACAAGTAGGTATTACTAACTCAGCAACCTGTCCACAATGTCACCAACATAATGAAACAATTCCTCATTTATTTCAAACTTGTGCTAATACAATACTTCTTTGAAAATCTCTTAGAATATCACCTCCCACTAGCACATTAGTTGTTCCTCAAAATGAGCTTATGCCTTGGGTGTACCAACTTATACATACACCTTTGCCTTCTACACCATACAATATCCCTTCTACAATTATAATTCCTTTTGCATTATGGGAAATATGGCTTAAAAGGAATAAGTTTGTTTATGAATAAAAAGTAAATGACTTAAATATGCTTTCTTTGTTCGTAAAGGTAGCTGAATATTACTTTTTAACAAATCAATCTAGTAAGAAGAGATAAAGTCTCATATCTATATTAAATGGCATTCACCTGATCATATGTATTAAAATTAAATATTGATGGATCTTGCTGCCCGGCTCTATGCACTTATGGAATTGGTGGAGTTATCCGCAGCCACAAAAGCAATTGGATCATAGGCTTTGCAGGATCTGTCAAAGAAGGCACCTCTATACAAATAGAACTCCTTGCACTCCTCAAAGGTTTACAAATTGCTATCCAATAAAGGCTCTTACCAATCATCATTGAGACGGATGCACAAGCAATAATTGGTATGTTAAAGTCACCAGCAATGAGCTTTATTAATATTATTAATGATTGCAGGTACTCCGACAGTTGGATAGTCCATAAGTACAAGTTATCTACAGAGAGCAGAATTGTGTAGCAGATAAATTAGCTAAATATTGTGCAATGCATGTACAGGAGCAATATTTACTTTTTCGAACACCCCACCTTTTGTTATGTCTTGTTATGAACAAGATCACCAGGGCACACTCCACAGCAGGATGTCTCGGCAACTTATTAGGAATGTTACACAATCTCTATCTGGATCATATGTGTGAGCACGTGATTTTTGCCCTACATGAAGATAACTCCTTAAAGTAGACCAAAAATAATTTTTATTGATTTTTATGAATTTTTCTTTATTTAGTTGCATTTCATGCATTTTTAATATTTTAAAATCATAGAAAAAATCATAAAAATTGTCATTTTTACATATTTAACTTTTAGTCTTTAGAAATTAGTGTTTTACTTAGTTTTAAGTTAATTAGTTGTTTTAATAAATAAAGAATTTTAATCTCTACAAAAAATAGTTTAATTTAGGTTTTTAATTAATTAAAGAAAAGAAAAAGAAATAATAATAGAAGAAAATAGAAAAAAAATGTTTGGTCTTGTTTATCCAAAATTGGGCCAATCCTTAAGATGGACCACATTCAATTAACCCAAGTCCAACCCTTTAGTCCAAACCCATCACTCTAGCCTACCCAAACCCCTTACCCTTTAAAAAACCAAAATATAGGAGACCTAAAGGGAAGAACAAGATCAGATCCCTACCCCTAAGAAACCCAGCAAACGGCGCATCTCAGAGAAGCTCTCATTTTCCTTCTTCACTATCATCTTCAACCTTGAAGACTTAGCCACTGCTCCCCACTTTTCCACCATTTTCGTTTCTTCTCAAGCAAATAAAAGAGCCAGCTTCTTCAGTTTCTTTTCTTTACTTCAATGATCAGAAAATACAAGAAAAGATACAGAAAGAATACATAGCATAAAAGCTAAAAAATGAGATGAAATGAAAAGCAAGAGATCCTAGTTCCGACGAATTTTGGTGTAATTTGAATTTTTCGGCGAGGTCCAAGTCCGTGGAAGGTCGTACTCTGAGCTTTCCCGGGCTGATTCATTATTGTCTGCTTCATTGCTAAGCCCCAACTTTCCTTTGCCTTTACTTGACTGCTTTAGATCAAATGTTGCAATCTAGGTACGTTTATGTATTTCTGCCAACCTCTAAAGAATCATGAATAAAAATCCTACTTGTTCATTTTCTGATTCTATTCAAGATCATAAATGTAGCATGTGTAATTGTTAAATTGGTTTGAGGTTTTGTTTTTGCTAAGCTGTGAAATTACCAATATGTTAAGTTAGATACTCGAGTTGTTAAATGTTAATGGATAATTCGGTGATTTACTGTTGATGATTATTTAATTTATGAGATTATTGATTCATGCTTGAAATGCATCTTTAATTTCTTTTTTTGTGCTTTAATTTTATATTTAAAATACCTACGTTTTTTTTATTGTTTGAATGGAGTTCCTTTGTCGAATTTGCTAATGGTTAGATCATAAGTGACTTAGAAACAAAAAAAAATATATTAATGATCATTATTAGTTGTTTAGTATTTCTCTTCTAAAAAAATTGAATAAATACTGAATATTTATTTGATTTTAGGCATTATGCAATGGCAGATAATTGAAACGATTTTAGGATCAGTTGTAGTCAATGTGGGACTATTTGTCTTCTATTTCCTTGCAATGACTTCAAATTTAGAAAAATAATTAATTCATGAACATCCGTAGATTGCTTTAATTGAGTACAAATCTTTTAAAATAAATTGGGACGTGCCATGCCAAATAAAATTCCAAAACCCATGGCCCTCACTTAATTAAATTTAACCCTTTAGAAATCGAGGTGTGCCATTAGTTGAATTTTTCATGGCCCTAGCAAACTTGAAAGTGCGTAGTTGCTTTAGGCGCGCTATTAAATTAATTTACTTAAACTCGGGTATGCACTTCATGTGACCCAAATCCAAATCTCAACAACGTTAAATAAAAATATGTCAAGGACCGCAGGTGTATTTCATGTGGTGTGGTTCAAGGCGTGTTTTAAATAATGTTGAATCTTCCTAAAAATAATTTAAAAGAGGTTAATAATTTACAATTATACCATAGGTTAAAACATGTATTAAACTCAGATAATAGGCTAATTATAATAGTTTAAGCGATTGTGCTAGAACCACGGAATCCAGGGGTACCTTACACCTTCCCTCGGTTAACAGAATTCCTTATTCAGAATTTCTGGTTCGCAGACTTCAAAAGGAAAGTCGAGTTTTCCTCGATTTGGGATTAAAAATAAACTGGTGACTTGGGACACCAATTAAAATATTCCAAGCGGCGACTCTGATAAATAAATAATCTCATTTCGAATAATGTCACTTAAAATGGAAAAATTCCCTGTAATACCTTCGGGTGTGTAAAAAGAAGGTGTGACAGCTCTGGCGACTCCGCTGGGGATCCGAACCCAGAACTCCGGTACAGGGTTCAAGAATTCGAGCTTAGTATAGTTGTTATGATTGGTTTTATTTATTATCTGATTTTTGTACATGTTGGAGCCTATATGCTAAATGCCGCTTTTACCGCTTTGATATTCTGTCAACTGTATATTAACTGCTACGAAACTCTTCTTCTCTCTAAGTCTTCTAAATCATCTGGGGAGTGTGCACTTCGTGTGACTTCTCTTCTGTCTAGAGTCTTATCCAATTTTAGAACGAGGTTCAGACAAGTTGTAAAGCCGGTGAAGCTTCTGTATTCCCAGTACGCTGCCCCCCCTCGGCTCGAGCTGTCCGCTCGGGTAAGCCAGGTCTAGAACAATAAACTCAGGTTTTTAAACCTAGTATAACAAGCCTCATGTCGGATCCCTAGTAGGAACGTTTGTTTGCATCACGTGCATTTGACCTTGGAGACTCAACACAGGGGTTGGGTCTGTCTAGGACAGGTGTACCCAAATGAAAAAGACTATCCTTATGCATCTTACGTGCTACTTGCGCATCTGCTTGTTTCGGCTTGCATGTTGACCTGCTTCTACAATAGGGAAAGAAAAATAAAAAGAAAAAAAGAAAAAAAAAAGAGAAAATCAAAAAAAAAAGTGAGGTAGGTATTTAGAAAATCCTGAAAATCTGCCGAAATTCTGAAAAAAGAAAAGTCATTTCAAAATGAGCCAAAATTTTCAAGTGCCATGTTTCCCTTGTTCCGTCAAATCTGACCAAACTACGCTGGTCTGATTCTCACCGGATGTGAGATACGTAGGCAAACCTCATCGTTTCCGACCCCAATTTTCAAAAAATCCAAAAAAAAAATCATTAGTTCCTTCTTTAGAAATTTTTCCTTAGAAAATTCAAATAAAAAAAAGAAGAAGTTTTTAAAAAATCTCAAAAAAAAGTAGTATCCTTCTTTCTGAAGTTTTTCATACGGAAAAAGAAATAAAACGAAAATCAATAAAAATCAAAATCCAAAATACAGGTTTCCTTCATTTCGAAGTATTTTTCCCAAAAATTCAAAAAAAATCAAAAAGAAAATACTTTTTAGATGTCTTTCTTTTGTAAATGTCCATAAAAAAAATTGAAAAAAAATTAATTCCAAAAATATTTTTGCCTTTCTTTAGAAGTGCTTTTGTAAATAAATAAAAAAAAATCAGAAATCCAAAACATTTTCTTAAAAGTCTCTCTTTCGAAAATTAAGAGGCAACATCCAAAATCCAAAAATATTTTTCTTTCTTCTTTAGAAAAAGAGAAAACAAATGAAAATTCAAATAAAAATATTTTCTTTTTACTTTTAAAATTTCCAAAGTTCAAATCAAAAGCAAATGAATTTTTTAGAAGTCTTTCTTTCAAAAACAAAACAAAAATCAAATTTCAAAAGCAAAAAAAAATCAAAAATATTTCCTTTTTTCTTTTAAAGCATTTCTTTCAAAAATTCTAACCAAAAGAAATAGTTTATTTACTCCTTTTTCGATCTTCCCGAACTACGCAAGATCTGATTCATGCGGGGTAATGATACGTAGGCAATCCTCATCGGATTCGATCATAGCTATAAAATAAATTGAGTGAAAAAATAAACTGAAAAAAAAAAGAGAAAGAAAATTGAGTGAAAAAGAGAAAAAGAAAAAATAGTGAAAAGAGAAAAAGAAAAAAAAAGTGACAAAAAATAAAAGAGTGAAAAAAAAAGAAAAAAAAGAGTGCCATAAAATAAAGGAGCGGCAAAAACAAGAGTGATTAATGAGAGGCGGAAATGAAGAAAAGAGGAACAGAGTGAAAAGGGCTAGTTAAGGCCGGGATGAAACATGCAACCGTTCAAACACACGGTAAAAGCGTTTAACTATTAGGTGCATTGCATCCCAACGTGCGATTTTCTATATGTTAAATGTTTCAAAACTAACAAGGTTGTTGGATATGCAAGCATTTAACCAGGTTTTGGTGGTTGGTTTTGTTGTTAGTCTAGTCTCCCCTCCTTCACAAAGGCACATATGGCCTCCGCAAGCAATCTACCAATCATCGGTCCTGAGGATAGCCCAGCATCGGCTATTCTACAGCTAGAATCAGCAGTTGCTGAAGAGAACAAGATGTTGTGTCTTCACATATTGGAAATGTGGGAAGCCTGGTCTAATGGTAGGGAACCTCCAAGTGCAATCCCTGGGTTCCCTGAATTGATCCCCAGGTCAGGTGAGGTTACCAATGCCCTTGTGCCCAACCCGCTCGTCCCATGCGGGCACCCTCCAATGCCTTCCGATGATCCTGGCATGCCTTATGTGGTTCGCCCCCAGGCACCGGCTTCAAAGGCACCGCCTCCAATGTTCATCTTTCAGGGTCCACAGCTTCAGTCAGAAATAGCATATGTGACCCCATACTCTTTCACTCAACCTCTGCAATATGACCTCTCGGCGGAGCAAGAAAAGGTTGTTGAAAATCCCGAGCAAGAAGAAATGGCTCAGAAGATGAAGAGCCTAGAACAAAGCCTGAAAAACATGCAAGGTCTGAGTGGCCAAAAGAGTGTGTCATACTCTGACCTCTATATGTTTCCCCATGTCCACGTGCCAGTTGGCTTCAAGATGCCAAAGTTTGAAAGTACGATGGGCACGGAGACCCGGTCGCTCATCTGAAACGATACTGTAACCAGTTGAGGGTTTTTAGTGGGAAAGAGGATCTGCTAATGGCCTATTTCGGGGAAAGCCTCACCGGATTCGCTTCTGAGTGGTATACAGATCAAGAAACTACTCAGTGTCATGTGTGGGACGATATGGCCAGAGATTTTGTTCGCCAGTTCCAGTATAATGTGTACATCGCTCCCAACAGAAACACTTTGTCAAATTTGAAAAAGAATATCACGGAAAGCTTCTGTGAATATGCTGTCAAATGGCGTGAGCAAGCTGCGAGGGTAAAGCCTTTGATGGACGAAGTTGAAATGGTCACGGTCTTTCTGCAGGCCCAAGAGGCTGACTACTTTCAGAACATGATGGCCGCTATGGGTAGGCCGTTCACTGAGGCTATCAAAATTGGGGAAATGGTTGAAAACGGTTTTAAAATGGGCCGAATCTTGAGTCATGCTGCCTTTAAGGCCACATCACAGGCTGCTCAGAATGGTTTGTTGGAGGGTTTGATGAACAAAAATGGGTTCGAAGAGGGAGCCATGATGGTGTCAAGCTCGAGGGGTGCGCGCAGGTCATTCAGCCAATCATATGTGCCTTCTGTCATCCCACCACATTATTATCCCCTTCAAGATGATGCTTATGCTGTGGCACCGCCTCCCTATGAGGTGATGGGTGTGCAATCTTACACGCATCCACAAGATTATACACAAAATCGAGCTCCAACTCCCATAAATGCCCATCCTTACCAAGCTCCATATAATCCCCAACCAGATCTTCCCCAGTACAATCCTCGCCCAAGAGACCCTTTTAGAAAGAATCAGTTCACCCCTATTGGTGAATCGTATTCAAGCTTGTTCCAAAAGTTAATCAGGCTAAATCTATTGCAGCTAGTGGCCCCGAACCGGCTGAACCCTTAGTCCCCTCGCACCGAGCTGATGCTATATGTGAATACCACTCTAGAGCAGTGGAACACAGTACAGAGGACTGTTGGACCCTCAAAAGGGTAGTTGAGGGTTTGATTGAAGTTGAAAGAATTATTTTTCGGGAAGAAGAAGCTCCTGATGTGATAAACAATCTGTGGCCTGCCTACAACATCGGGCCAATAGTCGGAATGATTTGTGAAGCTGAGGAATTTGATTCGACATTGAAGGCCATTGCAGCCATTGCCGAGACAGGAGAAAAGCCAGAAAATGATCACCAAACATGATAGTTCCCCATTAGACGGGAGTCTCGGTAGCCAGTCTTGCTATCCTTTCTGCGTCCGGATTATCTCAGGGTGTGATCCGGACGTTTTACTTTATTGTCTTACTTTCTGCCCTTCTATCTTCAAAAATTAAAAAAAAAACAAAAATCAAATGAAATTAATATTTCATTGTCTAGGAATGTCTCTTATCTTAATCTTGTCATTTTTCTTTCTTATTCTTTTTTTAGTTTTGTTAAATGCAGATTTCAAAGATATGACATGCTTGCGGACTTCATGCCCAGATCCTGAAAGCTGTCAAACCTCGAAATAATGAATCAAGGATTAGATCGCAATGAAGATAAAGTTTAAGGAAATAAAACAAAGAGTTGGAACATCTGAAGGAAAATTGGTTCTAGATTGGAAAGGTCCATCCATTGCAACAAGAGTACTGCCAAAAGAGTGTGTTGTACTTGGGACACGTCAAAGGAAATGTCCCTGAAACAACTATCAATGCAAATGCAGTCAAAAGGTATTCTGTTTGATCCTTCATATAGCATTAATATTCTCCGATTGGGATGAAGAAGGCTTTTATTCTCACTACCCAAACACTATCAACCCTTTGCAAACCCTTTGAGTCGGCTACCGTTCTTTGACTACCCTCATTGGAACCTAAAAGTTTCATTGAAAAAAAAAGAAAAAAAAAAGAAAAAAAAAGAAGAGCAAAAAGAAAGAATTGGAAAAATGGAAAATGAAATAGAAGGAAAAGAAAAAAAAGGAAGAAAAGACAGATAAAATGAAATGAAAAAATGAAAAGGAAAGGAAAAAGAAAGAGAAAACAAAATAGAAAAAAAAACAAAAGAAAATCCAAAAACAAAAGTTTCCTGAACTACGTTCGACTTGATTCCGAAAGGATACGTAGGCAGCATCTTTCTGGGGTTCAGTCACACCAAAATAAAAATTCAAAGTCCCCCAAAAAGTGAAACTGGGGCAGAAGTTATAATGGTTCGGCAATGATCCCGCCCAAAACGTTCCAAAGTTGTAATTCAATCAAAATTATTTTTACCCCAAACCTTGTTCAAGTCCTTCTGATCAATCGGCAAAGAGGTTCAAAATGGGAGGATGGAGTTATTTGGATCTGATACAACAAAATAAGAGGAATAAATGAGAGAGACTTATTGGTGAAAACTCACACGGGCACCGTAAGGCGATGGTAAGCAGAGAAAATCAAAATGAGAGAGTCTTGTTAGTGAAAACCCACACGGGCACTATAAGGTGCTGGTGAGAAGAGAAATGAGATAGGTTAGCTAGTGAAAACCTGCAAAGGGCCCCACTGATCGAAAAGAAGATCCTTACAGCCATCAGCATCGACAAAATCCTGGCAAGGTTTCTCGAATTTTGAGGCAAAGTTGTGATGAATTTCTGAGAGTCGGATGGTTTACACAGATTTGGCATCCAGTCCAAAAGACATGTCATGTTCATTGAAGTCCGCATGTACTCCAGATAAGTCCTTCTTTCCTTTCCCCGAAAGGGATACCTCTTCTCTAAATTCGTTTATCAATTCCTTTGTCTGTTTTCTCTGATTCCCTTTCGGTCTAACACTGTTCTGAAACTAAGACAAAGAAAGGATGGCAAGGCTGATTTACAAGGCTTTCATTTGATACAAGTTAATGTCCAAAAGGCACCCAGCCTCGTCAGGGGCATCAAGTCGACCTCGACTGGCCATGACGGCCGATGCTCCGAAACTGAAAACTCTTGGAAGGAGAAAATCAAATCGAAGTGCCCGTAAAGGCAAATGGAGTTGAAAACATTGAGTCCTACGTGGCCAACCATCTCGGCAAAAGTTTGAAAAGCCAAGGTACCAAAATGATCTGAAATTAACGTTGGAAGAAAGAAGCCAAAATGAAAGGCCTATGAAGGCGAAATAAAGTTGGAAAGGTTGAGTTCCACCGACCAACCGTTAAGGCGAAATCTGGAAAAATAACCCAGAGGTTCTCAGGGCCTGGAATGAAATGGGTCCCCAGGAAACAAGCAGTTGCAATTGAGATCTTCATCAAAGAAGCTAGGCCGAGATCAAGTGATTAAGACAATCAAGGCCACAAAACCAACCACCGTTTCAAACTAACAATTGTTCTTTGTTTGATAATTTGAAACAGGTGCAATCCAAAGCAACCGTTCAAGAAGCAGGTGCAACCAGAAAAAAAAAGAAGTGTGCAAGTGTTAGAAACAACTTTTTAATCCATATAAAGGGAAGTCCACTCCAATTTTTCTTTCCCGCATTTACTCATTTCAAAAAAAGGAGAAAATCCAAACAAAATGATAGCTTAGATTCCCAACCTCAATCTGTTACTCTTTTGCCAACATTAGGGCTCCAATCCCTGAGTTGAGCCTTTTTAGATATAGGGCCTCCATTCCCTAATTACCTTTTTGCCAAAATTAGGGCTCCAATCCATGAGTTGAGCCTTTTAGACATAAGGCCTCCATTCCCTAGTCGCCATTTTACCAACATTAGGGCTCCAATCCCTGAGTTGAGCTTTTTAGACATAGGGCCTCCATTCCCTAGTCGCCTTTTTGCCAACATTAGGGCTCCAATCCCTGAGTTGAGCCTTTTTAGACAAAGGGACTCCATTCCCTAGTTGCCGTTTTGCCAACAATAGGGCTCCAATCCCTGAATTGAGCCTTTTTAGACATAGGGCCTCCATTCCCTAGTTTCCTTTTTGCCAACATTAGGGCTCCAATCCCTGAGTTGAGCTTTTTTGACATAGGGTCTCCATTCCCTACTCGCCTTTTGCCAATATTAGGGCTCCAATCCCTGAGATGAGCTTTTTAGACATAGGGCCTCCAATTCCTAAGTTGAGCCTTTTTAGACATAGGGACTCCATTCCCTAGTCGCCTTCTTGCCAACATTAGGGCTTCATTCCCTGAGTTAAGCTTTTTAGACATAGGGCCTCCATTCCCTAGTCGCATTTTTCCAATATTAGGGCTCCAATCCCTGAGTTGAGCTTTTTAGACATAGGGCCTCCATTCCCTAGTCGCCTTTTTGCCAACATTAGGGCTCCAATCCCTGAGTCGAGCCTTTTTAGACATAGGACCTCCATTCCCTAGTCGCCTTCTTGCCAGCATTAGGGCTCCAATCCCTGAGTTGAGCTTTTTAGACATAGAGCCTTCATTCCTTAGTCGCCTTTTTGCCAACATTAAGGCTTCAATCCCTGAGTTGAGCCTTTTTAGACATAGGGGCTCCATTCCCTAGTCGCTTTTTTTTTGCCAACATTAGGGCTCTAATCCCTGAGTTGAGCCTTTTAGACATAGGGCCTCCATTCCCTAGTCGCCTTTTGCCAACATTAAGGCTCCAATCCCTGAGTTGAGCTTTTTAGACATAGGGCCTCCATTCCCTAGTCGCCTTTTGCCAATATTAGGGCTCCAATCCCTGAGTTGAGCTTTTTAGACATAGGGCCTCCATTCTCTAGTCGCCTTTTTGCCAACATTAGGGCTCCAATCCCTGAGTCGAGCCTTTTTATACATAGGACCTCCATTCCCTAGTCGCCTTCTTGCCAACATTAGGGCTCCAATCCCTGAGTTGAGCTTTTTAGACATAGAGCCTCCATTCCTTAGTCGCCTTTTTGCCAACATTAGGGCTTCAATCCCTGAGTTGAGCCTTTTTAGACATAGGGCCTCCATTCCCTAGTCACCTTTTCTGCCAACATTAGGGCTCCAATCCCTGAGTTGAGCCTTTTAGACATAGGGCCTCCATTCCCTAGTCGCCTTTTGCCAACATTAAGGCTCCAATCCCTGAGTTGATCCTTTTTAGACATAGGGCCTCCATTCCCTAGTCGCCTTTTGCCAACATTAGGGCTCCAATCCCTGAGTTGAGACTTTTTATACATAGGGTCTCCATTCCCTAGTCGCCTTTTTTGCCAACATTAGGGCTCCTATCCCTGAGTTGAGTCTTTTTACACATAGGGCCTCCATTCCTAGTCGCCTTTTTTGCCAACATTGGAGCTCCAATCCCTGAGTTGAGCCTTTTTAGACATAGGGCCTCCATTCCTTAGTCGTTTTTTGACAACATTAGGGCTCCAATCCCTGAGTTGAGCCTTTTTATACATAGGGCCTCCATTCCCTAGTCACCTTTTGCCAACATTAGGGCTTCAATCCCTGAGTTGAGCCTTTTTAGACATCGGGCCTCCATTCCCTAGTCGCCTTTTGCCAACATTAGGGCTCCAATCCCTGAGTTGAGCTTTTTAGACATGGGGTCTCCATTCCCTAGTTGCCTTTTTTCCAACATTAGGTCTCCAATCCATGAGTTGAGCCTTTTTAGACATAGGGCCTCCATTCCCTAGTCTCTTTTTGACAACATTAGGGCTCCAATCCCTGAGTTGAGTCTTTTAGACATAGGGCCTCCATTCCCTAGTAACCTTTTCGCCAATATTAGGGCTCCAATCCCTGAGTTGAGCCTTTTTAGACATAAGGCCTCCATTCCCTAGTCGCCTTTTCGCCAACATTAGGGCTCCAATCTCTAAGTTGACATTTTAGATATAGGGCTCCATCCCCTGATTTTTTCCTTTCTGGATAGATGCAATTCTTATTTCATTTGCTTTAAAAAAAACAAAACAAAAAAAACAAAAAAAAAGAAAGAAAAAAAAGAGAGGAATAGTTCAGACTTTTGTCACAAATAACTCACGAAATTTTCCTAGTGAAAACTGGGGCAGAAAAATTTCGTTTGTTTGTTTGTTTTGGCATCTGAGCAGGTCTGACCTCGAGGCACAGGGTTCGAGATGACCGAAAGAACGAGTCTCAATCCAGAATAAAGAAAAGAAGAAAAAGAACAAAAAAGTGAATTTAAAAGGTTGAAGCCGAGAAAGATGTGGACTTCTCAAGATATGATTGAAGTCACAAGCTTCGCATGTCCCCTCTTGACCCAAAGCTGAAGAAAGAACCAACACCTACAGCTAACGAGCATCAAGATTCAGATCGGAGTCCACATCAAGAACCAGCTAAGACTCAAGATCAAGCTTCAAGAGATTTATAGATAGGAATCTTGTAACTCGTAGTTGATAGACTTAGCTAGTTTAGCTTTTTACTTTCCCTTTTGGTGTAATAAGGAGCTCAGCAAGCAGAAACAGCAGCAACAACAGTGAAATAACAGCTTCTCGGTAGTCCCAGCTACCAAAACTTCCAGAACTACACTGACCTGATTCCTTTATAGCCAAGGATATTTAGGCAACCTCGGAAGCAAGGTTCGGTCAGATTTTTCCAAAAAATGCTTCTCATGGAGTTTTCCAAATGGGCAAAAATTGCTCATAATTGCTCATTTTATCTTTGCTCGAAAACCCTTCGTGTTCCCTAGCAAAGAGGGGCAGCTGTGAGCACGTGATTTTTGCCCTACATGAAGATAACTCCTAAAAGTAGACCAAAAATAATTTTTATTGATTTTTATGAATTTTTCTTTATTTAGTTGCATTTCATGCATTTTTAATATTTTAAAATCATAGAAAAAATCATAAAAATTGTCATTTTTACATATTTAACTTTTAGTCTTTAGAAATTAGTGTTTTACTTAGTTTTAAGTTAATTAGTTGTTTTAATAAATAAAGAATTTTAATCTCTACAAAAGTAGTTTAATTTAGATTTTTAATTAATTAATTAAAGAAAAGAAAAAGAAATAATAATAGAAGAAAATAGAAAAAAAAAAGATGTTTGGTCTTGTTTATTTAAAATTGGGCCAATCCTTAAGATGGACCCCATTCAATTAACCCAAGTCCAACCCTTTAGCCCAAGCCCATCACTCTAGCCTACCCAAAGCCCTTACCCTTTAAAAAACCTAGATATATGAGACCTAAAGGGAAGAACAAGATCAGATCCCTACCCTTGAGAAACCCAGCAAACGGCGCATCTCAGAGAAGCTCCCATTTTCCTTCTTCACTATCATCTTCATCCTCGAAGACTCAGCCACTGCTCCCCACTTTTCCACCATTTTTGTTTCTTCTCAAGCAAAAAAAAGAGCCAGCTTCTTCAGTTTCTTTTCTTTACTTCAAAGATCAGAAAACACAAAAAAAAGATAGAGAAAGAATACATAGCATAAAGGCTAAAAAACGAGATGAAATGAAAAGCAAGAGATTTGAGTTCCGACGAGTTTTGGTGTAATTTGAATTTTCCGGCGAGTTCCGAGTCCATGGAAGGTCGTACTCTGAGCTTTCCCAGGCTGATTCGTTGCTGTCTGCTTCATTGCTAAGCCCCAGCTTTCCTTCGCCTTTACTTGACTGCTTTAGATCAAATGTTGCAATCTAGGTACGTTTATGTATTTCTGCCAACCTCTAAAGAATCATGAATAAAAATCCTACTTGTTCATTTTCTGATTCTATTCAAGATCATAAATGTAGCATGTGTAATTGTTAAATTGGTTTGAGGTTTCGTTTTTGCTAAGCTCTGAAATTACCAATATGTTAAGTTAGATACTCGAGTTGTTAAATGTTAATGGATAATTCGATGATTTACTGTTGATGATTATTTAATTTATGAGATTATTGATTCATGCTTGAAATGCATCTTTAACTTCTTTTTTTGTGCTTTAATTTTATATTTAAAATACCTACGTTTTTTTATTTATTGTTTGAATGGAGTTCCTTTGTCGAATTTGCTAATGGTTAGATCATAAGTGACTTAGAAACAACCTTTGTCGAATTTGCTCATGGTTAGATCATACGTGACTTAGAAACAAAAAAATATATATTAATGATCATCATTAGTTATTTAGCATTTCTCTTCTAAAAAGATTGACTAAATACTGAATATTTATTTGATTTTAGGCATTATGCAATGGCAGATAATTGAAACGATTTTAGGATCAGTTGTAGTCAATGTGGGACTATTTGTCTTCTATTTCCTTGCAATGACTTCAAATTTAGGAAAATAATTAATTCATGAACATCCGTAGATTGCTTTAATTGAGTACAAATCTTTTAAAATAAATTGGGACGTGCCATGGCAAATAAAATCCCAAAACTCATGGCCCTCACTTAATCAATTTTAACCCTTTAGAAATCGAGGTGTGCCATTAGTTGAATTTTTCATGGCCCTCGCAAATTTGAAAGTGCGTAGTTGATTTAGGCGCGCTATTAAATTAATTTCCTTAAACTCGGGTGTGCATTTCATGTGACCCAAATTCAAATCTCAACAACGTTAAATAAAAATGTGTCGAGGACCGCGGGTGCATTTCATGTGGCGTGGTTCAAGGCGTGTTTTTAATAACGTTGAATCTTCCTAAAATTAATTTAAAAGCGGTTAATAATTTAAAATTATACCATATGTTAAAACATGTATTAAAATCAAATAATAGGCCAATTATAATAGTTTAAGCGACCGTGCTAGAACCACGGAATCCGGGGGTGCCTAATACCTTCCCTCGGGTTAACAGAATTCCTTATTCAGAATTTCTGGTTCGCAGACTTCAAAAGGAAAGTCGAGTTTTCCTCGATTTGGGATTAAAAATAAACTGGTGACTTGGGACACCAATTAAAATATTCCAAGTGGCGACTCTGATAAATAAATAATCCTATTTCGAATAATGTCACTTAAATTGAAAAAACTCCTTGTAATACCGTCGGGTGTGTAAAAAAAAGGTGTGACAATATGGTTTAGCTAGTGTGTGTAATAGTACAACTCCCTTAGTAGCTTCTACTTCCAGTACTAGTGTTGTTTCCCAAGTAGTGGGAAACAAACAATCTAGCTCTATCTTTGTACAACGGATGCCGTATATGCATCCAAGACTCTAAACTTACGTAAATAGTTGTTATGTTATAATATTGCCTATCTTTCCGACCAAAAAAAAAGTACTGAAGTACTGTATCAACGATTGGGTCACAATTAGTTTTCACAATGGTTGCGGCACTTCGACATTATCTTACATTTATTCAGACCAATTGTAATAGCAGCAAATTAAGAAAACAGAGCCAAGAGGGGTTCCCTTTACTAGTAAATAGTACTTCATGGTTTCATTCTTCTACAAAATTTGGAGCAAAAATTCAGTTTTAATCATTCAACAGAAATGAGATCGTTGTACCTATTAGAAATGCAAGTACACAAAGGAAGAAGTAGCAGATTTCATGCTAACACCCAAACTGTAACTATTTGAAGAAAAACAACACTGTCAAACAGGAGACAGAGTTTGAACATACTGATAAGCACTAAGGCAATTACAACATACATCTCTCACAATATCACTCGGCAATTCCAAGTCAAGAATGATTTTAATCTTCCTCCGTGCAAAATTATAGGAAATGACTTTGCCAAAAATGGCTATCAGTACTACAGTATCCTTTTCCTTGTCTCCCTTGACCAAAGCAATTACAGAGAACTTGCGCTCTGTTCGATCATATTTGTGTGCCTCTGTCCCTTCCTTCGTAACTGCACGATATGCTGCTTTCGCAAGACTATAGGAAGCAAGGTAATACTTGTGCGGAATCCATTTTAAAGTAGCTTGATCCAGCTCATGCAAACTAAAATTCTCCTCACTTTTCATAACTGAATAGATAGTGTCATGCCATTGCCAGAGGGAGCCAATTTCCCATGAATGTTCCCTATCAAACACATAAACAAATGGCAATCTCATTAGCATCACCTTCTCCTCATTCGTATCGAACCGGATGTATTGTTCATGGCAAGCCCAATGAACAACACCATTTGAGAAGATTCCCGCAGCCATGTCTGGGCACATGTTCACTTTAAAAGAATTGCTAGATTTCCAGATATCCATCTCAGATAAATATATATATATCAAAAAATAGTAACTTCCAGTTGGTTCAGGTGATTCTTTCTTAATCCTCTTGAAACAAACAACTCTATAATTAGGCGATCGAGAAGGATCAAAAGCAAGTGTAAATGGACTTATCCAAGAGAATTCACCGTCAAACTTAGCGGATGGAAGAAACTTGAATTTCCCTGTTGTGGGGTTACAAACACAGAGGGTTCCACAGTTCAAATGACATAGTAAGAGGCCACTGCATGACTGTAAAATATTACAATTTTGGCCTAAAAACGAAAGGGAAGGCAAAGAAGGTTTACTTCTTTTTCTAGATAAAGAAAAAGAAAGGAATTGATTATAAAAGGAGTTATAGATGAAGAAACCAGAAGGGGAAAGAAAATTGGGGTTCTTTTTAATACTATATATGGTATGAGAGTGACAAAAGTATGGATCGGAGATAAGAGAAGACCATTGTTTGCTTACCCTACGGAATATGATTAGAGACTTCACAGGCAAACGGAGAAGAATTATGGTTAACACACTTTCATTGGTGCCGCTGATCCTTGCTGGCATGTCATTGGGTAAACTTCTTGACTTCTTCATCGCTCTGTTTTGCAAGGAAGAAAGAAGAATAAGTTGACTGAGGAAGTAAACAATGACAACCTTATTATATATACATGTGGTATAATAAAGAATAAATAACTTTTAACCAAAAAAAAAGAATAAATAACTTACTATAAAATGGGTCAATTTAATAAAGCATCCAACTTATTATTATTCAAACATCCACCTAATTTAACAAATCTCACAAATAACCCCCATTTGCTGATAAAGATTTAAGAGCATTAAATATCAATTTTTTTTTGACTAAAATGCCCTCCATTCCATTTTTATTTGATCTATGATTTTTAAATACGTATGAAAGTAACAAAAGTTGGACATTATATATGTTTCTGCAATGAAATAATAAAGTAACAGGAAGATTTTCGCTATTTTTAAAATTAAATGGGAGGTTTATTTTGTTTCGCTAAATCAAAAATGAGATTTATATCACTCACTATATATGTTTTGAAAGGATATGTTTCGAAACTAATCGGCACGTCTACGGATAACATCATTTTTGAAACTTAATATTGACTTTTGAATATTTTAAACAAAACTCTAACAAGAAATAAGTAAGTTATTTAATTAAAATATGACATATTCTTTTGATAAAATAACACCGACTTTATCATATTTTATTGTAGTTTAACAAGAAATCAAGATTAAGTGACACACAATGGGTGTGTAAAATATGGAGAAATTACAAAAATGGGTGAAAATAGTTAATTTGATGCTAAAACGTATTTACCGGTATTGAAAAAAATATTGAGATGCTTACTACACAGTTGTTTAGTGTGGTAGAACCCAATTACGGCAATAAATATGAAGAGAATGTCCTTCACTCGAAACGAATTTTATGTTTGTACTTTTTGGTCGCATTATAATTGTAGATTTTGTTTTTGTATCTCTAATTTTTCAAATCTAAAGTTAAGAAAGAACTTTGTCAGGCATCATAACACCTTATTTTTTTTTTATTTTTTTTTTGGTGAAAGAACGATTTTTATTCATCGCCAAACAAAAACATATACATCGGCTATAGCCAAAGAGCAGAAAATAACAGCACCTATAAGACATCTCCTACAAAATTAAAGCTCTACTGCTTATTTACATGTCTATGTTGTTCTAGTGATAAAAAATTTCTCAGCCATATCCTATCATCCTCTTTCTTCCTTCGATCCAGACAGTCTCTCATCCGATGTATGCATTTTTCCTTCACTTGCTTGTATAAGCTCTGTGGCCTTGGGACTTTGTTTTTCCACAATGCTTCATTCCTTCCCTTCCATATGCCATATATCAGTGCAGACATGATGTCAAGGACAAAGTTTTTCCTTAGACGCCCTTTTACATTTCTTGTGATTCTTTTGCAAAGATCTTCCGGCTCCATGTTCTGCACTCATATCCTCAGCCATCGTAGTATCTCAATAATATATGCTTTAGAGAAAAGGCACTCAAAAAACAAATGAGATATAGTCTTTGTTGCTTGACCACATATCACACATAGGCTGTCTGAGTCCTATTCGTGCAAGCCAGTCTTTTGTTTGTAGCTTACCATGCATGGTTAGCCAACATATGCTTGGGTATATTTAAGCTATTCCACACCCAAGTTTGATGTTGCCTTAGTACCTGGCTTCCACTTAGCCATTTATATCCATTTCTTATTGTGTATTTTCCACCTTGAGAGATCTTGTGGTTATTCACATACCCCCTTGCCATTTTGTATTTGATATGGCATATCTTCTTCCAATACCAACTGTTGTCCTGAGGTACTTCGTAGTCCCACCAATCTTCTTCTTTTATATATAGGTGATTAACCCACATTACCCATAGATTATCTTCTTTCTGAGCTATATTCATACATATTTCCCTATGGCAGCATCATTCCAGCTCACACATTCTGTAACTCCTAGTCCTCCTTTCTTCTTTGGTCTAACACATCAAGTCCCAGGCTATCAATGGTACCCTGTTTGTGTTCACCTTCACATCTCAGAGGTAATCCCTATATATAGAAGTTATTCTTTTCAAGACTGCTCTAGGTAGCATAAAGATAGATGCCCAATACACAAGTGCCTGCATTGAAACTGAATTTATCAACTGCACTCTTCCAGTATATGATAGGGTTGCCGATCCCCATCCTCTAATTTTAGCAGTCAGTTTGTCCACCAACATTTCACAATCTACAGCTGATATCTTTCTTGATGTAATGGGGACTCCAAGGTACCTGAATGGGAGTTTGCCTTTTTGATATCTAGTGATCTCACATAACTCTTCCACGTGTTGCATATTTATGTTCACTGAAATTGTTTGATTTCCCTGCATTGGTGGTGAGTCCTGATGCCTGTGAAAATGTCTTCAAACCTCTGAGAATTAATATCATTGAATGGTAATCTCCTTTGCAAAATAGAAGAACAACATTTGCAAAACAGAGATGATTCAGCTTGATGACACAGCATTTTGTGTGAAATTCAAACCCCTCTTGTTGTGTAACCAGCTTGAATATTCTTGTTAGATATTCCATGCATATTAGAAACAGCAAAGGTGATACACGATCCCCTTGTCGAAGCCCCTTTTTTCCCTATAATCTTTTCATACATTCCACCATTGATTGTAACTATATACTGGGGGGTTGATATGCAAGCCATTATCCATTTGATGAACCTTGTTGGGAAGTTCAAAGCATGTAACATTTCCTCTACGAAAGCCCATTTCACATAGTAATATGCTTTTCTAAGATCAATTTTTATCAAGCAACTCTTTGTCGTACTCTTCCTATTGTATAACCTCACTAAATCCTGGCAGATTAGTATGTTTTGCACAATAGTTCTACTTGCTACAAATGCACTTTGATTCTTCGATATTATACAAGGCAATATTTGCTCGAGTCTGTTACACAACATTTTTTATATCACTTTATACACTGTGTTGCAGCACGCAATTGGACGATAATCTCCCACTTTGTCTGCATATTTTGTTTTTGGAATGACTGTTGTCACTTTGTTATTCAGTGCCTTCAACATCT
Source organism: Nicotiana tabacum (assembly GCF_000715075.1). Classification (NCBI taxonomy): domain Eukaryota; kingdom Viridiplantae; phylum Streptophyta; class Magnoliopsida; order Solanales; family Solanaceae; genus Nicotiana; species Nicotiana tabacum. The sequence goes on from NC_134085.1 coordinate 20,751,028, forward strand.
TCCCTGTAACAAAGAATTCTAATACTCCCGCCGTTAGATTTTTCCCTACAGTGTTCCAGTAGTCTTTGAAGAAACTGTTCCCATATCTATCTGGCCCTTGTGCTTTTTCTCCATCAATGCCCCACGGAGCTTGCTTTACCTCTACACTTGTGAAATCAGCTTCAAACATTATCCTCTGTTCTTTATTCACAATAGGTCCTGCTCTAATTATGTTGCTGCATACATGTTTCCTGCTATCTTTTTTCGTCCCCAACAATTTTGTATAAAACTCCACAAAAGCCCTTGCAATTCCATCGATATTGTTTATTGTTTGACCGCCTTCTTCCCTTAATAGAGAATATTCTGTTTTCATTCCTTCTTGCTTTCATGAAGCTGTGAAACATTCTTGGGTTTTGATCACCTTGAGTCGGCCATTGTACCTTTCCTTTCTATCTAAGGAATAATTGATTTGCTATCTTCAGCCTACTATAGGCCTTTGATAGCTCTTGTTCCTCTCCAATGAGTGTTCTAATCATAGGATCAATTTGGATATTTTTCCGGCATTACAACAGTTTTTCTTTAGCTTGCTCTATACTGAATATTATTTTATTAAAAGAAGATATGTTTAACTCCTTTAAAAATCTTTTCAGTCTATTAAGTTTCCCCACCAATTAGTACAACTTTGTTCATGTACTCCTCATTTTCCAGCTTCTCTTAACTTTGTTTTGAAAATCTTGTGTTGTATCCACATATTAAAGTATTTGAATGGTCTGCTTATGTTTGTAACCCCATCATCCCATTGTCCCACTGCAGGACAATTATCATATAATCCTTCATTCATGAAAATTTACTTCTAAGGCTGGTGGATCAGTCATCCAAACCGTATTGACCATTACCCTATTAATTCTACTCATGACTTTGTCTTCTCCACTTTGCTTATTATTCCAAGTGTAGAAAGCTCTAGTGGACCTCAGCTCTTGAAAACAACAAGCTTCCATACATTGTCTGAAGTCTCTCATTTCTGCTAATGTAACATGGCTTCCCACTCTTTCCTCTCTGTTCAGAACACTATTGAAATCACCCATGACTGCCCGTGGACCAGGTATTTGACTACATAGGTCCTCCAGATCTTTCCACAATCCCCTTCTCAATGCCATATCATTGTAAGCATATACCATTGTTACATGGAATTTCTTATAGTATTGCTTACTAGTCCCTATGTGTTTAATTATATAATGTATGCGCTGATATGTTGTTCTTACTATACTAACTTCATGCATAGTTGTTTTCCACACCACCCAAATCCTACCTCCCTTATGCTGTGTTAGGTTTTTTGTCAAAGACCATCCATTACATATATTAAGAGTAGGTTTATCTTCTTTAGCTCTCTTATTCTTAGTCTCCATGAGTCCAAATAGTCTTACCCTACAATTGCGCATAAACAAATTGACTTCTCTCTATTTTTCCAACCTATTTAGAACCGTGACATTCCAAAAACCTATCTTATTCATTAGTAGGGCGGATTGCCCCATCCCTCTCAAGTTTGGGTCCTATATCCCCTATGTCCTCTTTGGGGTCAGGGGCACTAGGTTGGATCTTTCAACTTCCTTCCCTTGATTCTATCCCAATTCATCAAATATAATCTTAGTGCTAATCATCATTGTTTTATTGATATCTCCATTTCTAGGTCCCTTCCTGCCTTCATCACCTCTGTTTGCTCTTGTTTCCTCCATGTTATTCCATACTTTTATTCCCTTCTTCTGTTGTCCTTGTGGTACTAGTTTCTATATTTTCTTATCTGTTTGTTGCACCTCCTCTACTTGCTTACCTTTCTTATCTATCTCCGCTATCTGAAGTTTCCTGCAGTCCTGTAGCTCATTGTCCAGTGTTTTTACACTTTGGGCATAATGTAGGCTTCCATTCATGCTCGACATATTGTTCTATTATTTTACCCATTCATTTTCAAAGAACACAGAAGTTGGATATTTCTGATTAAGTGAGACTTCTACTAATACTCTTGCAAAAACTAGTCTCTCCTTGTTAGTTGTTGCCCTATCTGCTTCGAGAGGTTTTCCACCCATTCCAGCAATTTTTGTCAATGCTGATTTGCCCCAATATTTAATGTCCAACTCCCTTATACGAATCCACACAGGGATCTTATCTATTTGTTCTTTGCTCACATCAATGTCTGGTTCCATGGTTTTACAATCACTGCTTTTTATTAAATATCTGGACTCCTTCTACATCTTTAATTTTGTTTTCCCCTGAATGAAATCTAACTAGAAAAACCCCTCTATTCACTTGAGCAACCTTGTCAATGCCCATACATCCCCTAATTCTTCTGAAATAGCCATTAATTACCGATAATGGTGGATTTGAACCCAACACATAGCATATGACAGCAATTTTCCAGTATACTATTTCATCTTCGATATCTTCTATTGTGATTTAGACATTGTCTTTATTTGCCACATCGCCAGTCAGATCCAATCCCTCACCAGCCGGAATTGGACCTACTACCTTACTCCATGATTGAGCATTGGCCTTCTCTGAGGACCTAAGGTTTAGGTTAGTACCAATTTCCCCAGCACTTTCTTCTTCCTTCATGTCTGCCCAAGACGTTTTCCTATGAACAATTGCTATTGGAGTTGAATCAACTCTTCCTGTGGAGCTCCTCGCCCGAGTCATCGCCGGTGCCGTTGAGGAAGACACCTGGCTTAACCCTAGCGGAACAATTCCTTGTATGACATTGATACTCCTAGTTTTCTTAGAATCTACTGATTGCAGAACAATCCTTTTGCTTGGATTACTCCCCTGAACTGGTTGTCCCCTCCCCCCGTTCTTCATTTTCCTCGCCATTCACTCGAAACTGACAGAAAAAGTCATGTTAGAGAGACAAATTTTTCATGTATGCCTCATAACTCCTTATTTGTATCTTTGTTGTATATAAAAGTGCTTTAAGTTTCTTCCTATTCATAACCACTAATTTCATTCTAATGACAATTATACGAAGTATAGGGAAAAATATGATTTGGTCGCATCACACCTAATACTTTCTTCAAGTCTACGTTTTGGGGTATGTTCCATTCTAATCAGGTTTTGATTGCTCTAAACTCCACTTCTACTTTCTTCAATTTTTTATAACTTAGCCAAATATTTTAGTAAGTAGTATCTATGTGATTTTAAAAATTTTGTATTACTTATTGATAAGTTGAGCATTCAAAATTTTCTTGTAGAGATAAACATATACAGCTAATTACCATAAAGACATATTCAAATACATGCATTATCTATTGTACTCTCAAAATAAAAGCATAACAATAAAGTTAGGCATGTGCGTGCATATGTTACTTTTTATATATTACTTTATTTGTCAAAAAATATTTATATTTCCATTTATATTGAAGAAAAAATATTATATGGAATGATATTATAAAGTGTGAATTTGCATGACTCAAATAATAAAAGATGTATCATTTGAAAAAATGAGATCAAAGAAGCAAAAATTAAATTGGATACTTAAAGTTAAAAGTTTATATATATCAGCAGAATACAAAAATGGAGATATATTTATTGCCATAACTTATGGATTGAATTTTTTCGTTTTATTACATTTTTATCAATATTATATCTTACTATTGAAGAGGAGCTTTGACATAACTAATAAAGTTGATGTCTTGTGATTAGGAGATCACGAGTTCGAGCTGTGGAAACAACCTCTTGTAGAAATGTAGGGTAAGGTTACGTACAACAGACCCTTGTGATCCGGCCCTTCCCCGAATCCAACGCATATCATGAGCTTAGTGCAACAGACTGCCACATTAGCTCTTACGATTAATTGTACAATATTTTTCTAGGTGAATTTAATATATTACATACAATTAATCATCGCCACATAGTTAATTATAAGTAGCAAAAAGATCCTAAATGCATCTTTTGTGTTAAGAAATTTCATCATGAGTTTCCAGAATATATTTTATTTTGCGAAGAAATGTATCAAATTGAACCAGTATTTGTAATAGAATCAGAATAAGATAAATAACTTCACAAAAATTTCTGAGCATTTAATAATATCTTTGGTTTAATTTTACGTCTTTCAAATATTAAGCATGACAAATGAATAAATTTTCAAGAAATTTACACATTTAAGGATAAAAACAAACAAATCACGATCTTATAGAAATCAATCCTAAGTGAAAACAATTCATGTTTCCTTAGTTGTACTTTGTTATACAACCTATAACTTGTGAAATAAGATGTCTAAACTTCAAGAAACAAACTTATAAGAGAAAGACGTGTATAAAATCACACAACTAATCAATGAAACTTCGTATAACTTTAAGTCTTTTGCTAGCTAAAGATATAACAATCGACATTTTGAAATTTGAAAATTAAAATAAAATCAAATTAAGTAAAAAAAATTAATATATATCTAATTAGATTTTCATAGTTCATCTTCGTAAGTTAAGATGATTTTCTTGAGCTCGATAAGCAAGTCATCATGCCAAAATACACATTGATAATTTGCATATCCCTTGTTCTAGGTGCACGCAAAATTTTAGGAGATTCGAGGCCGGTCGCCTGAATTCATGAAGATGGCGTGGACTAGCACACAAAAATTTGGGAATCATTCTGAATTCTTGTATTATTTTTTTAAATTATTATAAAATTGTATATTACTTGACTCGGCATACACGTGCAATGCACGTGCTGAGAAACTAGTACAGTAATAAAGTAACAAGGATATTTTGCTATTTCAAAAATTAAATGGGAGGTTTATTTGTTTCGCTAAATCAAAAATGAGATTTATATCACTTACTATATATGTTTCGAAAGAATCTGATCCGAACCTAATCGACACGTCGATAGATAACATCATTTTTGCATCTTAAGATTGACTTTTGAATTTATTTAATAAAATTCTAAGAAGAAATAAGTAAGTTATTTAATTAAAATGTGACATATTCTTTTGATAAAATGACACTGATTTCATCATATTTTAGTTTGACAAGAAACCAAGATCAAGTGACACACACATAATGGGCGCGTAAAGTGTGAAGATATTACAAAAATGAGTGAAAATAGTTTGATTCTAAAATGTACTTACCTGTATAGAAAAAAATATTGAGATGCTTACTAAACAGTTGTGTTTAGGGTGGTAGAACCATATTACGACAATAAATATGAAGAGAATGTCCTCCACTCGAAAAGAAAATAATGTTTTTACTTTTTTTGTCGCATTATAATTGTAGATTTTGTTTTTGTATCTCTAATTTTTCTAAACTAAATTAAGAAAGAACTTTGCCAGGCATCATAATTCCTTATTTGTATCTTTGTTGTATATAAAAGTGTTTTAAGTTTCTTCCCATTTGTAAACTAATTTCATTCTAATGACAGCTATATAAAGTTTAGGGAAAAAATACGATTTGATCGCATCACACCTAATACATTCTTCAAGTCTACGTTTTTGGGTATGTTCCATTCTAACCAGGTTTCAATTGCTCTAAACTCTACTTTTACTTTCTTTAATTTTTTATAACTGTAACGACCCGACCGGTTGTTTCGTGAGTTATAACACCGTTTCCCCCATTTCTACTTCCTTTTGTGTTCTTCATCTATATTTGATCGTATCGTGTTAGTTGGTTTGGGTCCGGAGTAGTTTTGGAGTAAATTAAGATACTTAGTTTCTTTTGTGAAGGCTTATGTTGGTAAAGTTAACCAGATTGTGACTTATGTGTAAACGACCTTAGATTTGAATTTTGATGATTGTGTTAGCTCCGTTAGGTGCTTTTGCACTTAGGAGCGCGTCCGGAAAGTGATTTGAAGGTCTGTGGTAGAATTAGGCATAAATTGGCGAAAGTTGAAAATTTGGCGATTTTGGTCAATTTGATATAGAGGTAGGAATGGAATTCCAAAAGTTGGAGTAGGTTCGTAGTGTCATTTGTGATGTGTGAGCAAAAATTGGGGTCATTCGGACGTGATTTGATAGATTTCGACGTCATTTGTAAAATTTGGAAATTTAGATGTTCTTAAGCTTGAATTCGAGGGTAATTTGGTATTTTGTATTTTGAGTAATTCGAAGGTTCGACAAAGTTTGAATTATATTATGGGATGTGTTGGTATTTTTGGTTAAGGTCCCGAGGGCCTAGGGTGAGTTTCTGGTGGTTGATAGATCATTGGCTTTAGAAGTTGGCTGATTTTCTGGTGTGATGTTGCAGAGATTTCCTTCATCGCATTCGCGAGAGGGCTCTCGCATTCGTGTAAGGCATTTGAGAAGCGAAGCTGAGTTGTTCTTCGCGTTCGCGAAGTACTTCCCGCGTTCGCGAAGGTGTAGGACTTTAAGGCTACGCATTCGTGCCCGGTTCATCGCGTTCGCGTAGAGTCAATGGTCATTGGAGCTTCAGGTGTATGAGCCTACGCGTTCACGAGGAGGGTTCCCCATTCGTGTAGGGTCAACCAACGTAGGCTTTGCGTTCACGAGTGAGTCCTCGCGTTCGCGAAGGAGGAATTCCTCATCAAATGTAGTTTGTGCTTTGCGAACGCGATGGCACTACTGCGTTCATGAAGAGTAAAATCTAGGCAGGCAGTGTTATATTCAAAATCGAGGGTTTGAACCCATTTTTCATATTTTGAGTTAGAGACCACGGAATTGGGCAATTTTTGAAGGAAATTTCAGAGAGCTGATTGGGGTAAGCGTTCTTCACTTGATTTTGGTTAGATTCCATGATTGTATCTTGATTTTTATCATCTAAATTTTGAATTGGGTGTAAAATTGGTGGAAAAATGGAAGAGAATTGGAGAGATGGTTTTGGGATTTGAATGGCCATTTGATGTCAGATTTGATTAATTTGGTGTGGGTAGACTCGTGAGTGAATGGACTTTCTAGTTTTATTATTTTTGTCGAATACCGAAATGTGGGCCCGGGGCTGAGTTCGAGTGGATTCAGATTTGTGTCTAAATTTGATAGTTGTTCTTGTGGAATTCATTCCATTAGCGCATATTGGTGGTATTGTTCTGGTTATGAATAGATTCAGAGCGATTGGAGGCCGAGTCGAGGGGCAAGAGCATCGCGGAGTAGAGATCTGATCGGTTTGAGGCAAGTAACGATTGTAAATCTAGTCCTGATGGTATGAAACATCGGATTTCATATCGTTTTACTATTTTGAGGTAACGCACATGCTAGGTGACAGGCGTGTGGGCGTGCACGGTTGGGTATTATGATTTGGTCCGTCCTTTAGCAACTGTAAAGTTGCGTATTTGGTTGAAACTATATGATACTTATGTGTTTTACAAAGAATTTCTGTAAATTGGGTTGAATGCCATATTTAAGCCTTGTGCTAGAAATGTTTGGACACTTAGTGGCTTTTTTCTTACTATCCTCTCGCTGTTTTTGATTGAAAATCTATACTCAGTCATGTTAGACTTACTGATTTAATAACTCAGTCTTTATTACCCTGTTTTGATGCATATAAATATTGTTTGGGCAGAGTACCTTGTTTTTACTGAGATCCCGAGTGGCTTGAGAGGTTTATGACTGAGTGAGGCCATGGACCTGATTTGTAAGAATATTTATGGGATCAGGCTGCACGCCGCAACATGTTTTACCGATTCATTATTGAGTGAGGCCGAGGACGTGATTGATTTATGCCACGAGTTGGCTTGTTATAGCGCTTGGGCTCAAGGAGTCCCTTTGGAATTTTTGCACCTCTAGTGAGTGCATGTATATACTGAGTGCGAGTGCCGAGTGCTGAGTGACTGAGAGGCATGAGTGATGGTAAGGTATGCCTGAGGGGCTGTATATGAGTGATGTTTTGTTTGATGGTCTGCTTATGATTTTATCATTTTTGCTCACCTCTGCATTGAGCTTTTGTTTGAAAATTGTTGGAAAATATTTTTAAGTGAATTTTACTAGAACTGGGTTAAAAAGAGATGATTTGATTCAACCTTGATTTTAAAAGCCTGTTGTATATTAATGAGATTTCATGATATGAACTTTAAATGTTTTATTGGTCGTCACTACTTCTCAGCCTTTAATTACTTTGGTTACTTACTAGTTGGCGTACTCACGTGTCACGACCCTATACCCGAACCCGATCGTGGTGGCACCTCTCGTGAAGATAAGGCCAGCCAATTAAACCCAATTCACTTTTTTAAACAGTTAAACAACATAAAAGCAGTCTAAAACATGAATTAATAATTCTAAGTAGCGGATAATATCAATAAAGTGCGGAAGTACAACCCAACATAGCACTAACCGGAGTGTCATAAGTCACGAGCATCTAACAACACTGAATACTCAAATGTAACTACAGAGTTTAATACTGAACTAAGGATATAAAGGAAAAGAGATAGGGAGGAGTTCCGGGCTGCGAACGCCAACAACTACGTAAATACTCCTCGAGATCCGCCTGAAGCTGGAATGAATCAGCACTCGGGAGCGGGACCAGCTACGCCTGAATTTGCACACAGGGTGCAGGGAGTAAAGTGAGTAATCCAACTCAGTTAGTAACAAATATAAATAACGACTGAAAGTAAGAAAACACGTAAGGCACAAGGCAATCTATAATGAAGCAATAAAACTATTTAAAAACAGTAAATCAGTTAAAAGATAAGTAAAAATCCTTTTTCAACAAGTAAACATTTAATTGACAAGCAATTAAGGAGAAATAAACAAGTAAAGGTTCGCCCCTCGGGAACTGTATCAACAAAACCACTCATTGGGCAACATCTCAGAACAATACCAGCCCCTCGGGCTCAATCTCAGATCACAATGGGTACCCGCGCTCACTGGAGGTGTACAGCCTCCGGGAGGGGCCCCTTACGGCCCAAGCACAATAACAAGCCATCTCGTGGCATCATAAACAGGCCCTCAGCCTCAACTCAATATCATTGTTTCCTCACAATATAGGCCCTCGGCCTTACTCTGTCACAAATCCTCATAAGCCACTCGGGCAATGATAAAACGGTGTTTCTCAGCCCAAACATTATTTAAAATATCATCTAAGTATTAAAACTGAGTAAAACATGTATGAGTATGGAAACAGTGTAAAATAACATGACTGAGTTTAAGTAAATATTTAAAACGGTGAGAAAATATCAATATAAATCCCCGAAGGGTTCAAATAGTTGGCACAAGGCCCAAATATGGAATTCAGCCTAAATCATGATGATAGCAAATAGATTTCAGGCAAATACGTGGTAAAATAGTCAATCGGGACGGACTAAGTCACAATCCCCAATAGTGCACGACCCTACGCTCGTCATCAAGCGTGTGTCTCACCTGAATATAGCACTACGATGTGCAAATTCGGGGTTTCAAACCCCCAGAACATCCTTTACAATCATTACTCACCTCGAACCGGCTAAATCTTTAGCTCGCGATGCCTTTGCCCCTCGAATCGGCCTCTACTCGTGTTGAATCTATCCAAAAATCCGAACGAGGACGTCAAAATATGCTAAGGGAACGAAGCCCAAGCGAAAATAATCAAAATATGACACAATTCCTGAAATTACCATAACCCGACCCTTGGGCCCATGTCTCGGAATTCGAAAATTTTCACATCAACGGATTCCTTATCTCCCCACGAGTTCATACATGTCAAAAACATCAAAATCCATCCACAAATGGCCCTTCAAATCCCAAATGTTTGGTCTCCAATTTCAAGCCCTAGTTCTTCAATTTTTAGACTTAGATTCTATGATTTTCTAGGTGAAATTCACATAATATCGAGCTTTAAGTCCAAAATTCTTACCTCCAAACGTTTCCCCTTGAAATCCCTCTTTCAAATCATCCACAAAGCTCCCAAGTCGAAGTAAAAATGGTGAAATAGCTCAAATTCGCGAAGGATGCAATTTATACCTTCTGTCCAGACCTTTTCGCATCTGCGGTGTCATACCTGCTTCTACGGTACCACATATGCGATCCTTCCTCCGCTTCTGAGGAAATCGCTAACCAGCCTAAAATCGCATCTGTGATAAGCCTTCCGCATCTGCGACTCCGCATATGCGGCCATCCTAACCACTTCTGTGATTCCTAACATTCTTCCAAAATCCGCTTTTGCGGTTTCTCTTCCGCACGTTCGGCACCGCACCTGCGGTCCCTAATCCGCAGATACGAAAATACTAGAAGGAGTAATTTCAGCAGCTGCAACAAAAATCCAACTTCTCTGTTAACCATCCGAAATCACCCTGTGGCCCTCGGGACCTCAAACAAAAGCACAAACATACACTAATACCTTATTCAAACTTGTTCCAACCATCAAAATCCCTCAAACAATATCAAATCACCCAAAACACATCGGATTCAAGCTAAAATTTCCAAAATTTTCCAATTTCTGCTTTTGATCAAAAACCCAACCAAACCACGTCCAAATGACCTAAAATTTTGCACACACGTCCCAAATGACACAATGGAACTACTGCAACTCTCAGAATTCCATTCCGATCCCCATATCAAAATCTCGCCTAACAACCAGAAATCGCCAAAATGACAACTTCGCCAATTCAAGCCTAAATCTTCTCTAAACCTCCAAAACCCATTCCGATCATGCTCCTAAGTCCCAAATCACCTACCCAAGCTAACCGAACCATCAGAACTCACATCCGAGCCCTCTAACACATAAGTCAATATTCGGTTGACTTTTCCAACCTAAACTTACTACAAAGAGACTCAGTGTCTCAAATCATTATCAAATCCTTTCCGAACCCGAGCCAACCAACCCGATCACATATAGAACCATAATACAAAGTAATTAGAAGCAGAAATGGGGGAAACGGAGTGGTAACTCATGAGATGACTGGCCGGGTCGCCACATCCTCCCCAACTTAAACAAACGTTCATCCTTGAACGAGTCAAGAAACATACATGAAGTCTCAAACAGGTGAGGATATCTGCTCTGCATCTCCCGCTCGGTCTCCTAGGTAGCCTCCTCCACGGGCCGATCTCTCCACTACACTTTCCCTGAAGCTATACCCTTCGACCTCAACTTCTAAACATGACGACCAAAAATAGCTACTGGATCCACATCATAAGTCAAATCATCATCCAACTGAACCGTGCTAAAATCTAGAACATGAGAAGGATCCCCAATATACTTCCGTAGCATAGAAACATGAAATACCGGATGCACACTCGACAAGCTGGGTGGCAAAGCAAGCTCATAAGCCACCTCCCCAATCCTCTGAAGCACCTCAAAAAGCCTAATGAACCACAGACTCAATTTCCCTTTCTTCCCGAATCTCATAACACCCTTCATGGGCGAAACTTTTAACAGAACATTCTCACCAAGGCTGTAGGACACATCTAGAATCTTCCTGTCTGCATAATTCTTTCATCGCGACTGCGCTGTATGAAGCCTCTCCTGAATCACCTTCACTTTCTCTAAAGCATCATGCACCATGTCTGTCCCCAATAGCCTAGCCTCACCGGGCTCGAACCAACCAACTGGAGATCTACACCGCCTCCCATACAAAGCCTCATATGGAGCCATTTGAATACTCGACTGGTAGCTATTGTTATAAGCAAACTCTGCAAGTAGTAGAAACTCATCCCATGACCCTCCAAAATCAATGACACAAGCACGCAACATGTCCTCCAATATTTGAATAGTGTACTCGGACTGCCCATCCGTCTGAGGATGAAGTGATGTGCTCAACTCAACTTGAGTACCCAACTCTCGTTGGACAGCCCTACAAAATTGCAAAGTAAATTGAGTACCTCTATCTGAAATGATGGAAACCAGGACACCATACAGACGAACAATCTCTTGAATATAGATCCCTGCCAACCGCTCTGAAGAATAGGTGGTACACACCGGAATGAAGTGCGCAGACTTGGTCAGCCGATCCATAATCACCCAAATAGCATCGAACTTCTTCAAAGACTAAGGAAGTCCAATTACAAAATCCATAGTGACTCTCTCCCACTTCCACTCTGGTATATCCATCTGCTGAAGCAAGCCACCCGGTCTCTGATGCTCATATTTTACCTGCTGGCAATTGAGGCACCGGGCTACAAATCCCACAATGTCTTTCTTCATTCTCCGCCACCAATAGTGCTGCCTCAAATCCTGATACATCTTCGCGAGACTCGGATGAATGGAATACCGCGAGCTGTGGGCCTCCTCCAGAATCAAATCCCAAAGCCATTCATATTGGGCACACAAATCAGGCCCTGTATCTTCATCACTCCATCATCACCAATAGTCACATCTCTGACATCATCATGCTAAACTCTGTCCTTGAGGACAAGCAAATGCGGATCATCATACTGGCGCTCTCTGATGCGATCATATAAAGAAGACCAAGAAACCACACAAGCCAATACCCAAATGGGCTCCGAAATATCTAACCTCACGAACCGATTGGCCAAGGCCTAAACATCAACTGCAAGGGGTCTCTCTCTAACTGGAATATATGCCAAACTCCCCATACTCACCGCCTTTCGGCTCAAAGCATCGACCACCACATTGGCCTTTCCCAGATGATACAATATAGTAATATCATAATCCTTAAGCAACTCCAACCATCTTCGCTGCCTCAAATTGAGATCCTTCTATTTGAACAAGTGCTGGAGGCTACGATGATCAGTAAACACCTCACAAGACACACCATACAAGTAGTGCCTCCAAATCTTCAACGCGTGAACTATGGCAGCCAACTCTAAATCATGAACGGGGTAGTTCTTCTCATGGGACTTCAACTAACGAGAAGCATAAGCAATAACTCTACCCTCCTGCATCAAAATACAACCAATACCAACTCTTGAAGCATCACAATACATGGTATATGAACCTGAAGCTGATGGAAAAACTAACACTAGAGCTGTGGTCAAAGCTGTCTTGAGCTTCTGAAAGCTCTCCTCACACTTGTCCGACCAAACAAATAAAGCACCTTTCTGAGTCAGCTTGGTCAAGGGCGATGCAATAGATGAATATCCCTGAACAAATCGGCGATAATAACCTGCCAAACCAAGGAAACTACAAATCTCTGTGTCTTAGGACGGTCTGGACCAACTCTGAACCGCCTCTAACTTCTTTGAATCAACCTGAATACCCTCGCTAGACACCACGTGCCCCAAGAAAGCCACTGAACTGAGCTAGAACTCACATTTGGAGAACTTTGCACAAAGCTTCTCCTCCCTCAATCTCTGCAACACAACTCTCAAATGCTCCGCGTGCTCCTCCTGACTACACGAGTACACCAGAATATCATCAATGAAGACAATCACGAACGAAACAAGATAAGACCGAAACACACTGTTCTTTAGATGCATGAACATTGCTGGGGCATTGGTCAGCCCGAAAGACATAACAAGGAACTCATAATGACCATATCTGATCATGAAGGCCGTCTTGAGAATATATGAGTTCATGATCTTCAACTGGTGATAACCTGAATGGAGATCAATCTTGGAGAACACTCTCGCTCCCTGAAGCTGGTCGAATAAATCATCAATGCGAGGCAAAGGATACTTGTTCTTCACTGTTACCTTGTTCAATTGCTTATCATCAATGCACATTCTCATTGTTCCATGCTTCTTCTTCATAAATAGAACCGGTGCACCCCAAGGTGACACACTAGGCCGAATGAACCTCTTTTCAAGGAGTTCCTAAAGGTGCTCCTTCAACTCCTTCAACTCCACTGGTGCCATATGATACAGTGGAATAGAAATGGGCTGAGTGCCCGGCACCAGGTCAATACCAAAATCAATATCCCTATCCGGTGGCATGCCCGACAGGTCTGCAGGAAACACATCGGGAAAATCCCTCACACTGGAACAGAATCAACACCGGGAGTCTCAGCTCTGACATCCCTCACAAAGGCTAGATATGAAAGACATCCCTTCCCAACCATACGCTGGGCCTTCATGAATGAAATCACTCTACTAGGAACGTAATCAATCACACCTCGCCACTCAATCCGTGGCACACCCGGTATAGCCAAAGTGACTGTCTTGGCATGATAGTCCAGAATAGCACGACACAGAGATAGCCAATCCATGCCCAAAATGACATTGAAATCTACCATACACAATAATAAAAGGTACATACGGGTCTCCAGACCCCCAATAGTCACCACACACAAGCGGTACACATGGTATACAACAACGGTATCTCATACTAGGGTAGATACATGAACAGGTGAAGCAAGAGACTCACGAGGTGTACCTAAATAATGAGCAAAGTATGATGACACATAAGAAAAGGTGGAACCAGGATCAAATAATATAGATGCATCTCTGTGGCAGACTGAGAAAATACCTGTGATAACAGCTTCTGAAGAAATAGTATCGGGTCTAGCTGGAAGTACATAGAAACATGCCTGACTGCCACCTGATCCACCTCCCCTCTAGGATGGCCTCTGGCTGACTGACCTCAACCCTTAGCTGATTGAGCGGGTGGTGGTGAAGTGACTAGCGCAAAAGCCGATGACTGACCCCTTATGAGATGAACTAGCAAAACGATGAGGACACTGTCTCCACATATGACCCATATTTCCACACTCAAAAAAACTCCCAGGTGCTGGAGAAGGGGGCTGAAGGGAACCACTAGCACCAGAGTGACTAGCAGATGCACCAGGCATAGAAGAGCCCTAAACTGATGGAGCACGGGATGAACTCTAAGCTAGAAGGGCAGTAAGTGATGACTGGCCTTTATGAGAACTGTGAGAACTATGACCCGACGGCTCCCCATGATAACCTGGGCGAGCTGGTTGAGCAGGCCTACATGGATAGCCTTTGCCGTACTGAAACTGACCCCTCAAAGGAGTACCACTGTAGCTACCTGAACCTTGAGGCCTCTTGGCCTCCCTCTCCTCTCACTGCTGGCAACCAACAGACTCAATCTCACGGGCAATATCCACAAACCCCTCAAACGTAGCACCAAATATCTTCTCTCTGGTCATAAGAATACGGAGCTGATAAGTAAGACCATCAACAAACCTCATAATCCTCTCTCGATCTGTCGAAACCAAACAGATGGCATTGCGAGCCAACTTAGAGAACCTCAACTCATACTGCGATATGGTCATCTCCCCCTGACGTAACCACTCAAACTGCCTACGCAACTCCTCTATGCGAGACTGCGGCAAATACTTCTCCAGAAAGAGAATTGCTACCAGGAAAGGGGTGCTGCACCAACAGGCCTATGCCTCTCAAAATCCTCCCACCAAGTGAAAGCAGCTCCTAAAAAATGATAGGTGGTAAAAGCGACCCCACTGGTCTCTCTAGAATACCCGTTGTACGAAGCATCCGCTGACACTTGTCCATAAATCCTTGGGCATCCTCGCCCTCTGTGCCACTGAAGGTCGGAGGATGCAATCTACCGAATCTCTCCAACCTACGCTGCACATCCTCTGGCATGACAGGAACCACACAGTCATGAGCAGCTACAAATAGCTGGGCTAGATGCGCCCCCGGGATCTGAAGTCCCTGCACGACCTGCTCAGGGGTACGAGTGGTAGGAGTCTGATTGCCTCCCCCGACCAAAGAAGTAGTTGCGGTTGTAGTGGCTGAAACTGCCTGAGCAAAGCCAGTAAACTGATAAGATCTGAGCCAAGGCCTTCTGAAGACCCGGAATCACAATGGGCAAAGCTGTTGTCTGAGCTGGTGCTGCTGGAGGGTCCACAGCTGGGACCTGATCCTAAACTGGGGTAGCTGGTGGATCTGCAGGTGCTGCCCTAGCTGCTCTGCCTCTACCACGACCACAACCACATCCTCTGCCACTGGTGGCCACCGCTGGTGGTACTAGTGGTCGTCCATCCTGGCCGGTAGCGCGTGTCCTCACCATCCGTGATAGAATAGAATAACAGAAGTTTAGTACTTGGAACAACAAATTCGCACGACAAGAATTTCAAGAAGATGAAGTTTTTCCTAAAGGTTCTGCAGCCTCTAGAGGATAAATACAGATGTCTCCATACCGATTCGCGAGACTCTACTAACCTGCTCATGACTCGTGATACCTATGTAACCTAGGCTCTAATACCAACTTATCACGACCCTAAAACCAAACACGGTCATGATGGCGCCTCTCGTGAAGACAAGGCCAGCCAATTAAACCCAATTCACTTTTTTAAATAGTTAAACAACATAAAAGCAGTCTAAAGCATGAATTAATAATACTAAGTAGCAGATAATATCAATAAACTGTGGAAGAATAACCCAACACAGCCTAACCGGAGTGTCACAAGTCACGAGCATCTAACGACACTGAATACTCAAATGTAACTACAGAGTTTAATATTGAACTAAGGACATAAATGAAAAGTGATAGGGAGGAACTCCGGGCTGCGAATGCCAACAACTACCTAAAGAGTCCTCGAGATCCACCTAAAGCTGGAATGAATCAGCACTCAGGAGCGGGACCGGCTATGCCTGAATCTGCACATATAGTGCAGGGAGTAAAGTGAGTACTCCATCTCAGTGAGTAACAAATGTAAATAACGAATGAAAGTGAGAAAACACGTAAGGCACAAGACATTCTATAATGAAGCAGTAAAACTATTTAGAAACAGTAAATTAGTTAAAAGATAAGTAAAAATCCTTTTTCAACAAGTAATCATTTAATTGACAGGAAATTAAGGAGAAATAAACAAGTAAAGGTTCGCCCCTCGGGCACTATATCAACAAAACTGCTCCTCGGCCAACATCTCAGTACAATACCAGCCCCTCGGGCTCAATCTCATATCACAATGGGTACCCGCACTTACTAGGGGTGTATAGACTCCGGGAGCGGCCCCTTACGGTCCAAGCGAAATAACAAGCCATCTTGTGGCATCATAAATAGGCTCTCGGCCTCATATCAATATCAAGCCACCTCGTGGCGTACTTATCTCAGGCTCTCGGCCTCAAATCAATAACAATGTTTCCTCACAACATAGGCCCTCGGCCTTACTCAGTCACAAATCCTCACAATCCACTCGGGCAATGATAAAATGGTGTTTCTCAGCCCAAACATTATTTAAAATATCATTTAAGTATTAAAACTGAGTACAACATGGCCGAGTATGGAAACAATGTAAAATAACATGACTGAGTTCAAGTAAATATTCAAAACAGTGAGGAAATATCAATATAAATCCCTTAAGGGTTCAAATAGTTGGCACAAGGACCAGATATGGCATTCAGCCTAAATCATGATGATAACAAATAGATTTCAGGCAAATATACAATAAAATAGTCAATCGGGACGGACTAAGTCACAATCTCCAATAGTGCACGACCCCACGCTTGTCATCAAACGTGTGCCTCACCTCAATATAGCACTACGATGTGCAAATTCGGGGTTTCAAACCCTCAGAACATCATTTACAATCATTACTCACCTCGAACCGGTTAAATCTCTAGCTCGCGATGCCTTTGCCCCTCGAATCGGCCTCCACTCGCGTCGAATCTATCAAAAAATCAGAACGAGGACGTCAAAATATGCTAATGGAACGAAGCCCAAGCAAAAACAATCAAAATATGACACAATTCCCGAAAATACCATAACCCGACCCCGGGCCTATGTCTTGAAATTCGAAAATTTTCACATCAACGGATTCCTTATCACCCCACGAGTTCATACATATCAAAAACATCAAAATCCATCCACAAATGACCCTTCAAATCCCAAATGTCTGGTCTCCAATTTCAAGCCCTAGTTCTTCAATTTTTAGGCTTATATTCCATGATTTTCTAGGTGGAATTCACATAATAATCGAGCTTTTAGTCCAAAATGCTTACCTCCAAACGTTTCCCCTTGAAATCCCTCTTTCAAATCGTCCACAAAGCTCCCAAGCCGAAGTAAAAATGGTGAAATAGCTCAAACTTGCGAAGGACAATTTATACCTTTTGTCTAGACCTTTTCGCATGTGTGGTTCCATACCCGCTTCTGCGGTACCGCATATGCGGTCCTTCCTCCTCTTCTGCGGAAATCACTAACTAGCTCAAAATCGCATCTGCGATAAGCCTTCCGCATCCGCTACTCCACAGATGCGACCATCTAACCGCTTCTGCAGTTCCTGACATTCTTCCAAAATCCACTTATGTGGTTTCTCTTCCGCACGTTCGGCACCGCACCTACGGTCCCCAATCCGCAGGTGCAAAAATACCGAAGCAGCAATTTTAGCAGCTGCAACAAAAATCCAACTTCTCTGTTAACCATCCGAAATCACCCCGAGGCCCCCGGGACCTCAACCAAAAGCACAAATATACCCTAATACCTTATTCAAACTTGTTCCAACCATCAAAACACCTCAAACAACATCACATCACCCAAAACACATCGGATTCAAGCCAAACATTCCAAAATCTTCCAATTTACACTTTTGATAAAAAACCCAACCAAACCACGTCCGAATGACTTGAAATTTTGCGTACACTTCAAAAATGACACAATGGAACTACTACAACTCTTAGAATTCCATTATGACCCCTATATCAAAATCTCGCCTAACAACCGGAAATCGCCAAAATGACAACTTCGCCAATTCAAGCCTAAATCTTCTCTAAACCTCCAAAACCCATTCCGATCACGCTCCTAAGTCCCAAATCATCTCCCGGAGATAACCGAACCATTGAAACTCACATCCGAGCCCTCTAACATATAAGTCAACATCCAGTTGACTTTTCCAACCTAAACTCACTCCAAAGAGACTAAGTGTTTTAAATCCTTATCAAATCCTTTCCGAACACGAGCCAACCAACCCGATCACATATTGAACCATAATACAAAGTAATTAAAAGTAGAAATGGGGGAAACAGAGTGGTAACTCATGAGACGACTGGCCGGGTCGTCACATCACGTTACTGCATGCACCTTGTCTGCAGATCCAGGCGTATCAGGACCAGTAGCAGCTATTGAATATTCCATCTATAGATCTTCTCGGAATTAGCAAGGTAGCTATTGGGAATTGCAACCCTGCTCTTCTCCCACCTATATTCCTAAAGTTGTTTGTAGTTACATTTCCAGACTGTGTTAGTCTCAGTATTTTGGGACAGATTGTAGTAGATGCTCATGACTAGTGACACCCCGATTTTGGGTTTTCTTTCGCACTTTCGTTATTTAGAATTTATTTAAGGAGTTTTATTATTGAAAAGCTTGAAGTCATCTTTAAATTGAAATATCGTGCTGTTTTTGGTAAAGAGTCGGCTTGCCTAGTACCACAATAGGCGCCATCATGACATGGTAATTTGGGTTGTGATAAGTTGGTATCAGAGCCTAGGCTACATAGGTCTCATAGATCATAAGCGGGTTTAATAGAGTCTCACGAATTGGTATAGAGACGTCTATACTTATCTTCGAGAGGCTATAGAACCTTTAGGAAAACTTCACATTCTTGAATTCTTGTCCTGCAAATCTATTGATTCTGGTACTTACATTTTTGTTATTCTATTCTCTCACAGATGGTGAGAACACGTGCTACCGGTCAGGACGGACGTCCATCAGTACCACCAGTTGGGGCCGCGAGAGGCTGAGGTCACGGTTGAAGCTGTGGTAGGGGTACAGGTGTAGCCCCCACAGTAGCTAGGAAGCACCTACAGATCCACCAGCCACCCTAGTTCATGATTAGGTCCTAGTTATGGATGCTCCAGCGGGACCAGCTCAAGCACCAATTGTGCTTATTGTTATCCTAGATCTTCAGGAGACCTTAGCTCTTTATTTTGACCGAGTGCACCAGTCATGCTCAGGCGGTCACTGTTTTTACTACAGTAGCTACTTCCCATACTAGGGGGGAGGAACTCAGACTCCTGCAACTCATACACCCGAGCAAGTTGTTCGCGAACTTCAAACATCGGAGGCACCACCAGCCCATCCAGTTACACCTGCTCAGGTTTATGTGGTACCAGTCATGCCTTTGACTTTTTGTGGTGCAGAGGGTGAGGATGCTCATGGTTTCTTGGACACATGTTAGAGGATTCTACGTACAACGGGTATTTTGGAGACCAGTGGGATCTCCTTCACTACCATTCAGTTTACGGGAGCTGCCTTTACTTGGTGGGAGACTTATGAGAGGCGTAGGCCTATTTGTGCAACACCCCTTACCTGGTAGTAGTTCTCCTTTCTCTTTCTCCAGAAGTATGTGCCATAGTCCTGGAGGGAGGAGGTTCGCAGGCAGTTCGAGTAATTGCGCCAGGATGATATGACTATGACATAGTATGAGATGAGGTTCTTTGAGTTAGCACGTCATGCTATTTGGTTGGTTCCCATAGATAGGGAGAGGATCAGGAGGTTCGTTGATTGCTTCACATATCAGCTATGGATATTTATGACTAGGGAGAGGGTGTATGGTGCTTCTTTTGAGGAGGTTGTTGTCATGACACGAACTGTTGGGGCGAGACCGGCATCTAGTGCCTTACCTATCCTTCCATACCAATTTGCAACTAAGGGACTCTGAACATGTAAAGTCATACTTTGGCTATGGGCCACATTGCAAGACAATTGCAAATGGTGACTAAATATCAATACAAAGCTGGGTCGACAAGGCCGTCATGACTACTACAGCTGGCAAACCAACAAAATATACATAAAAGGACTATAAGTCTAACATACTGCACTAACTGACAAGATATGTCTACAAGCCTCTACTGATGGATATAGTGTGATCGGAATAGGGCAGCTGGGTACTCATTATATATATATATATATATATATATATATATATATATATATATATATATATATATATATATATATATATATATATATATATATATACACACACACACACAAAGCTCTAGACCCGGCAAATCCGAAGGGTATGGAGCTTACCGATCAAGCTGAACTCGGGCAACACCTAATGAGGAGGTCTACCCGTCTGTCTGTATGAACCTGTACGCATGAAATGTAGCACCCCCAGATCCGTACGAAATAATATACCAAGTATGTAAGGCAATATATTGAAAGTTAAAACTGAACTGATAATATAATAACTCATAGGTGCTCGGCCATACTACGCTCTGTATCTCGACCAACTAGGCTGGCTCGTAGGCACTCGGCCACAACAGGCTTGATATATAACTCACCATCTGATCAGAGGTTGACCAATAGGGGCCTGCCCATCGATTATAGCTCGATGGTAATGAAAATACTATAATATTGTATACATAGACTCTCTGTTCTCTTGATTGGAAGAAGGAAATACTCAAATGAATATGAAGTCCCGATAAAGAGAATATTGTAACTTACAAAACTAGGAAAATATACGTAACTTGTGAGACTAACAAAATATACGTAAATACCGGGAGAATTTTTCTTTAAGCCTCGTTATCACACTTGTGTAATTAGATATCATGCCAAAGTGAAGGAAGATCTTAGCCTTAACATACCTAGAGTAGGGAAAAATTCGTATGATATTTTTGGCAAAGATTGCACCGTACTCCCTTTGAATCGCAAAATCTCACGTTGCTAATGTGCTAAGAAATCTCGTTGGATTTTGGTTGAAGAATGAAAGTCTTCACTGAACTCGAATGTTACAATCCTAAAATTATTACATGAAGTAATCTAAGAATGAAATCATGCCAGAGAATTTAATAGATCTCTCTTTTGTTAATTTTATCCAAGTCTCACATGGCTTTTGTCGAATCAGGGAGGCATTTCATGGCTTTTTGTTGAAGTACTCTCGTTTTACTCCTCCATATCCTTGTGAATTGAGTCTTTTATGGTTTTTATCCAAGATTCCCTTTAAGTGCCACCCATCCTCACAAATAGTTAGTCATCTTAGGCTTAATTAAAGCTTCCCACATGCTGCCACCTAACCTCAAAAAATAGTTAATCACTTTAGGCTTAATTAAAACTTCCCACATTTTTGGCTTTATCCAAAAGCATTAATTAACCACCCACCAATCCTTAATTAACTAGTTAATTTTCGTTTAATCAATAATTATCCATTTATCCACATAATTAAGAATTATCTCAAATTACTTAAAATACTACTTATTTTTAAATACCTTATACATCATACTATTATGGTCATATAGTAACTTGTATGGCACTAGCCCATAAATATCGGGTATTAACGGTCGGCCCGTATTTTATCCCAACATGCCAAACTTGGACGAAAATTTATTTTCCTTGACTTGCTTCCCTTCTCACCTTCAGGAATTTACTCATTACTTGTTTGGAATAGCATAATCCTTATAATCTCCAAATAATATTTTCCTTGGACTGATGTCAATTACCTTACGACAAATTCAACGTACAATACTACAGGGTGGAACATCGTCGTAATTTAATACTGCAAAGCGTAACATTATTGTATATAATACTGCGGGACATAATATCGATGTAATATTGCAGGGCGTAACTGTTGTTAACATTGCTTGGTACATAGAGTCGATTCACCCTCAAGAGCGAGTGGAGAGGGAGGCCAAGAGTCCTCGTGGATCCGATAGTTTTGGTGGTGATCCTCATGGAGGTCAGTTCAAGCACGGCAAAGATCGTCCATTCAGACATGCTCAGTCAGCTTGCCTAGTTCACCGTGGGGCATCATCGAGCCATGGTTCTCACAGTTCTCATCAAGGCCATTCATCACTTAGTGCCCTCCCAATCCAGAGTTTGTCCTATGCTCCATCAGTTCAAGGCTCCTCCAAGCCAGGTTCTTCTATTAGTTATCCCGGTGCTAGGGGTTCCCTTTAGTCCCCGTCACCAACATCAGGGGTTGTTTTGAGTGTAGGGAGTTTGGGCATATATGGAGGTAGTGAACTCATCGTCAGGGGGGTCTGCCTCAACAGAGGAGTCAGCCTTCGACTTCAGCATCAGTTACTTCACCACCCGCCCAGGACACTAGGGGTGGGGGTTAGTCAGCTAGGGGTTTCCCTAGAGGGGAGGTCAATCAGGTGGTGGTTAGGCCCATTTTTATGCACTCCTAGCTAGGTCGGATGCTATTGCTTCAGATGCTATGATCACAGGTATTGTCTCAGTTTGCCATAGGGATGCCTTTGTATTATTTGATCTTGGTTCAACTTTTTCATATGTGTCTTCATATTTCTCATTATTAGATAGGCCCCGCGAGTCTCTTATTTCATCTGTTCATGTATCTACTCCTGTAGGCGATACAATTATTATGGACTACGTATATCGGTCTTGTGTGGTGACTATTGGGGGTTTGGAGACCCAAGTAGACCCTATGTTGCTTAGTATGGTTGATTCTGATATGATATTGGGAATAGATTGGTTGTCTCCGTGTCATGCTATTGTGGACTATTACGCTAAGGCAGTGGCGTTGGCTATGCCGGGGGTGCCATGGATTGAGTGGCGAGGTTTGTCAGATTTGTTCCCAGTAGAGTGATTTCATTCTTGAAAGCCCAACGGATGGTTGGGAAGGGTTGTCTTTCTTATTTGGACTTGGATAGGGATGTTAGTGTAGAGACTCCTACTAATGATTCAGTTCTGGTGGTGCGAGATTTTCTAGATGTATTTTCTACAGACCTGTTGGGCATGCTGCCAGATAGGGATATTGACTTTGGTATTGATTTGGTATTGGGCACTCAGCCCATTTCGATTCCACTGTATCGTATGGCACCGACGGAGTTAAAGGATTTAAAGGAGTAGCTTCAGGAACTCTTTGATAAGGGGTTTATTCGGCCTAGTGTGTCACATTGGGGTGCGCCTGTTCTATTTGTGAAGAAGAAGGATGGCACTATAAGGATGTGCATTGATTACAGACAATTGAACAATGTCACAATCAAGAACAAGTATCCTTCGCCTCGTATTGATGATTTATTTGACCACCTTTAGGGAGCGAGAGTGTTCTCCAAGATTGAACTTAGGTCAAGGTATCACCAGTTGAAGATCAGGGGCTCGGACATTCTTAAGGCATCTTTTAGGACCCGATATAGTCATTATGAGTTCCTGTAATGTCTTTTGCGCTGACCAATGCCCCAGCAGCATTCATGCATTTGATGAACAACGTGTTTCGGCCTTATCTCAACTCGTTTGTTATTGTATTCATTGACGATATTCTAGTGTACTCGCGTAGCCAGGAAGAGCACGCCGAGCATTTGAGAGTTCTATTGTAGCGGTTGAGGGAGGAGAAACTTTATGTAAAGTTCTCTAAATGTGAGTTTTGGCTCGGTTCAATTGCGTTCTTGGGGAACGTGGTGTCCGGTGAGGGTATTCAGGTTGATCCGAAGAAGATAGAGGCGGTTCAGAGTTGGACCAAACCGTCCTTAGCCATAGAGATTCGTAGCTTCCTAGGATTGTCAGGTTATTACCAGCAGTTCATTCAGAGATTTTTATTTATTGCATCACCATTGACCAAATTGACCCAAAAGGGTGCTCCTTTCAGATGGTCGGATGAGTGTGAGGCGAGCTTTCAGAAGCTTAAGACCGGCTTGACCACAACTCTAGTGTTAGTTTTGCTATTAGCTTCAGGTTCATATATAGTATATTGTGATGCTTCTAGAGTTGGCATCGGGTGTGTGTTGATGCTAAAGGGTAGAGTGATTTCTTATGCTTCCCGTATGTTGAAGCCCCATGAGAAGAACTACTTTGTTTATGATTTGGAGTTAGCTGCCATTGTTCACACGTTGAAGATTTGGAGGCATTATCTCTATGGTGTGTCTTGTAAGGTTTTTATTGATCATCATAGCCTCCAGCACTTATTCAAATAGAAGGATCTCAATTTGAGGTAGCAGAGATGGTTGGAGCTGCTAAAGGACTATGATATTACCATTTTGTATAATCTGGGAAAGGTCAATATGGTGGACGATGCCTTTAGTAGGAAGGCGGTGAGTATGGGAAGTCTTGCCTTTATTCCTGTTTGGGAGAAACCTTTTGCGGTTGATGTTCAGGCTTTGTCCAATCAGTTTGTGAGGTTGGATATTTCGGAGCCCAGTCAGGTCCTAGCTTGTGTGGTTTCTCGGTCTTCATTGCTTGATCGTATCAGAGAGCGCCAGTGTGATGATCCTCATTTGCTTCTCCTCAAGGATATTGTTCTATATCATGATGCCAAAGCTGTGACTACCGATGATAATGGGGTATTGAGGATGTAGGATCAGATATGTGTGCCCAATGTAGATGAGCTTCGAGAGTTAATTCTTGAGGAGACCCATATTTTGCGCTATTCCATACATCCGAGTGCCATGAAGATGTATCGGGATTTGAGACAACACTATTGGTGGAGGAGAATGAAGAAATATATAATGGGGTTTGTAGCTCGATGTCTCAATTGTCATTATGTGAAATATGAGCATTAAAGACCGAGTGGCTTACTTCAGCAGATAGAGATTCCAGAGTGGAATTGGGAGCGGATCACCATAGATTTCGTAGTCGGACTCCCACGGACTTTGAGGAAGATTGATATTATTTGGGTGACTATGGATTGGCTAACCAAGTCTGTGCACTTCATTCATATGTGTACTACCTATTCTTCAGAGCGGTTAACTGAGATTTATATCCGAGAGATTGTTTGCCAGCATGGTGTCCCAGTTTCAATCATTTCAGATAGATGTACTCAGTTTACATCGCATTTTTGGAGGGCCATGTAGCGAGAGTTGGGTACTTAGGTTGAGTTGAGCATAGCTTTTTACCCTCAGACGGGCAGACAGTCCGAGTACACTATTCAAATATTGGAGGACATGTTACGCGCTTGCGTCATTTATTTAGGGGGTTCATGGGACCTATTTCTACCTCTCGCAGAGTTTGCATATAACAACAATTATCAGTAAAGTATTTTGATGGTTCCATTTGAGGCTTTGTGTGGGAGGCAGTGTAGATCTCGAGTAGGTTGGTCTGCGCAGGGCGAGGCTAGGCTTTTGGGTACAGACTTGGTACATGGTACTTTGGACAAGGTGAAAGTGATTCAGAAGCAGCTTCGTACAACTCATTCAAGACAAAAGAGTTATGCTATGTGTCTTATATGGTTAGAGAGAAGGTTCTACTGAAGGTTTCACCCATGAAGGGTGTTATGACATTTGGGAAGAAGGGCAAGTTGAGCCCTATTCATTGGGCCTTTTGAGGTGCTTCAGAGGATTGGGAAGGTGGCGTATGAGCTTGCTTTGCCAATTATCTTGTCGAGTGTGCATCCGGTATTTCATGTTTATTTGCTCTGAAAGTATATCGGCAATTCGTCTCTTGTCTTGGATTTCAGCACGGTTCATTTAGATGGTGATTTGACATATGATGTTGAGCTAGTGGCTATTTTGGAGCAGCAGGTCTGAATGTTGAGATCAAAGAATATAACTTTAGTGAAAGTGTAGTGGAGAGGTCAGCCCGTGGAGGAGGATACTTGAGAGACCGAGTGGGATATGCGAAGTAGATATCCATACCTATTTTAGGCTTCAGGTATGTTTTTAGACTCGTTCGAGAATGAACCTTTGTTTAAGAGGGGGAAGATGTAACGATCCAGACGGACGTTTCATGAGTTATAGCCCCGTTTCCCCCATTTTGCTTCCTTTTGTGTTCTTCAGCTATATTTGATCCTATTATGTTAGTTGGTTTAAGTTCGGAATAGTTATGTAGTAAATTGAGACACTCAATCTCTTTTGTGAAGGCTTAAGTTGGAAAAGTTGACTGGATGCTGACTTATATGTAAACAACCTTGGATTTGAATTTTGATGCTTCCGTTAGCTCTGTTAGGTGATTTTGGACTTAAGAGCATGTCCGGAATGTGATTTGGTGATATGTAGTAGAATTAGGCATGAACTGGCGAAAGTTAGAATTTGGCGATTTTGGTCGGCAATGGTAAATTTGATATCGGGGTCAGAATGGAATTCCGGAAGTTGGAGTAGGTTAGTAGTTTTATTTGTGATGTGTGTGCAAAATTTGAGGTCATTTGGACGTGATTTGATAGGTTTCGTCGTCGTTTGTGAAATTTGGAATATTAGATGTTCTTAGGCTTGAGTTCGAGGGTAATTTGGTGTTTTCATGTTGTTTTGAGTGATTCAAAGGTTCGACTAAGTTGAATGATGTTATGGGATGTGTTGGTATGTTCTTTTGAGGTATCGAGGGCCTCAGGTGAGTTTCGGGTGGTTGACAGATCAATTCTTGGCTTTAGAAGTTGCCAAATTTTTTGGAGTGATGTTGCAGAGATTTCCTTCATCGCGTTTGCCAGAGGGCTCTCACGTTCGCGTAAGGCATTTTAGAAGGGAAGTTGAGTTGTTATTTGTGTTCGCGAAGGTGTAGGACTTTAAGGCTACAGGCGTATAAGCCTACACGTTCGCGAGGAGGGTTCTGCGTTCGCGTAGGGTAAACCAGCGTAGGCTTCGCGTTCGCGAGTGGGTCTTTGCGTTCGTGAAGGAGGAATTCCAGGTCAGAGGCAGTTTGTGCTTCACGAATGCGAGGGCACTACCGTGTTGGCGAAGGGTAAAATCGGGGCAGCTAGTGTTAAATTCAAAATCGAGGGTTTGAGCCCATTTTTCATATTTTGAGATAGAAACCACAGAATTGGGCGATTTTTGAAGGGAATTTCAGAAGCTGATTAGGGTAAGTGTTCTTGACTTGACTTTGGTTAGATTCCATGATTGTATCTTGATTTTTATCATCTAAAGTTGGGAATTGGGGTGTAAAATTGGGGGGAAATGGAAGATAATTGGAGAAATGATTTTGGGTATTCGAATGGCCATTTGATGTCGGATATTGAGGAATTTGGTACGGGTAGACTCGTGAGTGAACGGGCTTTCTATTTTTATGATTTTTTTAGATTCCGAGATATGGGCTCGGGGGTGTCACGACCCTAAATCCGGACTCGGTCGTGATGGCGCCTCTCATAAAGACAAGGCTAGCCGACATATTCTCATTCAGTTTTAAGCAATTAAACAATACGAATTAAGTCTAAAACATAATAAATAATCCCAAAGTATAAGCAGTGAACAGTACCGTTTGTGGAAATAAAACCCAACATTGCCCGATACCAGGGTGTGACTAGTCATAACCATCTATCAATACACTACAAGTCTGAAATGCCTACCAAGCTATTACAGAATAATTGAAAAAGAGATAGAAAATAGATAAAGGGGGAGAAACACGGGACTATGGACGCCAAATAGCTACCTTGTGAACTCCGAAGTCTACCGGGAGCTCTCAACTCATGCTAGCAGGATCCGCAATGCCTGAATCTACACACGGGGTGCAGGGAGTAAAGTGAGTACTCCAACTCAGTAACTTATAATCATAAATAAAGATTGAAAGCAAGAAATCACGTAAGGCACAATACTGGCTATAATGAAGCAGTAAAACAATGAATCAGTAAAGATATGTAGAAATCATTTTAGTTTGGTTTAAACTTCTTAAAAGGCCTTTTTAACAATTAAGCAGGTAAAAGATAGGCAATAAGGAATATAAACACATAAAGATTCGCTCCTCGGGCACAATGTCAACAAATCCGCCCCTCGGACAATATCGTAGAACAATACCAGCCCCTCGGGCTATATCTCATATAACAATAGTTGCCCACACTCACTGGGGGTGTGCAGACTTCTGGAGGGGCCCCTTACGGCCCAAGCGCAATATCAAGCCATCTCGTGGCATCATCACTAGGCTCTCGGCCTCATATCAACAAGCTACCTCGTGGCGTACATATCTCAGGCCCTCGGCCTCACAATCATAATCCGGTGTTTCTTCACAACATAGGCCCTCGGCCTTAGTCTGTCAAAATCCTCACAAGGCACTCGGGCAATAGTAAAACATGATTCTCAGCCCAAAATATTTTTTAAAGGATCATTTAAGTGTTAAAACAGAGTAAACATGGCTGAGTAATGAAAACAATGGAATATAACATGACTAAGTTCAAGTATAAATTCAAAACAGTGAGGAAATATCAATAAAATCCCCTAAGGGTTCAAATAGTTGGCACGAGGCCCAAATATGGCATTCAGCTGAAAACATGATGACAACAAATAGATTTTAGTCAAATACGCGGTAAAATAATCATTCAAGACGGACTAAGTTACAATCTCCAATAGTGCACGACCCCACGCTCGCCATCAAGCGTGTGTGTCACCTCAATATAGCATAACAATGTGCAAATCTGGGGTTTCATACCCTAAGGACATCATTTACAATCATTACTCACCTCAATTCAGTCCAAACTCTAGCTCGTGACGCCTTTGCCCCTCGAATCGGCCTCCACTCGCGTCAAATCTATCCAAAATTAGAATCATGGCGTCAAAATATGCTAGAGGAACGAAGTCCATGCGAAAGCAATCAATTTACAACAAAAATCCCGAAATTACCAAAACCCAACCTCCGGGCCCACATCTCGGAATTCGATAAAATTCACATCAATAGGTTCCTTATCTCCCCACGAATTCATACATATCAAAAGTATCAAAAACCGACCACCAATGGTCCCTCAATTCCTCAAGTCTTGGTCTCCAATACCAAACCCTAGTTTCTCCAATTTTAATCCTTAAATTCCATTAATTGTACCTTTAATCCTTGAAATAATACCATAGGAACGAGTTTTTGGTCCAAAATCCTTACCTCAATGAAGTTTCCTTGAATTCTCTCTTCAAAATTGCCCAAAACTCCAGAATTCACGTTTAAAAAATGGTGAAACCCTCTGAAAATTGCGAAGGAAGAAATATATACATTAAACCCAGGCATTTTCGCACATGTGGTCAATCCACCGCATGTGCGGTATCGCTTTTGCGGTCCAAGAGCCGCTTCTGCAGTTATCACTTAAACGTCCACTTTCACTTCTGCGATCCCTTTCCCGCACCTGCGCCATCGCAGATACGGCCACTCAGCCGCTTCTGCGGCTCCAGCCTTCCCAGGCCCTTTCCGCTTCTGCGGCCCGCTTCTTTGCATATGCGGCATCGCAGCTGCGATCCCCAAATCTGCAGGTGCGGACACACCAGAAGCAGAAAATCTGCAGCTTCATAAAAATTCCAAACTCTCCGTCAACCTTCTGAAATTACCCCGAGGCCCCCGGGATCTCAACCATAAGCAC
Organism: Nicotiana tabacum; assembly: GCF_000715075.1. Taxonomy (NCBI): domain Eukaryota; kingdom Viridiplantae; phylum Streptophyta; class Magnoliopsida; order Solanales; family Solanaceae; genus Nicotiana; species Nicotiana tabacum. Next base: position 20,780,878 of record NC_134085.1, read on the forward strand.
AAACATAACCCAAAACCTTATTCAAACTTATACCAACTTTCAAAACACCTCAAACAACATCGAATGAACCAAAACTCATCGGATTCAAGCCTAAGTTTCCAAGATCTTCCGAATTCCGCTTTTGATTAAAAACCCAACCAAACCACGTCCGAATGACCTGAAATTTTGCACACACATCCCAAATGACACCACGGAACTACTGCAACTCTCTGAATTCCATTCCAAACCCTATATCAAAATCTCACCTATCAACCGGAAAACACCAAAAATCCAATTTCGCCAATTCAAGCCTAAATCTACTCCGGACCTCTAAACAACATTCTGATCACGCTCCTAAGTCCCAAATCACCTCCCGATGCTATCCGAACCATCGGAACTCCTATCTGAGCCTTCTACACGTAAGTCAACATCCGGTTGACTTTTCCAACTTAAGCTTCCTCAAAAGAGACTAAGTGTCTCAAACCTTACCAAATCATTTCCGAACCCGAGCCAGCCAACCCGATCACATATAGAACCAATAGACAAAGAAGTAAGAAGCAGAATGGGGAAACAGAGCGGTAACTCATGGGACGACTGGCCGGGTTGTCACATCCTCCCCCTCTTAAAAAATGTTCATCCTCGAACGAGTCAAGAAACATACGTGAAGCCTCAAATAGGTGAGGATATCTACTCCGCATCTCCTGCTCGGTCTCGCAGGGAGCCTCCTCCATGGGCCGACCTCTCCACTGCACTTTCACTGAAGCTATATCCTTTGACCTCAACTTTCAAACCTGACGACCCAAAATAGCTACTGGCTCCACATCATAGATCAAATAATTATCTAACTGAACCGTGCTGAAATCCAAAACTTGAGACAGATCCCCAATATACTTCTGGAGCATAGAAACATGAAAAAACGGATGCACAACAAAGCAAGCTCAGAAGCCACCTCCCCAATCCTCCGAAGCACCTCTAAAGGCCCAATGAACCGAGGACTCAATTTACCCTTCTTTCCAAACCTCATAACACCCTTCATGGGTGAAACCTTCAACAGAACCTTCTCGCCAACCATGTAGGATACATATCGAACCTTCCTGTCAGTATAACTCTTTTGTCTCGACTGCACTGTACGAAGTCTCTCCTAAATTACCTTTACCTTTTCCAAGGCATCCTGCACCAGGTCTGTCCCCAATAGCCTAGCCTCACCCAGCTCGAACCAACCAACAAGAGATCTACACTGCCTCCTATACAAATCCTTATATGGAGCCATCTTAATACTCGACTGGTAGCTGTTGTTATAAGCAAACTCTACAAGCGGTAGAAACTGATCCCATGACCCTCCGAAATCAATGACACAAGCACGCAACATGTCCTCCAATATCTGAATAGTGCGCTCGGACTACCCGTCCGTCTGAGGGTGAAAAGCTGTGCTCAACTCAACCTAAGCACCCAACTCTCGCTGCACAGACCTCCAAAACTGCGAAGTAAACTGAGTGCACCTATCAAAAATGATGGAAACTGGGACACCATGCAAACGAACAATCTCTCGGATATAGATCTCAGCCAACCGCTATGAAGAATAGGTAGTACACCCAGAAGGAAGTGCGCGGACTTGGTCAGCCGATCCACAATCACCTAACTAGCATCAAACTTCTTCAAAGTCCGTGGAAGTCCAACTACAAAGTCCATAATGATCCGCTCCCACTTCCACTCTGGAATATCCATCTGTTGAAGCAAGCCACCCAGTCCCTGATGCTCATATTTCACCTACTGACAATTAAGACACTGCGCTACAAATCCCACAATGTTTTTATTCATTCTCCTCCACCAATAATGCTGCCTCAAATCCTGATACATCTTCGCGGCACCTGGATGAATGGAATACCGTGAGATATGGGCCTCTTCCAGAATCAACTCCCGAAGCCCATCCACATTGGGCACACAAATACGGCCATGCATCGTCAACACCCCATCATCACCAATGGTCACATCTCTGGCATCATCACGCTGAACTCTATCCTTAAGGATAAGCAAATGTGGATAATCATAATGGTGCTCTCTGATACTATCATATAAGGAAAACCGAGAAACCACACAAGCCAATACTCGACTGGGCTCCGAAATATCTAACCTCACGAACCGATTGGCCAAGGCTTGAACATCAACTGCAACAGGTCTCTCCCCAACTGGAATATATGCCAAACTACCCATACTAACTGCCTTTTGGCTTAAAGCATCGGCCACCATATTGGCCTTCTCTGGATGGTACAGAATAGTAATATCATAATCCTTTAGCAACTCCAACCATCTCCGTTGCCTCAAATTAAGATCATTTTGCTTGAACAAGTGTTGGAGACTACGATGATCAGTAAGCACCTCACAAGACACACCATACAAGTAATGCCTCCAAATCTTCAATGCGTGAACTATGGTAGCCAACTCCAAATCATGAACGGGGTAGTTCCTCTCATGGGGCTTCAACTAACGAGAAGCATAAGCAATAACTCTACCCTCATGCATCAAAACACAACCAATACCAACTCTCGAAGCATCACAATACACGGTATATGAACCTAAATCTGATGGCAAAACTAACACTGGAGCTTTGGGTAGAGTTGTCTTGAGCTTCTGAAAGCTCTCCTCACACTCATCCGACCATACAAATGAAGCACCCTTCTGAGTCAACTTAGTCAAGGGTGATGCGATAGATGAGAAGCCATGAACAAAACGGCGATAATAGTCTGCCAAACCAAGAAAGCTGCGAATCTTTGTGGCTAAGGACCGTTTGGGCCAACTATGAACCGCCTCTATCTTCTTCAGATCAACCTGAATACCCTCACTAGACACCACATGCCCCAAGAAAGTCACTGAACTGGGCCAAAACTCACACTTGGAGAATTTTGCATAAAGTTTCTCCTCCCTCAATCTCTGCAACAAAAATCTCAAATGGTCCGCTTGCTCCTCTTGACTACGCGAATACACCAGAATATCATCAATGAAGACTATGACAAATGAGTTGAGATAAGGCCGGAACACGCTACTTATCAAATGCATGAACGCTGCTGGGGCATTGGTCAGCCCAAAACACATCACAAAGAACTCATAATGACCATATCGAGTCCTGAAAGCTGTCTTAAGAATATCCGAGTCCTTGATCATCAACTGGTGATAAACCGAACAGAGATCAATCTTGGAGAACACTCTCGCTCCTTGAAGATGGTCGAATAAATCATCAATGCGAGGCAAAGGATACTTGTTCTTAATTGTTACCTTGTTCAATTGCCTATAATCAATGCACATCCTCATAGTGTCGTCCTTCTTCTATACAAATATAACCGGTGCACTACAAGGTGACACACTAGGCCGAATGAACCCCTTATCAAGAAGTTCCTGAAGCTGCTCCTTTAACTCCTTCAACTCTGCTGGTTCCATATGTTACGGGGAATAGAAATGGGTTGAGTGCTCGACACCAAGTCAATATCCCTGTCCGGTGGCATGCCTGGTAGGTCAGCAGGAAACACATCGGGAAAATCCCTCACAACTGGAACAAAATCAATACTGGGAGTCTCAGCACCAACATCCCTTACAAAGTCTAGATATGAAAGACAACCCTTTCCAACCATACGTTGGGCCTTCAAGAATGAGATTACCCTACTGGGAACATAAACAGTCAAACCTCGCCACTCAATCCGTGACATACCTGGTATAGCCAATATAATTGTCTTGGCATGACAGTCTAGAATAGCACGACATAGAGATAGCCAATCCATGTCTAAAATAACATCAAAATCCACCATACAAAATAATAAAAGATCCACTCGGGTCTCCAAACTCCCAATAGTCGCTACACACGATCGGTACACATGATCTACAACAACAATATCACCCATCGAGGTAGATACATGAACAAGTGAAGCAAGAGACTCATGAGGCATAACCAAATAATGAGCAAAGTATGATGACACATAAGAATAGGTAGATTCAGGATCAAATAATACAGAGCAATCACTGTGGCAGACTGAAACAATACATGTAATGATAATATCAGGTCTAGCTGGAAGTGCATAGAAATGGGCCTGACCGCCACCTGATTGACCTCCCCCTCTAGGGCGACCCTTAGCTGACTGACCTCCACCCCTAGCTGGTTGGGCGGGTGGTGGTGAAGTAACTGGCGCTAAAGCCGATGGCTGACTCCTCTGCTGAGATGAACCTGCAAGACAACGAGGACACTGCCTCCACATATGACCCATCTCTCCACACTCATAGCAACTCCTAGGTGCTGGAGAAAGCGACTGAAGGGAACCCCTAGCACTGAATGACTAAATGATGCACCTGGCATAGAAGAGCCCTAAATAAATGGAGCACGGGACGAACTCTGAGCTGGAAGGGCACTAAGTGATGACTGGCCCTGACGAGAACTGTGAGAACCATGACCCGGTAATGCCCCACGATAACTTGGGCGAGCTGGCTGAGCATGCCTAAATGGACGGCCTCTGCCGTGGTGAAACTGACCTATCAAAGGAGCACCACTATAACTACCAGATCCTCGAGGCCTCTCTCTCCTCTCGCTCCTGGCGACGAACAGACTCAATCTCACGAGCAATGTCCACAACCTCCTCAAAGGTAGCACTAGTCACCCTCTCCCTAGTCATGAGAATACGAAGTTGATAAGTGAGGCCATCAACAAACCTCCTAATCCCCTCTATATCTGTCGAGACCAACCAAATCGCATGACGAGCTAACTCGAAGAACCTCATTTCATACTGTGTCACAGTCATCTCTCCTTGACGCAGCCACTCAAACTGCCTGCGCAACTCCTCTTTACGAGACTGCGGCACATACTTCTCCTAAAAGAGAATGGAGAACTGCTGCCAGGTAAGGTGTGCTGCACCAACATGCCTATGCTTCTCAAAAGCCTCCCACCAAGTGAAGGCAGCTCCAGAAAACTGATAAGTAGTGAAAGAGACCCCGTTGGTCTCCAGAATATCTGCTGTACGAAGCATCTTCTGACACATATCCAAGAAACACTGGGCATCCTCGCCCTCTACACCACTGAAGGTCGGAGGCTGCAGTATACCAAACCTCTTCAACCTACAATGCTCGTCCTCTTACATGGCAGGAACTACATAGTCTTGAGCAGCTGCAACCGGCTGGTCTAGAGGTGCCTCCGGTGTCTGAAGTCCCTGCATGACCTACTCAGGTGTGCGAGCGGTGGGAGTCTAAGTGCCTCCCCCAGCCTAAGAAGTAGCTGCGGCTGTAGTAGCTGAGACTGCTTGAGCTAGGCCAGTGCAAACTGATAGGATTTGAGCCAAGGCCTCCTAAAGAGCCAGAATCATAATGGGCACAGTTGGAGCTACTAGAGCGTCCACAACTGGGACCTGATCCTAAACTGGGGCGGTTGGTGGGTCTGCAGGTGCTGCCTTAGCTGTTGTGCGGGCCACACCTCTGCCCCTATTGCGACCACGACCACGTCCTTGGTCTCTAGTGGCCATAGCTGGTGGTACTGGTAGTCGTTCGTCCTAACCGGTAGCACATTTCCTCACCTTCTGTGAGAGAATAGAATAACAGAATTTTTGTACTCGGATCAACAAATTCGCACGATAATACTTTCAAGAATATGAAGTTTTTCCAAAAGGTTTTGCAGCCTCACGAGGATAAATACAGACATCTCCGTACCGATCCGTGAGACTCTACTAAACCTGCTCATGACTCGTGAGACCTATGTAACCTAGGCTCTGATACCAACTTGTCGCGACCCTAAACCTGGACTCGGTCGTGATGGCACCTCTCGTGAAGACAAGGCCAGCTGACACATTCCTATTCAGTTTTACGGAATTAAACAAATACGAATTAAGTCTAAAACATAATAAATAATCCCAAAGTATAAGTAGTGAATAGTACAGTTTGCGGAAATAAAACCCAACACAACCCGATACCGGGGTGTCACTAGTCATGAGCATCTATCAATACACTACAAGTCTGAAATGCCTACCAAGCTATTACAAAATAACTGAAAAAGAGATAGAAATGAGATAAAGGGGGAGAAACATGGGACTGCGGACACCAAGCAGCTACCTCGTGAACTCCGAATCCTACTAGGAGCTCTCAACTCGTGCTAGAAGGATCCGCAATGCCTGAATCTGCACACGGGGTGCAGGGAGTAAAGTGAGTACTCCAACTCAGTGAGTAATAATCATAAATAAGGACTAAAAGCAAGAAATCACGTAAGGCACATTACAGGCTATAATGAAGCAGTAAAAGCCAGTAAAACAGTGAATCAGTAAAGATATGTAAAAATCATTTTAGTTCAGTTTAAACATCATAAAAGGCCATTATAACAATTAAGCAAGTAAATGACAGGCAATAAGGAAGATAAACACATAAAGGTTCGCCCCTCGGGCACAATGTCAACAAATTCGTCCCTCGGGCAATATCTCAGAACAATGTCAGCCCCTCGGGCTATATCTCACATCATAATGGGTACTTGCGCTCATTGGGGGTGTGCAGACACTTGGAGGGGCCCCTTACGGCCCAGGCGCAATATCAAGACATCTCGTGGCATCATCACTAAACTCTCGGCCTCATATCAATAAGCCACCTCGTGGCGTACATATCTTAGGCCCTCGGCCTCATAATCATAATTCGGTTTTTTCTCACAACATAGGCCCTCGGCCTTACTCATTCAAAATCCTCATAAGCCACTCGACCAATAGTAAAACATGATTCTCAGCCCAAAGTATCATTTAAAGGATCATTTAAGTGTTATAACAGAGTAAACATGGCTGAGTTATGAAAACAGTGGAATATAGCATGACTGAGTTCAAGTATAAAGTCAAAACAGTGAGGAAATATCAATAAAATTCCATAAGGGTTCAAATAGTAGGCACGAGGCCCAAATATGGCATTCAACCCAAAACATGATGTTCACAAATAGATTTCAGTCAAAAACGCGATAAAATAGTCATTCGAGACGGACTAAGTCACAATCCCCAACAGTGCACGACCCCACGCTCGTCATCAAGCGTGTGCGTCACCTTAATATTGCATAATGATGCGCAAATCCGGGGTTTCACACCCTCAAAACATCATTTACAATCATTACTCACCTCAATCCGGTCCAAACTCTAGCCCGCGATGCCTTTGCCTCTTGAATCGGCCTCCACTCGCGTCAAATCTATCCAAAATCAGAATCACAACGTCAAAAGATGCTAAGGGAACGAAGCCCACGCGAAAATAATCAATTTACAACACAAATCCCAAAATTACCAAAACCCAACCCCCAGGACCACCTCTCGAAATTCGATAAATTTCACATCAATAGGTTCCTTATCTCCCCACGAGTTCATACATATCAAAAGTACCAAAATCCGAAAACCAATGGTCCCTCAAATCCTCAAGTCTAGGTCTCCAATACCAAGCCCTAGTTTCTCCAATTTTAACCCTTAAATTCCATTAATTATAGCTCTAATCCGTGAAATAATACCATAGGAATGATTTTTTGGTCCAAAATCCTTACCTCAATGAAGTATCCTTGAATTCTCTCTTCAAAAATGCCCAAAACTCCAGAATTCGCGTTTAAAAAGTGGTGAAACCCTTTGAAAATTGTGAAGGAAGAAATATATACATTCTGATCCAGGCATTTTCGCACCTGCGGTCAATCATCCGCATCTGCGGTACGGCTTTTGCGGTCCAAGAGCCGCTTCTGTGGTTATCACTTAAACGTCCACTTTCACTTCTGTGATCCCTTTCCCGCACCTACGCCATCATAGATGTGGCCATCTGCCGCTCCAGCCATCCCAGGCCCTTTTCTCTTCTGTGGCCATCTTCTTCGCATCTGCGGCATCGCACCTGCGACATCGCACCTGCGGTCCCCAAATCCGCAGGTGTGGAAACACCAGAAGCAGAAAATCTGCAGCTTCATCAAAATTCCAAACTCTCCATCAACCACCTGAAATCACCCCGAGGCCCACGGGACCTCAACGAAAAGCACAAACATAACCCATAACCTTAAACAACATCGAATTAACCAAAACTCATAAGATTCAAGCCTAAGTTTCCAAAATATTCCGAATTACGCTTTTGATAAAAGACCCAACCAAACCACGTCCGAATGACCTGAAATTTTGTACACACATCCCAAATGACACCGCCAAACTACTGCAACTCTCGGAATTCTATTCTGACCCCTATATCAAAATCTCAACCATCAACCGGAAAACGCTAAAAATCTAATTTTGCCCATTCAAGCCTAAATCTACTCTGGACCTCCAAACCACATTCCGATCACGCTCCTAAGTCCCAAATCACCTCCCAAAGCTATACAAACCATCGGAACTCACATCCGACCCCTCTAACATATATGTCATGACTTGGTTGACTTTTCCAACTTAAGCTTCCTCAAAAGAGACTAAGTGTCTCAAACCTAACCGAATCCTTTCTGAACCCTAGCCAACTAACCTGGTCACATATAGAACCAATAGACAAAGCAATAAGAAGAAGAAATGGGGAAACAAAGTGGTAACTCATGAGACGACTGGCAGGATCGTCATAGGGGGCTGAGTTTGAGAGGATTTCTGGATTCGTGTCTAAATTTGATTGTTTTTCTTGTGGAATTCATTCCATTAGCACATATTGATGGTATTGTTCTGGTTATGAATAGAATCGGAGTGATTGGATGCTGAGTCGAGGGGCAAGAGCATCGTGAAGTACAGATTTGATCGGTTTCATGTAAGTAATGATAGTAAATCTAGTTCCAAGGGTATGAAACCCCAGATTTCGTATCGTTTTATTATTTAGAGGTGACGCACATGCTAGGTGACGGGTGTGTGAGCATGCACCGATAGGGATTGTTACTTGGTCCGTCCCGTAGCAATTGTAAACTTGCGTATTTGGTTGAAGCTATATGATACTTATGCGTTTTAGAAAGAATTTATGTAAATTGGGCTGAATGCCATGACCAGAAATGTTTGGACCCTTAGGGGCCTTTTTCTTACTATCCTCTAACTATTTTTGACTGAAAATCTATACTAAGTCATGTTATACTTATTGATTTCATAACTCAGTCTTTATTACTCCATTTTGATGTATATAAATGTTATTTTAGGCTAAGTACCCCTTTTTTACTGAGAGCCCGAGTGAATTGAGAGTTTTTTGATTGAGTGAGGCCGAGGACCTAGTTTGTGAGGATATTTATGAGATCGGGCTGCACGCCGCAGCATGTTTTACTGATTCATGGATGAGTGAGGCAGAAGGCCTGATTGATTTATGCATCACATGGCACTCGCAACATAGTGCTTATGGTGAAGGAGCCCCTCCGGAGTCTGTATACCCCTAATGAGTGCAGGTACCTACTGAATGCGAGTATCGTGTGCTGAGTACTGAGTGGCTGGGAGGCATGAGTGATGGTAAGGTATGCCCGGGAGGCTGTATACGAGTGACTGTGAGGTTTGCCCGAGGAGTTGTTTATGAGTGATGTTTTGCCTGAGGGGTTATTTATGATTTTATCATTTTTGCTCACCTATGCATTGAGCTTTTATTTGAAAACTGTTGGAAAATATCTTTAATTGATTTGACTAGAACTGGGTTTAAAAGAGATGATTTGATTTAACCCTGATTTTAAAAGTGTGTTGTATATTACTAAGATTTCATGATATGAACTTTAAATGTTTTATTGCTCGTCACTACTTCTCAGCCTTTATTTAATTTGGTTACATACTGAGTTGGCATACTCACGTTACTACCTGCACCTTATGTGCATATCTAGGTGTATCAGGACTCGATAGCAGCTGTTGACTAATTCAGTTGTAGATATTCTCGGAGTTAGCAAGTTAGCTGCTAGCGATCGCAGCCCTGCTCTTTTCCCTCCTATCTTCCTATAGTTGTTTGTAGTTACATTTCTAGACTATGTTAGTCTCAGCCCCGCAATATTACGTCTGTTTACCGTGAAAATGGTAACAACAATTAAATTTGTAAATGAGATTCTAAAAATACGTGATCTATTCCCGAGCTAGTTGTTAAAGCAGTTAATGCTAAGAACGTAAAGTATAATGATAAAATGCGAGCTAAGACGAGGCAATAATCAAACCAAAGGGTCCTGTTGCACGAATGTCGAGATGGTCGATGAGACCTTGAGGCCGGCGTTGGTATCGATATCGTACTATCAGGGATAACCGGGAATGGGATAACAGTTAAAGGTATAGTAAGATATGGCTCTTTCGGCCAATATTAATCTATGAAATGAAGAACAAGTTAAGAGGCAATGAAAAAGGGGGTGGCCTCAGGACAATGCCAAGTAAGAAAAATGACCAAAGATAAATGACTTTGAGCCAAGGGGAATAAGCAATTTAGAGAAGAGAGAAAGATAGAAGATATTATTGCACTTGTGGAGAAATTGAGCGATATCCGTCCCTTACAAGGTGGGGCGAGTCCCCTTTATATAGGAGGAGAGACTCGACTACAAGTATGTGGGAATTAATTACAAAGTACGGTGCTGGGATGGCTTGGCATGATGCTTCATCATAGGCTCTGGATAGGCCGGGCGTATCAGACGTAGCCAGTTTCCTAGATGGCTTCCCCCTTTGTCCTGGCTTCGTTCTTCATTTTCTCTGAGTCGGGCTTCGACGAGTCCCGAGGTAGGGAATTCGGTCGTGACCTCCTACCCTCGGGGCCCTAGGGCATGCTTCCAAAATTTCTCGATAGCGAGAAATCAAGTATTCTGATTTTGCCGCGTACAAATAGTCTCCACGTTTCCCATATCGAAGTGATGGGAAATGATTCTGACACTTGACTCCTTGAGCTTCTTTCGGTGATGCCATATCGATGATGCGACCCCTGGCTCATGCTTTTCGATCTCATTCATTGCACTCCCTGATTTTTGCTTCCCAATGTACAAGTACCGCCGTCGGTTAAGTTTTTCATAAATGCATTAACCACGCCTGTCAGTCAGTCTTCCAAAGCATAGATGACCGTGTTGTAATCCCCTATAAATAGGGTGTGCCTTGGCTTTGTTTTTCCTATATCAATGCTTCCGTTGGCTTGCTTGCCTTGCATCGAGTGTCGGCGTTTAAAGCTTACCATGGCTTGACTTCTTTGGGCCGAGGTTCTTAACGAAAAATGCTGCCACGAGCATGGAGAAAATATGAACGACCCCTTGAGTCTTGACTCCTCATTGGAGGATGCTTTCTAGATGGGGTATCGACCCATCGATCTGTATCGGGGCTGTTGGATTTTCGGGGCTTGCCTCGGGCAGGCGAATCATCGTTGCTTCTCGCATATATTTGGGGCTGTCTTAGCACCATCTGTTGGTGCGCGCCCTTGCCTTGACCTGTTAGTTTTGCCATAGTCATGGGAACCACTTCGGGGCCAATCCGGCAAATGACGGGTGGTGCTGCTCCTGGTGCTCAGGAACCGAGGGATTATGTTAAAGAGACGATGTCCTGATAAGAGACGAACATTTGGAGATGGTGAGGAGGTACTGCGGCTAGATAAAGGGGATAACACTACAGGCACTTTCCCCAGATGAGGGCATCGCGGACTCCACTAATGGGTTCTTGAGCATGTACCTATACCCTTTCGCATTTGGTCTCCCTGATAGGGTTGTGCTTGATTTTTGCTTGAAGTATCAGGTTACCCTGTCATAGATTTATCCATCATTTTGGCGAACGACACTGATGATGAGATTCTTCACGGAGAAGGCCGGGTTTGAATTCACGTTTGACCACCTTTTTAGGCTGTATCAGCCCTTTCATCATCGAGGCCTACTAACATTGAGGTGTCATTTGTCCACGCCCTTCATTGTTGATGACGAGGATGACAAGGATCGAAAGTGGGACAATTGGTTTATCCGGGTATTGACGACCGATATTATTCCTGTGGAGTTTTTGCCATTTCCCGAATGGTGGAATTATGCACGTGAGTGAAGTGTTTGGCGCTTTTTCTGATTCTGCATATAGCGAAAAACAGCTGAGTAATAATGTTGTTTCCCTTGTTGCAGCAACTTCGTGGATGCCGGGTGAGGTCCAAGACCTGCCCGACTGGGTTTGGAGGCTGGTAACCTATTCATCCCGTGACGAGCGATTATGGCGAGCTGTACTTCGTACCGGATGGGGAGCGCAATACCAAGGTATGCACATTTTCTGCCTTTGCCTTGCCTTTGTATACCTGAGGTAACCCCTTCCCCTTCCATTTATGCAGTTAACAGATATCGAGCAGTCCCTTGGGACGGGGCAATTTTCTTCGAAGAAGTGAAAGAGTCATTGGCTTTCGGGCTAAGGGGCGATGGCGACAAGAGATATCAGCACCTGCGGTGTGACGGAGTGTTAAGTGGCGCTGGTCGGTCTCACATTTCTGAGGACAGGGCGTCGCCCAAGTCTGCTGCTCCCAGAGTGCATGATTCCCGATCGGCGATTCCTTTGAGCGAATATGCTGTGCCTGGGGTCAGTCCTTCTGGGGCCTTAGGGGTAGGATCAACAGGAGTATGTTCCGACTTTGAGGAAGTCCGTCGGCTTCCCTTTGTGGTGAGTTTTATGTACAGTTTCCCTATATCCCGTGTCCTCCTCCCTCTATTGAATCTTCCTCGTGCAGGCCTGTGATGGGATTAAGTCTGAGCTGTTCCGTCAAGGGGCCAAGCTTTAGAAAATTCTGGGTGAGGGTGAATCTCTTAGGCTCCTTAGCGAGGAGAAGGAAGTTGAGCTGCAGCATTGGCGATATGAGGCGTACTAGAGCTCAAACTATAAGAGCTATTTGATGGAGTAGGTAACTTCCTGTAGTGCGTGCTTCGCTCCTTTCTAACCTTAAGGCTAATTCCCTTTTGCCTTATCAGTTGTAGAAAAAGTCGGAGGCCTTGGGGTACCTCAAGGGCGACATCAATCGCGTCAGAGTTGCTTGTGAGGAGCTAAGGGCTCAGGTGCAGGCTCAAACTTTAGAGGAGATGAGCATCTTGGCTAAGGTCCCTGCTTTCGAGGCCCAACTTAGCTTGACTCATGACAACACCAAAGTTTAAGCGGATATGATTGGGAAATTTGAATCTGATCTCTCGAAGGTCAGAGCCGAGATAATTGATGCCCGGGCTGAAGCGGCATTAAGCCGAACCAAGGCTGATCGTGAGATGACGATTCGTATGAAAGATATGCTGATGCCCAAGCTGAACTGAAGTGAGCCCTCTACCGGAAGAAGAGAATCGAGGAATGTTGATACCCAATTTTTTTTTGTATATATATATATATATAAATATAAAATACTTTCAAAATAGCATATGTATGCATATATAAGTGTGTCAAAATGTTTTAGTAGTTTTCCTAATTTTTTAAAGATTTTTAAATCAATTTATTGCCTATTTTAGTAGTACAAAAACCAATATTTATTCCTCAAATTATCATTTTGGTGATTAACTTATTTTATTCTTATATTTACACCAAAATATAGTTAAGGTAATTTTTACACATTTTTACAAATTTATTTAATATTTTTAAAGCTAAATTGCATATAATTGCAATTTTAGCCTATTGTAAGATTTAATTGCGTTTATAATTACAAAATTGATTCTAGTATTTTTAATTTAATATTTGTGTATTATTAATTAAATTAGTATCTTCAATTTGTTTCTAGAAATCATTTTGCTATTTTTTATAAAAATAAAAAGGGAAAAGTGGCTATTTAATACTAGCCCTGCCTATTTAAGTTTTAGCCCAAATCGGCCCCCCAATTAACCCCAATTTCAATTTCAAATGGACCGTCCCAATTCCCAAACTACCCACCCCAGATCCATATAAGTTCAACCTGCCCGACTCCCATTAAATCCGGGCCGCTGATCAAAATGATCAACGACCACAGTCCCTCCTTTCCTTTTTTAATCCACCAACACCTCTTAACCCTAAATCATTTCACCTATTCAGCCGCCTCTGAAACCCTCCCCTCTCTCAAAACACTCTCGAACCTTCTTTAACCCTAGCTGCCTCCCATCACTTCTACCTTGAAACCTACCGGGATCCATGGCTTCTCAGGTTATGGAAGTCTTATACCCACCTCCTCTTGCTCCCACGCGGCTGATACCTGAAGATTCGAGGTTCCAGGGTCATCTCCGGCCTTGCTCCGGCGTACCAAGGTTATCTGAGCCTGTTTCTGACCTCTTTGACTCAGATCGGTGGCCTTTCAAAGCCTTTCTCATTTCTAGGGTTCTTCTGAAGCCCTAACCCTTCGAGGTTTTTCTCCGATTTCTTTAGATCCGTTGTGTATCGGTGCTTTCTTTGAGTTTTCAAACGATTTCCCTAACTTTTCTTTCGAAAATTACCTTTTTTTTTAAAAATCTTTCTTTCCGATTTAGGGTTTTCTGTAAAAATGTTTAAGCGTTTCTCTGACTTTCTTTTCCTTTTCTTTTGTGTATTTGCCTCTACTATGCTACTATGTTTTTTATCCACCATGTTCTCGTATGTTCTCCTACTGTGCTCTATTCTTGTATGTTTTTCTACTGAGTGTTTATACTCCGTTCTTGTATGTTCTTTTTACTGTGTTTTATATACTCCATGCTTGTATGTTCTTCTACCATATTTTCCGTACTGTGTTCTCATATGCTTTTCTATTATGTTCTTGTATTTTTCTTCTACTATGTTCCAGCATGTTTCTCCTACTGTACTTTCCTGCTAAGTTCTTAAGCTTCCTTACTTTCCTTCTACTAATCCCTGTTTAAGTTTCTTCTGAAAAACTTCTTAAGCATGTTCACTGTTCCTATCAGTGTTTCTCCTCTATTTTTTCTTTGAGTGCTTCTACCGTGTTCTGCCTGTTACCTTGATATCATGCTTTCTCATGAGTCTTGCTGTTGATATAAACATGCAAGAGGTTTCAGTTCTTCTCTGAAACCTCTGAGCTTGCTTCGACCACTTATCTTCTCATCTCTGTACTTGATTCAAGGCGGAAACCCTAAAATTTGGGGGTTCTGCCAGGTTTGATCATATATTTGATTGAACTAGGGTTTTATTTTAGAACGCGTAACTCTTCGAGTCTTTGAATTGAGTTTGGACTTCTTTGTTTTCATATGATTCTGACCTTTTTACTAAAATTCTTCTACACTGGTTTTTCCTATTTTTTTTATTGTGACATGAAAGTTTTCTTTCATACTTAACATGCTCACATGCTCTTTATATATGATGAATTTTCCTCTAAATGGTTTTTAAATTTGCAATTAGTGCAAACTTCCTTCTGAATGCAGCTTGATTGATTTCTTTCCATCTTTTACTTATTTCCTCTGTTACTCGACTTAAGTAAAACCCTTCTTCATCTTTTCTGACTTGGTTCATTCATACCAAATCTCAGACCTTGTGATTTACTAGCTGTTAATTGACTCCCTTATGTTATTTGCACAAACCGTGTACTGTCAAAACCCTGTCCTTAAATAACCTTTATGTATTTGCCCTCAATTGCATGTTTTACACAAAGTGTTTATTCAATTCCTTTCCTTAAATGGTTTACTCGTTTTTAATCTGAATCCCTTAATTAAGGGAAGCCTTGTGTAATTGATTGACAATCAGTTTTCAAACTATTTTCTTACCTTATTTCTGCATGTTTTCTATACTATAAAAGGCACGACCCTTTTCACAAACACACACTCCAGACTTCACAATTTCACAATCTCTTCCGAACTCACACTTATAGTATTCTGTCTTCCTGTTTGCACTTTGGCTTTTACAATATTACTGCTTTTTCTACTTATTTCTTTGAAACTGGTATGCCCTGATTTAAGTTTCAGCATCTCCCCAATGTGTTTACTTACAGTCTTTGTATCCATGACTACTTCATTATTTTCTGTAGAGTTCTACATTTAGCTTAGTATGCCTATGTTCTACTGCTTGTTTCTGTTGTGAATCTTTGCTCTCTATGCCATTACCCCTATGTGTTTGTAAATGGTGGCTTAGGGCATGTCAATAAGAGTTGTTGTCCATGAACTGAGCTTTGAACCAATGGGGTCTTAACCTCTAAACAGGCTGGAGGGTGTGCCAGCATATCCTATTGCTGGGTATGCCCATCAGCCTGCTCTTCTTGTGCTCTAGAAATCCCCCATTCCCTATATCCCTATGTGTACTATTTTCCTTCCCTTTTCCCCTTCCAGAATTCTACACTTGCACTCTCTCCTAGTCTCTAAGTTCTGCCCCCCCTTTTGTGAGCCTTGCCTTGGGACCTTGAGTTCCCTCTAAACTTGGACACCTGAGGGCTGGCCCTTCCACACTGCACTTTGGCTTAATCTGGCGATACATTTGGATGTAAGCACTGCTGGGAGTTCTTATGAAACTCTTAGAGAACTCTGACACACCCAAGTGGTAGAAAGGCTTTGAAACATTATCTTTGGAGTTGGTTTACTTCATACTTCAGACAGGAAGTCCGAATCAGACTCTCCTTGGTTGTAATTTTCAACTTCTGATGTATTTTCTTTACTTTATTTTTATTGGACTGTAATAACTTTGTAATAAACTATTGGTAATGGCTAGTGAAAAGAGGGGAATAACTATGTATGTAAAAGGGGTAGATATCCTGCTCATAGGGAATTTCTAATTTCTGCTTATCATATAGATATTCTGCATATAGGAATTCTGCACTTTCATATGTAGATACTATGCCTATAAGGAATTCTGCATCCATATAGATATGCTGCCTATAGGTTTCTAAAATTCTGCATTCATATGGATATCCTGCCTATAGTTAAATTTTTGCATCTCTCATATAGATACCATGCTTATAGTTAACTGAAAATCCGAATCCTGCATATGCATCTGTCACTAGGAAAACCTGTTTACAGGGCTTAAATAACTAACTGCATTTATATAGCATATTCATAGGCTTAAACGAAGTACAATATTTAGATGCCATGTCTATAGGATTTCTGCACTCTTGCTATGTCTGTAAAAAGGCTTAAAATCAACAACGCCTAGAAAGCATGCCTATAGGAATTAATAACCAAGTCTGAAACGTCTCACTCGCCTACAAATCTAAAATCATTGTCTAACGTCTGCCGAATTTATGATCTTTTGTCAAAACTCATCTTTCCTGAATAATTGACAAACTTTTCTAAAATCAGTATACTTCATCTTTTCTGAAATCAGTAGATATCATGCCTATAGGTTTTCGTATAATACTTAGGCAAGCCATAGGACAGTTTATAAACTGAATCAAATTTTATTAACTACAACCAGCAGGCAGGCCTGATTCGGGCTTCTTATCTAAAATATGCAATAAATCAGTCTCCCCCAACTTTTAAGTTTAATCAGACCCTAATCAGTACGTGTAAGACATGCTAAACTATATGCTTTTCTTTGATTTAAGGAGGTCTGTTTGAGCCTTATTTGTTTATGTGCTTCCCCATACTTGCTATATATATGTTTTTGCTTGTCGCCTTAGTATTTTTACCTTTGAAACCACAAATAAGCCCGACTTCTCCTTTTTAGGAATAGTAGTCCCAAGTACCTCCAGGGCTGATAGGATTGGGGCGGGTAATAGCATGCAATAAGTAAACGAGATCGATCTGCGCTTTAATACCTTAACGGGGAGGGAAGTGTAGATATGGTTATGATAACCACGCGATAATGTCACGTGTAACCCCTCATCGAGGAACGATTACCGGGCATTGTGTGGGGTGATCCATATTTTTTATAAACCTAGGACCATCTTCCCTTTACTTGTTTATTTCATTGCTTACTTTCAAATTTCAAACTATTTTTCTCAAAATTTCAGCTTTTCTTTCGTTTCTTTTAACTTCATCTATTTGCAACCATTATGTGAAACCCCCCTCTTATTTGAAAGCCTTACTTGCCTACATGTTATTTGTGCTTAAAGTCACAACCATAGCCTGGTCGGGAACCACAGTAGTGGATCCTGAGGGGTTCCTAACACCTTCCCATCGGGATAATTTTAATCCCTTACCCAATCTCTGGTTTTCCAAATCAAACCCTTCTTAGTGTCCTAATGCACTTTAATCATTAGGTACTCTTTAATTCAAACCCAATTCCCAAAAGGGAACGAGTTGTCCTCCCAAATGTCATAAACCCGATTTCACGAGAAAAATGGGGCGCGACAGCGTGGCGACTCTGCTGGGGAAAACTTTTAGTCTTTTACCATTTCAAGCTATTATTGTGACTTTACATTTCTTATGTGTTTTATTTGTTTAATACCTTTAAGCATTTAATTCCCTCTTCTACTGCAAAATCTAACTTGTCTTTTGTTTCTTTCCCTTGTTTCTTTCACTGTTTTCCTTTATTGTACTCCGTTATTACTGTTTTAAATTATTGTAATTATTACTTTATGAATGTGCAAATACGTGACAACTTGTTTTAATTATTGCATAACCATGTTTTCAACATCATATTCCACTCGTGCCAAACAAATACCATAGCAACGCTTATAATGAGTGGTTGTGCTCTTCCGATTATCACCCTTTAAATCCGGCAAAGGCGTATTTGTGGTAAAACCAATCGATCAACGGTATAGTCGACGGTTCCGTGCCTTTCCCTCTTGAGTTGTCCGCTCAAGGGTACCAATCTAAAACACTATAGAAACCTTACTCTATTTAATTGTGCATGCATCATGGTCAAACCTAGCCGAGTCAGTAATGTTATCCGCATAATGACTCTTTAAGATAGCCTTGTCCAAAGTCCACTGGGTTTCCCTAAAACCCAAACGGACATCAGCATATTCTGTTCATTTATTTGGAGAACTAAGTGCTTCATGCTAATTGTTGATGTTAAATAGTCGAGTCTAGTGGGGGTAGGGTCTTAACCCCTTTGTTTTGTAGAAAATGAAGAACGAGGTACCCAGTATTGGTATGATTAGCACGCCCCCACTCTTGCTAGACTGGTGGAGGAGTCTTCCATCAAAGGAACAAATCAAGGAGTGGAAAGAAAGGGCCGCCAAAGCTAGCGAAAAGTTGGAGTATCTGGAGTACAGTCTGCTGGAACTGGAAGGGAAAGTGAGGAAGAGAGTCACCGACTGCCAGAATGCTGAAGGAAACGGAGGAGAACACATGGCAAAGGCATTTCTACTGGTGAACCTATGCGAGCTGGAGGATTTGATTAATGAGAGCATTTAACCTGAGGAAGGTCCTTCTGGGACCAAATAGATAGGAACTTGTTCTTTTGCTTTGAGAAATGTAATAAGGCCAATGGCTACTAGTGATATTTTTATTTCCTGCTATTTAAGGTCGATTTGGGATTCGTCTACTTTTTATTAATTAAATGATGCATGTAGCATTCTAAGTTCTCTAGATCAACTTGTCGCTAGTCCTACCTCGGGCACATTGAGGCTCCAAAACTAGGATGCGATTTATATTCTTACACTATGTGTTTAAATATCACAACACTTTCTTATAATCCCCACTGACCTGTTACCTTTTTTTACTTTTTGATTATTTACTCCCCTCCCCAGAGGTTAGTACGCGCATTCTCGCATCATCATCATATTCCACAAGATCAAAGGGAACTCCACCCACTCCTCCTCCTAGTCCTATCAGAAGCAGGAACAAAGGAAAGATGGAAGATTTGAACAACACTAGAAAGGAAAACTTAACTGAACGGGTAGAGGTCACTCATAGTGCTCAAGTCTCCAAAGAAAGTGCATCCCAACTTGAGTAGAAACTGGTGAAATTTCAGGAGGAACTTGATCAGGTTCAGAATCTGGCAAACTTGTCATTTTGCCTCACCACTCCAGATATCAATTTTCCAAACGCTCAGAACCCCACGCCTCCACAAAATATCACAAAACCATCCCGCTCCTCACCACCACTGCAATACATGCCACACATACAACAATACTCCACTACTCATCCAGAACCTATGAATTCCACAAATGACCATTTCCACTATAACACCCCCATCTATGTGGAAACCATGCCACACTCCACCAAACTTGTCTCAAGCACACCCGAGTCTGATGATAAAGACTCCTTCATCAGGAACCTGGCTGCGGAACTCAAGATATTGACTAGTCGAATTCAGGGTGTCGAAGGAAGTAAGGGGATTGAAGGGTTGAAATACAAAGATCTTTGCATACAACCGGATGTCGAACTGCCCGAGGGGTATAAACCTCCTAAGTTCGAAATGTTTGATGGTACAGGGGATCCGAGAGTCCACTTGAGAACATACTACGACAAGCTGGTCGGTGTAGGGAAAGACGAAAGGATTTGCATGAAGTCTGAAGGGAGATGCTCTGTCATGGTACATTAGCCAAGACCCGAAGAAATGGTCAAACTAGGTAAGTATGGCGTCCGACTTTATAGACAGGTTCAGGTTCAACACAGAAAATGCACCAGATGCGCTCTACATTCAAAACTTAAAGAAGAAGCCCACGGAAACATTTCGCGAGAATGCCACTCGCTGGAGATTAGAAGCTGCTAAGGTCAGACCTGCTTTAGAAAAAGAACAAATGAACAAGTTTTTGTCTGAGCTCAAGACCCACAGTACTATGAAAGGCTGATGTTGATTGAGAGCCGGAAATTTTCCGACATCATCAAGCTAAGGGAAAGGATCGAGGAAGGCATCAAAAGTGGTATGGTTACAAACTTTGAAGCTTTGCAAGCTACTAATAAGGCTTTACAGTCTGGTGGTACATCCAAGAAAAGGGACGTAGGCGCCGTAATGGTTGCACAAAGAGCCAAATCCCCTATCAAATACCAAGCCTATCTGATACCTCCACTCACATATCAGCCTGCCCCGAATTACCAAACACTCTCACCCTTTTACCAAACTCCACCACCTAATTACCAATCACCCCCACCTCCCACATATCAACCTACTTCACCCAGATATTCCCAACCTGCACATGCCTACCAAGCCTACAATGCTCAACCATCCCACTATCAATCACCTCCCACATGTCAAAACTTTCCTAGACCTCAACCAAATTTCGAGCATAGACCTCCTAAATAGTATACTGCCATTGCTTAACCAATTGACTAGCTGTACAAAAGGCTCAAAGTTGTTGATTATGTCACCCCTATCCCTGCTATAACCCTTGAAAACCCTTATCAGTGGGTCAATCCAAATAAATCCTGTGCATATCATTCCAGCATGAAGGGACATACCATTGATGAATGCTGCTCTCTGAAAGATAAGATCCAGACTCTAATCGATAATAAGATCATTATAGCAAAGGAGCCTACTCCGAATGTCCACAACAACCCTCTGCCGGACCATAAGGGTTGAGGTATTCACATGATTGAAATAGAGGATGATTGGAATCCCAAAGGATCGATCACTTTAATCATAGAAGGTGACTAACCAAAGAAGCCAATAGTCACCCTTAATTCGATTGTAGTCCAGACTCAGCCTTCTGGGGATGCCGAGGTAAACATGTCTGTACCACTTGAGTTTGAAGCACCACCCCCACAAAGACGCCAACACCAATTGAGGTCGAGTTTGGGTCTCTAGCAAACACACCCGTACCATTTGAAGTTATAGTTTTACCCTCCAAAATACATGCTCCGTTCGGAGTAAAGGGGCCCATCCCAATAACAATGTCGATCGTACCACCGTTCCATACAAATGCCATACCTTGGGATTACACAACCGAGGCAAAAAGGAAAAGGAAAGCTAAATTCGGGGAAACAATTACGGCACAGGGTATGACAAGAACCGGCAGGGTTTATACTCTGGAGCATTTAGCTGAGTGAAGTAAGCAGGCCTCTGGTCGGCCGACCATCACTGAAACCGGACCCGATGATCTCTGGAGAAAGATACAAGCCAAGGAATACTCAATCATTGATCAGCTGAACAAAACACTGGCATAGATTTCTATCCTAGTTTTGCTGCAAAGTTCCGACGTACATAAGAATGACTTGTTGAAAGTGCTAAGTGAGGCATATGTACCAAGCAACATCACTGGAGGAGAAATGTCAAACATGGTAGGGAAGGTATGGGAAAGTCATAAGATCACTTTTCATGAAGATGAGCTGCCACCAGAAGGGTTGAGTCACAACAAAGCATTGCACATCACTGTATAATGCGAAGATTATTTTATCACTAGGGTCCTAAGTGATGGAGGGTCCAGCCTCAATATTTGTCCGTTGGTAACACTCAGAACATTGGGAAAGGGTCTGTATGAGATCAAGGACAGGGCCATCAATGAAAAAGCTTTCAACGGTTCCCAAAGATCCACCATTGGGGAAATCAGCCTATGTTTGCAAATGGGGCCTACTTGGTTCGACGTTGATTTTCAAGTTATAGATGTGCCGGCATCTTACAACTTGTTATTGGGATGCCGTGGATTCATGCCCTAGGGCCGTAGCGTCAACACTGTATCAGGCGGTGAAATTTGAGTGGAACCACCAAGAGGTGATCATTCACGGCGATGGGAGCAATCCCATATACAGGCACCAAACCATCCCAGCGATTGGAGGAAGGAGTAAGGTAGGCGGGGAAACCTATCACCACATCGAGCGAGTCAACGCTGTTGACAAAGAAAAATGGCGGGACAACAAAATTGAAAGCATACTGAACTGGAGCGGATATGAGCCTGGCAACGGACTTGGCAAGAACCTCCAAGGAATTGCCAAGCCGATCAAACTAAATAAACAAGGCACCATTTTCGGTCCGGGATACGAGTATACTTGGGAGGAATTCAACAACTAGTCGCCACCATGGCATGGCCCATACTACCCGCTGGAGCAGCCAATACCACATTTGGAGCAGACTTTTTAGCCGGCCGATGTTATCTATGGGTCAGAAGAAGAGGAAGCACTGGCAGTAGTGAGGAATTTGTTCCTAGAAGAAGATGACATGGATTGTTGTGTCATTTTCGAGGAGCAGAAGGAGGAAGGCTCTTCCATACAGGCCGTAAGCCGAGGAGCATGCCTCAACAATTGGACCATCAGAACCACCAGACCTCGGAAAGTCTCGGGGTAGCAAGGCTGAAGAAAGCATCATGCACTATCTTTTATTTTTACTAGTCAATTTTCCTTTCCATTTTTGAATTTTTGCAATAAGATCTTCCAATGTTCAAAACAGTTATGAAATTTATCAAAGCATTTCAGTTTCCTTACAAATCTTACTCTTATTATTTTCTCTCATTACTTTACTACAGCATTACTATTATCTATCTTGATGAACCAATGACTGTGACATGCAATGAGACAACGCATCAAACGGGCACAGGTTTATCCTAGTAGCGATTGATTATTTCACTAAATAGGTTGGAGCAGCATCTTACAAGGCAGTGACTAAGAAAGTCGTGGCGGATTTCGTCCGCGACTGTATCGTGTGTCAGTTCGAAATTCCAGGGTCAATCATTATTGATAATGGCTCCAACCTCAACAGTGATTTGATGGAATCCATATGTGAAACCTTCAATATCAAACAAGAGAATTCTACAACCTACAGACCTTAGATGAATGGAGCCGTAGAGGCCGCCAACAAGAATATAAAGAAGATACTAAGGAAAATGATAGAGAAGCATAAGCAGTGGCATGAGAAGCTATCGTTCGCTTTATTGGGATACCGCACCACAATCTGCACATCGACAGGAGCAACCCCCTATATGTTGGTCTTCAGTACAGAGGCAGTTATTCCCGCTGAGGTAGAAATTCCTTCCTTAAGGATCATACAGGAAGCAGAGCTCGATGACACTGAATGGGTGAAGATTTGTTACGAGCAACTAGCTCTTATAGATGGAAAGAGAATGAGTGCAGTTTGCCACGGTCAGCTCTATCAGAACAGAATGTCCAGAGCCTTCAACAAAAGAGTCAAGTCGAGACAATTCACACTGGGGCAGCTGGTGTTAAAGAAAATTCTTCCGCATCAAGATGAAGCCAAAGGGAAATTCTCTCCCAACTGGCAGGGTCCGTACATGGTTCACCGGGTTCTGACAGGAGGAGACCTAATACTTGCAGAAATGGACGAAGAAGTTTGGCCAAAGCCGATCAATTCAGATGCAGTCAAGCAATACTATGTGTAATCTTTAGGCTTTCCTTATATGATGTAATTTGAACTACGCCTGATCTGATTCCCATTTAAGAGGGGATACGTAGGCAGCCCTATGGGTTCGGTCACAATTCAATAAAATTTCCATTTCCCCCGCTATTAGAAACTGGGGTAGAATTTTGAGGAGGACCCTCAAAATTCCAAAGTTGATTCCAATCAGTTATCATTAATAGCTGTTAGAAGCAACAGCCCAGTAAACTGGGGCAAAATTTTGAGGAAGACCCTCAAAATTGGGGAACAAGATAAGTTGCAATGTCTTGAACCACGTCGCAGTTGTCGGTTCATCTAAAGAAAACTATTTTTAATTATGTATTTATATTACATTTTCTTTACTAAAATCATGCATGTTTATTTCTGAAATTGCTATGTTTAGCAACACTACCCCAATGATACGTACAGTATCACCAGATCAAAGCCGAACAGGTCAAGCAGAGCCAGCGGGGATACAAACTAACCTTTCTCCCTTTACATCTCACGATTTTTCTTTGGATGCAAGCACTTGAGTTGCAATATCATCAAAAACCCTCACTCACAAAGTTTAGGAATACAACTTTCCGAACCGTTATGCTTGCTCGCAAATGCTATCCGCACATATTAGTGTCCCTAGCGGGCACAATATCCCCAGCAATCACGATACCACAATCCCCTATCAGCTAAGAAAACTTTATTGCCATCTGCATTTCCTACATTGCATAAGGCTACCATTCTGCCTTCCGAGGTTAAGCTCTACCTCCATCTGCATTTCCTGCATTGCATAAGGCTACCATTTTGCCTTCCGAGACTAAGCTCTGTCTCCATCTACATTCTCTGTATTGCATAAGGCGACCATTCTGCCTTCCGAGGTTAAGATCTACCTCAATCTGCATTATCTGCATTGCATAAGGCTACCATTCTGCCTTCCGAGACTAAGCTTTGTCTCCATCTGCATTCTCTGCATCGCATAAGGCTACCATTCTGCCTTCTGAGGTCAAGCTCTACCTCCATCTGCATTCTTTGCATTGCATAACACTACTGTTCTGCCTTCTGAGGTTAAGCTCTACCTCCATCTGCATTTCCTATATTGCATAAGGCTACCATTCTACCTTCCAAGACTAAGCTCTGTCTCCATCTACATTCTCTGCATTGCATAAGGCTACCATTCTGCCTTCCGAGGTTAGGCTCTACCTCCATCTGCATTCTTTGCATCGCATAAGGCTACCATTCTGCCTTTTGAGGTTAAGCTCTACCTCCATCTGTATTCTCTGCTTTGCACAAGGCTACTATTCTGCCTTCCGAGGTTAAGCTCTACCTCCATCTGCATTCTCTACATTGCATAAGGCAACCATTTTGCCTTCCGAGGTTAAGCTCTACCTCCATCTGCCTTCTTTGCATTGCATAATGCTACCATTCTACCTTCCGAGGTTAAGTTCTTCCTCCATCTGCATTTTCTGCATTGCATAAGTGTACAATTCTGCCTTCTAAGTTTAAGCTCTACCTCCATCTTGCATGGCTGAAAGATCGGCACTTTATTTACATCTTGTATCGGCTGAAAGATTGCCACTTTATTTACATCTTGCATCGGCTGAAAGATCGCCACTTTATTCACATCTTGCATCGGCTGAAAGATCGCCACTTTATTTACATCTTGCATCGGCTGAAAGATCTCCACTTCATTTATATCTTGCATCGGCTATAAGATCGCCACTTTATTTACATCTTGCATCAGTTGAAAGATCGCCACTTTATTTACACCTTGCATCGGCTGAAAGATCGCCACCTTATTTACATTGCACTGGCTAAAAGATCGCCACCTACTGCATCTCATAGGCTGATAGATCGCCAAATCATCCAAAGGCGTCATTGTTCGGAGGCACCATTTTCATAACCTGAGAACGCCATGCCATGGCCTGAGGACCCCTTTTATCTTTTACATATCATTATTCAAAGGCGTCATAGTTCAGAGGCATCATTTTCATGGCCCAAGAGCATCATTTCATGGCCTGCAAATTCTTATTATACGGTTCATGGCCCAGGACGTCATGGTATGAGGACGTCATCCTAACCGTCCAAAGACAACATTTCATGGTACGACAGTAACTGCATCATGTTTAAATTTCCACACAACATATTGTTCATTTGCAGGTAAACCGGCGAGAAATGGCCGTCTCAGCAGGAGCAATACCGCTCCAGTTCCCACAGCCCTATTAGACTTTAACCATCCATCCTAACCCAAATATTGCGCCTGTCTTGGAAAATCTACATCGGCATATTCCACCGACGAATCCAGAACTACATATGGCCTGATTCCTGTAAGACTAGGGATATGTAGGCAGCTCAAGAGCCAAAGCTCGGTCAAATTCTTCAAACCATTCCATTCGGTCAAAATTGGCCATTATATCTTTACCAGATAACTCTTTCTTCCTTCCCGAGTAAAGAGGGGGAGCTGTTGATACCCAATTTTTCCTTGTATATTTTTTTTATATATATAAATGCAAAATACTTTCAAAATAACATATGTATGCATATATAAGTGTGTCCAAATGTTTTATTATTTTTCCTAATTTTTTAAAGATTTTTAAATCAATTTATTACCCTATTTTAGTAGTACAAAAATCAATAATTATTCCTCAAATTATCATTTTGGTGATTAACTTATTTTATTCTTATATTTACACCAAAATATAGTTAAGGTCATTTTTACATATTTTTACAAATTTATTTAGTATTTTTAAAGCTAAATTGCATATAATTGCAATTTCAGCCTATTGTAAGATTTAATTGCGTTTATAATTACAAAATTGATTCCAGTATTTTTAGTTTAATATTTGTGTATTATTAATTAATTTAGTACCTTCAATTTATTTCCATAAATCATTTTGCTATTTTTTATAAAAATAAAGAGGGAAAAAGTGGCTATTTAATACTAGCCCTACCTATTTAAATTTTATCCCAAATTGACCCCCCAATTAACCCTAATTTCAATTTCAAATGGACCGGCCCAATTCCTAAACTACCCACCCCTGATCCAATTAAGTTCAACCCGCCCGACCCCCATTAAATCCGGGCCATTGATCAAAATGATCAACGACCACAATCCCTCCTTTCCTTTTTTTAATCCACCAACACTCCTTAACCTTAAATCATTTCACCTAACCAGCCGCCTCTGAAACCCTCCCCTCTCTCAAAACACTCTCGAACCTTATTTAACCCTAGTCGCCTCCCATCATTTCTACCTTTAAACCCACAGGGATCTATGGCTTCTCAGGCTTTGGAAGTCTTATACCCGCCTCCTCTTGCTCCCACGCGCCTGATACCTAAAGATTCGTTGCCTAAACATGAATGGTTGGACATAGACCTCTGTCGATTCGAGGTTCCAGGGTCATCTCCGGCCTTGCTCCGGCGTACCAAGGTTATCTGAGCCTATTTCTGACCTCTTCGACTCAGATCGGTGGCCTTTCAAAGCCTTTGTCATTTCTAGGGTTCTTCTGAAGCCCTAACCCTTCGAGGTTTTTCTCCAATTTCTTTAGATTCATTGTGTATCGCTGCTCTCTTTGAGTTTTCAAACAATTTCCCTAACTTTTCTTTTGAAAATTACTTTTTTTTTTAAAAATCTTTCTTTCCGATCCAGTGTTTTCTGAAAAAATGTTTAAGTGTTTCTCTGACTTTCTTTCTCTTTTCTTTTGTGTATTTGCCTCTACTGTGCTCCTACGTTTTTTATCTACCACGTTCTTGTATGTTCTCTTACTGTGTTCTGTTCTTGTATGTTCTTCTACTGAGTTTTTATACTTCGTTCTTGTATGTTCTTTTTATTGTGTTTTATATACTCCATGCTTGTATGTTCTTCTACCATGTTTTCTGTACTGTGTTCTTATATGCTTTTCTATTATGTTCTTGTATTTTTCTTCTTCTATGTTCCAGCATGTATCTCATACTGTACTTTCCTGCTAAGTTCTTAAGCTTCCTTACTTTCCATCTACTAAGCCCTATTTAAGTTTCTTCTGAAAAACTTCTTAAGCATGTTCACTGTTCCTATCAGTGTTTCTCCTCTATTTTTTCTTTGAGTGCTTCTACCGTGTTCTACCTGTTACCTTGATATCATGCTTTCTCATGAGTCTTGCTGTTGATAGAAACATGCAAGAGGTTTCAGTTCTTCTCTGAAACCTCTGAGCTTACTTCGACCACTTGTCTTCTCATCTCTGTACTTGATTCAAGGCGGAAACCCTAAAATTTGGGGGTTCTGCCAGGTTTGATCATATATTTGATTGAACTAGGGTTTTATTTTAGAACCCGTAACTCTTCGAGTCTTTGAATTGAGTTTGGACTTCTTTGTTTTCATATGATTCTGACCTTTTTACTAAAATTCTTCTACACTGGTTTTTCCTATTTTTTTTTTACAGTGACATGAAAGTTTTCTTTCATACTTAACATGCTCACATGCACTTTATATATTATGAATTTTCCTCTAAATGGTTTTTAAATTTGCAATTTGTGCAAACTTCCTTCTGAATGCAGCTTGATTGATTTCTTTCCATCTTTTACTTATTTCCTCTGTTACTCGACTTAAGTAAAACCCTTCTTCATCTTTTCTAACTTGGTTCATTCATACCAAATCTCAGACCTTGTGATTTACTAACTGTTAATTGACTCCCTTACCTTATTTGCACAAATCGTGGATTGTCAAAACCCTGTCCTTAAATAGCCTTTATGTATTTGCCCTCAATTGCATGCTTTACACAAAGTGTTTATTCAATTCCTTTCCTCAAATGGTTTACTCGTTTTAATCTGAATCCCTTAATTAAGGGAAGCCTTGTGTAATTGATTGACAATCAGTTTTCAAACTATTTTCTTACCTTATTTATGCCTACTTTCTACACTATAAAAGGCACGACCCTTTTCACAAACACACCCTTCAGACTTCACAATTTCACAATCTCTTCTGAACTCACACTTATAGTATTCTGTCTTCCTGTTTGCACTTTGGCTTTTACAAGATTACTGCTTTTTCTACTTATTTCTTCGAAACTAGTATGTCCTGATTTAAGTTTCAGCATCTCCCTAATGTGTTTACTTACAGTCTTTGTATCCATGTCTACTTCATTATTTTCTGTAGAGTTCGACATTTAGCTTAGTATGCCTATGTTATATTGCCTGTTTCTGTTGTGAATCTTTGCTCCCTATCCCATTACCCCAATGTGTTTGTAAATGGTGTCTTAGGGCATGGAAATAGGAGTTTTTGTCCATGAACTGAGCTTTGAACCAATGGTGTCTTAACCTCTAAACAGGCTGGAGGGTGTGCCAGCATATCCCATTGCTAGGTATGCCCATCAGCCTTCTCTTCTTATGTTCTCGCAATCCCTTATTCCCTATATCCCTATGTGTACTGTTTCCCTTCCCTTTTCCCCTTTCAGAATTTTGTACTTGCACTCTCTCCTAGTCTTTAAGTTCTGCCCTCCCCTCTTATGTGAGCCTTGCCTTGGGACCTTGAGTTCCCTCTGAACATGGACACCTAAGGGCTGGCCCTTCCACACTGCACTTTGGCTTAATATGGCGATACATTTGGATGTAAGCACTGCCGGGAGTTCTTATGAAACTCTTAGAGAACTCTGACTCACCCAAGTGGTAGAAAGGATTTGAAACATGATCTTTGGAGTTGGTTTACTTCATACTTCAGACAGGAAGTCTGAATCAGACTCTCCTTGGTTGTAATTTTCAACTTTTGATGTATTTTCTTTACTTTATTTTTTTGGACTGTAATGACTTTGTAATAAACTATTGGGAATGGCAAGTGAAAAAGGGGGAAATAGCTATGTATGTAAAGGGGTAGATATCCTGCTCATAGGGAATTTCTGATTTCTGCATATCATATAGATATTCTGCCTATAGGAATTCTGCACTTTCATATGTAGATACTATGCCTATAAGGAATTCTGCACCCATATAGATATGCTGCCTATAGGTTTCTGAAATTCTACATTAATATGGATATCTTGCCTATAGTCAAATTTCTGCATCTCTCATATAGATACCATGCTCATAGTTAACTAAAAATTTGAATCCTGCATATGCATCTATCACTAGGCAAACCTGTTTATAGGGCTTAAATAACTACCGACATTTAGATATAATGTTCATAGGCTTAAACGAAGTACAACATTTAGATGCCATGCCTATATGATTTCGGCACTCTTGCTATGTTTGTAAAAAGGTTTAAAATCAACAACGCCTAGAAAGCATGCATATAGGAATTAATAACCAAGTCTAAAATATCTCACTCGTATACAAATATAAAATCATTGTCTAACATCTGCGGAATTTATTATCTTTTGTCAAAACTCGTCTTTACTAAATAACTGACAACCTTTTCTAAAATTAGTATACTTCATCTTTTCTGAAATCAGTAGATATCATGCCTATAGGTTTTCGTCTAATACTTAGGCAAACAATAGGATAGTTTATAAACTGAATCAAATTTTATTAACTACAACCAGCACGCAGGCCTGATTCGGGCTTCTTATCTGAAATATGCAATAAATCAGTCTGCCCCAACTTTTAAGTTTAATCAGATCCTAATCAGTACGTGTAAGACATGCTAAACTATATGCTTTTCTTTGATTTAAGGAGGTCTATTTGAGCCGTATTAGTTTATGTGCTTCCCCATACTTGCTATATATATGTTTTGTTTGTCGCCTTAGTATTTTTACCTTTGAAACCACAAATAAGCCCGGCTTCTCCTCCCTTTTAGGAATAGTAGTCCTAAGTACCTCCGAGGATGATTGGATTGGGGCGGGTAATAACATGCAATAAGTAAACGAGACCGATTTGCGCTTTAATACCTTAACGGGGTGGGAAGGGTAGATATAAATATGATGATCACGCGATAATGTCACGTGTAACCCCTCATTGAGGAGCGATTACCGGGCATTGTGTGGAGTGATCCGTATTATTTATAAACCTAGGACCCTCGTCCCTTTACTTGTTTATTTCATTGTTTACTTTCAAATTTCAAACTATTTTTCTCAAATTTCAGCTTTTTTTTTTTTTTAACTTCATCTATTTGCAACCATTATGTGAAAACCCCTCTTATTTGAAAGCCTTAATTGCTTACATGTTATTTGTACTTAAAGTCACAACCATAGCCTGGCCGGGAACCACACTAGTGGATCCTGAGGGGTGCCTAACACCTTCCTATTGGGATAATTTTAATCCCTTACCCAATCTCTGGTTTTCTAAATCAAACCCTTCTTAGTGTCCTAATGCACTTTAATCATTAGGTGGAGACTCTTCAATTCAAACCCAGTTCCCAAAAGGAACGAGTTGCCCTCCCAAATGTCATAAACCCGATTTCACGAGAAAAAGGGGGCACGAAAAGGAATATGTTCATTGTAGATCCCAGAGAAAGGTACTCGAGTAGGTCAGCGCAAGGTGCTTCATTCTCTCGGAGGAATTGGCTCGAGTAAGGGCGGACGAGCATGCCGCTCGGTCACTTCTTGTTGATGTTGCGGAGGGAAAATTTGACGAGCCGTAGCCCTTTAGCGCAGAGTGTAGATTTTGTCGTTTTGTCATTTTGTCTCTGATATACGTAGGACATGCCTATAGATGGAGAATGCGCCCTTTTCGAGCGTGTAATATATAAGAAGAAATTTGTAGTTTCGTTTCTTCTGTACCTTTTTCTTTGTTATTGCTTTCGACCGGGCGGGCTGGTTTTGACGTTTGATGGGATCCTCGTAGGTCCGGAATCGATCGGGGGCTCTTAAGCATGATTTTTGACGTGAGCAAGTGTCAGGGCCTCCGTGCTTGGCACGGCTGTTTAGGCTTGGTCTCCGAGTTGGGCTCCAACTTGAGCCTTCTTGTTCTTTTATTTTTTGTGCCCGTGCGGGTAGGTAGCATTTGTTTTGATCTCTTGTCCTTTGCCATTCGCCGCTCCAACTGTTTGTTGGGTCTAGTCTCTGAGTCGCATTGTGACTAGTGCTTCCATCGACCTTCAAGATCTCTTCTGCCTGCATGGGTGAATGATGATGGCTCTTTGTGCTTTGGGTCGAAGTGACCTCACGGGCATGTGGCCTGGAAATTTAATCGGCTGGCGATAGTGACATTCATGCCGCGTCCTTGGGCATATGGCAACTTTTAGGTCCAGTATCCGAGTCACATTGTGATTCGAGCTGTAATCGACCCATAAATTTTCATGATTCTCCAGCCGGCGATAGTGGCATTTATGCTGTGCCTTTGGGCATATTGCAGCTTTTGGGGCCAGTCTCCGAGTCGCGTTGCGATTTGAGCTGTAATCGACCCTTAAATTTCTTTGAGTTTCTGGCCGGCGATAGTGGTACTTACGCCATTTTGTCATTGAGACCTTTTAGAATATGGCTCGGAGGCTTGCATAGTTAAATATTTTGGATCCGATCTCCGAATCGGGTTGCGATTCGAGCTCATTTTAATCCTCAAGTTGTCAAGATTTTTTAGCTGGCGACAATGGCTCTTACGTTGTTTGGCCGTAGAGACCTTTCAATATGGGCCCCGTAGGCTTGCTTAGCTGGCAACTATGGCTGTTACACTATTTTTGCCCGTGGACTTTTTGTAGGCATTGTTTCCCCTCGTTAAGGTCTTTTTATAGTAATTTTCCCTGACCCGTCGTCGATTCCAGAGGAACCTCGATTTCGGATTAGTGGCCTGCGATTTTTTAGCGACAGCCGGGCATCCCCGAGTCGCGTTATTTTGGATGTATCTACCATTTTGGCCGCAGTCATATGTGTTTGGCCGTAGCCATTTTTGATCCCTAGTGATAGTTTAGGCATCTACATCGAGGGTATGCCCTTTAGGGATTCTTACAAATGCGATGAATAACCTAAACTTTAGGATTTTCATGCCTGTTGAGGTCTTATAGTATGTCATGCCCTTTGAGGTCTTATAGTTTGTCATGCCTATTGAGGTCTTACAGTTTTCCATGCCTATTTATGTCTTACAGTTTGTAGAATAGATCTTGTTACGCCGAGGCTGCCCGCTAGGGGTCTTACAGTTTCGGGTTTTCCAGTTGTATGGCGATTAACAACAGTCTTCGAGTCATCAAGTTTATTTAAGCTTGAAGATAGCTTGTCGTGAGCTCGGAGTTGCCTTCCAGGGCCCTAATGAGCTCGGAGTTCTGACCTTGGGGTCATGCAAGTTGTCGGATTGTTAATACTAAGTCTCCGAGTATATCGGGACTCATTTGATGGAGAAGCATTTGCCGCGAGTATGTCGAAATCTCCTTTCCTGAAATACGAAATGCCGAAAAGGTATTCTTTATTGCTTGGCGTAAATATATGTTGGTAAATACATATTGTCCCGTTGCTGTGAGCTCGGCACGTATGGGTGCGACTCCTCTAATTATCTGATCCGTTGACATGATTTTGTTTTGGAACTTAGCCTGCCATTTATTTGCCCTTCCGAGGGGATGGTGCCCTTAAGAGGAGATCATCACACGTCGTCCGACAATAGAAGAAAGGACTACGATCTTGTCAGATATCTTTCTTGGCAGGACCTTTTAGGTTGGAAACCCAGTCGAGGATAGAGAGCTCGGCGGGTTCTGCAGAGGCCTCAGATCTCCGAGTGGAGTTTAGAATTTCTGAATGCCTTGGCTGACTGCCTGCATGTAGGTTAGTTCTTAATCCGAAATGAAACAAAAGGAATGGATGTACCTTGAAACGAGATAGGCTAGTGGCACCTTGTTAGAAAATCCTGTCGGCAAGGAACCTGTTTTAGGGTAAAAGCCCGATTGTGGAAAAAAGAGTGCGATGCTTGCTCGAGGGCTCTCGTGGGGTTTCATGATCGGATGCCCTAACAGTAATACCGCTTGAGAATTGACACATTCCAGTTGCTCAGGAGTTGCTCGCCTTCCATGATGCCAAGCTTATAGGAGCCTTTGCTCACTATCCCGAGGACATGGTACGACCCTTCCCAATTCTGGCCTAGTTTCTCTTCATTGGGGTTTCGGGTGTTGAGAGTAACCTTCCTTAAGACCAATTCTCTGATTCCGAAATATCGGAGGTTCGTTCTTTTGTTGTAGTATCTTTTGATTTTCTGCTTCTGGGCGGCCATCCGAACCAGCGTGGCCTCCCGTCTTTCATCGAGCAGCTCGAGGGCTGTTGACATGGCTTTGTGATTTGACTCTTCGCTGGCGTGCCGAAATTTGGTGCTTTGTTCCCCGACCTCTACTGGTATTAGTGCTTCAGCACCGTACACTAGAGAGAAAGGTGTCTCCCCTGCACTTGACTTTAGAGTCGTCCGATATGCTACAACACCTCGGGCAGTGTTTCTCGCCATTTTCCCTTGGCACTTTCTAATTTCTTCTTCGGGGTTTGAATTATGGTCTTATTTGTGGATTCGGCCTAGTCGTTTGCACAGGGATGGTATGGCGTTGAAAGGATCCTTTTGATTTTGTTGTCCTCAAGGAACTGTGTTACCTTGCTCCCAATGAATAGCCTTCCGTTGTTGCATGCTATTTCGGATGGTATCCCAAACCGACATATAACGTGTTCCCATATAAAGTTTATGACTTCTTTTTCTCTTTTTTTTTCGAAGGTCGGCGCTTCCACCCATTTCGAAAAGTAGTCAGTCATAAACAGAATGAATCTAGCTTTATATGGTGGCATTGGCAAAGGGCCGGCGATGTCCATTCCCCATTTCATAAATGGCCATGGTGATAAAATGGAATGTAGCTGTTCGCTGGGTTGGTGAATCATGGGCGCGAATCTCTGACACTTGTCGCATCTTCGGAGAAACTCCTTGGAATCCCTTTCGATGCTATCCCATTAGTAGCCTGTTCTGATTACCTTTCAGACTAGGGAGTCTTCCCCGGAGTGGTTTCTGCAGGTGCCCTCATGTATCTCTCGAAGCACATAATCCGTGTTGCCTGGTCCTAGGCATAATGCTAGGGGGCCATCAAACGTTCTCCTGTACAGGGCCCCATTTTCGTCGAGCGAGAACCGGGCCGCTCTGGTTCGCAAGGCCCTTGATTCTTTTAGATCGGTGGGCAGTTTCCTGTCCTTCAGATAAACGATTTATTTGTTTCTCCAATCCCATGTCAGGATAGTGGAGTTGATTTCCGCGTGACCTTCCTTGACCATGGAATTGATTAATTGGACAACAGCCCCAGGGAGCAGGTCTTCCTTCTTAGCAGATGATCCCAGGTTTACCAGGGCATCGGCCTCGCTATTCTGCTCTCAGGGTATATGGACTAAGGTCTATTCCTTGAAGCGGCGCAATGTGACTTGGATCTTATCCAGATACCTCTACATACTATCTTCCGGGGATTCGTAGCTCCCATTTACCTGACTTACCACGAGGAGCAAATCGCATTTTTCCTCAATGACCTCGGGCCCCAAGCCCTCAGCCAACTCCAAACCTGCAATCATAGGCTCATTCTCGGCTTCTTTGTTAGTTAGCTTTGCAGTTTTTATGGACTGTCGGCTTATGTCGCTGATGGGCAGCTTTAGAACTATACCGAGTCCGGATCCTCTAACTTTTGTGGCACCATCCATGAACAGGGTCCATACCCCGGAGGACATGCCTGATTTTAGTAAAAGATCCTTCTCTACCTCAGGGACGAGGGATGGCAAAAAATCGGCCACGAAATCCGGTAGGATTTGGGATTTAATGGCTGTCCGAGGTTGATACTTGATATCATAACCTCCGAGTTCAATGGCCCATTTGGTCAGTCGACCCGAAAACTCGAGTTTGTGCAGTACGATCCGGAGAGGGCTTCGATAGGACGCAAATAGGATGGCACTTAAAGTAAGGCTTCAGCTTGTGCGAGCCGCTTATTAGTGCGAGTGACAATTTTTCTAGATGGGGGTACCGGATTTCAGCATCTCCCAAGGTTCGACTTACATAATACACAGGAAATTGTGTACCTTGATCTTCTCAGACTAATACACCGCTCACCGCTATTTCGTACACGGCTAGGTACAGGTACAATGTTTCATCCTCCTTGGGCGTGTGCAGCAAAGCCGGGTTAGACAGGTACCGTTTCAGTTATTCCAGGGTGTGTTCGCATTCTGGAGTCCATTCGAAGTTGTTCTTTCTTTTGAGTAGGGCGAAAGAGTGGTGGCTTTTGTCTGACAACCTTGATATGAATCTGCCCGGGGCCGCGATCCGCCCAGTCAACCGTTGGACGACTTTCACATTGTTCACCACTGCGATTTCTTCAATGGCCCTTATTTTGTCAGGGTTGAGCTTCATGTTGTAGCTTCTGCGGATGTTGAAGGTTTCCTGCAAATGAGTCACATGGTCCTCTGCGCGCAAGGATTTAACTAGCATGTCATCAATGTACACTTGCACCGATTTACCATATTTCATGATGAATGAGGTCTTTTCCCTATCCTCGTGGTTTATCTAGATTTGATTGTACCCTGAGTAGGCATCGAGAAAGGTGAGGGTCTCGTGTCCGGCTATGGCATTGATTTGACGATCGATATTAGGCAGCGGGAAGGAATCTTTGGGGCATGCTTTGTTCAAATCTTTATAATCTGCGCACATTTTTAGCTTATTCCCCCTTATTGGTACTACCACTACGTTATCTAGCCATTCAGGATACTTTACCTCCCTAATTGATCTGATTTTAAGAAGTTTTGCTACCTCATCTTTAATGAAGGCGTGCTTTACCTCGGATTGCGATCTCCTCTTCTACTTCACGGGTTTGAATTTAGGATTGACGCTCAGTCGGTGGGAGGTTATTTTCGGTGGGATACCTGTTATATCTAGGTGGGACCAGGCAAAACAGTCGATATTATTACTAAGAAATTGAATAAATCCTATCCCGAGTTCGGGGGTCAGCCCCGTTCCCAGGTATACCTTGCGATTCGGGAGGTTCTCAATCAAAAAAGTCTGTTCCAGCTCTTCGACCATCGACTTGGTCGCATCCAATTCTTCGGGGGCGACGAAAGTTTGGGGGGGGGGAAGAAATCTTCCTTGTTGTCTCCTAGAGTCTGCATGCTTCTCTCTTCATTTGAGGCTAAGTGTATGGGGGTTGGCATCTCATGGTTGACCGCGAAAATTTCCCTTGCTGCCCGCTATTTTCCATGTATTTTTGTGATGTCATCCCTTGTGGGGAACCTTATTACCTGGTGCAAGGTCGAGGTCACTACCCTTATATTGTGTATCCAAGGCCTGCCAAGTAAGGCGTTGTACCTCATGTTGTCGTCGATGACCTAAAACTTGGTGCTCTAGGTTGTGCCAGACGTGTTGATCGGGAAGGTGATTTCTCCTTTTGTCTCTTCTCCGACCATGTTGAAACCGTGGAGGACTCGAGGGATGGGGACAACTTGATTGAGCAACCCCAGCTATTCTACTACTTATGACCTGATTATGTTAGCCGAACTACCCGGGTCCACAAGTACGCGCTTTATCCTTACGTTGTTTAAGAGAAAGGAGATCACCAGCGCATCATTATGTGGTTCCCCCATGGCCTTGAGGTCTTCCTCGACGAATATGAGGGTTTCTTAGGATAAGCATTTTTGGGTTGGTCCCTCTTCTATATCAGATGTTTTCGTTCGTTTGGACATGGGTCCTTGGAGATCGTTAGTTCCTCCGATAATCATGTGGACACTATGCTGGGGACCCCTCCATTTCGCTCGGATTGAACCCGGAGGTGCACTGGACTCTGGGTTGGTTGTGTCCACTTCCTTGTCACTTTTGAGGTCTTGGTTTCCCATCTCACCAGGTGAGCCGGGCGTCCTGTCCTGAAAGGAAAGATCTTGGGCAAGAAGAAGTGTGAAAGATAATAATTAAAGGTATAATAAGATAGGGCTCTTTTAACCAATATTAAGCTATAAAATGAAGAACAAGTTAATAGGTAATGAATACGGGGGCAGCCTCGGGCCAATTCCAAGTAAGAAGAATGACCGAAGATAAATGACTTTTAGCCAAGGGGAATAAGCAATTTAGAGAAGAGAGAGAGACAGAGATAGAGATAGAGAGAGAGAGAGAGAGAGAAGATATTATTGCACTTGTCGAGAAATGGAGCGATATCCGTCCCTTACAAGGTGGGGCGAGTCCCCTTTATATAGGAGGGGAGACTCAGCTACAAGTATGTGGGGATTAATTACAAAGTACAGTGATGGGATGGCGTGGCATGATGCTTCATCATAGGTTCTGGATAGGCCGGGCCTGTCAGACGTAGCCATATGCCTAGAGGGCTTCCCCCTCTGTCCTGGCTTCGTTATTCGTTTTCTCCGAGTCGGGCTTCAACGAATCCCGAGGTAGGGAATTTGGTTGCAACCTCCTACCCTCGGGGCCCCGGGGCATGATTTTGAAATGTCTCGACAACGAGAAACCAAGTCTTCTGATTTTGCAGCGTACAACATCGATATTACGTCTCGCAGTATTAAATTACGACAATGTTGCACCCTGTAGTATTGTACGTTGAATTTATCGTAAGGTAATTAAGATCAGTCCATACAATAGATTATTTGGAGATTATAAGGATTATGCTATTTCAAACAAGTGATGAGTAAATTCGTGAAGGTAAGAGGGGAAGCAAGTCAATGAAAATAAATTTTCGTCCAAGTTTGGCATGTTGGGATAAAATACGGTTCGAGCGTTAATACCCGATATTTATGGACTAGTACCATAAAAGGTACCATGTGAAGATAATAGTATGATATATAAAAGGGTATATTAAAAATAAGTAGAATTCTAACTAAATTGAGATAATTCTTAATTATGCAGGTAATTGACTAATTATCGGGTAACGAGACATTACCTAATTAATTAATTAATAAAATGGATAATTATTGGATAAATATTACCCTCCAAATGGCAGCAGGCCACCCTAAATATATGACTCATTAAGTCATAGGGATTATGTGGCAAGATAGAGGATATGTGTTTAAGCCACCAGATAAGGTGGGGCCACATCAATTTTAATAAAAGGCATATCTAACAAAGAGAAATCATATGTAACTTAAGATTTCCATGAGAATTTTCAGCAAGATTCTCATAATTCTCTTCAACAATAGTTCAAATACTTCATGATTAGCAACGTGATTTGGCTACAAAAAGTCATACGAGACTATGTAATGTTATAGTAACGGGATTTTGCGATTCTAAGGGACTACGATGGATATTTCTTAAAGAATATCATATGGATTTTCCCTACTTCAATCCGTCGTTATGTGTTTCTGCAAAAGAGAAACGGTTCAGTTATGTTAAGGCTACCCCTTCTTTCTTTTTAGCATGATCTATAGGAACAAACGAATCGAGAAAATGCACAACTTCTATAAATTACTTTATTCGTAGAAATGCTAGAGATGTGTATATTCTTGTTCTCCCATGTGTCATATTATTCTATCATCTATTCATGGGTCTCAAAAATATGTAAGTTGGTAAAGTTTATTTCATGATATTAATCAGAAGCATAATGGTTTTATGACGTACCAAGAGGTTTTATTAACTTATTTTTAGATGCATTTCATGCATTTACATATGCACATTGACCCATGACCAGACGACATTATATACACATATATATGTATATTATATTTATATGGGATATGGGAAAAGGTTATGGCGTTATATACGCACCACCACGTGATCAACTGGTATACGTTGACGATTTTGCCCACAGTGGCCGAGATGATATGATGGGATGCCCTCAGAGGCCTGGTGTTGTTATGAAATATGTACCTATGCATGACATGAAATTCATATGGATATCCATGACACTATAATTATTTCATGATTTACAGAGTTATCCAGACTTACAGGTTGAGACATTTACTTTATAATTCTTCCATGTATGTTATGTACTTATTTATGTTCCTTACATACTCAGTACATTATTCGTACTAACGTCCCTTTTGCCTAGGGACACTGCGTTTCATGCCTGCAGGTCCCGATAAAGAGGTCGAGAGTCCTCCAAGTAGGTGATCAGCTTAGCGGAAGATATTGGTGCACTCCATTTGCTCTGAATGGAGGGGCTCTGTCTCGACCTTTATGATATTATTTATTCTTAGAGGCTTGTAGACAGATGTCATGTATACGGATTCTTGTATGGCCTTGTCGGCCTATATTTTGAGTATATGAAGGATCATGTCGGCCTTATAGGCCCGTATGTCATATGTATAAGTTTGGACTACATGTTGGATCATTCAATGTCAAGTATTTCTCTATGTATTATTCTACTTATCTCACGATAGCCTCTATGACTCATTTGCCTATGATAGTATGATACGAAAAGATACGTTATGTTGGTACTCGGTCGAGTAAGGTACCGGGTGTCTGTCGCGGCCCATCGGTTTGGGTCGTGACAAAAGTGGTATCACAACAGTTCTGTCCAAAGGAATCTACAAGCCGTGTCTAGTAGAGTCTTGTTTATGGGTGTGTCGTGCACCACACTTATAAGAAGGAGGCTACAGGGCATTTAGGATTGTCACTCTTTCTTCTTACTCTAGATCGTGTGGTAGAGATCACTTATAAGAATACGAATTCCGAACTTCTACTCGTAATAAGACGATGCCTATATTCAGAAAGACGATCAATAAGAGATATAGCATGAACGTTTTGAGTTAGAAGAAATCGATTTTCGCATCTTGCTTATGATGAGTAAATCAGAGGTCTTCAGTAGATCATGCATGTATTAAAAAGTATACGGTTCTTAATAAGGAGCTTTTAGGAAAGAATACTTATCCAGTCTTACGGTAAAATGGAATAATAGAATTGGAAGTTAGACACGAGTTGCATTAAGTAAAAGAAGCAAGGGGAAGTAGGGTACGAAATACCCAGTTAATAAAGATTATCCTTATTTACCATTCAAGAAGAGAGATACAAGCATTTTGAGTTACCTTTAACAGTAATAGAGATATGTATAATTGGCCACACCGATCTAAGTTATGCTGTATGTGAGCTAATAAATATGGTTTTAGAGAAAGACATAATATCATGATCTGGCTGGGGTTAGAGTGAGCCAAAATAGTGAATGAATTGTTTGCGTTAGTTGACATTTCCGAAGGATATTACAAGTGTGCTAATATATCTCCTTATGAGACACCCAGATGGTGCACACTAAAATAATACAACTAGATATGAGTACTACAATGATATGAACTAGAAACCTTGAAGGGATAAATATTGCCTTAGTATGGCTCTCGTCCCTAGTAGAGGGAGAATGTTAGGCAACTCGAAGAGCTAATGGATGGAGCCAGGGGAGATAAGAGCAAAGGAATATCTTGTTCGTGTTTTGAGAATAAAGTGATAAACATAAATATTAGCAGGATATAAGAAGAGAGCTAATGAAACATTAAGAGTAAGATGTGATATATGGATGACATCGGTAGTTCAAAAAGATGACACTATAACAGAGTCTATAGTCAAGTGAAGGAAATGATAAGTGGTGACAGGCCTTGAGACAACAAAAGAATATAGGCCATGAAGTCATATCCTCACTTCTAGAAATAAGTTCGCGACTCCAATGCAACTACCGAAAGGAAAAGTTAGACCCCAGAATAATAGAACATAGTATGGGCTAGTGAACAAGATAAACTAAACATGAATTAGGAATTGAGTTATTGGATAATACTCGGCATCATAAGAGTTTCAGATTTTGTTCCGGCGATAATAGAATGGACAAAAGAAGAAGATTCACGAGAAATTCAGAGAATGATCATTCAGGAAGACACTTCCCTAAAGCAAGCAAGGTGAGCCAAGTTAAGCTTAAGGGACTTTATGTGCCAGTTACACAAAGTGTCACCATTGTGAGTGAGGAATTTTTTTATCCTTGTCATAGAAGGATTATCGAAAGGCGAGTAAGGGTCATTGATGATGAAAAAGGACACCAAAGATGGAGAGGAAAAACATCTATTGGCAGGTCGTCGTAGCTCCAAGTCTTAGTACTCCCCTAAAGGGGGGAATAAAGAGTGATGTTGCATTAAGATGGAATTAAGTTATTCTAGTAACTATGGAATGGTAAAGGAAGAATGCAATAAAAATGATAAAGGAATGAGATTGAACTTATCCGAATCCTAAAGATATGTTATGATTCCATAACTTTATATAAGCACGATGTCAGAAAAAGGAAGTAAGGGTTCCTGCCCGGAAGGTTATTGATAATAAGGAGCCAGTGCGAGAGGTAAGTTAAGACAAAGGAAATAACCCAAGAAAGATTATGAGGAATATTGATATGAGAATGGGCCAACGAGTAGTTAGCAGTTGATTCAGAAAGAGCCTAGTTATGGCTAGACAGGAGGTTACAGACAAATTTGCAGATCATGCAAGATAAGCATAGTAAAACCCAATATAGTGAATTCAGCCTCGTAGTAATGTCATTGTAATACTTGAGATATATTTAGATAGGAGTCGGGGTAGTTAAAGGTATCGTATGAATGTTACAGGAATAAAAAAAGAATAAAAAGTGCCACTGGGAAGACAGTTAATATATCAATTCAGAAGCAACCCTACAAGCGCAAGGACACGGAGGTAAGCAACTACAGATGATTATAGGCAAGGAAGTACATAAAAAGGTCCGTAATAAGCTCACAGCTATATGAGAGTCAAGTGTTCTCCCTAAGTACTACAATGGAAGAATAGCTATGGAAATAAGGAAGAAGGCTTCAACCTAAGCACAACGACCTAAAGAGGAAATGGTCGTGTAACAACAGTCTCACAACAACATTGTAAGCACTCCAAAGGAAAGTGGCACCTATCGTGGCTATGGATGGGAGGTAAAAATCAGAAGTGATATTCAAGATAATATGAGTGGTATGGAATTCCAATACATATGGGCAATAAGATAAGTTAAGTATGCATGCAACAAGGGGTAGAAAGACCAGGAAAAGTAATTGCCTGCGTTAAAAGAAGTTTGAGAAGGAATGAAACGAATTATTCTATCAGTAATCCAGAGTTAGTTACATCATGAACACACTTACGGTTTTGGAATATTATCCATGCATCTTATATACTAATATTCATATAGCTGTAGAAGACTCCGGTATAAGTTAAAAGAAAGAACTGAGCCCAGAGCATAGACAAAGAATTGAATTGTCAAAGGATTGTATCATGCATATTCCTCAGTGCCTATGAAAGGCTAAACAAAATAACTAATACCATGAACCACAGATCGGGAGATAACTTAAGCCGACATAAAGGCCAATCAGAAGAAAGAGGAAACTAAAGACTTACATCAACTAAGTAAATTAGGAGTCTACTTATTGGACCCAGAAAGTTACAAGCATCATGATTGAGAACATTGCAGAATTACTCTTAATATCAGAAGTACAAGAGAAATAGTACAATAGCCATATTCTATAACGGCTCTAAGATAGAGCTAGTTAAAAGAGTACCAGTATAGAGCTACCACCGAATTGTGTATGCCCCAGAAGTGCAAGTATTATGATAGAACTTTAGGTTGTAAATGTTAATTATACCTATGTGGAAGAGAGGTCATGAAAGAGATAGAAGATGCGATGTGAGATTTTAAGGCAAGTAAGGTAAAAGTGAACAACGTACGAGATACTCAGGTGCAAAGGGTTGTGAAAAATCCATACTTGAGATAGAGGACTAGAAACATTGTTGATTCAGTATCCAGAAATGATATCGGTGTTATTGGTGGCATATCTTCCAGCCAATTGTTTTTAGGTATCGAGAGGTTTAGTTAAAAGAGTAAAGAAGAGATTGAGACAATGTGATATCTTGCTTGATGTTCCAGAATAACATAAGGAAATCTATAAGGCAAGCAAGTTGAAGGAAGGTGGCATGTAGTATAAATAGATATGCGAAGGTCGCAAGCTAAAGTATGATAAAACGACAAGGTTTTAGAAAGACAAGAGTAAGGATAAGAAGAAGGCAAGGGTGAAGGTGACAAAAATGGATAAGTCTTCGGGATTAAGCCCGTGAAAACAAAGGAGATGATGGTTCCTCTAAGTTATAGAAAGCTCAATGTAGCCTGAGTGAACTCAAAGGAATGTAAGACTAGTAGCATTTAGAAGAGATGGAATGCTGCCCTGGTAGCAGAATAAGGGTGTAATTGTGATAAATAAAGTATTGTGCCGTCGATTGAGTAATGATTTGAAAAAAAGGAAGGGATTCATGAATTATACGGAATTAAAATACCCATGTAAGGTGAATGACATTGGGATGCTATGAAATACGATTATAGAAGCATGGTATCGCCCCCAAGTGGATCAGTCTAATCATTTTAGATGTTCCCCGATGTGACATCAGTGCTAGTGATTACGTAAGAAGTTTCAAGTTATCAATGGTAGATTCTAGATCAATATTGAGGTGAATCAATAATGGATTGGTAAAAGTTACAAAGTATGAGATAATATTAGGCCATCAGTCATAAGGATAAGCAACGAGAGTAACCTAGAGTTGGTTGCACACCTCAGTAACTATAAATTGAAGTAAACATTATGGTATAGTATGACCTACGTAAATGCAGAAGTCATACAAATGGATAACCCGATCTATTAAATAAGGTATAGCCATATTCGCAAGTTCTATAAAATATTAAGC
Organism: Nicotiana tabacum; assembly: GCF_000715075.1. NCBI lineage: Eukaryota > Viridiplantae > Streptophyta > Magnoliopsida > Solanales > Solanaceae > Nicotiana > Nicotiana tabacum. The sequence goes on from NC_134085.1 coordinate 20,825,265, forward strand.
GAAGAACTTCAGTACACCTATAGATACTCAGAGAGGCATCCTATTAAGCCTTGTATATGTTTACAAAGTAAGGCCTAGAGATTGGCTAAAAGCTGGAGGAAAAAGAAGAGAAGAGTCGCATAGGCACACTTACAAGGTCAGTATCATAGAGGCTGCAAGATAGGAGGTAGAAACAATTACGAGATTGGAAGGAATTTGATCACAAGTCATGCGTGGGAAAGAGGCCTACAGGGGAAAATGTCCTGGCCTTTGCATTTATTCAGAGAACAACTGCCTAAATGGCAAGGAGAGTATATAGGTATTCATAAGAGCTATAAGTTATGAAAATTATAAGAGCTCGGTCAACATTCGAGGACGAATGTTCCAGTTAGTCTCAATATTTTTGGACAGATTGTGGTAGATGCTCATGACTAGTGATACCCCGATGTCGGTCTTAACTTTCCGCTCTTTCGTTATTTAAAATTTCCTTATGGAGTTTTATTATTGATCAACTTGAAGTCTTCTTTATATTGAAATATCGTGTTGTTTTTGGTAAAGAGTCGGCTTGCCTAGTACCACGATAGGCGCCATACCGACATGGTAGTTTGGGTCGTGAAAATAACTTAGCCAAATATTTTAGTAAGTAGTATTTTTGAAATATTATGTCCTATTATTGAAGAGGAGCCTTGGTGTAACTGATAAAGTTGTTGCCTTGTGACCAGGAGATCACGAGTTCGAGCCATGGAAATAGTCTCTTGCATAAATGTAGGGTAAGGTTGCGTACAATAGACCCTTGTGGTTCGGCCCTTCCTTGAATCCAGCGCATATCACAAGCTTAGCGCAACAACTGCCACATTATGGCTTACTATTAATTTTACAAAATTTTTCTAGGTGAATTTAATACAATACGTACAATTAATCATCGCCACATAGTTAATTATAACTCCTAAAAAGATCCTAAATGCATCTTTTGTGTTAAGAAATTTCATCATGAGATTTCAGTATATATTTTATTTGGTGAAGAAATGTATCAAATTAAACCAGTATTTGTAATAGAGTCAGAAGAAGATAAATAACTTAACAAAATTTCTGAGTATTTAATAATATCTTTGGTTTAGTTTTACGCCTTTCAATTTCTAAGCATGACAATTGAATAAATTTTCAAGGAGAGAAATTTACACATTTAAGGATAAAAACAAACAAAATGTGATCTTCTAGAAATCAATATGTGATGACCCAAAAAAGGTCATCTTGAGTTTTAGAACCCAATTCAGTGTTCCGAGGCCTTCAAAGCCTCACTTTATTTCTCCTCGATTTGCGTATGTAGTCCGGGCGTGTTTTCGAAAAGCCCTTATATGAAAATTTGAGAAAATAATAATTTTTGCCTTTAAAAGTTAAATTCAGTTGACTTCGGTGAACCTTTTGAGTAAACAAACCCGGACCCATGTTTGAGAATCTAGGAGGGTCCGTAGTAAAATATAGGACCTGGGCATATTCCCAGAATTAGATTCGGAGGTCCCTAGCCCGAGTAATGAATTTTTGTTAAAATTGTTAAAATGAAAATCTAAGGATTTAAAGAAATTGATTAATGTTTAATCTCATTGTATCAGGCCCATATTTTTGTTCCCCGAACCCGCTATAGGATTAATATAATATTTACGTCATGTATGTAGAATTTGGTGAGAAACGGAACTGATTTGATGTGATTCAGACCTTTGGTTGAGAAAATAGATGTTATGAAACTTTCTTGAAAATTTCATACAATTTGGTGCTAAATTCATAGTTCTAGGTGTTATTTTGATGATTTTATCGCACGAGCAAGTTCGTATGATGTTTTAAGACTTGTGTGCATGTTTATTTTTGAGCCCCGATGGCTCGGGTGAGATTCAGATAGGCTACAAAGTGTGTTGGACTTAAGAAAAATTGCTGGTATGCTTCAGGTCTGCAGACTTCGTATTTGCAAAGTCTGGCTGTTAAATGGGAGCATCACATTTGCGAAGAAGTTTTTCATTTGCAATCAGAAGGGCTGGTAGGTGACTTTCACAATTGCAATGCTCAGGATCGCAATTGCGATAAGAAAAGGTCGCATTTGCGAACAATTGTTCGCATTTGCGATAGCAGGTCCTAGACATTCTTCGCATTTGCGATGGAATGTTCGCAGTTGCGAGGTTTGCATTTGCAAACCCCTGATAGCAAATGCGATATCTGCAACAATTGAAAAACGATTTTGGACGGGATTATTAATTCATTCTCCCATCTTTCAAAGCCTAAACCTCAAGAGGAGATTTTCCAAAGGAAATTTCTTCCCCAAATCATTGGTAAATGATTTTTAACTCATTTCATTCAATATTTTGCATCTTTTTACATGATTTCATAATAGAATCTATGGCTTTTCATGGTGGAATTGGGTGTTTTTGGGTAGAACTTAGGAACTTTGAAATTTGAGGATTTAGACCTCAAATTTAGGTAATTGAGCTTTGAGTTGGTCGTTAGATTGAGGCAAGTGTTGTGTCTAACGTTGACTTGAAGGATTAGGGATCCCCAGCTTAATTGTGTCACGACCCTGATTCGCCCTCCGTGAACCATCATGATGGCACCTAGTCTCTATGACTAGGTAAGCCTAAAATGCAGAAAAAAAAACAAATTTGCGGAAGGAAACAAGTTAAAATAGAGATAGAGTAATAAAACAACGTTTAAAAGTGTCGCTCGGTATACACAACATGAACTCTCAAAAACTAATACATATTCCCAAAACTCAGAAACCCATGAATCACAAGCTAAGGATACTACATAGTGCTCTAACTCCAGAATAATCTAAAACAAAGTAAATACAGAAGCTGTAACTACAAGAGAGAATGGAGAGAAACTCCTCAGTCTGTGGATGAGGCAGATATACCTCGAAGTCTTTGAAGGGTCGCCTGACCTCAAGGATGGTAAGTCTGAGCCTAAGTACCTAGATCTGCACATGAAAAACATGTGCAGAAAGGGCATGAGTACACCACAGCGCTACTCAGTAAGTGCTAAACCTAACTTCGGTCGGGTGGTGACGAGGAAGGTCAGGGCCTTACTGAGATTAAAAAAATATAGACGTGACAGAATAAGATAAGCAGTACAATTGAGAATCTACAGAAAGAATTTAATACAGGATAATAAGGAATACAATAACTGAAGCAGAGATAAAGACAATCACAAGGAAATATCACTCATAACAAGGATGATAACCGGGGATCTCTCAGTATCCTCATTATATATGCCGGGGATCTCTTGGTATCCTTAATGTACACAAGGGATCTCTTGGTATCCTCAATATATGTGCCAGGGATCTCTTGGTATCCCGCACCTCAAATCAAATCATAAATACGTACAGGGGATCTCCCAGGATGCCGTCCCGTAGTCCCAAACTAAAACACACAGCAACAACACAAGAATACTCAATTAATCTCAATTTCGTACCAAGTAAATAGGTAAATCTAACCTAACATGCTTCACATAATGCAATTAAGGCAGTTTAAGCAAGTAAGCAATTAAGTCAATTAAACATCATTGATGTAAGCTCGGAAATGAGATTATATTTGGAAGCAAATAAAGTAAGTTAATCATGTTACCTTGGAGGTTACAAATATTTAAGATCATGAATAACGAGTACCAAGAGGGTTGGAAATCTTAGAAGCTAAACCAATTGAAGAAAATAAGAGACAAGTTTCGAATGTTATAACATGTACTTTGGGGTGAGACTAGGGTTATTAACATGATAAGGAGTTTATTCTATGAGTTATTTTAGTCGTATGATATTCATTTTCTACATTTTGAAGGCAAGCAAGTTGTGGAACAAGAGTTGGCAAAGGTCATCACAAGTTACATTCATAAATTTGCTGAAATTTAGGTCAAATATATATGCGAATTTCTCCAAATATACTTGGAATCATGGGGTGTTCTTCCTACCAAATTGAAGGTCTATGAGTGTAGTTTCTAACGCATTAAACCGTTTGTCAATACAATAACGAAGTAGAGAGATATTCGCATTTTCACGAGACTACACAAGCAGCTCCCAATGGGACCCACTTAGGCGGTGGTTGACCTACTTCAATTTATAAACGATTTGGGCGCCTATTTTTGCTCAATTTTCAACTAAAATTCATCTCCAAACTTCTCCTAACCCTCCTAAACATATACCACAAGGGTTTGAAGTGATTCCAAAGTGATTACACCATATTTCAACATCAAAACTTAGTTCTAGTGAAGAACAACACCTCTTTGAGGTTGTGTTGTCATTGAGGATTGTTGTGGGCTATATTTGGATGAAATTCCAAGTTGTTGCTGCTTTCTAAGGTGAGTATAGCAGCCTACTAATTGTTCTTAATCTTTCTTGTATGTTGGTTAAGTTGTTAGGATGATAAACTACAAGATAATACTTGGATTAGCTTAAGTCACTTCTATGGTGTTGTATTGCTATTAAGGGTTGTTGTAAACTGAATATAACTTGGATTTTGACTTGACGTTACTGTATATGGTATGTATATTGTGATCTTGATTTTGTCTAAGGTTATCTTGATGTTGATTAAGTTAAATGGATGGGCTAGACATGAACTAGTGAATAAAGTTGCTAATTGAGGATAGTTGAAGTTGTGGATTATTTTTGTTGTTATAAATATATGGTTTAACGCTGGAATCATTGATTAATGACTTCATTATCATGTTAATTATACTTTTATGTTGAAGTAAGAAGTCTATAAGGATTGATAAGGGGTATACGGATTCCAATCGGAGCTTGCTGCTCGTCGTAATGTAGTTGTGACTTGTTGTTGTTATATGGTGTACTGATGGATTGCTCTGGTAATTGTTGTTAGTATATGGTATTGGAGGAGGCCCTTGTTACAAGGGAGATGTTGCCCAAATTTACGTAAACGAGCTACTAGCTTAAGTTATAGACTTAGCCTTTGCTTAACACTGATTTTGAATCTCCTTATACTATGATAGATTGAGTTGACTTGTTTGAAGAGTTGCTTGGAAGGGATTAGGGACTCAACAGGTTTAAGGTATGTTAAGGCACTTACTTCTTTATTTTGGCATGATCTAAAGTGACATGAACATAAACGGTGCGCTAATTCATAACGGATCTACTCCTAGAAACTAAGGTTGTCCATGTTGTTCTTTCCTTATAAAGTTATTCTAAACAAGTGTGTATGATCCTTAAATCCCACTAAGGTTCATATTGATGGTAGGGATGTCCATAATGTTAATCAAAGATGCAATGACCTTACATCACTCCGAAAGGGTTAGAACGTGATCCCATGAGTCGAGCATGCATTATATATATGTATCTATTTTACTCTACCGAGCCGCGCTATAGTCAGCGGGGTATGGAACCTATTGTGCAACCACTGATCAGTTGGGTTTACCGAGCTCCACGTGGTCGGGTACTATTCTACCGAGCCTTATGATGGTCGGGTACATTTTTACCGAGTCCTCTTTGAGGCCGGGTACGATATGATGATGATGATGCCCATAGAGGCGAATGTTTTTAAAAAGTTCATGTATATATATGTATTATGCATTTCATGTCAGTAGCCCCCAGAGGCACTCAGATGTTACAGGTTGTATCTCCTCTATCTCTTCTTACATTACTGTTCTTGTTTATGCTTTCATGCCTAACATACTCGGTACTTTATTCGTACTGATGTCCCTTTTGCCTAGGGACGCTGCATTTCATACCCGCAGGTCTCGATTGATAGGTTGACAGTCCTCCAGTAGGCTATCAGCTCAACGAAGGTGTTGGTACACTCCACTTGCTCCGGAGTTGCCTATTTGGTCAGTATGCTTTGGATATGTATTGATTGGTATGGCGGGGCCCTGTCCTGACCTTTATAATTTTATGTACTCTTAGAGGCTTGTAGACAGATATCAAGTGTATGGATACTTGTATGGCCTTTTCGGCCTATGTTTCGAGTTTACTCATGGTCATGTCGGCCTTATAGGCCCGTATGTCACATATATAAGTTTGTATATCATATTGGGTCTTCATATATTGAGTATTTCCTTATGTTTAATTCTTCTAATCTCATGACGGGTTTTTTGGCTCATTTACTCATAATAATATGATAAGAAAGATATGTTACGTTGGTACTCGGTTGAGTAAAGCACTGTGTGCCCGTCGCGGCCCTTCAGTTTGGGTCGTGACAGAGTTCGCGAGAGCTTGACCACATTCGCGAAGAAGGAAAGTCAGGCCTAGGCAGAATGTTTTTAAGTCGTCTTGTCCGCGATTTTGGGTCTATTTTCACCCATGGCTGCTCGTTTTTGGAGATTTTTGAAGGAAATTAAAGAGGGATTCAAGAGGAATCGACTTGAGGTAAAAATATTGGTCTTAAAACTCGATTATATTGTGAAATCCACCTAGACATTCATGGAAACTAAGCATAAATTGAAGAACTAGGGCTTGAGAATTGGACTTTTGATTTGGGATTTGAAAGACCATTTGGGGGTCGGATTTGAGAACTTTTGGTATATATGAACTCGTGGAGAGATAAGGAATCTAATGATGTGAAAAATTCTAAGTTTCGAGAAGTGGGCCCGGGGCTCGGGTTTTGGTAATTTTGGGATTTGTGCCCGGCATTGATTGTTTTCGCTAGGGCTTTGTTCCCTTAGCATATTGTGATGTATTCGTTCTAATTGTGGATAGATTAGACGCGCGTGGAGGCCGATTTGAGGGGCAAAGGTGTCACGAGCTAGAGATTTCGCTGGTTCGAGGTGAGTAATGATTGTAAATGATACTCTGAGGGTTTGAAACCCCGGATTGCACATCGTTGTGCTATATTGAGGTGAGACACGCGCTGATAATGAGCGTGGGGTTGTTTACTATTGGGGATTGTGACTTGGTCCGTCCCGATTGACGATTTTACTACGTATTTGATTGAAACCTGTTTGTTAGCATCATGATTTGGGTTGGTTGCCATATTTGGGCTTCATGCCAACTATTTGAACCCTCTGGGGATTTTTGTCACTATTTCCTCACTGCTTTGACTTATTACTTGAACTCAGTCCTGTTGATATTTACTGTTTTACAAACTCAGCCACTGTTACTCATATTTGAAACTTAAATGATATTTCTAAATGATGTTTTGGGCTGAGAACTATTGTTTTACTAATGCCCGAGGGGCTTGTGATGATTTTCGGACTGAGTGAGGCCGAGGGCCATATGTGAGGATATGCTGAGTGATATGAGGCCGAAGACCAGAGATACTTTTATACGCCATGAGGTAGCTTGAGTGATGTGAGGCCGAGTGCCGAGAGATGATTCCACAAGGTGGCATGATATAGCATTGGGGACGTAAGGGGCCCCTCCGGAGTCTGCACAACCACAGTGAGCGTGGGTACCAATCATGTTCTGAGAGTGAGCCCGAGGGGCTGATATTATTCTGAGAGTGAGCCTGAGGGGCTGGTACTGTTCTGAGAGATTGCCCAAGGGGCAAACCTTTATGTGTTCATCTTTCATATTTACTTGGCATTTTACCTCTTATACTGTGGAATTTTTGCCCGAGGGGCGGATGTTCTGTGCTTATCGGCAATAACTGTTTTGTATTTATTTGCGTAACTGTTGAAAAAGTCATTTACGAAAGAGGTTTTAAACTAAGCTAAGATGTTTCTAAAGATTTCATAGCTTCATTGTTTTTCTCAAAGGTTTTACATTGCTTGTATACAACCTGTTGGGTTTCCCTACATGATTTCTTACTGCTCAGTTGTTATTTACCTTTATTACTCACTGAGTTGGAGTACTCACTTTACTCTCTATACCTTATGTGCATATGCAGGTATTTATACACACGGTAGTGGGTTTTGGCTAATTGGTGGTAGAGTTATCGAAGTTTTGCAAGGTGGTTGCCAGTGTTCGCAGCACCGTTTTCTCTCCCTTTTTGCTCATCATTCCTATTTTTGTATATTTCAGACCTTTTAGTTGTATTTATACTCTAATAGATGCTCGTGACTTGTGACACCCCGGTTAGGGCTGTGTCGAGTTGGGTTTCCGTTTGTTATCTCTATTTTCACTAAACATTGCTATTGAATAATGTTTGAAGTATCTTTATGTTATTCGACTATTTAAAAGGGTGAATTGTGTAAATTGGTTGGCCTTGTCTTCATGAGAGGCGCCATCATGAGCGGGTTCAGGGTTAGGGTCGTGACAAGTTGGTATCAGAGCCTAGGTTACATAGGTCTCACGAGTCATGAGCATGTTTAGTAGAGTCTCGTGGATCGGTACTGAGACGTCTATATTTATCCTCGAGAGGCTGTAGAACCTTTAGGAAAACATCACATTCTTGAATTCTTATCGTGCATCCTTGATTCAGCTTGAAAAGTAACTCTTGAAAATCTTTCGACGCGTTTGCATGTGCGCATGAGCGCTCAGTATTAGATGTGCCTTGATGGATTGTGATCCCTTAATCGAGGGGCGAGATGTGATCTCTGTGAGTTTGACGGGAGGCCAGTCTGGGGGACTTGAGGCCGGATCTTTGCCCATGGCTTGAGCACTGAGGTGCTGATTGTGTGAGAAAGTGTTTTGAACTTATATGTTCGGTATCGTCCCTATTAGTGGGAGTGACGGTTGGATAACTATGTGATAAGTATGTTAGTACTGCGATATGTATCTATATGACATGGAAGTGACGAGGAAGGTCTGCTGGAGGATAGAAGAACCATTAGGTGCTTGATTTTCATCTTGATTCTAGGTGTAGCCCCGAGTTATGGGCGTATGAAGGATCTTTCAATGTTTCCCAGTTGAGAGTGAAGTAGATTTCATGTTGCGGTATGAGCTCAGACTCAAGAAGACTAAGTAACTGCGTACGGTTTGTGACGATGAAAGGTATACAGAAATGTTAATTGAAGGCGAAGCAGGTGGGTTATCTCCTGTGAAGAATTCTGTGGTTATGTGACCCTTATGTGACTGTTAGAAGATCTCATATGCAAGTGGAATGTAAGTGTTGAAATTTGAATTTTAGGTTGCCTGAGAGAGGGGGCTTAACTATTGCGAGAATGAGTGTGAGATTTGCCGAAGATTTAAAGTACTAGATGATATGTGTTTTCACAAGCTTGCAAAGGACCTGAGTTTAATCTCACTATGGTATTGTGGCATCAATAAAGTATAAGTGTTATGAGTTACTGAGTGTATTTTGATCCATAGCTTCGAGCCAAGTGGGGGAGTCTGTTGTGAGTAGTTGATTGCACAGGTAGGTGCTATGTTGGTTCCAGTTTGAGGCATGCGGGCGAATCAGTTATGGCTTGCGGAAATTGAGACCGAGGATGACTCTAGTAAAGGAAAATTTTGGCAAAGGTTATAATATGCTTCATAGGGTAAGAAAATCACAGGATGTCTTAAGTTGTTGTTGGTAAAGAATGCTCGGTGCATAGAGCAGGAAGTTGCTTGGTTGTATTGGGATGAGGATTTAATTCTGCGGTGTCGGAGTTCCAATGAGGCATGTGTGGTTCTATTCGTTGGGTCAGGTAAATTGCAGTTTGAATAAGAGAGAATGACTTGCGAGAATGGTTCTAATGTGTTCAAGATTCTACATGTAACATTAGGGTAAGTTAAAGTTGTATATATGGTTAGAAACTGAGTTTTCATTGGAAGGGGTCGAGACTTATGGTATTTCTATGTTACTTATGGGATTTTATGTATCAGTATCAGGAAAGTAAAGGTAACAGAGTTAGATTCATAGGAAGATCTTCAGAGTAAAGTATTCTGGGATGTGGTGTTTCTAGGAGTACTTGAGAGAGTATTCAGCGGCATATGGGTCTTAGATCGTGTGGTTTTATGCTTGGGTCTCGTGTGGTGATCCTGGGTTGAGGCATTGTGGTGCTACAGCAAGAGGGAATATCCAGTTGAAGAAGAATCAGCAGGAAATTTCGACAGTTGGAATGGCTTGATTGTAGACCGGACCGGTAGGGTAAGGATATGATTAATTCCGGGTGTGTGTTCTAGGTAATGGGTTCTTGCGGGTATTTTGCAGAAATGCTCTTAGGTTTTTATGGCTTGATTAGTTTGGTTGAGTTAGAAGGATTCAGTCCTGGTAGGTCTGATTTGTGCAAAGGGAACCCGGATAGTTCTTGATGGTTTTTACCGAGGTTTGGAGATGTATATCTTCTATGGGCATGTGATGTATAGTGATTTTTATTATAGATGGGACCAATGGAAAGTTTTGACTAGTGGAGTGCGTAGTTGTCTGTGGCTTGGAAGGGAGATGAAGTTATCATGTTATCCTAGGACGATATGGTATATGCGGTATGTTGTGAGGATCGAGATTTGCATGTGTAAAGTTACGGTCAGTTCTTAAAAGAAGTTCATGAAACTCTTAAGCAGCGGGTAGCCTCGGATGATTAAGGAAATGGTACTACTAATTGGAGTAATTTGACGAGGGTATATGTTTCAGGAAAGGCAATGTGATTAAGTTGATGGCACTTCGGTAGTATTGCGGCACTTTCTGGCTAAATCGGCTACTGACATTCGAGTTTGCTTGGGGCATAGGGGAATATTTGAATATTTCTCAAGGAGTGATTTGGTATTTGAGGCGTGATATGTGTTAGGACGGTGGAATTGGGATAAGTTATGATGATTCGTGTGCTATATGGAGTTGGAGACTGGGAGTCCTCATGTTTAGGCTATATTGCGGTCGTGAGTCGCGTGTGTCAGCACTGTGTAGTGACTATCGGGGTTTGGAGACCCGAGTGGATCTTTCTTTGCTTGGTATGATGGACTTTGGATGTGATGTTGGGGTTTAGACTGGTTGTCTCGGTGATGGGTTATTCTGGACTATTGCGCTATGGGCTATGCCGGAAATGCCACTGGTTGAGTGGTGAGGTGCGTCAAATTATATTCTAGTAGAGTGGTTTATATTTCAAAGACCTAGCGGACGGCTAGGAAGGATTGCCTTTCTTAATTGGGCCTTCGTGATGGATGTCAGTGCAAAGGTTTCTACCATTGATTTAGTTCCGGTGTTGAGGGTCTTGTCGAATGTGTTTCTTGCTGTCGGGCATGTCGCCGGGCGAGGTTGTGGATTTTGGTATTGATTTGATGCCAGACATCATATCTTATGGCTTCAGCATGAGATATAGTAGTGGAAGGAGTAGCTTCAGGCTTTCCTTGATAAAGAGTTCATTGGTGGGCCGATGTGGATGCGTGTTCTAACTTGAGTCAGCTTGGTTGGCTTCGAATTGCATTGTTGAGGGATGTGTCGATTCAACTGTTATTGAGCTTATTAGTAATTTGGGGAGGTCTATGAAATACCTTTTTGTGTTGCGAGATGTATGATTTGTTGGTTATGGGCACATATGGTGCGGTTCTATTGGGGTTCATAGCCGAAGTTGAGCGGGAAGAGTAATTGGGTGTTACTCGGTGAATGGCGTATTAGATATGACCTTGCGGGTTAGATTCATGTGTTCTATTCTATGATGTGATACAGGTTCTCAGCCTTGTTTTGTGGTGGTACTGGTGAGCTTGAGGTACAACTCTTCCATTTGAGTTACTTCATGATTTGAGTAAGTTCAGATTGTGGTGCACGGATTGCACAAGTTGTGGCGTAAGCCTGTATTGATGTGTCATGTCGCTAGAGTAGTGTGTTGGACTAGAGGAGATCGTTGGGATCATTAATGAATACGAACGTATCTGATTTCAGCTTGTTGGAAGGATAATATCGAGGTTCGACTCGAAAATATGCTATGCTAATTGCCAAAGGAGAAGTGGCTTCATGATTGGTTGATCTGAGAAATGGTTATGGCTCACTGTGTGTTTTAGTTATCATTTGCAGTACACATAAAAGTATTGGAATGAAACTTTAGTTGATAAGAGGTTTTTACCGGTATTCGGGCATTGTGTGTCGATGCTGTGAATGGAAGTTATCGCTACATATGTTTGAGTTATGTGGTATATTAGATAATTGCACTTGAGGTTGCATCCATGGCTTATTACAGCTGGTTCAGGCCTATTTAGGGTATAGATGTGAGGTTTTGATCGTATTGATGGTTTCAGAAGTGAAAATGTGATTCTATGGTTTATGGGCTAGATGGGGTTGTGTAATTTCAGTGTCAATGTGTTATCGGACCTATATGAGATAGGGTGACGTTGGATCACCCCCGGTATATGCATGGTAAGATTATTCAGCGATTGGTTGGCTTTTAGAACAACTCTGGGCACGTTCGAGGACAAACGTATGTTTAAAAAGGGGAGGATGTAACGATCCGACTGGTAGTTTTGAGCTTTCGCACTTTGATCGCCAGTTCTCGGGCATGACCTTCCTCATGTGATGTATTATGACTGATGTAAATTGTTGGTTTTGGTTTTCACAAAAATCGGAATGAGTTTGAAAGAACAGTTCTCAGTTGTAGCTTGAAAATTGAAAAGGTTTGACCAAGAGTTGACTTAATTGTATATGAGCTTGGATCGAAATTTTTATGATTTGGTTAGCTTCGTTGGGTAATTTATGACTTAGGAGCATGATCAGAATTGGTTTTGGAGGCCTGGAGTAGAATTAGGCTTGAATTGGCGAAGTTGAGATTTTGGAGATTTCCGGTTGGTAGGTAACATTTTGATTGGGAAGTCGGAATGGAATTCCGAGAGTTGCAGTAGCTTCGTTATGTTATTTGGGATGTGTGTGCAAAATCTCAGGTCATTCAGATGTGGTTTGGTTGGGTTTTTGATCGAAAGCATATTTCGGAAGTTTTTAGAAAACTTAGGCTTGAATCCGATGTATTTTGAGTGATTTGTTGTTGTTAGAGGTGTTTTGATGATTGGAACAAGTTTGAAAGAGGTTTTAGGATGTGTTGGTGCCTTTGGTTGAGGTCCCGGGGGCCTTGGGTGAGTTTCGGGTGGTCAATCGGACCATTTTGGAGTTTGGAAAATTGTAGATTTTGTTCCAGCAGTTGCAGGTATCTTGGCCTTCACGTTCGTGAAGAGGATATCGCGTTCGCGAAGGGACGGGTTTCGTAAGCTTCTCTTTCACGAGTGTCCATGCCGCGTTCGTGAAGTCTTGTGAGGGGACTTCATCGCGTTTGCGAGTGTGTATACGCGATCGCGAAGGAGGATTTGGTCTGATGGTCAGTTATTCATCACGTTCGCGAAGGAACGAACGCGTTCGCGAAGATCAAGGCTATGGAAGCATTGCGTTCGCGACTGGCATGTCGCGTTTACGTAAGGTAAAAGTTGGTCAACGCAATTTTGTGCTACGCGTTTGCGAGAGGTTGACCGCGTTCGCGAAGCAGGAAAGTCAGACCTCGGCAGAATGTTTTTAAGTCGTGTTGTCCACGATTTTGGGTCTATTTTCACCCATGGCTGCTCGTTTTTGGAGATTTTTGAATGAAATTAAAGAGGGATTCAAGAGGAATCGACTTGAGGTAAGAATCTTGGTCTTAAAACTTGATTATATTGTGAAATCCACCTAGAAATTCATAGAAACTAAGCCTAAAAATTGAATAACTAGGGCTTGAGAAATTGGACTTTGTATTTAGGATTTGAAAGAACATTTGGGGTCGGATTTGGGAACTTTTGGTATATATGAACTTGTGGGGAGATAAGGAATCTAATGATGTGAAAAATTCTGAGTTTTGAGAAGTGGTCCAGGGGCTCGGGTTTTTGTAATTTCAGGATTTGTGCCTGTTATTGATTGTTTTCGCTTGGGCTTTGTTCCCTTAGCATATTGTGATGTATTCATTCTGATTGTGGATAAATTCGACGCGCGTGGAGGCCGATTTGAGGGGAAAAGGCATCGTGAACTAGAGATTTCGCCGGTTCGAGGTGCGTAATGATTGTAAATGATACTCTGAGGGTTTGAAATGTCGGATTGCACATCGTAGTGCTATATTGATGTGAGACACGCGCTGATAATGAGCGTGGGGTTGTTTACTATTGGGGATTGTTACTTGGTTCGTCCCAATTAACGATTTTACTGCGTATTTGACTGAAACCTATTTGTTAGCATCATGATTTGGGCTGATTGCTATATTTGGGCTTCATGCCAACTATTTGAACCATCTGGGGATTTTTGTCACTATTTCCTCACTGCTTTGACTTATTACTTGAACTCAGTCCTGTTGATATTTACTGTTTTACAAACTCAGCCACTGTTACTCATATTTGAAACTTAAATAATATTTCTAAATGATGTTTTGGGCTGAGAACTACTGTTTTATTAATGCCCTAGTGGCTTGTGATAATTTTCGGACTGAGTAAGGCCGAGGGCCATATGTGAGGATATGATGAGTGATATGACGCCGAGGGCCTGAGATACTTTTATACGCCACGAGGTGGCTTGAGTGATGTGAGGCTGAGTGCCGAGTGATGTGAGGCCGAGTGCCGAGAGATGATGCCACGAGGTGTCTTGATAGCGCTTGGGCCGTAAGGGGCCCCTTCAGAGTCTGCACACCCACAGTGAGCACGGGTACCCATCATGTTCTGAGAGTGAGCCCGAGGGGCTAATATTATTCTAAGAGTGAGCCCGAGGGGCTGGTACTGTTCTGAGAGATTGCCCGAGGGGAAAACCTTTATTTGTTCATCTTTCATATTTACTTTGACATTTTACCTGTTATAGTGTGGTATTTGTGCCCGAGGGGCGGATGTTCTGTGCTTAACGGAACTAACTGTTTTGCATTTATTTGCATAACTGTTGAAAAAGTCATTTTCGAAAGAGGTTTTAAACTAAGCTAAGATATTTCTAAAGATTTCACAGCTTCATTGTTTTTTCTCAAAGGTTTTACACTGCTTCTATACAGCATGTTGGGTTGCCTTACGTGATTTCTTACTGCTTAGTTGTTATTACCTTTATTAATCACTGAGTTGGAGTACTCACTTTACTCCCTGCACCTTGTGTGCAGATGCAGGTATTTATACACCTGGTAGTGGGTTTTGGCTAATCGGTGGAAGAGTTATCGGAGTTTAGCAAGGTGGCTGCCAGTGTTCGTAGCATCGTTTTCTCTCCCTTTATGCTCATCAGTCCTATTTTTTTATATTTCCGACCTTTTAGTTGTATTTATACTCTTATAGATGCTCATGACTTGTGACACCCCGGTTAGGGCTGTGTCGGGTTGGGTTTTCGTTTGTTATCTATATTTTCGCAAAATATTGCTATTGAATCATGTTTGAAATATCTTTATATTATTTGACTATTTAAAAGGGTGAATTGTGTAAAATGGCTGGCCTTGTCTTCATGAGAGGCGCCATCACGATCGGGTTTGGGGTTAGGGTCGTGACAACTGCGATCCATCCCACATGTTAGATTTCAGCACTGTCTAGTTGGAAAATAATTTGACCTATGAGGAGGAGACGGTAGCTACTTTAGATCGGCAGGTTCGTCAGTTGAGATCGAAGAGTTATCTTTCAGTTCGTGTGTAGTGGAGAGGTTAGACTGTTGAGGCAACTACCTAGTAGTCTGGGTTCGATATGTGGAGCAGATATCCCCATCTTCTCACCAGCTCAGGTACTTTTCTATGTACGTTCGAGGACAAACAATTGTTTTAAAGGTGGAGAATGTGATAACCCAAAAGGTCATCTTGCATTTTATAGCCCAATCCGGCATTTTGAGGCCTTCAAAACCTTACTTTGTTTCTCCTCAATCTCTGTGAATAATCCGGGCGCATTTCTTGAAAGCCTTTAGGTGGAAATTTGAGAAACTAATAATTTTTGCCTTTAAAAGTTGAATTTAGTTGATTTTGATTGACATTTTGAGTAAACAGACACGGACATGTATTTTGACGGTCCCAGAGGGTCCATAGTAAAATATGGGACCTGAGCGTATGCCTAGAGTTGGATTCAGAGGTCCCGAGCACGACTAATAAATTTTGTTAAAAATTATTAAATTGAAAATCTAAGAATTTAAAGAAATTGATTAATTTGTTTGATCTTGTTGGTATCGAGCCTTATTTTAGTTCGGAGCCTGGTACAGGTTTAATATAATTTTAAGTCACGTCTGTGGAATTTGGTGAGAAATGGAACCGATTTGACGTGATTTAGACATTTGGTTGAGAAAATAGAAGTTTTCAAGGTTCCTTGAAAATTTCATGCAATTTGGTGCTAAATTCATAGTTCAAGGTGTTATTTTGGTCATTTGATCGCGCGAGCAAGTTCGTATGATGTTTTAAGATTTGTGTGTACGTTTTGTTTGGAGCCCCGAGGCCTCGGCAGAGTTTCGGATAGTCTACCGAGTGATTTGGACTTAAGAAAAATTGGTGGTATGCATCAGGTGTGCAAACATCGCATTTGCGAAGTCTGGATCGCAAATTCGAGCATCGCATATGCGAAGAAGTTTCGCATTTGCGATCAGAATGGTTGTGAGGGCACCTTCGAAATTGCGAAGCTCAGGATCGCAATTGCAATAAGAACAGGTCGTCGAATAATTTTTCGCATTTGTAGTAGTAGTAGGTCCTGGACATTCTTTGCATCTGCTATGGAATGTTCGCATTTGCGTGGTTCGTATGTGAACCCCTGATCGCAAATACGATATCTACAACTGTTCAAAAATAATTTTGGACGGGATTTTTCATTCATTCCCCCATTTTTCAAAACCTGAACCTCAAGAGGCGATTTTCCAAAGGGAAATTTCTTCCCCAAATCATAGGGAAATGATTCATAACTCATTTCTTTCAATCTTTTGCATCTTTTTACAAGATTTCATCGTAGAATCTAGGGTTTTCATAGTGGAATTTGGTGTTTTTGGGTAGAACTTAGGAATTTCGAATTTTGACGATTTAAACCTCAAATTGAGGTTGGATCCCAAAACTCATTGTATATCCGGGCTCGGGGGTGAATTGGTAATCGGGTTTTGGGCCGAACTTCAAGTTTTGACCAAGAAGACCTAGTGTCGATATTTGACTTTTTCGGGAAAATATTGGGAAACTTATAATTATGCATTGGAATTGATTCCTTTAGTGATAATTGATGTTATTGATACGCTCAAATTACACTTTAATAAATAGTGTAAGGTGGTCGGTGTCAAATATAATAACACAACAAGGTTGGGGTCGAATCCCACAGGAAATAGGTGTGAAAAGGTTACTCTTATAGTGTGTTGCTCGACTAAAGTCGTATCTCTATTTGGTTAACAGTAACAAGAGAATGGTTTTATAGTAACAAGAGTATGAATTGAGTTTGTTTGGAAGTATCAACTAATTGGAATATTTATAGAGTAATTAATTGGATTAAAGAAACCAAGGTTGTGTCCCCTTTAATGGAGTGTAATGCTTATCGATGTTAATATGATATATTTCTAATGGAAGATTCTTTTGATATGCAAATGATGTCTAAGTGACTACCCAATATTTCCCAATAGTTGAGTAGTATTTCCTCTTTATAATTTTCCCAAATATAAAAGAGTTGCAATTTAGAACCATCAATATATGCCAAGTAAAACCCACTTATTCCTAAGCAATTCTATTAAACAAGGTTTAAAGCCTTGAGTCATTGATATTTACTTCTACCAAATTCTAACCCACTTTCCCAAGCAAAGCAAGAATTTAATGGCACTTGTTAATGTTTGCAACCACCAACAATAAATGAAGAATGAGAAGTAAACAAATATCAACCAACCATTATATATATATTCAATGTTAAACACCCATTAGCATAACACACATTTAGGGTCCACAACCTTAGTATTTAAAGTTAGCTACTCATACTACAATACAAAAACCAAAGAGTATTTAATGTCATAAAATCTTACAAAGTAGAGAATCTTCACCCAAAAGCTTCCAAAAGTGAGAAATATTAATGTCATGGAATGTTGTTCAAAGACTAGACAAGTTGAGCCCACAAAGACATCATAAAACTATTTATAGTGGACTCAAAATCGGGACAGAAAACAGACAAAAATGCCTTTTCAAGTCTGATATGCGATCGCATTCTTGTCTCAGAGCACGTATGCGGTCCGCATCTTGAACATCCTAATCACAGACTGGAACCCTAGTTTACAGGTCTTATTCGCATTCCAATTATGCGGATCGCATTGGAGAAATGCGATCGCATTTTGCATCGCATCTTCGTCCTTCAGTGACCTTCATGGTTGGTTTACGGTTCACTATGCGGCTCGCACGTTGGTTCTGCGGTTGCATAATGGACCGCATTCTTGACTTGAGATTTAACCCAAATCTCTGCTTTTGTCAGCGATTTGATGTGCATTCTGCGGCCCGCATGTCTTATCTGCGATCACATAGTGTATCGCAGACCAAAATTTTTGCTACATTTTGCTCTTTTCTTGTCTTTTTGCTTCCATTTCCATGTTCTTGGGTTCTTAGTCCTTATGTACTGTAGAAACAACAAAACTACATAAGTAACGGAGATAATTGCATTAAAACAAGTTAAAATCTAAGCAATTAGTATTGAAATGTGCCGAAATTCTCCGGCACATCAACACCCCCAACTTAAACTCTTGCTTGTCCTCAAGCAACTCAAACAAACTTAGCCTATTCTAGACTTTATTTACAAAACATGAAACGATAATGACTACGGGTGGTGTTCATTGCTAGTACTTCAAGCATGCATCTATAATTGTTTTACCCTTCCTGAACCAATAGTATATACAAGGAAAACTAATCAACTTGTGAACCTTGAGCCTCAGACATTGTGACAAAATGTTACCCTCAGCTGAGTGCAATTGCATTTGACTCAAAAGCACAACTTTTGTTTAACTCCACAGTTCATGTACCCTCACTAGAAAGAAGGTCCCAAAATCACAATATTTACAAGGACAACAAAAAGGGACAGTTTACAAATACACTCACTCTCAGAAAGAACTTCAAGTGTTACAACATTTCATACCATAAGCTTGCCCTTATTTTAATTCACCGCTTATTCAAGAATGTTCGGTTGGAGGTCTCATAAGGACTTTTTAAGCTTGTAATGTAGGTTTCGGTAAGGGTTGGATAGACATTTGGGTACAAGTGACTTCACCCTCCTTGAACACTACTCACAATTTTCCATTTTTTTTTTACTTTGCTTCTTTTCACACCCTTATAGCCTCATTTGCGTCTAGTTTCCAATATAGAACCACCTTACATACCTCTTCTAATTTTATTCAAGGCTCCATACTTTATATACATACACATATTTTCTCTTGTTTTTTTTTGTACGCAAATCTTTCTCTTGTTTTTTTCTGTTTTGGAGCTTGAATAATCTAAAACAAACACATTTGAGGCATGTGGTCCTAACTCAATATACAACCTTACCAATCTCCACTACAACACCACCCCCAACTTAGGCTTTTAGCCTCGTTCTCAATGTTCAAGGAGGGACGGGTTCAAGAGAGGGGATTATTTTACAAAAAAAATGGAGAGGTTTGTAATGAGTTGGCCAAAGAAAAGGCTTGAAGGCTCAAATTGGGTACTAGTGATATTATTTATGTACAGGTCGGCTTGAAAGGCTACAAAGGTCTAGCAAATAAGACAAAGAATGCCTAAGATCATCCCTCCAACCAAACATACTATCATTAGCATTGAAAGACCAACCGGGCAAGTTCTAGATGATAGAAGTAAACACGAGAGTTATATACACACAGAGAACTCACACACACATGGTACACGAACTGTTTCATTCACATAATTTGACGCTTCCGAGTCAACACTTGGCAACTCAAGGCTTTCATCATAGACACATGTATAACTCTAGGTCTCCATAGAGTCGCAGAGCGAGCCTCAAGTTCACAAAGTTGATCACAAAGACTAATTCCCTTAAGAAAGTTGTCAATCTATCCATCATTGGGAAAAGTCGACAAAAACAATATATTTTTTTATATGTGGAAGGGTATATGCTATGTACAAACACACATGCTTGATTCCTAATCACTATCTACTTGTTTTTGTTGTTTTTCTTTTATATGGACAACAATATCATATTTAACCGGGAGAAGAAAAACCAAGAGCAATTGATTCCTAATCACTATCTACTTGTTTTTGTTGTTTTTCTTTTATATGGACAACGGTATCATATTTACCCAATGCTATTATGAACACAAAACAAACACTAATATTAACATCATCACGAATTTCATAACACAACTCATGTACCGAAGTCATACTAATATATACAGAACACAAAATACACATAAGTACAAGAGTCTGATTGTAACATAAAGATATGCATATGTACAACAGTTTCCAATATCACAAAAATATCTACAATGCTACCCTCCACCCCCAACTAAAAGCATGCATTGTCCCCAATGCATAAAAACAGAGAGAGAGTTTGAGGGTGGCTCCCTGAGGCACACTAAGTGCTATGGGAGTCAGTAGCTGGCTGAGTACTGGAAGGGTCACCCTCAGATGTGGAAGCTGGGACTGATGAGAGCTCGGTCTGAGGAATGACCTCTCCTGATGGAATAATGCTCTTAGGCTGGTCCAAAGCAGGAGTTGGAGCTGGAGCTGGAGCTGGTGCTAGAGCCTGTGAGCTGCTACTCTCGCCTACTGATGGTGGGGTGACTGATGGAGCTATAGGGCTGGCCATGTCTACTAGAGACTGCTGGATCGCTGTCTGCAGATCTACTTTTTCCACTTCTGCAATAGCAGCCTCCTCAATAATAGCATCCTCGACAGAGGTATCCGCAATCTGCTTTCCTTTATCCTGAGGGCCATCATCGCTTGAATATCCAGAACTTTCCTCATCCTCGCTCCCATCTTCCTCCTCATCTTTTAATTCACCAGAACCTCCGGACTCCTCCCCGAAAAGGAGCTGGGAAGCTCCGGCAGTATGAGGGATAGTATCAGTCATCAATGTAGTAAAGTCAAGACCTAAGTCCAGAGGTATTATGCCTGTCACTTGATCACCGTCTGTGGGAAGGAGGGATGATAGATCGAACTCCAAGTTCTGCATCTTTTGGAGCTCGGTCTTCATAGAAGCAACCTCCTTCTTGAGTACAGGCAACCCACTAACTTCACCCCACTCTATCTTCTCCACCCTCAACTCAAGTTGTTGTAGACGATCCTCATATTTTGACTGTTGTTGTTGGAGGGCTGTCACTGAGGATTTCATGAGCGTCAGGCCTTGTTTGATTAGATTTGGCAATGTCTTCAAAAGCTGATCTACTTTGGCATTGGCATGCTGAGCCAATAGACCAAGCTTCGAGATATCAGGAGTGGTGATGGCAGGCTGGACAGTGGTGGACTGAGAAGCAGGCTCGGAAGTGGAAGTGGGGGCCACTGTAACCTGAGGAGTCACTGGTGTCTGGGAGTCACTGTGCTCTAGATCAATCAGATCTTGGACCTGAACATGTGATGGGGTAGCAACAACAGTGGTACGAGAGATATCCATGATACATGTGATATAAATATCCCTCGTTTCCTTTCCAGTTTTATCAGTTGGCAGGATGGGAACTTTCACAGCTTTACACAGAGCTGTGATCAGGCAAGGGAAAGGAAGTGAAGTTGCATGCTGCATTGCTCGGATCCCTATTTCTTGGAAGATCAACACTCCCACATCTATCTTGATACCAGTCATGATGCAAGCAATCAGAAGGGCCTTCTTTATGGCTATTTCAGTTTCATTTTGAGTTGGTACCAACAAGAAGTGACAAAACTGAGCCAATAACGACCCTCTCTCGTAAGATCTTCCTTATATATCTTGTGCTGAGGATCGACCCAAGCGGGAGTCCCTTTTGCTATCACTGAGGCAATCCATCCACATTCATTCTCCTTATTTTTGAATTTTTCAGTGTACTCAGCTGTGCCTGCTCTCCATCCTTTGACGTAGAACTCATTAAGGGCCTCAATGTTGTAGAAAACAGTCTTTCCCCAGACAAGCACTTGGTCGATGAAAACTTTGTTGCATTTGTGGTATTTCTTCCTGGAGTCCCCATAGGATGCATATAATTCCCTCACAAGGGTCTCATTATACTCCGTGGGTGGCTCAGTGAAGTTCTCCCATCTCCGTGTTTTTATGTTTTCTAGGATATGGGGGTATTTGTATTTGAGCCCGTTCAAGCTCAATTGTTTCTCGCCAAGGATTTTGCGCTTTGTGAGCCCTTTTCTAAATATCTCCCTGGACCCATCAACCCCAAATCGGAGCTGGAAATCTTCTCATCGTTTCATTCTCTCTTCAGCCTCTATATTGATTAAGGGCCTAAGCTCCTCCGCCTCAGACTGGGAGGGGCTCGACACATTGTCCTCTATCCGCAATCGCTTACTGGTGGAAGCCTGCCTTGATGTAGAGGATGATAATCTCTCTTGACCCATATTTGAACAATGGTGCATAGTGAGTGATATCATTAACAATACGGAGAAGATACAGATGAATCAAAAGCAAGAAAGAAAATACGGTCTGGTCTGCGATCGCAAAACCATAATGGGACCGCATACTTGTCGTATATCTTGTAGTCTCAACTGGTGGTCTCATTCTGTAGTGAGTTACGCGGTCGCATAACCACTATGCGGACCGCATAACCATCGCAGAATTGACATGGCTATATGGTTCAAAATTGAAATCTCTATATCACTCTGCGGTGAATTTGCGGTCCGCATGTCAAATCTGTGATCGCAAAGACACCGCATTTCATCATCTTCTTCAGAAGATTTAGGGTTTAGTTGTGCGGCCAAAATGCGGACCGCATTTTCACAATGCGGGCCGCAGATGCCTTTTTCTACATAGGTCACCCAAGCTTTCAACAATGGCGGTCCTATTTCATTCTACCCCGTACCCCTAATTATTTTCAACCCAAAAGCATCTACACTACAGAGAAGCAGCTACACAAGCATCTAAACACATTTTTGCACAAGATTTAAACAAAAAATCTCTGAACCTACAGTGGAAATCAAAGATAAAACGATGGAGAAACGGGTACATACCAGTAGAGTTTGATGATTGGGACAATGAGTATGACAAATGGAGTCCTTTGGTTGCACACAATTTGAGCTTGATTTGGTTCGAAGTCCGTTCGTGTTCTTCCCCCCTCTTTTTGTTTTGTTTTAAGTGAGTGAGAGACAAGAGGGTTATGCGGACTTACCTTGTCGATTCTGCGATGGATAGGACACCGCATAACACACAGTGTGACCGCATGTGTGTTATGCGATGAGGTTAAGGACCAAGTTGAAGGGAGCCAAATGCGGTGCAAAATGCGGTCGCATAAATTAAATGCGGACTGCATAATGCACGACCTCACCGCATTTTCAACCACAATTTTAACCCAAATTTCTGCTTAGGTTTACGGTCGGAGTGCGGTCCGCGTAGCTAAAATGCAACCGCATTTGTGCAGCAGAATTCACCTAGTGGTTTTTCTTCCACTTTTTATGCATTCGTACCAATTGTTGTGATCTTTTGAACCCTCTGCACTCACACATGGGTTGCCTCCCATGAAGAGCTTGATTTAACGTTGTGGCACGACGAAGTTTATGTTCCTTTGGTTTCACTCAATGGTCGGGCATGGACCATCTTTGAGAGTCAGCTGCTCCACCAAATGTTTTTCTCCATCAGTGCCCAAGTAGTGCTTGATGCGTTGGCCATTTACCTTGAATGTCTGGGACCCATCTGTTGATTCTAATTCCACAACTCCATAAGGAGAGGCATTGACCACTTTGAATGGACCGGATCATTTTGATTTAAGCTTGCCCGGAAACAATTTGAGCCTTGAGTTAAAGAGCAAGACCAAATCACCCGTCTTGAACTCTCTTTTCAAGATCTTCTTGTCATGGACAAACTTCATCTGTTCTTTGTACACAGCTGCACTTTCATAAGCATGGAACCGGAATTCCTCCATTTCATTGAGTTGTGTTAACCTCAAATTTGCAGCTTCAGCCCAATCTAAGTTCAGCCTTTTCAACGCCCACATAGCTTTGTGTTCCAATTCCACGGGTAGATGACATGCTTTACCAAAGACTAACCGATAATGAGAAGTACCAATAGGGGTTTTGTAGGCCGTGCGGTATGCCCACAATGCATAATCTAGCTTCCTTGACCAGTCGGTCCTATTTGCGTTCATAGTTTTTGCTAGAATGCTCTTGATCTCCCGGTTGGAAACCTCAACTTGACCACATGACTGCGGATGATAAGGTGTGGACAACTTGTGCTTACACCATACTTCTCAGGCAGCCCCGAGAATGCCTTGTTACAAAAATGAGATCCACCGTCACTAAGGATGACTCTAGGAGTGCCAAACTGAGTGAATATGTTTTTCTTCAAGAAGGCGGTCACACTCCTTCCCTCATTGTTTGGTAAGGCAACTGCTTCAACCCATTTGGACACGTAGTCCACAGCCACCAAGATGTATTTCATCCCGCAAGAACTTACAAAGGGGCCCATGAAGTCGATTCCCCACACGTCAAAAATCTCTATCTCCATCACAAAGTGCATTGGCATTTCATGCCTCTTAGAGATTGAACCTTGTCGTTGACATTGGTCGCAAGCCTTGACCATTTGATTGGAATCATGGTAGATGGAAGGCCAATAATACCCACATTCAAGAACTTTAGCCGCCATCCGATTTCCTCCATGATGACCCTGAACCGGTGAGTCATGGCATGCCTTGAGGATTGGCATAACCTCTTCTTCAGGAACACACCTTCTGATAATATTGTCAGCACAAACACGGAACAAGTATGGTTACTCCCAATAGTATTGCCGGCAGTCTCTCAGAAACTTCTTTCTTTGATAAGATTCCAATCTGTCCGGGATAAGGTCACTAACCAAGTAGTTAGCAATATCGACATACCAAGGAGCAAAAGTGCTAGATAATGCCATTATGTGCTCATTAGGTAATGCATCATTGATTTCAAGATCTCCCTATGGTCTCCCTTCTTCCTCAAGCCTTGACAAATGATCCGCCACTTGATTTTGATTTCCCTTGCGATCTTTGACTTCGAAGTCAAATTCTTGAAACAACAAGACCCATAAAATTAATCGAGGCTTTGCATCCTTCTTTGCCATGAGATATCGAATAGCCGCATGATCAGTGTATACCACCACCTTGGACTCCAACAAATAAGCCCAGAATTTTTTAAAAGCATACACAATAGCAAGAAGCTCTTGCTCAGTTACCGTGTAGTTCATTTGTGCCCCATTGAGAGTTTTACTTGCATAGTACACCGGGTGGAGAACTTTGTTGTGACGTTGGCCAAGCATTGCTCCTATGGCTACACCACTGGCGTCATACAT
This sequence comes from Nicotiana tabacum, assembly GCF_000715075.1. Lineage (NCBI taxonomy): Eukaryota > Viridiplantae > Streptophyta > Magnoliopsida > Solanales > Solanaceae > Nicotiana > Nicotiana tabacum. Next base: position 20,850,340 of record NC_134085.1, read on the forward strand.
GAGCTACCAATCGGGCGTGACAATAATGGGTGTCGTGGTGAGCCTTTGCTTTAACTCCTCAAAAGCTTTAAGATAGTTCTCATCAAACACAAACTTGGCATCCTTTTCGAGGAGTTTGCACATGGGGTTAGCAATCTTGGAGAAGTCCTTGATGAAGCGTCTGTAAAACCCGGTATGCCCTAAAAAACTTCTAACACCTTTCACGGAGGTCGGTGGAGGAAGCTTAGAAATAATCTCAATCTTTGCCCGGTCGACTTCAATACCATGCTTTGAAATTTTGTGCCAAGCACAATGCCTTCGTCAACCATGAAGTGACACTTCTCCCAATTTAGCACAAGGTTGGTCTCTTCGCATCGCTTAAGCACTTGTCTAAGATTGTTAAGACAGTGCTCAAATGAATCACCAACCACCGAGAAATCATCCATGAAGACTTTAAGAAAGTCCTCAACCATGTCGGAGAAGATGGACATCATACACCTTTGGAAAGTGGCCGGAGCATTGCACAAGCCAAATGGCATCCGGCTAAAAGCAAAAGTGCCATATGGGCAAGTGAACGTAGTTTTCTCTTGATCTTCCAAAGCGATATTGATTTGATTGTAGCCAGAGTAACCATCACGGAAACAATAAAATTACCTCCCCACTAGCCGATCAAGCATTTGATCAATAAAAGGCATAGGGAAGTGGTCCTTGTAAGTAGCACTGGTAAGTTTCCAATAATCCATACAAACTCGCCATCCGGTCACAATTCGCGTTAGAATGAGATCATTCTTCTCATTTTCGATCACGGTCATGCCACCCTTTTTTGGCACACATTGTACTGGGCTCACCCACAAACTATAGGCAATGGGGTAAACTACACCGGCATCCAGCCACTTGATAATCTCCTTCTTTACTACCTCTTGCATTGACGGGTTCAACCGCCTTTGATGTTCCACACTTGTCTTTGTTTCGCTCTCCAATTGGATTTTATGTTCACAAATTCCCGCGGGGATTCCACGAATGTCCGCAATGGTCCATCCAATTGCATGCCTATGTTCTTTGAAGACTTCCAACAATTGGTTTACCTGCACATCATTTAGCAAAGACGAAATGATTACGGGTAAAGTATCATTAGAGCCAAGAAATTTATACCTTAAGTGCGGCAGGAGAGGCTTGAGCTCTAGTTGTGGTGGCTTAATGATTGATGGCTTGGCGGGAGGTGTGTCCCTATTCTCCAAGTCAAGAGAAAGCTTTGCCGGAGTGTAAGTATTGGATCCAAGACCCTCCAATGCATTTACCGACTCCATGTACCCATCCATGTCCTCACCATCAAAGTTTACCAAGATAGCCGCCAATGCCTCACCAAGGCATTGTTCTTCCATTTTCAATTCGACGGCATCTTCAACCTCATCAACCACATCTATCACTGAAATGCTCTCATACTCATGGGGTAATTTCATACCTTTGCTCGCTTGAAATGTGACTTCTTCATCATTCACCCGGAACTTAATTTCATTTCACTCCGAATCCATGAGTGCTCTTCCCGTGGCTAGGAATGGTCTCCCCAAGATGATAGGGATCTCTTTATCAACAACACAGTCAAGAATTACAAAGTCGGCGGGCAAATGGAATTTTCCAACTTTCACAATCACATCATCAACAATTCCTACAGGTCGCTTAATAGATCGATCGACCATTTGTAACCTCATGCTTGTTGGCCTCGGCATCCCTTATCCCGCTTGCTTGTAGATGGAAAGTGGCATCAAGTTGATGCTAGCCCCATTGTCACAAAAGGGCTTTTGCAAAGTCACGCTCCCCGATAGTGCATGGAATAGTATATGCTCCCGTGTCCTCTTTCTTTTGGACAGGGCTTGTGGCAATAATAGAGCTAACTCACTGAGTCATGTTTACCACCTCATTCTTTGTGGTCCTCTTTTTGGTGATCAAATCCTCCAAATATTTGGCAAACCCCGACATTTCTTGAAAAGCCTCCAAGAATGGAATGTTCACCGACAATTGCTTTAGAATATCATAGAATTTTTCAAGCTTGCTATCATCAACCCTTCTAACAAGTCTTTGAGGAAAAGGAGGAGGAGGTATAGGAATAGGAGGTGGAGCTTTTGTTTTCTCCTTCTTCTTCTCCTTCAACCCTTCTTGGTTCACTTCTTGCACCTTCTCTTTTTCCGGCACCCTTTCAACTTCAACAAACCCTTGCTCTTCTGCTTCAACTTCTTGTTCAGCTTCTTCCCCAACAACCTCTTGCTCAATGTCACCTTGTAAAACCTTCCCACTTCTTGTAGTTATTGCCATGACATGAGAAGTTGAGCCACTTCCACCACTCTTCGGGTTCGAAATGGTATCACTAGGAAGTTGCCCTTTTTGCTTTGGGTTTTGCTCTCTTGAAAGGTCTCTCATTTGTATCTCTAACTTTTGGATAGATGCGGCGTGAGAGCCAACAACTTCAGTCATGTTTCTCAAGGACGCGTCAGACTTTTCTTGGTTTTGCAATACTCTTTCAAGCATGCTTTCTAACTTTGACTCACTTGACGACCCTTGATTTGCATAATGACCTTTTGGGGGAACATACGGGTTGGAGATCCGGTTTGCAAAGTTGTTGTTGTTGTTCCAATTTCCTTGATGCGAGTTACCTTGATCATTTCTCCATTGTTGGTTGCCTTGCCCTTGCGGGTTTGGCCTCCACTGGCTTTGTTTCCCTTGACCATGGTAGGGTTGCCTTTGATACCCTCCTTGAGGGTTGTTGTTATAATTTGCTTCCTCAAAATTTTCATCTAAGATGGGTTGGACATCTTCCACATCATTCACTTTCTTTGTCTGATTCTCGGTAAACATCTTTGTCAGCCCATTTACATTTGTTGCAAGCCCGGCAATCACTTGATCCCTCTATTGATTTTCCTTTATTAAGTTGCTCAAGGAAGGAGAGCCATATGAGATTCCTCCTGTAGTATCCTCTGAATGCCATGCTTGGTTGTGCTTTGCCATTTTATCCAGGATTTGTGTCACTCTTGCAAATTATTTGTCCATGAAAGATCCATCAGCTGCATTCTTGGCGATGGCTTGGTTCATGGGATCCAAACCCATATAAAATTTTTCCAATAACATGGAATCCGGAAAACCATGGTTTGGAGACCTCACCAAGTATAATTTGAAGCGATCTCATGCCTCATGCAACTGCTCTCCCTGTATCTGCTTGAAGAAGAAAATCTTATCCCGCAACTCAGACTTTTTGCTCTGCGGGAACCACTTAGACAAAAACGCCCGGACAAGTTCGGGCCAAGAATGGATAGAGTTGGGTGGCAGATTCTGGAGCCATTTCCTCGTATCCCCAGCTTGGGAATACTTGAAGCATCTCAACCTCAGGGTATCGTCAGAGACATTGTTTTGTTTGTGCATTGCACACACACCCAAGAAATTCCTAAGGTGTTGTGTTGGATCATCATCTGTGGAGTTTCTGAAAAATCCTTCTGCCTTGAGCATCAGAATTAGACCATGTTCCACTTTAAATGTTGCAGCTCCAACAGCTGGCGGTACAATGGCGTTAGTATCCTCAATGTACTCCTCGACGTCTGCGAAAGGATTCTCTCCCATTTCTATCTCCGTATCATCACCATATTCAGATATGTTTTCCTATCAACACCAAGAAAAGTGTGATAGAATAGAAATAGACATTAAGTAATGTACACACTAAATAGTAATTTCAAAATCGTATTCCCCGGCAACGGCGCCAAAATTTGATACGCTCAAATTACACTTTAATAAATAGTGTAAGGCGGTCGGTGTCAAATATAATAACCAAACAAGGTTGGGGTCAAATCCCACAGGGAATAGGTGTGAAAAGGTTACTCTTATAGTGTGTTGCTCGACTAAAGTCGTATCTCTATTCGGTTAACAGTAACAAGAGAATGGTTTTATAGTAACAAGAGTATGAATTGAGTTTTTTTGGAAGTATCAACTAATTGGAATATTTATAAAGTAATTAATTGGATTAAAGAAACCAAGGTTGTGTCCCCTTTAATGGAGTGTAATACTTATCGGTGTTAATATGATATATTTCTAATGGAAGGTTCTTTTGATATGCAAATGATGTCTAAGTGACTACCCAATATTTCCCAATAGTTGAGTAGTATTTCCTCTTTATAATTTTCCCAAATATAAAAGAGTTGCAATTTAGAACCATCAATATATGCCAAGTAAAACCCACTTATTCCTAAGCAATTCTATTAAACAAGGTTTAAAGCCTAGAGTCATTGATATTTACTTCTACCAAATTCTAACCCACTTTCCCAAGAAAAGCAAGAATTTAATGGCACCTGTTAATGTTTGCAACCACCAACAATAAATGAAGCATGGGAAGTAAACAAATATCATCCAACCATTATATATATATTCAATGTTAAACACCCATTAGCATAACACCCATTTAGGATCCATATCCTTAGTATTTAAAGTTAGCTACTCATATTACAATACAAAAAACAAATATTATTTAATGTCATAAAAGCTTACAAAGTAGATAATCTTCACCCAAAAGCTTCCAAAAGTGAGGAATATTAATGTCTTGGAATGTGGTTCAAAGACTAGACAAGATGAGCCCACAAAGACATCATAAAACTATTTATAGTGGACTCAAAACCGGGACAGAAAACGGACAAAAATGCCCTTTCAGGTCTGATATGCGATCGCATTCTTGTCGCAGAGCACGTATGCAGTCCGCATCTTGAACATCCTCATCGCAGACTGGAACCCTAGTTTACAGGTCTTCTTCGCATTCCAATTATGCAGATCGCATTACAGAAATGCGATCGCATTTTGCATCGTATTTTCGTCCTTCAGTGACCTTCATGGTTGGTTTGCGATTCACTCTGCGGCTCGCATGTTGGTTCTGCAGTCGCATAATGGACCACATTATTGACTTGAGATTTAACCCAGATCTCTGCTTTTGTCTTCGATTTGATGTGCATTCTGCGGCTCGCATGTCTTATCTGCGATCGCATAGTGTATCGCAGACCAGCATTTTTGCTACATTTTGCTCTTTTCTTGTCTTTTTGCTTCCATTTCCATGTACTTGGGTTCTCAGTCCTTATGTACTGTAGAAATAACAAAACTACATAAGTAACGGAGATAATTGCATTAAAACAAGCTAAAATATAAGCAATTAGTATTGAAATGTGCCAAAATTCTCCGGCACATCAGTTATTAAGTTAATTATGACTAGATACGAGCGGATTGGAGGTGGAATCTAGAGGAAAAGTGGTAATTGGGCTTTTATTTAGCCGTTGGATTGAGGTAAATATTGTGTCTAACTTTGAATTGAAACATTATGAATCACCGACTTCATTGCTATGTGAAAATACATGTGTGTGGTGTATAGGTGTGGTGAAGAGTACCTATGCGCCACCAAAATTATCTTTTTAGCCTATTCCCTTTCCCCGTTCCTAATATATTGTTTTACTGTGTTAACCATAACATGCTTATTGATGCTTCCATATTTAATTACTTCTTGTTAGATGTTGTTTTCATTATTGAAGGTATTAATTATTCTGTAGTTCATTACATCACATTATTTGTTTAAGTTGGTTTATCGGTTATTCATGGTACATTTTTGTTGGTCTCACTGTGTAGTATTAATTGATGAAGTTTCATAATTCTATAGATCGCCATTTGTTTTGGTTTGAGGCATAAATGTTGTGGAGAGTTTGAGCTGAATTGTGAAATCCTTGTTCTTATTGTGTGTTTGGTACTGATATGGTGGGATCGGATTCCACGCCACAACAGGAATAAGGGTGAAATGTGATTGTCTGGTGGGATCGGGTTGCACTCTACAACAGGAGTAATAAGGGTGGACTAATGGGATCGGGTTGCACGTCGCAACAGGAGGAATAAGGGTGATATATATTGAGGAGTAATAATGGTGGACTGGTGGGATCAGGTTGCACGTCACTACAAGAGTAATAAGGGTGAATGTTTTTATTGTTACTGATTATCTGGTGGGATCGGGATGCGTGCCACATCATTTTGTTGTTTATGTATTCATCTTCTGTTGTGATTTATTTCTGTAGTATTGTAACTCTATTAAGGATTGGTTATAGCTGAGTACTGGCAAGTCTGTATTTATTTTTGTGCTGCAAGTTACTGTTCCATTTCGTTCCGTACTTATTTTTTGCTTTATTACATATCGTATGTAGGTTATATTATAAATGCCTCGTCGTAGCCTCGTGACTAGTCTCGGCACTTACCAGTACATGGGGTCGGTTGTACTGATGCTGCACTCTGCAATTTCTGTGCAAATTTCGGAGCTGGTAGTGGCTGATCGAGAGGTCAATTGCAGATACTTTATCCAGGAGACCCAAGGTAGTCCTGCTGGCATTCGCAGGTCCTACAGTCCCCTCCTATATTTCTATTTAACTGTTTTCTTTTCTATCAAGACGGATGTACTTCTTTCAGACCAGTATTTGTAGTTATTCGTAGTATGTTCATGGATTGTGACACCAGTTTCTGGGTGATAATAGCTTCAGCACTATTAATAATATATAGTTAGCCGAGTTATTATGAACTTCCGCATTTATTTCTATTTGATTTAGTTTTGTTAATTTTAGTTATAAAATGTAAAGGAGAAGGGTGAATAGAACTCTAACGTTGGCTTGCCTAACGAGTGAGATGTTAGGCGCCATTATAATCCCGACGGTGGGATATTTGGGTTGTGACACTATCCTAAGTGAAAACAATTCATGTTTTCTTAAATGTACATTGTTATACAACTTATAAGTTATGAAATAAAATTTCTAAACTTCAAGAAACAAACTTATATGAGAAAGTTGTGGATAAAATCAGACAAATAATCGATGAAACTTCATATGCTTAAGTCTTTTGCTAGATAAAGATATAACATTCAGCATTTTGAAAATTGAAAATTAAAATAAAATCAAATTAAGAAAAAAAAATAATATATATATCTAATTAAATTTTCATAGTTCATCTTTGTAAGTTAAGATGATTTTCTCTAGCTCGATAAGCAAGTCATCATATCAGAATACACATTGATAATTCACCAAAACTTGCATGCCCCTTATTCTAGGTGCACGCAAAATTTTAGGAGATTCGGGGTCGGTCGCCTGAATTCTTGAAGATGGTGTGGACTATAGCTTACGAAAATTTGGGAATTATACTGAATTCTTGTATTATTTTTTTAAATTATTACAAAATTGTATTACTTGACTCGGCATGCACGTGCAACACACGTGCTGAGAAACTAGTACTATTATAAAGTAAAAAGGATATTTTTGCTATTTCGAAAATTAAATGTGAGGTTTATTTATGAGATTTATATAACTTACTATATATGTTTTGAAAGGATATGATTTGAACATAATCGGCACGTCTAAGATAACATCATTTTTGCATCTTAATACTAACTTTTGAATTTTTTTAATAAAAATTTAACAAGAAATAAGTAAGTTATTTAATTAAAATTTGATATATTCTTTTGATAAAATGACACTGATTTCATCATATTTTATTGTAGTTCGACAATAAACCAAGATCAAGTGACACACACACACACACAATGGGCGTGTAAAGTGTGGAGAAATTACAAAAATGGGTGAAAATAGTTTGATGCTAAAGTGCACTTACCGGTATAGAAAAAATATTGAGATTCTTACTACACAGTTGTGTTTAGGATGGTAGAATCTAATTACAACAATAAATATGAAGTGAATGTCCTTCACTCGAAAAGAATATCATGTTTTTACTTCTTTGGTCACATTAACATTGTAGATTTTATTTTTGTATCTCTAATTTTTCTAATCTAAAGTTAAGAAAAAACTGTTTTAGCCATCATAACTCCTTATTTGTATCTTTGTTGTATATAAAAGTGCTTTACGTTTCTTCCCATTTATAATGAATAACTTCGTTCTAATGATAGGTATATGAAGTATAGGGAAAAAATATGATTTGATCGCATCACACCTAATACCTTTTTCAAGGCTATGTTTTGGGTTATGTTCCATTCAAATCAGATTTCAATTGCTCTAAACTTTAAGAAACAAACTTATAAGAGAAATCGTAGATAAAATCAGATAAATAATCGATGAAACTTTGTATGCTTAATTCTTTTGCTAGCTAAAGATATAACATTCGCCATTTTCAAATTTGAAAATTAAAATAAAATCAAATTAAGTAAAAAAGATAATATATATCTAATTAAATTTTAATAGTTCATCTTCACAAGTTAAGATGATTTTCTAGGTGAACGCTAAGTTTTAGGAGATTCGGATCGGTCGTCTAAATTCATGAAGATGGTGTGGACTATAGCACACCGAAATTTGGGAATCCACCTAAATTCTTATTTTATTTTTTTAAACTATTAAAAAAATTTATATTACTTGAGTCGGCATACACGTGCAACGCACGTGCTAAGAAACTAGTAAAATAATAAAGTAACAAGGACATTTTGCTATTTTGAAAATTAATGGGAGGTTTATTTGTTTTGCTAAATCAAAAATGAGATTTATATCACTTACCATATATGTTTTGGAAGGATCTGATTCGAACCTAATCGGCACGTCTACAGATTACATCATTTTTGCAGCTTAATATTGACTTTTGAATTTTTCTAATAAAAATCTATCAAGAAATAAGTAAGTTATTTAATTAAAACGTAACATATTCTTTTGATAAAATGACACTGATTTCATCGTATTTTATTGTAGTTTGACAAGAAACCAAGATCCAGTGACACATACACACAATGTGCGTGAAAAGTGTGTAGAAATTACAAAAATGGGTGAAAATAGTTTTATGCTTAAACGTACTTACCAGTATAGAAAACGATATTGAGATGCTTACTACACAGTTGTGTTTAGGGTGGTAGAACCTAATTACTACAATAAATATGAAGAGAATGTCATTCACAAGAATTTCATGTTTGTACTTCTTTGGTCACAGTATAATTGTAGATTTTGTTTTATGTATCTCTAATTTTTCTAATCTAAAGTTAAGAAAGAACTTTGTCAGGCGTCATAACTCCTTATTTGTATCTTTATTGTGTATAAAAGTACTTTAAGGTTCTTCCCATTTGTAACGACTAATTTCCTCCTAATGACATCTATATGAAGTTTAGGGAAACAAATATGATTTGATCGCATCACACCTAATACTTTCTTCTAGGCTACGTTTTGGGGTATGTTCCAATCTATTCAGGATTTGTCACGAGCCAAAATCCATTAAAGGTCGTGATGGCACCAAACACCGCGGTCAGGAAGCCAATAATAAATAATAAATTTGGTTCTTATTTTAGTATTTTGAAATCATAAATTTTCCCTTTAATTAAATAATAAGAAATAATTGATGGATTAAATAATAATGTTTTTAATAATTTCCAGTACTGAACAACTCATACTTACCCCAAAACCTGGCGTCACAAGTGCATGATCATCAACTAGGACGAATAAAATAAAATACATCATCTGTCTGGAATACAACATTGGACAGAAGAGAAAAAAATATAATACCTTGAAAGAGACGTTGTAGGCTACTGATCGTAACATGAGATGCAGCTCACCTAAGTCCCCGTGTCCACCATGCCGTTGCGCCCACAAGGCACTAAATGTATATGTGTCTGTACAATAAAATATACAGCAAGTGTAGTATGAGTACGAAAATAACGCGTACCTAATAAGTATCTGGCCTAACCCCGGAGGAGTAGTGACAAGGGGTCGACACCGACACTTACTAGTGGTCCAATAATATCAGGTACAGTAATGATAAGCAGATATGAGGCAGAACAAATAAACGAAATAAACGAGTATAAATACGTGGTATAATCCTCCTATTTTCAATAAACTCAAGATCTCCGTTAGATATTCCCTCCTTAATCGGAGCATATCTATAGACATAGTGGATCTCATTAAGTAGGTTATCATAATTCAAATCAGGAAAACTCACATATACACTGGCTTCATGCCAAACATTACGCACGATTACCTGGGAATATTTTTATAGGAATGTCGAGGTGTACGGTCCGATCCATCATAATAATTGTGAACTGCCGATGGTCGAACGACACGAACCATAGATGGATCCATTAAACTGCCGAGGTGAATGACCCGCTCCCATGAGAGTGTGGTACATAAATTATATCGAGGCGAACGACCCGATCCCGTTAGAATAAGAAGCTTTGATGGGTCCTTGACCCCACTTATGAATAAACGTGTGAGTTATAATTTCTTTAACAAAAAATATTTCAATGAAACATATATATATCCTGGTATCACTTCGTAAGAGGAGTAAAATTATTCAGTCACTAATCATGGACTCGTGAAGTCTCTACAATAGCAAGTCTAGTCTCAAGTAATAATGTAAAACAAAGAAATTTAATAGGTAAGGGACTGCTCAAATAGTATAGCTATAGCATGATATGAACCTAAGCTTAACCAAACAATAACATGAATGTAGTTATGTATGGGCTCTCGTCACCTCGCTCATATGTAGCCCCCACAACAAGTAGCACACATAAATTTACAAGACCTAAGGGTAATTTTCCCCTCACAGGGTTAGACAAGAGACTTACCTCGCGCATAAGTCCCATAACCGGCTCCAACGCCACTCTAACACCTCAAAACGATACCCAATGCTACAAAAATAGTGAAACAATGTGCAAATCAATAAAAATATACTCTAATACTCATAACAATTCAATTTACCATAAATTCCAGCCCCATTCGAAAAGTCAATAAAATCACCCATGGGCCCAATTCCAATGTTTTTTGAAGATAAACTTTACCCATAACACCACGAACCCAAATATATAATTTATTCCAAATTCCATGTCCAAATTCGTTGTCAAAATCCAAAAATATCAATTTCTAGGTTTTTCTTCAAAATTCCTAGTTTCTACAAATTTTCATGTCTAAATCCATGTATAAACCTTATATTTAGCTCACAAATAGTAGAAATCACTTACCTCATGTTTGATGAGTGAAATGAACTCGCCCAACTTTTAGAACATTCTACCCAGCCCAGGTCCGCCCTTCTTCGCATTCGCGATCGGAGCTCCGCATTCACGAAGGCTAAATGGCTCTAGGCCCAGTTCCCCCTTTTCCTCTACGCATTTGCGATTGGCCCTTCGCGTTCGTGTAGTTTCCTCAGGCGACCCCTCTGTGTTCGCGACTTCTGCCTCGTGTTCGCGAAGGCCAAAACCGTGAAGCCACAAAATTCCTCTTCGCGAATGTCAGAAGGAAACCAGATACCAGATATCAGCAGTTTCAAAACAGCCCGAAATTATTCGAACCCACCTCGAAACACACCCGACGCCCCCGAGACCCCATCCAATCATACCAACCAGTCACATATCATAACATAAACTTGCTCAAGGCCTCAAATAACATCCTACAATGCCGAAATCATGAATCTTACCCTAATTCAAGCTTAATTTACTTTAGAACTTCAAACTTCTACATTCGCTACCGAAACTTATAAAATCATGTCCGATTGACCTCAAATTTTGTACTGAAGTCACATTCGACATTACAGACCTGCTCCAACTTTGGGAATCAGAATTAAAACCCATCATCAAAAGTCCACTCCCGGTCAAACTTCTCAAAAACCTTCAAATTTCTAACATTCGCCAAATGACCCCAATATGACCTACTTACATCTGAATCCACTTCCAAAAACGCTCCCTATACCAGAATCACCATACGGAGTTATTCCCAAACTCGGAATTTCAAACGCATATCGATAACATAAAATACACCTCCACCCCCAAATTCAGGAAATTCTTTCAAAACGCAAACTTCCAAAATAGGCATCGAAACGCTCACGGGTCATCAAAAACCCGATCCGAACATACGCCTAAGTACGAAATCATCATACGAACCTATTAGAACTATCATGACCCAAATTCCATATTAGCCTGTGATGGTGCCCAACACCATTGTTAGGCAAGCCAACGCTAATCAACTAGTGAATTCTCATTTAAATAGTTAGTACGTGATAACTTCTCCTTATTGATAAAAAATTAGGAGTTTGAAATTTTAGCATAAATAAATGGAAGAAATAATTCGAATTTAAATAATGAGTTTACTAACATTTGTGCCAAGACCTCGTGTCACAAGTATTTTGGCAATCTAGTAGAATATACAAAGCTATACTATCCTACTGTCTAGAAAAGAAATAGACAAGAACATAAGACAAAAGAGAGACTCCAGTTGCTGCTGATCGGCTAAAAAGGGCAGCTCACCGGAAAGTCTCAAGCTGAGGAGTCCACTCTACGCGCTGGACTGATGGCCAGATGCACCTGCCTCAAAGCCTGTACAATCAAGTAAAGAAGTGTAGCGTGAGTACATAAAAATATGTACCAAGTAAGTATCTCACCTAATATTGAAGAAGTAGTGACGAGGGGTCGACTCCAACAATTACTAGGGCCAACAATATAATAATATGAAGTTAAAGTTGTAAAACATGATGTGTGTAGATAAAACAACAAGCTCAAAACAAGAATAATAACTGAAAAAACCTCTCATCATGTCTAAGAACTCAAGCACCTTCTTTATTTAAAAAGTAGTAAACTTTAAAGCAGCAAATTATATGAACTATTAAGAGATTCCAGTTCAATTATCACACACAAACACCATCGAGGACGTTCGTCTCAATCCAACAGCAAATTAAACTATGCACCGGCGAGGGCCGAACGACACGAATCATAGATGCATCTATTCACCCCGCTCGCAAATCATACATACGGCGTGGTAAAAATATAACTCCGCTCACGAATCGTATGTGTGATGCGGTGAAACATAATTTTATCATTTAAATCATAACCCATCCTTACTTTTTTTTATAAAAAATGAAGACAATTCAACTTGAAGCCTTTAAATCCTTAGAATTTCCTCAACTTAATTCCTTTCGTAACAATTAGATCATAAAATCAAAAAATAGTGTCAACAAAGCATGGTGTAAACTTAAAACTACCTGGACATAACAGAAATAGTAGATACGTACGGACTCTTGTCACTTCTTACGTACATAACCCCCACAATTAATCACATTTAATTAAGTTCACATATGGGGAAATTTCCCTCTTACAAGGTTAGAAAAGAGACTTACCTTATTTTCGGCCTATTTCCAACTCAAGAATGCGCTCAAACTCTCAAACCAGAGCTGAATTGTTCGTAACTATTCAAATAATGTAAAAACCAATCATTATAGGCTCAAAAGTTCATATTCTAACTGGTAAAGTGATTACCCAACCCCAAAGACAAGATTCCTAAAATTTACCCCTGGGCCCATGTGCCTAGATGTCAGATATTTTCGAAGGAAGTTGTTACCATAACCTAAGGAACATAAATATATGATTATCGCTAAGTTTCATGGCCGATTTCGTGGTAAAAATCTCGTTCTTGTCAAGCCCTAGGTTTTTCATCTAAACCTATGATTTTCACAATTTATACATGTTAATGTACCCATAATCTAAGTACTTAACTCACATATGGTAGAAATTACTTAACTCCAAAATCTAGATTAAAATCCCTCTCAAGAAGCTTAAAAATCACCCAATAATGGAGTGAAAATGAGTTAAAAAGTGCTTATGTCCCGTGTTAAATGAAGTGGTCTACCTCCAGCTTTTCCGCACATGCGGTCACTGGGCCGCATGTGCACCCCTGCTTCTGCGGTCAATGGTCCGCTTCTACGGAAGTGGTCTAGGTCGGCTGGCATAACACCTGCGGACGGGCCCCGCTTCTACAGAAAGGGAGCCGCTTCTGCGGTGCTTGGGCTGCCCTTCCTTGGCGCTTCTGCTGTGGTTGGCCCGCTTCTGCGAGTTCACACCTGCTGGTGACCAACCGCAAGTGCGGTTATGACAGAAGCTGAAGCTTCCGCTCTTGCTCAAATTTTTCAACTTAGTTTAAGCCTCGTCCGATTGAAGCTCGGGGTCCCTAAAGGCCCCGCTTGAGCTTACCAACAAGTACGGAATGATAAATCATACTCGCTCAACCCTCGGAACGCCCAAAACAACATTAAAACCAGGAATCACACCCTAAAACCAATTGAATAAAACTTATGAATTTCAAGTTCTTCAATTTACTTCCAATGTGCGAAAACGTACTTACACTACTTGGAATGATACAAAATTTTGAGTGCAAGTCTTAAATGAAATCACGGAACTATTCCTAGGCTCAGAATTCTGTTTGGACCTCGATATCACCAAAAACCACTCCAAACCAAATTTCAAAAACTTCTAAAAACCTTCAAGAACCAACTTTCACTATTATGCGCCAAAACGCTCCCGGGTCATCCAAAACCCAATCCGAACATATGCTCAAGTCCGAAATCACCATACGTACCCGTTAGAACAGTCAAATCTCGATTCCGAGGTCGTTTACTCAAAATGTTAATCGAAGTCAAACTTGCCCTTTTAAGACAACCTTAAGGAACCAAGTGTTCCGATTTCAACCCAAATTTTTCCAAATCCCGAACCAACCATCCCCGTAAGTCATAAATCAGTAAAAGCAAGTACGGGAAGTCCTATTTAGGGGAATGTGGTTCTAGAAAGCAAAACGACCGATCGGGTCATTACATTCTACACCACTTAAACAAATGTTCATCCTCAAACGGGTTTAGACTCATACTTGAAGTGCTGAATCAGTTTGGATATCTGCTCCGTATGTCCTCTTCGGATTCCCAGGTCGCCTCCCCGATAGGTTGGCCCCTCCACTAAACCTTTACCGTGGAAATCCTTTGGGATCTCAACTGGCAATCCTGTCTATCAACAATAGCAACTCGCTCCTCCTCATAACACAAGCTCTCATCTAGCTGAATAGTAGTGAAGTCCAACATATGAGACAAGTCGGCGTGATACCTTCGAAGCATAGACACTTGAAAAATTGAATGAACTCCTGATAGGCTGGGGGTAACGCAAGCTTATAATTAACCTCCCCAACTCGTCTCAACACCTCAAATGAGCCTATAAACCTGGGGCTCAACTTGCCCTTCTTCCTGAATCTCATAATACCCTTCATCGGCGAGGCTTTTAAGACAACCTTCTCACCGACCATGAATGATACATCCTACGCCTTCTGATCTACGTAACTCTTTTGTTTGGACTGTGCTATGTGAAGTCTCTCCAAAATTAGCTTTACCTTTTCCAAGGCATCTTTCAACAAATTAGTATCGTAAAACGTAGACTCACTGGGCTCAAACCACCTAATGGGAGAAGGACATCGTCGGCCATATAAAGCCTCAAATGGAGCCATCTCAATGCTGGACTAATAACTATTGTTATAAGAAAACTCAGCCAAAGGTAAGAACTGATCCCAATGTCCTCCAAAGTCAATCACCCATGCTCTTATCATGTCCTCTAATATCTGAACTGTCCGCTCTGACTGTCCGTCTGTTTGAGGATGGAATGTTGTGCTGAGCTCTATACGGCTCCCCAACTCACTCTGTACAACTCTCCAGAAATGCAATGTGAACTGAGGGCCCCTATCTAATATGATGTAAATAGGCATACCGTGCAACCACACTAGCTCCCGAATATAATTCTGGACAACCTCTCTTATGTATAGATAGTCACAACTAGAATGAAGTGTGACGACTTGGTCAACCTATCAACAATGACCCAAACTGCATCAAACATTTGCAAAGTCTGTGGCAACCCAACTACGAAGTCCATAGTAATGCGTTCCCATTTCCACATAGGTATAATCATCTGCTGAAATAGGCCCCCTGCCCTCTGGTGCTCATACTTGACCTGCAGGCAATTTAAGCACCTAGCTACATACTCCACTATGTATTTCTTCATTCGCTGCCACTAATAATGTTGTCTCAGGTCACAATACATCTTCATAGCACCTGGGTGAATGAAATACCATGAACTAAGTGCCTCTTTTAGAATTTTCTCCCTCAAGCCATCGACATTGGGAACACATAGATGACCCTATAGTCGCAGAACACCATCCTCGCTAAGAGAAACCTCCTTGGCACCACCCTATAGTGTCGTCTCTCTGAGAACTGCCAAATGTGGATCATCAAATTGTCGAGCCTTAATCTGTCCCAATAATTAAGTCTGGGCAACAACACATGCAAGAACCCGGCTGTGCTGTGAAATATCCAATCTCACAAGTCTATTAGCAAAGGACAGAATGTCCAAAACTAGTGGCCTCTCCTCTACTAAAATGAATACCAAGATACCCATACTCTCTTCCTTCCTGCTTAAGGCATCTGCGACCATATTTGCCTTGCCCGGATGATAAATAATGGTGATATCATAATTTTTCAGTAGCTTAAGCCATCTACGCTCCCTCAGATTGAGATTTCTTTGCTTGAACAAATACGGTAAGTTGCGATGATTAGTGTAAACCTCATATGACACTTCATAAAGGTAATGCCTCCAGATCTTAAGAGTATGCACAATCGCGACTAACTCTAGATCGTGCACATGGTAGTTCTTCTCATGAATCTTCAGCTGACGTAAATCATATGTAATAACTCGCCCCTCTAGCATCAATACACAACCAAATCCAATGTGTGAAGTGCCGCAATACACTGTATACATCCCCCAACCGGAAGGCAACACTAGAACCGGTGTTGTAGTTAAAGCTGTCTTGAGCTTCTGAAAGCTCGCCTCACAATCCTCGGACCAATGGAACGGAGCACTCTTCTGGGTCAATATAGTCAAAGGTGCTTCAATGGATGAAAAGCCCTACACAAACCAGCGATAATAACCTGCTAATCCCAGGAAACTCCTGATCTCAGTCACCGAAGTGGGACGTGGCTAACTATAAACTGTCTCAATCTTCTTGGAATCCACCTTAATACCCTCTCATGATACAACATACCCCAAGAATGCCATATACTCTAGCCAAAACTCACACTTGGAGAACATCGCATATAGATTTTGTTCTCTCAAATGTCTGAAGCACAACTCTCACATGTTGCTAGTGCTCCCCAGGCTGCATCAGTAAATCAAGATGTCATCAATGAAGACGATAACAAAAAAATCAATATAAGGCCTGAACACCCGATTCATCAAATTCATAAACATCGTTGGTGTATTAATCAAGTCGAAAGACATCACTAGAAACTCATAATGGCCATATCTAGTACGGAAAGTAGTCTTCGGAACATATGAGTCCCGAATCTGCAACTGATGGTACCCCGATCTCAAGTCGATATTAGGAAACACCCTAGCACCCTGCAACTGATCAAATAAAGTATCGACACGCGACAACGGGTACTTGTTCTTGATGGTGACGTTGTTCAACTGGCAGTAATCAATGCACATCTGCATAGTCTCATCCTTCTTCTTCTTCACAAATAACATTGGTTCACCCCAAGGTGATATACTTGGTCTCACAAACACATTTGTTAATAACTCCTCAAGCTGCTCCATCAACTCTTTTGGAGCCATACAGTACAGTGGGATAGATATAGGCTGGGTGGAGCCAAATCAATATAGAAATAAATATCACAATCTGGCGGCATGCCCGGAAGGTTCAAAGGAAACACATCAACGAACTCTCGGATTACTTGCACTTAATCAATCGTCGGAGACTCTTCGGTGGTGTCCCGAACATATTCTACATACACTAAACAACCCTTCTTGACCAGATGTAGAGCCTTCAGAAAATATATAACTCGACTAGATGTACTAACGGAGGAACCCTTCCACTCCAATCTCGGCAACTCTGGCATTGCTAAAGTAACGATCTTGGCATGGTAATCTAGGATAGCGTGATATGGAGATAATCAATCCATGCCCAGGATGAACTCAAAGTCGATCATATCAGGTAACAAAAGGTCTGCTCTAGTCTCATAACCACAGAATGTAACCACACAAGATCGAGAGATGTGATCCACAACCACAGAATCGCTCAGAGGAGTGGACACATAAACAAGAGTACCCAAAGACTCACGTGGAATATCTAGGAACTGAGCAAATAGAGATGGCATACATGAATAGGTAGATCCTGGATCAAATAATACTGAAGTACTCTTACTACTTGCAGAAATAATACTTGTGATCACGGTATCTGAGGCCACTGCATCTGGTCTGGCTGGAAAAGCATAGAATCTAGCTGGAGTACTGACTGGATGGCTTCCGCCTAGCTACACAATGGTTGGCTGACCTCCCCCTACCTGGCCTCCACCTCTTGGACGACCCCTACTGGCCTGTCCCCCACTTTTGGACGGTCGGGTGATAGGTACTGCAATCATGGGCTGATGACCCTACTGTACTACCTTGCCCGAAGTTTGGGGCAAGTCCTCTTTATATGACCCGGATCTCCACACTCATAATAACCTCTCGGTATCATAGATTGTTGACCCGAAGTTTGACCCTGATGGCCTTAATACCCATTATAAGAACCCTGAATGGTTGGTGGGCCGTAAGAAATCTCTGGCATAGCGCTAACATAGGGTCACGCAGGAGCACCCCAAGAAGGTGGTGGTGGTGCCGGATATGTCGGCCTGCTGGGCTGACCTATACCAAACTGACCTCTACCCCTAGGTAGGGCACCTCTAAACTCTCCAAATAATCGGGTCCTCTTGTCCTACTACATCTGCTCTCTACCCCTATGGAGATAGCCCTCAATCCTCCGAGCAATCTCCATGACTAGCTGATAATCAGTCCCCATCTCAACCTCTCGGGCTATGCTATCCTAAATACTGGGGTGCAACCCTACAACTAATCTTCATACTCTCACTGTGTCTGTTGGAAGCATCATAAGTGCATGCCAAATAACTCAAAAAACCTCGCCTCATAATCGGTCACTGACAACTGAACCTGCTCGAGCTTCTCAAACTGACACCGCAACTCTTTCCTCTAAGAGGGTGGAATATACATGTCCAATAGAAGCCATGTAAACTAATCCCATGTCATAGGAGGAGAACCTGCTGGTTTGCCAAGAAGGTAAGACTGCCACCATTTACGGGCCCTGCCCTCTAACTGGAAGGCGGTGAAATCTACTCCATGGGACTCCAATATCCTCATGTTGTACAGTCTGTCCCTGCACCTATCAATGCCCGGGGGTCCTCATGCCGCTCACCCGCGAAGATAAGAGGCTGCATCCTAGTCTATCTGTCTAGTAGCTTCCGCGGAAAGCCATCTGCAACTGGTCTAGGCTTGGGTACTGCTACAGTAACTAGCTGGGCACCACCCGCGGGTAGTGTATCTAGAGTCTGATATAGGGAAGATGCGTGCCCAAAAGCCTGAGCAGTAGGGGTTTGTGCTTCCTCTCCTATTTGAGATGTGGCTGGGTCTACTGGAACTAAACCAGCCTGAGTCATAGTGTCCACGAACCATAGCATACGACCCACGACCTCCAGAAATTTAGGTCCTATCATGAAGTCTACTAGGACTGGCCCTAGAACATGCACCTCGCCCTGCTCCTCGATGACGGGATCCTCCACTGGATCCGTTGGTGGTGCTACTAGGGCAACTCTAGGATTCCCTCGTCCCCTACCTTGGGCCGGTGATCTCCCTCGGCCTCTGCCCTCCCTCTAGCAATGGGGGGAGCAGCTACTCCCGGGTCTGGAACGTCTGTCATATGCATCCTCACCATATGTGAGAGAATAGAAGAAGGAAATTTAGTATACCATCAATTGCGCAATAGGAGATGAATAAAGAGTAGCTTCCTAACACCCTATAGCCTCTCGAAGATAAGTACAAACGTCTCCGTACCGATCCACAAGACTCTACCAGGTTTTCTCATAACTTGTTAGACATACGTGAACCTAGTGCTCTGATACCATATTGTCATGACCCAAATTCCATATTAGTCTGTGATGGCGCCCAACACCGTTGTTAGGCAAGCCAACACTAATCAACTAGTGAATTCTCGTTTAAATAATTAGTACATAATAACTCCTCCTTATTGATAAAAATTTAGGAGTTTAAAATTTAAGCAAAAATAATTGGAAGCAACAATACGAATTTAAATCATGAAAGTAACCAAAAAATCATAAGTCCACTAACGTGTGTGCCAAGACTTGGTGTCATAAGTATGTGGGCAATCTAGTAGAATATACAAATCCATGTTATCCTAGTATCTGAGAAAGAAATAGACAGGAAAATAACGAGATAAGAGATACTCCAGCTGCTGAAGAACGACTAAAAAAGCATCTTATTGGGAAGTTTGAAGCTGAGAAGTCAAATCTACGCGACAGACTGATGGTCAGATGCACCTGGCTCAAAGCCTGTACAATCAAGTACAGACGTGTAGCGTGAGTACATAAAAATATGTATCTACTAAGTATCTCTCCTAACCTTAAATAAGTAGTGATGAGGGGTCAACTTCGACAATTACTAGGGACAACATTATAATAATATGAAGTTCAAGTTGTAAATCATGATGTGTATAGATAAAACAACAAGCTCAAAACAAGAATAATAACTCGAAAATTGTCCCATCATGTCTAAGAATTCAAGCACCTTCTTTATTTAAAACAAGTAAACTTTATAGAAGCAAATTATACGAACTATGAAGAGATTCCAGTTCTATTATCACACAAAAATACCACCGATGATGTTCGACCCGATCTAACATAAAAGTAAAAATGCACTGTCGAGGGTTGAACGACACGAACCATAGATGCATCTATTCATACCGCTCGCAAATCATACATGCGATGTGGTAAAAACATAACCCCGCTCGCAAACCATACGTGCAACACGGTGAAACATAATTTTTTCATTTTCATAACCCTTCATTGATTCTTTTTTTAAAATGAAGACAATTCAACTTGAAACCTTTAAATCCTTAAATTTTTCTCAACTTAATTCCTTTCATAACAATTAGCACATATAATCAAATAATAGTGTCCACAGACCATGGTGTAAACCTAAAACTACCCGGACATAACAAAAATAGTAGCTGTGTACGGACTCTCGTCACTTCATGTGTACATAGCCCCACAATTAATTATATTTAATTAAGTTCACCTATGGAGAAATTTCCCTCTTACAATGTTAAAAGAGACTTACCTCATTTCGAGCCTACTTCCAACTCAAGAATGCGCTCAAACCCTCAAACTAGAGCCGAACAGTCCAAAATTATTCAAATAGTGTAAAAACCAATCATTATAGGCTCAAAAGTTCATACTCTAACTATTAAATTGATTACCTAACCCCAAAGGTACGATTCCGAAAGTTCACCCCCGGGACCACGTGCCTAGATTCCAAAACATTTCAAAGGAAGTTGTTACCCATAACAACATAAATATATGATTATTACTAAGTTTCATGGTCGATTTCGTGGTAAAAATCTCCTTCTTGTCAAACCTTACGTTTTTAATTTGAACCCATGATTTTCACAATTTATACATGTTGATCTACCTATAATCTAAGTACCTAACTCACATATGGTAGAAATTACTTACCTCCAAAAGCTAGATGAAAATCCCTCTCAAGAAGCTCCGAAGCCCAACAATGGAGTGAAAATGAGTTAGAAAGTAACTAAGTCTCGTATTAAATAAAGTGGAGTACCTTTAGCTTTTCTGCACCTGTGTTCACTGGGCCGCATCTGCGCCCCCACTTCAGTGGAAGTGGGTTGGGTCAGCTGGCATCGCGCCTGCGGACGGGTACCGCTCGTGTGGTCCGGCTTATGGGAAAAAGAGCCGCTTCATTGATGCTTGGGCTGCCCTTCCTTGGCCGCTTCTGCGGTGGTTAGCCCGCACCTGCGAGGTCACACCTGCGGCTGACCAACTGCATGTGCGGTTATGACAGAAAGTGGAGCTTCAACTCTTGTTGAGACTTTTCAACTTAGTCTGAGGCTCGTCCGATAGACGCTCGAGGCCCCCGGGGCCCCGCCCGAACTTACCTTGTGTAATGACCCAGCTAGTCGTTTTAATAATTTGTGCCCTGATCCCCTACTAACTACTTTTCCAGTGTTTATTTCTGCGATTTGGTTTGCCAGGACGTTCGGTTTTGAGTTTCGGAGAGATTTGGGACACTTAGCCCCTAAATTAGAGATTAAGTGTTGCAAAGTTGACTGTACTCGGAACAGTGTGATGATAGCCTCGGAATTTAAATTCGTTGATTTCTTTAGCTCCGTTAGGTGATTTCGGGCTTAGGGGCATGATTAGAATGTGTTTTGGAGGTCTGTAACTAATTTAGGCTTGAAATGACAAAAGTCGAATTTTCAAAATTTCCGGTCCGATAGTGAGATTTTAATCCGAGGGTCGAAATGGAATTTTGGAAGTTGGAGTAGCTCTGTAAGGTTGAATGTGACGTGTGTGCAAATTTTCAGGTCTTTCAGACGAGGTTTGATAGACCTTTTGATCGAAAGCGTATTTTGAGAAATTTGGAGTTCTTAGGCTTAAATCCATGGTTAATTCGAGGTTTTGATGTTGTTTTAGGTGTTTTAAGGATTGGTAAAAGTTTGGATAGTGTTTTGTGACTTGTTAGTGTCTTTGGTATGGGTCTCTAGGGCCTCGAGATGAATTCGGATGGTTGACGGGGGAAATTTGAAGTTTAAGTTACAGCTCCACATGCTGGTGCTGTCATAACCACACCTACGGTTTGGGTTCCGCTGGTGCGGCACAGCAGATGCGGCTCAGCAATCGCTGGAACGAATTTGTGGAGAAGCAGCAGGTTCTGCAGATGCGGGTAGTTAACCGCAGAAGCGGTACCGCACCTGCGGACGGGTAACCGCAGATGCGGAAAATGGTCCTTTAAGTGAAAGTTGCAGATGCGACCTAGGCTCTGCAGAAGCGGGATCGCAGATGCGGTCCCAGGGCCACAAATGCGGAAATCGCTGGGCAGAGCAAATAAATTCTTGCCTTCGCGAATTTTAGCCCTTTTTCATATTTTTCAAAACGGGAAGAAGCTTGGGGAGCACTTTTCAAGAAGGATTTTCAGAGGAGTTCATTGTGGTAAGATCTTTGGTCCCTAAACCCGTTATTGGAGTGATTTTTATTTATTTAAGCATGAAAATTAAGGAAAATCAGTGGTAATTGGATGTTTAGGGCTTGTGTAATTGGAGACCTTTGATTGTCGATTTGAGGCAAAAATTGAGGTCCAATTTTGTTACTTTGGATATGATTGAACTCGTGAGAGTGTGAGGTTTTTGGAAATATAAATTTTACCCGATTCTAAGACGCGGGCCGGATGGGCATTTTGGTCATTTTACATAATTTTGCGTATTAGCATAGAATTTAATTGTAGAATCAGTTACTTGAAGTGTTATTTATGTTATGCAATTGAATTGAATAGAGTTGGTCAATTTGGAGTCGAGTACTCGTGGCAAAGACGTGATGTCAGGTTGATTTTGAGCTGGTTCGAGGTAAGTGGCTTGTCTAACCTTGTGTAGGGGACCTTCCCCTTAGGATATGATATATTTGATAATTAAAATGCCTTGTATGTGAGGTGACGAGTGCGTACTTGAGCTAATTGTTGAAATCCGGTTTTACTTTAAGTATTTCAATTGAGTTCCTTTTTTCCTATTTTAATCTACTTGCGAATTTAGCCTGTTGTTAGTTTAGAAAAGCATGTTTAGTTGACTTAATTGCGTATTTGCTTAAACTGCCTTAATTGCATTACGTAAATCATGTTAGGCTAGAATTAACTGTTTTACTTAGCGCGAAATTAGCATTTAATTGAATATTCTTGTGTTGTTGTTGTGTGTTTTTAATTTGGGACTACGGGACGACATCCCGGGAGATCTCCTTTACGTATTTGTGATCTGGACTGAGGTGCGGGATACCAAGAGATCCCTAGCATATATTGAGGATACCAAGACATCCCTAGCATATATTGAGGATACCAAGAGATCCTTGGGATACCAAGAGATCCCTAGTATACATTGAGGATACAAAGAGATCATCGGGATACTAAGAGATCCCCGGTTATCATCCTCGCTTTGAGTGGTATTTCCTTTTGGTTTGTCTTTATCTCTATTTCGTTATTGTACTCTTATTATTCTGCATAGATTCTTACTGTAGATTCTCAATTGTATTGCTTATCTTATTATTTACTTAATCTCAGTAGGGCCCTGGCCTTCCTCGTCATTACCCGACCGAGGTTAGGCTTGACACTTACTGAGTACCGCTATGATGTACTCATGCCCTTTCTGCGCATGTTTTTCATGTGCAGATCCAGGTACTCTGCTCAGACTCACTATACTTGAGGCAAGGCGCTACGTAGAGACTTCGAAGTATATCTGCCGTGTCCGCAGACCGAGGAGTCCCTTTCCATTCCTGCTTTTTAGTATTTAGCCCTTCTGTATTTTCTATTATATTTAGACATTTCAGAGTTAGAGCTATGTAGTATTTTCTAGCTTGTGATTCATGGGTTTCCGAGTCTTAGATTTAGATATTGGTTTTTGAGATTTATATATGGTGTATGCCGAGCGGCACATTTAAACATTGTTATTACTTTAATTTTGTTTTAAACTGTTTTATTTCCGCAAAATTTGGGTTTATTCCGCAATTTAGGCTTACCTAGTCGTAGAGACTAGGTGCCATCACGACAATTCACGGAGGGCGAACTGGGGTCATGACAAGTTGGTATCAGAGCTCTAGGTTCATAGGAGTCACATATCACAAGCCGGTTTATTGGAGTCTCGTTAATCGGTGTGGAGACGTCTGTACTTATCTACGAGAGGCTATGTAACTGTTAGGAAAATTTCCACTTCATTTGATTTCCTTGTCGTGCAATATTTTGACATCACAATTCTAAACTTCTGTCTTCTATTCTCTCACAGATGGTGAGGACACGTGCTACCCGAGATGATCAGGCACCCGCGCCCCCTATTGTAGCCGTTAAAGGTCAGGGCCAGGGTAGAGGCCGAGGACGTGCACATGGTGTAGCCAGAGCACCTACGCGAGCTGTGGTCGGGGTACCACCCACAGTTCCAGCCAGAGTCTAGGCACCTAACATGCCTACTGTTACTACTACTCCAGCACTTCAGGAGACTCTGGCGCAGTTCATGAGCATGTAACCACCTTGGCTCAGGCAGTGTTGCTTCCCCTTGCCTCAGCCACATCCCAGGCCAGGGGAGGAGCACAGACTCCTGCCGCCCGCACTCCTGAGCAGTGAGTGCATGTTGATCAGGTCCCAGAGATTATTCCTGTACCAACTGTAATGCCAGTTCAGCCCGAGGATAGGGCGGCGACTTCAGAGGCTGAGCAGTGGAGACTTGAGAGGTTCAAGAAATATGATCCTCCGGTATTCAGTGGATTAGCATCAGATGATGCCTTGGGGTTTCTGGAGGAGTGCTACCGTATTCTCTGTACCATGGGTAAATTAGGATCGATCGGGGTTTCCTTCACTATTTTCCCACTTTGAGGAGCCGCATATGATTGGTGGTGCACCTATGAGTTAGACAGTCCGGACGAGGCTGCTTCACTGACTTGGACCTAGTTTTTGGATTTGTTCCTAAGAGAGCTTGTTTTATAGAGCCTCAGGGATGCATGGCGTGCAGATTTTGAGCATTTGTGCCAGGGTTCTATGACTGTCTCAGAGTATGCTGTTTGTTACACTCGATTGGCTAGACATGCCCCAGCTTTGGTTTCTACTGTTTGCGAGAGGGTTCGCCGGTTTATTGAGGGGTTTATTCCCAGCATCAGGTCTAGCATGGCTCGTGAGTTGGAGATGGATATTTCTTATTAGAAGGTGGTGAGCATTGCTAGGAAGATTGAGGGTATGCATGCTATGGAGTGAGAGAAGAGGAAGGCCAAGAGGTCTCGAGAGTCGGGCTATTTCTCTGGTGCCCGTTCCCCAACTTCAAGTCTTCATGGTAGGGGTTATATTAGTTGCCCTGTTCATTCAGCTCTTCCGGCAGCCAGTGGTATTCTATCTCCTCCTAGGCCTCAGGAGCCTTATTATGTACCTCCGGTTTCTAGCGAGCCTCTAGCGCAGGGTGTTTTTAGAGGTTAGTCCAGCAGACTTGGCCCAAGCCAGTCATAGCCGCCACGTCCTCCCAGAGCATGTTTTGAGTGTGGTGACACATGCCATGTGGTGAGGTATTGCCCCAGACTTGGGAGGAGTGCACCTCCATAGACTTTTCAGCAACAGCGTGCCCCGCAGAGTTCTCAGGCTACAGTTATAGCTCCAATTGCTACCCCACCTGCTCAGCCAGCAAGAGGTAGAGGTCGGGGAGGTAGAGGTCTCCCTAGAGGGGGAGGCCAGGCCAGATATTATGCCCTTCCTACCCATACTGAGGTTGTTGCCTCTGATTCTGTCATCACAGGCATTGTCATGGTTTGTCATAGAGATGCATCGATTCTATTCGATCCAGGCTCCACTTATTCTTATGTGTCTTCTTATTTTTCTTCGCATTTGGGTGTACCTCGGTATTCCTTGAGTTCCCCTGTTTATGTTTCTACTCCTATGGGAGATTCTCTTGTTGTGGACCACGTTTATCGGTCGTGTTTGGTTACTCTTAGTGGTTTTGAGACTAGAGCCGATTTATTGTTACTCAGCATGGTTGATTTTGATATTATCTTGGGCATGGACTGGTTGTCGCCTCATTATGTTATTCTTGATTGTCACGCCAAAACCGTGATGCTGGCTATGCCAGGTGTACCGCGTGTTAAGTGGAGGGGTGCCTTGGATCACACTCCCAATAGAGTTATTTCTTTTCTTGAAACTCAGCATATGGTTGGGAAAGGGTGTGACGTGTATTTAGCCTATGTGAGAGATGTCAGTATTGATACCCCATTCAGTTGATTTAGTTCTAGTAGTACAACATTTTCCCGATGTGTTTCCAGCTGATTTTCCAAGCATGCCTCATGATAGAGATATTGAATTTGGCATCGATCTGTTGTCAGGCACTCAACCCATTTTTATTCCTCTATATCATATGGCTCCTCCTAAGTTGAAGGGGTTGAAGGATCAGTTACAGGAATTTCTTGATGAGGGTTTTATTCGTCCCAGTGTATCACCTTGGGGTTATCCTATTTTGTTTGTAAAGAAAAAGGATAGTTCTATGCATATGTGTATTTATTATCGCTGGTTGAACAAGTTTACAGTGAACAATCGTTATCCTTTGCCTCGTATTGATGATCTGTTTGACCAGCTTCAGGGTGCAGGTGTTTTCGAAGATTGACTTGCGCTCAGGTTACCATCTATTGAAGATTCAGGAGCTAGATTTCCCGAAGACTGCCTTCGGGACTCGGTATGGTCATTACCAGTTCCTTGTCATGTCATTTGGGCTGACCAATGCCTCATCAACCTTTATGCATTTGATGCACAGTTTGTTCCTACCGTATCTGGATTCGTTCGTCATTATCTTTATTGATGATATTCTCGTGTACTCCCGGAGTCGGGAAGATCATGAGCAGCACCTGAGGACAATGCTTCAAACTTTGAGGGAAAAGAAGTTATACGCAAAGTTCTCAAAATGTGAGTTTTGGTTGGATTCTGTGGCTTTCTTGGGTCACGTGGTGTCAAGTGAGGGTATACGTGTGGATCCGAAGAAAGTAGAGGTAGTACAGAGTTATCCCAGACCATCCTCAGCTATAGAGATTCGTTGTTTTCTTGTATTGGCAAGTTATTATCGTTGATTTATTGAGGGGTTTTCATCCATTGCAGCACCTATGACCAGGCTGACCCAGAAGGGTGCTCTGTTCCAGTGGACAAAAGAGTGTGAGGCGAGCTTTCAGAATCTCAAGACAACTTTGACTATAGACACGGTTTTGATATTGCCTACAAGTTCGGGTTGTTATAATGTCTACTGTGATGCCTCGAGGATTGGCCTTGGAGCGGTTTTGATGCAGGACAGTAGGGTGATTGCCAACGTGTCCAGAGATTTGAAGGTGCATGAAAAGACTTATCCTTTCCATAATCTTGAGTTAGTTGCTATAGTTCACGCCTTAAAGATCTGGCGTCATTATTTTAAGGTGTGCCTTGTGAGATTTACACGGATCATCGGAGCTTACAGCACCTGTTCAAGCAAAAAGATCTAAATTTGCGCCAGAGGAGGTGGCTTGAGCTGCTGAAGGACTATGATATCACTATTTTGTATCACCCGGTCAAGGCTAATGCCTTGAGTTGTCGAACGGAGAGTTTGGGGAGTTTGGCATATTTACCAGCATCAGAGAGGCCTATGGCGATGGATGTTTAGGCCTTAGCCAGCCAGTTTGTGAGATTGGATCTTTTCGATCCCAGTCGGGTTCTAGCTTGCATGGTTTCTTGGTCTTCCTTATTTGATCATATCAGGGAGCGGTAGTATGATGACCCTCATTTTCTTGTCCTCAAGGACAAGGTTTAGCATGGTGATGCCAGAGATGTGACTATTGGTGATGAAGGGGTATTGAGGATGTAGGGTTGGGTCTATGTACCCAATGTTGATGGTCTTCGGGAGTTGATTTTGGAGAAGGCCCATAGTTTGCGGTATTCCATTCATCCGGGTGCCACGAAGATGTATCAGGATTTGAGGTAGCACTATTGGTGGAGGAGGATGAAGAAAGACATAGTGGGATTTGTAGCTCGCTGCCTCAATTGTCAACAGGTGATGTATGAGCACCAAAGACTGGGTGGGTTGCTTCAACAGATAGAGATTCCGTAGTGGAAGTGGGAAATGATCACCATGGACTTTATAGTTGGACTCCCTCGGACTGCGAAGAAGTTCGATGCCATTTGGGTGATTGTGGATCGGCTGACCAAGTCCGCGCACTTCATTCCTATGTGTACTACATATTCTTCGGAGCGGTTAGCGGAGATTTATATTCGGGAGATTGTTCGTCTGCATGGTATTCCAGTTTCCATCATTTCAAACAGAGGTACTCAGTTCACATCACGGTTCTGGAGGGTCGTTCAGCAGGAGTTGGGTACTCGGGCGGAGTTGCGCACAACATTTTACCCTCAGATGGATGGACAGTTCGAGCGCACTATTCAGATTCTTGAGGATATGCTCTATGCGTGCGTGATGGAGTTTGGTGGGTCTTGGAATTAGTTTTTGCCACTGGCAAAGTTTGCTTACAACAACAGATGTCAGTCCAGCATTCAGATGGCGCTGTATGAGGCTTTATATAGTAGGTGGTATAGATCCCCGGTGGGTTGGTTTGAGCCGAGAGAGGCTAGATTATTAGGCACCGGCTTGGTTCAGGATGCTTTGGAGAAGGTCAATGTGATTCAGGATAGACTCCATACAGCCCAGTCCAGAAAGAAGAGTTACGCGGACCGGAAGGTTCGTGATGTTTCCTATATGGTTGGTGAGTGGGTTCTGCTTCGAGTTTTGCCTATGAAGGGCATGATGAGATTTGGGAAGAAAGTCAAGCTGAGTCCGAGGTTTATTGGGCCTGTTGAGATATTGAAGCGTGTTGGGAGGTTACTTATGAGCTTGCCTTACCTCCCAGCTTGGAAGGAGTTCATCCGGTATTTCATGTTTCGATGCTCCGGTGGTATTAAGGTGATCTATCGCACGCGTTGGATTTCAGTTCAGTCCAGTTGGACAAGGATCTATATTACGTTGAGGAGCCAGTGGCGATATTGAATAGGCGGGTTAGAAAGCTGAGGTCAAAGAACAATGCATCAGTGAAGGTTCAGTGGCGGGGTTAGCCGGTCGAGGAGGCGACTTGGGAGACCGAGCAGGATATACGCAGCTGATACCCTCTTATTTTTACTACTTCAGGTATGTCTCTATGCTCGTTCGAGGACGAATGAATGTTTAAGTGTAGGAGGATGTAACGACCCAGCCAGTCGTTTTAAGAATTTACGCCCCAATCCCCTAACTGCTTTTCCTATGTTTATTTCTGCTATTTATGTTTGTCGGGACATTCGATTTTGAGTTTCGGAGAGTTTTGTGATACTTAGTCCCTAAATGAGAGCTTAAGTGTTGGAAAGTTGATCGTACTCAAAACAGAGTGAAGACGGCCTCAGAATGGAAATCTGATGGTTCCATTTAACTCTGTTAGGTGATTTCGGGCTTAGGGGCATGATTAGAATGTGTTTTGGAGGTCCGTAGCTAATTTAGGCTTGAAATGCCGAAAGTCGAAATTTCAAAATTTCCGGTCTGATAGTGGGATTTTGATCCGAGGGTCAAAATGGAATTCTGGATATTGGAGTAGCTCCGTAAGGTTGAATGTGACGTGTGTGCAAAATTTCAGGTCATTCGGATGAGGTTTGATAGACTTTTTGATAGAAAGTGTATTTTGAGAAATTTGGAGTTCTTATGCTTAAATCCATGGTTAATTCGAGGTTTCGATATTGTTTTAGGTGTTTTAAGGATTGGTACAAGTTTGGATAGTGTTTTGTGACTTGTTAGTGCCTTTGGTTGGGGTCCCGGGTGCCTCGGGATGAATTCGGGACGAAAATCGCTAGGCAGAACATATAAATTCTTGCCTTCGCGAATTTTAGCCCTTTTTCATATTTTTCAAAACGGGAAGATGCTTGGGGAGCACTTTTCAAGAGGGATTTTTAGAGGAGTTCGTTGGAGTAAGATCTTTGGTCCCTAAACCCGTTGTTGGAGTGATTTTTATCAATTTAACCATGAAAAATTAAGGAAATTTAGTGGTAATTGGGGGTTTAGGGCTTGTGTAATTGGAGACTTTTGAGTGACGATCTGAGGGACAAATTGAGGTCCGATTTTGGTACTTTTGATATGATTGAATTTGTGAGAGTGTGATATTTCTGGAAATAGAAATTTTAAACGATTCCGAGATGTGGGCCCGAGGGTATTTTGGTCATTTTACATAATTTCACATATTTGCTTAGAATTTAATTGTAGAATCAGTTACTTGATGTGTTATTTACGTTATGCAATTGAATTGAAGAGATTTGGGTCATTTGGAGTCGAGTACTTGTGGCAAAGACGTGGTGTCGGGTTGATTTTGAGCTGGTTCGAGGCAAGTGGCTTGTCTAACCTTGTGTGGGGGACCTTCCCCTTAGGATATGATATATTTGATAATTGAAATGCCTTGTACGTGAGGTAACGAGTGTGTACTTGAGCTAATTGTTGAAATCCGGTTTTACTTTAAGTATTTCAATTGAGTTCCTTTTTTCCTGTTTTAATCTACTTTCAAATTTAGCCTGTTGTTAGTTTAGAAAAGCATGTTTAGTTGACTTAATTGCGTATTTGCTTAAACTGCCTTAATTGCATTACGTAAATCATGTTAGGCTAGAATTAACTGTTTTACTTAGCGCGAAATTAGCATTTAATTGAATATTCTTGTGTTGTTGTTGTGTGTTTTTAATTTGGGACTACGAGACGGCATCCCGGGAGATCTCCTTTACGTATTTGTGATCTGGACTGAGGTGCGGGATACCAAGAGATCCCTAGCATATATTGAGGATACCAAGAGATCCCTAGCATATATTGAGGATATCAAGAGATCCTTGGGATGCCAAGAGATCCCTAGTATACATTGAGGATACCAAGAGATCCTCGGGATACCAAGAGATCCCCAGTTATCATCCTTGCTGTGTGTGGTATTTCCTTTTGGTTTGCCTTTATCTCTGTTTCGTTGTTGTACTCTTATTATCCTATATAGATTCTTACTATAGATTCTCAATTGTACTGCTTATCTTATCCTGTCATCTTTATACTTATTTTATCTTAGTAGGGCCCTGACCTTCCTCGTCACTACCCGATCAAGGTTAGGCTTGGCACTTACTGAGTACCGCTGTGGTGTACTCATGCCCTTTCTGCGCATGTTTTTGATGTGCAGATCCATGTACCTCTACTCTGACTCACTATCCTTGAGGCAAGGCGCTACATAGAGACTTTGAGGTATATCTGTCGCGTCCGTAGACTGAGGAGTCCCTTTCCATTCCTGCTTTTTAGTATTTAACCCTTCTGTATTTTCTGTTCTATTTAGACATTCCGGAGTTAAAGCTATGTAGTATTTTCTAGCTTGTGATTCGTGGGTTTTCGGTTCTTTGATTTAGATATTGGTTTTTGAGATTTATATATTGTGTATGCCGAACGGCACATTTAAACACTGGTATTAATTTAATTCTGTTTTAAACTATTTTATTTCCGCAAAATTTGGTTTTATTCTGCAATTTTGTCTTACCTAGTCGTAGAGACTAGGTGCCATCACGACAGTTCACGGAGGGCGAACTGGGGTCGTGACACCTTGTTCATGACTTATATTTGGCAGCTATTGTTCATGCATTAAATATTTGGAGGCATTATATCTACGATATGTCTTGTGAAGTATTTATAGATAACTGGAGTTTACAACACTTATTTAAGTAGAAGGATCTAAATTTGAGGCGGCAGAGAAGGTTCAACTATTAGAAGACCATTATTTCACCATTTTGTATCATCCCGGACAGGCCAACGTGGTGGCAATGCCTTGAGTAGAAAGGCAGTAAGTATTGGTAGCCTTGCATATATTCCTATTGGTGAGAGACATCTAGCGTCAGATGTCCAGGCCTTGGCTAATCAATTCATTAGGTTAGATGTTTCGGAGCGTAGTTGGGTTCTAGCTTGCATGGTTTCTCTGTCTTATTTGTTTGAGTTCATCAGAGAGTGTCAGTATGATGACCCCCATTTGCTTGTCCTTAAGAACAGGATGTATCACGGTGATGCCAAGGAGGTTTTTCTTGGAGTTGATGGGTGTTCCGGATGTAGGGTCGAATTTGTGTGCTTAATATGGATGGGTTATGTGAGTTGATTCTTGAGTAGACCCATAATTTGTGATATTCCATAATTCCATGTGCCACGAATATGTATCAGAACTTGAGGCAACATTATTGGTAGAGGAGAATGAAGATAGATATAGTGGAGTATGTGGCCCGGTGCTTGAACTGTCAGCAGGTTAAGTACGAGCATCAAAGGTTGGGCAGTTTGTTGTAGGGACTTGAGATTCCTGAGTGGAAATGGGATCGTGTTACCATGGACTTTGTTGTTGGGCTCCCATGGACTTTTAAGAAATTCTATGCTATTTAGGTGATTGTGGACAAGTTGACTAAGTCCGCACATTTTATTCCAGTTGTGACTACCTATTCTTCAGAGCAGCTCCTTGGGATCTATATCTGCGAGATTGTTCGTCTTCGCTGTGTGCCGGTGTCCATTATTTTTTATCGGTGCACGCAGTTCACATTGTAGTTTTGGAGAGTAGTGCAGTGAGATTTGGGCATGCAGGTTGGGTTGAGTAAAACATTCCACCCTTAGTCAGACGGATAGTCCGAGCGCACTCTTCAAATTTTTGAGGATATTCTATGTGCTTGTGTTATGGATTTTGGGGGTTCTTAAGATCAGTTTTTGCCACTTGTAGAGTTTGCCTACAACAATAGATACTAATCGAGTATTCAGATGGCTCCTTATGATGCCTTATATGGTAGACGGTGTCGATATCGAGTTGGGTGGTTTGAGCCGGGGGAGGCTAGGTTGTTGGTCATGGATCTAGTTTAGGATGCCTTATAAAAGGTCAAGTTGATTCAGGACCAGCTTCGCATGGTACAGTCTAGATAGAAGATTTATGCTGATCAGAAGGATCGTGATGTTGCGTATATATGGTGGGAGAGAAGGTATTGCTCGGAGTATTGCCCATGAAGGGTCTGATGAGGTTCGGGAACAAGGTTAAGTAGATTCCTCGATATATCGGCCCTTTTGAGGTGCTTGAGAGGATTAGAGATGTGGCTTACAAGCTTGCATTTCCACCTAGTGTATTAAGGGTTCACTTAGTGTTTCATGTTTTTATGCTCTGAAGGTATTATGGTGATTCGTCTCATGTTTTGGACTTTAGTACGGTTCTGTTAGATGGGGATTTGACTTATGATGTGGAGCCTATGGCCATTTTGGATTGACAGGTTCGAAAGCTGAGATCAAAGAATATAGCTTCAGTGAATGTTCATTGGAAAGACCAGCCAGTCTAGGAGGCTACTTGGGAGACCGAGCGTGCGATGAGGAGCAGATATCTACCTATTTGAGACTCCGTGTATGATTCTAGACTCGTTCAAGGATGAACAATTGTTTAATAGGGGGAGAAAATGACAATCCATCCGGTTGTCTTGTGTATTATAGCCTTGTTCCCCTGTTCATTTCTTATTTTATGTTCAATTGTAGTTACATGCCTTGTCGGGGTGGTTGGTTTGGTTATGGGAACGTTTCGGAATGAATGGGGACACTTAAGTTGAAAGAGTTGACTGGATGTTGACTTATGTCTAAACGATTTCGTAAAGGATTTCTGATTGTTCTGATAGCTTCGTATGGTGATTTTGGACTTAGAAGTATGTTGAGATATGGCTTTGGAGGTTTGTAGGTCATTTTGTCTTGAATTGACAAATGTTGGAAAGTTGATGGTTTGGAAGGTTAGAAAGTTTGACCAAGAGTTGACTTTAAGTTGAAATAGATCTGTTATTTAGGACTTGTGCACAAAATTTGAGGTCAATTAGAGTTGGTTTAATAGGCTTTGGCATTAGTTTTAGAAGTTAGAAATTCATTAGTTTTAATAGGCTTGAATTGTGGTGTGATTCATGATTTTGATATTGTTTGATGTGATTTAAGACTTCGATTAAGTTTGTATCATGTTTTAGGATATGTCGGTATGTTTGGGTGGGGCCCGGGGGGCCTCATGTGTGATTCAGATGGTTGATGGAGCTTAGTTGCACGCTAGAGAAGTGTTGAAGTTCTGGCAATCGCGTGTGTTCGCACCTGTGGTGGGAGTGGCCGCAGATGCGCCACCACAGGTGCGGCCCTATGACCGCAGATGTGGAGAGACGATGGGTGCAATGGGATCGTTGTTGCGAAGTTTGGCTTAGTGGATAGGTGCAGTGGCATCTTTGTTGCAAAGTTTGGCTTAGTGGATGGGTGCAGTGGGATCGTTGTGGAGGGGCGGTGTTTGCTTATCGTGAAAATGGTAATAATAATTAAATTTGTAGATGGGACTCTAAAAATACGTGATCTATTTTATGCTAGTTGTTAGAGCAGTTGATGCTAGATAGGTGTAGCTTAACGACGAAATACGATCTAAAATAGAGTTGTAATAGAACAGGAGGATTAACTATTCCGGCCTTGGATTGACTGATGAGGGGCCTCATGGTCGATGCCTGGGCTCGGGCTTGAGCTATCGGGGATAATCAGGGAAGAGCTAACAGTTAGAATATAATCGTTACAAGCTCTTTAAGGCCTATGGAGAAAAATGGATGAAGAACAAGTATGAAAGCAATAAATGAAAGTGATAATATCGAGCGAGTAAGTTCGAGGTCGGATACCTTCTCGGGACTGGAGACGATGTCGCTGACCTTTTGAGGCCTAACTTCCTTTTGACGGA
The DNA here is from genome assembly GCF_000715075.1 of Nicotiana tabacum. Classification (NCBI taxonomy): domain Eukaryota; kingdom Viridiplantae; phylum Streptophyta; class Magnoliopsida; order Solanales; family Solanaceae; genus Nicotiana; species Nicotiana tabacum. Next base: position 20,885,497 of record NC_134085.1, read on the forward strand.
GGTCCTCAAGGTCGGGTACCACCTCAGGACTGGAGATAATGTTGTTCTCCTTTTGGAGCCTAACTTGGGTAGGCAGACCGTTGTTGTTTCCCTACATATATATGGGGTTTCTCCCGCTCCTTGGGAGATCCCACTATTTTTAGATACCTATCCTTCCGTTTCGGCATGGAGTCCTTCGCTACCTTAGCACCAAAGTGTTTGTGTAGGTTCCAGCTTCATTTTACTAGTCCCTCCATAGTCATGACTACTACTTCAGGGTCTGCCTGGCAGAGATGGGAGAGTTCCACTCCTAGTGCTCAGGATCCACGGGAGTTCACTTTGAAGGCTATGTCTTCTACTAGAGAAGAGCACCTTCAGCTAGTGAGGAGATACTGTGGATGGGGCGAGGGGTAGTGCTGCAGGTGCTTCCCCTTGATGAGGGTATCACGGACTTTGCCAATGGATTCCTGAACGTGTACTTGTACCCTTTCGCACTAGGCCCTTTTGATAGGGTCGTGCTCGATTTCTGTTTAATGTATCGGGTTACTTTGGCGTAGATACATCCGTCGTTTTGGCAAATAGTGTTGATGATGAGGTTCTTTGCAAAGAAGGCAGGGCTTAAATTCACGCTCAGTCGTCTTGTCATGTTGTATCGGCCCTTTCATCATCGGGGTCTGCTAACCTTGCGGTGCCGTTCGTCCACGCCCTTTTTTGTTGATGATGAGGAAGATGGAGATCGAGAGTGGATTAGTCGGTTCATCTGGGTCCAGATGGCTGACGTTATCCCCATGGAACTTATGCCATTACCCGAGCAATGGAATTATATACGTGAGTGGAGCATCTCGTGCTTTCTCAGATTTTCTCATGGTAGAAACTAGTTTATTAATCGTTTTCTCTTTTCTCTGCAGCAATTTCATGGGTGCCGGGCGAAGTTCTTGATCTGCCTGGTTGGGTCCGAAAGTTGGCGACCAATTCGACATATGATGAGTGTAGGCGGCGAGCTATATCCTGCGGCAGATGGAAAGCAAAACATCATGGTTTGTGTTTATACTTCTTTTTCTCTATCCCCCGTACATTTGGGAAGACATTTTCCCCTTTTCATGTATTAATCTTGTCGTTGTAGGTATTGGAAGGTCTCCAAGGGCGAGGTTGTGTTCCTCCGGAGAGGGAGAGGGGTTGCTATCTTTCGAGCTAAAGGACAACAATGATAAAAGGGATATATATTTGCAGTGCGATGACGCTCACAGTAGGGAAAAATGGGGTCGAGTCTTTGAGGAGGAAACATCGTCCGAGCCTGCTGCACACGAACTTTCCAGTTCTGGAGAGGTGGTTCCTCCGAGCGATCATGCTTCAACCGGGTTTGATTCTTCCATAGCCGAGGGGACTAGATTAACAGAGGTGTGCTCGGCCTTCGTGGAAGTCCGCCGACTTCACTCTGCGGTGAGCTTTGGCACAGGCCTTCTGAATCTAGTGTCTTCCCTTCCTTATTGAGTTTTTCTTTTGCAGGCCTTTGACAGACTTAGGTCTGAGCTGCTCCGCCATGGGGCTAGGCTCCGGAAATCTCGTGATGATGGTAGGTCCCTTGGGCTCCTTTGTGAGGAGAAGGAAGTTGAGTTGACACACTAGCGATATGAGGCGTACCAGAGCTCGAATTATGAGAGCTATTTGATGGAACAGGTAACTTTCCGTCCTCAAGCGCAGGTTCAAGCTTCAGAGGAGAAGGGTGCTTTGGCTAAAGTTCCTACCTTTGAGGTCCAACTCCGCTTAGCTCTTGATAAAGCTTTAGTTCAAGAGGATATGATCACGAAGCTCGAATCCAAACTTTTTAAGGTCAGGGCTGAGATTGTTGATGCTCGGACCGAAGCTGCACTAAGTCGGGCTAAGGCTAATCAGGAGATGGCAATTTATTTGAAGGATGCTACCAATGCCCAAGCTGAGTCGGAGAGGGTCCTCGATCGTGAAGAGAGGATCAAGGAATATGCTCTTTGCAAAACCAGAAGAAATGTTCTCGAGGAGATCGGTGTCAGGGATTTTGTTCCCCCGGAAGAGTTGGCGCGAGCGAGGGCGGACGAGCGCGATGCTTGGTCACTTATGTCCGATGCTGAGGAGAGTGAAGATGAGGCTGGTAGGCCTCAGCCCTCAGGGGCGGGGCGTACACTTTGCCATCTTGTATGTGATACTTTCAGAGCGTGTTTGTAGGTGGAGAATGCAGTTTTTCATGTATGTAAATAAAAGAAAACTTGAAGCATTATTTCTTATGTGAGCAGGTGGACTGATTTCGGAGTTGGTGAGAATCCTTAGATTCATGATATGGCTACGGGGCTCATTAGGTAGGCCCGGGGGCTCTTACGCATTCGATCGATACGGCCTTTAGTGTCAGCTGGCATTAGAGCTTTTATCCTTTTGCTCAACTATTTTAGGTTTAGTCTCCGAGTCGGGCTTCTACTCGAGCTCACTCGACCCTCAAGCTTTTGTGTCTACATGGGCGGGCGACAATGGCTCTTACGCCTTGCCCTTAGGTATTTGTATTTTAACTTTTTTGGGTTCAGTCTATGAGTCGGGTTTCGACTCGAGCACAATTGACCCTCAAGTTCTGTATTTGCGTGGGCTGGAGACAAGGGCTCTTACACCTTAGGTCGAAGAGACCTTTTATGTATGTGGCCCTGATACTCATGAAGTTGGCGACAATGGCTCTTACGCTTTGGGTCAAAGCGACCTTTATGTATATGGTTTTGAGGCTCATGAAGCTGGCGACGATGGCTCCGAATTGGGTTACGACTCAAACTAACTTTGACCCTCAAGCTTTCAAATTTTAAGTTGGCAACAGGGGCTCTTACGCTTTTGGTCGATGTAACCTTTTAGTGTGTTGCCCTGAGGCTCGTTAGGTTGGCAACAATGGCTCTTACGCTTTGCCCTTAGGCCTATGTAGGCTTTGTTTTCATCTCATTAAGGTCTTTTTGCAATGATTTTGCCTGACCCGTCATCGATTAGGGAAGAACTTGGCTTTCAAGTCGTTTGCGGCGATGTTCGAGCACCTCGAAAGGTTTGACTCGTAGGCTCAATAGCTCGAAGCCTTGTGATTTGGAGATGACATGGTCGAAGCTCATTTTCCTATCGAGGCTAACCTGTTTAACTAGTTCTTTTCGAAGTAGATTCGAAGTAATGGCCTATGATTTTGTAGCGACTGTTGGTTTTCCCTGAGTCGTGTTAATTCGGCTGGTACAGCCATATGACCGTAGTCATTTGTGTTTGGCTGGAGCCATTTTTGATCCCGAGTGTAGTAGTTTAGGTGTCTACATCAAGGGTATGCCCTTTTGGGAGTCTTACAAATGCGACATATAGCCTAAACTTCGGGATTGAGTTTATGCATGTAGTAAGATCTTACAAAATTTGCATGCCTTTGAAGGTCTTATAGTTTAGTTGATACTTTATACAAGTATGATTCACACCTTGCTTGAGGTCTTATAGTTTTCGTCGCTGCCTTAAATGGGTCTTAGTAGACCGAGTCTGCCCGCTCGGGGTCTTGTGGCCTCAGGTTTTTAAGTGATTGGCAATTGGCGACAGTCTCGGATTCATTGAGTTTTCTTAGGCTCGGGGGCCGTTACTCGTGAGCTCAGACTTGCCTCATTGATGGCTTATGATTTTGGAGATTCCGACTCTGGGGTTATGTGCTTTCTGAGTTTGCGATGCCCGTCTCTGAGTGTTTGGGACATTTTTCCCTGTTGGAGATGTTTAATGATTTTCGTACTGCCTCGTTGAGGGCTTATAAGTATGGAGTTCTGACCCTGTGGCCATGCAACTGCCGATTATTGACGCTAGTCTCCGAGTATTTTGGAGCGTTCTCGGCGGAGGGATCCTTGCTATGAAAATGCTGAATTTTCTTTGGAGTACGAGATGCTTTGGCGAAAGATATTCTTTGATTATTTGTCGTAAGTACATGTTGTTTTGTTGTCGTAAGCCCCACTTATGTGGACATGGTTCGTTTGTCCGTTTGGCCCGGTACATCATTTCCTATCGGAATCTTATTTGTCGCTCTCTAGTGTTCGGGGTTGATTGCAGGAGAAACCTTGTAAGCTTGTTGGATCCTCCTTAGGTAGCGCGTGGACATTACCTCATTAAAAACCTTTCCGGTGAAACCCTCTTCAGGACAAAAGCTCGGCCGAAATAAAAGAGTCCAACGGATGTCGTTAAGGCCTTGAGATCTTCGGGTTGTGTTAGCACTTTAGACCGCCCTGATCGGGCGCCTGCATGTGGGTTAATGTTAAATAATGAAAGAGAGAGGTGGTCTTACGTTATCGTGGGATGCGCCGGCGATGATCCAAGGTCTATTGTGTCCCTATCGTTTAGAGCGAGGACTCGGTACGATCCTCGGCTGTGTTTAATTGGGCTTAGCCGAAGATGTAGTTTGATTATCCTTTGGATCTTTAGAGAGTGGAGATATCGGCGTCGACGCTACGTTACGTATCGCGAACGCTTCCCTTCCCACGTGTTGTTCCCTATAGATGGTTTTAACCTAATCCTCTATTGGAAATTTCATGATTTGGTGGAGGGTGGATGGTGCGTTCTCATGTAGTGTATCCTTGGTTGCCCGGATAAGGCATAGTATTTCATGTCTCCTTTAATAACATGGAATTTGACGTTTTGGGCCACGCCAGCCACGCTGACCGGGAAAGTGGTCTCTCCTTTTGTTGTTTTGATTGTCGTGTTGGATCCGTTAAGGACTCGAGAGGCGGGCACGATTTGGTCTAGCAGTCTAAGCTGCTCTATTACTCTCAACCTGATAATGTTGGTTGAGCCACCTGGATTCACAAGCGCAAGTTTTATTCGAAATGAATGAATGAAGAAAGAGGTTACCAGTGCATTGTTATGAGGTTGGGGCGAGGTTTCAGAGTCTTATTTGCTGAATGTGAGGGCATCTTCGGGTATATATCCCCGGGTTTGTTTTTCTTTGGTGATGGATATTTCTGCTCTCCTCATCACGGGTTCCTGGGGAGTGTCGACGCCTCTCAAATATCATGATAACATGTCATGGCTCATTTGCTTCGTTCTTCTTGGCTACCTTTCTTTCTCGAAACTGAATCTTAACCCGGTTGTTAAAAATTCTCGGCGGTGACTTTTATTGAGTAGCTTGGCTATTTCTTTTCGGATCCGGTGGCAATCTTTGGTCCTATGGCCAAGCGTATTACAAAGTTCGCATACTAAGTTTTGATTCCTCCGGAAAGGTACCGACTGAATAGGCCTGGGCCATTTGGTGTCCCTAGTCTTGCTGACGGTGAACACGATGTCTGATATATCGATGTTGAAGTTGTATTCTAATAGGAGAGGTTCTACTGTTTGCCCTTGTGTCCCCGTCGAATCCGCCTCTGTTGATAGTTCCCCGAGGATTCTGTTCTCTGTTCACCAATCGATTGTTGCGAGGCGGATTACGTCTCGAGGTATTCCTCCTATCATTGGGGTACGACTGATATCTATCTTTGTTTGGTTTTGGTTCCTTTGCTAGGTTCCTGCTTAGGTATATTGTGCCCGAGGGGGCTCCAAACTGGTCATCCTCGGCCCTGATTTTCGACTGGTACCGGTTGTGGATGTCCGACCAGGTCACAACTGGATACTCGATCAAATTCTGTTTCAATTGTTTTAAAGCCACCGAGTTTCGTTCATTCAGACCTTGAGTGAAAGCCTGTATTGCCCAGTCATTGGAGACTGTCAGTAGCTCCATCTGTCCATTTGAAAGCGAGAAACGAATTCCCGCAACATCTCGCTCTCCCTTTTCTTAATTTTGAAAACGTTGGACTTCCTCATTGCTATTTTCATGGCACCGACGTGTAGTTTTACAAAGGAGTCTGCTAGCATGGTGAATGAATCTATGGAGTTAGAAGCCCATTTGTGATAGCACATCATGTCTCCCTTCGAGAGTGTTTCCCCGAACTTTTTTAGCAATACGGACTCGATCTCATCGTTCTTTATATCGTTTCCCTTTACTGCGCAAGTGTAGGCAGTAACGTGTTCATTGGGGTCTTAGGTCTCGTTGTACTTTGAGAGTTTCGGCATTCTGAACTTTTTTGGAATGGGTTTTAGAGCCGCTTCCTTTGGGAACGGCCATTGTACGAACTTCATTGAATCTATACCCTTCAGGACCGGGGGTGCGCTCGGGATCTAGTCGACTCTGAAGTTATAGGTTTCGACCTTCTTGTCATTGGCTGCTATCATTTTCTCTCCCGACTTGATCTTTTTGGTGAGGTCCTCTAACATTTTTACGATGGTAGGATCGGCTACCGATCCGTTGTTTCTCGATCTCTCCAGTACCTGTTCGGCCGGGGGAGTAGTTTTCGGTGCTACTATGATGGGTGTCTTCGTGTGGCTTTGTAGCTGAGCGATAGCCAATTGTTGTGCCTGCAACATTTCAAAAATAACATGAAGACTAACTTCTTGTTCTTCCCGAGCTGGGGGTTTTTGGGCTTTTTGTTGGTCGCCATGTTGTATGCTCCTGTCGATTTATGAGGTTTCATCGACCTGTTGTGCGTCTTGCGAACCCGCATCCGCTGGAATCGGTCTAAGTGCGTTATCGGGGTTCTGTGGTAGAGCGCCAACAATTGGAACAACCACACTGTTTTCACCGTGGTTTTCAAGGTTGTCATTCTCAACTCTGTTTACTGCGCCAGACCTTTTGACCTGAAATCGAAGATCTTGGACAAGAAAAACTGTGAAAGATAACTTGTGTTGTGTAACAAATGTTGATACCCAATTTTTTTCCCGATATATTTTCAATATGCAAAATACCTTTGAAATGGCATATATATATATGCATATACAAGCATATCCAAAGTTTTTATTATTTTTCCATAATTTTAAGGTTTTAAATTGATTTGTTTTCTCCTTTTTTATCCATAAAATCCCTAATAATTATTCTCACAATTATTATTTTGATAATTCATCAATTGGATTTCTATATTTATGCCAAAATATGGATAAGGTAATTTTTACATATTTTTATAATTATATTTAGTATTTTTAAAGCTAAATTGCACATAATTACAATATTAGCCCATTTAAGGTCTAATTATATTTTATATGCATAAAATTTGATCCTATATTTTTAAATTTCTAATTATGTATTGTAAATTATTTGAAATTATTTACTATTTTTTATAAATTAAATAGGAAAAAAACTGGCTATTTAACTTTTAGCCAAATTGGCTTTCAAATCTAGCCTAAATACAACGGACCCCCAACCCAATTTAAAAACCCACTGGACCCAATTCCAAACCCGAAACCCACCTACCCATTTAATCTCGACCGTTGATATCCCATATCAACGGTCCCCATCATTCCCTTCCATAATTAATCCCAAACGACCTCCCTCTAACCTAGCTCATTCTCACCACACTCCGCCGCCCTTGTTCCCTCATCCTCTCCAATTCTCTCTAAGACATAAACCTAACCCTAGCTGCTGCCACCCAAACCAGCCCTAATCCTTTCAATCCTCACTCGATCCATGGATTCCCGTGGTTGTTTGAGACGTATACTTGTCTCCTACGTATCCTGGTTGCTCGTTTTTGTGATTTCATGGAAGGATCTCAAAGAGATCTAGTCCATATCTTGTTCAAAACTCTCCAAGGGTCTATCCATGGTCTTTCATGCCATTTCCCGGCCATCCATGGCTGTTCGAGTAAGATCCATGACTTTTCCGGCTAAAACCGGTAACGTTCTAAGGTTTTCTCATCTTCTATAGGTTCTCTAAAACCTTAACTCTTGAGATTTTTCACTTTTCTTTAGATCTGTCTTAGATCTAGGTATATCCATGAGTTTTTAACCGATTTTTCTTGATCTTTACTATTTTTCGAAACCCTAGAGCCGTTGTTGTTCGATTCTTCTCAGATCTTTCTAGATTTGAGGTGATTCGAGTATTATTAAGCGTTTTCCTTCAAAAACCTCCTGTTTTAACCAACTATTTTGAATTTTTAAACTAGGGTTTATCCCAAGTTGTTTTTCAAGGGTTTTTATGACTTCTAAGTGTTTTCATGACTGATTTGTGCAAGAATATAAAACCCTAGTTGATTCTATGTGGTTCTTTCAATCTGTGCTTCAATTTTGGGTATCTTTGTGGTACCAATTGTGTTAGTTTGCTGTATCTTTGGACTGAAACATTTTTCCTGTTAAATCTAGTATTCTTTGGAATTTTGCCCCAATTGATCTATATTGATGATTCGAACCATCTTTTCTTATTAAATCCGGTATTTCTATAAGGTTTTACTTTATTGATTTCTATTTAAGGAATCTGAATAACTCTTTCCTATAAAATTAATATTCTTTGAAGATTTTACCGATTGATTCTTATTAAATGTCCTGTTAAAATCAGTGTGAGTTGAAATTTTATATGTTTCCCTATTTATGACCTTAATTGATCATACTTGCCTTAATTGGTTACTAGTACGGTTTTGGGATCTCTACTGACTCTCTACTTGGAATTTTTTTTGAATCCTTACCTTAATTGGACTCCTTGTTATGACCGTTAATTGATGCCCAATTAAGGGGTCTATTCCGGGCTCCTCTAGGGGAATTGATTATGTGAATAGTTAACTACTCCTAATTGATTAAACTGTGATTCTTTTACCTTATTTGTTTTACTCCCTAAAGTGTTATATATACACTCACATTCTTCTCCTTCAAGACACGAACAATTAGTTCAAAACACACACACACACCTAAAACTCTCTTTTCTCTCTTTGCTACTTGTGTTGATGTCTTGTCTAACCGGCTGAAAGCCAAGGCTAGACTGTGGAACTCTATTTGCTTTAATTTCTACACTTTTGCTTCCTTAATTGTTATGTTCCTAGTTCAATTCGGAAACTCAACTCCATGTACTCCTTGTCTGTTAATCCATGTCTCCTTTTGGACTAACTTAATGGCCCATATGTTTAATTGCCCTTCTTATTTACTGCTTTATTCAGCATGCTCAAGTTTTTTCCCTCTCTTGTTCAAGTGTAATCAGCATGTCTAATTGAGTTTTGTTTATTTCCCTCAACTAGTATGCCATGTTAGTATCATAGACTCCTAATGTACTTGATTAACACTAAGTGGTGTAGACCCCTTGTCCTCAACATGACTACTCCCACCCTATCTCTATGTATTATTGCCTATTACTACTCTAATTTCAAACATGATTCCTTTGTTAACATTTTGAAGTAATTGTTTGTGTTCTAAAGGCCAATCAGTCCCTACTTGTTCTTTGTACTTGCTGGTCTATATTCATCTCTTCTCAGTCATGTTTATGTGTTTCTGATTTGGCCCCTCTATGTCCCCAACCCCTTACTTCCCTACTTGTGAATGTTGGAAATATTCATTGGATTTGTTCTATGTGTGCTGGTTTGTTCCCAGGTTGTTGTTGCTCCTATTCCCTTTTCCTTTTCTAAAACTGTTTTCCCTAAGCAACTCTTCTGTTGTTTTGAAAACATATTTCAAACATGCTGTTTCAAAACTATTTTCCAATTCAACCTTTTCAAAACTATGACAAACACTCTCACATGTACCCTAGACCACTAGGTACTTCCCCTTTTGTGCGAGCCTTGCCTTGGGACCCTTGAGCTCCATCTAAACTTGGACACATAAAAGCTGGCCTTTCCACACTGCACTTTCTGTCTTGGTTATGAAATCTGGGTATGAGCACTGCCCGAGATCCCTTGAGGTCCTTAGGGAACTCTAACACACCCAGATGTGAGAAAGACTAAGGGACAATCTTGGACTTGAGGTGGTTTATTACATAACTCAGGGAAGAAGTCCTAATCAGGTGTTGAAAGTTTGGGCTTGTTTCATGTTCCATATAGTGTAATTTTTACTTTTTCTAATGTAATTCATTCACCTGGTCTGGATCAAACGTTGGGGTTTGGATAGTGAAATGGGAGGGTAGCTTATAAACCATCATGAGTTATAATTCATTCACCTATTTTAGGAATTCTGCATATAAACCATCATGAGCTTTATACATGCATCTTAGATACCATGTTTTAGGATCTCGTTCGTACTTGCATTCACACTTAGTGTAAACTACTGATTATAAAAGAGATAAAAACAACTTCACATTTGATTATCCTGTTTAAAATAAACTGGTAACAATCCCTGCATTTTATAACACCTAGAACAGCATGCTCTTCGACAAAAACGACTTATGAACTTCTAATGGTTGTGGTAAATGCTTAGGCAAGCCTTAGGTATCCAATCTCTTATAAAACTGGAAACTGCTTCTTTGTGTGTACTGCTTAATGATTAACAGGCTTAAAATCAGTAAGCAAGCCTGATTCGGACTTCTTTTCTGAGTCATGTAATAGATCTGGTTCTGATATTATCACTTAGATACCATGCTTTTGAATTCTGAGTTCAAACATGGACCTTAATTGAGTATGAGTCACGTTGTTTATGTGCATTATATGTGGAGGTATACCTGAGCCTTCTACTCGCTTCTGTGTTTGCCCCCTAAATGAAGTCTTATGTGTTCTTATTTGTCGCCTAGTATTCTTCCTTTAAACCTGAAGGTTTGCCTAGAACCCCCATTTATAGCATAGGAGTCCTAAATTCTTCTGGGACTGATAGGAAGGGACGTGTAACAACATGCAATAGGGGTCGAGACCAACCCTCACTTTTATTACCTTTACGGGCGGGAAAGGGTAGATATGGATATGATGACCGGTGCGTTAATACCACGTGTAGCCCCTCTTTGAGGAGTGTCATACCGGGTATTGCATTGATGTGATCCATATTACAAACAAACCTAGGACACCCCCTTTACATTCATGAGCATGCTTAGATTGTAACTCTTTTCAAAATCTTGCTTTCATTAATTGTTTTCAAACACTTGGGTATCTGAACTTAAATCCCCTATTATGTGAACCCTGCTTGTCTATTTGCTAATTGCACAAATTCACAAAAACTGTTTCGTCGGTAACCACACTATTGGATCCTGAGGGGTGCCTAACACTTTCCCCTTGGGATAATTTCAAGCCTTTACCCTATCTCTGGTTGCCAAAACGTAGTTATAAATGAACTCTATAGGTGCCCTAACGTACCTTAAAATCGTTAGGTGGTGACTCTTCAAAAATGCAAATCCCCTTTCCTGAAAGGAATGAGTTGTCCCAACCAAAATGTCATAAACCCGATTTTCGCATAGGAAAAAGGGGGCACGACAATGAAACCAGCAAGAAAAAAAATCACTATTATTTTTAGCCCCACGGTGGGCGCCAAACTGTTTACCGTGAAAATGGTAATAACAATTAAATTTGTTGATGAGACTCTAAAAATACGTGATCTAATTTTATGCTAGTTGTTAAAGTAGTAGATGCTAGATACATGAAGATAAAAGATTAAATGCGAGCTAAAATAGAGTTATAATCGAACCGGGAGAATAACTATTCTAGCGTCGGACTGACCGATGAGGGGCATCGAGGTCGATGCCTGGGCTCGGACTTGAGCTATCAGGGATAATTGAGGAAGGGCTAACATTTAGAATATAATCGTTAGAGGCTCTTTATGGCCTATGGAGAGCAATGAATGAAGAACAAGTATGAAAACAATAAATGAAAGTGATAATCTCGAGCGAGTAAGTTAGAGAGAAGAGAGAGAGAGTTGTTATTGATCTTGCGTAGAATAGTTGGAGCAATAGCAGCCCTTTACAAAGTGGTGAGGATTCCCTATATATAGGAGGGGAAATCCATCATAGTACAAAATGCATTAATTGTAAAGGTATGGAGATGGGACGGCTAGATGTGACACCTTGATACAGGCTCCGGGCAGACCGGCTTTGTCAGACTTAGCTGCGTGCCTTGGGGAATCCCCTGTTTTACTCTAGCCTCGATCAATATTCTCTTTAGGTCGGGCCTCAACGATCTTCAAGGGAGGGAACTCGGTCACAGTTTCGCGTCCTCGAGGCCTCGAGGTGTTCTTCTGAAGTGACTTAATAGCAAAAAATTGGACCCCCTAATTTTGCTGCATACAGTGTTGATATCCAATTTTGCCCTCATATTTTTTTAATATATATATATACACACACACACACACACACACTTTTAGAACATCATTTTTGCATTATTATTTATTTTACAAATCTATACAGGTATTTATTATAATTTTCCATAATTTTTAGAGCTTTAAATTGATTTTTCTGCATTTAAATTACTTGAATAATTATTAATCATTCCGTCAAATTATTTTGTGATGACTTAATCATCTAAATTACTATTTTGTGATGACTTCATCATCCAAATTACTATTTTGCATCCTCATATATGTTTCATAATATTTTTACTTTATTTCATATAATTATGTTTAAGTTTTTCTATTTACCTAATTTTGCAATAATATCCTATATTCATATAAAATTGCTTTTTATCTATACTACTTGTGTCAAAATAGCCTTTTACATTTTTATAATGCTATTATTGTTAATCATTTTATTGCATGAATAATATTTTTATTTATTTATTAAAGCATTTATCAATGACCCATATTCAGTCCCTCCTTTTAATTATACCCTCATCCCTCAAACCCTAATCACTCCCCTACAATCCGCCTCCCTCATATTCTCTCGAATCCCCCCCCTTTCTTCTTCAACTAAACCCTAGCCGTTTTCCTCCCAAATCCTTCTCCTAATCCCACCAGACATGGGATTTGATTTCTACTACTTGCCATATACGGCCTCCTCTCAGTATTGGTTACTCTCCTATGGTGCTCTCCTAAACATGACAAGCAAATCTCATCAAAATCGAACCAAAATCGGTTCAAATCCTTGACCCTTATGCTATTCCGTATATATTCTTCCTTTGTTCTATTATGGATACGAATCTCTGTGTATTTTTAGTTGATGCTTACTTACCCTAAAACTAGGGTTTTCAGACCTTGTTAGATAGAACCAAAATGGGTCCGATTCTCTGATTTAATTGTTATTATGTCTATATTCATCTTATATTCTACTGTGTATCTGATTTTTGTTATATTTTGTCAATATTCACTTTTCCTAAAAAAACTAGGATTTACTTATTTTTCCCAAAATCTGACTTTTATTGATTCTGTGTAATTGCTTCCTTATTTATGTTTGATTTTACAGTGTTTCCTTGTTTAATTTCTACACAGACAGGAATAGTTATAATCTCACTAAAGTTTAAAGCTTTATTTTGTTATTCCTTCATTATCTCGTTCTATACTTTGCTTCTTAGCCGGCTGAAAGCCAAGGACACCGAAGTTCTGGGTTCTTGTTCTTCGTTGATATTCAGAACACTACGGACTTCTGTTCTTTCATGTTTTTTTCACTTAACTGGTTAGTTACTGGACTTCGTAGTTTCATTCCTATGTATATGTGATTTGCATATGTTTCCACTCCTAGAGTTTTGCTTAACGTGTTCTTCTGAGATGTTTTTGTATGCAATTCTACTTGTTCTACTTCAATTTTTTAGCTTTCCTTAACTTTTAACTTCATATTGATAGTTTAAAGCATTCCTAAAACTGATTTGAGTAAATTACATTCTTTTCAAGCTTATCTAGCCTATGTGTTGTAACTTACTGATGTTTAGGACCTTTGCACCTCTTTGTTGTTTAATTTTCCTATAATTCATGTTACTTGAACATGATTTACTTGCATGATTCGTATCCATTTTAATAGTCTAGTTGATTGTGTTCAAAAGCAAGAATGTGTATATTAAATTTATAGCATAAATCTGTCTCCTGTCCTATTCTGAATTTGTTATGATGATATCCTGCCTATGTAGCATGTTTGATCATATTCCCTATTAGTATGCTTCTAGCATGTCTTGACTTCCCGGTAGTTGCAATGATCTGTTCTCATCCTGTCTAAATTCTGTTGACAATTAATATGATTCCTTCTTGTAACACTAACACATATGCTTAGCATAATTTGAACCTATTCTTTACTATGAGTCTGTGTATACCAATCCCGCAAACTTGTCTTGTTAATGTGTGACTACTTATACACTAGGTCTTGAACTTGTTCTTCTGAATCTTTGCTAAGTCTGTTCTTAAAACCTAAAGCATGTTCGATTATCTGCTCTATGTGCTCAACTTGACTATGTTTGTATCCTTCAGTGATGTCCCTCAACCTTAGTTTTCTCTCTTTCACTTGTTACCTGGGCTATTTTGAGTTCTCATTCTTAGCCGGCTGAAAGCCAAGGCTACCTAGGTTCTATCATTGACCTCCCTAGTGCGAGCACTGCTCGGGGTCCAATTGAGACCCTTGTGAACTCTAACACACTAGGGCTTGGTCCTTAGTCATTCCCTAAATCTCAAACTACTCCTATTGAGCACTGCTCGGGTCCATTTTGAGACTCTTGTGAACTCTGACACACTAGGGTCTAATGTTCCTTGGCACTCTGTCCTAAATGCTCTATCCTACCCCCTTTCTACCTACTGAATGAGCCAATGGGCTTGTGCACGTGGCTATTTTCTGAATCTTTGATGGCTACTGGGTTTTGGCTATGAAGATTATTTTCTAGGCTATTATGAAACTATGTGGACTTGAGATTGAAGGCCTGGCCTGCCCGGGTAAACGTTGGGCCTGCCTTAGGCCCACTATTTCTATTTTGTAATTCTATAATTTACTTCACTCATTGGGTCTGTAATAATGTTGTAATAACAACTGGGTGTTAGTAAAATTGGGAAAATGTGTTTATTTTTAATATTTGCATGAAACAGGTAGAAATCTTCCGTATAGGTATTTAATTTGCTCGAACATGTTCTCCTACTCTGTGTGTTAGATAACCTGCACATAGGTGTTTAATTCGCTTAACATATTATGTTTCTACATGTTTATTAGATATCATGCCTATAGGAAATAAAATGATCAATCTTTCAATTGCACCATGTTCACTAGATACTATGATCATAGCATTATATTAGTTTTTGTTCGACCAATCTGCATTTTAGAAATCATGCTTATAGGGTTGTAGTTGGTTAATGTGATGTTATTATAGTTGCTCACTTAGTAGATATGCCTATAGAAGCTAAAACGAGTTTCAATTGCTAATCATAGAAATCATGCCTATAGGATGAACCCCACTTGCTTTAAGTGCTAAAATTGAACTTTCGACATTGTTTTGTTGCCACTATTAGAAAGCATGCCTATAAGAGCAAACTAAGTAAGTCAGAATATCTCCCATGGTTATCACTGGCAACTATTGCACCTAGATATCATGTCTATAGTTTAAACACATATAATCTGTAATTTTTATAATCAGTACGCAATACCATAGTCCCTATAAGTTATTCGGAAAGCATGCCTCTAAAATAGCACCTTTCATCTGAAACTGCCTGCATGTTTGAATTCCAAGGTCATGTACAAATCTTTTCTATAGGACTTAATGACTTTAACTCATCTTAGTTCTAAAACTGTCAAACGCCTAATTTGTTTGCGTGCATTTGTTTTCCAAGTGTGGAGGCTAACTTGAGCCATTATTTGCTTTTACATGAATTCCAACTTGTTTTGTATGTCGCCTAGTTTTCTCATTTTGAGCAACCTAAGTTAAGCTTAGACCTCCCCTTCCAAAATAGAGGTACAAACTCCTCCTAGACCATAGGCATGGGATGAGTAGTGAACACATAAGGCATGATTTAGAATCAACTAGTGCGCTCTAGGTAACAACTTAAAGATAGTAATCGGGTAGCAGGAGATGATAGTTTGTGCCCGCTGAATAATACGAGTAACACCCCACCTTGAGGGATTTGCGAACTATTATTTATGTTGCACGGGGTGATCCTTTAGGCTAAAAAATTTAAGACCCCCCCCCTTGTCTATAAATCAATTATTTATGTTTAGTCATGGACTTTTGGTAATAACTTCCCAAACGTCTTGCTTTCTTTGTCTGACTAAATCATATAATTTGAGTTCAGCCGGGACCCACAATTGTGGACCTCGACTAGTGCCTAACACCTTTTCTTCGAGGTAATTTGAGCCCTTACCCGATCTTTGGTGACGCAAACTGGTTAAACTAGAGTTATTTGCAAATATGGGCTCTAAAGCACCTTAAACCATTAGGTGGTGTCTCTCTCTCATGTAACACCTTCCTTAAAAGAGTTGTTACGTTTCGAAACCCGCTTTTGCGAGAAAAAGGGGCACGAGAGCATGGCGACTCTATTGGGGATATTTTTAGGCTCTTACCATAAGTGAATTTGGTGTACATGAATTAGTCTTCTCTTATAAGCGTGTCTTTATTATTTTGTTGTTACATGAATATCCCGCTCCTGTTTCCCTTTATCGCTACATGTACACCCTTTTCCATTATTTGAATTCGCATTAATATGCAAATCTCTGCCCTTAACATGCATTTTCCTTTAGACATTTTTAAGAATTGCTACATCATGTCTCTCCCCACCATCACTCCCTTGTCTACTTTATTACAATTTTCACATTGTGCGAACTAACTTCTTCCTTGTTTTCCTTTCTATTTATGTCTTTACATTTTATTTAGTACTACATTTACTGTTTTCATCATGAAAAATATTTGACATCGTGTTGTTTTATCTTTACATAAACCATGCTCCACATCATATTCCACTCGTGCGTAATTTGGAGAAAATGTGCTAATATGTTGTAACGACCCGACCTGTCGTTTCATGAATTACCACTCCGTTTCCCCCATTTCTACTTCTTATTGCCTTTCTCAGATATGTTATGTGTTATCGGTTTGGTTGGCTCGGGTTTGGAGAGGTTTTGCTAAGATTTGAGACACTTAGTCTCTTTTGAGTAAGTTTAAGTTGGAAAAGTCAACTGGATGTTGACTTATGTGATAAAGGGCTTGGATATGAGTTCTGATAGTTCGGATAGCTTTGGGAGGTGATTTTTGACTTAGGAGCATGGTCGGAATGTGTTTTGGAGGTACGGAGTATATTTAGGCTTGAATTGACAAAATTGGAATTTTGGCGTTTTCCGGTACGGAGTAGATTTAGGCTTGAGATTTTGATATAGGGGTCGGAGTGGAATTCCGGGAGTTGCAGTAGATCCATTGTGTCATTTGGGATGTATGTGCAAAGTTTCAGGTCATTCGGACGTGGTTTGTTAGACTTTATGATCGAAAGCAGAAGTTGGAAGTTTTTGGAATTCTTAGGCTTGAATCCGATGAAAATTTGGTATTTTGATGTTGTTTTGAGCATTCTGAAGGTTGGAACAAGTTTTAATGATGTTATGAGATATGTTGGTGTGTTTAGTTGAGGTCACGAGGGCCTCGGGTGAGTTTCGGGTGGTTGAATGGGTTATTTCATGTTGAAAAAGATTGCAGAAAATCTGTTGTAAGTGTTGTAGATTTTTGGCCTTCGCATTCGTGAGTGGGCCCTCACGTTCGTGAAGGGTCAGGATGAGAGGCAGGAGGTTTGGCCTTTGTGTTCGCGACGGGAGTCCTGCATTCACGAAGGGATGGGGCCAGTGAGCTTCACGTTCGCGAGAGGGCAGATGTGTCCGCGATGGTTTGTGAGGCTAAGTCTCCGCGTTCGCGTGAAGGGCGTCGCATTCGCGATGAAGAAAAAGTGGTCAACTCAAATTTATGCTTCGCGAATGGGAGGCGTTGACCGAGTTCGAGATGAAGAATTTGTAAGTGTTGGGTAGAATGTTTTAAAAGACCAATTCCGCAATTTTGGGTCTAAGTTCCTCCATTTTTGGGCGTTTTTAGAGCTTTTGAAGAGAATTGAAAAGGGAATCAAGGGGGAACACTTGGAGGTAAAATTTATGGTCTTAATACTCAATCCTAATGTATTTTTTACCTAATTAATCATGGAATTTATAGAGTTTAAGCCTAAATATTGAAGAACTAGGGATTGAAATTGGAGACCTAAAATTAGGGATTAGAGGGGTCATTTGTGGTTGGATTTTGGTGATTTTGATATAAATGTACTCGGGGAGTGATAATGAGTCTATTGATGTAATTTTTATCGGATAGCGAGACGTGGGCCCAGGGGTTGGGTTTGGCCAATTTCGGGATTTAAGTTGTAATTTGATTTCTTTCGAGTGGGCTTTGTTCCCTTAGCATATTTTAATGGTTGTGCACTGATTTTGGTTAGATATGGAGCATTTAGAGGCCGATTTGAGAGGCAAAGGCATCGCGGGCTAGAGTTTGGACCGGATAGAGGTGAGTAATGATTTTAAATATTTTTTTGAGGGTATTAAACCCTGGATTTCACATCGTTGTGCTATATTGAGGCATCACACACGCTACATGACGAGCGTGGGGTCGTGCACTATTGGGGATTGTGACTTAGTCCATCCCGAATGACTGTTTTACTGCGTGTTTGATTGAAAACTGTTTGCTATCATCATATTTTGGGCTGAATGTCATATTTGGGCCTTGTGCCAACTATTATGGACCTTTAGGGGATTTTTACTACTATTCCTCACTGTTTTGACTTTATACTTATACTCAGTCATCACATATTTTACTATTTTCATAACTCAACCACATTTACTCTGTTTTGACATCTTAAATGATATTGTGAGCTAAGTATCATATTTACTGTGCTGAGTGGCTTTTAGAGATTTCTGACTGAGTAGGGCCGAGGGCCTGTGTTGTGAGGTTGTTATAGGATCGGTCTGCGCGCCGCAACGGTATTGAGATGATCCATGATTATGAGGCCGAGAGATTGAGTTGTACGCCACAAAGTGGCTTGATATGAGGCTGAAAGCCTATTTGATTATGTCACGAGATGGCTTGTTATAGCGCTTGGGCTGTAAGGAGCCCCTCCCCAAGTTTGTACACCCCTAGTGAGCGCGGGTACCTATTGTGAGATGTGATATAGCACGAGGAGCTGATGTTGTTCCATGTTATTGCCCGGGGGGCTAGCTCTGTTGGTGTTTTGACCAAGGGGCTAATTTGTGTTTCTATTTTTTCTCCCTTTTTTTCATTTACTTGCTTGAATCATTAAAAGATGTTTTAAAGAGGTTTTTGCTGCTCTAAGGTGTTTTTATAAGTTTTCACTATTTTTTTGCATTGTATTGGCTTTATACTGCCTCTTTGTAGCATGTTGCTATGTTTTACGTGTTTTATTATCGCTTAGTTGCCTTTACTTTTATTACTCACTGGGTTGGCATACTCACATTACTCCCTGCATCCTATATGTAGATCCAGGAGACTCGGGTCCTGCTAGCGAGGGATGATTGCTTCCAGCAGCCTGTCCGGCGTTCACTAGGTAACTGCTCGGTGTTTGCAGCTCAGTGCTTCTCCCTCTTATCTTACTTTCCTCGCATTAGTTCTGTAATAGACTGCGTAGTCACTTTCATACTCTTAGACAGATATTTAGATGCTCATGACTGGTGACACCCCGATGTCGGGCTGTGTTTATTTCCGCACTTGTTCTATTCCACTGTATTTTGGGGCTTATCACTTATTAATAGTTTAATTATAAATTAAATAATTGTTAAATGCTATTGGGGGTTTGTGTCGGCTGGCCTTGTTTCATGATAGGTGTCATCACGACCGGGTCCGAATTTAGGGTCGTGACAAGTTGATATCAGAGCCTAGGTTACATAGGTCTCACGAGTCATGAGCAAGTTTAGTAGAGTCTCGCAGATCGGTATGGAGACATCTGTATTTATCCTCTAGAGGGTGTAGAACCTTTAGGAAAAACTTCATATTCTTGAAATTTTTGTCATGCGAATTTGTTGATCTGAGTACTAAATTTATGTTATTCTATTCTCTCACAGATGGTGAGGACACGAGCGACCGGTTAGGATGGAC
Organism: Nicotiana tabacum; assembly: GCF_000715075.1. Classification (NCBI taxonomy): domain Eukaryota; kingdom Viridiplantae; phylum Streptophyta; class Magnoliopsida; order Solanales; family Solanaceae; genus Nicotiana; species Nicotiana tabacum. The sequence continues at coordinate 20,905,188 of NC_134085.1, forward strand.
GACCACTAGTACCACCAATTATGGACACTAGGGGACGAGGACGTGGTCGATGTCGTGGAAGGGGCAGAGGTGTAGCTCGCACCGCATCTAGGGTAGCACCTGCAGATCCACCAGCCGCCCTAATTCATGATCAGGTTCCAGTTGTGGACGCTCCAGCAGCACCAGCTTAGGCACCAGCTGTGCCTATTGTGATTCCGGGTCTTCAGGAGGCCTTGGCTCAGATTCTATCAGTATGAACTGGCCTAGCTCAAGCGGTCTCAGTTATACAGCCGCAGCTACTTCTCAGGCTGGGGGATGCACTCAGACTCCCGCCGCTCGCGCACCTGATCAGGTCATGCAGATACTTCAGACACCGGGGGAACATCCAGCCCAGTCGGTTGTAGTTGTTCAGGACTATGTAGATCCTGTTATGCCATAGGACGAGCAGCACATGTTGGAGAGGTTTGGTAGACTTCAGCCTCCTACTTTCAGTAGTGTAAAGGGCGAGGATGCCTAGGGTTTCTTTGACAAGTGTTAGAGGATTCTTCATACAGCTGGTATTCTAGAGAGCAGCGGGGTCACTTTCACTACTTTTCAGTTTTCTAGAGCTGTTTTCACTTGGTGGGAGGATTATGAAAGGCGTAAGCTTGATGGTGCAGCATCCCTTACCTGGCAGCAGTTCTCTATTCTCTTTTTTGTGAAGCATGTGCCATAGTCTCGCAGAGAGGAGCTGCGCAGGCAGTTCGGGTGGTTGCATCAAGGAGAGATGACTGTAACGCAGTATGAGATGAGGTTCTCAGAGTTATCTCATCATGTTGTTTGGTTGGTTCCTATGGGGAGAGAGAGGATTAGGAGGTTCGTTGATGGCCTCACGTATCATCTTCAAATTCTTATGACTAGGGAGAGGGTTTCTAGTGCTACTTTTTAGGAGGTTGTCGACATTGCTTGTGAAATTGAGTCAGTTAATCGCCAGGTGCGAGATGAGAGGGAGGTCAAAAGGCCTCGGGGATTTGGTAGTTATGGTAGTGCTCCTTCAAGAGGTGAGTTTCATCATGTAGAGGTCATCCATTAAGACATGCTCAGTCAGCTCGCCCAGGTTATTGTGGGGCATCGTCGGGTTATGGCTCTCACAGTTCTAATCAAGGCCAGTCATCACTCAGTGCCTTTCATGCCCAGAGTTCGTCCCATGCTCCATCAGTTCAGGGATCTTCTATGTCAGGTGCATCTGCTAGTCATTCCAGTGCTAGGGGTTCCCTTCAGTCCCTATCTCTAGCACCCGGGAGTTGCTACGAGTGTGGAGAGATAGGTCATATGTGGAGGCAGTGTTTTTGACATCTTGGGGATTCATCTCAGCAGAGGAGTCAGCCATCGGCTTCAGCGCCAGTTACTTTACCACCACCAACCCAGCCAGCTAGGGGTGGAAGTCAATAAGCTGGGGGTCACCCTAGAGAGGGAGGTCGATCAAGTGGCCGTTAGGACCATTTCTATGCACTCCCAGGTAGACCCGATGTCATTGCTTCAGATGTCGCGATCACAGGTATTAGCTTAGTCTTCCACAGAGTTGCCTCTATATTATTTGATTCCGGTTCCACTTATTCTTATGTGTCATCATACTTTTCTCGTTATTTGGATAAGCCCTATGAGTCTCTTGTTTCATATGTTCATGTATCTACTCCGGTGGACAATATTGTTGTTGTTGACCGGGTGTACCAGTCAAGTGTTGGTGACTATTAGGGGTTTGGAGACCCGAGTGGATCTGTTGTTGTTATGTATGGTAGACTTCGATGTTATATTGGGCGTGGATTGGCTATCTCCGTGTTGTGCTATTTTGGACTGTCATGCTAAGACAATGACCTTGGCTATGCCGGGTGTGCCATAGATTGAGTGGCGAGGTTCGACTGATTATGTTCCCACTAAGGTGATTTCATTCTTGAAGGCCCAGCGTATGGTTGGGAAGGGTTGTCTTTCATATTTAGCCTTTGTGAGGGATGTCGGTGCAGAGACTCCTAGTATTGATTTTGTTCCTGTTGTAAGAGATTTTCCAGATTCATTTCCTGCTGACCTGTCGGGCATACCACCGGACAGGGATATTGATTTTGGTATTGATCTAATACCGGGCACTCAGCACATCTCTATTCCACCGTATCGTATGGAACCGTGGAGTTGAAGGAGCAGCTTCAGGAACTCCTTGATAAGGGGTTTATTCAGCCTAGTATGTCGCCTTGGGGTGTGCATGTTCTATTTGTGAAGAAGAAGGATGGCACTATGAGGATGTGCATTGGTTACAGGCAGTTGAACAAGGTTACAATTAAGAACAAGTATCCCTTGCCTCGCATTGATGATTTATTTGACCAGCTTCAAGGAGCGAGGGTGTTTTCCAAGATTGATCTCCGTTCAGGTTATCACTAGTTGAAGATAAGGGACTCGGATATTCTTAAGACGACTTCCATTACCCGATATGGTCATATGAGTTCTTGGTGATGTATTTTGGGCTGACCAATGCCCCAACAACGTTCATGCATTGAACAACATGTTTCGGCCTTATCTCGACCCATTTGTCATAGTTTTCATTGATGATATTCGGTATATTTGCATAGTCAGGAGGAGCACACAAAGCATTTGAGAAGTGTGTTGCAGAGGTTGAGGGAGGAGAAGCTTTATGCAAAGTTCTCTACGTGTGAGTTTTGGCTTGGTTCAATGGCTTTCTTGGGGCACGTAGTGTCCAGCGAGGGTATTCAGGTTGATTCGAAGAAGATAGAGGCAGTTCAGAGTTTGCCCAAACCATCCTCAGCCATAGAGATTTGCAGTTTTCTTGGTTTGGCGGGTTATTACCGCCGGCTTGTTCAGGGATTCTCATCTATCGCATCGCCCTTGACCAAGTTGACTCAAAAGGGTGCTCTATTAAGGTGGTCGGACGAGTGTGAGGAGAGCTTTCAGAAGCTCAAGACTGCCTTGACCACAACTCCAGTGATAGTTTTGTCTTCAGCTTCAGCTTCATATACCGTGTATTGTGATGCTTTGAAAGTTGGTATTGATTGTGTATTGATGCAGGAGGGTAGAGTTATTGCTTATGCTTCTCGTCAGTTGAAGCTTCATGAGAAGAACTATCATGTTCACTATTTAGAGTTGACTGCCATTATTCACGCGTTGAAGATTTGGAGGCATTATTTGTGTCACGCCCCAACTTCGGGAGGTGCGACTGGCGCTCCATCGAGTGAACCCAACTGAGCAAGCCTTATCAACACTATCTACCCAACTCGATAGGGATAAGGAAGCCATGCTTACCTTTATTTAAACTAGGAAAGATAGTACATTCAACATCTTAGTTCATTTTATATCACAACATTTAAAACGTGGTTAAACTTCCACGGTTCCATACAAGTTATAGTGTAGAAGAAAGCAAGAGTACAAGGTTATAACATGGTCCATTGACCTATCCAATACCCATACATAACCCACACAAACGTCTACGGAGCCTCTAAGGATACAAAAAACGTGATAACAATGCCGGCAACAAGGCCCCGGCTATACCTCAAAAGTGAAAGTTCAAAATAAAAAGATGTACAATATAACCCCTTGAAGGAGAAAGGGGCTCACCAAGACTTTGAGAAGAAGGTACTCCGCTATGCGCGATCGGCACTATCCGCAATGGAGCCACCTACATTCATAAAAAAAATGTAGCGCCCCCGGCAAAAGGGACGTTAGTGCCATCGAATAGCACTAGTATGTATAACTAAACACCATTTTACTAGAAAGAACTATAAACCAAGTACAAGTAAATCACATGAGTAAATCAAATATGCAATTCATTCAATCCTTCATATAATTCCAAAACATAGTTTGTGCCATTTCTTTCATATCTTCATCATTGTGCTCAATACCACCTCTATCTTGAGCGGAGTCCGATCACGACCCGACCGGCTAGGTTGCCTCATTGGAGGCATATATCTCAATCACTATATCATTTCCCTTATCCGGAATTCAATATCAGCACATTACCACCATGTGTGCGGCATGGTATCCGATCACGACCCGATCGGCTAGGCCGCCTTATCTAGCCGTTGTTTCTTTCTCATTAGTCATCACATCTGAATCTTTATTTCATATATATCATATCAATTCCTTGGCACTCAGGGCCACCATTTTCACATCGTTTTCCATTTTCAGTATTCATCTTGCAGGTTGTGATCATAGGCATATACAAAAGTAATTCAAGTTGTAGTACATGTAAGTGGGAACATAGCTAGCATGAATAATTCTCAGTTTCTATCTTGGCTTATAGCCTAAGCATTTCAACACATAATTGTATTCTTCATACTTCTCTAATTATCAAGAATGGTACATTACTCACATTGAGGCACATCCTTCACATATATGTGTAGTTAATTGCAAATCAATTAATGTGCAATAACAATCAATACATTAACCAATTCAAATCTTACCACACTTTCGTAAATGCCAACGGAGCTCAATTTCTAATAAAAGGGGGTTTTAGCCATACATACCTGAAATTTGCCCCTTAATGATACTACAATGATCCAATACACTTAAGTAACTTCAATCTATAATACAACATTCAATAGGGCCAATATTAGTAATAAATTCCATAACTTAAGCCATTTAGGCATATTATCAAACACCTTGTAGGTATAGATATTTACACCTCTCAACTATAGTATATATTAAATTCCATAACTTAAGTCATTTAGGCATATTATCAAACACCTTGTAGGTATAGATATTTACACCTCATAACTATAGTATTGGTTCATCCAATATCACCATTAACCAACAATTCATCCCACCATTATTCTTTAACAATTTATACTCCTAACACCACATGTGTAATCAACCATTCACACCCAACCAACAAAATACCATCAAGTAATCACCTTTAAATGCCTACCATGGTCATGTATTTAAATTGGAAATTTATGCGTTCCAATCACCATACCATAAGTTGTAATACTTGATTCATACTCATAATTCCATAATAACTCCATATATGTAAGTCTAAGGGTAAAAGTTTACCTCTTGTAGACCAAATCTTGAAAGACAACTTTGGGGTGTTCTTGAGATTTTGAAGAAATCCTATGAAATCCAATCAAAATTATGTTGTAACTAGCGATTGAGAAGTGAAATCACCATGAAAACACACTTAAAAACTCACCTTAGGTGTGTAATTGGATGTCTTCGTCGGATTGGGGATGGAGAGGATGCCCTAGTCTTGAAAAATGACTTAAATCCTCTAATTTCCCATCCTTAGGTGTATATAGAGGTCTTCCACTAGTGCGCCCACGCTAAGGCCGTGCTAACGAGGCAGAATACTTCGCAATATGCGCGGCCGCGCTAACGGCCGCGCTAAGGCTGCACTAATGACACATGCCCAGTAAAATGGTCGTAACTTTCTGTATACACCTCCAAATGACAAACGGTTTGATGCGTTGGAAACTAGACTTAATGGCTTTAATTTGATAGGCTTTACATCACACAACTCCTTATATATTTGAAATATGATTGTCCAAAGTGAGATTTTGTGCGCACTCATTTACAACTTTAGTCTATTATGAAATTTTCCAACTTGGCTTAGACTTAGGCCTCTCATTAGACCCCAATTCACTTATAATATGACTTATACGCTTATTAAGGTATCCAATTGATATCCATTATATCATGAATCCTCATCTGCATACAAAATAAAATAATTAGCCTACCTTGGCACCACGAAATCTTAAATTACTTGGAAAATTTTTCTAGGGCTTTACAATTTGTATGGAGTGTCTTGTGAGGTATTTACTGATCATTGTAGCCTCCAACACTTATTCAAGAAGAAGTATCTTAATTTGAGGCAACGAAGATGGTTAGAGTTGCTAAAGGATTATGATATCTCTATTTTGTACCATCCGAGGAAGTCCAATATGGTGGCCGATTCCTTGAGAAGGAAGGCGGTGAGTATGGGAAGTTTGGCATATATTCCAGTTGGGGAGAGACTTCTTGCAGTTGATGTTTAGGCCTTGGCCAATCGGTTCGTAAAGTTAGATATTTCGGAGCCTAGTCGGGTATTAGCTTATGTGATTTCTCGGTCTTCCTTATTTGATCGCATCAGAGAGCGCCAATAGGATGATCCTCATTTACTTGTCCTTAAGGACAGAGTTCAGCACGATGATGCCATAGATGTGACCATTGATGATGATGGGGTGTTGAGGATGCAGGGCTAGATATGTGTGCCCAATGTAGATGGGCTTTGGGAGTTGATTCTGGAGGAGGCCCATAACTCGTGATATTCCATTCATCCGAGTGCCACAAAGATGTATCAAGATCTAAGACATCATTATTAGTGAAGGAGAATGAAGAAGGACATTGTGGTATTTGTAGATCGGTGTCTCAATTGTTAGCAGGTGAAATATGAGCATCAGAGACCGAATGGCTCACTTCAGCAGATGGATATTCCAGAGTGGAAGTGGTAGTGTATCACCATGGACTTTGTAGTTGGTCTCCCATGGACTTTGAAGAAGTTCGATGCTATTTGGGAGATTGTGGATCGACTGACCAAGCCCGAGCACTTCATTCATGTGTCTACCACTTATTCTTCAGAGCGGTTGGCAGAGATCTATTCGGGAGCTTTTTCATTTGCATGGTGTCCCAGTTTCCATCATTTTAGATAGGGGCACTCAGTTTAGTTCACATTTTTGGAGGTCCGTGCAGCGAGAGTTGGGAACTCAGATTGAGTTGAGCACAACTTTTTACCCTCAGAAAGACGGGCAGTCCGAGCGCACTATTCAGATATTGGAGGACATGTTGTACTTGTGTCATTTATTTCGAAGAGTCATGGGATCATTTTCTACCGCTCGCAGAGTTTGCTTATAACAATAGCTACCAGCTGAGTATTAAGATGGCTCCATATGAGGCTTTGTATGGTAGACGTTGTAGATCTCTAGTTGGTTGGTTGGTTTGAGCCTGGTGAGGCTAGGCTATTAGGTATAGACTTAGTGTAGGATGCTTTAGACAAGATGAAGGTGATTCAGGAAAGGCTTCGTACAACGCAGTCGAGACAAAAGAGTTATGCTGACAGGAAGGTTCGAGATGTGTCCTACATGGTTGGTGAGAAGGTTCTGTTGAAGGTTTTACCCATGAAGGGTGTTATGAGATTTGGGAAGAAGGGTAAATTGAGTCCTCAGTTCATTAGGTCTTTTGAGGTGCTTTGGAGGATTGGGAAGATGGCTTATAAGCTTGCTTTGCCACCCAGCTTGTCGACTGTGCATCCAGTATTTCATATTTCTATGCTCCGGAAGTATATTGGCGATCCGTCTCATGTTTTGGATTTTAGCACGGTTCAGTTAGATGATGATTTGACTTATGATGTGGAGCCAGTAGCTATTTTGGAGCGTCAGTTCGAAAGTTAAGGTCAAAGCATAGCTTTAATAAAAGTGCAGTGGAGAGTTTGGCCCATGGAATAGGCTACCTGGGAGACCGAGCGGGTGATGCAGAGCAGATATCCTCACCTGTTTGAGGCTTCAGGTATGTTCTTGACGTGTTTGAGGATGAACATTTGTTTAAAAGGGGAAAAATGTAATGACCCGGCTGGTCGTTTCATGAGTTACCGCTCTGTTTCCCCCATTTCTATTTCTTATTGCATTGTTCAGCTGTATTATGTGTTATCAGGTTGGTTGGCTCGGGTTTGGAGAGGTTTTGGTAAAGTTTGAGGCACTTAGTCTCTTTTGAATAAGATTAAGTTGGAAAAGTCAATCGGATGTTGACTTATATGATAAAGGGCTCGGATACGAGTTCCGATGGTTTGAAGAGCTTTGGGAGGTGATTTGGAACTTAGGAGCATGATCTGAATGTGTTTTGGAGGTACTGACTAGATTTAGGCTTAAATTGGCGAAATTGGAATTTTGGCATTTTCCGGTTGGCAGGTGAGATTTTGATATAAGGGTCGGAGTGAAATTCTGGGACTTGTAGTAGGTGCGTTGTGTCATTTAGGATGTGTGTGCAAAGTTTCAGATCATTTGGACGTGGTTTGATAGACTTTTTGATCGAAAGCGGAATTAGGAAGTTTTTGGAATTATTAGGCTTGAATCCGATGCAAATTTGGTGTTTTGATGTTGTTTTGAGCATTCCGAAGGTTGGAACAAGTTTGAATGATGTTATGGGATATGTTGGTATGTTTGGTTGAGGTCTCGAGGGCCTCGGGTGAGTATTGGGTGGTTGAATAGATCATTTCAAGTTGAAAAAGATTGCAGAAAATCTGTTGTGAGTGTTGCAAACTTTTGGCCTTCGCATTCGCGAGTGGGCCCTCGCATTCGCGAAGGGTCAGGATGAGCGTTAGGAGGTTTGGCCTTTGCGTTCGCAATGGGAGTCCCTCGTTCGCGAAGGGGTGGGGTCAGTAAGCTTTGCATTTGCGAGAGGGCTGACACGTCCGTGATGGTTTGTGAGGCTAAGTCTTAGCGTTCACATGAAGGGCGTCGTGTTCGCCATGAACGGAAAGTGGTCAACTAAAATTTGTGCTTCGCGAATGTGAGGCATTGACTGCGTTCGCGATGAAGGATTTTTAAATGCTAGGCAGAATATTTTAAAAGACCAATTTTGGAGTTCACTAGGCAGTTGCTCGGCATTCGCAGCCCAGTGCTTCTCCCTCTTATCTTACTTTCCTTGTATTAGTTCTATAATAGACTGCGTAGTCACTTTAATACTCTTAGACGGATGTTTAGATGCTTATGACTGGTGACACCCCGATGTCGGGCTGTGTTTATTTCCGCACTTGTTCTATTCTACTATATTTTAAGGTTTAACACTTATTAATAATTTAATTATGAATTACATAACTGTTAATTGCTATTTGGGGTTTGTGTCGGCTGGCCTTGTTTCACGATAGGTGCCATCATGACCGGGTCTGGATTTAGGGTCGGGACATATGTTGATCATTAATGTGTAAATAGTCAAATCCAGAGGGGTAAAGGGCTAACTTTATTTTTTTTGCATAAATGAGGCACGAAGTCCCCAGGTTCGGTGGGAAAATCTCCCGCCAACTGAAAAAAATCATGTGAAAATGATCCTCAGAAATTTACTCTCCTTGTTAGACATTCAGCCTATCAATACATTAATTGAGGCCGCCACCATGTTCTAGGATGAGAAGAGAGCTGTTTTCCATTTTGATGACATAGAAATGACTCCCCTTTTAGAAGAAATGGGATAGCTCTGGTTTGTTGGTACCAGAAAACCGTACTTCTCGAGGTCTCTTGAAAATGATGGGTTATAGGAAAAATGATGAGTTAGTCTGTCTGAAGAAGTCTTGCATACCATTCGATTTCCTCTATGAGTGTTATGGGCACAGTAAGTCATATCGCCTTTATCATGATGAGTTTGCCATAACTTCTTTGGGTTGGACTCACCGCCATGTTTTTGTATTCATTGTTTGCATTCTAGGGATCCACACTCGCCTAGCTATGGTCACTAAGACCTTAATGGAGGGGATTGAGGGACAAACATACACTATTGTCCCTATGATTTTGGTTGATATGTACCAGGCTTTAGATCGTTGCAAAAAGGAGTATCGGCACTTCGAGGGTTGCAATCTGTTGTTGCAAGTATGGTTGTTGGAACACCTTTAGAGAGTTGAATACCTTCAAGAACTTCCACAACGACTATGGAATGACCACATAGCCTATCATCATCCGAAGAGAATGACTTTTATCCCAAATAGATTCGGCAACCAGAAAATGTTGTGAGTTGGGCACATTTCTTTGGCAATTTGACTGATGACAAAGTACATTGGATGTTCGAGTGGTTACCTAGAAGCCAATTCATCATCAGGTCAAGAGATACTCCTCATATTGTGCTAATCGGATTAAGGGGAATATATACTTATGCTCTTATCAGGGTTGTAAGGCAAGCTGGGAGAAAACAGGTTAGACCACGAGTTCCCAAAATAGTTCAGTACAAAGCAGACTTCCAATGGAATGCCATTCCATTCAAGTTTGAGGCGCAGCACATGTGGCATCAAAAGATCATTGTGGAGAAAGATACTATCGAGTCAGATCGATATCACTCCGGCCATGTGTACTTCTATCCATTGTGGTTGGTAGATGATATATCGTGAGATGTCAAGCTAGGGACTAATCTGAAAATAGGGTTATTGACAACGCTGCTGAAACACAAGTCAAATACAGGATGTTGCGTAAAAGGGTTTTCGAGTTTGAAGCCAAGCATTTGGAGCAACATAAAGTGGACATGGAAGCGATCAACGAGTGAAGAGAAATCACTACTAAGTAAATACAGAGGTTGGAATATATAGAGTAGGGGTTGATGGAGCTTGAAAGGAAAATGAGAAAGAGGGTTGCAGGCTGTCAAAATATGGACCGCAATGAAGGAGGGCTCCTAGCAAGAACATATCTGCTGTTGGACATGCGCGACTTGGGGAATTTGATTGATGGAGCAAAGAAGGCCAAGCATGGAGAAGGTCCCTCTGGGACCAAATAGATTAGGAATGATGTTTTACTTTCTTTCTAGACTCGTTTTAGACTAAAGGTTGTAATATGGCACATGCAATTAGTGATTCTTTATAATTATTGTCGTTTTAGTAGAGTTTAGTTCATTTATAATATTAATGAAATGATGCAGTTATTGGCATCAATTTTCTCCAAATCTATATGTCGCTTAGGCCTACCTCAGGCACAATGAGGTCCCCCAAATTAGGATGCGAATTTATAATTCTGCAACATGTGTTTAAATACCGCAAACATCCTTTTAATACTCCTTACTGAATTGTTTACCTTTTTGTTTTCTTCTTTTCTTTGTTTGTTTATTCCCATCCCCTAAGGTTGGTTCGTTCATACTAGCATCATTAGCATACCATACCAGATCTAGAGGTCCTCCACCTCCTCTTCCTCCAAGTGATCCTAAAATCAAGGAAAAATCTAAAATGGACAATATGAGTGGTATCAGGAAAGACAACACTGCGAATGCAAAGAATGTTGAAACTTCGGATGGTGAGAGTACTCCGGCACATAATGACTTAGTTTTACGGCTAGAATAGAAGATATTGGATTTACAAGGGTAACTTGAGTAGGTCCGAAACTTGGAAAAATTTTCCCTTACGCTGAACGTCCCCGATATCAACCAACAAAACACAAACACCCAAAATCCGGCACCTCCTCAGAACTCATAAAACCCACAAAATAATCACGCACCTGACCAGTATACTACACCTCCTCAAAACCTTAATCCTCCACCAGTACATACCCCTCCACATCATCATCACCACCCAACTCAATAACCACAAACCACCACCTACCACACTCCTCAAAACGCACCACAACCTACTCCTAATCCCCAAAACTCAACCAACGACCATCACTACGTCCAAATTCTTGGAGTCCATCAAAGCAACCCCATATATGTGGAAACCTTATCCCACACTCCACAACAAAACTTATACATACCTGAAGCCACCGACAAGGACCTACTCATCAAGAATATGACGGAAGAACTCAAGAAACTTACTAGTCGATTCCAAGGTGTTAAATGTGGTAAAGCATAGAATGTTTAAATTATAAGGATTTGTGCATTCAGCCGGACGTACAACTACTAGAGGGTTACAAACCTCATAAATTCGAAATGTTCGACACGATATATGATCCAAAGGTACACTTGAGAACATATTGTGACTAGCTCGTAAGGCTTGGTAAAGATGAAAGAATACGCATGAAGCTTTTCATGACGAGCCTCACTGGAGATGCCCTGTCTTGGTACATCAGTCAAAACCCGAAGAAATAGGTTAACTGGGTAAGCATGGCATAAATTTTTATGGATCGGTTCAGGTTCAATATAGAAAAAGCACTAGACATCTTCTACAATCAGAATCTTAAGAAGAAGCCAACAGAAACTTTGTACGAGTATGTTACTCGATGGAGATTAGAAGCTACGAAAGTAAGGCCAGCACTAGAAGAGGAATAGATGAATAAGTTCTTTGTCCGAGCTTAGGATCCACAATATTATGAGAGTTTGATGGTTATTGAAAACCATAAATTTTCCGACATCATCAAATTGGGAGAAAGAATAAAAGAGGGAATTAAAAGCAGAATGGTAACAAACTTTAAGGCACTACAGGCTACAAACAAAGCCTTGCAGTCAGGAGGTATCTCGTAGAAGAAAGAAGTTGGTACAGTGATGATAGCACATGGTCCAAAGTCTTCCCTCACATACCAAATACCAACACCCACATATCAGCCTTCACATCCCAGATACCAACAACCCGCAGCCACTTACTATACTTATAACACTCATCCAGCATACTACCACTCACCATTATCCCACCAAAACTATTCGACCATAGACCGCCCAGATAATACACTCTTATTGCTGAACCCATCGACCAGTTGTATGAGAGACTAAAGGATACCGGTTATGTCACTCTAATTCCCATTGTTGCTATGGAAATTTCCTCCCAATAGGTTAATCCAAATAAGACATATGCCTACCACTCAGGCATGAAGGGTCATATTATCGATGAACGTCATATTTTGAAGGATGAGATCCAGACGTTGATTGAAACCAAGGTTATACAAGCAAAAAAGGTTGTACCTAATGTCTGTAACAATCCCCTCCCAAATCATAGGGGTGAAGGGGTAAATGTTATCGAACTAATAAAGAATGGGATCCAAAATGATCAATCGGACTCATTCGTGAAGAGGATGAACCTAAAATGTCTCCAGTCACTCTCACACCTATTGTGGTGCAGATTTAGTCACTAATTGAGATTGAAGTAGTTGCACCAACTCCGTTCGAGGTTGAAGTAACAACACCCTCAGCTAGGTCAACTTCGTTTGAGGTGGAAGTGATCACATCCTTTACCGTGATGGTAGCACCTACACCGTCCTTTATGTCTAATGCCATACCTTGGGACTATGCTGTAGAGGCAAGAAGGAAAGGAAAGGGGAAAATGGAAGAAACCGATGCAGCACAAGGTATGGCCAGGACATGTAGGGTTTACACACCAGAGAATTTGGGAGGAACAAGTAAAGAAGTCGCTCCCAAGCAGCCTATCATTGAAATTGACCCAGATGATCTTTGGGGAAAGGTGCAAACGAGAGAGTATTATGTGGTTGATCATCTGAACGAAATCCCTGCTCAAATATACATTCTATCACTACTATAAATTTCCGAGGCACATAGGAATGCATTGATGAAAGTGTTGAACGAAGCTTATCTACCCAATAACATCACTAGTGGAGAAATGGCCAATATGGTAGGACAAGTGTTGGAAAGCCACAAGATCACTCTTCACAAAGAGGAGCTACCACTAGAAGGACTGAGTAACAACAAGGCACTACATATCACAATGCAGTTTGAGGACAAATTTATCGCCAGGGTCCTGATAGATGGGGGTTCAAGTCACAACATTTGTCCCTTGACTACTTTGAAGAGATTGGTTAAAGGTTTGCATGAGATATGAGTAGGAACTATGAACGTGAAAGAATTTGATGGGTACCAAAGGGCCACAATTGGGGAGATCAACCTCAGCTTGAAGATGGGACCAACTTGGTTTGACGTTGAATTCCAAGTATTGGACATATCTGCCACATACAATCTACTATTGGGACGACCTTGTATACATGCGGATGGGGTCATAGCCTCCACTCTACATCAGACTGTAAAGTTTGAATGGAATCATCAAGAAGTAATTATCCACGGGGATGAGAACGATCCTATCTATACCAATTAGACTGTTTCAATCATCAAGAATATAAGGAAGTTGTGTGGAGAAAGGTACCATCGCATCACGCGCGTTAATACAATTGAGAAAGACAAATGGTGGAGTAATAAGATTGAAAGCATATTATTATGGACAGGGTATGAGCCCAGCAAGGGTCTCGGCAAGAATCTCCAGGGTTTCACTAAACCAATACAACCAAAATGTCATGGCACAACCTTTGGACTTGGATACCAGTACACCTGGCAGGAGTATGACGAATGGTCGCCTCCATGGCGTGTTCCTTATTACCCTCTTGAACAATCAATAGCTTTAGCTAGCCTAATGAACGTATTTCTGGATGATAAAGACATGGATTGCAGTGTAATAGTTGAGGAGGGGAAGACCTTACAATTCAGACCATGGGAAAAGGAGATGTACTCAAGAACTGGACTGTTGCACCATCCTAGGCCCGTCGAGTTCCTGGGTAACCTGGCAATTAGCATGATCGATTTCTAAAAGCATTTTAAGCATTTAAGACAATTACAGTATTTTATTTTGAATGTACTTTGTTTTGAAGTAATTGCTCGAGTCATCAAGCCGTACTTGTTTTGATGTTTTTAAGATTTACTTAATACATTGCTATTTTAGTATTTATTATTATCCTTTAAATTTTCTCTCTGCAGCATTATTATTACTTATGCTAATGAACTGACGACTGTGACATGTAATAAGACAATGCAACATAAGGATAGTGATTTAGAGGAAATAGAAGAAGAAGAAGATATAATACTTGAGGAAATTGTCAGAGAAATCGAAAATTTTGAGAACAAGCCTAATTCTAATCTAGACAAAACCAAGATAGTCGATTTAGGAGATTTTTAAATAGTCAAAGAAACTCGCCTAAGCATTTACCTATCACCGTTAGAGAAGGAAGAATACATCCAGTTCCTGAAAGTGTATGAAGATATCTTTGCATGGTCTTATGATGATATGACCAGTTTGAGCACATTTATAGCGGCTCATAAACTACCTACCAATCCGATATGTCTGCCTGTAAAGCAGAAGCTCAGAAAGTTCAAGCCAGATATGTGTCTGAAAACAAAAGAGGATGTCACCAAGAAGATCAAAGCTAAGGTCCTCAGAGTGGCTGAATATCCTACCTGGTTGGCTATCATTGTGCCAGTTCCGATAAAGGATGGGAAGGTCAGAGTATGTGTCGACTACTGGGATTTAAATAGAGCAAGTCCAAGGGATGATTTTCCATTACCCAACATACATATATTTATTGAAAACTGGGCGAAGCATGAACTGCAATCCTTTGTGGATTGCTTCGCGGGATATCATCAGATCTGGATGATGAAGAAGATGCCGAGAAGACAGCCTTTATTACACCATGGGGAATGTATTGATATAAAATGATGTCGTTTGTTGGGGAGAATGCTGGGTCCACTTATATGAGAGCCATGAAAACCATTTTCCATGATATGATACATAAGGAGATAGAAGTATGTGTGGACGACATCATCATCAAATCCAAGAAGGGCACATATCATATAGCGGACTTGAGAAAGTACTTTTATCGGCTTTGAAGGTATAATTTGAAACTGAATCCTGCAAAATTTGCCATTGGAGTCCCTGCTGGAAAGTTGTTAGGATTCTTCGTCAGCTGCCGAGGAATTCAGCTAGACCCGTCAAAGGTCAAGCCTATCCAGGATTTGTCACCACTTAAGAATAAGAAATATTTGATGACCTTTTTAGGGCATCTCAACTGCATCAGTCGTTTCATAGCGCAATCAACTGTGATCTGTGAACCAATTTTCAAAATGTTAAAGAAGGATGTCGCCACAAGTTGGAATGAAGACTGTCAGAAAGCTTTTGACAAAATCAAGGAATATTTGTCCACACCACCAGTCCTGGTCCCTCCAGAACCTGGGAGACCTTTGCTACTCTATTTATCTGTATTAGATTGGGCTTTTGGTTGTGTCTTGGGACAACACGACAAGACGGGAAGAAAAGAGCAGGCCACAATTATCTGAGTAAGAAGTTCACACCCTTTGAAGCACGATATTCTTTGCTAGAATGCACCTGCTACGCCCTAATGTGCATAGCTCATAAATTGAGGCACTACTTATGTGCATATCCTACATATCTCATATCAAGGATGGATCCTATGAAGTACATCTTCCAGAAACCCATGCCTAAAGGGAAGCTAGCAAAATGGCAGATACTATTGAGTGAATTTGACATCATCTATGTAACTCAAAAGGCAGTTAAGGGACAAGCATTAGCAGATCATCTTGCAGAAAATCTTGTAGGAGGAGAATACGAACCACTGAAAACGTATTTTCCCAATGAAGAAGTATCATTTATAGGAGAAGATATCACCGAAACTTATGACGATTGGCGAATGTTCTTCGATGGGGCTGCAAATTTCAAATGACTAGGTATTGGAGCTATTTTGGTGTCAAAAATAGGTCAACATTATCCGGTATCCGCAAAATTCAAATTTCCGTACACCAATAGTATTGCAGAATACGAGGCTTGCATCTTGGGGATTAATTTGGACATTGACATGAATATCCATGAATTGCTGGTAATTGGTGATTCTGACCTTCTGGTACATCAGGTTCTAGGAGAGTAGGGTACAAACAATACTAAAATATTACCATATCTATATCATGTGCAAGAGTTGATGAAGTGGTTCACAAAGATACAATTCAAACATGTTCCGAGAATCTAGAATGTGTTCGCAGACGCATTGGCCGCTTTGTCCTTCATGATACAGCACCCAGACAAGAATTTCATCGACCCTATTCCAGTAAGAATCCATAATCAGCTAGTTTATTGCGCTCATGTTGAAGAAGAAATGGATGGGAATCTGTGGTTCCATGATATCAAGGAATACTTGGCAAAAACTGAATACCCGGAGCATGCAAATCATTCTCAGAAACACACACTCCAAAGATTGTCAAACCATTCTTCCAAAGTGGACAATTATTATGTTGCGTTGACGCCTAGGAAGCTTCCAAACTGCTCGGAGAGATACATGTCGGAACTTGCGGACCACACATAAATGGTTTTATTTTAGCCAAGAAGATATTGAGAGCAGGATATTTATAGAAGACTATGGAAACGGACTATATCAGGTATGTCCAAAAGTGTCAGCAGTGTCAAATACATCCAGATATGATACAGGTACCACCAAATAAACTCAATGCAACAAGTGCCCCTTGGTCTTTTGCCACTTGGGGAATGGATGCCATCGGTCCGATCGAGCCTGCTGCTTTGAACGGGCACAGGTTCATTTTAGTGGCCAAAGACTACTTCACCAAATGGGTTGAGGTTGCATCTTACAAGGTTGTAACCAAGAAAGTCATTGCAGATTTCGTCAGGGATCGTATTGTTATCCGATTCGGGGTACCAGAATCTACTATCACCAAAAATGCCGCCAACCTCAATAGTGACTTAATGAAAGCTATGTGTGAAACCTTCAAAATCAAGCATAAGAATTCCACAGCATACAGGCCTCAAATGAATGGAGTCGTAGAGGCTGCAAACAAGAATATCAAGAAAATAATGAGAAAAATGGTATACAACCACAAGCAATGGCACGAGAAATTACCATTTTCCTTATTGGGGTACCGTACCATAGTCTTCACATCAACCAGGGCATCTCCCTACTTACTGGTCTACGGTACTAAAACTGCCATTCTCGCCGTAGTTGAAATTCCTTCTTTCAGAATTATACAAGAAGCAGAACACAGTGATGCAGAATGTATACGGAGTCGGTACTTTTATTGATGGGAAAAGAATGAATGTGGTATGCCATGGTCAGCTTTATCAGAACAGAATGTCCAGATCTTTCAAAAAAAAGTTTAGACCCAGACAGTTCACACTGGGGCAACTGGTGGTGAAACGAATCTTTTCACATCAAGATGAAGCCAAAGGAAAATTTTCACCCAATTGGAAAGGGCCCTACATGGTTCACAGGGTACTAACAGAAGGACCAATCATACTTGCAGAAATGGACGGAGAAATTTGTCCAAAACATATCAACTTAAACGCAGACAAATGATACTATGCATAGATTGTTCATTTGATGTAACTGAACTATGCTTGACTTGATTCCCATTTCAAAAGGGATATGTAGGCAGCCATATGGCTTCGGTCACATCTTAATAACATCTTCATTTTGCCATGGTCAGAAAGTGGGGCAGAATTTTAGGAGGACCCTCAAAATTCCGGAGCAAGTCCAGCCAATTTCATCACATGTGGGACGGCCGAAGAATCGCTTATTAAACTGCGGCAGAATTTTGATGAGAAACCTCAATTTTTTAATGCAAGGAAGTTGCAATATCTCTAAAGTGTCACAGTCATTGGTTCATCTAATTTACTTGATATTACAGACTACTATGTTTTTAAACAACTATACTAATCAAGTGCATGCATATTTTTCAAAAACTTTATTTCTATGGTAGCCAGATGTTACCCAGGGTAACTCAAATAGGATTCCCAGAGTCGAGCAAAGAAAAGAAAGCAGGCGAGGGCACGAACCAACCTTCCCACAAAACTCACAATTTTTCTTTGGATACAGGCACATTGAACATAACAGGAGTATTCGCAAATACACACAAATCAAGATCACTATCTTCATAACGACAAAATTTCCAAACGAAAACATGTCTCCAGATAAGAAAATACTCTGCTATCACTCATTATCTTTTCTTTGCATGCGTCTAAGCACTGCCTCCCATTTTGCATGAGGCTAAGCCCTGCCTCCTCAATCACATAAGGCTAAGCATTGCCTTTCATTACATGAGACTAAGCCATTTCTCCTTTCCTTGCATGAGACTAAGCATTGTCTCCCATTCTGCATGAGTCTAAGCCCTGCCTCCTCAATCGCATAAGGCTAAGCATTGCCTTCCATTACATGAGACTAAGCCATTTCTCCTTTCCTTGCATGAGACTAAGCATTGTCTCCCATTCTGCACGAGTCTAAGCCCTACCTCCTCAATTGCATAAGGTTAAGCATTGCCTTCCATTGCAAGAGACTAAGCCATGTCTTCTTTCTTTGCATAAGGCTAAGCACTGCCTCCCATTTTGCATGAGGCTAAGCCCTGCCTCCTCAATTGCATAAGGCTAAGCATTGCCTTCCATTGCATGAGACTAAGCCATGTCTCCTTTCTTGCATAAGACTAAGCATTGTCTCCCATTCTGCATGAGTCTAAAGCCTTCCTCCTCAATCACATAAGGCTAAGCATTGCCTTCCATTGCAAGAGACTAAGCCCTGTATTCTTTCTTTGCATGAGGCTAAGCACTGCCTCCCATTTTACATAAGGCTAAGCCCTGCCTCCTCAATCGCATAAAGTTAAGAATTGCCTTCCATTGCATGAGACTAAGCCATGTCTCCTTTCTTTTCAAGAGTCTAATCTTTGCCTCCCATTTTGCATGAGGCTAAGCCCTACCTCCTCAATTGCATAAGACTAAGCATTGTCTTCCATTGCATGAGACTAAGCCTTGTCTCCTTTCCCTGCATCGAGACTAAGCATTGTCTCCTCTTCTTGCATGAGGCTAAGCATTGCCTCCTCAATTGCATAAGGCTAAGCTCTGCCTTTCCTTGCATCGAGACTAAGCATTGTCTCCTATTTTGCATGAGGCTAAACCCTACCTCCTCAATTGCATAAGGCTAAGAACTACATTTCTTTGCATCGAGACTAAGCATTGTCTCATTTTCTTGCATGAGGCTAAGAATTGCCTGCCTAATTGCATAAGACTAAACTCTGCCTTTCCTTGCATAATACCATATGCTATGCTACTTGAAGTCTAGCACTATTTTCTACTTTTCTCGGGGCTAAGCTCTACCCCCAATCTCACACAAGACTAAGCTCTATCTTGTTTCGCTTCGCATATGACCAAGCATCATGTCTTTGCATCTCATGAGGTTAAATATCGCAATTTTGTCTAAAGGCGTTGTTGACACCCAATTTTTCCATCATATATTTTAAATATGCATATATGCCGTCAAAATAGTGCATGAGCATCACCAAGTATTTTTCCATAATTTTCTATCATTTTTAAAGGCTTTTAAATTAATTTATTCTTGTATTTTTATATAAATAATTATTAATTTCATCAAAAAATAATTTTATAACGTTTCATTATTTAATTTTTTCATCTTTTATATCCATATTAAGCTTTAAATATTTTTATATATACTTATTTTGCATCCTTGGGCGAAAATTGCTTATTTTGCAATAACAACACATATATATGCATAATTACAATATTTATATAAAAATGACTTTTTATATTTTAATAATGCTAAGTAATTATTTTAAATCATTTCCATGCACAAGTGATATTTTTTTATAATTATTTTTATAAACTATTTACTGATTTAATTGGGTATTTAAAATTTAGCACTTTTTCTTAATTAATTTCGGACCTATACACTACCCATTACCCCAGCCCAATACCCTAATACCCAATACCCAAATACCTATTAACCCAGATATATATCCGTTTAAAAACCCAACTTAATTTCTTTTTTAAAATCATAGTCGTTGATCTCTGAAGATCAACGGCTCACAGCACCCCAACCCGTTTTAATTATATCCTACCCGGTCTAACCCTAACCCCATTTCTCCTCTGCTCTCAAACTCTCTCATCTCCCTTCCCCCCTCCCCCTCCCCCCCCCCCTCCCTTCTCTTTTGAAACCCTAGCGACTCACTCTTATCTCCCTTATGATTCTAACCCCAGAAATGGAATCAACCTGTGATTCCTTACCTTATTTGGTACTATTTCCTTACTGGCTACCTGTTCTTTGGTGTTACATAATAGCTTGCCTTAAATGGCCTCCAAATCTAGAGAGATTCGTACCAAATCTGGTTCAAAATCTCTAACCTGTTGATTATTTCCGTCTATGTTCACTCTAACCTCTGTAAGTACGAATATTTTCATATATCTTGTGGATTCTTAATTAACCCTAAGGTTAGGGTTTCAGATCTTTCTAATTCAAAGCCAAAACTGGATTTACCTTATTTTTTTATGTTATTTCGTATAAATCTGCTTATTTTTTTAAATCTTTTAGTTACCCAATTTAGGGTTTCAAATCATTTTTAATCAAACCAGATCTGGTTCGATTCTATGAATAACCCCTGTCTATGTTCATTTTACTAAAATACTTGATTCTTTACCTTTGTTTTTTATCTATTTTATGGCTTACCTAAAATTAGGGTTTCAAACCTTTTTTATTCTAGGCCAGATCTGTTTCGATTGTGTATTTTGTAAACATGTTCCCGTCTATGTTCATCCTACAAAGCATGAGACTCTTGCCTTTTTATCTCTATTTATTTTATGGTTTTTGCCCGAAAATTACGGCTGAAACTTTTTATTGACTTCCGTTTACAATTTCCTTTCTAGTATAGTACTGATAATTTCCTTATTTTGTTCAACCTACCTTGTTCCTTTACTTTTTACCTTATGCGATGATTTATAATTGATTCTATATATAATACTTACCTTAATCTAAGTAGTACTTGCCTGATTACTTACTAATTGACTAAAGTCTGACTTCAATTAATTCTGGATTTATTTTCTTTCCTTATTTGTGTTTGTTTGATTTATTTCCTTATTTGTCTGCCTAATTGAACACTATTTTAACCCTTCCCCTCTTTCCATTAGGACAAAACTCGAACTCTCATACTCTCACTAAAACTTAGTTCTTTTACTCTGATTTTGTGTTCATTGTTTCTGGTCTTGGCCGGCCGAAAGCCAAGGCCAAGTGATTCTGCAACTTAACTGTTGTAGCATATCTACCTGCTTTCTTGCTTAACTGGTAATCCCTAATATCTTGTCGTTTCATTCCCCATGTTTTTCATAATCGGTGTTACTTGAACAGCATGTCTTGAACCTTACTTTTAGCATGATTCTACTTTTTATGCTCTTATGACTCTCTTCTAATCTTATGTTTAATACTGTTAGTTTAAGATTAGCTATTTTTAATAATATGAATCCTCTTATAAATTAGCTTAATGTTCAAATTTGTCCGGGCACACTGTTTGTTAATCCTAGACCTGTTTCGAACCTTGCATTCTTAAGATACTAAAAGTATGTAATTAGTTAATCTGTCATAATTTGTTGCCCATGTGCCCTGTTTGTTAATATGTCATGTGGTAATCTGACTGCTTTGCCTAATTTATTTCTATGATTAAACAATGGTTGTCTTAAATGTCAGCATGCTCCCTTTGAGCATGCTCCCTTAGTGTAATTAAGTCTCTCTTCTGAATTAACCTGTTTGAAACTATGTACTTTGCAAACTTTGCTATTTTCTTATTACAATTTTGTGTCCTAAACCCGTTTCTTCTGAAATCAAATTGTTTTGAAATCTGCCCCTACTCCCTTTTATATGTTGATTTTTAAAAACTCTCTCTTAGTCCCTTAAGTTCTTAACCACCCTAGTGTGAGCATTGCTCAGTGTCCATACGAGACTCCTGTGAACTCTAACATACTGGGAATTGGTTACCCATATCTTGTGAATCATCTACTGAATCATGGTTCTGGTGTAAGCATTGCCCTGGGTTCCTGTGGCCCTTGGGAACTTTGACATACTGGAAATCTGGTTCTATATGTGCTATGAGTGAATCACTCATGTTTTAGCTATGTTGCACTTATGAAATGAGCCTCAAAGTTGATTGGTGTGAAGGCCTGGTTCCCAGGTTCAGTTGGGCTTAATGAAGGCTCCCTATAGTTTATCTTACTACTATTATGTAATTCGTTTGCTATTCTGGTCTGTAATAACTTTGTAATAAACAGATTTTGAGGTATTTAGTAAAATTATGGGGGATTTCTTACTTCGTTTTTGTTAAATTGGGTAGAAATCCTGCCTATAGGGATTCATCCATGTTATTAATTATGCTCATTCATCAAAAATGTTAAATTTTGCAATGTGTTTTAGAAATCCTGCCTATAGGACTTTCGTTGGTGATGTTGATTCTGAGTTCTATATCTGCATATTAGCAAGCCTGCCTATAGGATTAATTGTTCTATACCTCAATGTTTGATTTAATTGTTTTTCTAGTAATATGTAAAACTTCTGCCCATATTACTTCTCAATAGATATCATGCCAGTAGGACAAAAAAATAAAATCAATTTCAAACCTAGATATCATGTTTATAGGATTAAATCAATCCAGTAATAGATACCATGCCTATAGGATTAAAATCAGTTTCAAACTAAGAAATCATGCCTATAGGATTCTATTAATTAGTTCTAAGTATAATCGCCACCGTCGACCACTTAGACAATATATGCCTATAGGACTTGATAATATTTCCTGATTCTGTAAACATTACTGTCTGAAGTACCCAGACGATATTCAGTAGTCAAATAATAGGTCCTAATACCCGCCTTAATGAAGATGCTTCTATATAACATTGCTCGCCTATTTTCTCAGATCGATATCCTATCTACTGGATTCTATATAGAAATAAAACCTGCTAATTAATTGTGTGTATTTGTTGTTTCTATGCAAATGTTAACATGAGCCCATATTTGCTTTATACTTGCAAGTCCTAACATGTTTTGTTTGTCGCCTAGTCTTATACATTTTGAGCAACCTAGGCTTAGTCTAGAACTATCCAAAATAGAGGTCCTAATACCTCCAGGGCTATAGGTAAGGAACGGGTAGTGCATGCATAGGAATGAACTAGAATCAATTAGAGCACTTTAGGTAATCAATTTACCCTCCTTATTGGACATCCAACCAAACAACATGCTGATAGAGGCTGCTACTATGCTCTTGGACGAAGAAAGGGTTGTATTCTATTTTGATAATATAGAAATGACTCCTCTTTTGGAGGAAATAGGAGGATTCGTTGGATTACATTGAGATAGTCCCGGTTTACTAGTACCGAAAAACCGCACTGCCAGGGGGTTTCTAAAGATGATTGGTCTGAGAAATAATGAAGACTTGGAGTTCCTGAAGAAGTCCTACATACCCTCGACTTCCTCTATGAATAATATGGACACAGCAAATCTTAGCGTATCTTCTATGATGAATACTCCATCATATCCCTGGGTTGGACTCATCGTAGGGTTTTTGTATTCATTGTCTGCTTTCTAGGTATGATAGTATTTCCAATCCAAGGGGATAGAATTCACACCAGGTTAGCCATGGTAACCAAAACTTTAGTGGAGGGGATTGAGGGAAAACCTATACTATTGTTCTGATGATTGTAGCAGACATATACCGGGCTCTGGATCGTTACAAGAAAAGGTTCAAGCATTTTGAAGGTTGTAACTTGCGACTGCAGATTTGGTTGTTAGAACATCTTCAGAGGGGCCAATACCGCCAAGAGTGTCCACGGAGACCATGGAATGATCACATAGATTTCCACCATCCTAAAAGAATGACCTTTATCCCAGACATGTTTGCACAGCTAGAGAATGCTACAGAATGGGCATGGTTTTTCAGCAATTTGACCGAGGACCAGGTTCATTGGATGTTCGAGTTGTTCCCTACTAATGAATTCAACATTAGATCCAGGGATGTTCCGCATTTGGTGATTATTAGGTTAAGGGGAATACATCCCTATGTTCCTATTAGGGTCATGAGACAAGCTGGTAAAAAACAAGTCATACCAAGTCTCCAAAATGAGTCATTATAGAGCCAATTTTTAGGATGATGTCATTCCATACAAATGTGAGGCCCAGCATATGTGCCACTTGAAGATTATCGTGGAAAAGGGTACCATCGAGCCAGATCGATATCACGTAGGTTACATGTACTTCTACCCATCATGGTTGGAAGATAACATAGTAGGAATAGTTGAGAAAGGGATTGTTCAAGGAAACATGTCATAGATGAAGTTGTTGAAGCACAAGTGAAATATGAAAGGCCATGCTAATGAGTCCTTGAATCCGAATCCATGAATTTGGAACAATACAAGTTTGACATGGAGTCAATTAACGAGTGCAAGGAAATGGCTACAAGATTGATAGAAAGGCTGGAATATTTGGCGCAGGGATGGAACTGGAAGGAAAGATGAGGAAAAGGGTCGTAGACTGTTAGAATGCAGAGGGCAACGAGGGAAGACACCTAGCAAGGGCGTACCTGTGTTGGACATGCACGACCTGTGGAATCTGATCGACAAAGCCAAGAAGGTCAAATATGGAGAAGGACCCTCCAGGAACAAGTAGATTAGATTTAGCTATTTTTCTGAAATGTTTTTGAATGTAATAAGGCAAATACCATTAGTAACTCATTTATTTATTGTCGTTTTTAGGTTCGTCTTATTTACTACATTAATGAAATGAGGCATTTATCAGAATTAAATCTCTCCACATCTACTTGTCGCTAGGCTTACCTCGGGCATAACGAGGTTTCCCAAATTAGGACGCGAATTTTGTATTCCTGCAAAATGTGTTTAAATACTGCAAATACTTTTCAAAATTCTTACTGTCTTGTTTAACTTTTTGCATTTCCTTTATTTTAATTATTCCCATCCCCTAAGGTTGGCTCGCACATACTGGCATCATCAGTATATCAAACCAGATCTAGAGGCCCTCCACCTCCTCCTCCTCCAAGTAATCTGAAAGGCAATGGAAAAGCTAAGATGGATGATATGAGTGGTATCTGGAAAGACAATGTTAGACACGCTGAGAATGTTGAAACTTCAGACGGTCGGACGGAATGATATGGTCATACGGTTAGAACAAAAAATACTGGAATTACAAGGGAAACTTGAGCAGGTCTGTAACTTGGAAAACCTCTCCCTCACCCTAAACATCCTAGATATTAAGCATCAAAATGCTCAAAATCCAGCACCTTCTTAGAACACACCAAACCAATGTCCGCAAAATTCTCCCATACCCCATCAATACGCAACACCTCCCTAAAATCCTAATCCTCCGCCAGTACCTACACCTCCTCAGCAGTAGCACGTCCCTACTAAATACCCACAAACCACTTACCATACTCCTCAGAATAATCCAAAACATATCCCTGACTCACAAAATTCCACTAATAATCACCACTACGCTCAAGCCCCCGGCACCCACCAAAACAATCCCATATACGTAGAAACCTTACCCCACTCCGCTCAACTAATCTCATACACACCAGAATCTATTGAGAAGGATCTTCTCATTAAGAACATGGTAGAGGAGCTCAAGAAGCTCACAAGCCGAGTCTAGGGTATTGAATGAGGCAAAGGAATTGAGGGTCTGAATTATGAGGATCTATGCATTAAGCCAGATGTAGAACTGCCAGAGGGTTACAAACCTCTTAAGTTCGAGATGTTTGATGGAACAAGTGACCCAAAGGCACATTTGAAGATGTATTGTGACAAGCTCGTGGAAGTTGGGAAATATGAAAGAATTCGCATGAAGCTATTTATGAGGAGTCTCACTGGAGACGCCCTATCTTGGTATATCAGTCAAAATCCCAAGAAGTGGGTTAACTGGGTAAGCATGGCATCGTACTTCATGGACCGATTCAGGTTTAATACAGAGAATGCACCGGACATCTTCTACATAGAGAATCTCAACAAGAAACCAACGGAAACTTTCCGCGAGTATGCTACTCGATTGAGGTCAGATCCTGCAAAGGTTAGGACGACATTGGAAGAAGAGCAGATGAACAAATTCTTCGTCAGGGCCCAGGATCCACAATACTATAAAAGGTTAATGGTTATAGAAAATCACAAATTCTCCGACATCATCAAGATCGGGGAAAGGATTGAAGAAGGGATCAAGAACGGGATGGTAACTAACTTTGAGGCATTGCAGGCTATGAACAAAGCATTACAATCAGGGGGTATATCAAAGAAGAAAGAAGTAGGGGTAGTGATGGTGGCCCAAGGTCCAAAATATACACTCACATACCAATCACCTCCACCCACAAACCAACCTTCACCTCCCAAATATCGTTAATCCGCTACCGCCTACCACACTTATAATACCCAGCCAGCCTATCACCATTCACCTCCAAGCGGTGAAAATTATCAAAAACCTAGACCCAAATTCGATCGCAGACCTCCTAGATAATACACCCTTATTGCTGAGCCCATCGACCAGCAATATGAAAGACTGAAGGTTGCTGGATATGTCACCCCTATTCCTACTGTCGCCATGGAAAACTCCTCCCAATGGGTCAACCCGAATAAAACATGTGCATACCATTTCGGCATGAAGGGGCATACTATTGATGAATACCGCACTTTAAAGGATAAGATTCAAACCCTGATTAATACCAAAGTCATACAAGCAAAGGAAGCCGCACCAAATGTCTGCACCAATCCCCTTCCATATCATAAGGGTGAAGGAGTAAATGTGATAGAAAATGATGAATAATTGGATCCTGAAGGTTCAATTGAGATTATTCAAGAAGGTGACGACCATAAACCTACAAACACACTCACTCTTATTATTGTACAGATACAGCCATCGGTCGAAGTCGAAATAGCCACATCAGTTCTATTTGAAATTTAAGTGACAACACCTTCGACTACACCACACCATTTGAAGTAGAAGTAGCCACACCCTTTACTATGACGGTAGCATCCACACCACCCTTCAGTTCCAACGCTATACCTTGGGATTATGTTGCCGAAGCTAGGAGAAAAGCAAAAGCAAAGATGGAAGAGTCTGGTGCTGCACAGGGGATGAATAGAACTAGAAGAATTTATACACCTGAAAATTGAGGGGGAACAAGAAAGAAAGTTGTTGCCAAACCACCCATCATTGATACTAGTCCAAATGATCTCTAGAGGAAAGTTCAGGCAAGAGAATACTCTATTGTTGATCATCTAAACAAAAGCCCTGCTCAAGTTTCCATTCTGTCGCTGCTACAGAATTCAGAGATGTATATGAATGCGTTAATGAAAGTGTTGAATGAAGCTTATATGCCTAACAATATCGCCAGTGGAGAAATGGCCAATATGGTAGGGCAAGTACTAAAAGCCACAAGATCACCTTCCACGAAGATGAATTACCATTTGAAGGACTAAGTCACAACAGAGCACTGCACATCACAGTATAGTTTGAGGACAAATTTATCTCCAAAGTCCTAATAGATGGGGGTTTAAGCCTCGACATTTGTTTGTTGACTACTCTGAAAAGGTTGGGTAAGATTTCCATGAGATACGAGAAGGGAGTATGAATGTGAAGGCATTTGATTGGTCTCAAAGGACCACAATTGGGGAAATTAACCTTTGTTTGCAGATGGGCCCGATTTGGTTTGATGTCGAGTTTTAGGTATTGGACATATCTGCTACGTATAATCTTTTTTTGGGATGACCTTGCGGAGTCGTGGCTTCTATGCTACACTAGGCCTTGGAGTTCGAATGGAACCATCAAGAGGTAATCATTCATGGAGATGGAAGTAATCCCATTTACACTAGTCAAATCGTCCCGGTTGTCAAGAATAGAAGAAAGTTGGGTGGAGAAACTTATCACCGCATTGAGTGTGTCAATGCAATTGGGAAAGATAAATAGTGGAGCAGCAAAATAGAAAGCATACTGGAATGGTCAGGGTATGAACCCGGCAAGGTCTCGGTAAGAATCTTAAGGGAATCACTAAGCTAGTAGAACCAAAACGTCACGGTACCACATTTGGACTTGGGTATCAGTACACTTGGCAGGAGTACGATGATTGGTCGCTGCCATAGCGTGGGCCCTATTACCCTCTTGAACAGCCGGTACCGCATCTGCATTAGACATTTCAGTAGATCGACGTGATATAGGGATCTGAAGAAGATGAGGCTTTAGCTGGCCTGAGGAATCTATTTCTGGATGATGAACACATGGACTGCAATGTAATAATTGAGAAGGAGGAGGAAGAAGACCTCACCATTCAGACCATGGAGAAGGAAGTTGTTCTCAAGAATTGGACTGTTGCACCATTTCGAGCACGTCGAGTTCCTGGGTAGCCTGACAATTAGCATGATCTAGTTTTAAAAGCCATTTTTAGCATTTAAGATATTTACAGTATTTTCTTCTGAAATAATTGCTCGAGTCATCGAGCCTTAAATGTTTTTATGTTTTTGAAATTTAATTAATGCATTGTTATTTTAGTATTTATTATTATCTTTTACATTTTCCTTCTACAACATTACTATTTCTTACCTTGATAAACCAAAAACTATGATATGTAATGAGACAATGCAACATAAGGATATTGACTCGGAAGAAGAAGAAGATGAGATACCTAAGGAAGTTATCAGAGAAGTTGAGAATTTCGAGAAAAAACCTAAGTCCAACCTGGACTAAACCGTGGCAATCAATTTGGGAGATTCTGACACCATCAAAGAAACTTGCATAAGTATTCACCTGTCATTGTCAGAGAAGAAAGAATACACTCATTTCCTGAAAGAATATGAGGATATTTTTGCATGGTCGTATGATGACATGACCAGTCTGAGCACATCCATAGTGGCTAATAAGTTGCATACCAACCCAACGTGTCTGCCAGTGAAATGGAAACTCAGAAAGTTCAAACTAGACATGAGCCTAAAAATCAAGGAGAAAGTCACTAAGCAGATCAAAGCCAAAGTCCTCAGAGTAGTTGAGTACCCAACTGGTTAGCTAACATCGTACCGGTTTCGAAGAAATATGGGAAAGTCAGTGTGTGTGTGTTGACTATCGGGATTTAAACAGAGCGAGTCCCAAGGATGATTTCCCACTGCCAATATACATATTTTGATCGACAAATTGTGCCAAGCATGAACTCCAATCCTTTGTAGATTGCTTCGCAAGTTTATCAAATTTGGATGGACGAAGAAGACGCAGAGAAAATAGCTTTCATTATACCATGGGGGTGTACTGCTACAAAATCATGCCATTCAGTTTGAAGAATGTTGGGGCCACCTATATGAGGGTCATGATGACTATCTTCCATGATATGATACGCAAGGAAATAGAGGTATATGTTGACGACATCATCCTCAAATCCAAGAGAGCCACAGATCACATTGTAGACTTGAGGAAGTTCTTTGACAGGCTACGGAAATACAATTTAAAACTGAACCCCGCAAAATGTGCATTCGGGGTTCCTACCGGAAAATTGTTGGGATACATCATCAGCCGCCGAGGAATCGAGTTGGACCCGTCAAAGGTTAAAGCTATCTAAGAGTTACGACCACCGAAGAGTAAAAAAGACGTAATGATTTTCCCGGGATGCCTCAGTTACATCAGCCACTTCATAGCATAGTCCACAGTAATATGTGAACCTATCTTCAAAATGTTGAAGAAGGATGTTGAAACCAGTTGGACTGAGGATTGTCAAAAGGCTTTTGACAAAATTAAGGAATATCTATCCACGCTACTAGTCTTAGTCCTGCCGGAACCTGGGATACCTTGCTACTCTATTTGTCCGTACTAGATGTGGCTTTCGGATGTGTTTTGGGACAACATAATGAGACATGAAGAAAGGAGCACACCATATATTACTTGAGTAAGAAGTTCACACCTTTTGAAGCACGGTACTCTCTGCTAGAACGCACTTGCTATGCTTCGACATGGACAGCTAAAATTGAGGCATAACTTTTGTGCCTATACCATATACCTCATATCAAGGATGGACCATCTTAAATACACCTTTCAAAAACCTATTCCTACCGGAAAGTTGGCCAAGTGGCAAATATTGCTGAGTGAGTTCGATATCATCTACGTAACTCAGAAGGTAGTCAAAGGACAAGCATTGGCAGACCATTTTGCTAAAAATCCTGTAGGAGGATAATACGAACCACTAAAAACGTATTTTCCTGACGAAGAAGTGTCATTCATAGGAGAGGACATTACTGAAGCCTATGACGGTTGGAGCATGTTTTTCGACGGGGCTGCAAACTTCAAAGGAGTGGGTATTGGAGCAGTTTTGGTGTCAGACACAGGTCAACACTATCTGATATCCTCAAAGCTTCGATTTCCATGAACCAACAATATGGCAGAATATGAGGCTTGCATCATAGGACTCAATTTGGCCATCGACATGAATATATAAGAATTGCTGGTAATTGGTGATTTGGATATTCTGGTACACCAAGTTCAAGAAGAATGGGCTACGAAAAACACTAAGATACTACCATACATGTACCATGTGCAAGAACTAATAAAGAGTTTCACAAAAATAGAATTCAAACATGTTCCGAGAATACAGAACGAGTTTGCAGACGCACTGGCTACTCTGTCTTCCATGATACAACATCCGGACAAGAATTTTATCGATCCCATCCCAATTAGTATCCATAGTTAGCCAGCTTATTGTGCTCATGTTGAAGAAGAAATTAGACGAAAATCCATGGTTCCACGACATCAAGGAATATTTGGCAAAAGGAGACTACCTAGAGCAGGCGAATCATACTCAAAAATGCACACTGCATAGGCTGTCCAATCATTTCTTCCAAAGCGGAGGAATTATGTATAGGAGAACACCTGATCTAGGACTATTAAGGTGTGTTGATGCCAAAGAATCTTCCAAATTGCTCGAGGAATACATGCCGAGACTTGCGGTCCACATATGAATGGTTTTTCTTTAGCCAAGAAAATACTCACAGCTGTTTGGATGACTATGGAAGCAGATTACATCTGGTATGTCCAGAAATGCCACCAAGGCCAGATACATTGTAAAGCCCCAGAAAATTTTGCTTAGTAATTTAAGATTTCGTGGTGCCAAGGTAGGCTAATTATTTTATCTTCCGTGCAAATGAGGATTAATGATATTATGGATATCATTTGGATATGGTAATAACTGTATAAGTCTTATTATAATTGATTTGGGGTCTAAGGAGAAGTCTAAGTCTAAGACAAGTTGGAAAATTACCAAATAGACTAATGTTGTAAATGAGTACGCACAAGACCTCACTTTGGACAAGTATATCTCTATTTATATAAGATTTTGTGCGATTCACAACCTATAAAATGAAAGGTCTTTCAGTCTAGTTTCCAATGCTTCAAACCATTTGTCATTCGGACACTCATACCAGAAGTTATGACCAAATTACTAAAAGCAGCGCAGAATTTTTCACTACCGCGGCACCCCATGCGGTGCCCCATGTGGCGCGCCTGTGGGGAGGTGTAGAGAGCATCCAAAAACGTTTTCTAAGCACTTTTTTCACAACTGCGGCGCGGCTATAAAAATCGGGTTTTCTATTATAAAACGACCTCATTTCGTCAAATAGATGGAATGGACCATTTCTTGAGCAAAAATCAGATACTTTTAGAGAGAGAGGATACCCTAGAGTGGGAAAGTGTTCCTCATCAATTCTTCTACAACTCTTGCTCAAATCTTGAAGGATTAATAAGGAAAACCGCACTAGGTCTTCATCTTTGAGGTAAGATTCTATACCCTAACCCATAATTTCGCATTGTAGCTAAAGGCGAGTATTTATTAAGAAAGTTTGTGGGTATTGGAGTTGTTATCTTGTTTGCATGTGTTGTCAAAAGGTGTAGGAACATGGTTGAGGTAGAAATGGAAAAGTATGGGTTGTGTGTTGATGAAATCCTCTACAAAAAAAACCATAAATATTTAACGCTCATATGGTGTTTGATAAAATGCTCAAATTAGCAAGAATTATGAATATCATCCTAATTTGTATTCAATTTTGTTATGTCTCGAAGTACATGGACATTGCTAGAATTTCTGGAGCGTTTAGTAACTTAAGGAAAAGCTCTTTGAGGTATGTATGGCTAAAAACCCCTTTTATTAGAAATTGAGCTCCGTTGACGTTTACGAAAGTGTGGTAAGATTTGGATTGTTAATGTATTGATGTTATTGCGCATTAATTGATTTGCAATTAACTACACATATATGTGAAGGATGTGCCTCAATGTGAGTAATGTATCATTCTTGATAATTAGAGAAGTATGAAGAATACAATTATGTGTTGAAATGCTGAGGCTATAGGCCAAGATAGAAACTGAGAATTATTCATGCTAGCTGTGTGCCCTCTTACATGTACTGCAACTTGAATTACTTTTATATATGCCTATGATCACAACCTGCAAGATGAATACTGAAAATGGAAAACAATGTGATAATGGTGGCCTTGAGTGCCAAGGATGTGATATGATATATATATGAAATAAAGATTCATATGTGATGACTAATGATAAAGGAACAACGCCTAGATAAGGTGGCCTAGCCGATCGGGTCATGATCGGACACCATGCCGCACACATGCTGGTAATGTGCTGATATGGAATTCCGGATAAGGGAAATAAAATAGTAATTGAGATATATGCCTCCAATGAGGCAACCTAGCCGGTCGGGTCATGATCGGACTCTGCTCAAGATAGCGATGGTATTGAGAACAGTGATGAAGATATAAAAGAAATGCCCCAAACTAAGTTTTGGAAATAATATGAAGGATTGAATGAAATGCATACTTGATTTACTCATGTGATTTACTTGTACTTGCTAGATAGTTCTTTCTAGCAAAATGGTGTTAAGTTATACATACTAGTGCTATTCGATGGCACTACGTCCCGTTTTGCCGGGGGCGCTACATTTTTTTATGAATGTAGGTGGATCCATTGCGGATAGTGCCGATCGCGCATAGCGGAGTACCTTCTTCTCAAAGTATTGGTGAGACCCTTTCTCCTTCAAGGGGTTATATTGTACATCTTCTTATTTTGGACTTTCACTTTGAGGTATAGCGGGAGCCTTGTTGCCGACATTGTTATCACGTCTCTTGTATTCTTAGAGGCTCCGTAGACGTTTGTTGGGTTATATATGGGTATTGGATAGGTCAATGGACCATGTTGTAACCTTTTACTCTTGCTTTCTTCTACATTATAACTTGTATGGAACCTTGGAAGTTTATCCACGTTTTAAATGTTGTGATATAAAATGAACTAAGATGTTGAATGTACTATTTTTTCTAGTTTAAATAAAGGTAAGCATGGCTTCCTTATTCCTATCAAGTTGGGTAGATAGCAGTTGATAAGGCTTGCTCAGTTGGGTTCACTCAATTGAGCGCCGGTCGCGCCTCCCAAAGTTGGGGCGTGACAAACTTGGTATCAGAGCCTAAGGTTTTAAAGTGTCCTAGGATGTCTCGGAGCCATGTCTAGTAGAGTCCTTCTTATCGGTGTGTTGTCAACCACATATATAATTTGGAGGCTACATGGACATTTAGGAATGTTACCCTTCTTCAACACTCCATATCGTGCGATAAAGCTTGACTATAAGATTGGCTTCTAACTCGTGCATTGAGATTCGAGATAAGTTTAAACACTCTTTCGTCTATTTCAAGTAATGTTGTCACATGGAATGACCAATTGGAAAGGCTTGAATATTAATGAGATGGCACGTGTATTATGTTGAACAAATTGTACGGATATATGAGATACGTACATAGTACCAGAAGCATACTTTATATGAGAAAAATGTTTAAATTGATCACCCACCTCCAAAGAGACATTGACTTGATAAATGAGATGCGAGCTTATATGGCACCTATTGATAGTGTGGGAAGCATGTATATGATCGTAAGGTGTAAAAGAAAAAGTTGTTATATAAGCATGTGATATATGTAAGGCATGACCAGGAGAGTAATGACAAACAAGTAGGTCTCTCATGGGAGACAAGAAGTCATGAAATGAGAGTCAATTGAACCCATAATGAGAAGACCCTTATGATATGAATGTTATAAGAATCCCGTAAGTGTATGAAGTTGTGTTACACTGCTAAAGGATATTTACATGAGGAATTGGAATCCCAAGTCCGTGTGGCTGAATAAGAGTAGAGAACTTATGAGGTTAATATAATGCTGACTTCAATCTCCCTAATAGTTAAACATATATGTGAGGGATAGAGATATGAAACATATGTCCATGAAGTTGCTAAATTCAAGACTTGTGTCAAAATCCGGGGCATTCGCCCTAAGTGGGGGAGGAAGGGCCATAGTAAGGCCACTTAAATACAATGAAACAAGAGTAAGACCATGTAGCTATGATGTTTGAATATTTTGTTGAAGACATGCGTAGTCTAGAAAGGTGATAATGGATAACGTAATTATCTGAAAGGATATGTTAATGATAGACCACTAGTACCCCAAAAAAATGGAAGGTTAAGGAAGGTAAATTCTTCATACATGGCAATGTGAATGATAGGGTCAATGATCCTAGAAACTAAGAGTATGTTTGTAAAGGGATTTTATACTTATTAGAGGGTTAGGAACAATGGAACCTAAGGAAGTACTATAGGCCAAATATGGAAGGTTGCGAGTTTTTAGAATGGGTTAATCATAGATCTGTGATTTAACCAAAGTACCAAGGCATTAAGAAAGGTAAAACGAGTGGGAGAAATAAATGTGATGCTATAATAACCCAAGAGGGTATTTGGTCTTGATGGAGAGCCTCTAAAGAATCTTACAAGCAAAGAAGTGTTAAGTGATATGATGATGAACACACTTTCCCACGAATATCCTAACAAGAGTTAAGAGGTGAGCGGGTTAAAATAAATATTTAGGAAAAAGACCACGTAACATGTGGAAGAGTGTGTGGCTATTCACTAGCTAGGAATAATGAGGTGAGAAGAAATAAGAAGAAAATCTATAAATTGAGATGTCCATGGTTATCGCAAAATAGTTCGTATCAGAATGGTGGACTCGCATAGAGCACAAGTGTTAATAGAAGATATAAAGGACTAACTGTAATGTTACCGACTTGGGTAATACTGAATATCAACTAAAATATTTAGAGGGAGTTCATGTCTACATATTACAACGGAAAGTGAGACTACTGGTGGTGAAATAGTGGTGTGAAACTCAACAAACCAGACACAGTGATACCATGAGTCCATGGGGTGCAGACAAGTGTGTGGCACAATAAGGCTATCTACTATGTATTATAGCAAAAATGGAATGGGAATGAATGTCCCAATCACAAAGAAAAGATAGTACTAATGTACTGGCTAGACCGAAAGGGAGAATAAAAAAGGCAAAACAACACAATCTACCCAAAGAACAAAGGGAAATGTTTGAAATGTAGTGAGAGGGGATGAACATGTGTTACGAATCAAACATGTTTAACATGATAGCTCTTAAGCTACAATACCAACAAACACTATTGGTAGCTACAATATTCGAAATAAGGTGAATTACTTGTTGAGGATGGAGTAATTCTTACACTTAGAAGGAAAACAAAAAGTTTTTGTTGAAGAATATAGGAAGATTTCAAGTTATTGTTCGGGCCAGTGCTCTTTCTGAGTTGAATGTGTACTAAGGTTGTTGATACGTGTTTTGGGAAGTGTTTAACAGTATGGAGGGATCATGAGATGTTCACAAAGGAAGTGGAGTGGTTTCTTAAATCCTATAAGGCACACAAGGAGGAAAGAGGTTGACTAGGAAAGGTCTGGGCACAATGTTACATTACATTTGATGTAATGTCGTGCATGTTGATGATATTAAGGTGTGTGCGCAGGCTAGAAGATGTATTCCTTTGAAATAGAGGGTTCTATAAGAAAAATCATCCAGTAATGTCTTTGTTGAGAATTTGGAAGAGCAAGTTGCAAGTACTCACATAAGATTGTAACCATATCAAGAAAATTATTGAAGAACTCAAATCCTAGGAGGTCATAGGTAAGAGAAATGTGACATAGATGGTCCATTATTGATGTAACATGGCCAGGTGATCTTTTATGCTTCAAGGCAACCCAAGAATCATGAAAGGAACTATTCGACACATGACTTAGAACGTGCTGCGGTAGTTTTGTATAAATATTTAGCGACATTATGCGTATGGGGTCTACGTTGATGTATTTATGAACTACAAGAGCCTTCAATATATTCTTTTTAAACAAAAAGAGTTGAATCTAAGACAGAGAGGATGGCTCGGGCTATACAAGGACTATGATATCGACATTCTCTATCACCCGAGAAAGGCTAATGTCGTGGCAGATGCACTTAGTCGAAAATGTATGGGGAGTTTGGCTCATTTGGGGGCATATTAGATGTCGTTAGCGAGGGAGGTTTAGCAGTTGGCCAGTTTGGGAGTTCGCCTTGCGAACTCAAGTGAAGGAGGGGTAATTATACAGAATAGGGCCGAATCATCGCTTGTAGCAGAGGTGAAGGAAAAGCAATTCAACGATCCATTGTTAGCACAATTGAAAGAAAGGATTCACAAACACAATACCATAGCTTTTTCCTTTGGCATGAATGATGGTACTCTACGGTACCAAGACCGCCTATGTATTCCTGATATCGATGGCCTTCGGGAAAGGATCATGGCAGAAGCTCACACATCCAGGTATTCCGTGCACCCCGGTTCTACAAAAATGAATCATGATCTCAAGGAAATTTATTGGTGGAACAACATGAAGAGGGATGTGGCGGATTTTGTAGCAAAATGTCCAAATTGTCAACAAGTGAAGGTCGAACATCAAAGGCTCGGTGGATTGACTCAAAGCATAGAAATTCCAATGTGGAAATGGGAGATGATCAATATGGATTTTGTAGTAGGGCTGCCGCGCACTCCGCGCAGGTTCGACTCAATTTGGGTGATCGTTGACCGACTCACAAAATAAGTGCACTTCTTGCCAGTTAAATCTA
The DNA here is from genome assembly GCF_000715075.1 of Nicotiana tabacum. Classification (NCBI taxonomy): domain Eukaryota; kingdom Viridiplantae; phylum Streptophyta; class Magnoliopsida; order Solanales; family Solanaceae; genus Nicotiana; species Nicotiana tabacum. The sequence continues at coordinate 20,942,407 of NC_134085.1, forward strand.
CCGACACAGCAGAACAGTATGCTTAGTTGTCTCAATCATTTCAGATCGAGCGGCTCAGTTCATGGCCAACTTTTGGAAGACATTTCAGCAAGGTTTGGGTACGCAGGTAAACCTTAGCATAGCTTTTCATCCACAAACCGATGGGCAAGCAGAGCGGACTATTCAGACGTTTGAAGACATGTTGCGTGCTTATACTATTGATTTCAAGGGTAGTTGGGATGACCATTTGCCACTCATAGAATTTGCTTACAGCAACAGCTTCCATGCTAGTATCCAGATGGCACCATTCGAGGCACTGTATGGTAGGAGATGTAGGTCTCCCATTGGGTGGTTTGAGGTTGGAGAAGCAGAATTGATAGGGTCGGACCTCGTGTATTAGGCCATGGAGAAAGTCAAGATTATTAAGGAGAGGTTGAAAACTGCTCAGAGTCGCCAAAAGTCTTATTCAGACATTCATCGCAGAGATTTGGAGTTCAAAGAAGATGATTGGGTATTTTTGAAGGTTTCCCCCATGAAGGGCATCATGCGATTCGGGAAGAAAGGGAAATTAAGTCCGAGGTATGTCGGACCGTACAGAATCATTCAGAGGATTGGTCAGGTGGCATACAAGCTTGAGCTACCACCCGAGATGTCGTTGGTACATCCGGTCTTCCATGTGTCTATGTTGAAGAAGGTAGTGGGAGATCCGTCCGCTATTGTACCAATTGAAGCTATTGAGGTTAATGAATAACTATCTTATGAAGAAATTCCAGTTGCCATTCTTGATAGGCAAGTCCGGAAATTGAGAAATAAGGAAATTGCCTCTGTAAAAATGTTATGGCGGAACCAGCAGGTTGAGAAAGCCACTTTGGAAGCCGAGGAAGAAATGAGAAAGAAGTACCCATATTTGTTTGAATAGTTATGTAATAGCTTTCAAGCATTTGGTTCCGATGAACTCTTATCTTTTGATTTGATCTATGTTAAACTATTCCATTTTGGTTATATATATATGTTGCCTATGCAGCCATGGTTGGTGTTGTACAAGTTATGTTATGTCTATGGAACATGTATATGCTGTTAGGATATGTATTTGGGGCCCTCTGACATGTAAATAGCCCTAGTTACAAAGGAAACTCTGGCGAAATTTTCGGAAATTTAAGGAGTTATCCAAATTCGGGGCTGTTGATATATTTCATGATATGAAAAAAGCAGAAGTTACATAATGATGGCTAATGAATGAACCTTGGTCCTCATTCGAGGATGAATGATCTTAAGCGAGGGAGAATGTAAAGCCCCAGAAAATTTTGCTTAGTAATTTAAGATTTTGTTGGGCCAAGGTAGGCTAATTATTTTATCTTGCGTGCAAATAAGGATTAATGATATTATGGATATCATATGGATATGGTAATAAGTGTATAAGTCTTATTATAATTTATTTGGGGCCTAAGGAGAAGCCTAAGTCTAAGACAAGTTGGAAAATTACCAAATAGACTAATGTTGTAAATGAGTACGCACAAGACCCCACTTTAGACAGGTATATCTCTATTTATATAAGGTTTTGTGCGTTTCACAACCTATCAAATGAAAGGTCTTTGAGTCTAGTTTCCAACGCTTCAAACCATTCATCATTCAGACACTCATACCAGAAGTTATGACCAAATTACTAAAAGCAACGCAGAATTTTTCACTACCGCGGCGCCCCATGCGGTGCCCCATGCGGAGCGCCTGTGGGGAGGTACAGAGAGCATCCAAAAACGTTTTCTGAGCACTTTTTTCACATCCGCGGCGTGGCTATAAAAATCGGGTTTTATGTTCTAAAACGACCTCATTTCCTCAAATAGATGGAAGGGACCATTTCTTGAGCAAAAATCAGATACTTTTAGAGAGAGAGAATGCCCTAGAGTGGGAAAGTGTTCCTCATCAATTATTCTACAACTCTTGCTCAAATCTTGAAGGATTAACAAGGAAAACCACACTAGTTCTTCGTCCATGAGGTAAGATTCTATACCCTAACCCTTAATTTTGAATTTTAGCTAAAGGCAGGTATTTATCAAGAAAGTTTGTGGGTATTAGAGTTGTTATTTTGTTTGCATGTGTTGTGAAAAGGTGTAGGAACATGGTTGAGATAGAAATGGAAAAGTATGGGTTGTGGGTTGATGAAATCCTCTATAAAAGGACCATAAATATTTAACGCTCATATGGTGTTTGATAAAATGCCCAAATGAGCTAGAATTATGAATATCTTCCTAATTTGTGTTCAATTTTGTTATGTCTCGAAGTAGATGGACATTGCTAGAATTTCCGGAACGTTGTAGTAACTTATGGAAAAACTCTTTGAGGTATGTATGACTAAAACCCCCTTTTATTAGAAATTGATCTCTGTTGGCGTTTATGAAAGTGTGGTAAGATTTGAATTGGTTAATGTATTGATTGTTATTGCGCATTAATTGATTTGCAATTAACTACACAAATACATGAAGGATGTGCTTCAATGTGAGTAATGTACCATTCTTGATAATTAGAGAAGTATGAAGAATACAATTATGTGTTGAAATGTTGAGGCTATAAGCCAAGATAGAAACTGAGAATTATCCATGCTAGCTATGTGCCCACTTACATGTACTGCAACTTGAATTAATTTTGTATATGCCTATGATCACAACCTGCAAGATGAATACTGAAAATAGAAAACAATGTGATAATGGTGGCCCTGAGTGCCAAGGAATTGATATGATATATATATGAAATAAAGATTCAGATGTGATGACTAATGAGAAAGGAACAACGCCTAGATAAGGCGACCTAGCCGATCGGGTCGTGATCGGACACCATGCCGTACACATGGTGGTAATGTGCTGAAATGGAATTTCGGATAAGGGAAATGAAATAGTGATTGAGATATGTGCCTCCAATGAGGCAACCTAGCTAGTCGGGTCGTGATCGGACTCCGCTCAAGATAGCGGTGGTATTGAGAACAGTGATGAAGATATGAAAGAAATGCCCCAAACTAAGTTTTGGAAATAATATGAAGGATTTAATGAAATGCATATTTGATTTACTCATGTGATTTACTTGTACTTGCTTGATAGTTCTTTCTAGTAAAATGATGTTTAGTTATACATACTAGTGCTATTCGATGGCACTACCGTCCCTTTTGCCGGGGCGCTACATTTTTTTTATGAATGTAGGTGGCTCCATTGCGGATAGTGCCGATCGCGCATAGCGGAGTACCTTCTTCTCAAAGTCTTGGTGAGCCCCTTTCTCCTTCAAGGGGTTATATTTTACATCTTTTTATTTTGGACTTTCACTTTTGAGGTATAGCTGGGGCCTTGTTGCCGGCATTGTTATCACGTCTTTTGTATTCTTAGAGGCTCCGTAGACGTTTGTGTGGGTTATGTATGGGTATTGGATAGGTCAATGGACCATGTTGTAACCTTGTACTCTTGCTTTCTTCTACACTATAACTTGTATGGAACCTTGGAAGTTTAACCACGTTTTAAATGTTGTGATATAAAATGAACTAAGATGTTGAATGTACTATCTTTTCTAGTTTAAATAAAGGTAAGCATGGCTTCCTTATTCCTATCGAGTTGGGTAGATAGCGGTTGATAAGGCTTGCTCAGTTGGGTTCACTCGATTGAGTGTCGATCGCTCTCTCGAAGTTGGGGCGTTACATACATGCAGATGTGATACGAGTGCCGCCGAACGAACTCAATGCAACAAGTGCACCTTGGAATTTTACTACCTGAGGAATGGATGTCATTGGTTCGATCGAACCCACTACTTCAAACGGGCACAGGTTCATTTTAGTGGCCATCGATTACTTCACAAAATAGGTACAGGCTGCATCTTACAAATATGTAACCAAGAAAGTCATCGCAGATTTTGTCAGGGATTGTATTGTTTGTCTATTTAGGGTTCTGAGTCCATCATCACTGATAATGCCGCCAATCTCAATAGTTATCTGATGAAAGCCATGTGTGAAACTTTCAAAATCAAGTACAAAAACTCCACAGCATACAGGCCTCAAATAAACGGAGCCATGGAAGCTGCCAACAAGAACATCAAGAAGATACTAAGGAAAAGGGTAGAAAACACTTGCAATGGCATGAGAAGTTATCATTCGCCTTATTGGGATACCATACCACAGTCCGCACATCAACTGGGGCAACCCCCTATTTGCGTGTTTACGGTACCGAAGCTGTCATTCCCGCCGAGGTAGAAATTCCTTCTTTAAGGATCATACAAGAAGCCGAACTCAGTGATGCAGAATGGATACGGAGACACTATGAGCAATTAGCCCTCATAGATTGAAAAAGGATGAACGCAGTGTCATGGTCAGCTTTATCAAAACACAATGTCCAGAGCTTTCAACAAAAGGGTCAAACCAAGACAATTCACACCGGGGCAGTTGGTACTGAAGCGGCTCTTCCCGCATCAAGATGAAGCCAAAGGAAAATTATCACCTAATTGGCAAGGGCCCTACATGGTTCACAGGGTACTAATAGGAGGAACGCTCATAATTGAAGAAATGGACGAAGAAGTTTGGCTAAAACCTATCAATTCAAATGCAGTCAAGAGATACTATATTTATATTGTTTATATTTTTTCATCTGATGTAACTGAACTACGCTTGACCTGATTCCCGTTTAAGAAGGGATATGTAGGCAGCCCTGTGGGTTCGATCACATCTTAATAAAATCTTCATTTTCCTAGAATCAGAAACTGGGGTAGAATTTTGAGGAGGACCATCAAATTTCCGGAGAAAATCTAGCCGACATCATCATATGTAAGACAGTCAGAAAATCGATTAAGTAACTGGGGCAGAACTTTGAGAATGATTCTCAAAATTCTGGAGAAGGTCCAACAAACTTCATTACATGCAGAACGACCAAAGGATCACTTAATAAACTAGGGCAGAATTTTGAGGAGGACCCTCAAAATCCTAACGCAAAGAAGCCGCAATGTCTCTAAAAGTGTCGCAGTCGTTAGTTCATCTAATTTACTTGATATTATATACCACTATGTTTTCTTAAAAAACTCTATTTCATCAAATAAGTGCATATTTTTCGAAAACTTTATTTCTATGGCAGCCAAATGTTACCAAGGGTAACTCAAACGGGATCTCCAGAGCAAAGCAAAGCAAAACAAGCAGACAAAGGCACTAACCAACCTCCCTACAAAACTCACGATTTTTCTTTGGATGCAGGAACAAGGAATAACCACAAGTAAATGCGCCTTAAAATCATTATCTTCATAACAACCAGACCGCCAAGCGCAAATATATCTCCAGCTAAGAAACATTCTGCTCTTATTTTCTACTTGTCCATTACATGAGACTAAGCTCTGTCTCAATTCTTGCATGAGGCTGAGCCCTGCCTCCCCAACTGCATAAGGCTAGGCTCTGCCTTTTCTCTGCATGAGACTAAGCCTTGTCTCAAATCTTGCATGAGGCTAAGCCCTGCCTCACTATTTGCATAAGGCTAAGCACTGCCTTCTCTCTACATGAGACTAAGCCTTGTCTCAATCCTTGCATGAGGCTAAGCCCTTCCTCCTCAATTACATAAGGCTAAGCACTGCCTTCTCTATGCATGAGACTAAGCCCTATCTCAATCCTTGCATGAGGCTAAGCACTGCCTCCCTAATTGCATAAGGCTAAACATTGCCTTCTCTCTGTATGAGACTAAGCCCTGTCTCGATTCTTGCATGAGGCTAAGCCCTGCCTCCCTATTTGCATAAGGCTAAGTGTTGCCTTCTATTTGCATTAGACCAAGCCTTGTCTCAAATCTTGCATGAGGCTAAGCCCTACCTCCCCAATTGCATAAGGTTAAGCTCTGCCTTCCCATCGCATGAGACTAAGCATTGTCTCCCATATTTGCATGAGGCTAAGCATTTCCTCCTCAATTGATAAGGCTAAGCACTGCCTTCCATTGCATAAGACTAAGAATTGTCTCCTCCTCTTTGCATGAGGCCAAGCATTGCCTCCACATCAGCAAAAGGCTAAGCTCTGCCTTTCCTTGTGTAATGACTGAACATTACCCTATCTAAAACCTAGAACTATTTTACCTTTTCCGGGGCTAAGCTCTAACCCCGACCCTGCACAATACTAAGCTCTGTCTTGTTTTATCTCAAGCATCATGTCTTTGCATTTCATGAGCTGATATATAGCCAATTTGCCCAAAGGCTTCATAGTCCGAAGGCATCATCCTCATACCCTACAGACATTGTGCCATGGCCTGAGGATCTCTCAATATTGCACATCATTATTCAAAGGCGTCATGGCTCGGAGGCACCATTCTCATGGCCCGAGAACATCATTTCATAGCTTGTGAATCCCTTATCTCATGATTCATGGCCCAGGACGTCATGGTCTAACGACATCATCCTCACCATCCAAAGACAACCTTCATGGTCCAAAGGGAGTCGACATCATGTTTAAATGCTCGCAATAATCCATATATATTTGCACGCATCATGTTTTAAGTTTTGCATGTAACTCAAGAGTTAACTGTTATTCAAATAGGAGCAACCTTCGCTCCGGTTTCCGCTCATACCATTCATACCTGGCCATCATTTCAGACATAACCGACTCCCATCAATTACTCACCTTAACTCTATGACCGTCCAGATATCTGCTCTGTGATACATCTGTTACACTTCACATTCACATTCATAACTCCCATAAATCCATCTAATACTATCCTTCCCAAAAGAACCCTTTCCAAAACATACAACTATTCCTATAACAATTCCATCGGTTTCATTCACCGTTGTGTCCAGAACTACACACGGCCTGATTCCTATAAATCTAGGGATATGTAGGCAGCTCAGAGACCAGGGTGCGGCCTATATTTTTCAAAACACCCCATTCGGTCAAAATCGGTCATCATTTCTTTACCCGACAACTCTTTCATCCTTCTCGGGTAAAGAGCGGCAGTTATTGATACCCACTTTTTCCCTCATATATTTCAAAAATGCATATATACCTTCAAAATAGTGCATGAGCATCACCAAGTATTTTTTTCATAATTTTCTATATTGTTCTATAATTATTAAAGGCTTTTAATTAATTTATTCCTACATTTTTATATAAATAATTATTAATTGCATCACAAATAATTTATAACAATTCATTATTTAATTTTTTCATCCTTTATATCCATATTAAGCTTTAAATATTTTTATATATACTTATTTTGCATCCTTAGGCTAAGATTGCATATTTTGCAACAATAACCCATATATATGCATAATTATATTATTTATACGAAAAATAACTTTTTATATTTTTATAATATTAAGTAATTATTTTAAATCATTTTCATGCGCAAGTAATATTTTTTTTATTTTAAATTATTTTTATAAACTATTTACTAATTTAATTAGGTATTTAAAATCTAGCCCTTTTTTTAATTAATTTCGGACCTATACACTACCCATTACCCCAGCCCAATACCCTAATACCCAATACCCAACTACCCAAATACCCATTAACCTGGACCCATACCCATTTAAAAACCCGATTCAATTCTTTTTTTTAAAATCACAGTCGTTGATCTCTGAAGATCAACGGCTCATAGCACCCCAACCCCTGTTAATTATATCCTACCCGATCTAACCCTAACCCCATTTCACCCACTCTGCCGCCCACAAAATGTCTCAGCTCCCCCCTCCCCTTTCTCTTCTAAAACCCTAGCGACTCACTAATATCTCCCCTCTGATTCTAACCCTAGAAATGTAATCAACCTGTGATTCATTGCCTTATTTGGTCCTATTTCCTTACTGCCTACCCGTTCTTTGGTGTTACATAATATCTTGCCTAAAATGGCAAGCAAATCTGGAGATATCCAAACCAAATCTGGTTCAAACTCTCTAACATGTTGATTATTTCCGTTTGTGTTCACTCTAACTTCTGTAAGTACGAATATTTTCATATATCTTTTGAATTCTTACTTAAACCTAAGGTTAGGGTTTAGATCTTTCCTATTCAAACCCAAAACTGGTTTTAACCTTATTTTTTATGTTATTCCATATAAATCTGCATATTTTTTGTTAAATCTTTTATTTACCGAATTTAAGGTTTCAAATCTTCTTTAATCAAACCAGATCTGGTTCGATTCTATGAATAACCCCTGTCTATGCTCATTTTACTAAAATATTTGATACTTTACCTTTGTTTTTATTGATTTTATGGCTTACCTAAAATTAGGGTTTCAATCCTTTTTATTCTGGGGCTAGATCTGTTTCGATTGTGTATTCTGTAAACATGTTCCCGTCTATGTTCATCCTATGAAGCATGAGACTCTTGCCTTTTATCTCTGTTGATTTTATGATTTTTACCTGAAAATTAGTACTAAAACCTTTTACTGACTTCCGTTTACTTTTTCCTTTCTCGTATAGTACTGATATTTTCTTTATTTTGTTCATCCTACATTGTTCCTTTACTTCTTTACCTTATGCGTTGATTGATAATTGATTCTATATGATACTTACCTTATTCTAACTAGTACTTGCCTGATTACTCGTTAATTGACTGAACTCTGACTTCAATTGATTCTAGATTTATTTTCTTTCATTATTTGTGTATTTTTTATTTATTCCCTTATATATCTGCCTAATTGAACACTATTTAAACCCTTTCCCCTCTTCCCTTTGGGACAAGACTCAAACTCTCATACTCTCACTAAAACTTAGTTCTTTTACTCTGATTATATGCTCATTGTTTCTGGTCTTGGCCGGCTGAAAACGAAGGCCAAGTGATTCTCTAACTTAACTATTGTTGCATATCTACTTGCTTTCTTGCTTAATTGGTAAGCCCTAATCCCTTTTTGTTTCATTCTCCATGTTTTTCATAATCAGTGTAACTTGAATAGTATGTCTGAACCTCACTTTTAGAATGATTCTACTTTTTATGCTCCTATGACTCTCTTCTAAAATTATGGCTAATATTTTTAGTTTAAGATTAGCTATTTTGAATAATATGAATCCTCTTATAGGTTAGCTTAATGTTCAAATTTGTCCGGGCATACTGTTTGTTAATCCTGCACCTGTTTCGAACCTTGCATTCTTAGGATACTACAAAGCATGTAATTAGTTAATCTATCCTAATTTGTTGCTCATGTGCCATGTCTGTTAATATGTCATGTGGTGATCTGACTGCTTTGCCTAATTTATTTCTTTGATTAAACAATGGTTGTCTTAAAGGTCAGCATGCTCCATTAGTGTAATTAAGTCTCTCTTCTGAATTAACCTATTTAAAACTATGTACTTTGCAAACTTTGTTGTTTTCTAAATACAATTCTGTGCCCTAAACCTCGTTTCTTTTGAAATCAAAATGTTTTGAAATCTGCCCCTACTCCATTTTATATGCTGATTTTTTAAAAACCTCACTCTTAGTCCCTTAAGTTCTCAACCACCCTAGTGTGAGCACTGTTCAGGTCCACACGGGACTCATGTCAAACACTGGGAACTGGTTACCCATCTCTTGTGAATCATTTGCTGAATACATGGTTCTGGTGTGAGCATTGCCCTGGGTCACTGAGGTCCTTGGAAACTTTAACACACTCGAAATCTGGTTCTATATGTGCTATGAGTGAATCACTCATATTTTGTCTATGAGGCACTTATGAAATGAGCCTCAAAGTTGATTGGTATGAAGGCCCGGTTCCCAGTTTCTTTTGGGCTTAATGAAGGCTCCCTATGGTTTATCTTACTATAATTATGCAATTCGTTTGCTATTCTGGTCTGTAATAACTTTGTAATAAACATATTCTTGGGTATTTAGTAAAATCGGAGGGGGGATTTCTTATTTTCTTTTGTTAAATTGGGTAGAAATCCTGCCTATAGGGATTCACCCATGTTATTAATTCTGCTTATTCGTCAAAACTGTTAAATTCTGCAATGTGTTTTAGAAATCCTGCCTATAGGACTTTCATTGGTGATGTTGATTCTGAGTTTTATATTTGCATATTAGCAAGCCTGACTATACAATTAATTTGCATATTAGAAATCCTACCTATAGGTTGCATTAATATGTCCAATAACTATGTGTTAGCAATCATGCCTACAGGACCTGAATGTTTGATTTAATTGTTTTTCTAGTAACATGTACAACTTCTTCCCATATTACTACTCAATAGATATCATGCCTATAGGACAAAAAACTAAAATCAATTTTGAACCTAGAGATCATACCTATAGGATTCTATTAATTGGTGCTGAGTATAATCTCCACTGTCTACCACTTAGACAATATGCCTACAGGACTTTATAATAATTCCTAATGTTTTAAGCATTATTTTATGAAGTACCCAGACGATATTCAGTAGGAAAATAATAGGTCCTAATACCCACCTTAATGAAGTTTCTTCTATATAACATTGCTCGCCTATTTTCTCACATAGATATCATGTCTATAGGATTAGGCAGAATAATAAAACCTGCTAATTAATTGCATGCATTTGTTGTTTATGTGCGGAGGCTAACATGATCCCATATTTTCTTTATACTTGCAATTCCTAACATATTTTGTTTGTCGCCTAGTCTTTTACATTTTGAGCAACCCAGGCTTAGTTTAGAACTATCCCAAGTAGAGGTCCTAATAGATCTAGGGCCATAGGTAAAGGACGGGTAGTGCACGCATAAGAACGAACTAGAATCACTTAGAGCGCTTTAGGTAAAACTTAAAGATAGTAATCGGGTAGCAGGAGATGATAATCTATGCCCGCTGAATAATATGAGTAACACCCTGACTCGAGGGAGTTATGAAGTATTATTTATGTTGCACGGGGTGATCCTTTAGGCTAAAACATTTAGGACCCCACATCCATATTAAATAATCCTCTCGCTTCTTTATTAGATTAATTCATAAGTTAAGTTCAGCCGGGACCCACCATTGTGGACCTTAATGGGTGCCTAACACTTTCCCCTCGAGGTAATTTCGAGCCCTTACCCGATCTTTGGTGATGTAAACTGGTAATATGAGTTATCTGCTCAAGGTGCCCTAACGCACCTTAATCCCTTAGGTGGCGACTCTTTTAACTCCAATTCCCTACCCTCTCATAAAGAAGTTGTCCCAGAAATGTCGAAACTCGATTTCACGAGAAAAAGTAGGCGCAACAGGTGTCCGAAGTCATCATCGTCATAGCCTGAAGACACCATGTGGTGGCCTGACATTCTCTCAATGTTGCACATCCTTATTCAAAGGCGTCATAGTTCAGAGGCACCATTCTCATGGCCCGAGAACATCATTTTATGGCTTACAAATTCCTTATCATGCGATTCATGGTCCAAGATGTCATGGTCTAAGGACATCATCCTCACCATCCAAAGACAAGCTTCATGGTCCAAAGGGAATTTGAATCATCTTTAAATTCTCACAATAATCTATATATTTTCACGCATCGTGTTTTAAGTTTTGCAGGTAATCCAGGAAGTAACTGTTCTTCAAACGGGAGCAATCTTTGCTACGGTTTCCATTCGTAATGTTCACATCCTGCAAATGTTTCAAACAAAACCGACCAACTTAATAACCCACCTTTTATTCTATGACCGTTCAGTTATTAGCCCCGTGATACATCCATAGTGTCTCAGATTCACATTCACGACTTCGCATAAATCCATCAAATACTTTCCTACCGCAAAAGAACCCTTTCCGATTTACACGACCATTTCTATAACAACTTCATCGGTTTCGTTCACCGTTTGATCCAGAAATACACACGACCTGATTCCTGTAACACCAAGGATATGTAGGCAACTTAGGAACCAGGGTTCGACCCATAGTTTTTCAAAATCACATTGTCCCTCATTCAATTCGGCCAAAACTGATCATCATTTATTTACCCGACAATTCTTTCATCATTCCCAGGTAAACAGGGGCAGCTGTTGATACCCAATTTTGCCCTCATATTTTTTCAAAAGAGAATAATATATATATATATATATATAAACACACTTTCAAAACATCTTTTTTGCATCATAATTTAGTTTACAAATCAATACAGGTATTTTCTATTATTTTCCATAATTTTTAGAGCTTTAAATTGATTTTTCTGCATTTAAATTACTTGAATAATAATCAATTATTCCTTAAAATTATTTTGTGATGACTTAATCATCCAAATTACTATTTGCATCCTCATATATGTTTCATAATATTTTTACTTTACTTCATATAATTGTTTTTGCATTTTTAAGTTGTTTACCTAATTTAGCAGTAATAGCCTATATTCATTATAATTGGTTTTTATCTATACTATTTGTGTAAAAATAGCCTTCTTTATTTTTATAATGCTAAATTATTATTGTTAATCATTTTATTTCATAAATAACATTTTTATTTATTTATTAAAGCATTTTTAAATTATTTTGTTAAATTTTGTGTATTTAAATAATATTCCAATTTTTAAAAACCAAATTCAGACCTAAAACTACCCAAGCCATAGCCCAGTCCACCCCAGCCCATAACCCGGTCGCAACCCGCCTAAGCTTACCTGACCCAACCCTCTTAAAATCCTGGTTGTTGATCTGTAAGATTAACGACCCTTATTCAATCCCTCCTTTTAATTATACCCTTACCCCGAAACCCTAATCACTCCCCTACAATCCGCCGCCCTCATATTTTCTCAACCCCCCCCCCCTCTTCTTCAACAAAACCCTAGTCGCCTCCCCCCAAATCCCTCTCATAATCCCACGAGACATGGGATTTGATTGCTACTACTTGCCATATACGGCCTCCTCTTGGTATTGGTTACTCTTATATGGTGCTTGCCTAAAAATGGAAAGCGAATCTCATCAAAATGGAACCAGAATCGGTTCAAATACTTGACCTTTCTGCTATTCCACCTATATTCATCCTTTATTCCATTATGGGTACGAATCTCTGTGTATTTTTTGTTGATTCTTACTTACTATAAAACGAGGGTCTTAGACCTCTTTAAATCGAACCAAAATGGGTTTGATTCTCTGATTTTAAGTATTATTATGTCTATATTTGTCCTATATTCTACTGTGTATCCGATTTTTGTTATATTTTGTCAATATTCACTTTCCTTAAAAAACTAGGGTTTACCTATTTTTCCCTAAATCCGATTTTTATTGATTATGCGTGTTATTGCTTCCTTATTTATGTTTGATTTTACAGCGCTTCCTTGTTTACTTATTTAATTTCTACTACTATATAAACCCCTCCCCATTCCCCTTTAATATAGATAGGAATCGCTATAATCTCACTAAAATTTAAAGCTCTATTCAATTATTCCTTCATTATCTCATTCTATACTTTAGTTCCTCGCCGGCTGAAAGCCAAGGCCACCGAAATGTTGGGTTCTTATTCTTCGTTGATATTCTGAACACTGCGGACTTATGTTCTTTCTTTTCTTTTTTTACTTAACTAGTGAGTTACTGGACTTCGTAGTTTCATTCCTATGTATATGTGATTTGCATATGTTTTCACTCCTGGAGTTTTTCTTAATGTGTTCTTCTGAGATGTTTTTGTGTGCAATTCTACTTGTTCTACTTCAATTTTTTAGCTCTCCTTAACTTTTAACTTCGTATTAGGAGTTTAAAGCATGCCTAAACCTGATTTGAGTAAATTAGATTCCTTTCAAGCTTATCTAGCCTAGGTGTTGCAACTTACTGATGTTTAGGACCTTTGTGCCTCTTTGTTGTTTAATTTTGCTATCAATCCTGTTACTTGAACATGCTTTACTTACATGATTTGTATCCCTTTTAATAGACTAGATGATTGTGTTCAAAAGCATGAATGTGTCTATTAACTATATAGCATAAGTCTGTCTCATATCCTATTCTGAATTTGGTATAATGATATCCTGCCTATGTAGCATGTTTGATCTTGTTCCCTATTAGTATGTTTCTAGCATATGTCTTGACTTCCCAGTAGTTGCAATGATCTGTTCTCATCCTATCTAAATTTTGTTGCCAATTAATATGATTCCTTCTTGTAACACTAGCACATATGCTTAGCATGATTTGAACTTTTTCTTTACTATGAGTCTGTGTATGCCAATCCTGCAAACCTATCTTGTTAATGTGTGACTATTTATGCACTAGGTGTTGAACTTTTTCTTCTGAATCTTTGCCAAGTCTGTTCTTAAAACCTAAAGCATGTTCGATTATCTGCTCTATGTGCTCAACTTGACTATGTTTGTATCCTTCAGTATTGTCCCTCAACCTTAGTTTATTCTCTTTCACTTGTTACCTGGGCTTTTTAGAGTTCTCGTTCTTAGCCGATTGAAACCCAAGTCTAACTAGGTTCTATCATTGACCTCCCTAGTGTGAGCACTACTCGGGGTCCAATTGAAACCCTTGTGAACTCTGATACACTATGGCTTGGTCTTTAGTCATTCCCTGAACCTCCTCTATTAACCTCCCTAGTGTGAGCACTGCTTGAGGTCCATTTTGAAACCCTTGTGAACTCTGACACACTAGGGTCTAAAGTTCATTGGCACTATGTCCTAAATGCTCCAACCTACCCCCTTTCTACCTACTGAATGAGCCAATGGGTTTGTGTACATGGCTGATTTCTGAATCTTTGATGGCTACTGGGTTTTGGCTACAGAGAATATTTTCTGCGTTGTTATGAAAATATGTGGACTTGAGATTGAAGGCCTGGCCTGGCCGAGTATACTTTGGGCCTTCCTTAGGCCCACTATAGATATTTTATAATTCTATAATTTATTTCATTCATTGGGTCTGTAATAATATTGTAATAACAATTAGGGTGTTAGTAAAATTGGGAAATGGGTTTATTTTTAATATTTGCATGAAACAGGTAGAAATCCTGTCTATAGGTATTTAATTTGCTCGAACATGTTCTGATAATGTGTGTGTTAAATAACCCGCCCATAGGTGTTTAATTTGTTTGAAATATTCTGCTTCCACATGTTTGTTAGATATCATGCCTATAGGAAATAAAATGATCAATCTTTCAATTGCAGCATATTCACTAGATACCATGATCATAGGATTATATTAGTTTTTGTTCTACCAATATGCATTTTAGAAATCATGCCTATAGGGTTGTAATCGGTTAATATGATGTTGTTATAGTTGCTCACTTAGTAGACATGCCTATAGAAGCTAAAACCAGTTTTAATCGCTAATCGTAGAAATCATGCCTATAGGATGATCCCCACTATCTTTAAGTGCTAAAATAGAACTTTCAACATTGTTTCATTGCCACTATTAGAAAGCATGTCTATAGGAGCAGACTAAGTAATTCTGAGTATCTCCCATGGTTATCACTGCCAACTACTACACCTAGATATCATGTCTATAGGTTTAAACACTTATAATCTGTAATTTTAGTAATCAGTACGCAATACCAGATTCCCTAAAATATATAGTTATTCGGAAAGCATTCCTCTAAAAAGCACCTTGCTTCTGAAGCTGCCTAAATGCTTGAATTCCAAGGTCATGTAGAAATCGTGTCTATAGGGCTTACTGACTTTAACTAGTCTCAATTCTGAAACTGTCAAACGCCTAATTTGTTTGCGTCCATTTGCTGTCTAAGTGTGGAGGCTAACTTGATCCCCTATTTGCTTTTACATGAAGTCCAACTTGTTTTGTATGTCGCCTAGTTTTCTCATTTTGAGCAACCTAAGTTAAGTCTAGACCCCCCCAAAATAGAGGTCCAAACGCCTATTGAACCATAGGCATGAGACGAGTAGTGCACGCATAAGGCACGGTTTAAAATCAACTAGTGCACTTTAGGTAACAACTTAAAGATAATACGGGTAGCAGGAGATGGATGATAGTCTGTGCCTGCTGAATAATATGAGTAACACCCCACCTTGAAGGAATTACGAAGTATAATTTATGCTGCACGGGGTGATCCTTTAGGCTAAAAAATTTAGGACCCCCGCCCCCCACCTTGTCTTTAAATCAATTATTTATGTTTATTCAAGGACTTATGGTAATAACTTCCCAAAATTCTTGCTTTCTTTGTCGGACTAATTCATATAATTCAAGTTCGGCCGGGACTCACAGTTGTGGACCTCGAAGAGTCCCTAACACCTTCTCTTCAAGGTAATTTGAGCCCTTACCCGATCTTTGGTGACGCAAACTAGGTAAACCAGAGTTATTTGCAAATAGGTGCCCCAATGCACCTTAAACTATTAGGTGGCGACTCTCTCTTTTAACACATTCCTTAAAAGAGTTGTCACGTGTCGAAACCCGCTTTTGCAAGGAAAAGTGGCACGACAGGCGTGACTTAAGTTGTTTGTGTAGGTGCACATCCTTCACTGTAGAAGCGGACTTACTGGACATAGAAGCGGGATTGCTGGGCAGAAGAATAAAAATCGAGGGTTTGAGTCTTTCTTTCTTTTTGCAAATTTTGAAGTGCGGACTAGGGCGATTTTGTAGAGGCTTTCACCTAGATTGAAGACGTAACGACTTTTATTCACTTTTGTCCATGAATACTGAATACCCATTGATCGTTTCACCTATTATTCATAAATCTCAGTTAGAATTTGGAAATTTTTGGACTATGCTATTGGAGAGTAAAATTTGAGGACTTGAGGGGCGATTTATGATCGGAATTGGATGATTTTGGTATGGTTGGACTCGTTATTGAATGGATGTTCGAAATTTGTGAATTTTATCGGGTTCTGAGGTGTGGACCCGGGGTTGAATTTTTTATTTGAGTTAAAGACCTTAGCATTATCTTTTGTAATCACTTCCTATGCCTTTTATTGATCGTATTACATTATTTAAGCTAGAATCGAGCCTTCCAGAGGTTGATACATGCGGGAAGGGCTTGTTAGCGAAGTGATTTGGTTTTTTTAGGTAAGTATCTTATCCAAAATTGGTTTAGTCACTAGTTGCCTTAATTATTGTTATAGCTATGTGCTATTGGGTGCGGACATGTGTGGGTTTGAGCTCATGTGCCAACATTGGGGGATACTTATCCATGTTCGGGTTGTGCTTTGGCTATGATATGCCTAGATTTGACTGTTAAGCTTTAAGCTATGATGTTTCTCACATTTTTGACATTATTGTGAAATATTTAAGCCATGCTAGAGGTGAACTTGATAAATGCTATTCTATGATGAGATTTGCCGATACGAGCAATGATATTGCACTTTACACATGCCTACACTTAGAATGTCACTTTTACCTGTCCAGGAGCATGAGATTTGATAATTATTCATCACTTACATGTATTCTTGTTATTTTCTCATGTGTGATATGATTGGACTAAGTAGGTGTGACCACGTCGGACGAATTGTGTTAGTGTGCCTGTGACAGCACCGGGCGGATTGTGTTGTTATGCATGTGACCACACCGAGCAGATTGTGTTGTTATGCCTGTGACCATACCAGACGAATTGTATTGTTATGCTTGTGATCACGCCGGGCGAATTATGTTGTTATGCCTGTGACCATGCCAGGCGAATTGTATTGTTATTCTTGTGACCGCGTTGGGCTGGTAGTACGTTGCATTGGTCGTGCTTGCATTTAGATATAGATCCATCCCCCTAGAATCACCATCTCATGTTTCTCTCTTGATGGTGTACACATGAATATTGAGAAAATTTGATTAGTTGTTTGGTATGGAATTGGAAAGGTTGAGGAAATATGGCCAGTGATTGTTTGGATTTTGCATTTTATCTTTACTAGAAATTTTCGTGATTATTTACCTGATTTAACTGCATATCATCTCTATATATCGAACATTGACTGAGCATAGTATTTGAGAAACTGTACACATACACAAACGGATGCTTCTTCCTGTACTTCATGACTTGATTTCATTATTGCTTTGTTCTTGTTGAAATGATAAGATTGTACATGTGATAACTAGCATCATTTATAAGTTGTGCTTCTTTTATCTCGCCAAGGTTAGCTACAATACTTATTGAGTACATGGGGTCGGTTATACTCATACTACACTTTGTACTTTGTGTGCAGATCCAAGTACATCTGGACGCGGTGATTGCTAGATTTGGTGCTAGTACATGCCCTAAGACTTTGAGGTAACTGCTATGACGCACGCGGACCTTGACTCTCCTTCTTTTCATTTTATTTAGTACTGTACTATTACTGGGACAATTGTACTAGAGTTTTAGACTATGTTGATACTTAGTAGCTCATGTACTCGTTGACACCAGATTTTGGGATGGTTATAGTAGAGTTTCCATTACTTTTATCCGATATTTATGAGATTTGTCGTTATTGAGTTATTAAACCTATTTCATTCATATGTTTAGTTGTTATATGATTGTTGGCTTGTCTGGTAAGTCTGTTAGGCTCCATCACGACAGGTTGAGATTTTGGGTCGTGACAAAAGTGCTTTTTTCTGATGTACTTTTTGTGAGAAGCAGTTTGTGTTAGGCTAATTAACTTTAAAACCACTTCCGAGCAGCAATTTGTGTTTGACCAAACTTTTAAAAAGTGCTTCTTAGTGTATTTTTCTCAAAATTACTTTTCAAAAAAGTATTTTAGGGGAGAAACTACTTTTTCTTCTTCTCCAAAACTACTTATGCTTCTACTCAAAAGTATTTTTTTTCTTCTAAAAGCTTGGCCAAATACTACAATTTTGAAAAAGCACTTTTTTGAAAAGAAAAATGCTTCGAGGTTTGGAGAAGCTTGGCCAAACAGGCTATTAATATTAATCCCCATACCCCCTATTCTCATATCATTCTTACTTCTTTTTTCTTTTTGCTACAAGCTTTCTCATGTCATCTGTTTTCCCTTTTCTTTTCTTTCTTGATTTTTTCTTTTCCATATTTCTCTCTTACAAGATTTGATTGTTAATACAAAACGTAAATTTGAAAACGTGCAGTGATTGAGCTACTGAATGAGCTTCTTTGTTTTCTTGTAGTAAAGTGAAGTTGAATTTTTCTAGAGATTAGAATAAATGGCTTCTCGGTTATAAATGTGTTTACCGTGAAAATGGTAATAACAATTAAATTTGATTATAGGACTCTAAAAATATGTGATCTATTTTTATGCTAGTTGTTAAGCAGTTGATGCTATGTGTATGAAACTTAGAAACGAAATAAAAGTTAAGGATAGGATGATAATCAAACTGATAGGCTGACAATCAGGGCCTCGAGCTTGTCGATTCAGGGGCCTCGAGGTCGATTTCGGAGCTCGGCTGTGAGCGATCGAAGGTAATCAATGTACGGCTAACAGTTATAATAAAATCAACAAAGGCTCTTTATGGCCAATGATAAGCACTAAATGATGAACAAATATGAAGATGGTAAATAGAAGCAATAATATCAAGAGAATATGCTAGAGAGCATAGAGAATGTTCTTGTATATTTCGTGTGAAGCAACTGAAGAAACAGGGATTTACAAAATGATAAAGATCCCCTTTATGGAGGAGGGGAATCTCAACATAGTGCAAAAATGCATTAATGACAAAGAAGCGGAGATGGGACAGCTGGATGACACCCTGATTCAAGGCTAGGGTAGTCCACTAGGCTCCGTCAATCCTAGTCGTATACCTTGGGAACTGTCACTACCCTAAACCTAGACCCGGTCGTGATAGTGTCTCTCGTGAAGACAAGGCTAGCTGACACAAATTCTCATTTTAAATTAATAGATAATGATTCATAATCAAGTCATTAATAATAATAATTCCCATAATAGAGTGAAATATAGCAACTGCGAAAAACCAAACATAGCCCGACATCAGGGTATCACCAGTCATGAGCATCTAACATGAGTCTAGGAATACTAAAAAGGGACTACACAGTCTATTACAAAATCCAGTACAAGGAAAGAAATAATGATAAGATGGAGAAACACTGGGCTGCGAATGACGAGAAGCTACCTAGTGGACTCCGAAAATCTGCTGGAAGCTATCAACCCTCGCTAGCAGAACTTGAAGCGCATGAATCTACACACAGGGTGCAGGAAGTAAAGTGAGTACTCCAACTCAGTGAGTTATAACAATAAATAAAGACTGAGCGATAAGAAATCACATAAAAACACAACAACATGCTATAAAGAGGCAGAGTAAAATCAGTAAAGTACAATAAAATAGTGAAATCTCATAAAGACACCTTAGTTCAGTTTTAAGCTTCTTTAAAATACCTTTTTAACAGTTAAAGAAGTAAATGACAGGCAGCTACAAAAGATAAACACATAAAAACTGCCCCTCGGGCACAATACTAACAGAATCAGCCCCTCGGGCAACAACATGGAACAACACCAGCCCCTCAGGCTATATCTCATATCTTATATCACAATGGGTACCTGCACTCACTGGGGTGTACAAACTTTGGGAGGGGCCCCTTACCGCCCAAGCCCAATATCAAGCCATCTCGTGGCATAATCAATATGCTCTCGGCCTCATATCAACAATCCACCCCATGGCGTACAATCTTAGGCCCTCTCTTTAAGAGGAGCCTTCAAAACCAGGTACCATCTTGAGTTATGACGTCGATGGCCCCTTAGAGAGATCCTCGAGATTGGGTACCATCTCGGGCCTGGCGATGATGTTAAAGGCTTCCTGGAGCCTAACTTTCATTTTGAATGAGGTCCTCGAGATCGGGTACCATCTCGGGACTTGTAGTGATATTGATGTCTCTCTAGAGTCTGTCTTCTTTCTTTTTGTGGAGGTCCTCAAGGTAGGGTACCACCTCGGGACTTACGGTGAAGTTGTCGGCTTCTTAGAGTTTGACTTCTTTTTTATGGAGGTCCTCGAGGTTGGGTACCACCTCAGGACTGGCGATGATATTGTTGTCTTTTTAGATCATAACTTCTTTATGATGGAGGTCCACGATGTCGGGTACCACCTCGGGACTTGCGACGAAGCCATTGGCTTCCAAGGAAGGTGGATCATTGTCGTTTTTTCCATATATAGGGTCGTTTCTGCTTCTTTGGAGATCCAACCATTTTACGTAATTACACTTTTTTTCTACGTTAAGCCTTTCATTACTTCAGTACTAACGTACTTGCACAAATTCCTGCTTTAGTTCTCTAGTTTTTCCATAGTCGTGACTGCTGCATCAGGATCTGTCCGGCGGAGAGGGCAGAGTTCCACCTCCGTCGTTCAGGACCATCTAGAGTATACTTTGAAAACTACTTCTTTGATAGGAGAAGAGCATCTTGAGTTAGTAAGAAAAGACTGCGACTAGGGGAGAAAGTGGTGTTACAGATACTTTTCACGGATGAGGGCATCACGGATCGTGCCGATGGATTCTTGAATGTGTACACGTATCCTTTCACACTGGGACCCCTTGATAGGGTTGTGCTCGACTTCTGTTTAAAGTATCGAGTTACCTTGGCACAGATCCACCCGTCAATATGGCGAATAGTATTGATGATGAGATTTTTTGCAGAGAAAGCAGGGCTTGAATTTATGCTTAGTCATCTTATTAGGCTGTACCGGCCCATTCACCATCAAGGTCTGCTAACCTTGCAAAGCCGGTCGACCATTCCCTTCGTTGTTGATGATGAGGAAGATGGATATCGGGAGCAGATGAGTCAATTCATTCGAGTTCGTACTACTAACATTATCCATGTGGAGATTATGCCATTCCTTGAGGAGTGGAACTATACACATAAGTGGTACATTCCGTGCATTCTTAGTTTTATTAATGACGAAGGCTGGTTTCATAATCGTGCCTTCTTTTCTTTTTCTGCAGCGGTTTCATGGGCGCCAGGCAACATTCCTGATCTGTCGGACTGGGTTTGAAAGTTGGCAACCCGCTCGACTTGTGATGAGCGTAGGTGGAAAGCTCTGTCACAGGGCTTTGGAGTGGAAGCATCGTTTGAGCCTGTCGTGCCCGTGGTTCTTGGTTCCCAGAAGGTGGTTTCTCCATTGACGTTGCCTTCTTTTTCCGTTGACAATACTTTGAGGGATACTAGAAACCAGGGTCGCATATTCCGAACGACCGTGCCTTGATCGGAGTTTGACTCTTTCAAAGCTGAGGGAGCTAGATTAACATATGTACGCTTGGCTTTCAAGGAAGCCCAGCGGCTTCACTTTGTGGTAAGTTTCGACATAGGTCTTTTGAGTTTCGTGTCTTCCCTTCCTTATTGGGTTTTCTTTTGCAGGCCTTCGATAGGCTTAAGTCCAAGCTGCTTCATCGTGAAGCTAGGCTGCAGAAAGCTCTAGATGAGGAGATATCCCTTAGGCTCCTTTGCGATGAAAAGGAAGTCGAGCTGGCACACTTGTGGTATGAGGTGAGCCGGAGCTTGAATTATGAGAGCTACTTGAAGAAGCAGGTAGTTTTTTGTCACAGGTGAGTATGCATTCCGCCTTCTAGCTTCCGAGGCTAACACTTCATCTATCTCAATTGTAGAAAAAGATGGAGGCCCTGGAGCATCTTTCGGATGAAGCTGGCCGAGCCAAGAGTGAACATAATGAGCTAAGAGCTCGGGCGGAGGTTTAGGCTTTAGAGGAGAAGGGGGCCCTGGATAAATTTCCCACCTTTGAGGTCCAACTCTGCTTAGCTCGTTAGGCTGGTAACAATGGCTCTTACGCTTTTCCCTTAGGCATATATGGTTTACTATTTTGGGTTTAGTCTCTGAGTTGAGTTCCGGCTCTAGCTCATTTGACCCTCAAGTTTTTAGATTTGTTTGGGCTTGTGACAATGGCTCTTACACCTTGGGCTGATGTGGCCTTTTATGCAGGCTGGCGACAATGGCTCTTACGCCTTGGGTCGAAGCGACCTTTTACGTGTGTGGCCCTGAGGCTCATTATGCTGGCGACTATGGCTCTTACGCTTTGCCCTTAGGCATATGTAGTTAATTGTTTTGGGTTTAGTCTCCGAATCGGGTTCTGACTCGAGCTTATTCACCCTCAACTTTTCGGATTTGTGTGGGCTGGCGATAATGGCTCTTACGCCTTGGGCCGATGCGGCCTTTTATGCAGGCTGGCGACAATGGATCTTACGCCTTGGGTTTAAACGACCTTTTATTGGCTTTATTTTTCCCTCATTAAGGACTTTTTGAAATAATTTTGCCTTACTCTTCGACGGTTCGGAAAGAACCTCAATTACAAGTCATTTTGTGGTGATGATCGAGCACCTCGGGAGGTTTGGCTTGGAGGCTGAGTATCCCAAAGCCTGTGCTTTGGAGCTAATGTGGTTGAAGCGCTTTTTCCAAGTCAAGGGTATCCTGTTTAACCGGTTCTTTTAGAAATAGATTCGAAGTAATTGAAGGCCTGTGATTTTGTAGCGACGATCAAGCGTCCCTGAGTCGCATTAGTTTGGCTGGTACAGCCTTATGACCATAGTCATTTGTGATTGTCTGGAGCCATTTTTTATCCCGTGTCAAGTAGTTTAGGCATCTATATCAAGGGTATGCCTTTTAGGGGTCTTATAAGTTCGATATATAGCCTTAACTTTGAGATCGGGTTTATGCCTTTAGTAATGTCTTACAAAATTTTCATGCCTTTGATGTCTTACAGTTTTTAGATACTTGGTACATGTATGGTTCATGCCTAGCTTGAGGTCGTACATATTTTAGATACTTGGTACAAGTATGGTTTATGCCTTGCTTGAGGTCTTATAGATATTGTTGTTGTCTTGTGTAAGTCTTACGAGACTGAGTTTGCCCCATCGGGGTCTTATGGCCTCAAGTTTTTTTTTAATGAATGATGATTGGCGACATCCCCCGACTCATTGAGGGTATTCTGTCTCGGGAGCCATTACTTGTAAAGTTCGTATTGCCTTATGGAGGGATTACGATTTCGGAGATTCCGACACTGAGGTCATGCGATATTTGAGATTTTGATGCAAGTTCCCGAGTGTTCGAGATGCTTTCAGCCTTGGAGATGTTTCGTGACTTTCTTGTTGCCTCATTAAGGGCTTATGAGTTTGGAGTTCTGACCCGGAGGTCGTTCAGGTGTTGAATTGTTGACGCCAGTCCCCGAGTGGTCGGGACCTTTTTTAACGGAAGTGTCATTTTTTGTGAAAATGCTGCGTTTCTCTTGGAGTGTGAGATGCCTTGATAAAAGGTATTCTTCGATTACTTGGTACGAGTATACATGTTTTCGTTGTCGGGGGCCCGGCTGTACGAACACGGTTCGTTCAATCATTTGGCTCGGTACATTGTTTTCCTATTAGGACCCCATTTGGCGTTTCTTGGCTTTTTCGAGTGGATGACCTTCCGAGGGGATGCCCCCCAGTGTTCGAGGTCAATTGCAAAAGAAGCCTCAAATACTTGTTGAGCGTTCCTTAGGTAGCATGTGGATGTTGCCTCATTACAAACCTTGTCGGTAAAACCCTTTTTCGGGATAAAAGCTCGATCAAAGGAAAAGAGTGCAACGGATGCCTTAAAACCTTAAGGTCTTCGGGCTGGGTTAGAACTTTGACTGCTTCGATCGGGCACCTACATAAGGTTTAGTGTGAAATATAAAATGAAAAGGGAGATGGTTATACCTTAATGCGGGATGTGCGGGCGATGTTTCAAAGTCCGATATGTTCTAGTCGCTTGTGATGAGGCATGGTATAGTCCTTTGCTTTGTTTAATTGGGCTTAATTGAAGATGTAGTTTGATTACACTCCGGCTATTTCGCGAGTGGAGGTACTGGTGTCGGTGCCACATCGTGCACCGCGAACATTTCCCTCGCTGCATGTTGTTCCCCGTAGATGGTTTTAATCCCATCTTTTGTCGGGAATTTCATCATTTGGTGGAGGGTGGATGATACTGCTCTCATGCAGTGTATCCACGGTCGTCCGAACAAGGCGTTGTACCTCATGTCTCCTTTGATGACATGAAATTTGACATTTTGGGTTGTGCCAGCCATGTTGACTGGGAGGGTGATTTCTCCTTTCGTTGTTTCACTTGCCATGTTGAATCCATTGAGGGCTCGAGTGGCGGGCACGATTTGGTTAAGAAGTCTGAGCTACTCTATTACCCTCGACCTGATAATGTTGGTTGAGCTACCTAGATCCACGAGTACACGTTTTATTTGAAATGTATTTACGAGGAAAGAGATTACCAGTGTGTCATTGTGAGGTTGAGACAAGGGCTCAATGTCCTCTTCGCTGAATGTGAGGGCATATTCGGGTATATATCCCCGGGTTCGCTTTTCTCTAGTGATAGATATTTTCGTCCTTCTCATCACGAGTTCCTGTGGAGCATCAATGCCTCCCAAGATCATGTGGATAACATGATTCGGCTCATTTGTTTCATTCTTCTTGGCCGCCTCTCTTTCCCGTAACTGATTTTTGGCCCGATCGCCTGAGAATTCTCGGAGGTGACCTTTATTGAGTAGTTTGGCTACTTTCTCTCGGAGCTGGTGGAAATCCTCGGTCCTGTGACCGTGCATGTTGTGAAATTCACACACTAAGTTATGATTCTTTTGAGAAGGATCCGATTGTATAGGCTTGGGCCATCTGGCATCTCTGATTTTGCTGATGGTGAACACGATGTCTGATAGATCTACGTTTAAGTTGTATTCTGATAAGTGAGGTGGCTCTACTGGCCCCGCGTTCCTATCGAACCCGCTCTGTCGATCAGTCCCTGAGGATTCTATCCTCGGTCTATCTTTCGATCATTGCGAGGTGGGTTATGCCTCAGGGCGTTCCTTCTATCTTTGATGTATGGCTGATATCTTTCTTTGTTTGGCTTTGGCTCCTTTGCCAGGAGCCTGCTTGGGTATACTAAGCTCGGGGGGGCTCCCAACTGGTCATCTTAGACCCTGATTTTTGACTGGTATTGATTATGGACATCCGACCAAGTCACGACGGGATATTCCACCAGATTCTCTTTCAACTGCTTCAAAGCCACCGAGCTTCGCTCATTCAGACATTGAATGAGGGCTTGCAACGCCCAGTCATCGGAGACTGGTGGTAGTTCCATTCGTTCCATTTGAAAGCGAGATACAAATTCCCTCAGCATCTCGTTCTCTCATTTCTTGATTTCGAAGACGTTGGATTTCCTTGTTTCCATCTTGATGGTCTCGGCATGTGCCTTTATGAAGGAATCTGCCAGCATGGCAAAATGAGTCTATAGAGTTTGGGACCAAGTTATAGTACCACATCATTGCCCCTTTAGAAAGTGTTTTTGCAAACTTTTTCAGCAGGACAGACTCGATCTCGTCGTCCTTCAGGTCGTTGCCCTTTACTGCACAGGTGTAAGCGGTAACGTGCTCATTTGGGTCCGAGGTACCATTATATTTCTGAAGGTCCGGCATTCTAAACTTCTTTGGAATGGATTTCGGGACCGCTTCCTGTAGGAACGGCTTCTGTGTGAACTTTTTTGAGTCCACACCTTTCACGATCGGGGGCGCTCCTGGAATTTGGTCGACCCCGGAGTTGTAAGTCTGGACCTTCTTATCATTGGATTCTATCATTTTCATGCCTGATTCGATCTTTCTGGTGAGGTACTCGAGCATCTTCATGATGATAGGATCGGCTATCGACCCGTTATTGCTCGATCTCTCTGGTACCTGTTCGGCCGGGGGGCTGTCCCCCATGCTACTGTGCTAGGAGTTTTTTGGTGACTTTGCAGCTGAGCAATAGCCGGCTATTATGCCTGCAACATTTCAAAATAACATGAAGGTTAACCTCTTGTTCTTCCCTGATTGGGGTTTTCTAGGCTTCTTGTGGATCCCCTTGGTGCACACTCCTGTTGGTGTGTGAGCTTATATCGACCTGTTGGGCATCGCGTGAAACTGTGTCCGCTGGGATCGGTCTTGGTGAGTTCTCAAGGTCTGGTGGTAGTACACCAACACCTGGAGCAGCCACACTATTCTCTCCGTTGTTTTCAAGATTGTCATTTTCAACTCTATTTACGGAGCTAGGCATTTCGACCTGAAATTTAAAGATCTTGTATAAGAGAAAGGTGTGAAAGATAACTTGCGTTGTGTAATGAAACCTGCAAGAAAATAATTACTATTATTGTTAGTCCCACGGTGGGTGCCAAACTGTTTATTGTGAAAATGGTAATAACAATTAAATTTGATTATGGGACTCTAAAAATATGTGATCTATTTTTATGTTAGTTGTTAAGCAGTTGATACTATGTGTATGAGACTTAGAAACGAATAACAAGATAAGTAATAAATGATGAAAAAATATGAAGATAGTAAATAAAAGTATTAGAGAGCATAGAGAATGTTCTTGTATATTTCGTGTGGAGCAACTGAAGCAACAGGGGTTTACAAAATGACAAGGATCCCCTTTATATAGGAGGGGAATCTCAACAAAGTACAAAAATGCATTATGACAAAGAAGCGGATATGGGACAGCTGGATGACACCCTGATTCAAGGCTAGGGTAGTCCACTAGGCTCCATCAGTCCTAGCCGTATACCTTGGGAACTCCCCACTTCCATCATAGCCATTGTTGGCCCAAGTTCAGGTGAAGTTTTGAAGAATGACAAATGAACTCAGTCATGGATCGGGTTCATCATGTGAGGCATAGTATTTATCAACCTAGACATGTGAGATACACGTGAAGGAGATAAGTCTCAGTAATCAAGCAGCAATATCTCCTGAATTGATCGAAAAGGTTTCATATTGGATGAGGAGAGAAAGTCTCCTTATGGGAAGAGGACCTAATCACACAATCCGAATAAATGATAGGGTTGGAGTTTGTATTGAACAAGGACTCAACTTTGATGGAAGATCAGCAATTGAGTCTCAATCAAACTCTGATTACTAACTCATTAAATAACAGTGATTGTTCACTTTTACAGGTGTTGCACAAACGCAGAAGTTAAACGTGAATAAGGAGCAAAATAGCAATGCTTTTTGCAAGCAGTTCATGTGTAATTCAAGTGTGCAAACCTGAAGCTACTTGAACGAGATAGAAGAACCAGTTCCATTGTGTTTATTCTTATTCTAGTTCAATTGTAGTAGGTGGTTTAAAGTTGTACCTTTTCAGCTTTCATAGAAACATTTGTAACAGGTACTTTGAGTGTTCAAGTTATAGGCTAACTTGAAGGTGTCGCAATAGTTGAGGTTGTGTGCTACACAGGGATTAGAGTTAATTCTTAGGTTTACAAAGAGTTTTGTAAATGTTGTTTTGGCTCAGTGATTTTAGTGGAAGTTTGGGAAAATCCTATTGAGTAGTAGGTCGTGGTTTTTTCACCTTTTGAGCCAGGTGTTTCCCACGTAAAAATCTATGTGTTCTTTATTTTCTGTACTTTTAATTCCGCAATAGTAGCAGTTAGAACACCTAGAAGAACCAGGTTCTTCTAGATTGAAAAATTGGGTACCACACAAATCACCCCCCCTTGTGTGGTATTGACGTTTAGAACATCAATCGGTATCAGAGAAGGTTATCCTTGAAGAGGCTAACACCTTAGGAAAAGATCAACATGAGTTCACCACCTGGGAACTGGTAAGGGCAATCCACTGCCAGGCCTCCACTGTTCAATGGACATTACTACTCTTGGTGGAAGAACAGGATGAAGGATCACATCATAGGAGAAGACTATGAACTCTGGGATATAGTCATTGATGGTCCTTTGACAACTACAACGAAAAATGAGGAAGGAGTGGTTGTGCCAAAGACAAGGGTTGACTGCACTGCTGAAGACCTAAAAAAGTGGGAGAAAAATGATAAGGCCAAGAAATGGCTTGTGTGTGGACTAGGTCCAGATGACTACAGTAGGATCCAAAGCTGTACTACTGCCAAAGAGATATGGGACACTTTGCAAGTAGCTCATGAAGGAACACCTCAAGTGAAAAGATCCAGAGGAACACTGTTGTGTTCTCAATATGAGAATTTTACTATGAAGGAAGGAGAAACTATCCAAGAGATGTATACTAGGTTCACTACACTGATAAATGAACTGAAGTCCCTTGGAAGGATTATTCTTGAAGAAGACAAGGTTGAGAAAATCCTGACAAGGGTTCTGTCAGTCTCATGGGAAAGCAAAATCACGGCCATTCAGGAATCCAAGAATATTGCTACTCTCTGACTGGATGAACTGATTGGAAATCTTACTGCTTATGAACTGAGAAGTCAAACCATGAAGATGAATACACCCAAGAAGAAGAGAAGCCTAGCTCTCAGAATTGTTGAAGGTTCAGATCTGGAAGATGATGAGATGGCTATGATCACTAGAGAATTCAAAAAGTACCTAATGAGAAGAAAAGGATCTTCAAGAGGTACAACCTTCAACAAGTCAAGAGCTCCTGAGAAACAAACCAATGAGGGTTGATACAAGTGTGGTAAGACTGATCACATGATCAAGAACTGCCCTCAATGGGAAATTGAGCGGAAGAAAGAAAGGGTTGAACGAAGGAACAGGAAGAAGGAACAGGTTCAACCAAAAAGGAACAAAGGTTCAACCAAGGCTATGGTTGCTACTTGGGGAGAAACTTCAGATGAAGATTCAGAAGATGAAGCTGAAGAAGAGCACGCACTGATGGCCATCGGAGAATGAGATGATGAACAAGAGGTAAGTATCCTTCATCTCAAAAATAAGATTAAATTTTTGTCTAAAGAAAAGTTGGCTGAGCTACTACTAGACTTCATTGATGAGTTTGAGATAATTAACAATGAGAAAGAAGTTTTGTCTAGGGAATGTGTGATCCTAAAAGCAAAATGCAAAAGTCTAGAGTCTAGGGCTAATAAGTGTGATAACACAAATGCTGAGTTGAAGAACCAGGTTCTTGAACTTGATAACAGTGTCGTAGAACTTAGGTCCGAAAACTTAAAACTGAAACTAGGAACAGGAAAGAAGAAAGCTGATCACACATATCTCACTCTAGAAGAAAACTTGGTAAAATTGAAATATTAATTGTATAAGAAAGATGAACTCATCAAATTCCTGAAGGAAGATCTAGGAAAGGTGATACATGAACTAAACAGAACTTGCAAGTGGAACAAGGCTTCTGATGCACTCTCTTGGCTGCAAGAGCATCATAGTAGCAATAAAAGAGGACTTGGCTGTGGGACTCAAGCTCCAAAATGGGACTCTAGAAGCAAGTACCTCACTCTTCCTGAAAATAAAATCTGCACACACTGTGGCAAGGCTGGCCATTACAAAAATGTATGTAATATAAAAGAAAAGGCCAGTCAAAAGAACAAAGTCTTTGTTCAAGAGAAAAACAAGCTGCCTGGGTGGGCAAGAAGGAATCTGATTCATCCTTTTGCCTATAGAAAGGGACCCAAAATAGTTTGGGTTCCTAAGACTAACCCCTGATTTCTTTTTGCAGGTCCAAGTGAAAGGGAGGAGCCAAATATGGTATATGGATAGTGGCTGCTCAAAACATATGGCTGGGAACAAGGACCAGTTCCTTTTAATTGAGGACTTAAAAGGAGGTAATGTCTCCTTTGGTAATGGAAAGAAAGGTGAGATCATTGGGGTTGGAACGGTAGGCAAAACAGATTCTCATTCCATAGAGAATGTCTACCTGATAGATGTCTTGAAATATAGCCTAATAAGTGTGTCACAATTGTGTGACAGAGGTAATCTTGTAGCTTTTACCAAATGCTTTGTGATTAACCTTACCACTGACAAGATTGTTTTGTAGGGAAAAAGAGTTAACAATATTTACATTGTAGATTTGTCTACTCTCTTAGAAAATGAACTCATTTGCTTAAGTGTGTTGGTTAATGATCCCCTCCTGTGGCGCAAAAAACATGGTCATGCAAGTCTAAATCAGCTAAACAAATTAGTCTCTAAAGACTTGGTGATAGGGTTACCTAATATAAAGTTCAAGGAAGACAAAGTTTGTGAGGCATGAGCAAGGGGGAAGCAGGTAAGATCATCCTTCAAAAGCAAGAAAATGGTAAGTACAACCAAGTCGTTGTTACTGGTCCATATGGATCTATGTGGTCCAATGAGAACCATGAGCAGAGGTGGAAAGAACTACGTAATGGTGCTTGTCGCTGATTATTCTAGATTTACCTGGGTTCTATTTCTAACCTCCAAAGATGAAGCATTCGACATGTTTATTGCATTTGTTAGAAAAACTCAGAAACAATTAGGAAATCAACTTGCATCCATTAGGTCTGATCATGGAACTGAATTTGAAAATTCCAAGTTTGCTGAATTCTGTGATGAAAATGGTATAGATCATAATTTCTCTGCCCCTAGGACCCCTCAACAAAATAGAGTAGTTGAAAGGAAGAATAGAACTCTAGAGGACATGGCTAGAACCATGCTGCTTTCAAGTAAATTGCTCCACAGCTTCTAGGCAGAGGCCGTAAACACTGCATGTTACATAATCAATAGGTGCATGACCAGACCTCTGGTAGAGAAGACTCCCTATGAGTTACTTAAAGGGAGAAAACCAAACATATCCCATCTTAGGGCATTTGGTTGCAAGTGTTATGTGCACAATAATGGAAAAGACTCCCTAGGTAAGTTTGATCCCAGAAGTGATGAGGGAGTATTCTTGGGATATTCTTCACATAGCAAAGCATATAAAGTGTTTAATAAAAGAACTCTATGTAGAAGAAAGTGTACATGTAATATTTGATGAAACTAACATTCTTTCTAAGAGACAGGAACATGAAGATGAAGTCATTGGATTGGTAAAGGAATTGACTAAATCCACAGCACAAGTCAAAGTGGCATCAAAAGAAGGAACATGTGATGGAACAGGTCCTTCAAATCAGGGCAACCTGACAGGGGGAACTAATCAAGGAGAAATTGAATCAAACCCCCTAGAGGAACTTGTTCATGAACCTGTTCCTCAGCAACAGAACATGGGAGAGACATCTAGCAGAAACCAGTTGGTTGTGAAACCTCACAAGTATCAAAGTTCTCATCCCATTGAGAACATTATTACTGATCCAACATCTGGAGTCAAAACTAGATCACAGCTAAAGAATCTGTGTGCTTTTGATGCTTTCCTATCTCTTATTGAACCTAAAAATGTTGTTGAGGCTTTGCAAGATACAGATTGGGTGAATGCAATGCAAGATGAACTCAACCAATTTGAAAGAAGTCAAGTTTGGCATCTAGTTCCGAGACCCAAAGACAGATCAATCATTGGTACAAAATGGGTCTTCAGAAACAAACTTGATGAAGATGGAATAGTTACAAGAAACAAAGCAAGACTAGTGGTACAAGGATACAACCAAGAGGAGGGCATAGACTATGATGAGATATTTTCTCCAGTTGCAAGACTAGAGGCAATCAGACTCCTTATAGCCTTTGCAGCGCACATGGAATTCACTCTTCATCAGATGGATGTCAAAAGTGCCTTCCTGAATGGCTACCTAAAGGAAGAAGTGTTTGTGAAACAACCTCCAGGGTTTGAGAGTAAGGAATGTCCTGAGCATGTGTACAAGTTAGACAAGACTCTCTATGGGCTCAAGCAGGCCCCAAGAGCTTGGTATGAACGACTATCCAAATTCCTACTGGAGCATGGTTACAAAAGAGGTAAAATTGATAGTACCTTATTTTTAAGGGAAAAAGGTAAAGATCTCCTTGTTGTGCAAATATATGTGGATGACATCATATTTGGGGCTACCACTGATAGGCTGAGTAAGGACTTTGCAAAACTAATGGGCAGTGAGTTTGAAATGAGCATGATGGGTGAGCTTAACTTCTTTTTAGGCTTGCAGATCAAACAAAGTCCAAATGGAACCATGATCCATCAGCAAAAGTATACAAAAGAGCTAATCAAAAAGTTTAAAATGGAGGAATCTAAAGAAATAGACACACCTATCGCAACTGCCACCAAATTAGATATTGATGAACTTGGTTCATCAGTCGATCAAAAGTTGTATAGGGGTATGATTGGTTCACTCTTGTTTATTACTGCAAGCAGACCTGACATCGTTTTCAGTGTAGGGCTTTGTGCTCGTTTTCAGGCAAATCCAAAAGAGTCCCACTTGACTGCCGTAAAGAGGATACTGAGATATCTGAAAGGCACCACTAATTTGTGTCTCTGGTATCCTAAAGGTAGTAATTTTGATCTAGTTGGATATGTTGATGCTTATTATGTAGGTTTCTTAGTGGACAGGAAAAGCACCTCAGGTATGGCACATTTCCTTGGTTCATATCTTGTGTCATGGGCTACCAAAAAGCAAAATTCTGTGGCCCTATCTACTACTGAAGCTGAGTATGTTGTTGTTGCTTCCTGTTGTGCTCAATTGTTATAGATCAAACAACAGCTGGTAGATTTTGGAATTGAAGTGGGATGTATTTCAATAATCTGTGATAACACTAGTGCTATAAGTATGACAAAGAACCATGTTCATCATAAGAGGACTAAGCACATAGATGTTAGACACCACTTCTTAAGAGATAACTATGAGAAAGGTTTGATTTCAATAGAATTCTATGCTACTGATAAACAAATAGCTGACATCTTTACTAAAGCACTGAGTACAGAAAACTTTGAGAGGAATAAGTTGGAGTTAGGGATGATTAAGATCACCTAATAGGTCCAGTTCAGAATGCACAATGAAAAAAAAATATTTTTTGGTTAGGAGTTCTAACTTTGTATAAATATCTAGATCAATTCTTACTCAGTTTCATACTTTAATTAGTATACTCCTGTGACATGTGTATGACTCACTGATCTCTTACAAAGCTTCTTCTATTTTGGCATTTGAGGCATGTTCGAGAGAGTTCTATATAAAGAACCTGGTTCATCAGTATGTGTTCATATGAAAAGCTTAGGTATGTTTTCTATACTCTGCAAAATTAAAAAGATTATTTTTCCAATCATGAGAAGAAGTCCTACATTCATCAAATTCTCAGAAATTCTATCCGTTGAGCATTGAACCAGTTTCATTCCCCTAGAACTCTAAAAACCGGGATTTTTGCCTAAAATTTAGCGATGCCTAATAATCACTAAGAGACCGGAATTACATCTTGATTAGACTTCTAATTGACCTCTGAAAAAGCTGTCGTTACTGCATTTAAGTCTAATCATCTTTAAATACACGCCACACATCTTCTTCATTAGTCCATAACCATCAAAACTCTTCTCAAGTTCTGATCGCCCTTCTTCTCTCCAAAATTCCCAAATTTTTCTTAAGAAACAATCCACCATGACTAACCCCCAAGATAATCCTGGCACTCCCCCACCAGTATCCCCTTCGAATACATCCTCATTTACACCCCCTAGTGAAACCCCAAAACCTAGGTTTCGTAGACAGAAAATGTTGGCCAGAAAAACTATAGCTTCTGGAGCTCTAAGAAAAGTTCTAAATGAGAAATTGAAAGCTAGCCAGAGGAAGGAAAGTCCTACTCAAGAATATGACTCAAGCTCTGAGTCTGAAGCTTTTATTTCTGCCAGTGAAGGAGAAGAACATGGGTCTTCTGACACTGCCAAAATTCAAGAAACCCCTGGTGAGGTAAGTTCTTGTGTGGTACTCTCTACTGTGGTTGAAAATGTAGAAAATAGGTTTGTCTTGGTTGGTCCTGTCAAAGATATAAAGGGGGCTGAATCTAGTAAAAGTGGAGGTAAAAGAAAGAAAAATAGAGAGAGGGAGCAAGTGGTGATGAGAGGGGAAATGGGAAAGAAAACGTTCTGGATATCTGTGGAGGTGTTGAAGAAGGTGGCAACAAGTCAAGGGGAAGTGGTTCTGGGGAGGCGGCTGAAGGGCTTGTGCACTTAAGCAAGCAACAAGATGAATCTGGTTCATCTGTTGAAGAAACACTGGCTGATCTTCTGAAGAGGGTTGGGGCCAGTTATGATCCAAAGAAGTGTAAAGCTTCCACACAAAAGGCTCAAACTGCTTCCAAGCCAACAAAGAAAAGCAAAATGTCATCCCCAAAACCTATTGTACCTTCAGTACCTAAGTGAAGATCCACTAGAAGCAGGGTCAGACAAAGTGAAGATGAGTTACAAAAAGCTCTAGAAGAAAGCAAGAAAAAAAGAAGGATAAAGGAAAAGCAAAGTCTATGGAGAGTTATAAGGTTGCAGAAGAAGATGAAGAGGAGATGGAACTGGTCCATCAAGAAAGGGGAACAACTGTGGAGGTTCTTACACCCAAACCAAAAAGGGCCAAGGCTTCTTCCAAGAAGTCTTCCTTTGAACTTGTATCTGATGAACCCTCTTTAGCCAAAAGAACCAGATCTGCAGTGAAAGGTAAGCAGGTAAAAATTACTGAAGAAGAAGAAGAGGAATCTGAAAAGGAACAAGATAGGTTTGCCATCTTTGGCAGAAGAAATTTTTTTAAAGGAAGACTGTTGAGAGACCTGGATGAGCCAGGAATGAGAAGACTGGTGGATGCCCTAGCTGCATAAGGTTGAAAGGACATGGTCCTTGAAATGGATGGGAGGCTGGCTAGGAAAGAATTGATTGTGTTTATGGCCAATGCCATAGTGAAAAATGGGGTAGTCACCAGTATAGTGAAAGGAGTAAGGGTGTCGTTTGATGCACTCAAATTGGGTAAGATTCTAGACATACCTAGTGAGGGGTATGATGATTATACAAGGCAAAGGTGGCCATGTCTAGATTCTCTCCCTACTGCTCTTCAAATCACTAGGAATTTTTGTGATGCCTCAACTGCTAAAGATGTGCCTAAAGCCAGGTTTGTGCAGAAAAGTGAGATGAGGCCTGAGCACAAGGTCTTGTTTGAATTTGTTAACAAGTGCCTGCTGCCTAGATAGGAGAGGAGGCACACTGCCAACTACATGGACCTGGTTCTTATGGAGTGCCATGTGAGAGGAATGCAGATCAATTGGCCTGCCTTTATTGTCAAACTACTGAACAGGGTCATAAATGGCTCCAAGGCTCATGCCACACCATATGGGTTCATATTGACTACTGTTCTGGATAGGCTGAATGTGCCTTTGAAGAAATGGGATATGGTATCAAGCAAGGAACACTTTGGCGTCAAGACTCTTCTGGCTTGTGACTATCCAGTCAATGCCACCCCAGTTGAACCTGGTTCATCCCTGAAGACACCTGTGAATAGCAAGGTTAGGGCTTTGGTTCAAGGCTGTGGATCTAAGGATGCTAAAATTGCTCGGCTCCAGGCTCGTGTAGCTAAATTGGAAACTGAAGAGATGGCCTTAGAACTGAGCTAGCAAAAGAAAAGGAAAAGAGTGATGGGATGCTTCAAAATATGCTCAACCTTCTCCAAACCCAGCCCTCTAGTTCCTCCAAGCCTTAGGATGTCCAGTTTTTGTCTTCTGAACCAAACTAGTACCCCCGGTGACCCAGATTAGGGACTTTTTCGTTTTTTTTGCTCATGCTTTGGAAGTTTTTCTTTCTTTTTGTGGTTTGTTGGTGGAAACATATCTTATCAATGACAACTGTTGTTTCTCTTGTTCTATGAAGATTTTGCTCTTAATAGTTTGAATATGTTTGTTGATTATTGATGATTTCATCCATGTTTTCATTTGTAGTTGCCCAAGTGGCCATGAGTAATTACTAAAATCTGGGATTCACAATGCATGCAACTTTTCGATGATGCCAAAAGGGAGAAGAGACATTGTGTTTTACTCTTTATTCTGAATAATGTGATATTTATAACCTAATTAAATCTGGTCCTTGATGATAAGTTAAAATTCTAAGTTAATGTGTTGATGGTCAAGCTGAGTTCCTATAGGTTCTTTGATTAGTAAAAGCACAGAGTTTGTCATCATCAAAAAGGGGGAATTTGTTGGCCCAAGTTCAGGTGAAGTTTTGAAGAATGACAAATGAACTCAGTCATGGACCAGGTTCATCATGTGAGGCATAGTATTTATCAACCTAGACATGTGAGATACACGTGAAGGAGATAAGTCTCAGTAATCAAGCAGCAATATCTCCTGAACTGATCGAAAAGGTTGCATATTGGATGAGGAGAGAAAGTCTCTTTATGGGAAGAGGACATAATCACACAATTCGGATAAATGATAGGGTTGGAGTTTGTATTGAACAAGGACTCCACATCGATGGAAGATCAGCAATTGAGTCTCAATCAAACTCTGATTACTAACTCATTAAATAACAGTGATTGTTCTCTTTTATAGGTGTTGCACATACGCAGAAGTTAAACGTGTATAGAGAGCAAAATAGCAACGCTTTTTGCAAGCAGTTCGTGTGTAATTCAAGTGTGCAAACCTTAAGCTACTTGAACGAGATAAAAGAACCAGTTTCGTTGTGTTTATTCTTATTCTAGTTCAATTGTAGTAGGTGGTTTAAAGTTGTACCTTTTCAGCTTTCATAGAAGTATTTGTAATAGGTACTTTGAGTATTCAAGTTATAGGCTAACTTGAAGTTGTCGCAACAGTTGAGGTTGTGTGCTACACAGGGATTAGAGTTAATCCTTAGGTTTACAAAGAGTTTTGTAAACGCTATTTTGGCTCAGTGATTTTAGTGGATGTTTGGGAAAATCCTAATGAGTAGTAGGTCGTGGTTTTTTTACCTTTTGAGCCAGATGTTTTTCACGTAAAAATCTCTGTGTTCTTTATTTTCTGTACTTTTAATTCCACAACAGTAGCAGTTAGAACATCTAGAAGAACCAGGTTCTTCTAGATCGAAAAATTGGGTACCACACAAATCACCTTCCCCCCTCTTGTGTTGTATTGATGTTTAGAACATCAGCCATGGTCAACATTGTCCATACGTCAGGCGTCGACGAACCTCGAGGGAGGAAACTCGACCATAGCCTTGTAGCCTCGAGGCTTCGAGATGATCTTCTGAGGTGCCTCGATGACGAGGATTTGGACCCTCCGATTTTGCCATATACAAAATGTATCCACAATGTATAACAATGTTTAATGATCTATTATACATTGATTTACAATGTAAGTACATTATTTAAACATGGTTATACAAAGTAGATATATTATTTGTATACTATATACATTGTATATGTAATATATATATAATAATATATAACGTATCAGAGTTAAAAGTGTATATCTACTTTTATGCATCATGTACATAGATTTTTTTTAAAAAAAAACTAAATGAGGGTTTTATGGTAGCTCTGGGAAGAAGGTAAAAAAATAATACTGCATGAAATTCAATGTAAACATATATTTGCTAATTTTAGTGTAAATATTATGGGGCTATACGGGGTGTAAACTGTTTGTGTGGGAGGATTTTTACATACCTATACATTATTGAAAATATTATTATCCTCCCTACTCAAGTTTCAATTTAATTACCTCCTATATACAAATTTACCAATTATATACACTTTAGGAATTAAATGAGTATCCCTTTATATTAAGAATCAATTTCAGTAATGTAGAGCAAAGGAAAAGAGTGCAACAATTCCACCATTGACAGCCATTAAAAAGCTTTGAAGCTTTGAATTCGAATTTTGGTTTTCAAAAAATATTAATTATTTGAATTGAGTGTTGTTGCAAAAAATTGGGAATTCTCTCTACGTCTCTCTCTATCTCTCAATCCCTAATTCCAGTAATGTAAAGCAAAGGAAAAGGGAGCAGCAACTCCACCATTGATAGCCATTAAAAAGCTTTGAAACTTTGAATTCGAAGGTTGTTGTTGCAAACAATTGGGAATATCGTTTGGAGTTTATATCTCAATTTTGAGGGTGTTTTGGTGAAGATTAGACTTTATTTTGGCTGAATTTCATATTGAAACTCGAAGAAGAGAAGACATGGCATACATTATACTGCAAAAATTGTAGTAAAGTTTACATATATATATATATATATATATATATATATATATATATATATTTTGTTGTTTATATATATTTTTTTATTTAACTATTGTATGAAAGTTAAACAATATTGTATAAAAATTGTATTTAAGTTGTATGATATTGTAGTTGTATATAACTGAGTAGAAATAATATAGAAAATTATAGATAAGTTGTATAATATATAATTAGTTGTATGAAATTTATTTTTACTATGTATAAATAAGATACAAAATATATATTGTATAAAAATTGTATTTACGTGGTATGATATTGTAGTTGTATATAACTAGGTAGAAATAATATATTAACGTTTTAGATAAGTTGTATATTATATAATTAGTTGTATGAACTTTGTTTTACTATGTATAACTCTGATACAAAAGACATATTATATAAAATTTATATAAAAATTATATTTAAATGGTGTAATATTGTAGTTGTATATAGCTAGATATATATAATGTATGAAACTTTTAATTATATATCAATTGGTAGATGCTCTGCAATGGCTGAAAGTAATGCGTCGTAACTTGACTCCGAGTTATCACAATTTTCTCGACATTGAAATTAACATATCGACCACTACTATCCCATCCATATGAACAGATAGCAAAGAAAATGCAAGAATTTTGATTATAAGAGAAGATGGTGTAACGGTAACTTAGAATTTTACTTTCTTTCTTGTTTTTCATTTTCCCATAAAGAGTAGTAACATTGTAACTTACTGTCCAAGTGTCAATGTTATTTTAACTCAAACAGGAATATTTAATTATTTTAAATTACTCAAGCAGATGCTGTCCGTAAAACCAGAATATTTTAGAACGACAGTAATTTGCTGGCTCTTGTATGATTGATTAAATAATTAGCTACGTAAAAGCTAGTACTCAATGGGCTAAAGACCTTCAGACTTTTGGAGTACTTAACACCTAAGTGATGTTAATTGGTGCAGTTTATAATTAAACAAGTTGCTAATTCTACTGTAGTGGTTTTGAATTGAAGCAACACGTGCTTTTCTTGGACCATAAGATAGTTGGAGAGAATTCTCATTTCATAATCATTCAATTCAGTGACTATCTTTACTAGTACATGAGGTTAGCTCATCTATTGACACTCAAACAGTATATAAATAAGATAAAAAAGAAGAGTAAACAAGAGAATTTTGAGCAAAGTCTGTTAGAGTAGCAGATTTAGTTAGGAAATTCATTATTATTCAAAGCATTCCGTTTACTCGAAATATGGAGAGAAAGAGAGAATCTGGAGAGAAGAGGGGACAGAGGAGAGAAAAAAAGAAAATGGTGTAACTAAATCCCTTGATTGAATGCACAAATAATGGATTGGGAGCCTTTTAAGGTGAAATGTATATATTTTATAGACAAAACTTGTTTAGGTCGGGTAATTAATTAAATATAAATATTTTTTATAATGAAGTTTCCAATAATGTATAAGTATATAAAAATCCCTTGTTTGGGCAGTACATTTGTATAAGAGTCCCTAGTACCTTTGTGTCGATATTCCCTTGAAGTAATTGGAAAATAATGCAAGCCCAAAAAGAATTGGATCAAAGTGAAAGCCCAAACCAAAATAACCTTATCAGGTCCCATATTCGATAACTGTAAAATTATGTTGAATGAAATTAATTCCTCCTTAAAAGGACAACCAACTAAGAAAAGGTCACAGTCGAACTACAATGCACGAGG
The DNA here is from genome assembly GCF_000715075.1 of Nicotiana tabacum. NCBI lineage: Eukaryota > Viridiplantae > Streptophyta > Magnoliopsida > Solanales > Solanaceae > Nicotiana > Nicotiana tabacum. The sequence continues at coordinate 20,982,553 of NC_134085.1, forward strand.
TCACCTTTAATGATTTCGTTGTCATTGTTACTCAATTGGACCTTCCTTACTCCCTTTTAACACAAAATTGTGTGGATAGCCACTTTTTAAAGTGGTATTTACTTTTTATTCAATATTTTTAATGTTTAGCAATAGTAGCCACTAGTCTATTAAAATCAATATAAAAAGACAGTGTTACCCTTTCTAAGTTTTTATGATCGGCGGGATTTTGCTTACTTTTGGGCGTGTTATCGTCTTCATTGTCATGGCTGTGATTCGCGTAAGACAAATTTGACCTCCAAATGAGATTCCTTCGAAGAAAACGTTGCTACTGTTTTACTTTCTCAAGAAGAAAACGTTGCTACTGTTATGTTTGATCTTTAGGACTTTTCTTGTTAGAATAAAGATTGAGGAAAAATAGGTATGTAGCTTAAAAAGGTGAGTGTGAAGAAGAGAGAGTGAGAGCTGCAAGTTGTCTGAGAAAATGGAGGAGGGTCGTCGAAGTAGGGAGGTTATCGGAATTTCAATAGTTAAGGACACTTGGTCCTGAACTTAGACTAATAAGCTCAATAGTTAAGGACAATAGATCCTGAACTTACAGTTATAAGTTCAAAAGTTAAGGACAATAGGTTTCGATGTCCTGAACTTAGACTAACAAGCTCAAAAGTTAAGGAAGTTAAGGACAATAGGTCCTGATCTTAGGCTAAGAAGCCCAAAAGTTAAGGACAATAGGTCCTGAACTTAGACTAGCAAGCTCAAAAGTTAAGGATACTTGGTCCTGAACTTACAGTTACAAGTTCAAAATTAAGGACATGTAATCCTGAGGTCCTGAAGTTAAGTTCAAAAGTTAAGGACATGTAGTCTTGAAGTCCTGAACTTAGAGTTCCAAGTTCAAAAGTTAAGGACATGTAGTCGTGAAGTCATGAACTTAGAATTCCAGGTTCAAAAGTTAAGGACATGTAGTCCAGAAGTCCTGAACTTAGAGTTCCAAGTTCAAAAATTAAGGACATGTTCAAAAGTTAAGGACATGTTGTCCTGAAGTCCTGAATTTAGAGTTCCAAGCTCAAAAGTTAAGGACATGTAGTCCTGAACTCAGAGTTCCAAGTTCAAAAGTTAAGGATATGTAGTCCTGAAGTCTTGAACTTAAGTTCAAAAGTTAAGGACATGAGCAAAAGGGTATTTTCGTCCGGGCAGTTAAAATTTATTAAAACAGTGGCTAAAAACTAAAGACATTTTAAACAGTGACTTAAAAGTAAATACATGTGTTATTAGTGGCTAACCGTGCACTTCCCCTTATGTTGAATGAAATTAATTCCTCCTTAAAAGGACAACTATCTTAGAAAAGGTCACAGTCGAACTACAATGCACGAGGTCACCTTTAATGATTTCATTGTCATTGTTACTCAATTGGACCTTCCTTACTCCCTTTTAACACAATAACAACAACAATCCAGTAAAATTTTATTAGTGAGTCCTTTTAACGGTATAAAATGAATAAGTTGATTCATTAACAAACGTCCTATTGATTCCATAAAATGCAGCCTTAATCATCTATATGAGCTAATGAAACTGTGAAAAATTTACGAAGTAGAGGCTAGTTAATTTGCTTACCGATGTAAGGAAATAAGATAACCTTTTCTTGGAATATATCACACATAGATTTTTCCACAGTTATAAATTACGAGTTTAGTTTTTTATTCTTGTCATATATCGTTGTACTTTTTATTTTATATAAAATCAGGACGAGAGATGAAGTTGATATCTGAATTCCAAGCAGGCTTAGCTTGATCTAGCCTCCCAAATCGAGCGCTATCCGTCAGCGTTTGATTTGCACAAAAGATGAAGAGGAATATATATAAAAATTATTTTCCACTTTAATAAAAAGGTTATAAAATTTCATTTTTTCCCCTCTCTCAACTCTTCTCAAATAAAATAAAATAATTTCTCTCAATTCTTTGGCATTGTGGTTCTGTTTTATAAGATTGCATTACAGAGCTTCACGCAAATGACTGAGCTGACATGCAAATTATATCCCCCAGGCAAGTTGTTCCCATGAATGCCTCTTTTTTTATGTGAAATTCCTAATTGTCATTTGAAATTTTGCCATTATAGAGTTTTCATTTAACAATACCTCAAAGCATGCAACTCCATGTGTTCTATTTGTGAAACCTACTTTTTCCAATCAATTCTCCCCTAAAATTCACTCCGTACTTAATTTTGATGTTTAATCAATCTATAAAATAATAATTGATTCCAATATATTTGGTTATGTGAAGGGGTCGAAATTACTGCACAAAAGAGAAACTTATTTATATCTTTTGATTAAGTTTAATGCTATTGATCAAATTACACTTCTGTTTTGTACTGAAGACCCCGAGAAAGCTAACATCTCAGTCACTTTCATCAAGTGAATTCGCATAACAATCTCTTTCTACTTTCCTTCCTCTAGGCATTATCCAGTTCCAATTTTAACTTCTATACATTGTATGTTGGGTCTATTTTCACAACATAGAAAGAGAAAAGAAAAAGCAATTCGCGACACCCTTATAAGGTAGTGATGAATTAAATTACTCGTGTTGGCATTATGAATTGAATCAAATCCTCAGTAGACAAAAGTTTAGAGTCGAGACCAAGTTTTAGCAGTCTTTCGCATTGCATAGGCTCGTGCTACACTTAAATGAAATCTAGAACACAACTTCCTATTAACGAATAGGAGCGAGGAAAGAATACGGTTGAGACAAAGGCCATCAAGAACAACAACCCACTAAAATTCCACAAGTAAGGGTCTGGGGAGGGTAGTGCATAGACCTTACCCCTACCCCCATGGAGTAGAGAGGTTGTTTCCGATAGACCCTCGGCTCAAGAAAACGAAAAAGATGAAAGAGACAATATATCAGTACCATCAACAGAAACTATAGAAATAATAACAGCACTATAAGAACCAGAAAATAGTTGAAACGCAATAGCAATAACTAGTAGAAAAACGGGAGAATAGCGTGAACACAACATAAACCACTAGAAATCTAAGACAAATCCTATCAGTCTATCCTCACATTCGAAACGAAGTCGAAAAATACTCAATTAACTCCTAACCTACAACCCTAATGCTCGATCTCCGCACCTAACAAAGGAAAGTGAAAAAATGGAGGAATCTCTGATTTTTCCTTTAACAAGTAAAAAGAGAGTATCAATGCCAGAATAAAAGATAAGAGAATAAAGGATAAAAAGCATCTTTATAGACATGCTCAAGTACCCTTTCCAATGCTCTTCTTTAGCTCTGGGAATCCCATGAGCTCCTGCTCAAAACATACATAAGCAGCACGGAATACAAGTGCTGGTGAACTCAGGCATCTTAGAAAGCAAGTACAGAGAACATTAAAAGTCTAAAAGGCTTATCATAATCAGAAAAGGGAAAAATTCCCTTCTTTTCAAGTCCACAAAGGCTAACTTTGTCATTAGAGATGTGCCACAAGATTACTTTTTCCAAATATGAATTTTCAACAACTCAGAAAGTACTTAATCTAAGTGGAATTCATGCGTTTAAACGAAGCAAATGGCATACTGTACTTTCTACCAGCATGCTTTCAAGAATCTTTACACACTCATAATTTGCTAATCAAACCACAAAATGCTTCTGCTTTTATCTGTCATGATTATTAACTCATTTTTTACCAAAGGCTATATTTTCATGGTTACAATCTAAAGTACAACAGCTGGCAGAATACAGGGTTGAACTCAGGATTAAATTCAGAAGTCCTCACTTACGATTGCAAATAAACCACCAACTTTATACCAACTAGCTGAAAGAACTCTTCCTTTTCTTCAACATTTAATCTTGGAAAGAAAATTTCTATCAGCAACATTCATTGCAGGGCAAGCTTTCAGCTAGTTCCAGAGAAAAGGTGGTGAGTGAAACACTAAAACCCTGAGGGCTGACTGCACAGGAAGTCCCGTCCTCATACAAGTACATTGTTCATCAGTCTTGAGTTCCATTCATTTTCTTCTTTTGCAACTGAGGTTTTCTAATACAAACAAATCGTCCCCTTCAGGTGTTGTGGATTTGCTGAAGCTGCTATCATTTTCACAAGTCTTATAAACACAAAAGTCTCTAGCTCCTCAAGGAATACGTAAGAGCTAGACAAGAAAACATGGGTGCTGAAGACGACTATAAAGCCAAAGAAACGAAACCTCAACTTGGGGAACGGTGGCCACACGGAGGATTTCGAGGTGGAGGTGGATGGATTAGCAGTGACCGAGTCACAAGCACTTATGATCTTGTTGAACAGATGCATTTTCTTTATGTCCGAGTTGTGAAAGCAAGAGATCTACCGCCAAATCCAGTAACAGGGAGTTGCGATCCATATGTGGAGGTGAAACTTGGAAACTATAAAGGCAAAACAAAGCACTTTGATAAGAAGGTAAACCCTGAATGGAAGCAAGTTTTTGCTTTTTCAAAAGAGAAGATTCAGTCTTCAATTCTTGAAGTTTTCGTAAGAGACAAGGAAATGGTGCAGAGAGATGATTATCTAGGGAAAGTAGTTTTTGACATGAATGAAGTTCCTACAAGGGTTCCACCTGACAGCCCTTTGGCACCTCAGTGGTATAGATTAGTGGATCGACGAGGGGAGAGCAAAGTCAGGGGAGAGGTCATGCTTGCAGTGTGGATGGGAACCCAAGCAGATGAAGCCTTCTCAGAAGCATGGCATGCAGATGCTGCTTCAGTTCAAGGAGAAGGTGTCCATAGTGTCAGATCAAAGGTATATGTTTCACCTAAACTGTGGTACCTGAGAGTCAATATCATTGAAGCGCAAGATGTAGAATCCCAAGACAAAAGCCAACCCCCACAGGTATTTGTGAAGTCTCAAGTCGGGAAGCAGGTACTAAAGACCAAAGTATGCCAAACACGAACAACTAATCCTTTCTGGAATGAAGACCTATTATTTGTGGTTGCAGAGCCTTTTGAGGAGCAATTGGTACTTACCATCGAATGTAAGATTGATCCTTCCAAAGATGAGATTGCGGGGAGGATAGTCTTGCCACTTAACACCTTTGAGAAACGATTGGATCACCGGGCAGTTCATTCTCGCTGGTTCAATCTTGAAAGGTTCGGGTTCGGAGTTCTAGAGGGAGACAGGAGGAATGAACTCAAGTTTTCAACAAGAATCCATCTCAGAGGTTGCCTTGAAGGTGGATACCATGTACTAGATGAATCAACAATGTATATCAGCGATCAGAGGCCAACAGCAAGGCAGTTGTGGAAGCAACCAGTTGGAATCCTGGAAGTAGGCATCTTGAGTGCACAAGGGCTTGTCCCTATGAAACCTAAGGATGGAAGAAAAACCACAGATGCTTATTGTGTGGCTAAATATGGATTGAAGTGGGTAAGAACCAGAACTATACTTGATAGCTTGAGTCCTAAATGGAACGAACAATACACGTGGGAGGTTTATGACCCCTGCACAGTGATTACATTGGGTGTCTTCGACAACGGCCACCTAGGAGGGGAGAACTCAGCTGCTGGAAAGGACTCTCGGATTGGTAAGGTAAGGATCAGATTATCAACACTGGAAACTGATCGAATTTATACAATGTCTTACCCCCTTCTTGTTTTACAACCATCTGGAGTGAAGAAGATGGGTGAACTTCAACTGGCTTTTAGATTTACTTGTTTATCTCTTGCAAGCATCATATATCTCTATGGCCATCCCTTGCTCCCAAAGATGCATTATCTACATCCTTTCACGGTAAACCAAGTGGACAGTTTGAGATATCAGGCCATGAATATTGTAGCTGTGAGGCTCGGAAGAGCTGAGCCACCACTGCACAAAGAGGTTGTGGAGTACATGCTGGATGTAGACTCCCACATGTGGAGCATGAGAAGAAGCAAAGCTAACTTCTTCAGAATTGTTTCTCTGTTCTCAGGTGTAATTTCCATGAGCAAGTGGCTTGAAGAAGTTTGCAAATGGAAGAACCCAATCACCACTATGCTCGTTCATGTTCTCTTTTGCATATTGATCTGCTACCCAGAGTTAATACTACCAACCACATTCCTTTATATGTTTCTCATTGGAATATGGAACTACCGCTCCAGACCTAGGCAGCCTCCACATATGGACACAAAATTATCTTGGGCTGAAGCAGTTAACCCAGACGAACTGGACGAAGAGTTTGACACTTTCCCCACATCGAAGGCTGAGAATATAGTCAAAATGAGGTATGACAGACTTAGAAGTGTGTCTGGTAGAATCCAAACGGTCATCGGGGACATGGCAACTCAAGGAGAGAGACTCCAGGCTCTGCTAAGTTGGAGAGATCCAAGGGCAACCAGCCTCTTCGTAGTCTTCTGTCTTATCACAGCAGTGATACTGTATGTGACACCTTTCAAAATCATAGCTCTAGTTGCAAGTCTCGTTTACCTAAGGCACCCAAGATTCAGGAGCAAAATGCCTTCACCACCAATCAATTTCTTCCGAAGATTGCCAGCTCGAGCTGATAGCATGCTCTGAAACAAATAAATAAAGTAGACGAGTTTTTAATGTTTTTAGCTGAACATCAGTGATGTATTCTCCATTTTTCTGTTTCAATAGTTTGTATCATTATGATATTTTTCTGCTTGATGAGTAAAAGAGACCCTTTTCATTATTTTCCTTAATACAAAGTTAACTATATATCTTTTACTGCAACACTTCTCTTTCAGCTCGGTAGGTGTAAAATAACCAAAATACTTCTCTTAGATGGCATCTGCGCATAGCATTGACATTGAGTACTCTGAAGGGCCTTATACCAAGCTCTAAATAAGATTTAAAGGAAGGTCTCTTCTTTTAAATTTAAAGGAGGGTCTCTTTTTTAGTTAAATTGACCAATGTAGACACAAGCTAAAATCATCCAGATTAGCTTGGGAAATCGTTTTTTACATTGAATAGCACCAGCTTGATCATTAAAATGAAGGCTCCAAATCCAATAGGTTGAATAATGGGAATATCTAAGAATACAATTAAAAAACTAAAAGAGAAATCTCTTAGGTTATTGGATTGATCAGGGATTAAGAAATTGATAATAATCAAACAATCAAAGAAAAGATGGATGTTTACTGTTCAGTGAGAAATGTAATACAGAGGTTAATGTTGTCAAATAGTTCTAATCTTTATCAAACATATTTGAAATGAACTTCCATTTTTCTGATTCACTGAATCTATTAATGAAATATAATTGCACAAACAATGAAGCAAATTTTAATACTCAGAATGCAGAAGCAAATTTCACATTGTGATCTCATGCACTTCAAATTGAGCTCAAGTAACTGATAACAAAAAGAAAACTAGTAACAAACAGAAAAATTTGGAACAGTTACAAGTAGTTGTCCTCGTTTTTGTTGACTGTAATCCTATTTATTCACTTCATAAATGAAATAACAACTCTAAGAGCAAGAAAACAAGCTAAATATATAAGGTATGAGAACGTCAAGACTAACCTTAGGGTCATGGCGTCCTAAACCACAGTTCATCTTCTCGTATCCAGCATCTTTAACTACTTCCACGGACTACAAAGACAATAAAAGTTAATTTAAAAAAGTGGACATAATTTAGATTCAACATAAACCCATGAACCACACCCAAATTAGAAAAAGGAAAAAAGAAAAAGTTATAATAAATAACTAGGTGTGTACTGGTGGGTAGCAGGTATTTCAGTGGACTAGTCCAAGTAGTAGATGCGTCCTGGACACCATCTTTATAAGAAAAATTCATAAGCTGCTCAGGAAAACATCTTTGCAGTAATAGAAACTGAATCACTTCCATAAACTAATTGAAAAGGATTAAATAATTGAATCCGGACGATTGAGCCATCTATGGAAATTTTATTTAAGTTGGAAATCTTGAATGTTCAGAGCCCCACATATTTAAATTGTTCTTTTTTCTTTTTGGAGTTGGATTAGTTACAAAAGCTTCCCTAGTTTCTTCTATTTAATTCCACAAAGTTTCTTAATCGAGGTGGGCATAGTTCGGAAAAATGGAAATTCAAAATTTTCGAATTTTTGGTTTAGGTTGTATTACGGATCGAATTTTGAACTTAATTTTTAAAATTTTTGAAAACTTTCGAAACCTCAAGTAACCCTTTTTGGGGAAAATCTCAATTTTCATTAAGTTCAAACTAGTTACCCTTTAATATTTAAGTCTAAACTATTTATTTTTATTTTTTTTATTTATGCGGCCCAAACTATTTACCCGACCCATCCATTAGCTATTTGCATTCGCATTTAAAGTACATAATGTAAAGCATCCAGCTTCATTTTACAAGGTTACTTAGTAGCTATGACAATTTGATAACTAAATAATTTGGTCTTTTTTTATTTTAAGTAGCACATACAATTACTTAATATATTAAGTTTACCAGGTCTGATTTTTGTGTGTATGAAGACTCACCATTGTTGAGCTTGAAGCTCCTGAAATTGAAATTGTATTTTGAAGATTTATTGTTTGATTCAATATGGGTGCTATAACATATTTTATATAGTATCTCCGAGTAAGCTTTCTGGATCTGAATTTTTATATGTATTTGAATATCCACCATTGTGGGGCTTGAAGCTCTTGAATTTAATTTTTTTTTATTTTAAAGATTCTTGTTTGATTCAAAGTGAGTGTTATTAAATATTGCTTATAGTACCTTTTGAAAGTTCATAATAAAATTTGATCGAATTTTTCAACTGAAAATCAAAGAAGAACACAGTTACCCAATAATATACTGCTACAGTGAACAATATAATTAATGTAGGGGTATACAGTTATACTGCAATAGTATAATGTTAGTATATAATATACTGTGACGATATATTGTACTAACCGAAGAAGAACATAGTTACTGTAGGAGTATATAATTATACTGCAACAATATACTGTTATGGTATACAATATACTATAATGGTGTATTACGATAATATGCAATATACTGCAACAGTATGTTGTAATAGTATACAATATACCATAATAGTATACTTTGACTGTTATTTGTTGAATCATCTAGGTGCTATAATGCAAAGCTAAAGTCATGGTTATAGTAACATTATATTGTTATACTATACAATATAATATAACTAATAAATAAGTCATTTATATTTTTAATTTTTCCAACTAGGTCCTTGCAATTATTCTCTTAAATGAATTTTTTAAAGGAGTTCCATGAAAATAATATTCATTGTATATGAAGTAGGTGTCGGAAGATATAAATAGTAATATGCGGGAAAAAAATTAAAAAAAAAAGCTGAATGAAATTAGAAAAGGAACGTGAAACTAAAAAATAAACAAAAGGAAAGAAAAATAAAAATAAAAAAAAATGAAAAAAGATCCAATTTGAGTATAAAACTAGATTATGGTGAATAAAGAAAATAAAGAATAATATGATTCTAGAAAAAAAATATATGAACAGAAAAAAAATATAATAAATAAAAACGAGAAAACATAAAAAGAGAAAAGAAAGAAAAGAAAAAAAGAGCAGAGAAATAAAATTGAAAATGAGAAAAAAAAAAAAAAAAGAAGAAGAAGATATTAGTTTGATGAGTAGAAAAACCAATAGGTAGGCACCGGCAATTAGTTTAACTTTTGTAGGTAAAACTATAAAATTTCCCTATTTTTTTCAAACCTCAAATACCTTATACAGTTATATTTGGCTTTATAGCTCTATCCAATAAATACTACCCATGCTAAATCCATTCGTAAACTAAATTAATTCGTTCGTAAACTAAATCACCGAATACCAATTTTCACATACCAATTTGCAAGTTATTTTATTACGCAATCAATCACCAATATTCAATATCCCTCTATCGCTAATAAAGCAGAGATTGAACGTTCTTGATTTTCATTTTTCTCATTTGTGCTAAGAAAGTAATTGCATTTTTTTTATTTGAATACTTTATTTGAATGATTATGGTGAAAATGAGAAATAATAAGCAAATTTGATAGGAATACATTATATAGATGTTCTTACTTGTAAGAACAAAAGGTCTAACTTTTAAGCTAAAATTAAAATTCAAAATAACCAAATTGATTAATCCAAAACTTGTAACGACTCAATTGATCGTTTTGAGTTCTAGCATGCTGTTTTATGATTTGAGACTTCTCTTAGGTTCACTTGATGATTTGTGACTTGCAAGTATGGGTGGTCCGGGTTCCGAAGGGTTCGAGAGCATTTTGAAATACTTGTACGCATGTTCAGATGATGATTTTAGACCTGTACGCATGTTCGAATTAGGACCCAAGGGGTTCGGGTATATTTCGGCACTATTGCATAATAAAATAGAATTTTAAGGAATCTTAAGTTAATTGAGTTGTCAATTTGATTTAAAGCATTTTTCTTTACATTTCGAGCTTTTGGATAAGTTCATATAGGGTATTTGGAATTGTTGGGATGGTTTGGAGGGATCTTGAGGGCTCGGGTGAATTTTGGGTGCTCAGAGAAGATATTTAAGGCAAAAATTGGCAAACTAGAATTAAATTTGCACCAACAACCATTTTCTGCCTACTTAGAGCTTATTTTATTATATTGGGAGTTAGGGAGCTCGAATTAAGGTAAAATTTTAGGAGATTTGCATCTACTTCATTGGGGTAAGTATTACTAACATGGATCTATAATTATTATATGAATCTATCTTTACTTTTGCCTTAGAATCAAAGAATTAAAGGTTGAAAAAAGGGTCTTGATTTGGAAAGAAAAGAAAACACTCCTTTTAATTTGAATACCAATTTGGACTCGGATTGAGAATCTAATTATATATTTGGACTAGGAAGGTTATTAATCATTTAAATGAATGGATTCGAGTTGTTCGGAGGCCGATTTGTGAGTCAAGGATTTGTTGGCGCATTGAGTTGCGCACTTTGAGGTAAGTAACACTTCTAAACTTGGTACTGATGATATGTGTCGTGCCCCCTTTTTCTCCCTCCCCTTTTATGGGGAGGAAAAGGTCTGGGTTTTCAACATTTATGGGGGTTAATAACTCATTTTCTTTTTGAAAATTGGGTATTTGAAGAGTCGCCACCTAACGGATTATGGTGCATTAGGGCACCTAGAGCGATTAAATCTTGGATTGGTTTGCATTACCAGAGATTTAGAGTAAGGACTCGAAATAACCTTGAGGGGAACTTATATTTATGACTTAGTCCTTTAACAGATAAGTAGTTGAAACAAATAAATAAAGTATATTAGGCATTGTATGGCTCAAATAATAAGACACAGAATTTGAACAAGTTGTGTGCATAAAAAAGTAAAGTTTTTAAGCAAAGGGGATTTAGGAAGAGGGGTCCTAGGTTGGTTAGCCTACAGGATCACCCCACGCAATGCCCGGTAAACACTCCTCCACGAGGGGCAATACGTGACATTAGCGCGTAGTCATCATATCCCGTTCTACCCAAGTCCCTCCCCTTGGACATAGCCTAAAGCGTTCTAATAACCTTGACAATGTCTTATGCGTGCACTACCCGTCCCTTCTTTGTGGTCCTGGAGGTATTTTAGGACCTCTAAAGCTGGACAGTTTTAGACAACCCCTAAGGTGCTTAAAAGGAGAAAATTCTAGGCGACATGCAAGAACAATTTAGGACTGTATATAAAGCAAGTTAGAGGCTCACAGTTACCTCCTCAAGCATATCACATAAGTGCACGTCTTCAAACAACATTCAAACACTTAAGAAAATAAATCCTAGAACATGATATCTAAGTGAGCAGATGTTATAAAGTACTGAATTAGGACAATATGTGAAGGATCCTATTTAACTTGCCTACTGATTAGACCTATTAAATCTGAACAACTTCAAGTAGTAGAAATACAATTTCGGAGTTGCTGCATTTAAACTCGCCCTATAGGCTTGCCTAAACGCTGAATAGTGGTGTCCCAATAGCATGATAATTACGTTTGATATAGTAAAACAGTGGGCAGATTTTAAAAACGGACTTTTGAATTCCTATAGGCATGCTTTCTAATAGTTAATTAGGATAGTCCTTGAAAGAATTCATTTAAGGAAAACAAACCACTGATTAGACCAATTTCAAAGTAAACTAACATGAATTGAACTGACTTATTTAAACTAAACTGATTTTAGATTTATAGGCAGAATTTCTGATGTTGTTCCCTATAAGCATGATATCTAGTTGTTAAGAGTTGATGTTAGAAACTTGTAGGCATGATATTTAATGAAAACAAATGTAATTACCTGTTATAACAGAAGTTGAATTGGATCACATTCTATAGACATGGTATTGTCACGACCCGGATTTTCCACCCTCGGGAGTCGTGATGGTGCCTACTAATGTGAGCTAGGCAAGCCAAACCTTTAATCTAATTACTTCATTAACCAATTATTTCTTTTTAACAAATATAAGATGATAACTTGGTAACAACAGAAATTCAAATTTAAGTGGAAGACAACAATAAGATTTATGAAAAAATGCATCTATTACAAATACTTAAGCCTTAACCACCAAAAACCTGGTGTCACAGTGTCACAAACTATCTAAGAGATTATTACATACAAAGTCTAAAGAAAATGACAATACATTGTTTCTGAATAAAAGGAAAATGAAACAGGAAATTGGAATAGAGGAGACGTCAGGGCCTGCGGATGCCTGCATGTCTACCTTGGATCTTCGCATGGACTGAAGGTAGCCTCCACACTACGGTCCAAAAGATGCTTTGGGATCTGCACATAGTGCAGAGTGTAGTATCAGTGTCACGACCCATTTTTTGAACAAGCCGGGACCGACACTCGATCACTAAACATGACCGAGCGAACCATATCTGCTTATCAAATCTATTATAACTCCAAACTTTATATGCAACAAGGCAATACTCTAACCAAATACTTTTGATTAATTTGAATATTTAAATAAATTAACTCCAAAACTTATTCGTAGTAACTACTGAATTACTGCTAAGTTATTATCAAAAACACATGAATCTTAACCCAACGACTATGTTTATGAAGCCTCTACTGATAAACTGACGTACTGTTCAGAACATGAGATTTCTGGCCAGTTCTCTAAGTAAACAAAGAAATAGCTAAACAAAAATGACTCTAAGGAATACTCCATGAATAAAAGCGGAGCTCACCAATAGCACTGGAAGAGAAGGAAATCCTAACTCGTAGCCTGCTCGCCTACAAAACTGGTTCCTATGTTGTACCACAGACCAACGTAGGTTCCCAAAAGAGAACGTCAGTACCATCCATTGTACTCAGTGAGTCTCAACAACAGGGGGCGAAACTTTAATAACATATACATTACGAGCAAATGTTCTAAATGCATGTAAAACATAAAGCTTATAAGAATAATTCTAAAATAATTGCATAATAGTAGTTTATGAATATTCTAAAAGAAATTCTTTTATTTTTCTTTCTTATAAAAAAATACTTCACTTTATACTTTGAGATTTTCAACTATCCTGGCTTAATTTTGTCTCAGTCACCGTGTGATCGGCACGTGTTCGATCCCAACCTGATCGAATAGGCCCAATCCACGAGGTGTCACTTGCTTCATGGTTCTCAGCGCCCATGTCTCAAACCTTAGTATGGCTAAGTAAATTCTCATCAACGAGACCCTCGGCTCATGTACTCCCTACTTTGGCACAAGTAGTTTTAGGAAGTCAACGCCTTGGTCAGGACCCTAGGCTTGGATGATGACCCCTTCTTAGAATAAAGGATACTCCCAAAAATCTTTTCATTCTAAAACTTCTTCTTGTGACTTTTCAAGTCTAAATCTTTTATACATACTCATACTGGTATCCTTGAATGTAAAGCATGACATAAGAATAAAATAAACATTCAAAAGTATTTATAAAGATTCTTGATCCTTCATGAATTTTCAACATGAAAATGGCATATAAGAATAACATAAAAATCTGAAATTTATGCACATATCAAAATAATCATCTAAACTTTAGCTAGAAAATAATTCTAAGCTAATAGGTACTTACTACTACAATTAAGTATATATTAACTCTTTTATGCAATTCATCAAACACCTTGTGTGCGTACTTTTGTGAGTTAAACCACTTTAGTAAAGGGTTATATCAACCCATCTCAAAACTTCTCGAGCCGATACGTAGGCCCCAATCCAATTGACACCAGTCAAACAATTGATTCTACAACAACCAGTGCATTTTAATCAATTTTAAAGTACTACACCTAGATATGAAATTTATTGTTGATATAGAGGAAGAAGGGAATTAACTATTCAATTCTTACCTATTACTACTGTAGGGTAATTGACAATAAAAATTTTTATATACCTGAGTTCAAGAATTAGTAATTTGTAAAGAAACCTAGATTTTCTGTTGCCCGGCTCTCTGTTTTGTGAGTGAATAGGACGTGTTTTTGCCTTCTGTCTTTGTTTACGAGAATGACAGCACCTAATGTTCTATTATTTGGCCTTCTGCCCTTTTTTCTATACGTGAATGAACCTTATTTTCCTAAGCCTTAATGGCTTTGTTTGCCAACAACTCATTTCATGGGCTTTAAGTCCTTTTTCCCTTTTTTTTTGACTTAACTAGTATTTAATGATACCCACTTTTAATAATTAGCAATATTAAAATTATTAATATTTTCTAATTGTATATCCAATATATATATATATATATATTTCCACTATAGGCAAGAAAAAAAAAATAATAATAATAATAATAATAATTTAATTCTATCATTAGCGCATCTTGAAACTTTTATAGATTTGAGGAGTATTACATTCTTCCCTCCTTAAAAACATTCGTCCTCGAATGTTGCTAGGGCCTAATTCTTAAGCTAACAATCATTCCTTAAGTCCTTGAACCTCTTAAGTTTTCTTGCATTACTCACTCTTCTAAGTGACTCAAAATTTTGGCTAATTCCCTAAATTTTCAAAAATTTCGGCAGAGTTTCCCTTGTAAATGAAACTATCCAAAAAAATATCCATGTGACAAATACCACAACTACACCAACAACAACCAAATATATCATAGCAGGCCATTCATAGGCACCATACACAGCTCATAAATTAGTTACTCACGCTCCGGCAAGGAGGTACCATAATAACTAACAAGAATCTAAAGCACAACAACTCTAGAACAAGTAAATCACTTTAATGAATTAAATATACTACGACATAAACTAAATTACTACAACAACTAAGTATAATCTAGGAAGGACAGAAACACTTGCTAACTTGTATTTAATAAATGAAATATAAATGTCAAACCAAACTTAGGTTCACATAACTTTTTCCTCAAATAAATATGGATATTTCTTTCTCATATCTTCCTCGACCTCCCACGTAGCCTCTTTTGAATCATGATTACTCCACAAAACTTTTACCGATGCTAAATCTTTTGTTCTCAACTTTCTTACTTACCTATCGAGAATTTCTATAGGTACCTCTTCATAAGTCAAGCCTTTTTTAATTTCTATGGTATCGGCAGGTATTATATGCGACTCATCATGAATGTACTTTCTAAGCATAGACACATGAAAGGCAGGATGAACAGAGGACAACTCAACGGGTAGCGCTATCTTATATCCACGTTTCCTTTCTTTTCTAGAATTTCATAAGGTCCAATAAATAAATCTAGGGCTAAGTTTCTCTTTCTTACCAAACCTCATAACTCCTTTCATTGGTGAAACTTTCAAAAACACCTTAACACCAACCATGAACTCTAACTCACGATGCCTCTTGTCAGAATAAGACTTTTGACGACTCTGAGATGTTTTAAGTCTTTCTCTAATTAGCTGAACTTTCTCCAAGGACTCACAAACAAACTCTGGATCAATCAACGACACCTCTGTTGGTTCAAACCAACCCACTGGAGACCTGCATCTCCGCCCATACAATGCTTCATAAGGAGCCATACCGATGCTAGCCTGATAGCTGTTATTGTAAGCAAATTCTATAAGTGGCAGGTGATCATCCCAATTACCTCCAAAATCTATAACACATGCACGCAACATATCTTCGAGAGTCTGAATGGTCCTTTCTGCCTGACCATCGGTCTATGGATGGAAAGCGGTACTCAAATTGACCTTGGTACCTAATCTTTTCTGAAATGCCTGCCAAAAATGCGCCATGAACTGAGGGCCTCTGTGAGATATGATTAAAACTGGAGTACCATGCAATCAGACTATTTCGTTGATGTACAACTACGCATACTGCTCTGCAGAATCTGTCGTCTTTACTGGTAGGAAATGTGCGGACTTTGTCAGTCAGTCTATAATAACCCAAATTGAATCATGCTTACGGTACGTGCGAGGTAGACCTACTACAAAATCCATATTAATTATCTCCCATTTTCACTGTGGTATCTCTACATCTTGAGCTAGGCCACCAGGCCTCTAATGCTCGGCTTTGACTTGCTGGCAATTCAAACATTTAGCAACATGATCTGCTACTTGTTTCTTCATGCCTTTCCACCAATATAACTCTTTCAAATATAGATACATTTTGGTAGCTCCTGGGTAGATAGAGTACCTCGAACTATGAGCTTCCTCCATTATGGCCTTCCTAAGACCATCTACATCAGGAACACATAACCAATCATTCAACTTCAAAACTCCGTCACTTCCTAGAGTGAAAGTAGTGATTTCTTTGCTTCTGACTCATTCTTTTAATTTCACTAAGTACGGATCATCATCTTGCTTAGTCTTAACATGCGCAACAAGGGGGGATTGCACTAAGGCATAAGCAGTTATATCTCCTTCTTTGGTCTCATCCATCTAATTCCATTATTTGCTAGTTTTTTAATTTCTCGACCCAAAGACCGCCTTTGTACTGCAAGATGGGCCAAGACACCCATTGACTTCTTACTAAGTGCATCTGCTACCATATTAGGTTTTCCCGAGTGATAAAGGATATTGATGTCATAATCTTTCAATAACTCGAGCCACCTTTTCTGTCTCAAATTTAGTTCTTTTTGCTTGAAAATGTACTAGAGGATTTTGTGATCTATAAACACTTCAGAATGTTCGCCATAAAGGTAGTGTTACCATATTTTTAATGCAAACACCACTGCTGCAAGCTCCAAGTCGTGTCTGGGGTAGTTCTTTTCATGATTCTTTAACTGCCTGGAAGCATAAGCAATAACTTTTCCATTTTTCATAAGAACACAACCAAGGCCCACTTTGGAGGCATCACAATACACTGTGAACCCACCCGAACCTGTAGGCAAGGTTAACATAGGTGCAATGGTCAACCCCTTCTTTAACTCTTGAAAACTCTACTCACAAGTGTCTGACCATTGGAACTTAACTGATTTCTGAGTCAACTTAGTTAATGGATCTGCAAGTGAGGAAAACCCCTCTACAAACCTTCTATAGTAGCCAACTAACCCCAAGAAGCTCCTGATTTCAGTTAGCGTTGTTGGCCTAGGCCAGTTCTTGACTGCTTCTGTCTTTTGAGGGTCTACTTTTATTCCTTCGCTAGATACCACATGGCCTAAGAATGCCACTGACTGCAACTAGAACTCACATTTTGAAAACTTGGCATAAAGCTCATTTCCTTCAAGGACTGTAAGGCTATTCTGAGGTGTTCTGCGTGATCTTCCTTGCTCTTAGAGTATACCAAAATATCGTCTATAAACACGATAATAAAGGTATCAAGGAATGGATTGAAAACTCTGTTCATGAGGTCCATGAATGCAGTTGGAGCATTTATCAACCCGAAGAACATTACTAGAAATTCATAGTGCCCGTAGCGAGTTCTAAAGGTTGTTTTAGATATATCCTCTTCTCTGATTCTCAACTGATGGTACCCTAACCTCAAGTCTATTTTTGAAAAGTACTTTGCACCCTAAAGCTGATCAAATAAATCATCAATTCTTGGCAGTGGGTACTTGTTCTTAATGGTAACTTTATTCAACTGCTGATAGTCGACGCACATTCTGAGAGACCCATCTTTCTTCTTGACAAATAGGACAGGGGTACCCTACGGTGAAACACTCGGCCTGATGAAGCTCTCATCAAGAAGGTCTTTCAATTGTTCTCTCAACTCATTAAGTTCTGTTGGAGCCATCTTATAAGGAGGTATAGATATGGGTTGAGTACCTGTCATGAGATCAATGCCAAAGTCTACGATTCTTTCAGGAGGAAGTCCGGGAAGGTCATCTGGGAAAACTTTTGGAAATTCTCTAACAATTGGCAGTGACTGAAGAGCTGGTGGTTCTAATTCTGGATTAACGATGTGAGTCAAATAGGCGAGATACCCCTTACCGATCATTCGTTTTGCCTTAAGGTAAGAAATAAACTTACCTACAAGTGATGCTGAACTACCCTTCCACTCTAAGACTTCTTCATTTGGAAATTGAAACCTGACCATCTTGGCATGACAATCTAACATGGCGTAGCAGGAAGACAACCAATCCATACCCATGACCACATAGAAATCCACCATTTCTAATTCTATGAGATCGTCCTTGGTGTTGTGACCTTGGACTGAAACTATACAACCTCTATAGACTCTAGTGACTTTCACTGACTTGCCAACTGGAGTAGATACTAGGAATGGCTCACTAAGTTGTCCAGGTTCTAGCCCGAGGTTAATTGCAAAGTATGGAGTCACATATGAAAACATTGAACCTAGATCCATTATGGCATAAGCATTATATGAGCAGACTAAAAGTATACCTATAATAACTTCTACAGATGCCACTGTACTCTAACGATCAAGTGTAGCAAACAACCGGGGTTGTCCCTCTCCCTAAGTAACTCGATATGCACCTCTGCTTGCCCCATGCCCGATCTGATTATGATAACCACGAGCCTGAGGTGGTGCAACTGCAGTAGTTGAGGAACTAGAAGGACGAGTTGATCCACCACTAAATTTACGACGTAACTTTGGGCAGTTGGCCTTTATATGACCAATGTCTCCACAATGATAGCAACCATGAAACCCAAGCTTGCAATGACCTGAATGTTGCCATTTACATGTTCCACAAAGACTTTGTTGGTGTGAATGTTGCTCAGCATGACTCTGGCTATGTGAGGATGGTGTCCTAAAATTCTGATTCTGGCGAGACTGATTTCCATAACTCTAGGTACGTCTGAAAGAAGACCCACCACCTGACTGATGACTGGACTGAGCTGGTGTTAATGACTCCTTATTAGAGGAATCCCTTCCACCTCCGCTGGATGTACCATTAAACCTGCCCGCTGTCCGAACTTTCTTGTTATGCTCTTTTTCTTCTCTCCTTTGTTGTCTGTCTTTTTCTAAGTGCTCGGCAAATCCCACAACAGAGGAGAAGGCTATCATCCATACTGCTGCAGCTGATGTCGTATCCTTAATGTGGTAAGCCAAACCGCCAATAAACCTGCGAATCTTTGCTTTTTCTGTCTTAACCATGTGAGGAGCATGCTTAGCTAACCTTATGATGTACTCTTGCACATTTTTATTCCCTTGCTTGAGCTGTTCGAACTCTGTAGCCTTAGTTTCCCTATCCTCTTCTAGGATAAAGTTAGCCATGAAGGCCTCTTCAAATCAGATGAGTTTCAGACATGTTCCGGAATGGTTTTGAACTAAAATTTGAGTGCTGGTGTTGCTGGTTCTCAGGTATCGCAATTGAGAGCACTAGCATCGCAATTGCAAAGGTGATAATGGGGGCTCAGATGTCACAATTGCGACTGCCCCTTCGCATTTGCGAAGCCTGCCAGATTTTGCCTTTGTTTGCATTTGCGAACACTTTTGGCTTTTGCTATGTTCCCAGCTTTGCAATTGTGAAGCCTTTTATCACAAATGCGATGTTGACTAAGGTTATCGGGGTTCACAAATGCAAGCCCTGGTCCACAATTGCGAATGACTGTGTCGCAAATGCGACATCCGCAGCTGGTACAAAGGGGTGGAGAGGGGATTTTTGAAAACATTATCTCATTTTGAACCCTAGACTCGGTAAGAGGCTATTTAGAGAGGGAATTTTCACCATCAAACTTTGGGTAAGTGATTCTAATCTGTTTCTAATCATATTCCATCAATATATCTTAGATTTTAACATCAAAATCATGTGAAACAAAGTGAAAGTTTGTTAAACTTTGTCAAGTTTTCGAAAAATTAGAATTTGTGTTTTGAGAGTCGATATGGACTTGGATTTTGAAACTAATCACATATATGAACCCGTGGAGTCATGGGTAATCAAAATCTACCATTGGACCCATGTTTTGACTGGGCGAGCCCCGAGTTGATTTTTTGGAAAAAGTGTAATAATCTTAGCTTTATCTATTGTAATTGATTTCCCTAGCATTGTTTGATAATATTAAGTCGATTTTGGTTGGATTTGAGCTGTGTGGAGGCAAAATTTAAGGGAACAACTATTTTCGAGTGTTGAACTGGCCTAATTGAGGCAAGTATCTTGCCTAACTTTGTGTGGGAAAACTACCCCTAGGATTAGTATTGATTGATTCATTTGTGTTATGTGAAATCTGTGTACACATGATGAGTGGGTACACAGGTTATTGATAAGTAGGGATTTTGATTGCTTATTAGCGCCTTTTAGCTTTTATTTTATTCCAAAAGTATTGAATTGTATTCTCAAAACTAATGAAATTGTGCAAAATTGTAGGAATGCTGGAAGTTTGGTCTCCCAATATGAAATTCGACTAAAAAAGGAGTGACCCGAAGCACAAGGGAATAAAGGCACAAAAGCACAAATGTGCGGTCCGCAAAAGGAACTATGCAACCGCAAAAGAAATTGCAGACCGCCATCTGCGGCCACAAACCAAGAAGAAAAGTTTAGCAGAACTTTGCACAATGTGCAGACCACATATAAATTGTGCGGCCGCAAAACTAGGCTAAGAGTCAAAGATAAGAGAGTATGCAAAAAGACCAAGTCCAGGAGCCTTTGTGAATTGCGGACCGCACAAGTATTGTGCGGCTACTAAAGAGTTGCCTTGTGGCCTTAGTCCAAATATTTGAGGCCGCAGAAGATTGCATCGCGACCGCAGTTCAGAAATGTGCGGTCGCAAAACTCCACTTCCTGCCAGATGAAGAAATCTGTGGACGGCATATGGAATTGTGCGGCCACAGAACCCCCCAAAGGGCATTTTTGTTCAAGATTTTTAGCCTTGCATAAATATATGAGTTTCACAAAATTAGGTCAATTTTGAACATCTAAAGTTGTTGTAGCCGTTTCCCTTTACTACTTCAGGAAGATTTACATTACTTTGTTGTATTTACATTAGATTTAATCATTTTAAGCTTTCATTATGAGTTTAATTAGTTTTTCTTCCTTATTTTCTTCAAACCCCATTATGAATAGCTAGACCTTTACTAAGGCTGTGACCCAACCCTAGTGTGTAAACCTTATGGGTATCTAATTTAGTGCTTGTTTATGATTGTGTGTTGATTATTTAGCTTAGTTCATGCTTTAATTGTATAATTAAGAGTTCCAAACATTAATTCGGGCATATTTGACTTAGTCTCTACTTGAGAAAGAGGGACCTAGTCTAGGACAACTTAGCTAGCAAGGAATTAGGTCAATTGAGAAATTGATTAACCCAATTAAAGGGTTCAATCTAGAGATAGTAATAACCCGACTTGAGCTCTTATCAACTGTTTTGGGTGATAACCATTTGGTCTTGAGAAAACCAAATTGAGCAAAACCACTCACTTACCAAGAGGTATTGAGTGTGTAATTTAGAGTTGAGAGCTATAGTATACCCCAATCAACAAAACAAGCATTAAAGTCTTTATCCCATTAGGCAAATACCTAGGTCACGGTCACAACTCTTGGCCTTTTATCCATTTGAAAAAGCCTTAAAAATAATTTTCTTTAGTCTTCTTTCTTAATCTTGCAATCATTAAGTTAACAATAGAATAGAAACAAATCCTTGGTGTGGAAGTGCATTCTAAATAATCCAATTGCTCATTTGAAATATATACCCCTAACTCCTATCATAGCTTTTAGTGGATTCGACCCCGACTCCTAGTTGTGTATTTATTATTGCATCGACCGATTCATATCTCTTTTGATGTGTGCATTGGACGTGATCAACTTTTGGCGCCATTGCCAGGGAGTTAAAAATGGTGTTAGCTATATATTTGGGTGTGTTTTTGGATTATCTTTTTTCTTTCCGTGTTACTAACTTGTTTGAGAATTTGTAGGTACAACCATGGCGAACAATGAGCTCGGAAATATGCCTTTGGGGCATGTGGACGTCAAGGATGAGCAAGTTGATGAGGTTCCTCTTGAACCTCAAGCCAATAGAAGAGGCCGAGTGCCTCATGACAATGTCCACGCTCCACCCCCACCTCCACCATGAGTGGCTCTACACCAGGTGTTACCCAATGAAGAATATGCTAGTGCAATAGTCCCTTACCATATTAGGGCGGGCAAGATTCAAATCACCAATGTGATGTTCACTTTGCTAGAGCAACGAGGTTTCTTCACCGGTGCTCCAAGTCAAAATGCATACAAACATTTGAAGGGGTTTATGGACATTTGTTGGGGGAGAAAACAAACAAATGTCTCTGAGGATGCATTGAGGCTAAGGCTTTTTCCCTTCTCTCTGCGGGGGAAAGCTTTAGATTGGTTGGAACGTTTGCCAAATCACTCCATTCACATTTGGAATGAATTGGCGGAAAAGTTTATTTCTAAGTTCTTCTCTCTGGGGCACATGGTTACACTTTGGGATGAGATTTTGGCATTCAAGCAAGAGCCAAATTAACCACTACACGAGATATAGGAATGTTATAGAACAATGGTTAAGGAATGTCCCAACAATGATATGATGGATAATATGATTCAACAAACTTTCTATCGTGGCATTAACACAACCAACCAATGTGTATTGAACTAACTTACTGGTGGGAACTTCATGACTATGCCTTATGAGGAGGCGTGTGGGATTTTAGATGAAATGGTAGAAACATCATCGGCGTGGCAATCCTAGGATAATGTTCCACAAGGCGATCCGAACGTGATCCACCTTCACAAAGAGTTGCATGACCATGGGCAAGCCATTGCCGAATTTATTACCACCATGAATCAATTACAAAGGCTCAACTTCAACAAGTGCAAAATACTAAGAAAGTCAATGCCACTGAGGGAGTGAACATGATGGTGAGCGAAAGAAGGACCAAGGGTCCACAAGTGCAACATCAAGCAAAGAATCATGTGCAAGATGATAGTGGTTTTGATAAAGATGATTCTTACAATGAACAAGAAGAGGATGTGCAATATGTGAACAACTTTCAAGGGCAACGAAACAACTTCCAAGGCCCAAACCAACAACAATGGCCACCTCAAAACAATCAAGGCAATTGGAATTCTAACAGCCAAGGAAATTGGAGTGGTGGTAACAATCAAGGGAATTGGGATAACAACAACAATCAAGGAAATTGAAGAGGTGGCAACAATCAAGGGAATTGGCATAAAAACAACAATCAAGGAAATTGAAGTGGCATTAATCAAGGAAATAGGAGTGGCGGGGGAGGGGAGAGGGGGTAACAATCAAGGCGAATGGAACAACAATAAAGGCAATCAGGGGTCGGGTTTTCAAAGTCCCCCGATTTATCAACAACTGAGCAACCCGCCTCCTTATCCTTCCCATGGTCCGAGTTCTTTAAACCAATGAGATGGGGCGTATTGAGAATATGTTCAAGAAAATGATGGAAAAGAATGTCGATTTAGATGCCCAACTTGCCTCATACAACACATAGATCCGTAACTTAGAAGTTCAAATGGGGCAAATCTCTCAAGCTCTAAATTCTTATCCTAAGGGGGCACTACCAAGTGTCATGGTAGTAAACCTAAAGGGTGGAAACAACACGGGGCATGCCATGGCCGATACTACAAGAAGTGGAAGAGGTGGGAATGCACCCACCTCAAGTCAAAAGCAACTTGTGGATGATGAGCTAGTGGTACAAGAAGAATAGGTCCGGAATGACATGGCACAGTCAAATGATGAAGTTCGGATTGGTATTGATGATAGTGAGAAAGAGGCTCAAGAGGAGGTGAACCCGTTTAGGGATACAATTATTGACATACCAGAGCCGGTAGTGCAAAAGGCTAAGGCACCATTGCCTACGCCTCCACCTCCATACCCTCAAAGACTTTCCAAACAAGATGGCAAGAATTAATTCAAGAAGTTCATTCAAATGATGAAGAGTGTATCAATCAATGTGCCATTAGTAGAAGCTTTGTAACAAATGCCCGGTTATGTAAAGTTTATGAAGTATCTCGTGACAAAGAAGTGGTCCATGAATTTTGCAACTATCAAAGTCACTCATCAAGTGAGTGCAATTATGCATTCAATGGCTCCTAAGTTGAAGGATCCCGGTGCTTTCATGATTCCTTGTACAATTGGAAGTTTCGAGTTTGCTAAAGCTCTTTGTGATCTTGGGTCAAGTATTAATTTGATGCCCTATTCAGTTTTCAAGACCTTGGGAATTAGGCAACCAAGACCCACCTCTATGAGATTGCAAATGGCTGATCGTACTATGAAAAGATCTTTGGGAGTGATTGAGGATGTATTGGTTCGTGTTGATAAATTCATTCTTCCAATGTATTTTGTCATTCTAGATTGTGAAGTTGATTATGAGTTGCCGAATATTCTTGAAACTCCTTACCTTGCTACGGGGAAGGCTCTTTGTGATGTTGAAGCCGGAGAACTCACCTTCCGAGTGGGTAATGAACAAGCTGTTTCCATGTGTGTAAGTCCACGTGGCAACCAAATAACAATGAGGTGTGCTCTTTTGTGGACTTGATATGTTATTATTGATAATACGAGTTATGCAATCGATGTTGGTGACATGTTGGAAGTCGTCTTGCTCAATTTTGATGATGATGAGATGGATAGCTTCATGGAATGTGTGAACTCTTTACAAGGAATGTGGATTACAATTACGCCCCCCAGAAATTATCTTTGGATCTTGAAAATAGGACAACTCCTCCTATAAAGCCTTCCATTGAAGAGCCTCCTACATGGGAGTTGAAGCCATTGTCTCCAAATCTTCGGTATGAATTTCTTGGCCCTTGTTCTACTTTGCCGGTTATTCTTTCCTCTTGTTTGACTAACGTGCATGTAAATTCTAATATGGTTGTGCTACAAAAGAGGAAGAAGGCTATTAGGTGGACATTGGCAGATATTTGGGGTATAAGCCCCACATTTTGCATGCATAAGATCAACTTGGAGGAAGGCGCCAAAGTATCTATTGAACATCAAGGAGACTTAATGAAGCTACACAAAAAATTGTCAAAAAGGAGATTATCAAGTGGTTGGATGCCGGAGTTGTCTACCCCATCTCCGATAGTTCATGGACTTCTCCGTTTCAATGTGTCCCGAAGAAGGGGGGCATGACGGTGGTCACCAATGACAAGGATTAGTTGATTCCTACAAGAACGATGACCAGTTGGAGAGTGTGTATGGATAATTCCAAGCTCAACAAAGTCACAAGGAAGGATGATTTTACACTTTCCTTCTTAGATCAAATGTTTGACAGATTGCCCAGCCGTGCTTTCTATTTCTTTCTTGATGGGTATTCAGGATACAACCAAATTCTTATTGCTAAGGAGGATCAAGAGAAAACAACCTTTATATGTACCTATGGTACTTTTGCTTTCAAGCGGATGCCATTTGGTTAGTGCAATGCACTGACGACTTTTCAAAGGTGTATGATGGCTGTCTTCACGGACATGGAGGAGGACTACCTTGAAGTTTTCATGGATGACTTCTCGGTGGTTGGGGATTATTTTGATGATTGTCCTGCAAATTTAGATAAAGTGTTGGTAAGATGTAAAGAAACAAATTTTGTGCTCAATTGGGAGAAGTGTCATTTCATGGTCGAGGAAGGCATTGTCCTTGGCCACAAAATCTCAAAGAATGGAATTGACATTGACAAGGAAAAGATTGAGGTAATTTCTAAACTTCCACGTCCATCTTCGGTGAATGGTGTGCGGAGTTTCTTAGGCAAAGCAGGGTTTTACCGGCGTTTCATCAAAGATTTCTAAGGTGGTGAACCCGTTGTGCAAGCTTCTTAAGAAGGATGCTAAGTTCTACTTCGATGATGGCTGCATGAGAGCTTTTGAATTGTTAAAGTTCAAGTTGATAACTACTCCCATCATCACCGCTCCAAATTAGAGTGTCTTTTTTGAACTCATGTGTGATGCAAGTGAAGTAGCGGTTGGGGCTATTTTGGGGCAACATATCAACAAGATTTTTCACCCGGTCTACTATGATAGTAAGACCACGAATAGTGCCCAAGTCAACTACACTGTTATAGAGAAAAAGCTCCTTGCCATTGTGTTGCTATTGAGAAGTTCCGCACATACTTGATGGGTGCAAAGGTCATTGTCAACAGGGATCATGCGGCACTTCGTTATCTTATAAGCAAGAAAGATTTCAAAGCTCAATTGATGAGATGGGATCTTTTGTTGCAGAGTTTGATATTGACATCCAAGATAGAAAAGGGAGTGAAAACCAAGTGGTGGACCACTCGTCTCGTTTGGAGGAGGAGGGGAGGCGGCATGATGGCCTTGAAATTAATGACTCCTTTCCCAATGAGCAACTCTTGTCTATTTCAATGAAAGAGGTGCCTTGGTTCGTGGATCCATAAAATTTTCTTGTGTGTGGAATCATCCCGGATGAGTTCTTTTCAAACCAAAAAGAGAAGCTCAAACGGGATTGTCAAGATTATTATTGGAATGAACCATTTCTTTTCCAGATTCGTACGGATGGTGTGATTAGAAGATGTGTACCGGAAGAAGAGCAAGGTGAAATTCTTGAGGCTTGTAATTCTTTGCCATATGGTGGTCATCATGGTGGAGCAAAAATGACGGCCAAAGTGCTAAGTTGCTGTTTATATTGGCCCACACTTTACAAGGATGCTAGTGAGCTAGTGAAAAGATGCGATGAATGTCAATGGGCCGGTGGAATCTCAAAAAAAAATTTAAATGCCTCTCACTAGCATTTTGGAGATTGGTATTTTTGATTTGTGGGGTATTGATTTCATGGGTCCTTTAGTGAGTTGTTGTAGAAACACTTACATCTTGGTCGCGGTTGATTATGTGTCCAAATGGGTTGAGGCCTTTGCTTTACCCAACAATGAGGCGAGAAGTGTGGTGGTGTTCTTGAAAAAGAATATTTTCACAAGGTTTGGCACTCCGCGGGCTATTATAAGCGATGGGGGGTCACACTTTTGCAACAAGGCTTTTGACACTTTACATAGCAAGTATGGCGTAACTCATAAAGTCATGACTCCCTATCATCCACAAGCTAGCGGTCAAGTGGAAGTCTCCAACCGGGAGATAAAGAGTATTTTGTCCAAAACAATGAAAGCTAACCGGACGGATTGGTCGAAGAAACTAGATGATGCATTATGGGCTTATTGTACAACTTACATGACACCTATCAGAATGTCTCCATACCGGTTGGTGTTCGGAAAAGCTTGTCATCTTCCGGTAGAACTAGAACACAAGGCCATGTAGGCTCTACAGAAGTTGAATCTTGATTAGGATGTAGCTGCTAACTTGAGGGTTGCACATTTTAATGCATTGGATGAGTTCCGGTACCATGCTTATGCAAGTTTGTCCTTGTACAAAGAAAAGATGAAATATCTTCATGAAAAATACATTTGGAACAAAGAGTTCAAGGTACGCGATCTTGTGTTGTTGTTTACCTCAAGGTTGAGGATGTTTCCCGGGAAGTTAAAGTCTAAATGGAGTGGTCCTTTTGAAATTGTGGATGTGACACCTTTTGGTGCATTGGACATGAAGAACAAAAACAATGAAGAATTTTGAGTCAATGGTCACTGGGTGAAGCACTATTTGGGAAAAGTTAGAGATAGCCACGTCGTGGCGGTCATTCATTACAATTGATGGTATTCTACATCGTACCGCGACGTCAAATCAGGCTCTTCTTGGGAGTCAACCCATGTTTCTTTTCCTTCTTTTTTTCTTTTGTAGTTAGGTGTTATTTTTGTGCTAACTTGATTTGAAGTGTGTTACAGGGCTGAGTGTGACTTACAGGAATTGTGGACAAAAATAAGGCTAAGTATTGAAAGAAGTGCAGATCACACAATTTGGAGTGCAGTAGCAAAAGAGCAATTCGGCTGCACAATTATCTTGCGGACCGCACAACTGGAAATTTGGAAATGCAAACTCTCTAAAGTTTAGTCTGTTTGAGAAAAGGTCGATGTGCGACCGTGAGAGGAAATCTGTGGGCGCAACAAGAAATCTGTGGCCGCATGTAGAATTTTGCAGACCGCAGATGGAGAACAAAAAACGAAGCCCCAGGTAACAGTGTGCGGACCACACATGAAATTGTGCGGCCGCACTCGCCCCTCCTTCCCTTAGAAACCCAAATAGTATAAATAGAGGGCTAGGGGTAACTGTTATGTTTTTCCCTCTTTGAGCAAAAACACAGTAATCTCTTGAAATTTCTTGGTGAATTTGTCTGTACACATATACAACATCTTTGATCAGTCACTCATCAACTCATTCATCTGGTATGCTTCAAATTTCTTGTTAATCTTTTTCTTTTAATTTGTAAAATTTTAGTCATTTTTAGGTCATTTGTCAATAGAATTCAATTGTGCATTTATGTGGGGGTAAATCTATAGTGGGTTAACTAGTACATGCTCTATGGGGAGTGGGTCAACGTATTTTAATGCCTTTATGTTGTTACCATGTCAAAATTTGCACAAAAATTGAAAAACCTAGATAGAAATACTGGACTATTTGTGGTTTTTTGAATTCTACATCCGCACCTGAAATTGTATGATCCACAAAAAGTTGATTCTAGAGAAACATTAGTGAGGAAGGGGTCTGCGGCCGCAAGGTAAAATTTGCGGACTGCAAATTTCCCATTGCAGCCGCAGAACAACCCTTTTACTGTCATCATAGAGTCTACAAAATTTTGACTCAAATGTGCGGCCACAGGTCTAATTGTGCGGATCGCAGAAATCATATTGCAGCCGCACATAAGCCAATTCTCTGTCATCAGAGAGTTGGCATATTTTGGATTTTTGAGTTGCGTCCGCAAGTGAAATTGTGAGGACCACACTTCATTTTTTGAGGTCGCAAGACAAAATTATGCAGTCCGCAAGGCCTCATCTGCGGCCGCAAAATAATTGTGCGGACCACAAATCCTTATCCTGCAAGCATGATTAAAATGTGACCCTCATTGTGTTTCTTGGTGTATATTTGCATATCTCCTTGATTGGATGAACATTGAATTGCAACTAACAATCGCTTCTGCTTGATACAGATAATGGTTCGATCTAAAGGCAGAGCCGATACTTCTAAAGGGAGGGGTAAACCTTATAGTGGTCGAGACAAGAGTGCCTTACCCCTCAGCCAACAAAGGACAATAACAAAGAAAACTATAACTGGAAGAGGGAGAAGTGTAGATCTCTTCGAGACGAGCTCTTATGTCCCATCTAGGATGCATTAGAGGGCAACTCAGCCTCTGTTCAAGATCAGCTGGCCGTACAATTAAGGCCACTAGGGAGATATCAACTCAGGAAAGAGTCGTCCTCATCTCATAGAACTTCCAAGGGTTCAGCAAGTGCTAGCCAGGCTTCTGAGCCATCCATTACACCTGTCCATGAGGCACAAGATACATCAGTTCAGGACATCCCCCATGATGGCTGAGGAGGAGATGCTATAGTCGTCGGCCTTGAATGGTCAAATAAGAAAAAAATCAGGGAGGGCCATTTTATCAGCATGGCTGCCTTCACTAGCTTTTGGACATGGTGACTAGTGAGGTCACTAACTCTAGAGCGACAATTTCAGTTGAAAGATTTGGAGAGGTACAACCCTGCAATGTTGAGACAGTTCAAGGAATGCAAGTGGTGGATGTGGTTCACCCAGAGTGTCATGGATGCCAAAGAGTACCTTGTATAGAAATTCTATGCCAATGTGGTGCAACACTAAAAGCATAATTGGGTTTTGAAGATGTTGAGCGAAAGGAATATTTGGAGAAGTTTGAAATGGGAGATGTAGCCCGTCCTTGGTTAGCAGAGATTTTAGCAGCACTAGGGCCACCACCACCATTGATTTCCACTGGGGTTCCTATCCACAGAAGCACACTGAGTTTTGAGGCGAAGGGGTGGCAAACCTTTGTCTGCAGCAGGCTGGACCCGTGCCAGAATGAGACTTACCTCCCGATTCCTCGGGCAGTCTTGGTTGCTTCTATTATGGCCGGGTACCCTATCAATGTGGGGCCATGATGTCGTCCAACATCTCAGTGATTGCTCAGCAAGATGACTCATCCTATCCATATCACAACACTATCACAGAATACCTCACAGATGCAAATGTAGAGCCAAGGGATTATGACACAAAGGTGACGCCGAAGAAGCCTTTTACTTGGAATTCACTGATGGATGTGAACAATCTGAAGAAGAAAGTTCAGCCTCCTACTTAGGCTGAGCCTTCCTCCAGTGCCGCAACTATGCCTCCTCCATCATCCACAACCCCTACTGTAGTTCCTACTGATAAGTGGGGATTTTAACCTATTATTTGCTTTCTTTTAATTGCGTTTTGGGCCTAAAATGCGTGAAGTTATTACCAAAAACTAATGTATTATGCTTGCTTGTAGGGATTGTTCACAATGAGCCAAAGTAGCCATGATCAACTCATAAAGACCAAGATTGGGCTAAGAGCTGTGGAACGCGGACCGCGATAGAAAAGTGCGGCCGCAAAAGTATCAATGCGGACGCGGTCATAATTACACGGACGCCGAAATGGAGAATCAGAGAGGTTGTTTTTGTCCACAAATATGAATGCAGACTACATCAAAAAGAGGCAGCCACAAAAGTACCATTACGACCGCGATTGGAATTTTGCAGACCGCGGTTTCTAAGATTCAGAGAGTTCACAAGTGATGCAAAAGTGAGAAGGGCGGTCCGCGTTAAACTACACGGCCAGGCAAGTCTCTCACGCATATGCGGTGGAAAGTGCGTGGTCCACAAAACAAGGTTCAACCCAGACCCAGATGTGAAGAAATGCGGACCGGGATCAGAACTACGTAGGGGCATTTAGGTTAAGTTTGTTTGTGCTGAGCACGTGAGACGGGTAGGTTTTCCTATTTGGGCAATTTTTTTACAAGATTTACCATATAACATTAGACTTTCTACTTTTAATTTAGTATTATGGATTTTCTCTTCTCTTTGTCTTTGATTTCTACTATTTCCATGAGTAGCTAAACCCATAGCTAAGGTTGTGACCCGACCCTAGTGTGAGAATTTGATGGGTCTTGAATTTTAGGGCTTGAATGTGTATGGGTTAGTTATTTTTAGCCTAGTTCTTGCTAGAACTATTGAATTAGTGGTTGCAATCACTGATTCATGCCTTTATGACTTAGTCTCTACTTGAGAAAGAGGGACTACGTCTAGGAAAACTAGGCTAATAAGGAATTGGGGTGAACTCAAGAAATTGATAGCCCTAATTAAAGGGTTAAACCTAGAGAGAGTAATACCCGACTTGAGTTAAAATCACTTGAATTGCATGAATACCATTTGGACTTGAGAAAGCCAAATTCGGCAAAATCACTCAAACTACCGAGAGGTATAAGGTGAGTACCCCGACGCGATAGCTATATTATTAACCCAATTAATCACATGATTTCCCAAGATTCTTGCTACCCGTTAGATATCCACCTAGGTGGAAGTCACTACCCTAGTCCCTTTAAACCCTTGAAAACAACCAACAAAAACATTGTACTTAGTTTCAAATACTGCATACTATAGAATAGAAGTAGAAGTAGAAAACAAACCAACCATTTGTGGAAGTGCAATTAAGAGCAAAACCCGCATCTAGACTTGGATATAAACCTAATTCCAAACAAATAACTCCCTGTGGACTCGATCCCGACCTAGTTGGGTAAAACTGCATCGACTATCCTCGCTACTCAATAGTAGTACAGGCTTGGACCCGATCAATTTTTGGCACTATTGTCGGGGAGTTAGATGGCTTTAGCTATATATTTGAGTATTTGTGTGTTTTGTTTTTCTTTCTTTCTATTTTTCTAATTTGTGTGTGAATTGCTTTTAGATACCAAATGGCTCTTAACAATGATGCCCTCGAAAATTTTCCATTGGGGGAGGAGGTAGATGATGATAATGTGGATGATATTCTACCTGAACCTCAAGTATAAAGGAGAGGTAGAATGCCTCATGATAATATTCCAAAGCCTCCCCCACCTCCTGCAAGGGAAGCACATCGTCTGTTGCCCAACGAAAGCTAAGAAAGTGCAATAGCCCCGCCCCGGATTAGGGCGGGCAACTTCCAAATAACCTATGTCATGCTTACAGTCTTGGAATAGAGGGGTTTCTTCACCGGAGCTCTACACCAAAATGCCTACAAGCACCTCATTGGTTTTGTTGACACGTGTTGGGGGAGAAAGCAAACCAACTTTTCTGAGGACGCACTGAGGTTAAGGCTATTCCTATTTTCTCTAAGGGGAAAGGCTTTGGATTGGCTAGAAAGGTTGACCAAACATTCCATCACCACTTGGGATGAGTTGGCTGTGAAGTTTATCGCAAAGTTCTTTTCTCCGGGACTTATGGCGATGCTTAGAGATGAGATCCTTTCTTTTAAACAAGAGCCAAATGAACTTCTTCATGATATTTGGGAAAGGTACTAGATGATGGTTAAGGAATGTCTTAATAATGATATGACCGAAGCCATGATCCAACAAACATTCTACCGTGGCATAAATACAACAAACCAATGTGTGGTTAACCAACTCGCCGGGGGGAACTTCATAAACATGCCATATGCCGAAGCGTGTGAAATACTTGATGAGATGGCGGATACCTCTTCGGTGTGGTAAAGTAGAGCTAATGTGCCACAAGGTGATCCTAATCTTATTCACCTACATAAGGAGCTCCATGACCATGACCAAGTTATAGCCTAGTTGAGTACTACCATGAACCAATTGGCCAAAGCTTAGTTGCAACAAGTTCAAGGGCCAAAACAAGTAAATGCCATGGATGAAGTAAATATTATGATCAACAAGAGAAAGCAATGAGGTCAACAAGTTCAAAACAATCCGGACCAATTTGAGCAAAGTGGTAGTGGGTACAACCAAGATGATTCCTATGATGATCAAAGTGAAGAGGTTCAATATGTGAACAATTATCAGGGTCAACGAGGCAATGCTACAAATCAACAACAGTGGAGGTCACAAGGAAATTGGGAAAATCAAGGTCAACAAGGAAATTGGAATAGTAACAACAATAACCAAAGCAATTGGGAGAACAACAACAATCAAAATTGGGGTAACCAAGGAAACCAAGGCAATTGGGGTGGAAACAATAATAGTAATTAGGGAGGTAATAACAATCAATGGGGTTGGAACAACAATAATCAAAGGAATCGGGGTTGGGCTTTTAAAGGCCTCTGGTGTATCAACAACCAAACAACCAGCCTCCATATCCATCACAAGGTCCTAGCTCGTCCAATAATGAGATGGGCATGATTGAATCCATGTTCGAGCAAATGATGAAGAATAACGCCGACTTCGATGCCCAATTGGCCTCCCACAACACTTCCATCCGCAACTTGGAAGTACAACTTGGCCAAATTTCTCAAGCTTTGAATACTCGGCCAAAGGGGGCACTACTAAGGGACAAGGTAGTAAATCCGAAAGGTGGGAACAATACGGGCCATGCGATGGCGGTGACTATAAGAAGTGGTAGGGGTGGAGTTTCTAGTTCCTCTAATTCAAGAAAGATTGTGAGTGATGATGCGTTGGTGCAAGATGATGATAAACCAAGCAATGATTTGCAAGTGAATGATGAGAATGTGAAGTGAGCATAGACATTGATGACAACATGGAGGAGACACAAAATGATGTGAACCCGTCTAGGGAACACGGGATACAAATACCGGAAACGGTAGTGCCCAAAGCCAAGGCTCCCTTTCCAAGGCCCCCTCCACCATATCCTCAAAGGCTCGCAAAGCAAAATAATGAGAATCAGTTCAAGAAATTCATTGATATGATGAAAATTTTGTCCATAAATGTGCCTTTGGTTGAAGCTCTAGAACAGATGACGGGATATGCCAAGTTCATGAAAGACTTGGTAATAAAGAAGAGATCCATGAATTGTGAAATGATCAAAATGATGCATCAAGTGAGTGCCATTGTACATTACATGGCTCCAAAGCTAGCAGACCCCGGTGCCTTTACAATCCCGTGCACTATTAGTAGTGCCGATTTCACTAAAGCTTTGTATGACTTGGGGGCAAGCATTAACTTGATGCCATATTCTGTGTTCAAGACATTGGGGATTGGGCAGCGAAGGCCCACATCCATGAAGTTGCAAATGGCAGACAAGACAATGAAGAGTCTATTGGGGATAATTGATAATGTGCTAGTTCGGGTCGACAAGTTCTTACTTCCCATGGATTTTGTGATACATGACTGTGAGGTTGACTGCGAGGTACCGATCATATGGAGGAGACCTTTCCTAGCTACAGGGAAGACCTTAGTTGATGTGGAAGAAGGGGAGCTCACCTTTCAAGTGGGCAATGCAAAATTTGTGTTCCATGTTTTCAAGTCATTGAGGCAGCTCAATAGCAACGAAGTATGTTCATTTGTGGATCTTGTGACCGAAGTGATTGTTGAAGACATAATTGCTGTGATTAATGTGGAAGTCCCATTGGAAGCTGTGTTGCTGAATAATGATGTGGATGAGAAGGAAGGTTTGGTTGAATATGTCAATGCTTTGCAAGGAATGGGTTCATATACATATGAGCTTCAGAAACTTTACGTAGACCGTGAGAACCGGAAGACTCCGCTAACAAAGCCCTCAATCTAGGAGCCTCCTACATTGGAGTTGAAGCCTTGCCCTTCATATCTCAGGTATGAGTTCTTAGTCCCTTGTTCCACTTTACATACTATTCTTTCCTCATGCTTAACTAACGTGCAGGTAGATGTCACCCTTGCGGTGCTCTAAAAGAGGAAGAAGGAAATAGGTTGGACATTGGCGGATATTCGGGGTATAAGCCCCACCTTTTGCATGCACAAAATCATATTGGAGAAATATGACAAACCCTCCGTGGAACATCAAAGAAGGTTGAATGAGGCCATGCAAGAGGTTGTCAAGAAAGAGGTTATCAAGTGGTTGGATGCTGGGGTTGTCTACCCTATTTCTGATAGTTCATGGACTTCACCGGTACAATGTGTCCCAAAGAAGGAGTCATGACTGTGATTATAAATGATAATAATGAGTTGATCCCCACAAGAACTGTCACTGGTTGGAAGGTATGCATGGATTATAGGAAGCTCAACAAAGTGACTCGGATGGACCATTTTTCGCTTCCATTCCTTGATCAAATGTTGGATAGGTTATCCGGGCATTCTTATTATTGCTTCATGGATGGGTATTTTGGGTATAACCAGATTCTTATTGCACCTGAAGACCAAGAGAAGAACACCTTCACTTTTCTGTATGGTACATTTGCATTCTCAAGGATATCGTTTGGCTTTTGTAATGCACCAGTTACTTTTCAGCAATGTATGATGGCAATACTCACAGATATGGTGGAGGACTTCCTTGACGTTTGCATGGATGATTTCTCTATTGTGGGGGATTTCATTTGATGAGTGTTTGGGCAATTTTGATAAAGTCTTGGTACATTATGAAGAGACCAACTTAGTGCTTAATTGGGAGAAGTGTCACTTTATGGTCGAGGAGGGCATTGTCCCCGGCCATAAGATCTCCAAGAATGGTATTGAAATGGATAAAGCAAAGATTGAAGTGATATCGAAACTCCTTCCTCCTATTTCCGTCAAAGGAGTGAGGAGCTTTCTAGGGCATGCGGGGTTTTACCGTCGGTTCATCAAGGATTTCTCAAAGGTGGTGAACCCCTTGTGCAAGTTGTTGGAAAAAGATGCAAAATTTGTGTTTAATGAAGATTGTATGAAAACTTTTGAGCTACTCAAGTATAGTTTGACTACCACTCCCATCATTACCGCACCAAATTGGAGCTTACCATTTGAGCTCATGTGTGATGCTAGTGATGTGGCGGTAGGAGCGGTATTAGGGAAAATAATCAACAAGATATTCCATCTGGTCTACTATGCAAGCAAGACCATGAACGACGCCCAAGTCAACTATATGGTGACCGAGAAAGAACTCTTAGCCATTGTCTTTGCTATGGAAAAGTTCTGCCTGTACCTCATGGGTAACAAAGTGATTTTCATACCGATCACGCGGCGCTTTGTTATTTTATGAATAAGAAGGACTCAAAGGCTAGATTGATGAGGTGGGAACTTCTTCTACAAGAGTTTGATCTTGAAATCATAGACCGAAAAGGGAGTGAGAATCAAGTGGCGGACCACTTGTCCCGTTTGGAAGAGAAGGGAAGGCCCCATGATGGCCTTGAGGTTAATGATTTGTTTTTGGATGAACAACTCCTTTCCATGTCTTTGACCAGGATGCCTTGGTTTACTGATGTGGCCAATTATCTTGTGAGCGTAATTATCCCAAATAAGTTCTCTTCAAACCAAAGAAGGAAGCTCAAATAGGACTGCTTGGATTATTATTGGGACGAGCTTTCAAAACGTGCACCAATGGTATTATCCGTAGATGTGTCCCAGAAGAAGAACAATTGGGTATTCTTGAAGCTTGCCATTCCTCACCTTTTGGTGGTTACCTTGGTGAGGCAAAAACTTCTATAAAAATCCTAAGTTGTGGATTCTATTGGCCTACCATGTACAAAGATGCTAGAGAGCTTGTTAAGCAGTGTGATAATTACCAAAGAGCCGGCGGGATTTCCAAGAAGAATGAGATGCCTCTCACTACCATCCTTGAGATTGACATTTTTGACATGTGAGGTATCGACTTTATGGGTCCATTTGTGAGTTCATGTGGGAACACTTATATTCTTGTTGTCGTGGATTATGTCTCCAAGTGAGTTGAAGCTATGGATTTGGCCAACATTAAAGCATGGAGTGTGGTGTCCTTATTGAAGAAAAACATGTTCACAAGGTTCGGCACCCCAAGGGCCATGATAGCAATGGGGGTTCTCATTTTTTGCAACCAAAGCCTTTGACACTTTACTCTCCAAGTATGGTGTCATTCACAAGGTTTCAACCCCGATCACCCCCAGGCAAGTGGACAGGTTGAGGTCTCCAACGGGGATATCAAGTGTATTCTATCCAAGACTGTCAATGCAAACCGGATTGATTGGTCAAGGAAACTTGACGATGCTTTGTGGGCCTATCTAATAGCTTTCAAGACTCCAATTGGTATATCTCTGTATCGGTTGGTATTTGGTAAAGCATGTCACCTCCTTGTGGAATTAGAGCATAAGTCCATGTGGGCATTCAAGAAGTTTGTATATGGTAAAATCGGAGGGTCCAATTTCCCGTCGTGACGGCGCCTCGTAAGCACGCCTCGAGGGCTTGAGATGACGGTTGAGTTTTATCCCTTTAGGGTCATCAACGCTCGACCTCGAGGTAGTACAGACCGACGGTTATGGAGAAAAAGTGGGGAGTTCCCAAGGTGCATAAATAGGGCTGACAAAGACTAGTAGGCTAGCTCTGACTCGTATCATAGTGTCAACTAGCTGTCTCATCTCCATATCTTTGTAATAAATGTACTTGTACTATGTTAGGATTTCCCCTCATAGGATCCTGGGGATCCTTGTCATTTGTAAAGACCGGTTGCTCAATACTAAATGCACAAGAACATTCTCTCTATCTTCTAACATATTCTCTTGATCTCTCCACTTGCATTTATTACCTATATTCATTGTGCTCCATTATTGTTCTTCATTTATTGTTTATTATTGGCCATAAAGAGCCGTCACTGATCTTATTATTACTGTTAGTCACCCATCGACTACCCTCGATAGCTCCTAGCCGAGCATCAGACTTTACCCCGAGGCCCTCAGTAGGCAAGCTCGAGGCCCTGATTGTTAACCATTCGATTTGGTTAACATCTCATTTTTTATCTCTTACCTTGATTCCAAGTACCTCACTCAGCACCTATTGCTCAAACAACTAAGCATAAAAATAGATCAGTTATATTTTTAGAACCACAAAATCAAATTTAATTGTTATTATCATTTTCACGGTAAATAGTTTGGCGCCCACCGTGGGGCTAAAAATAATAGTGATTATTTTCTTGCTGGTTTAAGTACATAACGCAAGTTATCTTTCACACTTTTTCTTGTCCAAGATCTTTGATTTCAGGTCAAAATGTCTAACTCAGTAAATGCACATGAAAACAACAATCTTAAAGACCACAAAGAGAACGGTGTGGATGTTCCAGGTGTTGGTGTACCCCCACCAGACACTGAGAATGCCTAAGAACCAATTCCCGTGGACGCGGTCTCGCGCGATGCCCAACAGGTCGATATAAGCTCCTACACTAATAGGACCATGCACCAAGGATACCAACAAGAAGCTCAGAATACCCCAGCTAGGGAAGAATGGGAGGTTAGCCTTCATGTTATTTTTGAAATGTTGAAGGCACAACAGCTGGCAATCGCTCAGCTACAGAGTCACCAAAAAACCCCAAGTTTTGCGGCCTCGGGAATAACCCCTCGGACCGAACAGACACTAGAAAGATCAAGAAACAATGGGTCGGTAGCCGACCCCGCTATCATAAAAATGCTCGAGGACCTCACAAAGAGGATCGAGTCGGGCGAGAAGAAGATAACAGCCAACAATAAAAAGGTCGACACCTACAACTCTAGGGTCGACGCGCCCCAGATCCTAAAAGGTGTGGATTCAAAGAAGTTCATACAAAGGTCGTTTCCAAAGGAAACGGCTCCAGAACCTATTCAAAAGAAGTTCAGAATGCTATACCTTCCGAAATATAATGGAACCTCGGACCCCAATGAGCACGTTATTGCTTAAACTTGTGCAGCGAAGGGCAACGACCTAAAGGATGATGAGATCGAGTCTGTCCTACTGAAGAAGTTCGAAGAAACACTTTCTAAAGGGGCAATGATGTGGTATCACAACCTGGCCCCAAACTCAATAGATTCATTTGCCATGCTGGAAAATTCTTTCATAAAGGCACCTGCTGGTGCCATCAATGTAGCAACCAGGAAATCTGACATCTTCAAGATCAAGTAGAAGGAGAATGAGATACTGCGAGAGTCCGTATCTCGCTTTCAGATGGAACAAATGGAACTACCACTGGTCTTCAATGATTTGGCAGTGCAGGCCTTCACTCAAGGTTTGAATGAACGAAGCTCGGTGGCCTCGAAGCAGCTGAAACATAATCTGGTTGAGTACCCCGTCGTGACCTGGTCGGACGTTCACAACCGGTATCAATCGAAGATCAGGGTCGAGGATGACCAATTAGGATCCCCCTCAGGCTCGATATACCCAAGCAGTCTTCTGGCAAGGGAGTCAAACCTGAACAAAGAGAGGTACCAACCTAATAGCTAGGGATTTTGACGCATTTTATAGTCCTTCTTGCTTATTCTTTGATTAGAACTCATACAAAATAGTTGTTCTTGATTACAGGTTTGATCAACAAAGTGACAAGATGTCAAAGATTAGCTCAAAAAGAGTGAAACTTGCACAAGTACCAAAGACAAGACAAGCTCAGGCAAAATAGGTCCTGTGCGGCCACACACCACTTTGTGCGGTCTGCACTAGGATGTTCAGAGAGTAGGTATTCAGGCTAAAAGGCAATGCGGCCGCACTAGATTTAGTACGGTCCGCACTGGAGTCCATGCAGCCACACTACCATTCTATGTAGTGTGCACAACCAAGATTCAGAGAAGTTGCAGCTCGGCGCTTTCAAGCCAATGCGGTCCACAGTCCATTTTGTGCAGACTGCACTAGACGTCACCGCGGTCGCAGTCCATTCTGTGCGGTATGCAGAACCTGAGTTCAGAGAGTTGTATTTTGGAGCCAAGAATCCTAGTGCGGCCGTAGTCCATTCTGTGCGGTCCGCACTAACCCCGCAGGGGCATTTTGTGTAGATTTTTCAGCTTAGTATAAATAGATCATTTTTCCATTTTTAGGTGAGCAGATATTGTAATAGCATAGCTGCGCTCGTGGGTTGACTTTTCTTAGCCATTTTGGGCAATTTTAACTACATTTCATCATTGAATCTTTGTATTTAGCTTAGCAATTAACTAATATGTGTTTATCTTAATCTATTTCTTGTTTTTCTTCTTTGAATATGAGTAGCTAGACCCCATAGCTAGGGTTGTGGCTCAACCCTAGTGTGGGTAATTGATGGGTCCTGTATAAGGCTAAATTTATTATGGATGTTTGATATTTGGGTCAATTTCATGGTTAATTACTGAATTAGTGGTTGCATACACTAGTTTGTATTTAGTTGACTAGGGCTCTGCTTGAGAAAGAGAGCCTAAGTCTCCGAAATTGATCCAACAAGGAATTATGGCATACTCAAGAGATTGATATCCCCAATTAAAGGTTTAAACCTCGAGAGAGTAATACCCGACTTGAACCCTAAGTTGCTTGTGCAAATTTGCATACCCAGTTGGTCTTGAGAAAGTCAATTGGGCAAAATAACTTGAACCACCAAGAGGTGTAGAGTGGGTAAAGTAGTTTGCAATAGTTATATCATACTCCCCAATCATGTCAATTGTGTCTTAAACTCAAGTACCCATAAATTGACCACCTAGGAGGATGTCACTACCCTAGTGCCCTTTAAACTATTTCAACAACCCGTAGTATTTAACTCTTAGCTTAATTTACA
Source organism: Nicotiana tabacum (assembly GCF_000715075.1). Taxonomy (NCBI): domain Eukaryota; kingdom Viridiplantae; phylum Streptophyta; class Magnoliopsida; order Solanales; family Solanaceae; genus Nicotiana; species Nicotiana tabacum. The sequence goes on from NC_134085.1 coordinate 21,023,164, forward strand.
ATTTGTAGTTTGTTAAAAATAGAATTATAAAGAAAACCCCAAAAATGATGAGAAGTGTAATTTGGAACTCTACGCAATCCTAAGCTAAATAAATACACCACTCCAATTCTAGCTCTCTGTGGAAATTGATCCCGACCTAAAATCTGATAAAAGCTGCTCCGACCCTCTCTCGCTACATAATTAGTAGTGCGGAGTAGGCCGCGATCACTTTTTGGCGCCGTTGCCGGGGAGCTAACGGGTTTGGTTATCTATTTAGTTAGTTTTGTGTATTGTTCTTCTTTCCTTATTTGTTACTAACTTGTTTGTGTCATAACTCAGGTACCAAATGGCAGCGATCAACGCTAATGACCCTTTTGGAAATGTGATTGCGGGGGAGGAGGTAGATGATGTCGGGGAAGATTAGGTGCCTCTTGTACCTCAAGGACAACGTAGAGGCTGCAATGCCAATGCTTATCTGAATGGTGATATTCCAGACCCTCCTCTGCCCCCTCCAAGAGTGGCTCCCAGAGTGCTTTCGAACTAGGGCTATGCGAGTGATATTGTCCCACCCCGAATTTGGGCGAGCAATTTTCAAATAACCAACGTGATATTGACTTTAATTGAGTAGTGTCGGTACTTCACGGGCGCTGCAAATTAAAATGCCTACACACATCTCAATGGGTTCATGGATACATATTAGGGGAGCAGGCAAACGAATGTGTCCGAGGATGCTCTTAGGTTGAGGCTTTTCCCATTCTCACTTCGGGGGAAGGCATTGGATTGGCTAGAGAGACTCCCCAACCATTCCATCACAACTTGGGATGAGTTGGCGGATAAGTTCATTGCTAAATTTTTCTCGCTGGGGCATATGGCGGCATTGCGTGATGAGATATTGGCTTTCAAGCAAGAGCCCATGGAACCTTTGCATGAGATTTGGGAGTGGTATAGAATGATGGTGAAAGAATTCCCCAACAATGATATGACCGAGGCTATGATCCAACAAACTTTTGACCGGGGCATCAATACAACAAATCAATGCATAGTGAACCAACTTGCCGGGGGAAACTTTATGAAGCAATCGTATGATGAGGCATGTGATGTACTTGATGAGATGGTTGACACTTTTTCTGCATGACATAGTAGAGCCAATGTGCCTCAAGGTGAACCTACGGTTATTCATTTGCACAAGGAATTACATGACCATGGGCAAGCTATAGCGGAGTTGACAACTACTATGAACCAATTGGCTAAGGCACAGTTGCAACAAGTCCAAAATCCTAGCCAAGTGAATGCCATGTATGGTGTTAATATGCTTGTCAACAAGAGAAGGCAAAGAAGGCAACAAAACTAAGGGAATTCTGAGCAATTTGATGATGCATGTGATGGGTTTCAAAATGATGGTTATGATGACCAAAGTAAAGAGGTTCAATATGTAAATAACTATCAAGGCCAACGAGGCAACTCTTCCAACCGACAACAGTGGAGACCTCAAGGCAATTGGGGCAATCAATAACAAAACAATGGTAATGGGGGGAACAACAACCAAAAAAACATTTGGGGCAATTAGAACAACAATCAAGGCAACCAAGTGAATTGGAATGGTAATAACAATAATTGGGGTGGCAATAATAACCAAGGAGGATGGAATAATGTAAACCAAGGGAATCGGGGGCAAGGCTTTCAAAGGCCCCTAATGTACCAACAACCGAACAATCCACCCCCATTTCCATCTCAAGGTCCTAGTTCTTCGGGTAATGATATGGATAGAGTTGAAATGATGTTCGAGTAGATGATGAAGAAGAATATGGATTCTGATGCACAGTTATCTTCTCACAATACCTCTATCCGAAACTTGGAGGTGCAATTAGGCCAAATCTCTCAGTCATTGAATACTCGCCCGAAGGGTGCTCTACCAAGTGATACGATAGTGAACCCAAAGGGTGGGAACAATCATGTTATGGCGGTTACAACAAGAAGTGGGAGAGGCGGTGATGTGAATGTCTCTAAGCAAAAGCAAGTTGTGGATGATGATGTTGAGTTGCAAGATGAAATTCCTTTGGTAGTTGAAGATGTGGCTGATGACAATGTGAACAATGAAGTGAGGATTGACATTAATGAGGCCAAGGTGGAAACTCAAGATGCCGTGAACCCATCTAGGGAACACGTGATTGACATGCTAGAGCCGGTTGTGCCAAAAGCCAAGGCTCCTTTGCCAAGGACACCTCCACCTTATCCTTAAAGGCTCGCAAAGTAGAAGAATGATAATCAGTTTAAAAAGTTCATTGATACGATGAAGAGCTTATCTATTAATGGTCCTTTAGTGGAGGCACCTGAACAAATGCCGGGCTATGAAAAATTCATGAAAGACTTGGTCACAAAGAAGCGTTCTATGGACTGTGAAACTATAAAGATGACTCACCACGTTAGTGCTATAGTGCATTCAATGGCCCCGAAGCTTGAAGATCCTGGTGCTTTCACCATTCCTTGCACCATTTGTAGTGCGGATTTTGCCAAGGCTCTATGTGATTTGGAAGCTAGTATCAATTTGATGCCCTACTTAGTTTTCAAAACTTTGGGTATTGGGCAACCTAGGCCGACTTCCATGAGGTTACAAATGGTGGATAGATAGATGAATAGACCCTTGGGTATTATTGATGATGTGCTTATCCGGGTGGACAAATTTATCTTGCTAGCTGACTTTGTGATCTTGGATTGCAAGGTGGACTATGAGGTTCCTATCATATTGGGTAGACCTTTCCTAGCTATGGGGAAGACATTGGTAGATGTGGAAGCAGGGGAACTTACTTTCCAGGTGGGAGATGAGAAGGTTGTCTTTCATGTGTGCAAGTCTATGAAGTATCCCAATAGTACCGAGGTGTGCTCTTTTGTTGACCTCGTTACAACAGCGATAATTGATGACACCAGAGCTATGAGCAATGTGGAGGACCCATTGGAGGCCGTTTTGTTGAATCTTGATGTCAATGAGGATGCAAGCCGAGTGGAGTGCATGAATGCTTTACATGGAATGGTCTCTTATTCTTATGAGCCTAGGAAATTGTCTTTGGATCTTGAGAATAGAAAGACTCCACCAACCAAACCTTCAATTGAGGAGCCTCTGGTGTTGGAGTTGAAACCACTTCCTCCATACCTCATGTATGAGTTCTTAGGCTCAAATTCTACTTTTCCAGTTATTCTTTCTTCTTGCCTTACTAACATGCAGGTTGATGCTACATTGGCGGTGCTTCAAAAGTGGAAAAAGGCAATTGGAAGGACTTTAGCTAATATTCGGCGAATAAGCCCCGCATTCTGTATGTACAAGATTATTCTGGAAGATGATGCAAAGACTTCCTTGGAGCACCAAAGAAGATTGAACGAGGCAATGCAAGAGGTTGTGAAAGAGGAGGTGATCAAGTGGTTAGATGCTGGGGTTATGTACCCCATCTCTAATTGCTCTTGGACTTCGCCAGTGCAATGTGTACCAAAGAAGGGTGGCATGACTGTGGTGAAAAATTCCAAAAATGATTTGATTCCAACAAGAACAGTCATCGGTTGGAGTGTATGCACGGACTACCGCAAGTTGAATAAAGTGACCCGCAAGGATCGCTTACCTTTGCCATTTATGGATCAGATGTTAGACCAACTTGCTGGGCGTGCCTTCTATTGCTTTTTGGATGGGTATTCTGGGTACAACCAAATCTTGATTGCTCTGGAAGATCAGGAAAAGACCACATTCACTTGTCTATATGCCACATTTGCTTTCTCTAGGATGCCTTTTGGGTTGTGTAATGCACTGACTACATTTCAGCGGTGCATGATGGCCATTTTCACCGATATGGTGGAAGACATTTTGGAGGTGTTCATGGACGATTTTAGTGTTTTGGGGGACTCATTTGATGAATGCTTGAAGAATCTTGATAGGGTATTGGCCCGTTGTGAAGAAACCAATCTTATCCTCAATTGGGAGAAATGCCAATTTATGGTGGAAGAAGGAATCGTTCTCGGGCATAAAATTTTGAATCATGGTATTGAGGAGGATAAAGCAAAGATAGATGTGATTTGATAAGTTTGTGTTTGATGACAAGTGTATGCAAGTCTTTGAACTTCTCAAGCATAAGTTGACCACCACTCCTATCATTACCACGCCTAATTGGAGCTTACCCTTTGAGCTCATGTGTGATGCGAGCGATGTTGCGGTTGGGGCAGTTTTGGGTCAACGAGTGAACAAAATATTTCATCCGGTATACTATGCGAGCAAGACAATGAATGATGCTCAAGTAAACTACACGGTGACCGAGAAGGAACTTTTGGCTATTGTGTTTGCTATGGAAAAATTCCGGCCGTATCTTATGGGTGCTAAAGTTATTGTTCGTACTGACCATGCCGCTTTCCGGTACTTGATGACGAAGAAGGTCTCCAAAGCTAGACTGATGTGATGGGTCTTGTTACTTCAAGAGTTTGATTTGGATATTGTGTACCGGAAGGGTAGTGAGAACCATGTGGCAGACCACTTGTCCTTCTTGGAGGAGGAGGGGAGGCCTCGTGATGGCCTAGAGATCAATGATTCATTTCCCGACGAACAACTCCTTTTGGTGTCGATGAATGATATGCCATGGTTTGCCGATGTTGCTAATTTCCTTGTGACTGGTATAATCCCGTGTGAGCTATCTTCTAACCAAAGGAAGAAGCTCAAGCGAGATAGTTTGGATTTCTATTAGGACGAGCCTTACTTGTTCAAGATTTGCACGGATGGTGTGATCCGAAGGTGTGTCCCAGAGGAAGAGCAATTGAGTATTTTGGAGGCTTGTCATTCCTCTACCTATGGTGGTCATCATGGCGGGGTGAGGACGACTTCTAAAGTTCTTAGTTGTGGGTTTTATTGGCCAACTTTGTTCAAAGATGCGGGTGACTTTGTGAAGAGATGCGACGAGTGCCAAAGAGCGGGTGGAATTTCGAAGAAAGAAGAGATGCCTCTCAATGCCATCCTTGAGGTTGATATTTTTGATGTATGTGGCATTGGTTTCATGCGCCCATTTGTTAGCTCTTGTGGGAACACTTACATCCTTGTGGCGGTGGACTATGTTTCAAAGTGGGTTGAATCCGTGGCTTTTCCCAACAATGAGGCCCGAAGTGTCGTTGCATTTCTCAAGAAAAGCATTTTTACAAAGTTTGGTACTCCTCGTGCAATCATAAGTGATGGGGGTCTCATTTTTTGCAATAGAGCTTTCGACATGTTGCTTTCTAAGTATAGCGTCAATCAAAAAGTTTCTACCCCCTATCATCCTCAATCAAGTGGTCAAGTGGAAGTCTCTAATAGGTAAATCAAAAGCATATTGTCAAAGACGGTCAATGCAAATAGGACCGATTGGTCGAAGAAGTTGGATGACGCTCTATGGGCTTACAGGACAGCTTATAAGACTCCGATTGGTATGTCTTCGTATCGGTTGGTGTTTGGGAAAGCTTGCCATCTACCGGTTGAGTTAGAGCACGAGGCCATGTGGGCTTTAAGGAAGCTTAATCTTGAGTGGGATGTTGCAGCCAATCTTCGTGTGGAGCAGCTCAATGAAATTGATGAATTCAGATTCCATGCCTACGCCAGTTCATCCTTATATAAGGATAAGATGAAGTACCTTCATAATAAATATGCTCGTGGAAAGGAGTTCAAAGTAGGTGATCTGGTTCTCTTGTTCAACTCCCGGTTACGTCTGTTTCCGGAAAAGCTCAAACCAAAATGGAGTGGACCTTTTGAAGTGGTGTGCGTGACGCTGTTTGGGTTGCTCTTGATTTAAAGAACAAAAATGGTGAAGTTTTCAGAGTTAATAGGCACCGAGTCAAGCATTATCTTGGGAAAATTGATGACAGCCACATGGTGGCACTTTTTCATTTCAAATGATGTGATGGTAACATGCATCGTACCGCGACGTTAAATCAAGCGCTTATTGGGAGGCAACTCATGTGTTTTTCTTCTTGTTTTCTTTGATTTTCTTGGTAGTATAGGATTAATTTTTGGGCTAACTAGTTGTGAGATGTTGCAGGGTTGTGTTGATGTAGTGCAAGACATAGTAGAAAAAGTGCCAGGTCTCTGAAGTTGCTAATGCGGCCGCACTACATTTTGTGCGGACCGCACTGGTGAAGGGTGAATGAGCACCTCTCTGATGTTTGCCACTATGGCCGCACTGCATTTTGTGCGGTCCGCAGAGGACCTCTGTCGCCGCAGTCCATTTTGTGCGGATCACAGAGTGTTGCCTCCTCAAGCTTGAAAGTATTTGTGTAGCGCGGACCGCTGTCCATTTTGTGCGGTCTGCACTAGTTGGTGAGACTGGGTCCCAGTTCCTTTTTTATAAATAGGGCCTGAGGCCCTTCTTTTACCCTTTTCGCACTATTGAACCTCATACCTCTATTAAAGTATTGTTCATCATCCCCTTGCCTGTAATTAACTATTTGGAACTAAGTAGCTTAATTTCATCTCACATCTAGTACCTTCCTTTTAATTATTTTATTTACTTTTGTTAATTTCCTTTAATTTTTGTTTTCCTTACATCCCTCTCTATGTTTCCCGTAGTTTCTCTTCAATTGATTAGGTTTAATTTGTAAATTTTTTGATTAGGGTAGGCCTAGGTAGTTAACACAATGGGCAATCACATAGGGACATACTTAGATACATAAACTGGACTAAAATTCAAGAATTCGTAAACCCTAACTTAGTGCCAAATCTGGGCACTCAGTGCGGACTGCAGTCGATTCTTTGGGTCCGCGGTGCCCTTGTGCCGTCCGCACTAATGAACTTCTAGGAAGCTGAACTTTGGGTAGTGCGGCCGCACTACATTTTGTGCGGTCCGCACAGGCCCCTGTGTGGCCGCACTACCATTTTGTATGGTCCGCACTGTCATGATACAGAGGATGGGTAGTCTGAAACCTACCCTTGTGCGGACCGCATGGCCATTTTGTGCGGTCCGCATTGGGTGACTTCTGCAAACTTTCTGCAGTTCTTCAAGTCTGTTCTGCAACTTTGTCTGCAACAATGTTTTTCACTACTTCTACTGATACTAACAATGTCATTTGGATTGTGCTTGTAGACCATGGTAAAACAACGAGGCAAAGGATCTAAACAACCGGGCAGAGGTGAATCCTTCCGGCGAGGGAAACAGAAAATGGTTAAACTCATTCCCCAAGCTAGGCAAAACATCAAAACATAAGGAAGGCGATAAAAGCTGCTGACAGAGCCATTAACATGTCGAGGAGTGTGTATGAGCCCTCCTGGGAGATCTCTTCGGATCAATCCCAGAATACATCCCTTATCCGGAGAGGCACAGACTAAGAAACACCCCTCCCACTTCCCCCACTACCCAAATATCTGTGAACATTTCTTCAGGGTCATCTGAAGGTTCAACAACAGGTAGTGGGGATGAATACTCCACCTCTCCCATAGCTTCATTATCTAGAGAGGGTGCCGTTAGAGATGAGGAGGAAATAGGGGGAGAGGAAGAAATAGGATAAGGAGGTGAGCCTCAGGTGGGAGGCGTTGCTAGAACTAGAAAACCTAAGGCTTGGGAGGATAGATTTGTGAGTGAGGTGGCATACCATAAATTTCGGGAGTGGTGGCCGGTGAGAAAGTTGATCCCGGAGAGGAGCTTCATAGATAGAGACTTGCTACCTCAACAGTTTAGGATGAGTATTGGATGGGAGCATTTTATGGATGACTGTGTGGATGTCAACGAACACTTGGTCAAATAATTCTACTGCTACGTAGCCTACATCAAAAAGGGCTCCAATGTGACCAAGGTTCGGAACTTAAAAGTATTGTTTGATAGGAGGTCAATAAATGAGTACCTGGGCTTTAATGAGGAGGATGAGACCCTGTACATGGAAAAGATGGAAATGGGCGAGGAGGTTCGTCCCTGGTTAGCACAGTACCTGGCAATCCCAGGTACCACCCCGACTGGTTAACTACTGGAGTCCAGATTCTGAGACGGAGTTTGAAATTTTAGGCACGGGAGTGGGAGACTTTTGTATACAGCCGGTTGGACCCTACCACTCATGACAACACCCTACCTATCCACCGGGTTGTGTTAGTGGCTTCTATCATGGTAGGGTACCCCATCAACGTGGGGAATGTGATGTCTAGAATCATTACTATCGTGGGTGCGGAGCATGGCCAGAACTATCCTTTCCCCAGTTTACTCACAATGTACTTCCGGGACTTGAAGGTGGAAAAGAGGCCCTTTGACATCAGAGTCAAGGCGAAGGCCCCTTTCTCTTAGTATAGCATGTAGGGGGATTACAACCCGAAGAGCAAGAACTTCAAAGGTACAACTACTGCTCCAACTGACCAATTTGAAGAGCCACTTGTGGTAGTGGCTCCTGCTGAGCCTACCTCCATTCCCACAGATATCCCTCCCGGTCCTTCCACATCCACAGCTATTCCTGATAGCGCATCCACCTCAGTAGGCCCGGAGATTCCATCTTCCCGGGCCCATCCTATTACTGCTCACTGACTGAGCCAGGCACTTCTTAGCATAAAAAACTGGATGCATATTGTCTCATCCAAGTTGTCCACACTCACAACTGTGGTAGAGGCTCATTCGGCACCTCCGCCAACACAGGTTCCACAGTCGATAAAGGATGCTCTCAAGGAGATACTTGACAACCAAAAGAAGATCCTCGACACTTAGGCAGTGCTCTTAAATGCAAATGATTCACATAGCAAGGCTCTTAAGGAGCTTGCTCGGGAGCACAAGAAGCTGCGGATGACACGGGCCTCCAAAGAGTCCGTGAAGGAGCTGAGAGTAGATGTAGACAGACTAAAGGAGGATCACCTGCCTTTAGATTTACTGCTCCAGGACCCAGCACCAGTAGCTCATCCAGAGCCGGAGCAGCCACAAAGGCCTCCCAAGAGGAAGAGGATGATCCCTCGAGCTGATGATGCAGTCATCCAGCTGGCTGACCCACGGGAGACCTTTTCCAGTCAGCCACAGGGTGCACTACCTACAGAGCTTGTCTAGGTCCAGGCCCAGGTCCCAGTAGCAGAGCAGCAAGCCACAGGGAACCAGTCTAAAGTCCCCAAGGACAGAGAGGACCCTGGGACCACACATGAGCCTATGTAGATAGACGAGCCATAGGGAGTCTTCTATATCCTTTTTCCTATTACATTTTTGGTGCTTTATTTAGACTAGTTGGCATTAGGGACAATGTCAGCTTTCATTTGAAGGGGTAGGCCTTACATTTTGGATGATTGTATATATTTAACAGTTTTTTCCTTTCTTGATTTTTCATCTTTGGACTGTATATAATTCTGATATTTCGTTACATTTATCGCATTTTTATTTCACTTTGGGTCTGTATATAAAGATTATATCACATTGTATATATTCATCCCATCCATTGTATATTCAAATCCCCTCTTATATATATTCATTCTATTTTCCACAATTTTTTTTTGTTTTTAGCTTCTTATTTGTGATTCCAGCTTTTTGTTTTCGTTGCAATAAGCCTTTGGTTTTCTTAATGCTACGGTTCTTTCCAAAGGTGGAGTGTATTGTGAACCAGATGGCTCTTCCCAGTGATGGATGGCATGACAACCTTCTTAAGGATTTGAGTCTGTTTTTCTTCTTGTTTTTAATAGTTAGTAGTTAAGGGTGCCTCAAGCAAAGCTTCACTCGGGCCTATAACATTTGCCTTTGATCTCATGGTCAAAAATAAATTGTTGTGCTTAGGATGGTGAAAGTCATGACCTTGAGACTCTTGTATTGACTGATAATCATCAAGTGATTTTTCGGGACCATTTTGTGCTCAAATCGTATCTAAGGTCGTTGTGGGCCCCCGACTCTATGTCTTTAGCAATCTCTTAGCTTGTGTGGTGAGTAATTGCAATTGGAAGTCCAAGTCCCGAGCCATTGGTCTAGAACTTGCCCTGAATGTTTGTTGAGGCGAAATCATAAGTGAATTTTGACTTGCGACATGATTATAGGCTCTCCTTGATCCAAATGATAGTTTGAACAATTCCATAGCCTACCAATGATAAGATCCCTAGTTAACCCTTTTGAGCCTTAGACCTTTTTCTTTCAAGAACTATGATACAAGCCTATACCCGTTCTAAAAGATACCCTCTCTTGGCACCCAATATTTCCTTTAGCACATGGAAAAAGTATAAGTTTGGGGGGAGAGACGAGGATTTCAACAAATGGTAAAATGGCACAAAAATGAAGAAAAGGAAAGGCAATGAAAAAGAAAGAAAATCAAAAAGACAAAATAAATGTTCAGTGTAAAAAAAGAATAAAAATGGATTCAAGAAAAGCAAAGAATGGAAGGTGTGAAAAGTTGAAAAAGGAGAAAAGGTTTGAAATGCCTAAGAAAGAGTGATAGTGTGTCTCTCTAACCCCTTAGAAAGAAGTGAAATGACTCAAAGAGTCAAGTGAATATATGCCAAATGAATCAAAAGAAGTGCTTAAGGAAAGATGGAACCTACTTTGACCAAAACATTTCCTACCCTGAACCAAAAGCCTTCACAATGTTTCCACAAAAGTCCTATATGATCTTTAGTTGAATGAAGTTTACGTTAGTGGATACTCACATATTAGGGGCAAGCATATGGTACTTAGAGCCGGACTTGTGACTTTTTCTTAAGAAAGATGAGTGAATTTCCATTATCCTTGTTTTGCGTGCCACTATTCTAAAGGTGAGGTTTGCTTAGAGAGAGTTGAGGATGTGTGAGTTTGTGTTCCACAATGACCAAACTAATTGAAAGAGTTCTTTGATGTTTTGAGTCAACCCTTGATGCTCTTGTGTCGCACTTAATCCATGGTGTTTCAAAGGGTAAATGTTGTTAATGATTCATTTGTATTGATGGCAATTGTTAGTCTCAATTGATGCTAGTTGAGGTTGCTTTAGGACAACTGAAAATTTCTTGGATTTTCCCTTAAGGGGTGGGTCTTATTTTGTTTGCTTGAGGACAAGCAAAAGCTTACGTTTGGGGGAGTTGATAACTAGGGATTTTGATGCATTTTATACTCCTTCTTGCTTATGCTTTGATTATAAAATCATACAAAATAGTCTCAAAAGGCTCATAAGTTGTGCTTGATTGCAGGTTTGATCAACAAAGTAACAAAATGTCAAAGATCAGCTCAAAAGGAGTGAAACTTGCACAAGTACCAAAGATAAGACAAGCTCAAGGAAAATAGGTCCAGTGCGGCCGCACATCACTTTGTGTGGTCCGCACTAGGAGGTTCAGAGAGCAGGTATTCAGGCTAAAAGGCAATGCGGCCGTACTAGATTTAGTGTGGTCCGCACTGGAGTCCATGCGGCCATACTACCATTCTGTGCGGACCGCAGAGCCAAGATTCAGAGAAGTTGCAGTTTGGAGCTTTCAAGCCAATGCAATCCGCAATCCATTTTATGTGGACCGCACTAGAAGTCACTGAGGCCGCAGTCTATTCTGTGCGGTCCGCGGAGCTGGAGTTTGGAGCCGAGAGTCCTAGTGCGGCCGCAGTCCATTCCGTGTGTCCGCACTGACGCCACAGGGGCAGTTTTGTCCAGATTTTTCAGCTTAGTATAAATACATCCTTTTTCCATTTTTAGGTGAGCAGGTATAGTAATAGCATAGCTGCGCTCGTGGGTCGACTTTTCTTAGCCATTTTGGGCAACTTTAACTACATTTCATCATCGAATCTTTGTATTTAGCTTAGGAATTAACAAATATATGTTTATCTTCATTTATTTCTTATTTTTCTTCTTTAAATATGAGTAGCTAGACCCCATAGCTAGGGTTGTGGCTCAACCCTAGTGTGGGTAATTGATAAGTCTTGTATTTTAGGGATAAATTGATTATGGGTGTTTGATATTTGGGTTAATTTCATGGTTAATTACTGAATTAGTGGTTGCAAACACTAGTTTGTGTTTAGTTGACTAGGGCTCTGCTTGAGAAAGAGAGCCTAAGCCTCCGAAATTGATTCAACAAGGAATTGGGGCATACTCAAGAGATTGATAGCCCCAATTAAAGGGTTAAACCTCGGGAGAGTAATACCTGACTTGAACCCTAAGTTGCTTGTGCAAATTTGCATACCCAGTTGGTCTTGAGAAAGCCAATTGGGCAAAATCACTTGAACCACCGAGAGGTGTAGAGTGGGTAAAGTAGTGCAATAGTTATATCATACTCCCCAATCATGTAAATTGTGCCTTAAACTCAAGTACCTGTCAATTGACCACCTAGGCGGATGTCACTACCCTAGTGCCCTTTAAACTATTTGAACAACCCGTAGCATTTAAATCTTAGATTAATTTACAATTTGTAGTTTGTTAAAAGTAGAATTATAAAGAAAACCCCAAAAATGATGAGAAGTGTAATTTGGAACTCTACGCAATCCTAAGCTAAATAGATACACCACTCCAATTCTAGCTCTCTATGGAAATCGATCCCGACCCAATATCGGGTAAAAGCTGCTCCGACTATCTCTCGCAACATAATTAGTAGTGCGGAGTAGGCCACGATCACAACCATACCCCGAAGATAGAAGAAACGCCCCAAGGTACAACATACCCTGGAATGACAGAAGAACAGACCGAGGATAGAATCCTCAGAGACTCATCAACAGAGCTGGTTTCGATAGGCACACAAGGCCGATGGAGGCACCCCGCTTATCAGAATACAACTTCAACATTGATGTTTCAGACATCGTATTCGCCATCCGTAAAATCAGAGACACCAGGTGGCCTAGGCCTGTGCAATCAGATCCTTCGCAAAGAAATCATAACTTAGTGTGTGAATTTCATAACACGCACGACTACAAGATCGAGGATTGCCACCAACTATGGGAAGAAGTAGCCCGACTACTCAGTAAAGGTCACCTCTGAGAATTCCTCATCGACCGGACCAAATATCAATTTTGGAAAGAGAGGCGAGCAAGAAGAACAAAACAAATGAGACACAACATGCCATCCACATGATATTGGGAGGCATCGATGCTCCACAAGAGCCCATGATGAGAAGAACAAAAAATATCCATCACCACAGAAAAGTGAACTCGAGATTACATACCCAAAGATGCCATCACATTCAGTGACGAGGACGTCGAGACCTTGTCTCAGCCTCACAACGACGCACTGGTAATCTCTTTCCTTGTAAATACATTTCAAATTAAACGTGTACTTGTGGATCTAGGTAGCTCGGCCAACATTATCAGGTTAAGGGTGGTAGAGCAGCTCAGACTAAAACAACAAAAGGGGAAATCACCCTCCCTGTCCACGTGGCCGGCACAATCCAAAATGCCAAATTCCATGTCATCTAAGGAGATATGAGATACAACGCCATGCTCGGAAGGCCATGGATACACTGTATGAGAGTAGTACCATCCACCATCCATCAAATGATGAAATTCCCAACAAAGGATGGGATAAAAACCTTCTACGGGGAACAACATGCGTCAAGAAACATGTTCGCGGTACATGACGTGACGCCGGCACAAGTACCTCCACCTTCGATAGAGACAAAGGATAAACAAACAGTAAAATAACAATAACGATCTACATTATCTGCTATCCCCAACTAAACAAAACGAAGGACCGATTCCTCATAACAAACAATTGAATCACATCGAGATTCGAAGCGCCGTCAGCACTAAGGTATGTCCGTCTTCCTTTTTCAGTTACATTTTTACACTAACCTGAATGCAGGTATCCGACCAAAATGGCCGAAGCACTTTCCAATTCAAAGGCCTTAGGTTTCAAAAACATGCATTGCACTCTTTTCTTTCGACCGAGTTTTTATCCCAAGAAGGGTTTTACCGGCAAGGTTTTTAAGGAGGGAACATACATATTCTACCTAAAGAAGACTCAACAAGTATTCAAGGCTCCTTTTGCAGTCAACCTCAAATACTGGAGGGAATCCCCCCGAAAGGTCACCTACTCGGAGAAGCCAAGATGCTCTAAATGGGGTCTCGATAGGAAAACAATGTACTAGGCCAAACGGTCGAATGAACCGTGTCTGCATAGAACAATCGAGCCCGTAACATCAAAAACGTGTATACTTGTACCAAGTAATCAAAGAAACTCGGTATTTTTGTAAAAACGGCTCCTCTGTAAAAAATACCCCGGACACTCGGGGACTGACGTCAACGACTCAAAACAATGCAACCCCTAGGTCGGAGCTCCTGACTCGGAAGCCCTCAATGAGGCAACGATAAGATCACAAAAAAACTCTAGAGCCAAAAATGTCCTAAACACTCGGGGACTGGCATCAAAAACTCAAGTCCACATAACCTCCGGGTCGGAAACTCTGAAATCGTAAGCCCTCAAAGAGGCAGCACCAAGTTTACAAGTAATGACTCCTGAATTGAGAAATCCTCGATGACTCAGGGACTGCCGTCAATCTCCATCTCTATCGATTTATCAAAGACTGAGGCCATAAGACCTATATCAGGCAACAACAATATCTGTAAGACCTCAAGCAAGGCATGAACCACACTTGTACCAAGTGACAATAATTGTAAGACCTTAAGCAAGGCATGAACCATACTTGTACCAAGTAGCCAAAAATGTAAGACCTCAAAGGCATGTAAAATTTGTAAGACCTTACTAAAGGCGTAAACCCGATCTTAATGTTTGGGCTATATATCAAACTTGTAAGGCCCTTAAAAAGGTATACCCTCAATATAGACGCTGAAACTACTTCACTCGGGACTAAAAGGCTCCGACCAAGCACAAATGACTATGGTCACAAGGTTGTACCAGCCAAATTAAAGCGACTCGGGGACGCCCAACTATCGCTATAAAAACGCAGGCCTTCAATTACTTCGAATATACTTTGAAAAGAACCGGTTAAACAGGCTACCCTTGACACATGCAAAAGGGTTTCGACATGTCAGCTCCAAACTACAGGCTTCGAGATACTCAGCCACTGAGCCAAACCTCCCGAGGTGCTCGATCATTGCCATATAACAACTCACAATCTAGGTTCCTATCAAAATGTTGAAGAGTCAGACAAACACAAATCAAAAAGTCCTTAACAATGGAAAATAAAGCCTATAAGAGGTCGTACCGACCCAATACTTAAGAGCCACTATCGCCAGCCCATATAAAAGGTCACATCGACCCAATGCGTAAGAGTCACTGTTGCCAGCACACAAAAGAGGCGTACCGACCCAATGCGTAAGAGACACTACCGCCAGTACATACAAGAGGTCGTACCGACCCCACGCGTAAGTGCCTAAGGGCCAGCTTTAAAATTCAAAAACTTGAGGGTAAAATGAGCTCGAGTCGAAACCCAATTCGGAGACTGAACCCAAAATAGTTAACTAAATCTGCCTAAGGGCAAATGCGTAAGAGCCACTGTCTCCAACACTAGAATTGAAGGTTGCACCGACCAAATACGTAAGAGCCACTGTCGCCAGCACATATAAGATGTCGTACCAACCCCACGCGTAAGATCCTAAAATAGTTGACCAAACATGCCTAAGAGCACAAGCATAAGAGCTCAAACGCCAGCTTACACTAAAAGGTCATATCGACCAAGCGCGTAAGAGCCTACGGGCCAACCTAACGAGCCCCAGGGCCATACCACGAATCTAAGGATCCCTTTTAACTCAAAGAACAGTTCATCTGGCTAAAATGAGGCAAAAAGAAATACAGGAGAAATGAAACCGCGAGGTTTTCCTTTTATACATATATGCGAGAAAATACAAGCTCTTTTTATAGCGTATTTTGAAAGTACTATGTATAGAAACAGAAAAGGAAATCTTACACTACATCCCCCTCGGGGACTATGGCCCGTCGGTCTCTTTCTCGCTATCTTCGGTATCACACAGAAGGAGCTTAGCATCATATTCTTCTGCCTTTGCCTGCTTTATCTCTTTCGAGAGATCGAAGCCCCTAGCATGGATCTCCTCGAGGGTTTCCTTTCGAGAATTACACCAAGAGTACTCCTTGCTCCTGTCTTCGTGATCAAGAATCCTTCTCATCTCGGCTTGAGCATCGGCAGCATCCTTCAAGTAGACTACCAATTTCTTGTCAACCTTAGTTCGGCTCATTACAGCTTCGGCTCGGGCATCCACAACCTCGGCCTTTATCTTCAAACCAAGCTATTATCGTGAGCTAAGCGAAGTTGAACTTCAAAGGCGGTGGCTTTAGCCAGAGCACCCTTCCCCACTGAAGCCTGAACGTCCGTCTGAGCCTTTAACTCATCGTACTCATGCTTGGCTCGTCCAGCTTCATTCCGAAGGCGCTCCAGGTCCTCCATCTTCTTCTATAACAAAAATAAACAAAACATTAGCCTCAGAAGATAGAAGAAGAAACACACTCTAACTTGAAACAAAAATTACCTGCTCTTCGAGGTAGCTCTCGTAGTTCAAACTGCGACTCGCCTCAAACCGCAAGTCTGCCAACTCATCTTCCTTTTCATCAAAAAGAAGCTTGAGGGATTTCTCTCCATCTACGGCTTTTCGCAGCCTGGCCTCACGGTGAAGCAGCTCAGATTTTGAGCTTGTTAAAAGTTTGCGGAAGAGAAACATGGTAAGAAAGTGAAAATTACAAAGCTACAAAACCAGTACGAATGACCAAAACCTACCGCCAAGTAAAGCCGTTGGGCTTCCTTAAAAGTTGAGTGCACATCTACTAGTCTAGCCCCATCTACCCGGTAGAACCGCACCGATTTGGGGCTCGGTCGCCCGATTTATGCACCCTTTGGCACTGAACACCCCTCGAAGTACCTTCGATGGGAGAAGGAGTCGGCGGCAGAAAACCTTCATTCCTCGAAGTACCTTTGACGGTAAAGGAAGATGGTAGTAGAGGAGTGACCATTTATCTAAATCCAGAGATCCTG
This sequence comes from Nicotiana tabacum, assembly GCF_000715075.1. NCBI lineage: Eukaryota > Viridiplantae > Streptophyta > Magnoliopsida > Solanales > Solanaceae > Nicotiana > Nicotiana tabacum. Next base: position 21,039,947 of record NC_134085.1, read on the forward strand.
GACGCTGTAGGTTCGGCTGATACACCCTCTCTGAGCCTCCGGGCCTGGCTCGTATTGCTATAATCACCGTCACCCTGCAAAGACCTTTTCCGCTTAATAATATTATTATCATCCCTCGATGCTGAAGCCGTCGATCCCTTTCTCTCTTCTAGAGTACAAGACGTAACTTTAATGGACTCCCCAATGCCTACGACAACAGAGTTAGTGTGCAGAAAGAAAAGGCGCCCTTCTGATAGAAAGGGGGGAGCAAATCACATAGCACGTACCGTGGTATTTTTCCTCCCGCCTATCTTTAGATAAAGCTCATCACTTATGCTCATGTAAGTCGAGTGGGTCGCCAACTGCCGAACCCAATCCGGCAGGTCCGGAACCTCGCCCGACATTTGCGAAATTGCTATAGAAAAAGAAAAGAAGGCTCATTTATGGAGCCCACCATCACCATAAACAAAACTATGAAGGCACGAGTGTACCAATTACGTGTAAAATTCCATTCCTCAGGAAATGGCAGAAACTCCACTGAATAATATCGGCAGTCCGTACTCGGATGAATCGGCTCATATACCCATGATCTCCATCTTCTTCATTATAAACAATGAAAGGCGTGGTGGATCGGCATCGTAGGGTTTGTAGACGTCGATGGTGAAAACGCTGATACAGCCTGACGAGATGGCTGAGAAGATGTCGACTAAGCCATTTTTAGCCTGGGAAGATGTACCAGCAGAACTACCTCGGTTGCTTCATAAATATATCATACACCCAACTCTGCCATATGACATTTTGGGGTTAGAGACCCCCGCATCAACCATGTCCCGAGATGGTACCCGATCTCGAAGACCTCCCCCCAAAAAAAAGATAGGCTCCAGAAAGCCATTTGGCATCATTGCAAGTCCCGCGATGGTAACCGATCTCGAGGACCTCCCCTAAAAAAGAAGATAGGCTCCAGAAAGCCATTGGCATCATTGCAAGTCCCGCGATGGTAACCGATCTCGAGGACCTCCACCAAGAAGAAGATATGCTCTAAGGGGCCATTAATATCATTACGAGACTCGAGATGGTACCCGATCTCAAGGGCTTTTCTCAAGAAGAATATAAGCGATAAAACTCCATTCATATGGGCTCGGCCTCGAAAGATCATCTGAATTCGGGTAAGCCCTTATCCGGGATCTATCTGCAATGCCTTAAGGCAGTCTACATTAAGTTCAAAACAAGTCTCCAAGTAGCCCGAGCCTGAGCAAACCCCCACTCGGGGACTACTCTCAAAAGCCCATAGGCTATCTTCATTCTCAGGCATCTGAACAAATCCCCCCTCGAAGATTATGGGTCTAAAAGGCTAAGCCTCGTAGTGAGCACGTGATTTTTGCCTCACGAAAAACTACTCCAAAATAAATCAAAAATAAAATAAATTTCTTTTACTCTGCAATTTTTGAATTTTTGTGTGATGTTTGTTAAATATTTGTCTTATATCCGTAAATGTTTACTTTGTCATAACAAAATGAAAATAAAAATAAAAATATATGTTGCATGCATATCTAGGATTTAATTATGCATTTAATAATTGATTCAAAAAAATAAAATCACAAACAAATATGTGTCTGTTCTAATTTTAATATTTCACTGTGTGATTAATGTTTTGTCTATGTGTTAAATAATTGTTATAAAGTAATTAATATTTTTTATGAGGTTAAAATTATTTTATAATTAAAATTAGGAATTTGAATTAGAAAATGAAAAATAAAAAATATATATAAATGAAACTCGGACCTGGATTAAAATCCAGGCCCAAATCAAGATACCCCCCCTCAGCCCAATCCAGGCAGCCCAGATCCGGTCTTATTCAAACGAGTCAAAACGACAGCGTTTGGTCATAGCTTATCAGTGACCGTTGGATCAAAGCCAACCAACGGCTGAGATCCCACGAACCTAACCCGCAATCATTACCCGATCCGATACCCGGTTCAACCCGTCCCCCAGCTTAAACCAAACGACATCGTTTGGTTAAGTGGATAAATCCTGACCTTTCATCCTACTAGATCTAACGGTCAGCATCAACCCACCCCGTCCCTATATAAGCCCAAACCCCTACCCCGGCCCCCTAACTTAACACCCCCCTCTCCACTGTTCATCATCATCTTCCGAAACCCACCCCTAACCCTAGCCGCCCTAGGATCCCATCGCCTGAAACCCGGCGGCAACAACGCCGCCGGTCACACAAATAACACCCCAGAACCCCCTGAACATCCTCTATCCAGATATGCTAGCCACTTGGCTCGAATCTTCCTGAAGGTTCTCGAATCTTCATTTGAAGATTCGAGCCGAGCTTAGATATAAACCAAACAACCCCTAGTTAACACCATAGTACCCCCTAGCATGCCTCGTTATGGATCTGGTGTTTGTTTGGCTCGAATCATTTCAGAGCTTCTCGAATCTTCTTTTGAAGATTCGAGCCAAACAAGAACAAACTCAGATCTGTTCTAAACTGACACCAAATGACCCCTAGGTTACCCTCACCCCTGTGTCGTATTTGGTCCCCCTCGAATCTGACCAGAAATGGTTAAGTCCCAAATCGAACCTTCAAGAACCCTAGAAATACCAGACTTTTGGATTCTGCCTGAATTAAATAAAGATTGAGGTTTAATCGACCTTAGTCGAAGTATTTTCAGTGGAAAATACTTCGACTAAGGTCTGTTTGATTTCAAACAAAGTCCAAATCCAAGTTGAGTTCGAGTCCGGTTGAAGTTATAGATTTAGAGGTACTTTCCTTATTTCTTTTTTGTTTCTTACATGAATAATTGTTTGTTTAATAACCTGTTAATTTTTCATGTTTTTATTTGATTAATTCTGTCATCTTTGTCTCATGCCCGTATGATTAGTCAAATAAATGAATTGTTTCTGTTGGTTGTGATTAATTACAATGTGTGTGATCGACTCGATTAAGTTCGTCGATCAGTTGTGTTATAAATCTTGTTTCTGAAAATGCTGATTGAAACAGTCTGTTTCTTTTGTTTTAGACTAATTATGGACAAATGATGTAAATAGTCAACTGATTAATACTCATCAATTAAATCATGTTTGTTTGCAAATCAGTAAATTCAAATGAATGTTGTGTATATATTGTTTTCTGAACAGGGCATTGTCAGTATATTGACAATGCTCCTGTGTGTGTTTGATCTTGGTTCAATGATGAAGTCCAGTCTGAATTGTTATAATAATTTCAGTGATATGTTGTTATGATGTTAGTTTTGAATTCAATGTGATTTTACAAATGTTGATTAGATGTAATTGTGTTAGAAGGTTACATTCTTAGTTAGGATTCAGTCCAAAACTCTAGGATTGGTTGTAGCTGTCTTAAATCAGATTAATAATCAAGTTTGAACAGATTTTAAAAATCTGTATTGTTAGATTTTAAGTTTGACAGCAGTAATAATAGTAATCACAGTAGGATTTCTAAGGGTAATATGATAGCATAATGGGCTGAAAGTGGAAAGTTATTGGCTATTATTTAAAGTGATAATGAGAAACAAAGGGTAATGGGGCTGCTTAAAATCAAGATAGGATCATTTAAATTATTCAAAAGCAGTTTTTAATGGAACTTTTTGATTTTAAAAGAAAAAAGGGGTCCAAGAAGTACTTAAAAAGATAGGACCAGACCTGTATAAGTACAGGAGACCATCAGATTTGAAAAGAACAAGAAAAAAGAGAGAGCTTTCAGACAGAAAGAAAAGAGAGATCAGAAGAGGGAAAAGTGAGATTTTGAGCAGATTTTTAAGAAGGAATTTGAGAGAGAGAAATCAGTTTTCAGACAGAGATTTTAGAGTTCATTTTTCAGAGAATTTTAAGAGAGGCTGATTTCTAAAGCATAGAAAATGCACACAGCAATACATATACATTTGAGAGAAACAGAAATCTAAGAAGAAGAAAGAAAAATAGCAAAAGAAACAGAAAATAGAACACTCACACACGTACACAATCTGACACAGATACAACAGCAAAAACAGAAAAAAATCAGAAACAGAAAAAAAATCAGAAACAGGAATTTGAAACAGAAAAAGAAACTGAAATCTGAAATATTGTCCTTTTGTTGAATCTGTTCGGATGTATTTGATTCCATAGTTCAGTTAAAATCTGAAGTTTCTTTAAAAAATACCGTCATTGTGCATCTGGGCTCCTCGGGTCTTATTATTGCTCAAATCTGTGGAACGATTGCTATTCTGCTGATTTTGTTACTGCTGCTACTGCTGAAATTTACTTCTTCTACCTTCAGTTCCAGGTACTTATCTTTTAAATTCTATGTTGGAAAGAGATTCAGTATGACGAATCAATGAAGATTGAATTGCAATTCTATTTTTCCATTTATCTAAGTTTGTTATTATAATCAGTTTTGTTTCATGTTGTTTAATATAGTAGTGTGCTTGACATGTTAATTATCAGCTGATCATTCTCGTTTGCAATTCATATAAGTGTTGTAATAATATTATCCATTCCAGAATTTCCTTAAAGTGTAGTTATGATTGAATTGTCAAGATAGGGAATATGGCATGAAATTGGCTATTAATTAAGTTTTACGACATTGTTAGGAGGTATAAAGTATTCTGGGAATATCAAAAAAAATGCGTGGTTAGAGTATTTCGATTATTTGGCTGCGGATTAAGGTTATATGATGATTGGTTGCATGTTATCCATATATGGCGTAAATAGTGATTATGGTTAACATCAATAGTCGAAAGTAGCATTAGTATATTCCGCTATGTTTGCAAACATCAAAATATGACGAATAATGTTGTATGCAATATCATCTTATTAAGTCAATTAGGTAGACTTGTTCTCTTTCTTAATAATAAAGGGCCTAGGAACTTATACAATGTGAAAGTTAATGTTTAGCGATAATTCATATAGATTGGGAATCAAATTGGTTTGATTATATATATATCTATATCTATCCCAACTCAATCATAAGTATAAATAATTAAAATAATTAGGCCTATTAGATTAAAAGAAAGTATATGAAAATAAGATGAGATGTACAAACACCAATTGCAACACTTTATATCAATGGTAATTAGAAATAGAATTTGCACTAAATAAATAATGTAAAAATTGTTCAAAAATACTTCTCCTTTCATAAATCATTTTTGTTAGTTTCATATACAATTCATTCTTTGGCATATATATATGTTGTACTTGTTAAAAATAGTATTAATCATATTTTTATTCTTTTCTTTGAATTTGAATAGTTGGAATGAATATAATTTATACTCGGAAATTATAATCGACGGGCAACATTTAATAGATTGTGAATTCTTTTCAAAGAATTTAAGGGCCTCTAAAATGGGAGTTCTCATGATTTTCACATAAAAAATGTATGAATATAATAAACAATTTGTGGAAAATCCATAATACCATTACAAATATTTTGCGCAATTAGGGATGTGTTCGCGTACCCTGATTATATTTTTAAAAGCAAATTCGGATTATGCGTACGCGCAATTTCGAACGAATATTTAATAAAAAGGACTTCTCCAAAAATGTTAAAATAATTTCATATAACCCGAGATGTGCAGTTCATTGTCTAAATACAAGGGTGATGATGTTCCTGATTTTATTTTAAATTTCGAACATATGATTTTTAATAAAAAAACTATAACATGGACAATTTTATTGTGTACACGTATGCGTGGCACGATCCTCTATAATTATAAAAGATATATAATACGAATATACGTACGCGTAATTCGTCATAAACAATAAGTAAAAGCGGTAGTAAAATCATGCAATAAAAACGTATTTAGTAAAATCAAGATAATTAAGCCAATAATAAAAACAGTTGAGCGACCGTGCTAGAACCACGGAATTCGGAAATGCCTAACACCTTCTTCCGGATTAACAGAATTCCTTACTCAGGATTTCTGGTTCGCAGAATAATAAACAGAGTCATATTCTCCTCGATTCAGGGATTAAAACCGGTGACTTGGGACGCCTTTAAAATTCCCAGGTGGCGACTCTGAAATAATTAAATAAATCCCGTTTCGACTGTCATTCAATTGGAGAAAACTCCCCACGCGCCCCGCGGGCGCGGTAAAAGGAGGTGCGACAGCTCTGGCGACTCTGCTGGGGATCGAACCCAGAATCTCTGGTTCAGGGTTTAAAGAATTCGAGCTTAAAATAACTGCGATAATTGGCTTTATTTACTATATGATTTTCAACTGTTTATATGATTAACGTGCTAATTTGTTTTTTACCACTTTAATATTATTTGAATTGTGAATATATACAACTGCTACGAAACCCCCTTCTTTCCGAGTCTTCTAAATTTATGGTGCACACGTGCGCGTGGCCCACCTTTCTGTTAAAGTCATACCAAATAAGACGAAGTTGGGACAAGTAACTAGGCCGGATAGACTTTCGTTCTCCCGGTACGTTGCCCCCGCTTCGGCTCAAACTGTCCGTTTGGGTAAGCCAGGTTTAGAACAATCAACCTCAGGTTTTTCACCTAGAATAACTCAGCCATGTACCGGATCCCTAGTAGGAACGTCTATTTGCATCATGTACATTTGGCCTTGGAGACTCAACACAGGGGTTGGGTCTGTCTAGGACAGGTGAACCCGAAACAAAAAGACCATCCTGATGCATCCTACTTGCTACTTGTGCATTCATTTGCCTCGAACGTGCTTGTTGACCAGCTTAAATGAAATCATGGTGAGAACCAAGGAATAAAATGGGTTGTTTTAAAAATTTCCAAAAATAGTTTTAAATCTTGAAATAAAGGTATTTAATAAATAAAATTTTTGAAAAATGATTTTTTAGTGTATATTTTCAAAATGAGTCTTGACTTTATTAAATTAAATTTCAGATACAAAATGAGCACCACGCAAAACCCCCCATCCACAAATACAGAAGAGTTTCTATTTCAGCTTCAAATATGGTGGTATGATTTAGGCGAAGATGGTCAAAAATGGGTCGTCAAGCATTTGGGAAATCTCACGGATATTATGAAAGTTAAACCCCGTGATGATCTGATTGCGGCGTTAGTAACTTTTTGGGACCCTGTTCACAATGTCTTTCGTTTCTCTGACTTCGAGCTTACTCCTACATTAGAGGAGATAGCTGGATATGCTGGTTTTGACGGAAGTCTAAGAAATCAAAGCCTGATATTCACAAAGGCTCCTTCGGTACATCGATTCTTCGGTCTTCTGAACATCAGCAGTCAAATCAGGAAAAGCAATGTCATCAATGGATGTTGTTCCTTCAACTTTTTGTATTCAAGGTTCGGAAAGTCAGATGGGTTCGAAATTCATGAGAAAGGCCTTACTAACAAGCAAAACAAAGACACTTGGCAGATTCACCGTCGCTTTGCCTTCATGGTGGCTTTTCTAGGAATCATGGTCTTCCCAAACAAAGAGCGAACAATTGATATTCGCACCGCGAAAGTTGTGCAAATCCTCACCACCAAAGAAAATCACACCCTTGTCCCCATCATTCTCTCAGACATTTATCGGGCTTTGACTTTATGTAAATCAGGAGCAAAAGTCTTCGAAGGATGCAAAATTTTGTTGCAAATGTGGGTGATTGAACATCTCCAACAACAGCCCAAGATCATACAGTATGGGTCAAACAATGATAATTGCATCGAGAGTTATGAGGAAAGAATAAAAAATTATCAAGCTCCAGAAGGGATAGAAGCATGGGTATCTCATCTAAAGGCTTTAACGGCAAATCAGATTGAATGGACTTTGGGATGGCTCCCGATGAGGGAAGTGATACACATGTCAACCTCAAATAGTTATCTGCTACTATTGGGATTGAGAAGCATCCAGCCGTATGCACCACTAAGAGTCCTAAGACAACTAGGGAGATATCAAGTAGTTCCTGATGATGAAGATTTGAGTATGCAAGTAATCGAACTACACCCAGAAGCCACTATTCACGAGGCTCTACTTCAGCAGATGTGGAATGGATGTCGATACTTGAAAAGTGATACTCAAGTCCCAGACACTACAAAGGGTGAGATAAATCCTGGATATGCAAGGTGGTTTGAAAAACGGTCTCGCGTGGATGATGTACCAGAGCCTGAGCTAAGAAGGCCAACAAAAAGACCCCATGTTCAAAACTTCAATGATAAAATCCAAGAGCGGTTGATCTGGGGAGAAAAGGAAAAAGGGTACAAAGCAACTATCCATGCCCTAAAAGAAAATCTGAGAAGCCTCAGTTTGGAGAAAGATTTGCAAGCACAAGAAGCCGAAGGCGAGAAGAAGAGTCTAGCTTGTGAGAATGAAAATCTTCATGCTCGATTCCAAAAAATGAAAAGAGTATCTGAGACACCAAAGAGGAGCTGGAAGGATCAAAAAACCATCGCCAATCTTTTTGAAAGAATGCAAGATTATGATTCCAATCTTGCGGAAAATGAAAGGGCGTTGAGCAAAGCAAAAGAAAGGATCCAACAATTAAACGAAGAGGCCAGATCTAATAAGGAACGCCAAGTAAGGCAATCTGAAGAAGACATGGCACAATTCAAGAAGGAAAAAGACCATTGGATACGATCAGAAGATCAGCTTCGTGCACAACTAGAAGAGGGAAGAAGATGCAACAGAGAACATCAACAAGCAGGCATCGACAGGGAAAGAGCGCATGCAAGATTAGAGTAGGCCAGACTCCGACCTCTATTAGAGTCAGCTCTAGATCGTGAAAACCGTGTCAGATATATAGCCACCACTCGTTAGCAGCAATTGCAGAACCAAGACCAACGTCTCCAAGATTTCAGGGCACAAATCCACGACCTGGCGATCTACACTTCTCAAAGTTACGTAAACTGCCAAGGAATGGATTATGAAAGGTTTACAGAGCATGCACCCACTTTTGCCCGTCATCTAGCAATGGAGTTGGAAAGGATGTATCGTACGCTGGGAGGTCATCCAGGTCAAGCCCCACATTGAGCAAATAATCTAATAATTTACAACACAAGTGGAAAGTGGGGCACGTTGTGAGATGTTAAGAATTGTATCTTTTATTTTGATTTAAGTGTGTGTATTTCAAGCCATTTTCTTACAACGTTTTCAAATGTAATGTCTGTTCATCTTTGTATAATGAATAAAAATGTTTGCCTCATGTCCGAACTACGCAAGGTCTGATTCATACGGGGGCATGATACGTAGGCAATCTTTATAAGATTCGACCACCACAATAAGGAATATAATAAATAAAATAAAAGTGAGTAACAATAAAAATTTCAAGAAAGCTGGGACGACACAAGCGGCCGAGCAAATGCATAATAGAAAGGGGATATTTGTCTAGGAGCATTGCATCTCAACGTGTAATTATATATGTGTTAAACTCTCAAGACTAACAAGTTTGTTCATTTTCAGAATTCAAGCAGTTAGTTTCTCTAAAGAGTATACTGGCATATTATCATTATCACACGAGATCAAAAGGACCACTACCCGAAAGTATGTCTATCCCAGATGTTGACACAGGTATGGAGCTAGAGGAGATGGATGTCGGGAAAATGAAAGAAGAGATTGTTTAAACTCAAGCAGCAAATGGCTGAGATGTACCAAGCCTGGTCTACAGGACAGTTACCCCCGTCTTATTCAACTAACCCTGCTCCATCAATGACCCAAACTCAGGATAATATTACCACTGAATTATCCCCAAATTTCCCCATTTACCAGCACTACCGAGGCACCACCTCTCAGACACCGCAGTCTCCACCTCCGAAACCAGTTCCATATTTTCCTCCACCTATGACTCATGTTTTCATAGCACCTCCCCCTGCTACATTCCACAAATCTCCTAGTGAGCCTACATTCCAGGCCCAGGACAACCAATATTACCCCCCGGAGCCCACCCTCAAAGCCTCCGAAATTCATTCAACTGCTCCTCGTTTTGATCTCCCAACCGAAATTGACAAACCAGCCAAAAGAAGAGATGTTCAGGAAGGTCAAGAGTCTAGAACAATCGTTCAGAGACATACGAGGATTAGGTGGGCAAGTCAGTGTAGCATACAAAGATTTGCGCTTATTCCCTAATGTACAATTACCAGTCGGCTTCAAGATGCCCAAATTTGACCTATATAACGGGCACGACGACCCAGTAGCCCACTTAAGGGGTTTCTGCAGCAAGATGCGAGGAGCTGGGGGAAAGGATGAATTATAGATGGCTTACTTCAGTCAAAGTTTAAGCGGATCAGCTTTGGAGTGGTATACACGCCAGGACCATGGGAGATGGTACACCTGGGATGACCTGGCACAGGCATTCGCATACCATTTCCAATACAATCTGGAAATCATCCCAGATCGATTATCTTTGACAAAGTTTGAGAAGAAACACAATGAAAGTTTCAGAGAGTATGGCTTTCGGTGGAGAGAACAGGCAGCAAGAGTGGATCCTCCTATGAAGGAGAGTGAAATGGTAGACTACTTCCTCCAAGCCTTGGAACCAACTTATTATGCCCATTTGGTTTCAGCGGTTGGGAAATCATTCAACGAAGTGGTGAAGATGGGAGGTATGGTGGAAGAAGGCCTCAAGACAAATAAAATCATGAGCTATTCAACGATTAAGGCGACAACTCAAGCTATTCAAGGCGGGGTAGGAGGAATCGGAAGAAAGAAGAGGGAGGAAGCAGCGGTAGTTGATTTAGGAATTTGGTCAGGACCCAGAGGTTCACCGCTTTACTATAATCAACAACGACCTCGCCAATCAACTTACCACCACGATTCATCCCAACATTACTATCACCCTTCGGAGCCTCATTTTTCCATTAACCATGCTCAAGCATACAATCAGCCACTTGTTCACGCCAATTGGCGTGCTCCTGCCATACCAAGTACTTACCCACGAGCCTATCCTGGACCAGGTTTCAGGCCTAGGCCAACATTCAGGGGAGAAAGGGAACAGAAAAAGAAAACTTACACTCCATTGGGAGAGTCTTACACTAGTCTGTTCCACAGGCTGAGACAGCTAGACATGCTAAGACCAATACAATCCAAGCTACCCAATCCTCCGCCAAAGAATCTGGATTACACCATTAGCTGTGAATATTGCTCCGGTGCGCCAGGCCATGATACAGAGAAATGATGGCATTTGAAAAATGCAATACAAGAGCTGATTGATACTAATAAAATCGAGGTTCAAACCCCCGAAGCTCCCAATATCAATAGAAATCCAATGCCAGCCCATCAAGAGGCCAATATGATAGAAATCATACAAGCTGATGGGGAGACAAAGAAGCCGTCACAAACTGTCATGATGATCAAGTCTCATGAAGCCAAGCCGGAGAAGCAGTTAACAGAGGAGAAACCAGTACCTAAGCAGAACAGAAATGGTGATGAACCATCTACGATAGTCGAGGAGGGATCATCGAGCAAAGTTGCCGCAAAACAAGAAAGGCCGAAAGTGATAGTACCAGGGGTTGCTAACAAACCCATTGTATTCGTGGAAGGAGCCCGTACAGATCGGGTTATTATCACACCTCTAACCCAGCTGCCAGTCATCAACAACAAAGCCATCCCATGGAACTATGAACGGGTGACTGTAATGTACAAGGGAAAAGAAGTCAAGGAAGAAGTGTGTGAGGTGCAAGGCTTGACTCGTTCGGGAAGATGTTTTACACCCGAAGAGTTAAGAAAAACTAAAAATAATCCAACACCAATAAAGAGAGCTGTGATGGAAGAAGAGGCGGAAGAGTTTTTAAGAAAAATTAAACTCCATGATTATTCTGTTGTGGATCAATTGAAGAATACGCCCGCTCAAATTTCATTGTTGTCATTACTGATCCATTCAGAGGAGCACCGTCTGGCTTTGATGAAAATCCTGAATGAGGCTCATGTTCCTGAAAAAATCTCTGTAAATCATTTGGGAAGAATAGCCAACAGAATCTTTGAGACAAACAAAATTACATTTGCTGATGATGAATTGCCTGTGGAAGGTACCGAGCACAACAGAGATCTTTACCTCACCGTGAAATGTGAAAACTCCGTAGTAACCCGGGTATTGGTTGACAATGGGTCAAGTGCAAACATCTGCCCTCTCTCCACTTTAAGCAAATTAAAAATTAAAGAGGAGAGGATCCAGAAGAATAGTATCTGCGTACGGGGGTTTGACGGTGGAAGCAGAGATTCATTTGGCGACATAATGTTGGAACTAACAATAGGGCCAGTTGAATTCACAATGGAATTTCAAGTGTTGGACATAACTGTTTCTTACAACTTGTTGTTGGGTCGACCATGGATCCATGCTGCTAAAGCAGTCCCACCAACACTACATCAGGCTGTCAAGTTTGAAAGGGATCATCAAGAAATAGTTGTGCATGGGGAGGAAAGTTTAAACGCTCACAGCAATACCATTGTACCGGTCGAGGGAACAGAAAATGACTAGGGACCATGGGTATACCAAGTGCCCGACACAGTGTCGGTAGAGAAAATTCCAGAGGGGAAATGCCTTCTGAATCCCAAGATATCCTCTGCATCAGTCATGGTAGCCTATGAAATGTTAAAAAACGGTTTTATACCCGGCAAAGGTATGGGCTCATCTTTGCAATGAATTATACAACCAATATCTCTCCCCGAGAACTGGGGAACATTCGGTTTAGGGTTCATACCCACTGTCGATGACGTGATAAAGGCCAGAAAGTTGAAACACAAGGCATGGGATCTTCCAAAACCAGTCCCACATCTGTCGAAGTCTTTTGTCAAGACCGGTGCTAAAAATCGCCCGATAACAACAATTCCTAAATCCCGGGTCAATCCTGAGGAGGAATTGATTGAAAGATTCGAGAAATTATTTGATGATGTGAATATGTTGGAAAGCGGAGAAGGGTGTAGCAACGCAGAAGTTCAATTCGTTGGGCCAGAAACAAAGCTTAATAATTGGAAAGTCACTCCTCTCCCCATTCGAAAGGAGTCTTGGTAGTTTATTTTGATTTTCTTTCAAGTTTGTTTGGGTTGCTTCAGGGTTGTAATCCCAAAGCTTATCTTACAGTTTGTTTGAAGTGTGCAAAACCTTGTTATCTTTCATCATCCAATAAAAAGAAGTTTCCTTTTTATTATCATTCCTGATAATTTTCTTTTCTTTTTGTTCTTTCCTGTACAGTTCTTTTTACGCTGGCTCTAGTGATATGGCATGCATGAGGAATCCTCAGCCCAGTCTTAAAAATCAATCTGGTTCCGAAATATTAATTCAAGAAATATATTGTGATTATGAATCAGAATATGATGAAGATGAGGTTTTTGAAGAGATTAGTAAAGAGTTAATTCACTTTGATGAAAAAATCAAACCTAACTTGAGTGATACCGAGGACATCAATATAGGGGACACGAGTAATATCCGAGAAACTAAAAAAGTGTCCATCTCGAACCAAAGATCCGAGAAGAGTTAATTAAAGCACTCATAGAATTCAAAGATGTTTTTGCATGGTCGTATGACGACATGCCGGGATTGAGCACTGATTTAGTGGTTCACAAATTGCCCATCGATCCAACGGTGCCTCCTGTCAAGCAGAGGCTGAGAAAATTCAAGCTTGATATGAGTGTGAGAATTAAGGAAGAAATCACCAAACAATTAGAAGCAAAGGTCATTCGAGTCACTCGATATCCTGTTTGGTTGGCTAATATCGTTCCTGTACCAAAGAAAGACGGCAAAATTAGAGTATGCGTCGACTACCGCAATCTCAACAAAGAAAGTCCAAAGGATAATTTCCCATTACCCAATATCCATATTTTGATCGACAATTGTGCCAAGCATGATATAGGATCTTTCGTGGATTGTTATGCCGGGTATCATCAAATTCTAATGGATGAAGAAGATGCAGAAAAAACGGCTCTTATTGCTATCGGGTAATGCCATTCGGTTTGAAGAACGCCGGAGCAACCTACATGAGAGCGATGACCATAGTGTTTCATGATATGATACACAAAGAGATTGAGGTATACGTGGACGATGTGATCATAAAATCAAAGCATCAATCTGACCACGTTGGGGACTTAAGGAAATTCTTCTTAAGACTTCGCAGGTACAACCTCAAGCTTAACCCTGCCAAATGCGCGTTTGGAGTTCCATCTGGAAAGTTACTGGGATTCATAGTCAGTTGGCGAGGCATCGAGCTAGACCCATCAAAAATCAAAGCCATCCAAGAATTACCACCTCCAAGAAACAAAACTGAAGTAATGAGTTTGTTGTGAAGGTTAAATTACATCAGCAGGTTTATTGCTCAGCTTACAACAACCTGTGAGCCAATTTTCAAATTGTTGAAAAAGGATGCTGCGGTCAAATGGACCGATGAGTGTCAAGAAGCGTTCGATAAGATAAAAGGGTACTTGTCGAACCCGCCCGTGTTGGTCCCGCCAGAGCCAGGAAGACCTTTGATTCTTTACTTAACGGTCTTGGAAAATTCATTTGGTTGTGTATTGGGGCAACATGACCTCACTGGCAGAAAAGAATAGGCCATCTACTACCTTAGCAAGAAGTTCACAGCTTATGAGGTTAAGTATACTCATCTGGAAAAGACATGTTGCGCCCTAACATGGGTAGCTCAAAAATTGAAACACTATTTGTCATCCTACACTACTTACCTCATTTCTCGGTTGGATCCATTGAAATATATTTTTCAAAAGCCTATGCCAACGGGAAGACTTGCAAAGTGGCAAATTTTGCTCACAGAGTTTGACATCATCTATGTGACTCGGACTGCAATGAAAGCCCAAGCACTGGCCGATCATTTAGCCAAAAACCCGGTCGATGAAGAATACGAACCGTTGAAAACCTATTTTCCTGATGAAGAAACAATGCATATCGACGAGGTGGAGCGAATTGAAAAACCTGGCTGGAAACGTTTCTTTGATGGAGCCGCTAACATGAAAGGAGTCGGGATAGGAGCTGTAATCATTTCTGAAATAGGGCATCACTATCCTGTTACGGCTCAATTGCGATTTTATTGCACCAATAATATGGCTGAATATGAAGCTTGCATTTTGGGGTTAAGGCTAGCCGCAGACATGGGTATCCGAGAAATCTTAGTCATGGGAGATTCGGATCTTTTGGTACATCAAATTCAAGGAGAATGGGAAACCCAAGACTTGAAGCTCATACCATACCGACAATGTCTACATGATCTTTGTCAGCGGTTTCAATCAGTGGAGTTCCAACATATTCCAAGAATCCGTAATGAGGTTGCTGATGCATTGGCTACCCTGGCATCAATGTTGCATCATCCGGACAAAGCTTATGTAGATCCGATACATATTCAAGTCCACGATCAGCACGCTTATTGCAATATGGTTGAAGAAGAATTTGATGGTGAACCATGGTTCCACGACATCAAGGAGTATATCAGGATGGGGATATATCCCGCACAAGCCACAGGAGATTAAAAGAAGGCCATTAGGCGATTGGCAAATGGATTCTTCTTAAGCGAAGGAGTTTTGTATAAAAGAACACCAGATCTTGGATTATTAAGATGCATAGATGCCAGACAAGCTACAGCTGTCATGTCTGAAGTACATTCGGGAGTTTGCGGACCCCACATGAGTGGATATGTGTTGGCAAAGAAAATCCTCCGAGCTGGTTACTATTGGCTTACCATGGAGCGAGATTGTATCAGTTTTGTGCGCAAGTGTCATCAATGCTAGATACACGGAGATTTGATTCATTCTCCACCATCCGAGTTGCACACAATGTCGGCACCATGACCCTTCGTTGCCTGGGGCATGGATGTGATTGGACCAATTGAGCCGGCAGCATCCAATGGGCACAGATTCATTCTGGTATCCATTGATTATTTTACCAAATGGGTTGAGGCCAAGACATTCAAATCGGTGACCAAGAAAGCTGTGGTCGATTTTGTCCACTCAAATATCATATGTCGATTCGGAATCCCAAAGGTGATCATCACAGATAACGGTGCTAATCTTAACAACAACTTAATGAAGTAAGTATGTCAACAGTTTAAGATTACACATCGCAACTCTACCCCATATCGGCCCAAGGCGAATGGAGCAGTCGAGGCGGCCAACAAAAACATAAAGAAAATACTTCGGAAAATGGTAGAAAGTTCAAGACAATGGCATGAAAAATTACCATTTGCATTATTGGGATACCGCACTACTGTTCGCACTTCAGTAGGAGCAACTCCTTATTTGTTGGTGTATGGCACTGAAGCAGTAATTCCTGCAGATGTTGAGATTCCTTCCCTTCGGATCATCGCCGAAGCAAAGATTGATGATGATGTATGGGTCAAAACCCGTCTAGAACAGTTAAACTTGATTGATGAAAAACGATTGACCGCAGTATGTCATGGTCAATTATATCAAAGAAGAATATCAAGAGCATACAACAAAAAAGTGCGTCCACGGAAGTTCGAAGTAGGTCAACATGTGATGAAACGTATTCTTCCACATCAGATTGAGGCAAAAGGCAAATTTGCCCCGAATTGGCAAGGACCATTCATTGTGACCAGAGTATTATCAAATGGTGCACTATGCTTAACAGATATTGAAGGCAAATGCATAGATATGGCGATCAATTCTGACGCGGTAAAAAGATATTATGCATAACTTTTGAATGTTTGTATTTAGCATTATTTCGAAGATTGGAATGACAAAGGCAATTTATTCTGCTATCCAAACACTATACCCTTTGCTTCCCCTTTTGAGCCATATTTGTTTCGTTCCTACCCTCTCTTGGAATCGATGAAAATCAAATATGAAAAAAAAATCACTATTATTTGGTGAACTACGTTTGACCTGATTCCTCAAAGAAGGATACGTAGGCGCCTCACGGCTCGGTCATAGGGTGCACAATATACATAATGTGCACAAAAAGAAACTCAAGAGACCCCAATCAAGAAACTGGGGCAAGAATTGTATTGGAAATAAGAAAAGATTCCAAGAGTTGTAATTTTAAACCCATACCAAAACTATTTAGCTTTTGATACCTTTCCATTTCCAACCACATACCAAAAAGACCTTTCGACAATCTTAGAAAAATGCTGAGTCAAACAAATGAAGATGGTTCATAACACTCTGGTACAAACAAGAAAAGAAAGTAAAAATGAGAGAGTCTTATAGGTGAAAACCCACACGGGCACCATAAGGCGATGGAAGTTGAGAAAAAGTAAAAGGAGAGAGTCTTATTGGTGAAAACCTTCGCAGGCACCATAAGGCGAAAAAGAAGTAAGAAATAAACAAATGAGGAAGGTTTATCTGTGAAAACTCTTTGAGATATTGCAAGTCCAACAGGCCTGTAAAATGAAAAATGAAGTTGGATTACGAAAATTTTGGGGAAAACAAAAATGAGACAATTGAAAGGAGATTTATTAAAAGACTGGGCTGATTAATCCAAAATGCATACCCTGATCATTGGCGCCAGTGACTCCAATCAGATAAGTTTATTCCTTTTCCAACAGTCATCCAAATTTGGATTTTTCTTTTCATTCTATAATTGTCGAAATCAGCGTGTTTCGTCACTAGTAATCTTACTTTTCTAAAGCTTTGAGATAAGTTTTATTCCAAACAAATAAGAAGGAATGTCAAGGTGTACTACCAAGGCTCAAGGATTACATGATGCAAAAAACGGCCATGAAAGGCGGGAGATAAAAAATAATAAGATATGGGAGGAAGAAAAGTGAAATCAAAAGTGGATCAACAATGTCAGGAGAGACATATGATTACGGTTAAAAGGGTTTGAAGGAAAACATACAGAGGGGAATCCTATAGTCAAGGGTCAATTACAAGGACAAAACAGTCTTTTTCAACCATTCCAAGACAATAAAAAAGAGACGAAGAGAAGCCTCACCATCAGCAAGAATACCCTAGTTAACCACCCTGCTTTAAACTAACAAAGTTTTCTTTGATTTAAAACAGGGGCAAAGACAATATTTGTGTCAGGAAATACCTGATAAAGAAAAGAAGAAGTCAGACGTCCACCTGGAGAATGAGGATGAGAATTGAAGAAATCAGGCGTCCACCTGGAGAATGAGGATGAGAATTGAAGAAATCAGGCGTCCACCCGGAGAATGAGGAGGAGAATTAAAAGAATCAGGTGTCCACCTGGAGAACGAGGATGAAGAATTAAAGAAGTCAGGCGTCCACCTGGAGAATGAGGATGAAGAATTAAAGAAGTCAAGCGTCCACCTGGAGAATGAGGATGAGAAAAGAAGAAATCAGGCGTCCATCTGGAGAATGAGGATGAAGAACTAAAGAAGTCAGGCGTCCACCTGGAGAATGAGGAATGAGAATTAAAAAATCAGGCGTCCACCTGGAGAATGAGGATGAGAATTAAAAAATCAGGCGTCCACCTGGAGAATGAGGATGAGAATTGAAGAAATCAGGCGTCCACCTGGAGAATGAGGATGAGAATTAAAGAAGTCAGGCGTCCACCTGGAGAATGAGGATGAGAATTGAAGAAGTCAGGCGTCCACCTGGAGAATGATGATGAGAATTAAAGAAATCAGGCGTCCACCTGGAGAATGAGGATGAGAAAAGAAGAAAT
Organism: Nicotiana tabacum; assembly: GCF_000715075.1. NCBI lineage: Eukaryota > Viridiplantae > Streptophyta > Magnoliopsida > Solanales > Solanaceae > Nicotiana > Nicotiana tabacum. Next base: position 21,058,421 of record NC_134085.1, read on the forward strand.
TAGGCGTCCACCTGGAGAATGAGGATGAAGAACTAAAGAAGTCAGGCGTCCACCTGGAGAACGAAGACAAAAGAAAAATGGAAGAAATCAGGCGTCCACCTGGAGAATGAGGATGAACAAAGAAAAGAAGAAGTCAGGCACCCACCTGGAGAACAAGGGAATACAATTGAAGTGTTGAAATCAAAAGCCCGCTCATATGAAAAAGGAGCACATTTAGAGTCAATAAAGCAGAGGAGTCCAACAAAGTCCCCAGCAAGAAACGACAAGAGTCCCAAACAGATGAAGAAAATACGGGACACAATGAAAAGGAATACGGAATAAGCCAAATGCCCAAGAGTCACCAAGATATCAAGACAACAAGAAACGCAAGGGCATGATCTAGATAAGATTTTATAATTCATGTACCATAGTCTAGTTTAGCTTTTTGTATTACCTTTGAAGTAAGGTGTAATAAGGAGGTCAGCAAGCAGTAAAAGCAGCACAAAACAACAGTAACATCACAGTCCCACGGTAGTCCCAGCTACCCAAAACTTCCCGAACTACATTGACCTGATTCCTTTATAGCCAAGGATATGTAGGAAACCTTTGAAGCAGAGGTTCGGTCAAATCTTTCAAAAAATGCTTCCCACGGAGTATTTGAACGGGCAAAAATCGTTCGTATCTGCTCACTTTATCTTTGCACAAAAACTCTTCGAGTTTCCGCACAAAGAGGGGCAGCTGTGAGCACGTGATTTTTGCCTCACGAAAAACTACTCCAAAATAAATCAAAAATAAAATAAATTTCTTTTACTGTGCAATTTATGAATTTTTGCGTGCTGTTTGTTAAATATTTGTCTTATATCCGTAAATGTTTACTTTGTCATAACAAAATGAAAATAAAAATAAAAATATATGTTGCATGCATATCTAGGATTTAATTATGCATTTAATAATTGATTCAAGAAAATAAAATCACAAAAAAATATGTGTCTGTTCTAATTTTAATATTTCACTGTGTGATTAATGTTTTGTCTATGTGTTAAATAATTGTTATAAAGTAATTAATATTTTTTATGAGGTTAAAATTATTTTATAATTAAAATTAGGAATTTGAATTAGAAAATGAAAAATAAAAAATATATATAAATGAAACTCGGAACAGGATTAAAATCCAGGCCCAAATCAAGATACCCCCCCTCAGCCCAATCCAGGCAGCCCAGATCCGGTCTTATTCAAACGAGTCAAAACGACAGCGTTTGGTCATAGCTTATCAGTGACCGTTGGATCAAAGCCAACAACGGCTGAGATCCCACGAACCTAACCCGCAATCATTACCCGATCCGATACCCGGTTCAACCCGTCCCCCAGCTTAAACCAAACGACATCGTTTGGTTAAGTGGATAAATCCTGACCTTTCATCCTACTAGATCTAACGGTCAGCATCAACCCACCCCGTCCCTATATAAGCCCAAACCCCTACCCCGGCCCCCTAACTTAACACCCCCCCTCTCCACTGTTCATCATCATCTTCCGAAACCCACCCCTAACCCTAGCCGCCCTAGGATCCTATCGCCTGAAACCCGGTGGCAACAACGCCGCCGGTCACCAAAATAACACCCCAGAACCCCCTGAACATCCTCTATCCAGATATGCTAGCCACTTGGCTCGAATCTTCCTGAAGGTTCTCGAATCTTCATTTGAAGATTCGACCCAAGCTTAGATCTAAACCAAACAACCCCTAGTTAACACCATAGTACCCCCTAGCATGCCTCGTTATGGATCTGGTGTTTGTTTGACTCGAATCATTTCAGAGCTTCTCGAATCTTCTTTTGAAGATTCGAGCCAAACAAGAACAAACTCAGATCTATTCTAAACTGACACCAAATAACCCCTAGGTTACCCTCACCCTTGTGTCGTATTTGGCCCCCCTCGAATCTGACCAGAAATGGTTAAGTCCCAAATCGAACCTTCAAGAACCCTAGAAATACCAGACTTTTGGATTCTGCCTGAATTAAATAAAGATTGAGGTTTAATCGACCTTAGTCGAAGTATTTTCAGTGGAAAATACTTCGACTAAGGTCTGTTTGATTTCAAACAAAGTCCAAATCCAAGTTAAGTTCGAGTCCGGTTGAAGTTAAAGATTTAGAGGTACTTTCCTTATTTCTTTTTTGTTTCTTACATGAATAATTGTTTGTTTAATAACCTGTTAATTTTTCATGTTTTTATTTGATTAATTCTGTCATCTTTGTCTCATGCCCATATGATTAGTCAAATAAATGAATTGTTTTTGTTGGTTGTGATTAATTACAATGTGTGTGATCGACTCGATTAAGTTCGTCGATCAGTTGTGTTATAAATCTTGTTTCTGAAAATGCTGATTGAAACAGTCTGTTTCTTTTGTTTTAGACTGATTATGGACAAATGATGTAAATAGTCAACTGATTAATACTCGTCAATTAAATCATGTTTGTTTTCAAATCAGTAAATTCAAATGAATGTTGTGTATATATTGTTTTCTGAACAGGGCATTGTCAGTATATTGACAATGCTATTATGTGTGTTTGATCTTGGTTCAATGATTAGGTCCAGTCTGAATTGTTATAATAATTTCAGTGATATGTTGTTATGATGTTAGGTTTGAATTCAGTGTGATTTTACAAATGTTGATTAGATGTAATTGTGTTAGAAGGTTACATTCTTAGTTAGGATTCAGTCCAAAACTCTAGGATTGGTTGTAGCTATCTTAAATCAGATTAATAATCAGGTTTGAACAGATTTTAAAAATCTGTATTGTTAGATTTTAAGTTTGACAGCAGTAATAATAGTAATCACAGTAGGATTTCTGAGGGTATTTCTGGGACAGAATAGTGAGGGTAATATGATAGCATAATGGGCTGAAAGTGGAAAGTTATTGGCTATTATTTAAAGTGATAATGGGAAACAAAGGGTAATGGGGCTGCTTAAAATCAGGATAGGATCATTTAAATTATTCAAAAGCAGTTTTTAATGGAACTTTTTGATTTTAAAAGAAGAAAGGGGTCCAAGAAGCACTTAAAAAGATAGGACCGGACCTGTATAAGTACAGGAGACCATCAGATTTGAAAAGAACAAGAAAAAAGAGAGAGCTTTCAGACAGAAAGAAAAGAGAGATCAGAAGAGGGAAAAGTGAGATTTTGAGCAGATTTTTAAGAAGGAATTTGAGAGAGAGAAATCAGTTTTCAGACAGAGATTTTAGAGTTCATTTTTCAGAGAATTTTAAGAGAGGCTGATTTCTAAAGCATAGAAAATGCACACAGAAATACATATACATTTGAGAGAAAGAGAAATCTGAGAAGAAGAAAGAAAAATAGCAAAAGAAACAGAAAATAGAACACTCACACACGTACACAATCTGACACAGATACAACAGCAGAAACAGAAAAAAAATCAGAAACAGAAAAAAAATCAGAAATAGGAATTTGAAACAGAAAAAGAAACTGAAATCTGAAATATTTTTCTTTTGTTGAATCTGTTCGGATGTATTTGATTCCATAGTTCAGTTAAAATCTGAAGTTTCTTTAAAAAATACCGTCATTGTGCATCTGGGCTCCTCGGGTCTTATTATTGCTCAAATCTGTGGAAAGATTGCTATTCTGCTGATTTTGTTACTGCTGCTACTGCTGAAATTTACTTCTTCTACCTTCATTTCCAGGTACTTATCTTTTAAATTCTATGTTGGAAAGAGATTCAGTATGACGAATCAATGAAGATTGAATTGCAATTCTATTTTGCCATTTATCTAAGTTTGTTATTATAAATCAGTTTTGTTTCATGTTGTTTAATATAGTAGTGTGCTTGACATGTTAATTATCAGCTGATCATTCTCGTTTGCAATTCATATAAGTGTTGTAATAATATTATCCATTCCAGAATTTCCTTAAAGTGTAGTTATGATTGAATTGTCAAGATAGGGAATATGGCATGAAATCGGCTATTAATTAAGTTTTACGACATTGTTAGGAGGTATAAAGTATTCTGGGAATATCAAAAAAAAAAAATGCGTGGTTAGAGTATTTCGATTATTTGGCTGCGGATTAAGGTTATATGATGATTGGTTGCATGTTATCCATATATGGCGTAAATAGTGATTATGGTTAACATCAATAGTCGAAAGTAGCATTAGTATATTCCGCTATGTTTGCAAACATCAAAATATGACGAATAATGTTGTATGCAATATCATCTTATTAAGTCAATTAGGTAGACTTGTTCTCTTTCTTAATAATAAAGGGCCTAGGAACTTATACAATGTGAAAGTTAATGTTTAGCGATAATTCATATAGATTGGGAATCAAATTGGTTTGATTATATATATATCTATCCCAACTCAATCATAAGTATAAATAATTAAAATAATTAGGCCTATTAGATTAAAAGAAAGTATATGAAAATAAGATGAGATGTACAAACACCAATTGCAACACTTTATATCAATGGTAATTAGAAATAGAATTTGCACTAAATAAATAATGTAAAAATTGTTCAAAAATACTTCTCCTTTCATAAATCATTTTTGTTAGTTTCATATACAATTCATTCTTTGGCATATATATATGTTGTACTTGTTAAAAATAGTATTAATCATATTTTTATTCTTTTCTTTGAATTTGAATAGTTGGAATGAATATAATTTATACTCGGAAATTATAATCGACGGGCAACATTTAATAGATTGTGAATTCTTTTCAAAGAATTTAAGGGCCTCTAAAATGGGAGTTCTCATGATTTTCACATAAAAAATGTATGAATATAATAAATAATTTGTGGAAAATCCATAATACCATTACAAATATTTTGCGCAATTAGGGATGCGTTCGCGTACCCTGATTATATTTTTAAAAGCAAATTCTGATTATGCGTACGCGCAATTTTGAACGAATATTTAATAAAAAGGACTTCTCCAAAAATGTTAAAATAATTTCATATAACCCGAGATGTGCAGTTCATTGTCTAAATACAAGGGTGATGATGTTCCTGATTTTATTTTAAATTTCGAACATATGATTTTTAATAAAAAACTATAACATGGACAATTTTATTGTGTACACGTATGCGTGGCACGATCCTCTGTAATTATAAAAGATATATAATACGAATATACGTACGCGTAATTCGTCATAAACAATAAGTAAAAGCGGTAGTAAAATCATGCAATAAAAACGTATTTAGTAAAATCAAGATAATTAAGCCAATAATAAAAACAGTTGAGCGACCGTGCTAGAACCACGGAATTCGGAAATGCCTAACACCTTCTTCCGGATTAACAGAATTCCTTACTCAGGATTTCTGGTTCGCAGAATAATAAACAGAGTCATATTCTCCTCGATTCAGGGATTAAAACCGGTGACTTGGGACGCCTTTAAAATTCCCAGGTGGCGACTCTGAAATAATTAAATAAATCCCGTTTCGACTGTCCTTCAATTGGAGAAAACTCCCCACGCGCCCCGCGGGCGCGGTAAAAAGGAGGTGCGACAGCTCTGGCGACTCTGCTGGGGATCGAACCCATAATCTCTGGTTCAGGGTTTAAAGAATTCGAGCTTAAAATAACTGCGATAATTGGCTTTATTTACTATATGATTTTCAACTGTTTATATGATTAACATGCTAAATTTTTTTTTTACCGCTTTAATATTATTTGAATTGTGAATATATACAATTGCTACGAAACCCCCTTCTTTCTGAGTCTTCTAAATTTATGGTGCACACGTGCGCGTGGCCCACCTTTCTGTTAAAGTCATAGCAAATAAGACGAAGTTGGGACAAGTAACTAGGCCGGATAGACTTTCGTTCTCCCGGTACGTTGCCCCCGCTTCGGCTCAAACTGTCCGTTTGGGTAAGCCAGGTTTAGAACAATCAACCTCAGGTTTTTCACCTAGAATAACTCAGCCATGTACCGGATCCCTAGTAGGAACGTCTATTTGCATCATGTACATTTGGCCTTGGAGACTCAACACAGGGGTTGGGTCTGTCTAGGACTGGTGAACCCGAAACAAAAAGACCATCCTGATGCATCCTACTTGCTACTTGTGCATTCATTTGCCTCGAACGTGCTTGTTGACCAGCTTAAATGAAATCATGGTGAGAACCAAGGAATAAAATGGGTTGTTTTAAAAATTTCCAAAAATAGTTTTAAATCTTGAAATAAAGGTATTTAATAAATAAAATTTTTGAAAAATGATTTTTTAGTGTATATTTTCAAAATGAGTCTTGACTTTATTAAATTAAATTTCAGATACAAAATGAGCACCACGCAAAACCCCCCATCCACAAATACAGAAGAGTTTCTATTTCAGCTTCAAATATGGTGGTATGATTTAGGCGAAGATGGTCAAAAATGGGTCGTCAAGCATTTGGGAAATCTCACGGATATTATGACAGTTAAACCCCGTGATGATCTGATTGCGGCGTTAGTAACTTTTTGGGACCCTGTTCACAATGTCTTTCGTTTCTCTGACTTCGAGCTTACTACTACATTAGAGGAGATAGCTGGATATGCTGGTTTTGACGGAAGTCTAAGAAATCAAAGCCTGATATTCACAAAGGCTCCTTCGGTACATCGATTCTTCGGTCTTCGGAACATCAGCAGTCAAATCAGGAAAAACAATGTCATCAATGGATGTTGTTCCTTCAACTTTTTGTATTCAAGGTTCGGAAAGTCAGATGGGTTCGAAATTCATGAGAAAGGCTTTACTAACAAGCAAAACAAAGACAGTTGGCAGATTCACCGTCGCTTTGCCTTCATGGTGGCTTTTCTAGGAATCATGGTCTTCCCAAACAAAGAGCGAACAATTGATATTCGCACCGCGAAAGTTGTGCAAATCCTCACCACCAAAGAAAATCACACCCTTGTCCCCATCATTCTCTCAGACATTTATCGGGCTTTGACTTTATGTAAATCAGGAGCAAAAGTCTTCGAAGGATGCAAAATTTTGTTGCAAATGTAGGCGATTGAACATCTCCAACAACAGCCCAAGATCATACAGTATGGGTCAAACAATGATAATTGCATCGAGAGTTATGAGGAAAGAATAAAAAATTATCAGGCTCCGGAAGGGATAGAAGCATGGGTATCTCATCTAAAGGCTTTAACGGCAAATCAGATTGAATGGACTTTGGGGTGGCTCTCGATGAGGGAAGTGATACACATGTCAACCTCAAATAGTTATCTGCTACTATTGGGATTGAGAAGCATCCAGCCGTATGCACCACTAAGAGTCCTAAGACAACTAGGGAGATATCAAGTAGTTCCTGATGATGAAGATTTGAGTATGCAAGTAATCGAACTACACCCAGAAGCCACTATTCACGAGGCTCTACTTCAGCAGATGTGGAATGGATGTCGATACATGAAAAGTGATACTCAAGTCCCAGACACTACAAAGGGTGAGATAAATCCTGGATATGCAAGGTGGTTTGAAAAACGGTCTCGCGTGGATGATGTACCAGAGCCTGAGCTAAGAAGGCCAACAAAAAGACCCCATGTTCAAAACTTCAATGATAAAATCCAAGAGCGGTTGATCTGGGGAGAAAAGGAAAAAGGGTACAAAGAAACTATCCATGCCCTAAAAGAAAATCTGAGAAGCCTCAGTTTGGAGAAAGATTTGCAAGCACAAGAAGCCGAAGGCGAGAAGAAGAGTCTAGCTTGTGAGAATGAAAATCTTCATGCTCGATTCCAAAAAATGAAAAGAGTATCTGAGACACCAAAGAGGAGCTGGAAGGATCAAAAAACCATCGCCAATCTTTTTGAAATAATGCAAGATTATGATTCCATTCTTGCGGAAAACGAAAGGGCGTTGAGCAAAGCAAAAGAAAGGATCCAACAATTAAACGAAGAGGCCAGATCTAATAAGGAACGCCAAGTAAGGCAATCCGAAGAAGACATGGCACAATTAAAGAAGGAAAAAGACCATTGGATATGATAAGAAGATCAGCTTCGTGCACAACTAGAAGAGGCAAGAAGATGCAACAGAGAACATCAACAAGCAGACATCGACAAGGAAAGAGCGCATGCAAGATTAGAGCAGGCCAGACACCGAGCTCTATTAGAGTCAGCTCTAGATCATGAAAACCGTGTCAGAGATATAGCCACCACTCGTCAGCAGCAATTGCAGAACCAAGACCAACGTCTCCAAGATTTCAGGGCACAAATCCACGACCTGGCGATCTACACTTCTCAAAGTTACGTAAATTGCCAAGGAATGGATTATGAAAGGTTTACAGAGCATGCACCCACTTTTGCCCGTCATCTAGCAATGGAGTTGGAAAGGATGTATCGTACGCTGGGAGGTCATCCAAGTCAAGCCCCACATTGAGCAAATAATCTAATAATTTACAACACAAGTGGAAAGTGGGGCACGTTGTGAGATGTTAAGAATTGTATCTTTTATTTTGATTTAAGTGTGTGTGTTTCAAGCCATTTTCTTACAAAGTTTTCAAATGTAATGTCTGTTCATCTTTGTATAATGAATAAAAAATGTTTGCCTCATGTCCGAACTACGCAAGGTCTGATTCACACGGGGGCATGATACGTAGGCAATCTTTATAAGATTCGACCACCACAATAAGGAATATAATAAATAAAATAAAAGTGAGTAACAATAAAAATTTCAAGAAAGCTGGGATGACACAAGCGGCCGAGCAAATGCATAATAGAAAGGGGATATTTGTCTAGGAGCATTGCATCTCAACGTGTAATTATATATGTGTTAAACTCTCAAGACTAACAAGTTTGTTCATTTTCAGAATTCAAGCAGTTAGTTTCTCTAAAGAGTATACTGGCATATTATCATTATCACACGAGATCAAAAGGACCACTACCCGAAAGTATGTCTATCCCAGATGTTGACACAGGTATGGAGCTAGAGGAGATGGATGTCGGGAAAATGAAAGAAGAGATGTTTAAACTCAAGCAGCAAATGGCTGAGATGTACCAAGCCTGGTCTACAGGACAGTTACCCCCGTCTTATTCAACTAACCCTGCTCCATCAATGACCCAAACTCAGGATAATATTACCACTGAATTATCCCCAAATTTCCCCATTTACCAGCACTACCGAGGCACCACCTCTTAGATACCGCAGTCTCCACCTCCGAAACCAGTTCCATATTTTCCTCCACCTATGACTCCTGTTTTCGTAGCACCTCCCCCTGCTACATTCCACAAATCTCCTAGTGAGCCTACATTCTATGCCCAGGACAACCAATATTACCCCCCGGAGCCCACCCTCAAAGCCTCCGAAATTCATTCAACTGCTCCTCGTTTTGATCTCCCAACCAAAATTGACAAACCAGCCAAAAATGCTGAACAAGAAGAGATGTTCAGGAAGGTCAAGAGTCTAGAACAATCGTTCAGAGACATACGAGGATTAGGTGGGCAAGTCAGTGTAGCGTACAAAGATTTGTGCTTATTCCCCAATGTACAATTACCAGTCGGCTTCAAGATGCCCAAATTTGACCTATACAACGGGCACGGCGACCCAGTAGCCCACTTAAGGGGTTTCTGCAGCAAGATGCGAGGAGCTGGGGGAAAGGATGAATTATTGATGGCTTACTTCAGTCAAAGTTTAAGCGGATCAGCTTTGGAGTGGTATACACGCCAGGACCATGGGAGATGGTACACCTGGGATGACCTGGCACAGGCATTCGCATACCATTTCCAATACAATCTGGAAATCATCCCAGATCGACTATCTTTGACAAAATTTGAGAAGAAACACAATGAAAGTTTCAGAGAGTATGGCTTCCGGTGGAGAGAACAGGCAGCAAGAGTGGATCCTCCTATGAAGGAGAGTGAAATGGTAGACTACTTTCTCCAAGCCTTGGAACCAACTTACTATGCCCATCTGGTTTCAGTGGTTTGGAAATCATTCAACGAAGTGGTGAAGATGGGAGGTATGGTGGAAGAAGGCCTCAAGACAAATAAAATCATGAGCTATTCAGCGATTAAGGCGACAACTGAAGCTATTCAAGGCGGGGTAGGAGGAATCGGAAGAAAGAAGAGGGAGGTAGCAGCGGTAGTTGATTCAGGAATTTGGTCAGGACCCAGAGGTTCACCGCCTTACTATAATCAACAGCGACCTCGCTAATCAACTTACCACCACGATTCATCCCAACATTACTATCACCCTTCGGAGCCTCATTTTTCCATTAACCATGCTCAAGCATACAATCAGCCACCTGTTCACGCCAATTGGCGTGCTCCTGCCATACCAAGTACTTACCCACGAGCCTATCCCGGACCAGGTTTCAGGCCTAGGCCAGCATTTAGGGGAGAAAGGAAACAGAAATAGAAAACTTACACTCCATTGGGAAAGTCTTACACTAGTCTGTTTCACAGACTGAGATAGCTAGACATGCTAAGACCAATACAATCCAAGCTACCCAATCCTCCGCCAAAGAATCTGGATTACACCATTAGCTGTGAATATTGCTCCAGTGCGCCAGGCCATGATACGGAGAAATGCTGGCATTTGAAAAATGCAATACAAGAGCTGATTGATACTAATAAAATCGAGGTTCAAACCCCCGAAGCTCCAAATATCAATAGAAATCCAATGCCAGCCCATCAAGAGGCCAATATGATAGAAATCATACAAGCTGATGGGGAGACAAAGAAGCCGTCACAAACTGTCATGATGATCAAGTCTCATGAAGCCAAGCCGGAGAAGCAGTTAACAGAGGAGAAACCAGTACCTAAGAAGAACATAAATGGTGATGAACCATCTACGATAGTCGAGGAGGGATTATCGAGCAAAGTTGCCGCAAAACAAGAAAGGCCAAAAGTGATAGTACCAGGGGTTGCTAACAAACCCATTGTATTCGTGGAAGGAGCCCGTACAGATCGGGTTATTATCACACCTCTAACCCAGCTGCCAGTCATCAACAACAAAGCCATCCCATGGAACTATGAACGGGTGACTGTAATGTACAAGGGAAAAGAAGTCAAGGAAGAAGTGTGTGAGGTGCAAGGCTTGACTCGTTCGGGAAGATGTTTTACACCCGAAGAGTTAAGAAAAACTAAAAATAATCCAACACCAATAAAGAGAGCTGTGACGGAAGAAGAGGCGGAAGAGTTTTTAAGAAAAATTAAACTCCATGATTATTCTGTTGTGGATCAATTGAAGAAGACGCCCGCTCAAATTTCATTGTTGTCATTACTGATCCATTCAGAGGAACACCGTCTGGCTTTGATGAAAATTCTGAATGAGGCTCATGTTCCTGAAAAAATCTCTGTAAATCATTTGGGAAGAATAGCCAACAGAATCTTTGAGACAAACAGAATTACATTTGCTGATGATGAATTGCCTGTGGAAGGTACCGAGCACAACAAAGCTCTTTACCTCACCGTGAAATGTGAAAACTCCGTAGTAACCCGGGTATTGGTTGACAATGGGTCAAGTGCAAACATATGCCCACTCTCCACTTTAAGCAAATTAAAAATTAAAGAGGAGAGGATCCAGAAGAATAGTATCTGCGTACGGGGGTTTGACGGTGGAAGCAGAGATTCATTTGGCGACATAATGTTGGAACTAACAATAGGGCCAGTTGAATTCACAATGGAATTTCAAGTGTTGGACATAACTATTTCTTACAACTTGTTGTTGGGTCGACCATGGATCCATGCTGCTAAAGCAGTCCCGTCAACACTACATCAGGCTGTCAAGTTTGAATGGGATCATCAAGAAATAGTTGTGCATGGGGAGGAAAGTTTAAATGCTCACAGCAATACCATTGTACCGGTCGAGGGAACAGAAAATGACTAGGGACCATGGGTATACCAAGTGTCCGACACAGTGTCGGTAGAGAAAATTCCAGAGGGGAAATGCCTTCTGAATCCCAAGATATCCTCTGCATCAGTCATGGTAGCCTATGAAATGTTAAAAAACGGTTTTATACCCGGCAAAGGTCTGGGCTCATCTTTGCAAGGAATTATACAACCAATATCTCTCCCCGAGAACTGGGGAACATTCGGTTTAGGGTTCATACCCACTATCGATGACGTGATAAAGGCCAGAAAGTTGAAACACAAGGCATGGGATCTTCCAAAACCAGTCCCACATCTGTCGAAGTCTTTTGTCAAGATCGGTGCTAAAAATCGCCCGATAACAACAATTCCTAAATCCCGGGTCAATCCTGAGGAGGAATTGATTGAAAGATTCGAGAAATTGTTTGATGATGTGAATATGTTGGAAAGCGGAGAAGGGTGTAGCAACGCAGAAGTTCAATTCGTTGGGCCAGAAACAAAGCTTAATAATTGGAAAGTCACTCCTCTCCCCATTCGAAAGGAGTCTTGGTAGTTTATTTTGATTTTCTTTCAAGTTTGTTTGGGTTGCTTCAGGGTTGTAATCCCAAAGCTTATCTTACAGTTTGTTTGAAGTGTGCAAAACCTTGTTATCTTTCATCATCCAATAAAAAGCAGTTTCCTTTTTATTATCATTCCTGATAATTTTCTTTTCTTTTTCTTCTTTCCTGTATAGTTCTTTTTACGTTGGCTCTAGTGATATGGCATGCATGAGGAATCCTCAGCCCAGTCTTAAAAATCAATCTGGTTCCGAAATATTAATTCAAGAAATATATTGTGATTATTAATCAGAATATGATGAAGATGAGGTTTTTGAAGAGATTAGTAAAGAGTTAATTCACTTTGAGGGAAAAATCAAACCTAACTTGAGTGATACCGAGGACATCAATATAGGGGACACGAGTAATATCCGGGAAACTAAAATAAGTGTCCATCTCGAACCAAAGATCCGAGAAGAGTTAATTAAAGCACTCATAGAATTCAAAGATGTTTTTGCATGGTCATATGACGACATGCCGGGCCTGAGCACTGATTTAGTGGTTCACAAATTGCCCACCGATCCAACGGTGCCTCCTGTCAAGCAGAGGCTGAGAAAATTCAAGCCTGATATGAGTGTGAGAATTAAGGAAGAAATCACCAAACAATTGGAAGCAAAGGTCATTCGAGTCACTCGATATCCTGTTTGGTTGACTAATATCGTTCCTGTACCAAAGAAAGATGGCAAAATTAGAGTATGCGTCGACTACCGCAATCTCAACAAAGCAAGTCCAAAGGATAATTTCTCATTACCCAATATCCATATTTTGATCGACAATTGTGCCAAGCATGATATAGGATCTTTCGTGGATTGTTATGCCGGGTATCATCAAATTCTAATGGATGAAGAAGATGCAGAAAAGACGACATTCATCACACCATGGGGAACTTATTGCTATCGGGTAATGCCATTCGGTTTGAAGAACGCCGGAGCAACCTACATGAGAGCGATGACCACAGTGTTTCATGATATGATACACAAAGAGATTGAGGTATACGTGGACGATGTGATCATAAAATCAAAGCATCAATCTGACCACGTTGGGGACTTAAGGAAATTCTTCTTAAGACTTCGCAGGTACAACCTCAAGCTTAACCCTGCCAAATGCGCGTTTGGAGTTCCATCTGGAAAGTTACTGGGATTCATAGTCAGTCGGCGAGGCATCGAGCTAGACCCATCAAAAATCAAAGCCATCCAAGAATTACCACCTCCAAGAAACAAAACTGAAGTAATGAGTTTGTTGGGAAGGTTAAATTACATCAGCAGGTTTATTGCTCAGCTCACAACAACCTGTGAGCCAATTTTCAAATTGTTGAAAAAGGATGTTGCGGTCAAATGGACCGATGAGTGTCAAGAAGCGTTCGATAAGATAAAAGGGTACTTGTCGAACCCACCCATGTTGGTCCCGCCAGAGCCAGGAAGACCTCTGATTCTTTACTTAACGGTCTTGGAAAATTCATTTGGTTGTGTATTGGGGCAACATGACCCCACTGAACAGAAAAGAACAGTCCATCTACTACCTTAGCAAGAAGTTCACAGCTTATGAGGTTAAGTATACTCATCTGGAAAAGACATGTTGCGCCCTAACATGGGTAGCTCAAAAATTGAAACACTATTTGTCATCCTACACTACTTACCTCATTTCTCGGTTGGATCCATTGAAATATATTTTTCAAAAGCCTATGCCAACGGGAAGACTTGCAAAGTGGCAAATTTTGCTCACAGAGTTTGACATCATCTATGTGACTCGGACTGCAATGAAAGCCCAAGCACTGGCCGATCATTTAGCCGAAAACCCGGTCGATGAAGAATACGAACCGTTGAAAACCTATTTTCTTGATGAAGAAACAATGCATATCGACGAGGTGGAGCAAATTGAAAAACCTGGCTGGAAACTTTTCTTTGATGGAGCCGCTAACATGAAAGGAGTCGGGATAGGAGCTGTAATAATTTCTTAAACAGTGCATCACTATCCTGTTATGGCTCAATTGCGATTTTATTGCACCAATAATATGGCTGAATATGAAGCTTGCATTTTGGGGTTAAGGCTAGCCGCAGACATGGGTATCCGAGAAATCTTAGTCATGGGAGATTCGGATCTTTTGGTACATCAAATTCAAGGAGAATAGGAAACCCGAGACTTGAAGCTCATACCATACCGACAATGTCTACATGATCTTTGTCAGCGGTTTCAATCAGTGGAGTTCCAACATATTCCAAGAATCCGTAATGAGGTTGCTGATGCATTGGCTACCCTGGCATCAATGTTGCATCATCCGGACAAAGCTTATGTAGATCCGATACATATTCAAGTCCACGATCAGCACGCTTATTGCAATATGGTTGAAGAAGAATTTGATGGTGAACCATGGTTCCACGACATCAAGGAGTATATCAGGATGGGGATATATCCCGCACAAGCCACAGGAGATCAAAAGAGGACCATTAGGCGATTGGCAAATGGATTCTTCTTAAGCGAAGGAGTTTTGTATAAAAGAACACCAGATCTTGGATTATTAAGATGCATAGATGCCAGACAAGCTACAGCTGTCATGTCTGAAGTACATTCGGGAGTTTGCGGACCCCACATGAGTGGATATGTGTTGGCAAAGAAAATCCTCCATGCTGGTTACTATTGGCTTATCATGGAGCGAGATTGTATCAGTTTTGTGCGCAAGTGTCATCAATGCCAGATACACGGAGATTTGATTCATTCTCCACCATCCGAGTTGCACACAATGTCGGCACCATGACCCTTCGTTGCCTGGGGCATGGATGTGATTGGACCAATTGAGCCAGCAGCATCCAATGGGCACAGATTCTTTCTGGTAGCCATTGATTATTTTACCAAATGGGTTGAGGCCAAGACATTCAAATCGGTGACCAAGAAAGCTGTGGTCGATTTTGTCCAGTCAAATATCATATGTCGATTCGGAATCCCAAAGGTGATCATCACAGATAACGGTGCTAATCTTAACAGCAACTTAATGAAGGAAATATGTCAACAGTTTAAGATTATACATCGCAACTCTACCCCTTATCGGCCCAAGGTGAATGGAGCAGTCGAGGCGGCCAACAAAAACATAAAGAAAATACTTCGGAAAATGGTAGAAGGTTCAAGACAATGGCATGAAAAATTACAATTTGCATTATTGGGATACCACACTACTGTTCGCACTTCAGTAGGAGCAACTCCTTATTTGTTGGTGTATGGCACTGAAGCAGTAATTCCTGCAGAAGTTGAGATTCCTTCCCTTCGGATCATCGCCGAAGCAAAGATTGATGATGATGAATGGGTCAAAACCCGTCTAGAACAGTTAAACTTGATTGATGAAAAACGATTGACCGCAGTATGTCATGGTCAATTATATCAAAGAAAAATAGCAAGAGCATACAACAAAAAAGTGCGTCCACGGAAGTTCGAAGTAGGTCAACATGTGATGAAACATATTCTTCCACATCAGGTTGAGGCAAAAGGCAAATTTGCCCCGAATTGGCAAGGACCATTCATTATGACCAGAGTATTATCAAATGGTGCACTATGCTTAACAGATATTGAAGGAAAATGCATAGATATGGCGATCAATTCTGACGCGGTAAACAGATATTATGCATAACTTTTGAATGTTTGTATTTAGCATTATTTCGAAGATTGGAATGACAAAGGCAATTTATTCTGCTATCCAAACACTATACCCTTTGCTTCCCTTTTGAGCCATATTTGTTTTGTTCCTACCCTCTCTTGGAATCGATGAAAATCAAATATGAAAAAAAAATTCACTATTATTTGGTGAACTACGTTTGACCTGATTCCTCAAAGAAGGATACGTAGGCGCCTCACGGCTCGGTCATAGGGTGCACAATATACATAATGTGCACAAAAAGAAACTCAAGAGACCCCAATCAAGAAACTGGGGCAAGAATTGTATTGGAAATAAGAAAAGATTCCAAGAGTTGTAATTTTAAACCCATACCAAAACTGTTTAGCTTTTGATACCTTTCCATTTCCAACCACATACCAAAAAGACCTTTCGATCAATCTTAGAAAAATGTTGAGTCAAACAAATGAAGATGGTTCATAACACTCTGGTACAAACAAGAAAATAAAGTAAAAATGAGAGAGTCTTATAGGTGAAAACCCACACGGGCACCATAAGGCGATGGAAGTTGAGAAAAAGTAAAAGGAGAGAGTCTTATTGGTAAAAACCTTCGCAGGCACCATAAGGCGAAAAAGAAGTAAGAAATAAACAAATGAGGAAGGTTTATCCGTGAAAACTCTTTGAGATATTGCAAGTCCAACAGGCCTGTAAAATGAAAAATGAAGTTGGATTACGAAAATTTTGGGGAAAACAAAAATGAGACAATTGAAAGGAGATTGATTAAAAGACTGGGTTGATTAATCCAAAATGCATACCCTGATCATTGGTGCTAGTGACTCCAATCAGATAAGTTTATTCCTTTTTCAACAGTCATCCAAATTTGGATTTTTCTTTTCATTCTATAATTGTCGAAATCAGCGTGTTTCGTCACTAGTAATCTTACTTTTCTAAAGCTTTGAGATAAGTTTTATTCCAAACAAATAAGAAGGAATGTCAAGGTGTACTACCAAGGCTCAAGGATTACATGATGCAAAAAACGGCCATGAAAGGCGGGAGATAAAAAATAATAAGATATGGGAGGAAGAAAAGTGAAATCAAAAGTGGATCAACAATGTCAGGAGAGACATATGATTACGGTTAAAAGGGTTTGAAGGAAAACATACAGAGGGGAATCCTATAGTCAAGGGTCAATTACAAGGACAAAACAGTCTTTTTCAACCATTCCAAGACAATAAAAAAGAGACGAAGAGAAGCCTCACCATCAGCAAGAATACCCCAGTTAACCACCCTGCTTTAAACTAACGAAGTTTTCTTTGATTTAAAATAGGGGCAAAGACAATATTTGTGTCAGGAAATACCTGATAAAGAAAAGAAGAAGTCAGGCGTCCACCTGGAGAATGAGGATGAGAATTGAAGAAATCAGGCATCCACCTAGAGAATGAGGATGAGAATTGAAGAAATCAGGCGTCCACCCGGAGAATGAGGAGGAGAATTAAAGAAGTCAGGCGTCCACCTGGAGAACGAGGATGAAGAATTAAAGAAGTCAGGCGTCCACCTGGAGAATGAGGATGAAGAATTAAAGAAGTCAGGCGTCCACCTGGAGAATGAGGATGAGAAAAGAAGAAGTCAGGCGTCCACTTGGAGAATGAGGATGAAGAAGAAAAGAAGAAATCAGGCGTCCATCTGGAGAATGAGGATGAAGAACTAAAGAAGTCAGGCGTCCACCTGGAGAATGAGGAATGAGAATTAAAAAATCAGGCGTCCACCTGGAGAATGAGGATGAGAATTGAAGAAATCAGGCGTCCACCTGGAGAATGAGGATGAGAATTGAAGAAGTCAGGCGTCCACCTGGAGAATGAGGATAAGAATTAAAGAAGTCAGGCGTCCACCTGGAGAATGAGGATGAGAATTGAAGAAATCAGGCATCCACCTGGAGAATGAGGATGAGAATTAAAAAATCAGGCGTCCACCTGGAGAATGAGGATAAGAATTAAAAAAATCAGGCGTCCACCTGGAGAATGAGGATGAGAATTGAAGAAATCAGGCGTCCACCTGGAGAATGAGGAGGAGAATTAAATGAATCAGGCGTCCACCTGGAGAACGAGGATGAAGAATTAAAGAAGTCAGGCGTCCACCTGGAGAATGAGGATGAAGAATTGAAGAAGTCAGGCGTCCACCTGGAAAATGAGGATGAGAATTGAAGAAATCAGGCGTCCACCTGGAGAATGAGGATGAAGAACTAAAGAAGTCAGGCGTCCACCTGGAGAATGAGGAATGAGAATTGAAGAAATCAGGCGTCCACCTGGAGAATGAGGATGAGAATTGAAGAAATCAGGCGTCCACCTGGAGAACGAGGATGAGAATTAAAAAAAAAATCAGGCGTCCACCTGGAGAATGAGGATGAGAATTAAAGAAATCAGGCGTCCACCTGGAGAATGAGGATGAGAAAAGAAGAAATCAGGTGTCCACCTGGAGAATGAGGATGAAGAACTAAAGAAGTCAGGCGTCCACCTGGAGAACGAAGGCAAAAAAAAAAATGAAGAAATCAGGCGTCGACCTGGAGAATGAGGATGAACATAGAAAAGAAGAAGTCAGGCACCCACTTGGAGAACAAGGGAATACAATTGAAGTGTTGAAATCAAAAGCCCGCTCATATGAAAAAGGAGCACATTTAGAGTCAATAAAGCAGAGGAGTCCAACAAAGTCCCCAGCAGGAAACGACAAGAGTCCCAAATAGATGAAGAAAATACGGGACACAATGAAAAGTTATACGGAATAAGCCAAATGCCCAAGAGTCACCAAGATATCAAGACAACAAGAAACGCAAGGGCATGATCTAGATAAGATTTTATAATTCATGTACCATAGTCTAGTTTAGCTTTTTGTATTACCTTTGAAGTAAGGTGTAATAAAGAGGTCAGCAAGCAGTAAAAGCAGCACAAAACAACAGTAACATCACAGTCCCACGGTAGTCCCAGCTACCCAAAACTTCCCGAACTACATTGACCTGATTCCTTTATAGCCAAGGATATGTAGGAAACCTTTGAAGCAGAGGTTCGGTCAAATCTTTCAAAAAATGCTTCCCACGGAGTATTTGAACGGGCAAAAATCGCTCGTATCCACTCACTTTATCTTTGCACGAAAACTCTTCGAGTTTCCGCACAAAGAGGGGCAACTGTGAGCACGTGATTTTTGCCTCACGAAAAACTACTCCAAAATAAATCAAAAATAAAATAAATTTCTTTTACTGTGCAATTTTTGAATTTTTGCGTGATGTTTGTTAAATATTTGTCTTATATCCGTAAATGTTTACTTTGTCATAACAAAATGAAAATAAAAATAAAAATATATGTTGCATGCATATCTAGGATTTAATTATGCATTTAATAATTGATTCAAAAAAATAAAATCACAAAAAAATATGTGTCTGTTCTAATTTTAATATTTCACTGTGTGATTAATGTTTTTTCTATGTGTTAAATAATTGTTATAAAGTAATTAATATTTTTATGAGGTTAAAATTATTTTATAATTAAAATTAGGAATTTGAATTAGAAAATGAAAAATAAAAAATATATATAAATGAAACTCGGACCTGGATTAAAATCCAGGCCCAAATCAAGATACCCCCCCTCAGCCCAATCCAGGTAGCCCAGATCCGGTCTTATTCAAACGAGTCAAAACGACAGCGTTTGGTCATAGCTTATCAGTGACGGTTGGATCAAAGCCAACCAACGGCTGAGATCCCACGAACCTAACCCGCAATCATTACCCGATCCGATACCCGGTTCAACCCGTCCCCCAGCTTAAACCAAACGACATCGTTTGGTTAAGTGGATAAATCCTGACCTTTCATCCTACTAGATCTAACGGTCAGCATCAACCCACCCCGTCCCTATATAAGCCCAAACCCCTACCCCGGCCCCCTAACTTAACACCCCCCTCTCCACTGTTCATCATCATCTTCCGAAACCCACCCCTAACCCTAGCCGCCCTAGGATCCCATCGCCTGAAACCCGGCGGCAACAACGCCGCCGGTCACCAAAATAACACCCCAGAACCCCCTGAACATCCTCTATCCAGATATGCTAGCCACTTGGCTCGAATCTTCCTGAAGGTTCTCGAATATTCATTTGAAGATTCGACCCGAGCTTAGATCTAAACCAAACAACCCCTAGTTAACACCATAGTACCCCCTAGCATGCCTCGTTATGGATCTGGTGTTTGTTTGGCTCGAATCATTTCAGAGCTTCTCGAATCTTCTTTTGAAGATTCGAGCCAAACATGAACAAACTCAGATCTGTTCTAAACTGACACCAAATGACCCCTAGGTTACCCTCACCCTTGTGTCGTATTTGGTCCCCCTCGAATCTGACCAGAAATGGTTAAGTCCCAAATCGAACCTTCAAGAACCCTAGAAATACCAGACTTTTGGATTCTGCCTGAATTAAATAAAGATTGAGGTTTAATCGACCTTAGTCGAAGTATTTTCAGTGGAAAATACTTCGACTAAGGTCTGTTTGATTTCAAACAAAGTCCAAATCTAAGTTGAGTTTGAGTCCGGTTGAAGTTAAAGATTTAGAGGTACTTTCCTTATTTCTTTTTTGTTTCTTACATGAATAATTGTTTGTTTAATAACCTGTTAATTTTTCATGTTTTTATTTGATTAATTCTGTCATCTTTGTCTCATGTCCGTATGATTAGTCAAATAAATGAATTGTTTCTGTTGGTTGTGATTAATTACAATGTGTGTGATCGACTCGATTAAGTTCGTCGATCAGTTGTGTTATAAATATTGTTTCTGAAAATGCTGATTGAAACAGTCTGTTTCTTTTGTTTTAGACTGATTATGGACAAATGATGTAAATAGTCAACTGATTAATACTCGTCAATTAAATCATGTTTGTTTGCAAATCAGTAAATTCAAATGAATGTTGTGTATATATTGTTTTCTGAACAGGGCATTGTCAGTATATTGACAATGCTCCTGTGTGTGTTTGATCTTGGTTCAATGATGAAGTCCAGTCTGAATTGTTATAATAATTTCAGTGATATGTTGTTATGATGTTAGTTTTGAATTCAGTGTGATTTTACAAATGTTGATTAGATGTAATTGGGTTAGAAGGTTACATTCTTAGTTAGGATTCAGTCCAAAACTCTAGGATTGGTTGTAGCTGTCTTAAATCAGATTAATAATAAGATTTGAACAGATTTTAAAAATCTGTATTGTTAGATTTTATGTTTGACAGCAGTAATAATAGTAATCACAGTAGGATTTCTGAGGGTATTTCTGGGACAGAATAGTGAGGGTAATATGATAGCATAATGGGCTGAAAGTGGAAAGTTATTGGCTATTATTTAAAGTGATAATGGGAAACAAAGGGTAATGGGGCTGCTTAAAATCAGGATAGTATCATTTAAATTATTCAAAAGCAGTTTTTAATGGAACTTTTTGATTTTAAAAGAAGAAAGGGGTCCAAGAAGCACTTAAAAAGATAGGACCAGACCTGTATAAGTACAGGAGACCATCAGATTTGAAAAGAACAAGAAAAAGAGAGAGCTTTCAGACAGAAAGAAAAGAGAGATCAGAAGAGGGAAAAGTGAGATTTTGAGCAGATTTTTAAGAAGGAATTTGAGAGAGAGAAATCAGTTTTCAGACAGAGATTTTAGAGTTCATTTTTCAGAGAATTTTAAGAGAGGCTGATTTCTAAAGCATAGAAAATGCACACAGAAATACATATACATTTGAGAGAAACAGAAATCTGAGAAGAAGAAATAAAAATAGCAAAAGAAACAGAAAATAGAACACTCACACATGTACACAATCTGACACAGATACAACAGCAGAAACAGAAAAAAAATCAGAAACAGAAAAAAAATCAGAAACAGGAATTTGAAACAGAAAAAGAAACTGAAATCTGAAATATTGTCCTTTTGTTGAATCTTTTCGGATGTATTTGATTCCATAGTTCAGTTAAAATATGAAGTTTCTTTAAAAAATACCGTCATTGTGCATCTGGGCTCCTCGGGTCTTATTATTGCTCAAATCTGTGGAAAGATTGCTATTCTGCTGATTTTGTTACTGCTGCTACTGCTGAAATTTACTTCTTCTACCTTCATTTCCAGGTACTTATATTTTAAATTCTATGTTGGAAAGAGATTCAGTATGACGAATCAATGAAGATTGAATTGCAATTCTATTTTTCCATTTATCTAAGTTTGTTATTATAAATCAGTTTTGTTTCATGTTGTTTAATATAGTAGTGTGCTTGACATGTTAATTATCAGCTGATCATTCTCGTTTGCAATTCATATAAGTGTTGTAATAATATTATCCATTCCAGAATTTCCTTAAAGTGTAGTTATGATTGAATTGTCAAGATAGGGAATATGGCATGAAATCGGCTATTAATTAAGTTTTACGACATTGTTAGGAGGTATAAAGTATTCTGGGAATATCAAAAAAAAATGCGCGGTTAGAGTATTTCGATTATTTGGCTGCGGATTAAGGTTATATGATGATTGGTTGCATGTTATCCATATATGGCGTAAATAGTGATTATGGTTAACATCAATAGTCGAAAGTAGCATTAGTATATTCCGCTATGTTTGCAAACATCAAAATATGACGAATAATGTTGTATGCAATATCATCTTATTAAGTCAATTAGGTAGACTTATTCTCTTTTTTAATAATAAAGGGCCTAGGAACTTATACAATGTGAAAGTTAATGTTTAGCGATAATTCATATAGATTGGGAATCAAATTGGTTTGATTATATATATATCTATCCCAACTCAATCATAAGTATAAATAATTAAAATAATTAGGCCTATTAGATTAAAAGAAAGTATATGGAAATAAGATGAGATGTACAAACACCAATTGCAACACTTTATCAATGGTAATTAGAAATAGAATTTGCACTAAATAAATAATGTAAAAATTGTTCAAAAATACTTCTCCTTTCATAAATCATTTTTGTTAGTTTCATATACAATTCATTCTTTGGCATATATATATGTTGTACTTGTTAAAAATAGTATTAATCATATTTTTATTCTTTTCTTTGAATTTGAATAGTTGGAATGAATATAATTTATACTCGGAAATTATAATCGACGGGCAACATTTAATAGATTGTGAATTCTTTTCAAAGAATTTAAGGGCCTCTAAAATGGGAGTTCTCATGATTTTCACATAAAAAATGTATGAATATAATAAACAATTTGTGGAAAATCCATAATACCATTACAAATATTTTGCGCAATTAGGGATGCGTTCGCGTACCCTGATTATATTTTTAAAAGCAAATTCGGATTATGCGTACGCGCAATTTCGAACGAATATTTAATAAAAAAGACTTCTCCAAAAATGTTAAAATAATTTCATATAACCCGAGATGTGCAGTTCATTATCTAAATACAAGGGTGATGATGTTCCTGATTTTATTTTAAATTTCGAACATATATTTTTTAATAAAACTATAACATGGACAATTTTATTGTGTACACGTATGCGTGGCACGATCCTCTGTAATTATAAAAGATATATAATACGAATATACGTACGCGTAATTCGTCATAAACAATAAGTAAAAGCGGTAGTAAAATCATGCAATAAAAACGTATTTAGTAAAATCAAGATAATTAAGCCAATAATAAAAACAGTTGAGCGACCGTGCTAGAACCACGGAATTCGGAAATGCCTAACACCTTCTTCCGGATTAACAGAATTCCTTACTCAGGATTTTTGGTTCGCAGAATAATAAACAGAGTCATATTCTCCTCGATTCATGGATTAAAACCGGTGACTTGGGACGCCTTTAAGATTCCCAGGTGGCGACTCTGAAATAATTAAATAAATCCCGTTTCGACTGTCCTTAAATTGGAGAAAACTCCCCACGCGCCCCGCGGGCGCGGTAAAAAGGAGGTGCGACACTCGTTCTGAGGGTTCGAAGCCCTGCTCTCATTCAACTCAAAGTCAGGATCCTAACGAACCGAGTTTATCAGTCCAATCCGGGCTCGGTCCAAGGATTGACAGAGGGTTCTGCAGGGAGCCATGTTAATCAATCAAAAGTTCGAATAAATACTCACACCAAGGTTCGATATTTGCATTGATCGGTGAAGTCATACATTCATATTATTCGCAAACGCAGATAAAAGGAAATATAGCATAAATCAAAGACAAAGTGAAGAAACATCTTTGTTTCATAAGCACATGATTACAAAAGCCCATGAAGGGTCCTTACATATGATTAAAACAGCCCACGAGGGGTCCTTACACAGAAACAAAGAAACAAAAAGTAATGAAATGAAAGCCAAGAGTCTAATCTAATCTCCGAGGTGCATCCTTGGCGGCAGTATCTTCGAGCACTATCTCCTCGGGGGCCTCATCTCAATATCCCAGGACGGCATCTCCAAGGGAGAAGATGAAGAAGAGGAAAGTGATGAAGCAGAAAAAGATGAAGAAAAAGCCATAGCTCGCCAAAGAGCAAAAGCTCTTACCGGGCCGAGGAAATCACGGCCCGGCAAAAGACTTGGCGAGTGTCGGCCTTACCTACAAAACTACTTTGAGTCCACTTATTAGGACATTGTGTCGTGTATACCGGCCAGAAGTGTCACCTCACTACACGGAAAGCAAAAGGAATAAAGTGCCACACCAGGCCGGGGTAGGAAGGTGAGCAGCAGTGTAAAGTCTGAACACCCTCCAGAGCAACGGTGTAGAGTCCAAACATCTTCCTGAGTCGGAAGAAATCGGCCCCCTATCTCATCGCCTCGAGCCAACGACAATAGCAGTAACAACAATAACAACAACAACAAGTTAGTGCAATCTCGCTCGGTAAGGGAAAGCCCTAGAAAAAGGCTATGGCACAACTGATGAGAACGTTGCCATGTAACCGTAAGGCTGCGGGCCCCAAACATGGGAAATAACAATTTATGAGGATGAAGAGAAGAAAGGGGTGAAAGGTTATTGAAGAGCACTTGAATAAAGAATTGGTTCCGGAAAGCTCTCATTTATAGAGAAAGGGTAAGGCAAATGACATGCGGAATCAATACCCTTTTGGAAAAGTAACCAATGGCGCCATCAATATTTTTGAAAGACGTATCAGCAGGAATAATCAATGCATTTGTGGGAACTGAATCGGTAGTGATATTACCGTTATTGAAAAGACAAATCTACAAGACACCTCAATTATCACAAAGGCTTACGTCATAAGTATGACATCATCACGGGAAGTTCGAAGAGGTGGATATCAAAGTCATTTCTTATCGTTCCTCTCTAAGAAATGCGGGGACTATCTGTATATGGTAAAATCGGAGGGTCCAATTTCTCGTTGTAATGATGCCTCGTAAGCACATCTCGAGGGCTTGAGATGATGGTCGAGTTTTATCCCTCGAGGGTCATCAACGCTTGACCTCGGGGTAGTATAGACCAACAGTTATGGAGAAAAAGTGGGGAGTTCCCAAGGTGCATAAAAAGGGCTGGCAAAGACCAGTAGGCTAGCTCTGTCCCGTATTATGGCGTCAACTAGTTGTCCCATATCCATATCTTTGTAATAAATGTACTTGTACTATGTTAGGATTTTCCCCTCATATATAAAGGGGATCCTTGTCATTTGTAAAGACCGGTTGCTCAATACTAAATACACAAGAACATTCTCTCTGTCTTCTAACATATTCTTTTGATCTCTCCACTTGCATTTATTACCTATATTCATTGTGCTCCATTATTGTTCTTCATTTATTGCTTATTATTGGCCATAAAGAGTCATCACTGATCTTATTATAATTGTTAGTCGCCCATCGACTACCCTCGATAGCTCCCAGCCAAGCATCAGACTCGACCCTGAGGCACTAAGTAGGCAAGCTTGAGGCCCCAATTATTAACCATTCGATTTTGTTAACATCTCATTTTTAATCTCTTACCTTGATTCCAAGTACCTCACTCAACATCTATTTCTCAAATAACTAGCATAACTAGATCACATATATTTAGAACCACAAAATTAAATTTAATTATTATTACCATTTTCACGGTAAACAAAGTTGAACCTAGAGTCGGATGTACCTGCCAATCTTCGGGTAGAGTAGTTGAATGAACTTGATGAGTTCCGATTTCATGCTTACTCCAGTTCGTCATTGTATAAGGACAAGATGAAGTACCTACATGGTAAGTACATCCGGAACAAAGAATTCAAAGAAGGTGACCTTGTTCTCTTATTCAACTCTCAGTTATGTTTACATGAAAGCTAAAGTCAAAATGGAGCGATCCCTTTGAAGTGGTGTATGTAACTCCTTTTGGTCCTCTAGATTTGAAAAACAAGAATGGTGAGATCTTTAGAGTCAATGGGCATCGAGTGCAGCACTACCTTGGTAAGTTTATGATGGACACGTTGTGCCATTGATCCATTTAAAGTGAATGATGGTAACATGCGTCGTGCTACGACATTAAATCATGTGCTTCTTGGGAGGCAACCCATGTGTTTTTCCTTCTTTTGATTTTCTTCTTAGATTAGACATTGTTTTGGACTAACTGGTTGTGAAGTGTGTGTAGGAATTGATTGTGTAATGCAGGAAATTGACAAGGGAGAAAGTTGGCCAAGTGACAAAAGATCGCGGATCGCACCCAAAATTTTGCCGACCACGTGAGCTCAACGCGGCCGCACAACTTTGACGCAGACCGTGCAGCTGGTCTATGGAAAATGCCAACTCTCTAAAGTTGGCCTATCAAAGTCCCTTCTTTTTCTGCGGCCGCGTTCACATTTTCGCAAACCGCGTTACTTTGGTGGTTGCGTTCAATATTTTGCGAACTGCGGCATGGTATTTGAAGTTGCTCTACATAAGGTAACGAAGCGCGGACCGCAATAGAATTCCGCGGCCGCGCTCAGGTAAGGCGGTGGGTTCCACAATTGCTAAGTATAAATAAGGGGTCCTTAAGCCATTTACACTTTTCGAACCCTAAAGTTTCACCGCACAAAAGTATTATTCATCTTCTCTGGCTCTCAATCTCATCTCTTTTTAATCAAGAGTTCTTTTCCTACTAAAATTCCACAATTGGTATGTTCAAGTCCTTCAATTGATTTTATCTGTTTCTTTTCTTTTCTTTTTTGTTTTAGTAATTCTTTTTAGTTTTTAGTTAGAGTTAAATACATCCCATAATCTAAAATTACTGCTTAAATACATGTGGGTAATGTTTACATGCCTAATGGGGAATAGGGTTAGTAACTTTGAATGCTAATTGAACAGATTTTTTTGCACTTAGTGAAAACCCTAGGTTAATGTGTTCATCAATATCAGTCGCATTTAAATTTTGTGGTTGCGGTAAATTTTCCGCGGTCCGTGTTAAGGTATGCGACAACGTTATGTTTTTTGTGGTCCGCTATACCCTAGCTTAAAATTACTGAGTATTGATGCAAATTCGCAGCTGCGGTCAATTTTACGTGGTCCACGTTTGGTCCTTCGCGGCTGCTTAAGTTCTCGCATTCCGTGACTTTGAACTTCAGAGAATCTGTTAATTGCTTTTGTGGCCGCGTCCACTTTTTTGCAGTCCACGGTTGATCATTTGTGGCCGCTTCTAATTTTTTTCGGTTCGTGTTCGACCAAGATCAGAGAGTTAGTATTCTGAACATAACCTCTTCGCGGCCATGTTCACTTTTTCGTGGTCAGCGATGGGCACTTCGCGGCCGCGCTCACTTTTACGCTGTCCGAGGTGCCATGTTCTGAGAAATAATGTTGCATTTCATCTGTAGTTTGTTTAACACATGCTTAAAACCCTATTCTAACTATATTTCACTACTTATGTGTTGCAGAAAATGGTTCGTTCTCGTGGTGAAGGAGCCAAATCAAAAGGGAGGGTAGAATCCTCCCGAGGTAGGGGTAAAGGCAAGACAAAGCTACCCCTAGTAGTGCAAAAGTCCATTGGCAAGGTGAGAGCCTCCATCGAAGCTACAGCTAAAGCCGTGGACCATTCTAAATGTGAATATGTCCTATCCCGGGAAGCTTCAGAAGGAGACTCTGTGCCAACACATGTTCCTACACATTTCCCGGACAAGAAGCATTCAGTTGATGAGCCCACCTCCTCTGAGGGCTCACCTGAGGGTTCACCTGAGAGTTCTTCTGAGGGCTTGGGAGAGGGTAGTGCAGACTCTAAACCCTCTTTCACCCATGCTTCCCCAGCTCCTATTAATATTGATGATGATGAGGTCTGACATGATGGGAGAGGGGTGATACCAATGTTGGGGTTTGGCCAGGTAAAGAAAACCAGAAGTGTGGCAAGCTAGGTTTGTGAGCGAGAAAGTGTATGTGAAATTACAGGAATGGTGGCCCCAAAGGTCGCTCACCCTTGAGCGACAGTTCGTAGAGAGAGACCTCCTTCCTCAAAATCCAAATGTCAATAGGTAGTTTGAGGAGAGAAAAGGGTGGAAGTTCTTCACCAGCAAAGTGCCAGATGCAAATGAGTATCTTGTCAAAGAGTTATAAGCTAATGTTGCCCACATAAAAAAGGGCACTACTGTGACAAAAGTTCCAAACATGAAAATCCAATTTGATGGCCACACTTTGAACGAATATGTTGGGTTTGAGGATGTGGAGGTCGTGCAATACTTGGAAAAGATGGCCCTAGTTGAAGCAATATGTCCATGGCTAACATAGATATTAGCCGCAGGGACGACACGGGCATGGCTCACAACTGGAGTCCTAATACCCCAAAACACCCTTAGCTTTGAAGCCAAAGGGTGGACTACATTTGTATGCAGCAGGATGGACCCAAGCCAGCATGATAGTGCCATCCCACTCTCCCAGGCAGTCCCGATAGCTTCTATCATGATGGGGTTTCCAATCAATGTGGGGAACCTCATGTACTATCACATCTCCTAAGCAGTGGAAAAGAAAGAAAGGTCTTATCCCTACTCCAACGTCCTCACTATGTACTTCGAGGACCAAGGGGTCGAGAAGAAGCTATATGACACAAAGACAAAGCCAAAAAAGCCTTTATCCTGGTATAGCCTCCAAGGACCGGACAACCCTAAGCAAATGGTAAAGCCTTCCACAGCAGGGGGATCTTCAGCTGCCATACATCCTCCTTCATCTGGGCCATCCATCACCTTGCCATTATCTGTGCCCTCTTCTTCTACTTACCCTCAGACTGCATTGCGGGTTTCTCATACATTATCGAGCATCAACAACTAGATGCAGGCAGCCACATCAAAGTTTTTTGTCTTATCTAGTGCAGTAGTAGCACAATCAGCCCTAGCACAACTTCAGGTACCTCCATCAGTGGAGGAGTCATTGAAGGAGCTACTGAAAAACTAGAAGAAGCTCCTAGACAACCAGAAGAAGATCTTGGACACTTTGGATATACATGGAAAGGCCATAAAGGATCTGGGCAAGAAAGTCAAGAAGATGAAGAAAACTCGAGCCTCAAAGGAGTCTGTGGAGTTGATGAAGAAGGAGGTAGAGAGAGTTACTTCTGCTGGAGACATCCCACAGGACTTTCTCTCCTAGTAGAACAGGCAGCAGGGCATGAGGCACCAGTAGCTGGCCGGTCTGAGGAGCCGGCTGCCATTACATATACTGCTGCGGAGATGGTCTAGATGCTCCGCAACCCCATGGCCCCCCAGTCAGATTTGGAGATCCAGTTAGAGGACCCAGAGGGGGTTGTTGATCCTATGCAGTCTGAGGACCCTACTCATGTTCCTGTCATGATGCAGACAGACACCGCATAAGGAGTTTTCTTTACTCTATAACCCTTTCCCTGTTCTTATTTTGATATTAGCATTAAGGACAATGCTATCTTTTAATTGGGTAGGGGGTGGTTCATTTTGATTGTTGATGATTTGATGACATTAGCATGTAATAACTATGATACTATTTTTTATCTTTACTTCTCGTTATTTTTAATTTTGGTATGTATATATTCTTTACTTTCACATTTAGTATGTATATATTTTTACCATTTGATGTATATATTCATTTTCATTTATGTATATATTCGTTTTACTTTAGGTTTGTATATATTCAGTTTGATTTCCGTAGTTTACTTCATAACTTCTTTCATAATTTTACTTCATAGTTTCTTATTTCCCTTAGTAGTTTCTTTTTAAGTTGTTATCTTCTTTCTATATTTTTGTGAACAATAAGCCTTTGGTTTTCTTAATGCGGCGGTTCTTTCCAAAGGTAGATGTAGTGTGAATCGGGTGACTCTTTCCGACGATGGATGGCGTGACAACCTTCTTAAGGGATTGGGTATGTTTTCTCTTTTTGCTTTGATATGCAGTAGTAATGAATAAAAGTGTCTCACGCAGGCTTCACTTGGGCCTAGCACATTTACCTGCGACTTTATGGTTAGAAACAAGTTGATTTGCAAAGAATAGTTCTAGCTGTGATCTTTAGACTCTTGTTTTGACTAAACAATCATCGAGTGGCTTCTTGGAGCCATTTATGATGCTCAATATTAGCTAGGGTTGTTGTGGGCCCTCGACTCTGTTCTCTTTAACAATCCAACAGCTTGTGAGGTGAGATATTGAATTGCAAGTCCAAGTTTTGTGCCAATAAGTCTAGAACTTGCCCTGAATGTTTGTTTAGGCGAAATTATAAGTGTAGCTTGACTTGAGAAATGATTGTAGGCTCTCCTTGATCCAATTTGAAACTTGAAAGATTTTGTAGCCTACCAATATGATATCCCTAGTCAACCCATTTGAGCTGAAGCCCTTTTTTCTTTCAATGACCACGTTATAAGCCTTAATCCGTTCTCTAATGACCCTCTCTTGACACCCAATCTTTTCTTGGCATTCGTGATAATCAAGTGGAAAAAGCATAAGTTTGAGGGAGAGACGAGGAATATGAAAGTGATAAAAGGTACAAAGAACAAAAAGAAATGAAGGAAAGGGAAGGCAAAAGAAAATAAATAAAAGCCCAAAAGAAATGTGTCAAAAAGAAAGTAAATAAGATAGAAAAGTGAAGGGATTCAAATGATGAAAGACATGGAATGATTAGAAATGGAGAAAAATGATTATCATGAGCAAGAAAGAGTGATAGTGTGTCTGTCTAGTTGCCCTAAGAAAGAAGAAAATGACTCAAAGAGTCAAGAAAGTATGAGCTGAAATGAGAAAATGGAGTGCTTAAGGAAAGATGAAACCTTCATATGCCGATAAATCCTACCTTGATCCAAAAGCCTTCATTACATACACGTAAAAGCCCTATATGATTTCGAGTTGAGTGAGCTTACATTAGTGGTTATTCACATAAGGGACAAGCTTATGGTACTTAGAGCCAGACTTGTGACATTCCCTTGTGAGAGATGAGCGAACTTCTTCACAATCCTTGTTTTGAGTGCTACAATTCTTAAGTGAGATTTGCTTATGGAGAGTAGAGGAGAAAGAGTTTGGGTTCCACAATGACCTACGTAATAGAGCAAGCTTCCTTGGTGAACTTAAGTCAACTCTTGATGCTCTAGTGTCGATATAGAAATATGGTACTCAAAAGGTTTTGTGTTGTTGATAATTCATTTATATTGAGGGTGATTGTTAGTCCCAATTGATGTATGATTGATTCAAATTAGGACAGCTGAAATATCCTTCTATTTTGTTTAGTGGAGGTGGGAACTACCTTATTTGTTTGAGGACAAGCAAATGCTTAAGTTTGGGGGAGTTGACAAGTGGGGATTTTAATCTATTATTTGCTCTCTTTTGCTTGCGTTTTGGGCCTAAAATGCGTGAAGTTATTCCCAAAAACTAATGTAATATGCTTGCTTGTAGGAATTTTTCACAGTGAGCCAAAGTAGACATGATCAACTCATAAAGGACTCAAATCTTGAACAAAGACCAAGACTGGGCTAGGAGCTGTGGAACGCGGACCAAGTTAGAAAAGTGCAGCTGCAAAAGTATCAACGTGGATGTGGTCATAATTACACGGACGGTGAAATGGAGAATCAGAGAGGTTGTTTTTAGCAACAAATATGAACGTGGACTGTGTTAGAATAGGTGGCCGTGAAAGTACCATTGCAGCTGCAATTGAAATTTCACGGACCACGATTTCCATGATTCAGAGAGTTCACAAGTGATGCAAAAGTGAGAAGGGTGGTCCGCGTTTAAATTACGCGATCGCTGAAGTTTCTCATGTAGACACAGTGGAAAGTATGTGGTCCGTGAAACAAGGTTCAACCCAGACCCATATGTGAAGAAACGTGAACTGCGATCAGAATTACACGACCGTGAACGCAAGTGTACAGCCGCGGTCAAAATTACGCGGCCGCGAAACTCCCGCATGGGTATTTTTGTTGGGAAATTTTAGCTTAGTATCAATAGATCTTTTTGACATTTTTAGGTTAAGTTTGTTTTTGCTGAGCACGTGAGATGGCTAGGTTTTCCTATTTGGACAATTTTGTACAAGATTTACCTTATATTAGATTTTCATCTTTTAATTTAGTATTATGGATTTTCTCTTCTCTTTGTCTTTGATTTCTACTATTTACATGAGTAGCTAAACCCATATCTAGGGTTGTGACCCAACCCTAGTGTGGGTATTTGATGGGTCTTGAATTTTAGGGCTTGAAAGTGTATGGGTTAGTGATTTTTAGCCTAGTTCTTGCTAGAACTATTGAATTAGTGGTTGCAAACACTGATTTATGCCTTTATGACTTAGTCTCTAGTTGAAAAAGAGGGACTAAGTCTAGGAAAACTATGCTAACAAGGAATTGGGGTGAACTCAAGAAATTGATAGTCCCAATTAAAGGGTTAAACCTAGAGATAGTAATACCCGACTTGAGTTAAAATCACTTGAATTGCATGAATACCCATTTGGACTTGAGAAAGCCAAATTGGGCAAAATCACTCAAACTATAGAGTGGTATAGAGTGAGTACCCGGGTGTGATAGCTATATTACGACCCTAATTAATCACATGATTGCCCTAGATTCTTGCTACCCGTTAGATATCCACCTAGATGGAAGTCACTACCCTAGTCCCTTTAAACCCTTGAAAACAACCAAAAAACATTGTACTTGGTTTCAAATACTGTATCCTATAGAATAGAAGTAGATGTAGAAAACAAACCAACCATTTGTGGAAGTGCAATTAAGAGAAAAACTCGTATCTAGACTTGGATATAAACTTAATTCCAAACAAATTAACTCCCTGTGGATTTGATCCCAACCTAGTTGGGTAAAACTGCATTGACCATCCTATTTACTCAATAGTAGTGCAGGCTTGGACCCAACTGCCTGCCACAGCTTTGACTTCGGCTTTGAAGTTGTTGCCCATGCATAATGTCCCATTTTTTGCGATACGAGTCTCCCCGGACATTGGTGAGCCTCAACAACTGTATACAGGCAGCTACTGCAAAACTGTATAACTTATCCAGTACTGGTGCAGCACAGTCTTCTACTCAGGCACCTCAGATTCCCCCGAAAGTTGAAGAGACATTGAAGAAGCTCCTAGAGAACCAGAACATTATTCTGGCTACCTTAGTACAGTACGGGTCAGTGATTGAATATCTGGGCAAAGAAGTAAAGAATATGAGAAAGTCCTAGGCCAACAAGAAGTCAGTGGACAAGCTTCGGAGATAGGTGACCAAGCTTATTGCAGCTGGAGATCTCCCCTTTTGACATGTTGATCGACCCACACCATTTAAGCCTAGATCCTATAACACCATCAGCACCATTGGCACTAGTTGGCCAGTCTGAGGAGCCAGACTTTGCCGCCGACACTACCGAGGCAGTACATCAGATGTTCACCCACCCAGTCACACCTAGAGTTGAGGATGATGAGATTCAGTTTGATGAGACTAAGGGCGCTGACATTGCTGGGGACACAGAGATGTCCAAGGAGCCATAGGGAGTTTTCTTCACTCTTTCCCCTCATTTACTCTTATTTTGTTAAGCATTAGGGAAAATGCTTATCTTTATTTTGGGGGGAGGGGGGAGGTTGAGTTTATTGATCATATTTGGTACATTCTGAGATATTTGGCCTGTAATAACTTGATATTATTTTCTCTTTTTTTATTGTGTATATATTCTCTATCTTTCTCTCATTATGTCAGTAGTTTTTCTTTATTAGCTTCTGTATTTTTATTTCTTTATTGGCTCTTAGTTTGATTTAGTAGCTACTTTGTTTGATTTAGTATCTTCTTTTTATATTTTACTAGATAATAAGCTTTTGTATTTTCTTAATGCCACGATTATTTCCAAAGGTATCTAATGTGTGAATCTGGTGACTCGTCCCAATGATTGATGGCATGACAACCTTCTTAAGGGAATGAGTCTATTTTTGTGTTTAGGTAATAATAGTAGTAGTATTGAATAAAAAGACCTAATTAAGTCATGCTCAAAGAGTCAACCTTGCTTCAGTTGGTACCAACACACTTAACTACATGCTTATAGTTAGAAACAAGTTTCCTGAAAGAAATAGCTCTAGTTAGTGACTTTTTTTGACTCTTGTATTGACTTTGGCAATCATCGAGTGCTTTAATTGGACCATAGTGATCTTTAAACTTAAATGTGGTCGTTGTGGGCCCTCGACTTTGTCCTTCTTAACAAACCAGTTGCGTGAGGGGTGAGATAAATTTTTTCTAGTCCAAGTATTCGTACGAAGGGTCTAGAACTTGTCCCAATTGTGTTTCAAGGAAAAATCCTAAGTTTTGCTTTGTTTGATAAGTGATTGTAGGCCCTCCGTGGCCCATTGGAGTTTTCTTTTTCCAACTAATGTCATTATCCCTAGTCATCCCCTTTGAGCCTCTAGCCTTTCTCATTTGATAACCATGTTACAAGCCTTTACCCATTTTGTCGTGATCCTCTCTTGAAACCCCATCTTTCCTTAACACTCTTATGAAACAAATAGCTCAAAATGGTATCAAAGGCACAAAAAAAAATGACGAGAAGGAAAGGAAAGAAAAGAAAAGAACAAAAAGAAAAATGCAAAACGGTGAATAAGTGGAAGAGTTGAAGGGATTCAAAGAGTGGTAATGATCCCAAACATGGAGAAGTAAAAAAGGGAGAAAAAGAATGTAATGATCAAGAAAGAATGATGTTAAGTCTCTTTAGTCCCCCAATGAAAAGAAAGTGCCTCTAAGAATTGGCAAAATGTGGGGGGGGGAAATGAAAAAATGGAGTGCTTAAGGAAAGGTGTAACCACTCACCCATACGTTATACGACCCTAATCCATAATCCTTCATTACATCCTGAAAGAAGTCCTACTTGATTTCAAGCCGAGTGAGCTTACATTAGTGGCAATCTATATGAGGGGCAAGCCTATGGTACTTGAAGACGTACTTGCAACATTCTCTTGAGAGAGATGAGTTAACCTTTCATAAATCTTTGGATTGAGTGCTAAATTTCTTAAGTGATCTAGGAAAATGGAAAGTAGAGGAGGAGGAGTTTGGAGTCCACCATGACCTACATGATAGATCAAGAGTCCTTGATGAGTAAAGTCAATTCTTGAAGCTAAAATGTCACATTAGAACTATATGTGCAGGAATGTTTATGTTACACCCCATATTTCTGTATGTGAAAGCACGCCAAAAGTAAATTGATGTAAGCTCAAAGATGATGAAATCCTTCTACAAGGCTAAGGAGGCTTTATCAAACTTATAGGTAAGTAGGATGAATGAGACTTATTAATAATGATTTAAATGAATTTAAAGTTTTGATATGACTATATATGATTTTTGGATATGAAATATAAAGATTGGGGAAAATTGAATTTAACTTACGGAAAAACCGAATTAAGATTTGCCTTGTAACGAGCCATTTTGATAAATTATATTCGTAAGCTTTAAGATGTCATTTTGGGACATATCTCATACCAAAGTGAAGGTCTTGGAACATAGTTTCCAATGGTCCAAACCATTTATTCATATGACATCAGGGTGGAGAAATATGGATTTTTAAATTATGGTCGCCAAGTCACGTTGCCGCACTTTGGAGAAACTGGCAAGTTTATAGGCCAAGTTGCGACGTAGTTTTCTCTCAATCTATTGAGAGTTAGATAGAGATATTTATATGGAGTTAAATCTCTATGTGTCTAGTTTCGAACGCTCCAAACCATTTGTTAATGCGATATCAGAGTCGAGAGATACAAGTGTCTGAAGTGGCACTACTCAAGCTGCCAAGCAGACAGCTTACCCACCTACTTGGAGAATTGAGGCGGTGGTCTTATCCCCTTATATCTCGTCAACAATACAGATGTTACTCACACAGAACCACTCTCAAGATCTCCAAAATCATCCCTAACATATCTCAAGATCACAAGAACCAAACTCAAGGAAACAACAACTCAAATCATCATCAAAGATGTTAAAGACTACAAGAGAATGGTTCTATGGTGTTGTGGTGTGATTGAGGGCTATTGTGAGCTAAGTTGAGATGGGGTTTCGAGTTGTAGATACTTTCCAAGGTATGTATAACATCTTCTTGATTGTGCCTAAGGTTAATCTTGTGTTGGTTGTGTTGTTTGAGTGAAAATCCATAAGATGCACTTGAAGGAACATGGGATACAGTTGTTTTTTTGGTTGGACTGTTTTGTGGCTAAATATATGGTTTGTGGTGGCTGAAAATTGTGAGAAATAATTTTATAATGTTGTGGCTGCTGTTGTTAAGCTTTTTCTAGGTGTTAATTAAGTTTATTGAAGAAGAAAAGATGAAAAACAAGTAATTGACGATAAAAATTAAGGTGCTAGACATATGGGGCTGCTTTGGAAGGCATTTTGTGGATGTTTTAAACTAGAAATAATATGGTACATATAAGTATGATGTTCTGAAGATTTTAAACTAATTTATGGAATAGATTTGGATTCAAGTTATATCTTGTTATGAGTAAAAACGAGCTTGCCGCTCAATATGATTGTTAAGATAATCGGAGAAACTCATAGTGAATTATATTGTTGTTGTTGCTATTGTTGGTTATAATTGTTGCTGTTGGGATGTTGATTGCCCTTAGTGGTCTTTGGGATGTATAAAAATAAGGGAGTTGCTGCCCGATTTTCCTTAAGTCATACGACTAGCCAAATACGATGGTACGATATTATATGTTAACGATAATATCATTTCACTTGTTGTAGATGGAAGAAGATGTTTTGAGCTTGGTTGAGTAATAAAGATGAGATCATACAGGTATGTTAAGGCTAATACTTCTTTCTTTTGGCATGATCCAAGCAACTATACATAAACGTAATGCTATTCGATAAGTGGTTCTACTTTTTACAGTTAAGGATGTCTATGTTATTCATTCATGTAAAATGATATTCAAGCATGCCTAAGTATGTTCCTAAGTCTCTATTGAGTTATTTGATAAATATGTTAATGTTCATAATATAGTAATACATGCATATTCATGCATATGCATTTACCACCGAGCTACAGCCGGCCGGGCTGTCATGCATTTACCACCGAGCTACGGCCGATTGGGCAGTTACATATTTACCACCGTGCTATGGACGGTTGGGTAGTCATTCATATTCATTTACTACCGTGTTACGGCCAGTTGGGCAAACATGCATCTTCATTTACCACTGTGCTACGGCCGATCGGGCAGTCATGCATTTACCACCGGGCTACGTCCAGTCGGGCAGTTACCACCAGCTGGGCAGTTATGTTTCAGTATTAACCACCAGTAGCGCAGTCATACATTTACTACCGTGCGACGGCCGGTCGGGCAATTACCACTGATCAGTTGGGCAGTCATGCATCGATATGAATAATGGTTCCAAAGAGGTTATATATATATATATATATATATAAGTATAATAAGTATGCATATACGGTAGCACTTCAGAGGTATAGATGAGTCTTATATCTCTTTAATTAATGTTGACTTATTATTATGTTCCATTCTGCCTTACATACTCGGTACATTATTTGTACTGAAGTCCTTTTTTGTTGTGGATGTTGAATTCAATGAAGGTGTAGGTAATAAGTTTAATGAGCCCCCATATTAGATGAGGTTAGCATTTAGCGAAGGATCAGTGAGACTCCACTTCATTCGGAGTGCAGCCGAGTCTATAAGTCATCATGTTAGAGTTTTGCTACAGACTTATTGTTAGGCAGGGGCCCTATCCCATTTGATGTCGAATAATCTTAGAGGCATTGTAGATAGAGGATCATTTTTATAGTATGTTAGAGGCCTTGATGGCCCATACATATTCATGTTTTAAGTACAATGTTTTACTGATATAGTGTTTGCCCACTTAAAGTTGTACATTACAAGATGCAGCCATGTTGGCCCATGATAGTTTAAAAAAAAAGTTACAAAGTGGTTCGCTTGGGCCAGCACAGCACCGGGTGCCAGCCACACCTCCCCACGTTTGGGGAACTTGTCGCCTTATTGATAATACATGAGTAGTGTGGGTAATTGTTGGCCCCAACTGATGTGTGGATGGCTCACCTTTGACTTGTTGAAATGGCCCCTAACTTTTGGAGGTGGGAACTAAAATTATTTTCTTGAGGACAAGCAAAGACTAAAGTTTCCAGTGAGTTGATAAGTGGGGATTTCGACTGCTTATTAGCACCTTTTAGCTTTTGTTTTAGTCATAAAGTATTGAATTGTGTTCTCCCTAATGAAATTGTGCAAAATTGCAGGAATGCTGGAAGTTTGGTCTCTTGAGATGAAACTCGACTCAAAAAGGAGTGTTCTGATGCACAAAGAAATAAAGGGCGCAGAAGCACAAATGTGTGGTTCACAGAAGGAATTCTGTGGCTGCAGAAGAAATTGTGGATCGTAGAATTCCATCTGCGACTGCAAATCAATAAGAAACATTTAGCAGAACTTTGCGCAATGTGTGGACCGCACATGAATTATGCGGACGCAAAACTGGGCTAAGAGTCAAAGATCAAAGAGTATGAAAAAAGACCAAGTCTAGGAGCCTTTGTGAATTATGGACTGCATAAGAATTGTGCGGCCGCAGAAGAGTTGCCTTGCAGCCGCAGTCCAAAAATGTACGACCAAAGATGATTACATCGCAGTTGCAGTTCAGAAATATGCTGCCGCAAAACTCCACTTCCTGCCAGATGAAGAAATCTTGGACCTTATATGGAATTGTGCGGTCGCAGAACCTCCCGAAGGGCATTTTTGTCCGAGATTTTAGCCTTGTATCAAAAAACGAGTTTCACAAAATTAGGTCAAGTTTGAACATCTGAAGTTGTTGTAGATGTTTTTCTTTACTACTTTAGGACGTTTTACATTACTTTCATGTATTTACATTAGATGTAATCATTTTAAGCTTCGATTATGAGTTTAATTAGTTTTTCCTGCTTATTTTCTTCAAATCCCATTATGAGTAGCTAGGATTTTACTAGGGTTGTGACCCAACCCTAGTGTGTAAACCTTATGGGTATCTAATTTAGTGCTTGTTTATGATTGGGTGTTGATTATTTAGCTTAGTTCATGCTTTAATTGTAGAATTAAGAGTTGCAAACATTAATTCAAGCCTATTTGACTTAGTCTCTACTTGAGTAAGAGGGATCTAATCTGGGACAACTTAGCTAACAATAAATTAGGTCAATTGAGAGATTGATTAACCCAATTAAAGGGTTCAACCTAGAGATAGTAATAACTAGACTTGATCTCTTATCAACTGTTTTGGGTGACACCCATTTGGTCTTGAGAAAGCCATATTGGGCAAAACCACTCTCTGACCGAGAGGTATTGAGTGTGTAATTTTGAGTAGAGAGCTATAATATACCCTAATAAAAAAAAACATTAAAATCTTTATCCCACTAGGCAAACACTAGGTCATGGTCACAGCACTATGTCATGACCCAAACCGATGGGCCGCGATAGGCACCTGGTACCTTACTAAATCGAGTACCAACATAACATATCTTTTCATATCATACTATCATAGATAACTGAGCCGGAGAGGCTGCCATGAAATAGGTAGAATACAACATGTAATACCAATTTATAAGTAAGATATACGGGCCTATAAGACCAAAATAACCACTCGTATACTGAACATAGGACAACAAGGCCATACCATCATTTACGTACATCACATCTGTCTACAAGCCTCTAAGAATACATAATTTTCATAAAGGTCGGGATAGAATCCCGCCATACCAAACAATACATGTCTAAATCATACTATCCAAACAAGCAACTCCGAAGTAAATGGAGCGCACCAACATCTTCCGATAAGCTGATAGCCTACTTGGAAAGCTCTCGACCTATTTATCAGGACCAGTGGGCATGAAACGCAGCATCCCCAGGCAAAAGGGATGTTAGTACGAATAATGTATTGAGTATGTAAGGCACATAAATAAGTACATAACAGACATGGAAGAGATATAGAATAAATGACTCAACCTGTAAGTCTAGATAAATCTGAAATTCGTGAAATAATTATAGTGTCATGCATATGCGTGAATGTCATGTCATGCATAGGTACATGTTTCATAACATCATCAGGCCTCTGAGGGCATCCCATCATATCATCTAAGCCACTGTGGGCAAAATCATCAATGTATACCAGTTGATCAGGTGGTGGTGCATATATAACATCATAACCTTTCCAATATCCCATATATATATATATATATATACGCGTATATAACGCCATCTGATCATGGGTCAATGTGTATATGTAAATGCATGAAATGTGTGTGAAAATATGTTAATAAAATCTCTCGGTATGTCATAAGACCATTATACCTTTGATTAATATCATGAAGTAAACTTTTTCAACTTACGTATTTTTCTGAGATCTATAAACAAATGATAGAATAATATGACACATGAAGAATTAAGAACATAAGCATCTCTAGCATTTCTATGTATAGAGTCATTTATGGAAGTTGTGCATTTTCTCGTTTCATTTGTATCGTATGGATCATGCCGAAAGGAAAGAAGGGATAACCTTAACATACCTGGAGTAGGGAAAAATTCATATGATATTCTTGGGAAAGATTGTACCATCCTCTCTTAAAATCACAAATCCCATTACGATTACACAGTTTTATTTCGCATGAATTCCTTGTTGAAGATCGTACTTGGCAGATGTAGAACAAGTCCATTTGATGAATTTGATCACACTTTCCTTACTGAAGAAACAATGTTTCCATTCCATGTTGAATTAACGTCCATTCATAGCACATATACCTCCATTCTTCCACAATAATAATGTAGTAAATATTTATGTAGGAAGATTGGCTTAAGGCTTTTGGTTGTTAACCCCACTTTAGGGAATGACTAAGCCACAATTATTCTCTTAAAATGCTACTTTGCAATATACTTTAAGAGTCACTTGATTGACTTCAAGTTGCTGCCACGTTACTTGTTCAATCCTTATCCCATAATGTCTTAATTAATTCCTTAATTAATTTGCTAATCCCCCATTAACTAATAATTACCAAATTATCCACATAATTTGGAATTATCTCAAATTACTTAAATACTAATTACTTTTAACACACTTTATAGATCTTGCTATCATGGTCATGTGGTACCCTGTATGGTACTAGTTCATAAATACCAGGTATTTTAACTCGGACCATATTTTATCCCAAAATTTCAAAGTTGCCGAAATTCATTTTCTTCGATTTGCTTACTCTCTCACCTTCACGAATTTACTCATTCCATATTTGAAATAGCATAATCCTTATAATCTCCAAATAATCTTTTCCTTGGACTAATGTCCATTACCTTACGACAAATTCAACGTACAATACTACAGGGTGCAACATCGTCGTAATTTAATACTGCGAAGCATAACATCATCGTAATATAATACTGCAAGGCGTAACATCATCGTAATATAATACTGCAGGATGTAATATCGATGTAATATTGCGGGGCATAACATCATTCCCCCCGTTGGAACATTCATCCTCGAATGTTGACTGATGCTCTTATTATTTTCATAACATATACCTCCTATGAATACCTTAATACTCTCCTTGCCATTTAGGCAGTTGTTCTGTGAATAAATCCAAAAGCCAGGGCATTCCCCCATTTAGGCCTCTTTCCCACGCTATTATTTGTGATCGAATTCCTTCCAATCTCGTAATTGTTGCTACCTCCTACCATGCAGCCTCTACGATACTGACCTTGTTAGTGTGCCTATGCAACTCTTCTCTCCTTTTTCCTCCAGCTTTTAGCCAATCTCTAGGCCTTACTTTGTAAACATATACAAGGCTTAATAGGATGCCTCTCTGGGCATCTATAAGTGTACTGAAGTTCTTCGCTCGGTACTTTGTAAAACTTGCGAATATGGCTATATCTTATTTTATAGACCTGGTTATCCATTCGTATGACTTTACTGTATCTACTTAGATCATACTACACCATAGTTCTTACTTCGATTTATCGTTACTGAGGTATGGAACCATCTTCAGGTTACTCTCATTGTTTTTCCTTAAGACTGATGGTCTAATCTCATCTCATACTGTTGATCTTTTATCCATTTACTATTGATTCGCCTTAATGTTGATTCATCATCTACCACTGATAACTTGAAACTTCTTACGTAATACATTTCACTAGGGCTTATGTTGCATCGAGGAATATTTCAAGTGATTTTCCTGAACTACTTAGGGGCAGTACTGTACTTCAATAACCGTATTCTATAGCATCCCAAGGTGATTAACTTACATGGGTATTTTAATCCCGTACAATTTCATGAATCCCTTTTTTTTTTTTTCTTCAAATCATTACTCAATCGAAGGCCCAAATGTCATCCTTTATCTATCACAATTACACCCTTATTATACTATCAGGTCAACATTCCATCTCTTCTAAATGCTACTACTCTTAGACTCCTTTGAGTTTATTCAGGCTATTCGGAGCTTTCTATAACTTAGAGGAACCATAAGCTCCCTTGTTTTCACGGGCTTAACCCTGGGGACTTATCCATTTTCATCATCTTCTCACTTTCCCTTTTCTTATTCTTACTCCTGCCTTTCTAAAACCTTGTCGTTCTATCATACTTTAGCTTGTGACCGGTTTCCTTATGCTTTTCTGGAACATTGAGACATCACATCATCTCTAAATTTTCTCTCACTTTCTAATTAGACCTTTCGGTACTTAGAATCCATGGGCTGAAAGGTATGCCAATGACGATGCTACAATCATTCCTAGATACTGAATCCCTGTACTTCTAGCATTCTATCCAAATTATGGGCTATTCACAGCCTTCTGCATTTGAGTTTCTCGTACGTTGTTCACCTTTACCTTATTCACCTTAAAATCTCGCATCACATCTTGTATCTCTTTCATAACCTCCCTTTCACGTAGGTATGGTTCACATCCACAACTTGGTGCTT
Source organism: Nicotiana tabacum (assembly GCF_000715075.1). Lineage (NCBI taxonomy): Eukaryota > Viridiplantae > Streptophyta > Magnoliopsida > Solanales > Solanaceae > Nicotiana > Nicotiana tabacum. The sequence goes on from NC_134085.1 coordinate 21,101,626, forward strand.
TATTATAATACTTTAATCTGGTGGGAGCTTCATACTGACTTCTTATGAGGTTGTTACTTTTCTAACTGGTTTTATCGTAGAGCTGTTATAGACTATGGTTGTTGTACTATCTCTCTTGTACCTCTGATAATAAGGATGGTCCTACATGTTCTCGATCATGATTTCTATAATTCTCTAGGTCCAATAATCAAATTCCTGATTTACTTAGTTGATGTAACTCTTTAGTTTCCTCTTCCCTTTAATCAACCTTCAGGTAGGCTTAAGATATCTTCTGATCTGCGACTCATGGTATTAGCTATTACTTTGGTTCTTTATGGACGCTATAAAATATCCAGGATATAATCTTTTAACAATTCAATTCAATTCCTTATCTATGACCTGGACCAAATTCTTTCTTTTATATTATACAGGAGTCTTCTAAGGCTGCATGACTGTCAACATATATGTTGCTTGGATAATACTCCAAACTCTTAAGTGCATTGATAACGTAAATAATTCCAGATCATAAATCGAATAATTCTTTTCGCTCCTTCTCAGCTTTCTTTAAATGTACGTTATTACTTTTCCTAGTCCTTTTACCTCTTTTTTTGCGTGCCTACTTAGCTTATCTTAGCTCCCACACAAGCCAGAGTTTTCGTGCAACTCCTATGATCTCGAATATTAATTTTGATTTTACTTCCCGTTCATTAGCCACGGTAGGTGCCACTTTGCTTTGGAGTGCTTACAATGTTGTTACGAGACTCTTGTTACATGACCATTTCCTCTTTAGGTCATTATGCTCAGGTTGAAGCCTTCTTCCTTATCTCATCAGCTAGTCTTTCGTTGTAGTAATTAGGGAGAACCCTTGACTCTCGTAAAGCTGTGAGCTTATTGCGGACCTTTTTGATGTCCTTCCTTGCCTATAATCATCCGTAGTTGCTTACCTCTGTGCCCTTGTGCTTGTAGGGTTGCTTCTGAACTGATATTGTGACTGTCTTCCCAGTGGCACTTTCTTTTATCCCCTTAATACTCATATGGTACCTTTAACTACCTCGACTTCTATTTGAATATATCTCAAGTATTACAATGACATTATTGCAAGGCTGAATTCTCCATGTTGGGTTTTATTACGTTTACCTTACACGATCTACTTACTCGTCTGTAACCTCCTGTTTAGCCATAACTGGGCTCTTCTTGATCAATTACTAACTACTCGTCGGCCCATTGTCATATCAATATTCCGCGTAATCTTTCTTGGGTTATTTCCTTTGTCCTAACTTATATGCATTGGCTCATTATTTATTAATAACAGCTCATGCAAGAACCTTTACTTCCTCTCCTAGATGCCATTCTTACACAATATTCTAGAATCGTAGCGTATCTATAGGATTTTGGATAAGTGCCATATCATTCCCTTTTCATTTTTATCGCATTCTTACTTTACCATTCCATAGTCACTAGAACCACTTAATTCCTATTTAATGCACATCACTCCATATTCCCCCTTTAGGGGAGTACTAAGAGCTGAAGCCATGAGGATCTACCTATAGATGTTTTACCTCTTCATCTTTGGCGTCATTTCACAACATTAATGATCCTTACTCACCTTGAGGCAATCCTTCTATACCAAGGATAACAAATTCCCTTACTCGCGATGGTGACAGTTAGCGCAACTGGCACATACAGTCCCTTAAGCTTAACTTTGCTCACATTGCATGCTTTAGGGAAGCGTCTTCCTGAATGACCTTTATCTGAATTTCTTATGAATCTTCTTCTGTTGTCTATTCTATTTTGGCCAGAACGCAATATGAAATTCTCATGATGTCGAGCATTATAAAATCACTCAATATTTAATTCATGTTTAGTTTACCTTATTCACCAGTCCATACTGATTTCTATTACTCTGGGGTCTAACTTTTCCTTCTGGAAGTCACGTTGGAGTCATGAGCTTATTTTTCAAAATGAGGATATGACCTAATGGCCTATATTCTTTTATTGTCTCAAGGCCTATCACCTCTCCTATTTTTGTTTTCATTTGACTATAAATTCTGTAACACTCTACCGTTTCCATCCATGTATCACATCTTACTCATAATGCTTCATTATCCCTCGTCGTACTTCCCTGCTAATATTTCTATTCATCACTTTATCCTGAAATCATTAAAAAAACATTCTTTCGCATTTTACCCTCCCGTGCTCCATCTACTGGCTCTTCGGGCTGCCTAACATTCTCCCTTTACTAGGGATGGGAGCCATACTAAGGTAATATTTATCCCTTCAAGGTTTTCAGTTCCTATCTTTATAGTATTCATATCTAGCTGTACTATTTTAGTGTGCACCATCTGGGTGTCTCACAAGGAGATCTATTGGCACATTTGCAATATCCTTTGGAAATGTCAACTAACGCAAACAATTCATTCACAATTTTGGCTCACTCTAACCCCACCCAGATCGTGACATTATGTCCTTCTCTTAAACCATATTTGTTAGCTCCCATAGAGCATAACTTAGATCGGTGTGGCCAATTATACATATCTCTATTACTGTTGAAGGTAACTCAAAGTGCTTATATCTCTCTTACTAAATGGTAAATAAGGATAATCTTTATTAACTGGGTACCTCGTACCCTTCTTCACCTTGCTTCTTTTACTTATTGCAACTCGTGTCTAACTTCGGATTCCATTATTCTTTTTTATCGTAAGAGTGGATAAGTATTCTTTCCTAAAAGCTCCTTATCAAGAACGGTACACCTTTTAGTACATGTATGATCTTCTAAAGACCTCTCATTTACTCATCATAAGCAATATGCAAAATAGAGTTCCTCTAACTCAACACTTCCGCGGCTATATCTCTTATCGATCAACTTTCTTAATGTATGCATCATCTTATTACGAATAGAAGTTCGGGATTTGAATTTTCATAAGTGAGATCTACCATACAATCTAGAGTAAGAAGAAAGAGTGACAGTCTAAATTCCCTGTAGCTTCCTGCTTATAAGTGTGGTGCACGACACACCCATAAACAAGACTCTACTAGATACGGCTTGTAGACTCCCTAGGATAGAACTACTCTGATACCACTTTTGTCACGACCCAAACCGATGAGCAGTGAAGGGCACCCGGTACCTTACTTAATCGAGTACCAACATAATGTATCTTTTCATATCATACTATCATAGATAACTGAGCCGGAGAGGCTACCATGAAATAGGTAGAATACAACATGTAATACCAATTTATACATAAGATATACGGGCCTATAAGGACAAAATAACCACTCGTATACTGAACATAGGCCAACAAGGCCATACAATCTTTTAGTACATGACATCTGTCTACAAGCCTCTAAGAATACATAATTTTCATAAAGGTCGGGACAGAATCCCCCCATACCAAACAATACACGTCTAAATCATATTAACCAAACAAGCAACTCCGAAGCAAATGGAGCGCACCAACATCTTCCGCTGAGCTGATATCCTACTTGGAGGGCTCTCGACCTGTTTATCGTGACCTGCGGGCATGAAATGCAGTGTTCCCAGGCAAAAGGGACGTTAGTATGAATAATGTACCGAGTATGTAAGGCACATAAATAAGTATATAACAGACATGGAAGAGATATAGAATAAATGACTCAACCTGTAAGTCTGGATAACTCTGAAATTTGTGAAATAATTATAGTGTCATGCATATGCGTATGAATATCATGTCGTACATAGGTACATGTTTCATAACATCATCATGCCTCTGAGGGCATCCCATCATATCAACTCTGCCGCTTTGGGCAAAAATCATGTATACCAGCTATCATACCTCCTTTTTACTACCCCCTAGAGGGTATAAGGGAGTTTTTCCAATTAAAGGACAATCGAAACGGGATTATTTTAATTTAAGATTCAGAGTCGCCACTTGGGATAATTTATGGTGTCCCAAATCACCGGTTCAAATCCCGAATCGAGGAAATATTGACTCTGTATTATAGTCCGCAATCCAGAAATCCAAGTAATAAATTCTGTTAACACGGGAGAAGGTGTTAGGCATTCCCGAGTTCCGTGGTTCTAGCATGGTCGCTCAACTATTATAATTGGCCTATTATCTGATTTTAGAATATTTTGAACCTATGTGCATTTTTAACTTTGACCGCTTTTATTCATTAATTTATAAGAAAAATTCAACGTTATCAAAAATACGTCTTGAACCACGTCATATAAATGTACTCGTAGTCCACAACATACTTTATCTAACATTGTTAAGATTTGGATTTGGGTCACATAAATGCGCACCCGATTTTAGGAAGGTGAATTTATTAAAATGACGCACCTAAAGCAACTATGCGTTTGCAACTTTGCGAGGGTCGTGGAAATTGACTAAACGGCACGCCTCAAATTCTATGGATCAAATTAATTTAAACTAGGTCCATGCGATTGGCATTTTATTTGGAATGGCGCACCTCAGCTAGCCAAGGACCCATCAATGAAATAAGGCTTAAAGGAATTACACCTACTTTGGAATCTCGGCTGAACTCAAACATGGGTCCAAACTAAAGTGAAGTAAAGTCTAGTCTATCTTTAGTTTTCAGAATTCGGGCTTGGCCTAAGGTGAGGCCCAATAGCTCGAAGAAACACAAGGATGCAAAATACGGGTTCCAAACTGACCCTATCTAGACTTAAATGGAAAGCCCAAACTTTCATGAGGCATTGCTCAAATGGGATGTCAAAAAGGTCATGATCGAATCCGAGCAGTAGCAGAATGTAATTCAGATTTGGAAAGCACAATAACAAGGATATTCGAACACCATAGGTCTATGAACAATCTCAACAATGGACTTAATAATCACTAATATAGAAACCTCGAATGGAATTAACGAACAATCATTCCTAAACACTCCTTTTTAAGTTCCTACAACTTCATTTATTAATTAATGAAGTACTGCAAGTGGGCAATCATTGGAATTTGGAGACTAAGTGAACATGCTTACTACTGAACCTTTAAATAAAAAAAACAAGTAATTCATCGCTCATACTAGTTATAATCTAACACATTTACATGATTATCATCCACATATTGGAAATTGAAACATCATTGACATACCCTGCTGATATAGTCATGCTTCCTAAAAAAACAACCTACATATGAGCTTTCCTTTTGAATATTAAAACTCAGATCAACTGTCATGTAGTAATTAGCACTTCCAAATTGCATTTGTATAAACCAACACACATACATGCCAACAGCCAACTTTTCAAGACTAGAACATGGCAATTTCAGCAGAATACTAACAGTAGTGGTGATCCAAAACTCAAAATCAGACATGAACCTAAATAATCAAAGTCCATAGTCCACTTTTCAATACACATGCGAAATACTCTATGGGATACTCTTACACACACAGTTTCAGAAAAGAAAGACTAATTAATGTTTATAATTCAAAGCCTAAGTACAGAATATGAGAAAAAAGATAGTAAAGCAACAGGGACATCAACTTGAATGTAGTCTTCATTTAACTGAACTCCAACCAAATTACATCTCCAGGAATCATTCCTTAATCAAAAGCTAAGGGAGGTACCTGATATTGAGCAAACAAAAACCAGCAAAATGAGATGTCAGCCGGAAACAACAAGATAGCAAAATCAACCAGTTAGACCAGCTCAAACCAGAAAATAAAGTAAGATATCCCAGAAAACAATTTCAGTCCAAATAGTGAACCAAAAAACCTCAAACCAGAATTGATCTTAATCCATTTCAACTGTCATTTAACCAGGATTTTTTCAACACTCAGAAAATTTCAGAAGTCACCAAAGGACTCAATGAAACAGTGGTTTTTTTTTCTAAAGTTTTCCAGTTGTTCTGATTTTCCTCACTTCTTAGCTCTTAAAAATCTGTATTTTTCAGAACATGTTCCCCTCCCATCTTGAACTCAGTGTGTTGTTTACTTAAATAGGCAATGGGAAATGCCTTTAGGATTCACAGAGTGCCCTTTCAACATTTAAAAATTCGATTCCACTCAATTCTTAAGGTTTTAGTTTATTCAGTAGTGAACTGTTATCCCTAACATTATAGAAGCTTCTCAATTAGGTGACCACTTTAAATTTATACTAATCAATTCTTATCAACATAATTAAACAATAAATTAACTAAATTATCAGATTAATGTTAGTTAAATCGACTAAATGATTAACAAGATATGACTGATAATACAATTAAGGAAACAAATAACATATTCACAATCAACAAAACCCATGGACGAAAGATATTTTAAACCTACAGATTGGTCGAGTTTCAATTGAAATCGACCAGAAAAAGAAAAAGAGATGAGGAAAGATGAACAACAGAATATTACTAATCGAGAATAAATAATAAACTCGGAAAACTTACCGGCCAGGCTCGAACTTGGAATTAATATTCTGATTCAACCCAAAATAATGCCAAACGTTTGTTCTTTGGTGGAGAACAAACGAAAGTCATTATTTTGTGTTGAAACAAGCTTGATTAAGCCAAATAATCTGGTAATTTGACCTTTCGTGCACTGGTTAGAAGTTATGTTTCTAGGACTTCGAATTATATTTGATATTCGAAGAGTTCTATGCGGATTCGAAAGAAACTGAGCGGGTATTTGGAATGATGGGGGGTTTGGGGGTTCCGGTGTGTAAATTTTGGCAGTGAACGGAATCGGTGCCGCCACCCTAAGGCGGTGAGGGTATGGTGGCGGCTGGTCTCTAGGGTTTGGGTGTGGTAGATGATAAGGGGGTTCTGAGGGTAGGGTCTAATGGGTTAGGGTATACTAAAGGGGTAATTAAATTAGGGTCGTTAGATGATGAGAATCCAACGACCATGATTGATCTTTTAACGAAACGGGGTTGTTTGGTGTAGCAACTGGGGCGGACCGGGCATTGGGTGGACGGGTCGGGTCAGGTATTGGGTGAAGGCTTTTGGACCATTCGATCAAATTAATTGAAAGGCCCAGATTGAGACTCCTGGAATGATGTCATTTGGTTTGAAGCTGGAGACGGACTGGGTTGGGGAAAAGTCTGGGCCGGTTCTGGGGTATTTGGGTGGGTATTGGAGTGGGTTTTTGTTTCGGCTGGGGATTGTTTTGCCCAGATCTGATTTCCTCTCTTTTATTAATTCTTTTTCTTTTCTTTTCTTCCTTTTTCTTTCAAAATTGAAACTAAATACCTAATTAAATTATAAAACCCAAATTAACTTTAAGAATATTAATTAACTCTAAATAATAATTATCCTAAATAATTAAATACTAAATTAAAAGAAAATCACACTATTTGACAAAAAACACAAAAATATGTTATTTTTTGTGAATTATCATTTTTGTAAAACACCTAATTATTAATTAATGTAAAAATCAAATCCTAAATGCAGATGCTATATTTTTGTACTTTTAATGCATTAATAAAATTAAACATGTACACAAACATATGCAAACAATCAGGAAAATTTCATAATAATTCCTAAAAATAACACATAATTAAAGAAAAGACCTAATTTTTGGAATTCTTTTGGAGTAATTCGTGTGAGGAAAAAATCACGTGCTCACAGCTGCCCCTCTTTGCTCGAAAACATGAAGAGTTTTCGTGCAAAGATAAAGTGAGCGGATACGAGCGATTTTTGCCCGTTTGAATATTTCGTGGGAAGCATTTTTTGAAAGATTTGGCTGAACCTCTGCTTTAAAGGTTTCCTACATATCCTTGGCTATAAAGGAATCAGGTCAATGTAGTTCGGGAAGTTTCGGTAGATGGGACTACCATGAAGCTGTGATTTCACTGTTACTGATGCTGCTGATGATACTGCTTACTGACCTCCTTATACACCATGACAAAATGAAGAAGCTAGACTAAGCTATAATCTATGCTTTACAAAGATTTATTTTCAAACTTGGTCTTTGTGACTGTTGTTGCCTCGTTGACTTGTATTTCCCTATAGAAGTTCCTTTGTTGCTGACTTGAAGTGTATTTGTGATATGTTTTCCCTTTCTTCCAGGTGGGCACCTCGTTGCTGAACCTTTGAACGTCTTCCTTTGACCATTGTTGCCTATCTCTGTTCTCCAGGCGGCCCCCTGATTGCTTGGACTTGAATTGCTTCCTCCTTTCGTTCTCTAGGCGGGCTCCTTATTACTGAAACTTGAATTGTCTTGCCTCCTTTGTTTTCCAGGTGAGCTCCTGTTTACCAAAACTTGAACTGCTTTCTATTATTTGAAATTAGTGTTGTCCTTCCCGGTTCTTCAGATGGGCGTCTAACTTCCAAAACATGGGTTGTGTTCCCTTGTTCTCTTGGTGGGTTCCTGATTGACGAACTTGCATAGCTTCTTCCCTTTATTCTCCAGGCGGGCTCCTGATTACTTGAACTTGAACTGTATTCCCTTGTTTTCCAGGTGGGCTCTTGATTGCTGATACTTTAACTGTTTTTCCTTGTTCTCCAGGTGGATGCCTGATTGCTGATATTTCAACCGTTATTCCTTGTTCTTCAGGTGGACGCCTGATTGCTGATATTTCAACTGTCTTTCCTTGTTCTCCAGGTGGATGGAAGATTGCTAAATCTTTAACTGTTTTTCCTTGTTCTCCAGGTAGATGCTTGATTTCTGAAATTTGAAACATCTTCTTCTTGCAACTGCCTTTCTTTGACTTGTTATCCCTCGTTCCTTCAGGTGGGCGCCTGATTACCAATACTTGTGCCAATCTTCCTTGAAACTTGATTTGTTTTCCCTTGTTCTCCAGGTGGGACCCTGATTACTTGGACTTGAATTGCTTTTTATCTTTAATATCCGTGTTGTTCTTTCCTGTTCTTCAGACGGGCATCTGACTTCAGCAAAATAGACAATAAAAGAAAATTTTCTGCCCCAGTTTGGTAACCGGGCGCATCTGTGAGTGTTAATTGAATCCTTTTACCAAATATCTCTAACAATCTGCAAGCTATATCCCATTATCCAGGACGGTCCTGAAAATCTCTAGTAAGTTTCCAAAGCTACATTATATTTTTAGAGGTATGACTTCCGTCGAATCTTGTTATCTAAGACAGTCTTAAAGCTACATCCCATTATCCATGAGGGTCCTGAAATTTCGAATTAAAGCTTATCTTGCGAATGACAATTTCAACGCTAAACTGTACTCTCTTATAACAACACTTACTTATCTAATGGAATGCTTAAAGTTACGTCCCATTATTCAGGTGGATCCCGAAAACTCTTATGCGGACTTTGAAGCCAACTTATATTCCTTTTGGTGCACATTTGTCCTATATTTACTACTTATGATTGTTTTGGATTTTAACCTAGGTCCCATTTTCCAGGAGGGCTCTGACAATCTCCAATTGAGTCTTATCTTAAAAAAATGAAAAATTCAAACCAACTTATATTTTCACAATGTAGAGCTTATGCTAGATATTGTACTCATGAATATTTCGAATTAAAGATAAGTCCCATTATCTAGGAGGGTCCTGAAATTTTAAAATTAAATCCCATTATCCAGGAGGGTCCTGAAAATCTAAAATCAATTCTTATCTTAAGAGTGACAATTTTAAAGCGAAATTATACCTCTTTATGGCAGAACTTACGCTAAATCTTTCTATTTAATGGAATTTCATAAAGCTACGTCCCATTATTCCGGAGGGTCTTGAAAACATCCAATTAAATCGGGGGAAAAAGGTGGAAAAAGATGGTATTTCTTCTTGGGGGAAAAGGTTGAGGAAGCAGAAAATCATAGCCACCAGTCTGGGAAGGAAGAGAAGTCAGAATATTTGTCCTCATGGTGAAAAAAAGTGGAAAAAGATGGTGTTTCTACTTAGGGGAAAAAGGTGGAAAAAGATTATTTTTTGGGGGGAAATAAAGCGGAAACGGGTTCTTTTTGGTCCCTTTGTTGGCCAGCCCGAGAGACCGGGGCTATGAGGGTCTCCCAAATTATGCTGAATTCCAAGGCCTCTGGGGTAATGTTCAAAATGTATCTCAAGCATGCAAACTTCGAAGTTCCACTTATAATCCTTTGGGTTGCATTTGTACTAAATTCTGCTACTCATGATTATTTTGAATTTTTAAACTAGTCCCATTTTCCAGGAGGGTCCTGAGAATTTATGCGATCAAACCTGTTTGGTACTTGTTTTTCCTCGCGGAGGGTTTCTACGACACAAACGACATTTTATGCCCCTGTTTCAAATCAAAGAAAAATCTTGTCAGTTTAGAATGTGGTGATTTTTGTGATATTCTTGCCGGGGATGGTTTTTTTTTGTCATGCCCTGCTTCGTCTGACTTCCTTGAACTTGGTCGAAAATTTCTGACCTTCTGATTGATCCTTAACCACAGGATCCCCAACTATTGTTTTTTACTTCTGACCCTTTTATTTGAAACCATACATCTCCCACGACATTACTGAACCATTCCACCAATTTAACCTTTGCTCACACTCTATGTCCCACTTTTCATCATACTATCTCTAGCATGTCCTAGCCACATTTTGCTTTGTGCAATTTTGAATCTGGTAGTACACTTTGACATTCCTTCTTATTTGTTAAAACAAGGCTAACCTTGGAAGAGCTTTAGAGGAGTAAAATTAAATCAATGAAATGCAACGGTTTTGAGAATTAAGAATAAAGAAGAAAATCTAGATTTGGCTGACTGTTGGAGATAGGAAAAGAAACATATCTGAGTGGAGTCACTGGCACCAATGGTCATGGTATGTATTTTGGATTAATTAGCCTAGTCTATTGAACCAATCTCCTTTCCAATTGTTTACTTTGTGCTCCAAGATTTCCACAACCTAGTTTTTACTTTCCGCCAACTTACGGACCTTGTTCGACTTGTAGTGCCCTGAAGGGTTTTCACCGACAAACCTCTCTCATTTGTTTATTCCTCAATTCCTTGTCGCCTCATGGTGCCCGCGAAGGTTTTCACCGATAAGACTCTCTCATTTTTACTTTCTCTCAGCCTTCGTCGCCTCATGGTGCCCATGAGGGTTTTCACCAATAAGACTCTCTCATTTTTTGATTTCTCTTGCTTAAACCGGAGTGTGGCCCCTGATATGAATTCTCTTTACTTGTTTGATTTGGATATGTTTGGAAAGAAAAGGGTATTGAAAAGGCTCCAAGCATATCAAATGGGTTAGAATTACAACTTTTGAAATCAGATTTCTTATCACAATCACAACTTCTGCCCCAGTTTTTTGCTTGGGAATCTTTTGATATTATATTTTACTATGACTGGGCCGTGAGGCTGCCTACGTATCCTTAACATGAATCAGGTCAAACGTAGTTTACACCTGGATTTCCTTGTTGTTATACTTTCTCTTTTCACTTCTTTTCTTTTCTTTCTTTTCTCTCTTTTTCGTTATTGATTCCAAAAGAGGGGTATGAAAGAAATAAATAAGGCTCAAAAAGGGGAACAAAGGGTAAAGTGTATAGATGGTAGAACAAATTTCCTTCGTCATTTCAATCTTCGAAATAATGCTAAATACAAACAATCATCAATTATACCAAAGAAATTATACATAATATCTCTTGACTGCATCAGAATTTATAGCCATGTCTATGCATTTTCCTTCGATATCTGTTAAACACAAAGCACCATTGGACAATACTCTGGTTACAATGAATGGACCTTACTAATTCGGGGCGACCTTTCCTTTTGCTTCAGCCTGATGTGGAAGGATACGTTTCAGCATTTGCTGACCATTTCAAACTTTCGGGGACGCACCTTTTTGTTGTACGCTAGTGCCATTCTCTTTTGATATAACTGGCCATGACACACTTCTGCCAATTTTTTTTCATCAATTAAGCTCAACTGCTCCAAACGGGTTTTGACCCACTCATCATCACCAATCTCAGCCTTAGTGACAATCCGAATGGACAAGATTTCCACTTCCGCAGGTATCACTGCTTTAGTTCCATATACCAACAAATAAGGAGTTGCACCTACTGAAGTACGGATAGTAGTGCGATAACCCAGCAATGCAAATGGTAATTTTTCATGCCATTGCCTAGAACCTTCTACCATTTTCCGAAGTATCTTCTTTATGTTTTTGTTGGCTGCCTCAACTGCTTCATTCGCCTTAGGATGATATAGGGTGGAATTGTGGTGTGTAATCTTAAACTGTTGACATACCTCTTTCATCAAATTGTTGTTAAGATTAGCACCATTATCTGTGATGATTACCTTTGGGATTCCGAATCGACAGATGATATTTGAGTGAACAAAATCGACCATTGCTTTCTTGGTCACTAATTTGAAAGTTTTGGCCTTAACCCACTTGGTGAAATAATCAATGGCTACCAGAATGAATCTGTGCCAATTGGATGTTGCTAGCTCAATTGGTCCAATGACATCCATACCTCAAGCAATGAAAGGCCATGGTGCGGACATTGTGTGCAACTCGGATGGCGGAGAATGAATTAAATCTCCATGTACTTGGCACTGATGACATTTGCGCACAAAACTGATACAGTCTCGCTCCATGGTGAGCCAATAATAACCTTCTCGGAGAATTTTCTTTGCCCACACATATCCGCTCATATGTGGTCCACAGACTCCCGAATGTACTTTGGACATGATAGCCGTAGCTTGTCTAGCATCTATGCATCTTAACAATCCAAGGTTTGGAGTTCTTTTATACAAAACTCCTCCACTTATGAAAAACCCACTTGCCAACCGTCAAATTGTTCTCTTTTGATCCCCCGTGGCTTGCACTGGATATATCCCCATTATGATGTACTCCCTGATATCGTGGAACCACGGTTCACCATCAAGTTCTTCTTCTACCATGTTACAGTAAGCATGCTGATCTCGGACTTGAATATGCAGAGGATCGACATAAGCCTTGTCCAGATGGTGCAACATTGATGTTAAGGTAGCCAAAGCATCGACAACCTCATTATGGACCCTCGGAATATGCATGAACTCCACTGATCGAAACCATTGACAAATATTATGCAAACATTATTGGTACGGTATGAGCTTCAAATCTCGTGTTTCCCATTCTCCTTGAATTTGATGATCCAGAAGATCTGAATCTCCAAAAACCAAAACTTCCTGTACATGTCTGCAGTTAGCCTTAAACCTAAAATGCATGCCTCGTACTCAGCCATATTGTTGGTGCAATAAAACTGAAGCTGAGTCATAACCGGATAGTGATGCCCTGTTTCAGAAATAAGCACAGCCCCTATTCCAACTCCTTTCATGTTGGCAGCCTCATCAAAGAAACGTTTCCAACCTGGTTTTTCAATCTGCTCCAGTTCGTCGATATGTACCACCTCTTCATCGGGAAAATAAGTTCTCAATGGCTCGTAATCTTCATCAACCAGGTTCTCGGCCAAATAATCGGCCAATGCTTGGGCTTTCATGGCGGTCCGAGTCACATAGAAGATGTCAAACTTTGTGAGCAAAATCTACCACTTTGCAAGTCTTCCTATCGGCATAGGCTTTTGAAAGATATACTTCAACGGATCCAAGCGCGAAATGAGGTAAGTAGTATAGGATGACAAATAATATTTCAATTTCTGAGCCACCCAAGTTAGGGCGCAATATGTCCTTTCCAGGTGAGTGTACTTAACCTCATAAGCCGTGAACTTCTTGCTAAGATAGTATATGGCCTATTCCTTTCTGCCGGTGATGTCATGCTGCCCCAATACACAACCAAATGAATTTTTCAGGACTATCAAATAAAGAATCAAAGGTCTCCCTGGTTCTGGTGGGACCAACACAGGCGGATTTGATAAGTACCCCTTTATCTTGTCAAATGCTTCTTGACACTCATTAGTCCACTTGACCGTAACATCCTTCTTTAGCAACTTGAAAATAGGCTCATAAGTTGTCGTGAGTTGAGCAATAAACCTATTGATATAGTTCAACCTCCCTAACAGACTCATCACCTCAGTCTTGTTCCTCGAAGGCGGCAATTCTTGGATAGCTTTGATCTTTGAAGGGTCCAACTCAATGCCTCGATGGCTGACTATAAATCCCAACAATTTTCCGGATGGAACACCAAATGCGCACTTGGCAGGGTCAAGTTTGAGGTTGTACCTGCGAAGCCTCTGGAAAAATTTCCTCAAGTCTCCTACGTGGTCGGCCTACTGCTAACTTTATGATTACATCATCTACGTACACCTCAATCTCCTTGTGTATCATATCATGGAACACAGTAGTCATTGCCCTCATGTAAGTTACCCCAGCATTTTTCAAACCAAACGGCATTACCCGGTAGCAATAAGTTCCCCATGGCATGATGAATGCCGTCTTTTCTGCATCTTCTTCATCCATTAGAATCTGATGATAGCCAGCATAGCAATCCACAAAAGTTCCAATCTCATGCTTGGCACAATTATCGATCAAAATATGGATATTGGGTAGTGGGAAGTTATCCTTCGGACTTGCTTTGTTAAGAATGTGGTAATCGATGTATAATCTGATAGTGCCGTCTTTCTTTGGTACTGGCACAACATTAGCTAACCAAATGGGATATCGTGTGACCCGAATGACCTTTGCGTCCAACTGCTTAGTGATTTCTTCCTTAATCTTCACACTCATATCAGTTTTGAACTTTCTCAATTTTTGTTTGACGGGAGGGAATGTCGGGTCAGTGGGTAACTTATGGACCACCAAATCAGTGCTCAAACCTGGCATGTCGTCGTATAACCATGCAAAAATATCTTTGTATTCAATCAGTTCTTTGATTATCTCTTCCCTAATTTTTGGTTCAAGGTGGACGCTTATTTTAGTCTCTCTAATACTATCTATGTCCCCTAAATTGACGGCTTCTGTATCATTCAGGTTGGGTTTGGGTTTTCCTTCAAAGTGATTTAATTCCTTACTAATGTCTTCAAAAGCTTCATCCTCATCGTACTCTGATTCGTAATCACAATCTGCTTCTTGAACTATTATTTCGGAATCAGATTGATTTTTAAGACTCGGTTGAGGATTCCTTATGCATGCCATGTCATTAAAGCCAGCATAAAAAGAACTGTACAGAAAAGGAAAGAAAAACAAAAAGGAAACTATCAGGAATGACGAAGAAAGGGGAAATTGCATTTCATTGAATTTTAAAAGATAACAAGGTTTGCACACTCAAACAGACTGAAAGATAACAATCTGTATTACAACCCTGGAATAACCTAGACAAACTGAAGGAAAATCAAAATAAACTACCAAAACTCCTACCGAGCGGGGAGAGGAGTAGCCTTCCAATTGTTAAGCTTTGTTTTTGGCCTGACAAATTGTACTTCTGTGTTGCTAGAACCTTCTCCAATTTCCACCATGTTCACACTGTCGAACAACTTCTCAAATCTTTCAATTAACTCCTTGTCAGGATCAATCACAGAACTGGGAATTGTTGTTATTGGGCGACTTCTGGTACCAGACTTAACAAATTATCTGGAAAGACGTGGTACCGGCTTTGGAAGGACCCATGACCTCTGTTTCAATTTCTTGGCTCTTTTAATGTCTACGGCTGTAGGCTTGAATCCTAGACCAAATGTTCCCAAGTTTTCAGTAAGAGACACCGGTTGTATGATGCCTTGCAAAGATGAGCCCAAACCTTTACTAAGTACAAAACCATTCTTCAACATCTCATAGGCTACCATGACTGATGCAGTGGTTATCTTTGGATTTGGAATGTATTTCCCCTCTGGAACTTTCTCTACCATCATCGTGTCAAAAACCTGGTAGACCCACGGTCCCTTGCCATCTTCCATTTCAATGAACGGTACAACGGCATTGCTATGAGCACACAAATTATCTTCGCCGTGCACAACTATTTCCTGTCTATCCCATTCAAATTTGACCATCTGGTGTAGTATTGATGGGACTGCTTTAGCTACGTGAATCCATGGTCGACCTAATAGAAGATTGTAGGAAACAACTATGTCTAGCACCTGGAACTCCATTGTGACCTCAACTAGCCCTATTGTCAGCTCTAGCACTATATCCCCAACTGAATGTTTGCCTCCGCCATCAAATCCCCACATGCAGATACTGTTCTTATGAATCCTCTTATCTTCTACTTTCAACTTGCTCAGAGTGGAGAGAGGGCAAATGTTCGCACTGGAATCGGTATCGACCAATACCCGGGTAACCGCGGAGTCCTCACATTTTATTGTGAGGTAAAGAGCTTTGTTGTGCTCAGTACCTTCTACAGGCAATTCATCATCGGAAAACGTGACTCTATTTGCTTCAAAGATTTTGTTGGCTATTTTCTCCAAATGATTCACGGAGATCTTATCGGGAATGTGCACTTCATTCAAGATTGTCATTAAAGCTTGACGGTGCTTATCCGAGTTGATTAGTAACGAAAATAGCGAAATTTGAGCAGGCGTCTTTCTTAATTGTTCCACTATAGAGTAGTCATGTAGCTTCGTCTTCCTCAAGAATTCTTCTACTTCTTCCTCAGTTACGGCCTTTTTTACCAGCGCTGGATTGTCTTTTGTTTTTCTTAACTCCTCGGGAGTAAAACACCTTCCCGAGCGAGTCAAACCCTGGGCTTCACAGACTTCTTCTTTGACCTCCTTCCCTTTGTACATCACTGTTACCCATTCATAATTCCATGGAATAGCCTTGCTGTTGATTATTGGCAACTGGGTTACCGGCTTGATAATAACCCAATCTGCACGGGCACCTTCCACGATTATGACAGGTTTGCTGGCAGCTCCTGGTACAATCACCTTCACCCCTTCCTGCTTCGTTCAACCTTGGTTGAAGATCCCTTCTCAATTGCCACAGATGGCCCAACACTCTTTTTGCTCGACTTGAGCACCGACTTCTCACCTGCTGATTGTTCAACTGTCTTGACTCCACTGGACCGAATCATCATGACAGTCTATGATGGCTTCTTTGGTTCCCCCTCCTCATGCACTATTTCAATCATATTTTCCTCCTGATGGGCTGGCATCGGATTCCTATTGATATTGGGTGCCTCAGGAGCTTGAAATTCAATTCTATTGGTATCAATGAGCTCATGTATCGCACTTTTCAAGTTCTAGCACTTCTCTGTATCATGACCTAGAGTACCAAAACAATACTCACAGCGGACATTATAGTCAAGATTCTTTGGAGGAGGATTTGGCAGTTTGGACTGTATCAGCCTCAGCATATCCAGTTGTCTTAGTGTGTGGAACAGACTAGTGTACGATTCTCCCAATGGAGTAAATGTTTTCTTTTTCTGCAACCTTTCACCCTTAAATGCTTGGCTAGGCCAAAAACTTGGTCCTCGTGGATGTGGATAAGTATTTTGTGGAGTGGGAGCACGCCATTGCATATGGGCAGGAGGTTGGTTGTATGCTTGTGCAGGATGGACAAAAAAATGAGGTTTTGGTGGGGGATAATAGTGTTGGGGTGGATTGTGGTGGTAATTTTGTTGGTGGGATCGAGGTTGATTGTAGTGGTAAGGTGAGCCTCTAGATACGGACCAAGCTCCTGAATCAACCATTGTTGTGTCCTCTCTTTTCTTTTTCCCAATCCCTCTTATGCTGCCCTGAATAGCCTGAGTAGTTGCTTTGATAGCCGAATAGCTCATAATTTTATTCGCCTTGAGGCCTTCTTCTACCACGCCCCCCATCTTCACCACTTTGTTAAATGACTTCCCACAGTTGAGACCAGATGGCCATAGCAGGTGGGTTCTAAAGCCTGTAGAAAGTAATCCACCATCTCACTTTCCTTCATTGGGGGGTCTACTCTTGCTGCTTGCTCCCTCCATCAAAAACCATATTCCCTGAAACTTTCGCTGTGCTTTTTCTCCAGTTTAGTCAAGGACAGTCGATCTGGAATGATCTCAAGATTGTATTGGAAGTGACAAGCAAATGCTTGTGCCAGATCATCCCATGTGTACCATCTTCCATGGACTTGGCGGGTATACCATTCCAATGCTGATCCACTCAAACTCTGACTGAAGTAAGCCATTAACAATTCATCTTTTCCTCCAGCTCCCCTCATCTTGCTACAAAAACCCCTCAAGTGGGCTACTGGATCACCGTGCTTGTTGTATAGATCAAACTTGGGCATCTTGAAGCTTGTCGGCAATTGCACATTCGGAAACAGACATAGGTTCTTGTAGGCCACACTTACTTGACCTCCTAATTCCTGCATGTCCCTGAATGATTGTTCTAAGCTTTTAACTTTCCTGAACATTTCTTCCTGTTCGGGATTTTTGGATGGTTTATCAGCTTCTATCAGGAAGTCAAAGCGAGGAGTATAGGAATGGGTTTCTGGAAATTTGAAAGTGGGCTCCGAAGGGTAGTATTGGTTGTCCTAGGCCTGGAACATTAGCTTGCTATGAGATTTGTGGAGTGTAGCTGGTGGAGGTGCTACGAAGACAGGAGTTACTGGTGGAGGAGGGTATGGAATTGGTTTAGGGGGTGGAGACTGTGGCGTATGAGAAGTGGTGCCCCGGTAGTGTTGGTAAATGGGAAAGCTTGGGGACAGATCAGTGACAGGATGATCTTGAGACTGAGCCGGAGGTAGGGTAAAGGTAGGGTTAGCCAGGTAAGCTGATGGTGGTTGTCCTTTAGCCCAGGCCTGATACATTTCGGCCATTTGTTGTTTCAATTTGTACATCTCTTCTTTCATGGCATTAACATCCAACTCTTCTTCTTCTCTCAAAAGATCGATGACACTAGTGTCTACATCTGGGATAGACATGATTATTTCACCTTTGGATCTGATTTGGTATGGGTGGGTTGCCAGTATGCTTAGGTGAACTAATTGCTTGAATTCTGGGAACAACAACAAAACTTGTTAGTGATTAGAGTTTTAACAAATAGGAAACCGCACATAGTAATGCAATGCACCTAGGCAATTAGTAATTTCTATCATGTATTTGCTCGGTTGCTTGTGTCATCCCGGCTTTTCCTTTTTATGACCTTTCCCTTTTATTGTCACTCACACCTATCTTTTATTCCCTTTTTTTCTTTTTCCATTTTATTCTTTTCTTTTGGTTGTGGTCGAATCCTATGGAGATTGTCTATGTATCATGACCCCGCATGAATCAGACCGAGCGGTTTCCTGGGGCGATAAAGTGTAAAAATGAATAACAAAATATTTTCAATTCTTCTCATAAAAAGGAAACTCTTTTCATTACAACGATTCAAAGCTAAAAGACTCAAAAAGGAAAACAACAGACTCCAACAGAAAAAGAAAGGTACAAACTCAAGTAAAATCAAGAATACATTAATGCTCCTGGTGCCCACGGTACATCATTCGGTCTCGACGCGGGCCTAAATGCAATATCCCCTTGCAGTTGCTCCAAATTTCTCATAACTTGGCGGACGAAAGCCATCACTGCAGCGAAAAAGGTGGTACGAGTCATGTCCTCACACGCTTGGCACTTCATGGTAATGTAGCCAGCGATGGTTCTGATCCTTTCTCTAATTCTGCCTTTTTTCTGAAGCAACCACCCTATCTGCTGATTCCGGGCTTCTAACACTTGAGAGTCATGAAGGTGTTGATTTTGCAACTACTGCATTCCTTCCTCCATCTGAGCCATCAGATCATAACAGTGCTTCATATCATCTTTGAAATCTTTAGCCTGCTTGACTGCCTCATTCTCGAGAGTGGCTATCTTTCTTCTTAGGATAATGATGGTCCCTTCATAGTTCCTCTTCATTTGTTGCACAAACCGTGCTCGCTCTTCTGCCTTATTTGTCCATTTTGCCCGGATTTTTGCTAGACCAAATTCAGATTTTTCCAGGTCTTCTTGACAATCGAGGGATTTCTTTTTCAGACCGCTTATGAGTCTTTTATCAGCCCGGCTTCTTTCCGGGTTTCTGGCAGCTATTTTCATCTTCTGGATCTGAGCTTTTAGAGCCTCATTTTCCTGAGCTAGTTTTTTCTTTTCTCCCTTGTCTGCAGTGGCTTGAACACCATTTTCAAACTGAAGCTCCATGACTCGCCTTTCCAACTGGCTTATTTTGGCCCTGTACTCATTTTCTTTGGTCAACAAGTCCCATTGCACCTGTACCCCATTGGTGAATTGTTGGACATGGGTTCTCTTTGCGGGCCTCTCGGGGATCTAGAATCTTTTGCCGAACCAGGCAATGTTCTTAGGGTCCACTTCACCTTTAGCTAAATCTTGCACCATGGTCTTAGGTTCAAGAAACCTACATTCATTCCATTTCTGGCAAATTTTCCCTTCTGGAAATGCGGCTTTTGGGCCCAGTTCAATGGCATATTTACTCAAATCTTCATCATTGGGGATAGTTTGAAATTTTCCTAATTGGTGCAAAACCCTGAAGGGAGGATAAGGCTGGATGCTCTGGATGTCCATTAAGAGGATATAACATACATCAGCTGACGTGTACAATGCTTCGGTGACAGGAAGCCATCCGAATGCCCAATCAATTTTATCAACAGTCAAGGATCTCAAATGTGTAAGCCAAGCTTTAGTTCCTTTGGGGAATTCAATACCTGCCACTCGGCTTCCGAATTCTTCAATGCAGCTCAAACCGGTCAAACCGTAATTCATATACCCAACCCGGTGGCAGAGATATTCTTGCATCCATAATTGTAGCAACTGATTGCAGCCTTGAAAGAACTTTCCCCCTTCCCGACAGATAGTCAAGGCTCGGTAGATTTCAGATAAGATTAGAGGAACCACAGTGTTGTTGGCTTTCTTGATTGCAACATCGATCATTCCCACAAGACCTATCTCTATATTACCATCTTTTCGCACACAAACCACAATACCCAAGAAGGCTACCATAAAAGCTAAACCTCGCCTTGCCTCCCATTTGTCTTTATTTCCGGCATGGGTTAGACCAGTGTTCGGTTCTTCAAAACCTCGGGGGTTACCATATCAATGATACAAGAACTGGAGCATGCAATACCCTTCAGATAAGTTTTCGTCCTGAATATCCCGACTAATACTCAGCAAATCCAGAAATCTGTGGGGGGATACTGGTCTTGGTGCTAATGGATATCGACTTCTAAGGTTTTCGTTAAGGCCCGCATAACCCACAACTTCCTCCAATGTAGGTGTAAGCTCAAAGTCATAAAATCGGAACACATTGCGAGTTGGGTCCCAAAAAGGTATTAAAGATTCAATTATGTCCAACCTTGGCTTTTCATTCAATAGTCCGACGAGGCCTCCCAGAACATTTACCACTGTTTCTCTACTTCCTTTTCCTAGATCATTCCACCACATGTGGAGCTTTAAGGGTATCTCATTAAGGACTATGAAGGGTTCAATTTTGTTTGTGCTCATCTTGCACATTTATTAAGGTGATTATTTTGACCCAAAAAGAAAAAGTAACACCATTTTTTCAAAAAAATTTCATTTCAAAAACAAACTCGACTTCACAAATACGGCCTTTCAGCACTTCGGGGAAGAAGATTTTAAGGCTATG
The DNA here is from genome assembly GCF_000715075.1 of Nicotiana tabacum. Taxonomy (NCBI): domain Eukaryota; kingdom Viridiplantae; phylum Streptophyta; class Magnoliopsida; order Solanales; family Solanaceae; genus Nicotiana; species Nicotiana tabacum. The sequence continues at coordinate 21,122,925 of NC_134085.1, forward strand.
CCTGCTAACCGTTAAAAATGACCCAAGATGGTTGTTCTTGCAAAAACAGCCTTCCGGCACCCTTTTGGGGACATTCGGCTTATTTTAAGCAAGAATGGCATCACCCGACTTATTTGTGACACAAATAAAAATTTTGTTGTTTTTGGGCTATTCTTGCAAAAAGGGAAAGTTGGACCCGATGAGGGTTGCCTACGTATCCCACATCCGGTGAGAATCAAATTGGCGTAGTTCAGGCAAATAAAACTATTTTTGAAAACAAAACTCTTTTTTTTATTTCATTTGTGAGCACGTGATTTTTGCCCTACAAGAACTACTCCCAAAAATTCAAAATAAAATAGTTTTGTGTTTCTTGTACTTGTCTGTGCATATTTATTTTTACTTTAATTAAGAAAGATACAAAAATATGTGTTGCATGTGCATTTAGGATTTAATTTTACAATTAGGAATTAATTAAACAATATTTGGATTTGTGAGAATGAAAATCACAAAAATATGTACTTTGCATTTAATCTCCAATTGTGTGGTTTTATTTTAGTTGGTATTGTGTGTGATAATTGTTATTAGGAATTAATTAGTATTTTTAATTTGGTTTATAATTCAATTTAGAATTTTAGTTTTATTAATTAGGAAATAAAAGAAAAAGAAGAAAAAGAAACAAAATGGGAACCGGACCGGGCCAAATTGGCCACAGCCCAGTTCTTACCCAAAAAATCAGCCCAATACCCGCCCCAATCCAGTCCGTCTCCAGATATATCCAAACGACGTCGTATCTGGCCAATAAATCCAAGCCATTGATTTGTTTTGATCGAATGGTCCAGATCACCCCTCCCATAACCCGTTTTTGACCCATTCCCTATACCCGATCTAACCCGATCCCCTCACAAAACCAAGCGACATCGTTTCTCATTAGTGAAGTAATCCAGGCCATTGATCGTGAATGATCCAACGGCCAAGATCAAATCCCCACCCCAATATATATTCCTAAAACCTCACCCCACGCCCCCTAAGCCATACCCCCCTTCGCCTTCGTCTCTAACCTAGACAGGCCCAACACCCTCCGCCTTCAACCGCCGCCCTCTGCCCACCATAAATCGCCTCACGGTAGTTCCGGTGGTCGAAACAGCCCCAAAATTACACCACAACCTCCCCACGACGTCCTCTTTCCAAATTCTGAATCAGTTTTCTTTGAATCAGTACCATATGCTTTGAATCTTCAATCAAAGATTAGTCCCAAAACCCTAGTTCGTCCGTTTGACCCCAAAGTTACACCACTAAACCACCTAGCTACACTCGTCCCAAATCCCACCCCAGTTTTTTCTGAATCTATTTAGAGCCTTTCGAATTTCAAATCGAAGGCAAACCCTAAAGGAACCAAACTTCAGACTGTGTACGAAGTTAAAATTTTGAGGTTTTAACTGACTTTAGTCGAGTGTTCTCAGTCGAGAACACTCGATTAAGGTCCGTTTTGGCTTCAAAATTTCAAGACGAAGTGTCGACTGCAACGGATTGAGTTTGGTCTGAAATTTCGAGGTATTTCTTTTGTTTTCCTTTTTCTTTTGTTGTTGTTTCGACTGATTAATTCGTCATTTTTGTCAAGTAGTTCTTCCTCCTCTTTCGGACCTTTTTCTTGGTCCAGTTTTCTTCTGTTGATTAACATATGTTATAAATAGTTTTGTCGATTAATCCGTTCATGTTTGTAGTTTAGTAGTTCTCGTCAAGTTGTTTGGCGTCGATTGTTTTGTTCTCAGCCTCAGGGCTCCATTTAGTATATCCTCAGTGTTCCTACATTTTGTGTTTAAGGTAATTTAGAACTATGAGTGTTTGCTGTTATTATTGGTTCGAATTGCTTTATTTTGTGTGATGTTTGGTTCCCTTTTCTTTGTTGTTCATCATTTTTGCATATGAGTTCAGTTTGTTTGTCGATTCAGTGCGTTTACAGTGATCATTCATTTTACCTAAGTTTAATTTAGAATTGTGAATATAGTTAGTCATTCCCATGTATCTGTGTCAATCATGGTCTGAAATTTGACCTTGGTAGTTCAATATGATTTTTGTTCAGATTCATTGGTCTTTATTTTTATGCTATTTGATCTGATCTGAGTTCTAGCTTGAACTGCTGATTGAATTTGATGAGTTGAATTGGTTATAGTTGTTGGGGTTGGTACTGATTGAAGGGGGAATTGGGATAAGACAGTAATTTCAGGGATATCAGAAGGGTAATGTGGGGAGTTCAAAAGTTTGGCAAATGGTCTTGCTAGTGAGCTGTCAGTGAAGTACTTAATTAACCATTAATCTAATGTGTTAGTGGGGAACAAAACATAATGGTATGTGGAGGCTTAAAAGGAATTGATTAAAATATAGCATGCCCATACCAATTGAATTAAATAATGGCAAGGAACATATAATAGTGGGGAATGCACTTGCTGATTTTAGGGACTGAAATAGGTATTAATGATTAAAATAAAAGCACTAGGGTAATGGGCGGTAATAAAAAAATTGAAAAGATAAGATGTTAGTGGATTGAGCACTAATGGTATGCCTATTTAAAGAGCTATGAATCAGTCATTGAGGGGGGGGGACCTTAAGGAAGAGAGTTGGGAGAGAGCTTTTACTGTTTCATTATCTTAATTAACTTGTCAAAATCTTAGCCAATAGTCCAGCTCCCTAAGAATCATAAACAGTTTTAAAATTCTCTGCTTCAAGTTTCAGAGATCATTTTTGAGAATCTTTAATCAGTTAGAGAGGGTCTTGAAAATCAGTTTCTAAAGTTTAAAGTCTGGAGAGCATGGTCAGTCATTGAGAATATTCTGAGGAGTTCAGAGAGTTTTTTGAGAGTTCTTTTGAAAGGCAGTCAGTTTTGGAACTAATTTCGAAAGCTTAAAGTCAATTTCTGAGAGTTTAAAAGATCAGTTTTGTAGTAGAATCTTGGCTTGACTCAAGCTCGGTTGAGTCTGTTTGTGGCTGTTTGGAACTTCAAATTGCTGTTGTTGTTTGCCGTGTTGTACTGCTGCTGACTTCCTCTTTATTCTTGTGTTCACTCCAATCCAGGTACACAACTAAGCTCCATTTGATGTAACCTTGAGATGTAAACATGAAATGGAAGTGCTCGGGCCCTTAATTATTTGATGTTGCATCTGTAGCTCAGTAGATATAGATGATAAGTAGTTGTATAGTCCAATTTGATCCATAACTCAATGAAATGTAGACTGTGAAGTTTGTACCTAATTAGGATTGTTTAAACTATTAATTCGTGTTCGTTAGTTGTAGACTTCGTATAGTTTAGTACTGACTTCAGTTAACATTGAGTTAAAAATCGGATATCAGTATTGTTTGGACCTACAATTAATTCAGAAGTCAACATGTGGTGCTTATTCCGATTTCAGGTTAAACGCGCTTTTAAAACAGCCCAACATGCTAGTTATTGATGTCCTCTCCTTTGTTCGTTAAGCTCACTATTTCGACGTAGGAACAAGTAATTGCATGTTAATGGTTAATATCAATAGTCTACTTGAATTTGAATCAGTTAACTTATTCATGAATGTTAGCAGAATCAAATAACCAAGTCGTGTAGTTCAAAACTCGATCCAGCATATGGATTGGGTTCTTTGGACCTAAAGTTGAAATGGCATTTGGTCTACTAATTTTCAATTGATAGACTATAGGATTTTCTAATATTAACTAATTAGGTCCCCTTTTACTTATTTCTTTAGAGACAAATAAATAGAAGAATAATAGTCATTTTAGGATTAGCCTTTAAATAATAAATGAGAGGAGCCTCGCCAAATAAAACGCATAAGTTGCGGGGCCCTCAGTAAATATTGCGTTAGAATACTTTAGATTTCGGGACGGACCGTCTAATGAATTTCACGGCTTTCCTCAAAATAATAACGCGCTAGTCACTTTAGACTCGCTTTAAATAAATTACTTTCTTAATCTCGGGTGCACATTTATGTGACCCAAATCCAAATCTCAACGGAGTTGAAATGTGTCAATAACCACGGGTGCATTAATGTGACGTGGTTCGAGACGTGTTTTCACGACATTGCAATTCTCTCTTAAAATAACAACAATAAAAGCGGGAAAAAGTTAAAATTTTCATATAGGTTCAACATATATTAAAATCAGATAAATAAGCCGAATATGACATTTGAGCGACCGTGCTAAACCACGGAACTCGGGAATGCCTAACACCTTCTCCTGGGTTAACAGAATTCCTTATCCGGATTTCTGGTTCGCGAACTGTAATACAGAGTCAATCTTTTCCTCGAATTGGGATTCAACCGGTGACTTGGTACACCATAAATCTCCCTAGTGGCGACTTTGAATTAACTAACAAATCTCGTTTCGATTGCCCTTTAATTGGAAAAACTCCCCTACGCCCCTGCGGGCGCATGTAAAAAGGAGGTGTGACAGCTCTGGTGACTCTGCTGGGGACGGAACCCAGAATCTCTGGTTCAGGGTTCAAGAATTTGAGCTTAGAATAATTGTTATATTTGGCTTTATTTATTGTCCGATTTTATTTACATGGTTGGGCCTAATGTGCTAAATGCTGCTTTTGCCGCTTTGATATTTGGTTGGACTGTATATAAATTGTCACGAAACCCTCCTCTCTCTGAGTCTTCTAAATCATCTGGGAAGTGTGCACTTCGTGTGACTTCTTTTCTATTAGAGTCATATCGCAAATTTAGAACGAGGTTCGGACAAGTTGCAAAGTCGGCGAAGCTTCTGTATTCCCGGTGCGCTGCCCCCCTCGGCTCGAGTTGTCCGCTCGGGTAAGCCAGGTCTAGAACAAACACCTAGGTTCTGAACCTAGAATAACTCAACTTCATGTCGGATCCCTAGCAGGAACGCTTAGTTGCATCATGTGCACTTGACTTAGGGGATTCAACACAGGGGTTGGGTCCTTCTAGGACAAGCAACCTGAAAAGAAATAGACCATCCTGATGCATCCAGCTTGTCTTCTGTGCATTTATTTGTTCGGACTTGCATGTTGACCGGCTTATGAATCTCGGGAATATCAGAAATTTGAAAAAAAAATATTACCTAATTTTAGAATAAAACCCAATGCCCAAATACTGTCGAAACGCTGCTGGAATTTTGAGAAAATAAAAAGAAAATATTTTATGTTTTTAAAATTGTTTGTTTTACTCAAAAAACAAAAATGCGTGAAAAAGAGTCCTTTATTTTAGTTTGTTTTGTTTTCAAAAACGGAGAAGAAAAATAGTTTGTTTGTTTGTTTGTTATAAAAGGAATAATGGAAAAAGAATCTTGTTTTCAAAAATATCTAGTTTCTCTGCCCGAACAATGCAGGTTTGATCCTCACCGGATGTGAGATACGTAGGCAACCCTCATCGGGTCCAACCTCCCCTTTTGCAAAAATAGCCAAAAAATGGCAAATTTTAATTTTCGTCATAAATAAGTCGGGTGATGCCGTTTTAGTCAAAAATAGCCGAATGTCCTCAAAAGGGACGCCGGAAGGCCGATTTTGCATAAATAGCCACCTTTGGTCATTTTTAAGGTTTCGATCGGTTAATCCGCACAGCCTTAAAATCTTCGGCTCTGAAGCGCTGAAAGGCCGTGTTTGAAAAATCGGGTCTTTTATTTTAAACAAACAAAAATAGTAGTTTTGTTTTGAATCAATTAAATTTACCTTTTTCTTAATCACCTTAATAAATGTGCAGGATGAGCACAAACGCAAATGAATCTTTCACCATAGTTAATGAGATCCCCCTCCAGCTCCACATGTGGTGGAATGATCTGGTAGAAGGCAACAAAGAAATAGTGGCTAGAGCCCTGGGAGGTCTTGTCGGTCTACTGAATGTCAAGCCAAAGTGGATGTCATCGAGGCCTTAATATCATTTTGGGACCCGACTCGCAATGTATTTCGCTTTGGGGATTTTGAGCTTACGTCCACGCTGGAGGAAGTCGTGGGTTATGCGGGTCTGAATGGAAATCTGAGGGGTCAATATTTGCTGTCACTAAGACCGGTATCTCTGCACAAATTTTTGGATTTGCTAAACATCATCCGGAGCATTCAAAATGATGATTTGTCGGGAGGGTGTTGCACTCTTCAGTTCCTGTATCCGCGTTATGGTAATCCTCGGGGTTTCGAAGAGCCAAATCTGGGACTAACCCATGCTGGGAATAGAAGTAAATGGGTAGCAAGATGAACCTTGGCGTTCATAACGGCGTTCTTGGGAATCGTGATTTGTCCACGAGAAGATAAGAAAATAGAGACAGGTCTTTGGGGGATAGTTGATGTTGCAATTAAAAGGGCAGATAGCACTATAGTTCCCCTGATTTTGTCAGAAATTTACCGAGCATTGACTGTTTGCAGGAAAGGAGGACATTTTTTCCAAGGTTGAAATTTATTACTTCAGTTGTGGATGCAAGAACGACTGAGTTAAGCTGAATCGAAGAATTTGAAAATCGGGTAAGAGGTATTGCATTTCCTGAGGGTACCGAAGCTTGGCTCATACGACTGAGGTCATTGACTGCCGATCAAATTTAATGGGCATTTGGGTGGTTGCCCGTTACGGAGGTGCTATATATGTTAGCAGGGGAATGTCATATCCTTTTGATGGGTGTCCGGAGTATCCAATCGTATGCTCCCCATCAGGTACTACACCAGCTGAGAAGGTTTCAAGTCATCCCCAAAGATGAAGACTTGAGCAAGCACGTCATTGAGTTAAGTCCAAGAGCCGCATTCCCGGAAGATAAAATTTGAAAATTGTGGAACGAATGCCGGTTCCTCGGGCCTAAGACTATGGTCCGAGATCTGGCTAAAGGTGAGGTGGTCCCGAAGTATAATGCATGGTTTGCGAAAAGGTTGCAGATTCTGCAAAGGCCCGCCAAAAGAGCCCATGTCCAACAATTTACTAATGATTCACAAGAGCAATGGGGTTGGTTAGCAAAAGAAGAGAGCTACAGGGCAGAAATAGGCAAGCTGAAGCAACAAATTAGAGACCTAGAATTTGAAAATAGTCTGCAAGTTGACACCGATCTGGGAGAAAAGAACAAATTGGCCCAAGAAAATGAGGCGCTCAAAGCCCAAATCCGACAAATGAGGATAGATGCTGACAACCAACAAAGGAGTCGATCGGATGAGCGGTTAATAAAAGGGTTGAAAAAAGAAATCAGTGAGTGCTGGAATGATTTGAAGAAATTTGAGGGTACCATAGCACAACTCCAGGAACAATGGGCAAAAAGAACAAAAGAGCGCACGCAGGAGAGGAAGGATCATGAAAAGACCATTGCCAATCTAAAAAGGAAGGTGACCACCCTAGAGAACGAGGCGGCTAAACGAGCCAAGGCTTTTGAAACCGAAAGTGAACACTGCTATGATCTAATGGCCTTGATAGATGAGGAAATACAGCAGTTACAGAAACAACGTCTGCAAGATTCTCGGGTTTTGAAGGCTAAAGGGGATCAGATAGAACGCCTACTCCTAGAGAAAGACCAAACCAGGGACAAAATTTTGACTATTGCTCATGCTATTACCAGGAAATGTCGGGTGTGTGAAAACATGACCCGCACTACTTTCTTCCCAGCAGTGATGATATTTGTGAAGCAAATCATATGTGAATTGGAATAGCTGGAAAGGGGTCTTACACCTAAGCCCGCAGTGAGGCCGAATGACGCCCCGCGGGTACCCAAATTAAAAACATTAATGTATTCGTAAAGTCTGTTGTCTGTTAGAGTCCTTTTTTCCTTTCGCATCAGGGTCTGTTAGGAGTTCTTGAGTTTGTACTTGGTTTGGTATCGAGTCTGTTATTTTCTTTCCAAAAAAACATCTAGATTGTAATAGAATGTTTATTATTGAAAAATCAAAAATTTCCAAAAAATTATCTCTTTGTTTTTTGCACTTATTTAGATAGAACTACGCACGGTCTGATTCATGCGGGGACGTGATACGTAGGCAATCTCTATAGGATTCGACCACCACTAAAAGGGAAAAAGAAAAATAAAGAAGGATAGAATAAAGAAAGTTTAAAAGAAGAGGCACAATTGTGAGAGGCCGGAATGACGCACGCAACCGAAGCAAATGCATGATAGAAATGGTTTGTTACCTAGGTGCATTGCATCCCAACGTGTAATTGCATATGTGTTAAACTCTAAAAAACTAACAAGTTTGTTGATTTCCAGAGAATACAAGCAGTTAGTTTATTTAGAACATACTGGCACATTATCATTACCAAACCAGATCGAAGGGACCAATACTGGAAATCATGTCTATCCCGAATGTCGACACTAGTGTTGAGGTAGAGGAGTTGGGCGTCAATAAAATGAAAGAGGAGATGCTCAAGCTTAAGCAACAGATGGCCGAAATGTACCAGGCCTGGCACAAAAGGCAATCACCGCCATCTTACCCAGCCAACCCGGCTTTTACCCCACCATTAGCTCAGTCTCAGGATCATCCTGCCACCGATCCAGGTTTTACCATTTATCAACACTACCATGGCACTACTTCTCATACGCCACCAACTCCACCACCAAAATCAATTCCATACCCTTCTCCGCCAATCACCCCTGTCTTTATGGCATCTCCACCAGCTGCACTCCATAAATCCCCGAGTGAACATGTGTTCCAAGCGCAGGACAACCAGTATTATCCCCCAGATCTTACCTTCAAAGCGCATGAAGCCTATCCATATGATCCACATTCTAACCTACCGGGGAAAGCAGAAAAACCGGCCAGAAATCCTGAAGAGGAAGAGATGTTCAGAAAAATGAAAAGCATAGAACAATCCTTCAGGGATATGAGAGGGTTAGGAGGTCAGGTGAGTGTAGCTTACAAAGACCTGTGTTTGTTCCCAAATGTACAACTACCGGTAGGGTTCAAAATGCCCAAATTCGACTTGTACAACGGATACGATGATCCAGTGGCTCATCTGAGAGGTTTTTGTAGCAAGATGAGGGGAGCAGGCGGAAGAGATGAATTACTGATGGCGTATTTCAGCCAAAGTTTAAGTGGATCGGCATTCGAATGGTACACCAGACAAGATCATAGCAGGTGGTACATATGGGACGATTTGGCCCAAGCATTCGCTTGTCACTTTCAATATAATCTTGAGATCATTTCGGACCAACTGTCCCTGACCAAACTGGAAAAGAAGCACAGTAAAGCTTTAGAGAATATGGTTTCCGGTGGACGGAGCAAGTAGCAAGGGTAGATCCCCCAATGAAAGAGAGCGAGATGGTTGATTACTTTTTGCAGGCTTTGGAGTCGACCTACTTTGGTCATCTGGTGTCCGCAATTGGTAAATCTTTAATGAGGTTGTAAAAATGGGAGGCATGGTCGAGGAGGGGCTTAAGTCCAACAATATCATGAGTTATTCAGCGATCAAGGCAACCATCCAGGCCATTCAAAGTGGCACTGGGGGTGTGCTTGGGAAAAAGAAGAAAGAAGATGTCACGACTGTTGAGTCCGGAGCCTGGTTCGGATCTAGAGGCCCGTCACCCTACTATAGCTAATCACGACCCTACCAACAAAATTACCCCCACACTTCATATAGACCTCCACATCACTACTACCCACCGCCAAATCTCCATTTTTCCGTCCATCATGCACAAACCTATACCCAAACCCCGGCACACACACAATGGCATGCGCCGGCTCCACAAAATCCATACCCAGCTCCACAAAACACATATCCACCCCCAAGGGCTTACAGAAATCCCCCCGGGATAGGTTTCCGACCAAACCAAGCCCTCAAGAATGAGAGGTCACAGAAGCAAAAGACTTTCACTCCACTGGGGGAATCATACACCAGTCTTTTCCACAGGTTGAGGCAGTTGGGCATGTTGAATCCAATTGAGCCTAAAATGCCAAATCCTCCCCCTAGAAATCTTGACCACTCGGTGAGTTGTGAGTACTGTTCAAGGTCCCCTAGGCATGATACAGAGAAGTGTTGGAAACTAAAAACAACTGTGCAAGAGCTTATTGATACTCATGGGATCGAGGTTCAAGCCCCAGAAGCACTAAATATCAATCAGAATCCACTTCCAGCTCACCATGAGATACACATGATTGAGTTTATACACAAAGAGGGGGAGCCCAGGAAGCCCTCACAAACGGTAATGATGATCCGTTCCAGCGAAACCAGCTCAAAGGAAAAAGTAACCAGTGGGAAATCAGTGGTCCAGTTGAGAGGGGTAGATGATAAGCCAGTTGTGGTAGCCGAGAGAGGGTCGTCAAGCATTGTTGCAGTGAAACCAGAGAAAGCTAAAGTGGTAGTGCCAGGGGTTGCAAGTAAACCTGTTGTGGTCATGAAGGGTGCTCGCACAGAGCCTGTTATTATAAAACCAGTAACTCAGCTTCCAGTAATCAACAGCAAGGTTGTTCCTTGGAATTATGAACGGGTGACGGTGATTTACAAGGGGAAAGAAGTCAAAGAAGAAGTTTGTGAAGCGCAAGGTTTGACTCGCTCAGGAAGGTGTTTTACTCCCGAGGAGTTAAGAAGAGCTAAAGATAATTCAACGCCAGTAAAGAAAGTGTAACTAAAGAAGAGGCAGAGGAATTTTTGAGGAAAATGAAAGTGCATGACTATTCTGTTGTAGAGCAGTTGAGGAAAACGCCCGCTCAGATCTCATTACTCTTGTTGTTAATCCATTCAGATGAACACCGCCAATCTCTGATGAAAATCTTGAATGAGGCCCATGTTCCCGACAAGATATCGGTAAACCATCTGGAAAAGATAGCCAACAAGATTTTCGAAGTAAACAGAGTCACTTTTTCCGATGATGAATTGCCGGTAGAGGGTACTGAGCATAACAAAGCCCTTTACCTGACAGTGAAATGCGAGGACGTCGTGGTTACCCGGGTATTGGTTGACAATGGTTCCAGTGCGAACATTTGTCCTCTCTCCACTCTAAGCAAGATGAAAGTAGAAGGGGAAAGGATCCATAAGAACAATATATGTGTGCGGGGATTTGACGGCGGAGGCAAAGACTCAGTCCGGGACATAATATTGGAGCTGACCATAGGTCCAGTAGAATTCACAATGGAATTCCAAGTGCTGGATATAGCTGTTTCCTACAATTTACTATTAGGGCGACCATGGATTCACGACGTTAAAGCAGTGCCATCAACACTCCATCAGATGGTCAAGTTTGAATGGGACAGACAGGAAATAGTGGTGCACGGCGAAGATAATTTCTGCTCTCACAACAGCACCAGTGTGCCATTCATTGAAGTGGAAGATGACAAGGGACCATGGGTCTACCAAGTTTCTGACGCAATGTCAGTCAAGAAAGTTCCAGAGGGGAAATGTATCCCGAATCCAAAGATAAACGCTGCCTCAGTCATGGTAGTGTATGAAATGTTGAAAAATGGTTTTATACCAAGAAAGGGTTTGGGATCAGCGTTGCAAGGCATCATACAGCCCGTGTCTCTTCCTGAAAACTTGGGAACATTTGGTCTGGGATTCAAGCCCACAGCCGCAGACATAAAAAGAGCCAGGAAATTGAAATAGAGTACATGGGTCCTTCCAAAGTCGGTCCCACGTCTTTCCAGATCATTTGTCAAGTCCGGTACAAGGAGTCGCCTAGTGACAACAATTCTCAGTTCTGTGATTAATCCTGACAAGGAGTTGATTGAAAGATTTGAGAAGTTGTTCGACAATGTGAACATGGTGGAGATTGGAGAAGGTTCTAGCAACGCAGAAGTGCAATTTGTTGGGCCAAAAACAAAGCTTAATAATTGGAAGGCTACTCCTCTCCTTACTCGGAAGGAGTCTTGGTAGTTTGCTTTGATTTTCCTTTAAGTTTGTACGGATTATTCCAGGGTTGTAATCCAGATTTCATTTTTTTCAGTCTATTTGAGTGTGCAAACCTTGTTATCTTTTATCAATCAATGAAATACAATTTCCCTTTTTTCATCATTCCTGATGGTTTTCCTTTTGTTTTGTTTTATTTTCTATACAGTTCTTTTTACGCTGGTTCTAATGACATGGCGTGCATAGGGAATCCTCAGCCCAGTCTAAATCAATCTGATTCTGAAATGTTAGTTCAAGGAGTAGATTGTAATTACGAATCAGAATATGATGATGAGGATGAAGCCTTCGAAGAGATTAGTAAGGAGTTAATTAACTTCGAAGAAAAAAACCCAAACCCAATTTGAATGACACAGAAGCCGTCAATTTAGGGGACACAGACAATGTCCGAGAGACTAAAATAAGTGTCCACCTCGAGCCAAAAATCTGGGAGGAGTTAATCAAAGCACTCATCGAGTACAAAGATGTTTTTGCGTGGTCATATGACGACATACCGGGTTTAAGCACTGATTTAGTGGTCCACAAACTGCCCACTGATCCAGTGTTCCCTCCAGTCAAGCAAAAGTTGAGGAAATTCAAAATTGATATGAGTGTGAAGATCAAAGAAGAAGTTACCAAATAGTTGGATGCAAAGGTTATTCAGGTCACCCGATATCCTGTTTGGTTGGCTAATGTCGTGCCCGTACCGAAGAAGGATGGCAAGATCAGAGTATGCGTCGATTACCGCAATCTCAACAAAGCAAGTCCGAAGGATAACTTCCCGTTATCCAATATCCACATTTTGATCGATAATTGTGCCAAGCATGAGATTGGATCTTTTGTGGATTGCTATGTCGGGTATCATCAGATTCTAATGGATGAAGAAGATGCAGAAAAGATGGTGTTCATCACGCCATGGGGAACTTATTGCTATCGGGTAATGCCATTTGGTTTGAAGAATGTTGGGGAAACTTATATGAGGGTGATGACTATTGTATTTCATGATATGATACACTAGGAGATTGAGGTATACGTAGATGATGTGATCATAAAATCAAAGCATCAGGCCGACCACGTCGGGGATTTGAGGAAATTCTTCTAGAGGCTTCGCAGGTACAACCTCAAGCTTAACCCCGCCAAGAGTGCATTTGGTGTTCCATCCGGAAAATTGCTGGGATTCATAGTCAGCCGGCAAGGCATCGAGTTGGACCCATCAAAGATCAAAGCCATACAAAAATTGCCACCTCCGAGGAATAAGACTGAAGTAATGAGTCTGTTAGGAAGGTTGAACTATATCAGTAGGTTTATCGCTCAGCTCACGACGACTTGCGAGCCTATTTTCAAGTTGCTGAAGAAGGACGCTACGGTCAAGTGGACTAATGAGTGTCAGGAAGCATTCGACGAGATAAAGGGATACTTGTCTAACCCGCCTGTGTTGGTACCACCAGAACCAGGGAGACCTTTGATTCTTTACTTGACTGTCTTGGAAAATTCATTTGGCTGTGTATTGGGGAAGCATGATGCCACTGGCAGAAAAGAACAGGCCATCTACTATCTTAGCAAGAAGTTCACAGCTTATGAAGTCAAGTACACTCACTTGGAAAAAACATGTTGCGCCCTAACTTGGGTGGCACAGAAGTTGAAACATTATTTGTCATCCTACACTACTTACCTCATTTAACGCTTGGATCCATTGAAGTATATCTTTTAAAAGCCTATGCCGACAGGAAGACTTGCAAAATGGCAGATTTTGCTCATAGAGTTTGACATAATCTATGTGACTCGGACTGCGATGAAAGCCCAAGCATTGGCTGATCATTTGGCTGAGAACCCGGTCAATGAAGAGTATGAGCCACTGAGGACTTATTTTCCTGATGAAGAGGTGATGCATATTGATGAACTAGAACAGGCCGAAAAATCAGGTTGTAAAACTTTTCTTTGATGGGGCTACTAACATGAAAGGAGTGGGAATAGGAGTCGTGCTTATTCTGAAACAGGATATCACTATCATGTTACAGCTCAACTTCGTTTTTATTGTACCAACAATATGGCTGAATACGAAGCATGCATTTTGGGTTTAAGGCTAGCTGCAGACATGGATGTCCAGGAAGTCTTGGTCTTGGGAGACTCGGACCTTCTGGTACATCAAATTCAAGGAGAATGGGAAACGCGAGATCTAAAGCTCATACCATACCGACAATGCTTGCATGGTCTTTGTCAACGGTTTAGATCAGTGAAGTTCAGGCATATTCAAGGGGTCTATAATGAGGTCGCCAATGTTTTGGCTACCCTAGCGTCAATTCTGCACCATCCGGACAAAGCCTATGTCGATCCTTTGCATATTCAAGTACGAGATCAGCATGCTTACTGCAACATGATTGAAGAAGAATTGGATGGCGAACCATGGTTCCATGATATCAAGGAATACATCAGAATAGGGATATACCCAGTGCAAGCCACGAGGGATCAAAAGAGAACAATTCGACGGTTGGCAAGCAGTTTTTTCTTGAGTGGGGGAGTTTTATATAAAAGAACACTAGTTCTAGGATTGTTAAGATGCATAGATGCGAGACAAGCTACATCTGTCATGTCCGAAGTACATTCAGGAGTCTGCAGACCACATATGAGCGGATATGTGCTGGCAAAGAAAATTCTCTAAGCATGTTATTATTGGCTTACCATGGAGCGAGATTGTATTAGTTTTGTGCGCAAATGTCATCAGTGCCAGATACACGGAGATTCGATTCATTCTCCGCCATTGGAATTGCACACAATGTCAGCGCCATGGCCCTTCGTCGCTTGGGGCATGGATATCATTGGACCAATTGAGCCGGCAGCATCCAACGGGCATAGGTTTATTGTGGTAGCCATTGATTATTTCACCAAATGGGTTGAGGCCAAAACATTCAAGTCTGTGACCAAGAAAGCAGTGGTCGATTTTGTTCACTCAAATATCGTCTGTCGATTCGGAATCCCAAAGGTGATTATCACGGATAATGGTGCTAATCTTAACAGTAATTTGATGAAAGAGGTATGTCAACAGTTTAAGATTACACACCGCAATTCCACCCCATATCTTCCCAAGGCGAATGGAGCAGTTGAGGCAGCCAACAAAAACATAAAGAAAATACTTCGGAAAATGGTGGAAGGTTCTAGGCAATGGCACGAAAAATTACCATTTGCGTTGCTAGGTTATCGCACTATTATCCGTACTTCGGTAGGTGCAACTCCTTATTTGTTGGTATATGGAACTGAAGCAGTAATACCGGCGGAAGTTGAAATCTCGTCCCTTTGGATTGTCGCTGAGGCTGAGATTGATGATGATGAGTGGGTCAAAACCCGTTTGGAGCAGTTGAATTTGATTGATGAAAAGAGATTGACAGATGTGTGCCATGGCCAGTTATATCAAAAGAGAATGGCAAGAGCATAAAACAAAAAGGTGCGTCCAAGGAAATTTGAAGTGGGTCAGCAAGTGCTGAAACGCATCCTTCCACATCAGGTTGAAGCAAAAGGCAAGTTCGCCCCGAATTGGCAAGGGCCATTCATTGTAACCAGAGTATTGTTCAATGGTGCTTTATGTTTAATAGATATCGAAGGAAAATGCATAGACATGGCTATCAATTCTGATGCAGTAAAAAGATATTATGTATGATTTTTTTGGTATAATTGTTGATTGTTTGTATTTGGCATGAAGATTGAAATGACGAAGGAAATTTATTCTACTATCTAAACACTTTACCCTTTGTTCCCTTTTTTGAGCCTTATTTATTTCTTTCATACCCCTTGTCACACCTCCTTTTTTCGCCCTCCTCGAAGGGCGTAGGAGTTTTTTCCAATTAAAGGACAATCGAAACGGGATTTTTTTATTTATTTCAGAGTCGCCACTTGGGAGATTTAGGGTGTCCCAAGTCACCAATTTTAATCCCGAATTGAGGAAAAGAATGACTCCATATTACAGTCTGCATACCAGAAATCCGGATAAGGAATCTGTTAACCTGGGAGAAGGTGTTAGGCATTCCCGAGTTCCGTGGTTCTAGCACGGTCGCTCAACTGTCCTATTTGGCTTATTTATCTGATTTTAATACAATTATGAACCGATGTGCCAATTTTAACTTTATTATTATTATTATTATTTTAAAAAAAATAAAAAATTGTGAACATCGTTTAAAACATGTCTTTGGATTA
The DNA here is from genome assembly GCF_000715075.1 of Nicotiana tabacum. Lineage (NCBI taxonomy): Eukaryota > Viridiplantae > Streptophyta > Magnoliopsida > Solanales > Solanaceae > Nicotiana > Nicotiana tabacum. The sequence continues at coordinate 21,138,863 of NC_134085.1, forward strand.
CGTCACATGAAATGCACCCGCAATCCGGAACACATTTTTATTCAATGTTTTAGGATTTAGATTTGGGTCGCATGAAATGTGCATCCGAGTTTAAGAAGGTAAAATTAATTAAATCGCGCCTAAAGAGTCTAGCGCGTTATTATCTTTGGGGAAGGAAGTGAAATTCACTAAACAGTCCATCCCAAATTCTAAGTATTTTTTTTAAATAATTAAATAAATAAATGAGATTGGAGAATCCTGCAAATTTTTGTATTGTTTACATCTATTTATTTTTTAGCGAAATCCTTCCTTATTTTAAGAATATCCTTTAATGACTACATTTTTATTATTACTAAGTTTGTCTATAAATATAAAATCAATCTCTACATTCTTAAAAATAACATATTAAATAGAAGAGAAAAACAAATATTAACAGAAAGTAATAAAAATTATAATTATAAATACAACATGGAATTGTCAAATAATTTTTTTTTTTTAAAAAAACTAATTATCCCATAGTCAGATTAAAAATCATATTGTTAGATGACTTGAGCTATTGAAATTAATTATTTACAAATACTGAAAATTTGAAATAATCTTGAGTACTAAACCGTATTTCTAAAAATTAAATAATTTAACCTTAACTAACCTTGTTTTAATTCAAATCCTGTCCTAATATTTGATTCGCGAAATTAATTCATGTTTTAACTGAATTTTGCTACATGATTCCGATTAACTTAACGTTGGCGATACTAAAACCCTTATAAATAAGGAACTTAATCAATTTTGCCAAACTGATTTATAAGCCATTTTTACGTTATTTTCTTCTATTTTAATTATTTGACAGTTTAAACAGTAATGAACATGCTTAAATATATACTACCTAATAATCAGGTTAAAGCAAAGCATTATTTAATACATCGCTACAATATGCCTAATTATGCAAAACAACAGCGATTTACAGAATAATAATACATGAAATAACCTAAATGCAATTAATAAAAAAAACTAAATAAAAAATTTAAACTTCCATTCTTCATTTTTAGCTTACAAGAGGCCAAAATTACAGTTGTGTACCTGGTATTGTCAATATATGAAGAAGAAAGTCAGCCACGTAGTACGTAACACAGCAACAACAATAATAACCAGCAATCCAGTCAACAGAAATCCCAGTGACAGATTTGAAAATCAAAATAAAATCCAGAAACACCAACAACAAACAACGGGCAGAATCCAAGGGAATTTTCAGATTTTTGAAAGGCTAATTAATGTTTAACCCTTCTTTTCTAAACCCATATATCAGAATATTTATCAGGTGTGTACTACTCTCTCTTCTAATTTCCAGCTCTTTTTATTTGTATTTTCTTTTCTTTTCTTTTTCTTTCTTCAAAGTTTTAATATTTTTCGGATTTTTTTTCTTTCTCTCTTAAATATTCAGCTTTTTTTTCTCTCTCTATATCTGTCCGTGTCTTCTCTAAAATCTGATCAAGCCTCCTATATATATCACATCCTCAAACCCTTTAATTAATTAATAAAACACCCATTTTCTCTTACCAAACTCATTATCTTCCCACTCATCCCCATTTTAATCCCACTAAATTAAACAAATATATCAACCCCACCCTATTACATCTTGTCCCCCATGCTTATCATAAACAATTACCATATTCCCCTCCACTACATTTTGTCTTGTCCTCCATTATATTAAACAATTATATCACCTACACCCCAATACATTTTGTCCCCCATGCTTAATTACTTTAATATTATCTTAAATTTAATGGAAAGAACATTCAAAATAAATAATTATTCAGAAATTAAATTCCAAAAATACCCCTCTGCCCTTACTGAAATTACCAAACTACCCCTGAACGTACTGCAAATTACCAAACTACCCCCATCAACTATAAACACTTCACTTAATCAATTTCAACCAAAATATAGCAAATATGACCAATTTCTAACAATGTTCATCAACAAATTCAAACTAAATGATGAACAACAAAGAAACAACTAAAATTATCTTGATTGAACAACATCTTTAACAACAAACAAACCTAATTTCAGATTCAACACCAACAAATATGTATATTCAGATTTCTAAATTCAATAATCATTTGAACTTAAAATTAAATCTAACAACATTACAACCAACAATTTCTATATTAAAACTAAACAAGATCATGAAGCAAGCTGAAGAAATAATCATAAATGATAAACAATAAACAAGAAATCAAACTATACAAATTTCGGATTCAAGATCAACCAAACAAAGTATGAACATGAATGAAAATATTCAATAACAATAACAAACAAACTTTATTCAAACTTCGAATTAAACTTAAACAAAACAAATAAACATATTCAAATCACTAATCTTCAAATAATCAACTAATCTTTCTTAAATTAAATCCAACAAACTTATAACAAAGATACATGATCCAAAAATTAAAACCAAAACATAACTTCGCATTAAATTACTAAATTAAAAACGAACTTCAAACAAGATGAACACGAACTAAATCTATATTAACAACAAACAACGGATTTGAACGATTTAAACTAATATCTTTCTATATTAAAACTAAATCCTCTTAAAATTAATAGAACAAACTGAAAAATAATTAAAATGAATCTTCCACTTAAATCTAACAACAATATAATTAAACTAACAATTTTTATCTAAAAATAAATAAGAAAAATAAAACAAACTTATACTAATTCCAAATCTGAAAATATCAAACAAATTATGGACGAAATAAAACTTAGAACAACTAACCGTAAATGACCAACGACGAACATCGAACGAACTCTAAACGAAACCAACGAAACTTGGGACATAAACGGACTTGAAGACGTCGAAGCAACAAGCACCAGTCGAGGTGAAGGATGAAGAAGAACGCAGCAACATAAAACAGTAGCGGCAGCATGGAGATGAAGTAGTGGCGGGCTGGGAAACAGAAGCAGCAACGCTGCTTGGAGCAGCCATGGCTGCTCGTCGTAGCTGGACGCGGGCAGCAGCAGCGACTAGGAAGTAGCATCGATGAGGTGGAGGACCAAGCCATGGTCGACGCAGCAGAAGGAGTAGAAGAAGCAGCCGCGACAGCAGCGGCGTGGGCAGCAGCGGCGCAGGCAGCAGCGACGATGGTGGACTGCTTGGTGTTAATGGCGGACGGGGCTGGAGATGACGATACGAGGGGTCTGTTTGGACGTGAGGATGGAGGGGAAGCCATGGTTGTGTGTTTTAGATTTTTGGAGAAGAAGAATATAAGGTGGGGGGTGGATGGGTTTAGTTTAGGGTTTTCTTTTTTTTTTTTTTGTTTTGTTTTGTGTTTGGGAGAAAAATGAAAAAATTAAGATAGGGGTGTTGGGTATTTGGGTTAATGGGGCGGACCGGGTCGACCCAGTTTGAAGTGGACCGGGTCATGGGGAAGGTTGGGCAATTATTTGGGCCTGTGGTTGAAATTTGATGAAGCGGCCCAATCCGATTTTTCTTTGTATTTTTGCTCTTTTTCTTCTATTATTTTTTCTAGAACTAAATTATAAAAATACTTAAATTATTATTAAGAACTAAATTAAGTTATAAAAGTGCAAATTAATTTCCAATAACAATTAACGCATAATTAAGTAATAATTAAGCATAAAATTATACATTTGGACATTAAATGCTAAAAATGCAAAAGATGCCTATTTTTGTAAAACAAACTTAATTACTAACAATTGTAGGATTAAATCCTAAATGCAAATACGACATATTTTTTGTATTTTTTATTAATTTAACAAATAAACATGCACAGACAAAAATAAAAATACTTATACAAAAATACCACAAAATTCAAAAATTGTATACAAAGGAAAATTATTTTATTTTGAATTTTTTGGGAGTGATTCTCATATAGGGCAAAAATCACGTGCTCACACCCCTCTTTTAGAATCAATAACAAAAAAGAGAGAAAAAGAAAGAAAAGAAAAAGACAAAAAAAAAAGAAGTGAAAAAAAAATATAACAACAAGGAAATTCAGGTGTGAACTACGTTTGACCTGATCCCTGTTAAAGGTACGTAGGCAGCTTTACGGCTCGGTCATAGTAAAATAAAAGTCAAAAGATCCCCAAGCAAGAAACTGGGGCAGAGGTTGTTTTGTAATAAGAAATGTGATTCCAAAAGTTGTAATCTTAAACCCATGTCAAATTATTTTGAGCCTTTGATACCCTTTCTTTCTAATCCCATCCAAAAGCCCACATTACGGTCCAAAGAAAGACCTTCTGATCAGTTTTCGAGAGATGACGAGTCGAGCAAACAGAGGTGATTCGTATCAGGGTAATATTCCGGTCCAAGCAGGGAAATTAATGAAAATGAGAGAGTCTTATCGTGAAAACCTTCACAGGCACCATAAGGCGACCGAAGTTAAGAGAAATAAAATGAAAGAGTCTTATCAGTGAAAACTTTGGCACCATAAAGCAACGGGAGTTGAGAGAAACGAGAGAGTCCTATTAGTGAAAACCCCTCGAAGGGCACTATAGGGCGACAATGAATTAAAAGGGGCAAATGAGGCAAGCTTGATGGAAAGGATCCGTCAAGACATCAAGCAGAATAAAGATGTTGTTTCGGCAAAAGAAGATGGGTTGTGGGACCTTTGAAATGCAAAGTAGGGATATCAGAAAGATTAATTAATGTGAATAGACTGGGTTGATTAATCCAAAAAAGCACGACATGACCATTGGGATCGGTTATACCATTCAGATAAGTTATTTTCTCTTCAAACAATTGTTCAGAAAGATTTTTCTTGTTCTATCTTTCGAAGTCATCATTTTCCATTTCTTTTTGATCAATAGTAGTTTGTTTTTAAGAAGGATTTTTAGAGCTAACTACCAGTTGCCAACATGGTGTAAGGTAAATGGGGGTACGACATGCGAGGATAATGTGATGGGACGAGAAAGACGTTGTTGTAAGACCAAATGATGGATTGGTCTAAGTTTTCGGGGACAGTTTGGAGCAAAGGTGGAAAACAACGGTTGAGAGGTTGGTGAATACAGAATCATCAAGAAGGTCGGAAGTTATCAGCCAAGTTTCAAGATGGTCGAACAACGCAAAGCATGGAAAAGAGCGAAAGGGAAAACCGTCCCCAGCAGGGGCATCCCCACGTTTTAAACTAAAAAATTCTCTTTGATTTTAAGCAGGGACAGGAAATGTTATTGATGACAGAAAGACATGCCACAAGAAAGATTGGCACTAGGGGTGTACTTGGGGAAGAAGGAAGATAACACGAGTTTGGAGAAAAGTGGTATCCCCAACAGTTTTCGGAAGAAGACAAAACAAGTTTTAAAGAAAGTAATTTAGGGAGGAAGATAACACAAGTCTCAAGGGAAGTAGTTCCAGAGGAAGGAAAACACCAGCTTTAAGGGAAGTAGTCTTTGAAGGAGGAAAATAACATAATTTTGAATGAAACACCGGTGTTATCCCCAGCAGTTTTCAGAGGAATGAAACACCAGTTTTGAGGGAAGCAGTTCTGAAAGAAGATAATTTAAGTTAGAAGGAAAATTGTTCAGGAGGAAGGAAGGAACAACGGCAATAGAACGTATTTTAAGAAGTTGTTGAAGTTAGGAGCCCGCCTGGAAAATGAAGATGTTATATTTTAAAAAGTAGTTGAAGTCAGGAGCCCGCTTGGAGAATGAAGGTATTATCTTTTGAAGTCGCAGTAGAAGTCAGGAGCCCGCCTGGAGAATGGAGGTGTTATATTTTAAGAAGTAATCGAAGTCAGGAGCCCGCCTGGAGAATGGAGGTGTTATATTTTAAGAAGTAATCGAAGTTAGGAGCCCGCCTGGAGAATGCAGGTGTTATATTTTAAGAAGTAGTCGAAGTCAGGAGCCCGCCTGGAGAATGGAGGTGTTATATTTTAAAAAGTAGTTGAAGTCAGGAGCCCGCCTGGAGAATGGAGGTATTATATTTTAAGAAATAGTTGAAGTTAGGATCCCGCCTGGAGAATGGAGGTGTTATATTAAATAGTAGTTGAAGTCAGGAGCCCGCCTGGAGAATGGAGGTTGTTATATTTTTCAAGTTATAGTTGAAGTCAGGAGCCCGCCTGAAGAATGAAGGTCATTATCATTTCAAGTTGTAGTCGAAGTCAGGAGCCCGCCTGGAGAATGGAGGTGTTATATTTAAGTTGTTTATTGAAGTCAGGAGCCCACCTGGAGAATGGAGGTATTATCTTTTTAAGTCGCAGTAGAAGTCAGGAGCCCGCCTGGAGAGCGGAGGGTTACAACAAAAACCCCTAGCATAAACTCAAGTGCAGAAGTCAAAAGAGAGGCAACGATGGTCCAAGGAAGATAATTCACGTGTCGGAGTAGAAACAATTCGAATTTAACAAGAAAGAAAGAATCATCAGAGGAAACACAAACCAACAAGAAAGAAATGCAACAAGAGCAAGTTTGAAGACCTAGATAAGATTTTGTAATTCCTAGTTTAGTCTAGCTTCTTGTTTTCTTTTACCATGGTGTAATAAGGAGGTCAGTAAGCGGTAGCAGCAGCAGCAACAGCAGTAACAGTAAAACCACAGCTCTGTGGTAGTCCCAGCTACCAAAACTTTCTGAACTACATTGACCTGATTCCCTTTTGGCCAGGGATATGTAGGAAATCTTTGAAGCAGCGGTTTGGTAAATCTTTCAACAATGCTTCACACGGAGTAACCGAACGGGCAAAAATCTCTCGTATCCTCTCACTTTATCTTTGCACAAAAACTCTTCATGTTTCCGGACAAAGAGGGGCAGCTGTGAGCACGTGATTTTTGCCCTACAAGAACTACTCCCAAAAATTCAAAATAAAATAGTTTTGTGTTGCTCGGACTTGTCTGTGCATATTTATTTTTACTTTAATTAAGAAATATACAAAAATATGTGTTGCATGTGCATTTAGGAATTAATTTTACAATTAGGAATTAATTAAACAATATTTGGATTTGCGAGAATGAAAATCACAAAAATATGTACTTTGCATTTAATCTCCAATTGTGTGATTTTATTTTAGTTGGTATTGTGTGTAATAATTGTTATTAGGAATTAATTAGTATTTTTAATTTGGTTTATAATTCAATTTAGAATTTTAGTTTTATTAATTAGGAAATAAAAGAAAAAGAAGAAAAAGAACCAAAATGGGAACCGGACCGGGCCAAATTGGCCACAGCCCAGTTCTTACCCAAAAAATCAGCCCAATACCCGCCCCAATCCAATCCGTCTCCAGATATATTCAAACGACGTCGTATCTGGCCAATAAATCCAAGTTATTGATTTGTTTTGAACGAACGGTCCAGATCACCCCTCCCATAACCCGTTTTTGACCCATTCCCTGTACCCGGTCTAACTCGATCCCCTCACAAAACCAAGCGAAATCATTTCTCATTAGTGAAGTAATCCAGGCCGTTGATCGTGAATGATCCAACGGCCAAGATCAAATCCCCACCCCACTATATATTCCTAAAACCTCACCTCACGCCCCCTAAGCCATACCCCCCCCCCCCATTCGCCTTCGTCTCCAACCTAGAGATAGGCCCAACACCCTCCGCCTTCAACCACCGCCCCCGCCCACCGGAAATCGCCTCACGGCGGTTCCGGTGGTCCAAACAGCCCCAAAATTACACCACAGCCTCCCCACGACGTCCTCTTTCCAAATCCCGAATCAGTTTTCTTCGAATTAGTACCACGACGTCCTCTTGAAATTATTATTAAGAACTAAATTAAGTTATAAAAGCGCAAATTAATTCCCAATAACAATTAACGCATAATTAAGTAATAATTAAGCATAAAATTGTATATTTGGACATTAAATGCTAAAAATGCAAAAGATGCCTATTTTTGTAATTTTTTAATTTTTGTAAAACAAACTTAATTACTAACAATTGTAGGATTAAATCCTAAATGCAAATGCGACATATTTTTTGTATTTTTTATTAATTTAACAAATAAACATGCACATATAAAAATAAAAATACTTATACAAAAATACCACAAACTACAAAAATTGTATACAAAGGAAAATTATTTTATTTTGAATTTTTTGGGAGTGATTCTCATATAGGGCAAAAATCACGTGCTCACACCCCTCTTTTAGAATCAATAACGAAAAAGAGAGAAAAAGAAAGAAAAGAAAAAGACAAAAAAAAGAAGTGAAAAAAAATATAACAACAAGGAAATTCAGGTGTGAACTACGTTTGATCTGATCCCTGTTAAAGGTACGTAGGCAGCTTTACGGCTCGGTCATAGTGAAATAAAAGTCAAAATATCCCCAAGCAAGAAACTAGGGCGGAGGTTGTTTTGTAATAAGAAATGTGATTCCAAAAGTTGTAATCTTAAACCCATGTCAAATTATTTTGAGCCTTTGATACCCTTTCTTTCTAATCTCATCCAAAAGCCCACATTGCGGTCCAAAGAAAGACATTCTGATCAGTTTTCGAGAGATGACGAGTCGAGCAAACAGAGGTGATTCGTATCAGGTTAATATTCCGGTCCAAGCAGGGAAATTAATGAAAATGAGAGTCTTATCGGTGAAAACCTTCACAGGCACCATAAGGCGACAGAAGTTAACAGAAATAAAATGAAAGAGTCTTATCAGTGAAAACTTTGGCACCATAAGGCAACGGGAGTTGAGAGAAACGAGAGAGTCCTATTAGTGAAAACCCCTCGAAGGGCACTATAGGGCGACAATGAATTAAAAGGGGCAAACGAGGCAAGCTTGATGGAAAGGATCCGTCAAGACATCAAGCAGAATAAAGATGTTGTTTCGGCAAAAAAAGATGGGTTGCGGGACCTTTGAAATGCAAAGTAGGGATATCAGAAAGATTAATTAATGTGAATAGACTGGGTTGATTAATCCAAAAAAGCACGACATGACTATTGGGATCGGTTATACCATTCAGATAAGTTATTTTCTCTTCAAACAATTGTTCAGAAAGATTTTTCTTGTTCTATCTTTCGAAGTCATCATTTTTCATTTCTTTTTGATCAATAGTAGTTTGTTTTTAAGAAGGATGTTTAGAGCTAACTACCCGTTGCCAACATGGTGCAAGGTAAATGGGGGTAAGACATGCGAGGATAATGTGATGGGACGAGAAAGACGTTGTTGTAAGACCAAATGATGGATTGGTCTAAGTTTTCGGGGACAGTATGGAGCAAAAGTGGAAAACAACGGTTGAGAGGTTGGTGAATACAGAATCATCAAGAAGGTCGGAAGTTATCAGCCAAGTTTCAAGATGGTCGAACAACGCAAAGCATGGAAAAGAGCGAAAGGGAAAACCGTCCCCAGCAGGGGCATCCCCACGTTTTAAACTAACAAATTCTCTTTGATTTTAAGCAGGGACAGGAAATGTTATTGATGACAGAAAGACATGCCAAAAGAAAGATTGGCACTAGGGGTGTACTTGGGGAAGAAGGAAGATAACACGAGTTTGGAGAAAAGTGGTATCCCCAGCAGTTTTCGGAAGAAGACAAAACGAGTTTTAAAGAAAGCAATTTAGGGAGGAAGATAACACAAGTCTCAAGGGAAGTAGTTCCAGAGGAAGGAAAACACCAGCTTTAAGGGAAGTAGTCTTTAAAGGAGGAAAATAACATAATTTTGAATGAAACACCGGTGTTATCCCCAGCAGTTTTCAGAGGAATGAAACACCAGTTTTGAGGGAAGCAGTTCTGAAAGAAGATAATTTAAGTTAGAAGGAAAATTGTTCAGGAGGCAAGAAGGAACAACGGCAATAGAACGCATTTTAAGAAGTTGTTGAAGTTAGGAGCCCGCCTGGAAAATGGAGATGTTATATTTTAAAAAGTAGTTGAAGTCAGGAGCCCGCTTGGAGAATGGAGGTATTATCTTTTGAAGTCGCAGTAGAAGTCAGGAGCCCGGCTGGAGAATGGAGGTGTTATATTTTAAGAAGTAATCGAAGTCAGGAGCCCGCCTGGAGAATGCAGGTGTTATATTTTAAGAAGTAGTCGAAGTCAGGAGCCCGCCTGGAGAATGGAGGTGTTATATTTTAAAAAGTAGTTGAAGTCAGGAGCCCGCCTGGAGAATGGAGGTATTATATTTTAAGAAATAGTTGAAGTCAGGAGCCTGCCTGGAGAATGGAGGTATTATATTAAAAAGTAGTTATAGTCAGGAGCCCGCCTGGAGAATGGAGGTTGTTATATTTTTCAAGTTATAGTTGAAGTCAGGAGCCCGCCTGGAGAATGAAGGTCATTATCATTTCAAGTTGTAGTCGAAGTCAGGAGCCCGCCTGGAGAATGGAGGTGTTATATTTAAGTTGTTTATTGAAGTCAGGAGCCCACCTGGAGAATGGAGGTATTATCTTTTTAAGTCGCAGTAGAAGTCAGGAGCCCGCCTGGAGAGCGGAGGGTTACAACAAAAACCCCCAGCATAGACTCAAGTGCAGAAGTCAAAAGAGAGGCAACGATGGTACAAGGAAGATAATTCGCGTGTCGGAGTAGAAACAATTCGAATTTCACAAGAAAGAAAGAATCATCAGAGGAAACACAAACCAACAAGAAAGAAAGGCAACAAGAGCAAGTTTGAAGACCTAGATAAGATTTTGTAATTCCTAGTTTAGTCTAGCTTCTTGTTTTCTTTTACCATGGTGTAATAAGGAGGTCAGTAAGCGGTAGCAGCAGCAGCAACAGTAGTAACAGTAAAACCACAGCTCTGTGGTAGTCCCAGCTACCAAAACTTTCTGAACTACATTGACCTGATTCCCTTTTGGCCAGGGATATGTAGGAAATCTTTGAAGAAGCGGTTTGGTCAAATCTTTCAACAATGCTTCACATGGAGTAGCCGAACGGGCAAAAATCTCTCGTATCCTCTCACTTTATCTTTGCACAAAACTACTCCCAAAAATTCAAAATAAAATAGTTTTGTGTTGCTTGGACTTGTCTGTGCATATTTATTTTTACTTTAATTAAGAAAGATACAAAAATATGTGTTGCATGTGCATTTAGGATTTAATTTTACAATTAGGAATTAATTAAACAATATTTGGATTTGCGAGAATGAAAATCACAAAAATATGTACTTTGCATTTAATCTCCAATTGTGTGATTTTATTTTAGTTGGTATTGTGTGTGATAATTGTTATTAGGAATTAATTAGTATTTTTAATTTGGTTTATAATTCAATTTAGAATTTTAGTTTTATTAATTAGGAAATAAAAGAAAAAGAAGAAAAAGAAACAAAATGGGAACCGGACCGGGCCAAATTGGCCACAGCCCAGTTCTTACCCAAAAAATCAGCCCAATACCCGCCCCAATCCAATCCGTCTCCAGATATATTCAAACGACGTCGTATCTGGCCAATAAATCCAAGTTATTGATTTGTTTTGAACGAACGGTCCAGATCACCCCTCCCATAACCCGTTTTTGTCCCATTCCCTGTGCCCGGTCTAACTCGATCCCCTCACAAAACCAAGCGACATCGTTTCTCATTAGTGAAGTAATCCAGGCCGTTGATCGTGAATGATCCAACGACCAAGATCAAATCCCCACCCCACTATATATTCCTAAAACCTCACCCCACGGCCCCTAAGCCATACCCCCCCCTTCGCCTTCGTCTCTAACCTAGAGACAGGCCCAACACCCTCCGCCTTCAACCGCCGCCCTCCGCCCACTGGAAATCGCCTCACGGCGGTTCCGGTGGTCCAAACAGCCCCAAAATTACACCACAGCCTCCCCACGACGTCCTCTTTCCAAATCCCGAATCAGTTTTCTTCGAATCAGTACCATACGCTTCGAATCTTCAATCGAAGATACTTAATTGCCTTGCTTGGTTGAAAAATAGGAGTTGTAAATGCATTCTTGCTAATATTAATACCATAGACATATAGGTATTAGTTTAACTTGAATAGATGCATAAGAACTCGAAAGATTATTATGAATATTATTAACCTTATAATCAATAACCCGGATAATTCAATAAATCAATCTTAAGATAAAATAGTAGCATGATCTCTAGCAAGTCCATGACCCTGGAATATATTTATCCAAATTGTTATAATAATATTGTGTAATTGGTGTAGTAATTTTGTATTGAATTATTGTATAATTACTAAGTAAATTGTAAATTGGTTCTTTATATATTTTGTGATAATTTATCTTGAATTGATAGTTGTTTGACTCTACATCAGTCGATAAGTTGATCACAATTCCTCGTGGGAACGATACTCTTACTTGTCGATCGCGTACAATAGCTAATTTCAAATTCCCCGGCAACGGCGCCAAAAACTTGTTGCGACCAAAACACTCACGCAAGTGCACGCGATCGACAAGTAATATAGTAGTAAGTAGAGTATCGTTCCCACGAGGAATTGTGATCAACTTATCGACTGATGTAGACTCAAACAATTATTAATTCAAGTTAAATTATCACAAAATATATAAAGAACCAATTTACAACTTACTTAATAATTGCACAATAATTCAACACAAAATTACTGCACCAATTACGCAATATGTTTATAACAATTTGGGTAAATATATTCCAGGGTCATGGACTTGCTAGAGATCATGCTACTATTTTAGCTTAAGATTGATTTATTGAATTATCCGGGTTATTGATTATAAGGTTAATAATATTCATAAGAATCTTTCGAGTTCTTATGCATCTATTCAAGTTAAACTAATACCTATATGTCTATGGTATTAATATTAGCAAGAATGCATTTACCTATTTTTCAACCAAGCAAGGCAATTAAGTATATGTCTATCTTAATTGTGAATATTTCACCCGATGCCCAGGATCCGGATCTTGCTCTATTTGATTCTATATGCAACCAAGAATTTCCTTTTTCAAGTTTAATTCAAGATTCTAAATAATATTTCACTGTTAGCTACGCAGTAAAATAATTAGAAGCAGAATCAAATAAACAGCCCATAACGTTAGATTCAAGATCTTCAATCTAAGCTTCAAATAACAAGATCATCTAACATCTATGACCCAAGAATACTAGAGTATTTAGCTACTCATAATCATACAAAAATCAACAATAAAAGTTTTAAACATAATATTAACAATCAACAAGAAGAAAGTTTGAAAGAACTCTTTAAATCCTTCTCCAAGATGTTGTTCTTCTTCTCCTTTCTTAGCTCCAAGATGAAGCTCCTCCTTCACTTACTCTCTCAAGGATGAATAGTATTTTTGCACTTACTCCCCTCAAAATCTCAGATCTTACAGTAATGGAGCTTTTGCTTTATGTAAATTGAGTGGGATTAAGAAGGAATTCCAATTTTACCCCTAAATAAAGTCTCTCCGGGTCGGTAGTGTGCGAACTACATATTTCGCGCACTACTTCGCACAGTATCCTGCCTCTGTTCCTTATACGCGCGAACTACTGCGCGACCTTCGTAGTTCGCGCGTTTTTCACCCTGTTCCGTTTCGAATTTGGAAAAACGTAAAACATGAAAGTTGTAGCCCTTTGAGTTAGCTTTCCAACCATATATGAAGCCCAAATGAATTCCTGAGCAAAAAGTTATGTGTATTTTACTAGACAGTGCACAATGTGCCTGCTCGATTCTTCGTTTGCTCTAACTATCATCCGTTGACCCCCAAACGCGATCCCGGCTTAATTCTTTGAGCTTTTACACAGATTTCAAAGCTCCAAAACACTTGAATTCATTCCATAACATCTATATAGCTCAGGATCACTCCTACAAGGCATAAAACACACAGTTAGTGCAAGACACTAGCGATTAAAGCTCAAACTCAATCAAAGTGCAGTCAATTTGAGTGTAATAAGCGACTTAAATACACAATTATAGCCTATCATCAAAGATCAGTCCCAAAACCCTAGTTCGTCTGTAATCAAACTACGCTTTATATAGAGACGACATTTTTAAACAATTCTCCTAACTCATCACACCAAGAATATTTAAAATAGACTAAGTACAAGAGTGTAACATCTTCACCTCAAGATTTGACTCACAAGTACCACGCATTATTCACAACTCACCCACTTGCTCTAACATAGAGGTCACTGACATTATCTTTCCTTCATGAATCAAGTGCCCTCACACAACAAAAGAGAGTAGTTCCACACAATAAAATTTAAGAACACTTAGGAACTCAAGATTGAAAGAATTCACTCACTCTCAAAAATAACATTCATATGCCACAAAAGATGCACCATAGGCTTGCTCGTAGTGTATTACTCTACTAATCGAGCTCGTTCAGTCTAGAATCAATTAGGACTTTATTTGGTTGTAATGTAGGCTGTGGGACGGGTAGTATACGTTTAGATATAAGAGTGACTATACCTCCTAAGTACTTTAATACATACATTTTAACATGTAAACCACATACTTATGTCGAACCAAAACTCCACCTTCACATCAATGTAAATTTCCCCATTCTTCTTTAAGCATACTTACATCAAGAGCCACCACTTATCATTTTTTCAAAATAATCCAACTATGTATTTTTTTTCAATTCAAGTGGTTCTTAATTTTTCAAAACAGTGCACCTTTCTCCTTATTCAATTAGTTCCACTCAAAATCCAAACCAACCACCCCACACTTTAACTTTTACAAAGTTCATAACTATTCAAGCGTTCATGAGATGTGAAAAGGTTCAAATAGATGGTTAATTCAAACGAATGAGTAAGGCTTGTAATGTGGTTGCCAAAGAATAAACATTATAGGCTCAAAGAGGTTAACTACGATACATGATAATTAGGCGGGTAACATATACAGATCTGGCTCAACAAAGAAACGCCTATATCACTTCCAAGACTGAACAAAACTACTATCTCGCTTTGCAAACATACGGGGCAAGTTCTAGACATCAAATGCAATGCACAGAATAACACAAAACCTTACACACACATGGCACATAACTCACTCGGGATTGGATTCATAGACACTCTAATCAAAGCAGTTAAGCAAAGTTAAGATAATACAATTTATGGTACTTCTACAAGAGTCAAAAACTGAGCCTAAGCGTCACAACCAAAGTACTCACTATTCTCAAGGCATAACAATTCAAGAGATATTGCTTCAATTCAATTCACATCACCATGGCTTCTCTCCTAAAAAAACTACCTACACCCGGTTCAAACAAAATCCTTGGAAAAGAACCGCGGCCCAAAGAAAAACCAAGGGGGAGTTACTACACTACCTAAAATTAATTATTTTATTTTATTTTATTTTAT
Source organism: Nicotiana tabacum (assembly GCF_000715075.1). Classification (NCBI taxonomy): domain Eukaryota; kingdom Viridiplantae; phylum Streptophyta; class Magnoliopsida; order Solanales; family Solanaceae; genus Nicotiana; species Nicotiana tabacum. The sequence continues at coordinate 21,154,003 of NC_134085.1, forward strand.
TTTTTTGGTATTTTCTTAGACTAACTTCCCTCAAGAAATTTTCCTAAAGGATCCGTCATCAGGAAGAGTCTACATATTTTCCCTTTCTGTTAAAAACTACTACACTAAAATTAAGTACTACAACTGAGCTAAGATAGCATAGAAAAGTACCCAAACAATCTCCTCACCCCACACTTAAAATTGTGCAATGTCCTCAATGCACACTGAGAATAACAAGAAGGTAAAAGAGACTCCCTGGTAGGCCAAAGGCCGAAGAATTAGCAGTTCACGGGATATTCAGACTTCTCCCAGGTATGATCCCTTGTGCGGGCACCTCACACTTAGTTTCATCCACCTGCTCGCTTTTGCAAATGCTAATTGGCTTTGACTCCATATGCTCAAAATCCTACAAAATAAAACAACACTGCAAGAATATTACAATAATAAAAAAATCATCAAGTAATAAATCATCAAGTAATCCACCTTGAACTTATGAATTGTACCCCTAACAAGGCATCAAGTCTGTCGCTATGCTTCTTTGGTGGGGCTACAAAGATAACCAGGCCAAGTAATAAATTTTTCACTCGACACTTCTCGGCTTTGGATGAGGAATGTAATTTTTGCTTTTTGGCACAATAAATTCAAGAATATAGACACTTTCATCCTCACTCTTTGACTTCCACATAGGGTAAAGTGGCTCGATTACTCTCTTACTATCTAAACACAATGTGGAAAAATGATTGGAATGAGGTCTAATGCGCCATAACTCATGAATTTTACTACTATTTACATCCCCATTTATACAAACACTCAATTCTTCTAAAGTAATGTTATCTACTCCCTCACATGACTCTAGAGCACTCTTCTTAACATGGACATCCTCAAGAAAAATATGATCTAATGATTGGTATTCTTGTTTTAGCTCCTCTCTTTGGTCTAGAAGATTTTTTTCAGCTTCATACAACTCATCATTAAATTGTTGGGCGTTACATGCATCAACCTTTGCACTCAAATCTGAATCCAAGTTATGCACAACCAAGCTAAATTTATCACTTTTTTGTGCAATCTTATCTCTCTCCTTAGACCAATCTTTCATCACCGTTGTTAGTAAACAACGTCGTTTCGCAGAATCCACTAATCGAGAATATCCGTCCCAATACCAACCCTTACTCCCATATTCAAATTCAGATGTCCAAGAGGTGAGGTCATGACTAGCAAAAAAATACGGGCCATAAAAATCTTTGATTAACCAAGCGTCTTCATCATTAACCTTACCTCTGTATATTTCATCCTCAGATGTCATCCTGAGAGAACTAGAAACATACTAAGAGAAAAATCAAATAGTTATAAAAATAAAATATTTACAAAAAGAAAAGAAAATAAACTTGTAAAGATAATAATAAAAGTCTAACCCTGAAGAATAGTTAATGTCTAATTCCCCGGCAACGTTGGCAAAAACTTGTTGCGACCAAAACACTCATGCAAGTGCACGCGATCGACAAGTAATATAGTAGTAAGTAGAGTATCGTTCCCACGAGGAATTGTGATCAACTTATTGACTGATGTAGACTCAAACAATTATTAATTCAAGTAAAATTATCACAAAATATATAAAGAACCAATTTACAACTTACTTAATAATTGCACAATAATTCAACACAAAATTACTGCACCAATTACACAATATGTTTATAACAATTTGGGTAAATATATTCTCGGGTCATGGACTTGCTAGAGATCATGCTATTATTTTAGCTTAAGATTGATTTATTGAATTATCTGGGTTATTGATTATAAGGTTAATAATATTCATAAGAATCTTTCGAGTTCTTATGCATCTATTCAAGTTAAACTAATACCTATATGTCTATGGTATTAATATTAGCAAGAATGCATTTACAACTCCTATTTTTCAAACAAGCAAGGCAATTAAGTATATGTCTATCTTAATTGCGAATCTTTCACCCGATGCCCAGGATCCGGATGTTGCTCTATTTGATTCTATATGCAACTAAGAATTTCCTTTTTCAAGTTTAATTTAAGATTCGTAAATAATATTTCACTGTTAGCTACGCAGCAAAATAATAAGAAGCAGAATCAAATAAACAACCCATAACGTTAGATTCAAGATCTTCAATCTAAGCTTCAAACAACAAGATCATCTAACATCCATGACCCAAGAATACTAGAGTATTTATCTACTCATAATCATACAAAAATCAACAATAAAAGTTTTAAACATAATATTAACAATCAACAAGAAGAAAGTTTGAAAGAACTCTTTAAATCCTTCTCCAAGATGTTGTTCTTGTTCTTCTTCTCCTTTCTTAGCTCCAAGATGAAGCTCCTCCTTCACTTTATCTCTCAAGGATGAATAGTATTTTTGCACTTACTCCCCTCAAAATCTCTGATCTTACAATAATGGAGCTTTTACTTTATGTAAATTGAGTGGGATTAAGAAGGAATTCAAATTTTACCCCTAAATAAAGTCTCTCAGGGTTGGTAGTGCGTGAACTATTGCGTGAACTACATAGTTCGCGCACTACTTCGCGCAGTATCCTGCCTCTGTTCCTTATACGCGCGAACTTTGTAGTTCGCGCGTTTTTCACCCTGTTCCATTTCGAATTTGGAAAAACGTAAAACAAGAAAGTTGTAGACCTTTGAGTTATCTTTCCAATAATATATTGTGGAGCCCAAATGGATTCCTGAGAAAAACGTTATGTATATTTTACTAGACAGTGCACAATGTGCCTTCTCGATTCTTCGTTTGCTCTAACTATCATCCGTTGACCCCCAAACGCGATCCCGGATTAATTCTTTGAGCTTTTACACAGATTTCAAAGCTCCAAAACACTTGAATTCATTCCATAACATCTATATAGCTCAGGATCACTCCTACAAGGCATAAAACACACAGTTAGTGCAAGACACTAGCGATTAAAGCTCAAACTCAATCAAAGTGCAGTCAATTTGAGTGTAATAAGCGACTTAAATACACAATTATAGCCTATCATCAAAGATCAGTCCCAAAACCCTAGTTCGTCTGTTTGACCCCAAAGTTACACCACTGAACCACCTAGCTACCTTCGTCCTAAATCCTACCCCAGTTCTGTCTGAATCTTGTTAGAGCCTTTCGAATTTCAAATCGAAGGCAAACCCTAAAGGAACCAAACTTCAGACTATGTACGAAGTTAAAAATTTGAGGTTTTAACCGACTTTAGTCGAGTGTTCTCAATCAAGAACACTCAATTAAGGTCCGTTTTGGCTTCAAAATTTCAAGACGAAGTGTCGACTGAAACGGATTGAGTTTGGTCTGAAATTTTGAGGTATTTCTTTTGTTTCCTTTTTCTTTTGTTGTTGTTTCGACTGAATAGTTTCGTCGATTAATCTGTTCATGTTTGTAGTTTAGTAGTTCTCGTCAAGTTGTTTGGTGTCGATTGTTTTGTTCTCAGCCTCAGGGCTCCATTCAGTATATCCTTAGTGTTCCTACATTTTGTGTTTAAGGTTAATTTAGAACTATGAGTGTTTGTTGTTATTATTGGTTCTAATTGCTTCATTTTGGGTGATGTTTGGTTCCATTTTCTTTGTTGTTCATCATTTTTGCATATGAGTTCAGTTTGTTTGTCGATTCAGTGCGTTTATAGTGATCATTCATTTTACCTAAGTTTAATTTAGAATTGTGAATATAGTTAGTCATTCCCATGTATCTGTGTCAATCATGGTCTGAAATTTGACCTTGGTAGTTCAATATGATTTTTGTTCAGATTCATTGGTCTTTATTTTTATGCTATTTGATCTTATCTGAGTTCTAGCTTGAACTGTTGATCGATTTTGATGAGTTGAATTGGTTATAGCTATTGGGGTTGGTACCGATTGAAGGGGGAATTGGGATAAGACAGTAATTTCAAGGATATCAGAAGGGTAATGTGGGGAGTTTAAAAGTTTGGCAAATGGTCTTGCTAGTGAGTTGTCAGTGAAGTACTTAATTAACCATTAATCTAATGTGTTAGTGGGGAACAAAATATAATGGTATGTGAAGGCTTAAAAGGAATTGATTAAAATATAGCATGCACATACCAATTGAATTAAATAATAGCAAGGAACATATAATAGTGGGGAATGCACTTGCTAATTTTAGGGACTGAAATAGGCATTAATGATTAAAATAAAAGCACTAGGGTAGTAGGGGTAATAAAAGAATTGAAAAAATAAGATGTTAGTGGATTGAGCACTAATGGTATGCCTATTTAAAAAGCTATGAATCAGTCATTGAGGGGGGGGGCCTTAAGGAAGAGAGTTGGGAGAGAGCTTTTACTATTTCATTACCTTAATTAACTTGTCAAAATCTTAGCCAATAGTCCAGCTCCTTGAGAATCATAAACAGTTTTAAAATTCTCTGCTTCAAGTTTCAGAGATCATTTTTGAGAATCTTTAATCAGTTTGAGAGGGTCTTGAAAATCAGTTTCTAAAGCTTAAAGTCTGGAGAGCTTGGTCAGTCTTTGAGAATATTCTGAGGAGTTCAGAGAGTTTTTTAAGAGTTCTTTTGAAAGGCAGTCAGTTTTGGAACTAATTTCGAAAGCTTAAAGTCAGTTTCTGAGAGTTTAAAAGATCAGTTTTGTAGTAGAATCTTGGCTTGACTCAAGCTCGGTTGAGTCTGTTTGTGGCTGTTTGGAACTTCAAATTGCTGTTGTTGTTTGCCGTGTTGTACTGCTGCTGACTTCCTCTTTATTCTTCTGTTCACTCCAATCCAGGTACACAACTAAGCTCCATTTGATGTAACCTTGAGATGTAAACATAAAATGGAAGTGCCCGGGCCCTTAATTATTTGATGTTGTATCTGTAGCTCAGTAGATATAGATGATAAGTAGTTGTATAGTCCAATTTGATCCATAACTCAATGAAATGTAGACTGTGAAGTTTGTACCTAATTAGGACTGTTTAAACTGTTAATTCGTGTTCGTTAGTTGTAAACTTAGTATAGTTTAGTACTGACTTCAGTTAACATTGAGTTAAAAATCGGATATCAGTATTGTTTGGACCTACAATTAATTCAGAAGTCAACATGTGGTGCTTATTCCAATTTCAGGTTAAACGCGCTTTTAAAACAGCCCAACATGCTAGTTATTGATGTCCTCTCCTTTGTTCGTTAAGCTTACTATTTCGACGTAGGAACAAGTAATTGCATGTTAATGGTTAATATCAATAGTCTACTTGAATTTGAATCAGTTAACTTATTCATGAATGTTAGCAGAATCAAATAACCGAGTCGCGTAGTTCATAACTCGATCCAGCATATGGATTGGGTTCATTGGACCTAAAGTTGAAATGGCATTTGGTCTACTACTTTTCAATTGATAGACTATAGGATTTTCTAATATTAACTAATTAGGGCCCCCTTTTACTTATTTCTTTAGAGAAAAATAAATAGAAGAATAATAGTCATTTTAGGATTAGCCTTTAAATAATAAATGAGATGAGTCTCGCCAAATAAAACGCATAAGTTGCGGGGCCCTCAGTAAATATTGTGTTAAAATACTTTAGATTTCGGGACGGACCGTCTAATGAATTTCACGGCTTTCCTCAAAATAATAACGCACTAGTCACTTTAGGCGCGCTTTTAATAAATTAATTTCTTAAACTCGGGTGCACATTTATGTGACCCAAATCCAAATCTCAACATAATCGAAATGTGTCAATAACCACGGGTGCATTGATGTGACGTGGTTCGAGACGTGTTTTTACAACGTTGCAATTCTCTCTTAAAATAACAACAATAAAAGCGGGAAAAAGTTAAAATTTGCATATAGGTTCAACATGTATTAAAATCAGATAAATAAGCCGAATATGACATTTGAGCGACCGTGCTAGAACTACGGAACTCGGGAATGCCTAACACCTTCTCTCGGGTTAACAGAATTCCTTATCCGGATTTCTGGTTCGCGGACTGTAATACAGAGTAAATCTTTTCCTCGATTCGGGATTCAACCGGTGACTTGGGACACCATAAATCTCCCCAGTGGCGACTCTGAATTAACTAACAAATCCCGTTTCGATTGTCCTTTAATTGAAAAAACTCCCCTACGCCCCTGCGGGCGTAGGTAAAAAGGAGGTGTGACATCTTTTTTCTCAACAAAAAAAATTCGACGGAGTTTCAGTACTATTTGGACAGTGGTTTTTTTCAAAACATGTGATTAACTCACTCAACCCTTATACCGCTATTTTCTTTTCCAACTTTTCTCTCATCATTCAAAAGCCGGTCAGCATGCGAACCCGAAGCAAATAAATGCACAAGTGGCACGTAAAATATGCATCAGTATGGTCTTTTTAATTTGGGTACACCTGTCCTAGACGGACCCAACACCTGTGTTGAGTCCCCAAAGTCAAATGCACGTGATGCAAACAAGCGTTCCTACTAGGGATCCAGCATGAGGCTTTGTTATACTAGGTTTAAAATCCTGGGTGTATTGTTCTAGACCTGGCTTACCCGAGCGGACAGCTCGAGCTGAGGGGGCCAGCGTACCGGGAATACAGAAGCTTCACCGGTTTTGCAACTTGTCCGAACATCGTTTGGGATATGACTCTAACAGAAAAGAAGTCACACGAAGTGCACACTTCCCAGATGATTTAGAAGACTCAGAGAGAGGAGGGATTCGTAGCAATTTTATATACAGTTCAACAACATCAAAGCGGTAAAAAGCAACATTTAGCATATTAGGTCCAAACATGTGAATAAAACCAGATAATAAATAAAGCCAAATATAACAGTTATTCTAAACTCAAATTCTTGAACCCTGAACCAGAAATTCTAGGTTCGTTGGTCCCCAGCAAAGATGCCAGAACGGTCACACCTTCTTTTTACTACCCCCGAGAGGGTATAAGGGAGTTTTTTCAATTAAAGGACAATCAAAACGGGATTATTTTAATTTAAGATTCAGAGTCGCCACTTGGGATAATTTATGGAGTCCCAAGTCACCGATTCAAATCCCAAATAGAGGAAAGATTGACTCTGTATTACAGTCCGCGATCTAGAAATCCGAGTAAGGAATTTTGTTAACCCGGGAGAAGGTGTTAGGCATTCCCGAGTTCCGTGGTTCTAGCACGGTCGCTCAACTATTATAATTGGCCTATTATCTGATTTTAGAAAATTTTGAACCTATGTACATTTTTAACGTTGACCGCTTTTATTCATTAATTTTTAAGAAAAATTCAACTTTATCAAAAATACGTCTTGAACCACGTCACATAAATGCACCCGTAGTCCGCAACATACTTTATCTAACATTGTTAAGATTTGAATTTGGGTCACATAAATGCGCACCCGATTTTAGGAAGGTGAATTTATTAAAATGACGCGCCTAAAGCAACTACGCATTTGCAACTTTGTGAGGGCCGTGGAAATTGACTAAACGGCATGCCTCGAATTCTAAGGATCAAATTAATTTAAACTAGGGCCATGCGATTGGCATTTTGTTTTGCACGGTACACCTAAGCTAGACAAGGACCCATCAATGAAATAAGGCTTAAAGGAATTACACCTACTTTGGAATCTCGGCTGAACTCAAACATGGGTCCAAATTAAATTGAAGTAAAGTCTAGTCTATCTTTAGTTTTCAGAATTCGGGCTTGGCCTAATGTGAGGTCCAATAGCTCGAAGAAACACAAGGATGCAAAATACGGGTTCCAAGCTGACCCTATCTGGACTTAAATGGAGAGCCCCAACTTTCATGAGGCATTGCTCAAATGGGATGTCAAAGAGGTCATGATCGAATCCGAGCAGTAGCAGAATGTAATTCAGATTTGGAAAGCACAATAACAAGGACATTCGAACACCAAAGGTCCATGAACAATCTCAACAATGGACTTAATAAACACTAATATAGAAACCTCGATTGGAATTAACGAACAATCATTCCTAAACATCCCTTTTAAGTTCATACAACTTCATTTATTAATTAATGAAGTACTGCAAGTGGGCGATCATTGGAATTTAGAGACCAAGTGAACATGCTTACTGCTGAACCTTTAAATCAAAAAATACAAGTAATTCATCGCTCATACTAGTTATAATCTAACACATTCACATGATTATCATCCATATATTGGAAATTGAAACATCATTGACATACCCTGCTGATATAGTCATGCTTCCTAAAAAGCAACCTACATATGAGCTTTCCTTTTGAATATTAAAACTCAGATCAACTATCAAGTAGTAATTAGCACTTCCAAATTGCATTGGTATAAACCAACACACATACATGCCAACAGCTAGCTTTTCAAGACTAGAACATGGCAATTTCAGCAGAATACTAACAATAGTGGTGATCCAAAACTCAAAATCAAACATGAACCTAAATAATCAAAGTCCATAGTCCACTTATCAATACACATACGAAATACTCTACGGTTACTCTTACACACACAGTTTCAGAAAAGAAAGACTAATAATGTCTATAATTCAAAGCCTAAGTACATAATATGACAAAAAAAATAGTAAAGCAACAGGGACATCAACTTGAATGTAGTCTTCATTTAACTAAACTCCAACCAAATTACATCTCTAGGAATCATTCCTTAATCAAAAGCTAAGGGAGGTGCCTGATATTGAGCAAACAAAAACCAGCAAAATGAGATGTCAGCCGGAAACAGCATGATAGCAAAATCAACCAGTTAGACCAGCTCAAACCAGAAAATAAAGTAAGATATCCTAGAAAACAATTTCAGTTCAAATAGTGAACCAGAAAACCTCAAACCAGAATTGATCTTAATCCATTTCAACTGTCATTTAACCAGGAATTTTCAACACTCAGAAAATTTCAGAAGTCACCAAAGGACTCAATGAAACAGTGGTTTTTTTCTAAAGTTTTCCAGCCGTTCTGATTTTCCTCACTTCTTAGCTCTTAAAAATCTATATTTTTCAGAACATGTTCCCCTCCCCTCTTGAACTCAATGTGTTGTTTCCTTAAATAGGCAATGGGAAATGCCTTTAGGATTCACAGAGTGCCCTTTCAACATTTAAAAATTCGATTCCACTCAATTCTTAAGGTTTTAGTTTATTCGGTAGTGAATTGTTATCCCTACCATTATAGAAGCTTCTCAATTAGGTAACCACTTTAAATTATACTAATCAATTCTTATCAACATAATTAAACAAGAAATTAACTAAATTATCAAATTAATGTTAGTTAAATCGACTAAGTGATTAACAAGATATGACTGATAATACAATTAAGGAAACAAATAACATATTCACAATCAACAAAACCCATGGACGGAAGCTATTTTAAACCTACGGATTGGTCGAGTTTCAATTGAAATCGACCAGAATAAGAAAAAGAGATGAAGAAAGATAAACAACGGAATATTACTAATCGAGAATAAATAATCAACTCGGAAAAGTTATCGGCCAGGGTCGAACTTGGAATTAATATTTTGATTCAACCCAAAATAATGCCAAACGTTTGTTCTTTGGTGGAGAACAAATGAAAGTCATTATTTGTGTTGAAACAAGCTTGATTAAGCCAAAAAATCCGGCAATTTGACCTTTCGTGCACTAGTTAGAAGTTATGGTTCTAGGGCTTCGAATTAGATTTGATATTCCAAGAGTTCTAGGTGGATTCGAAGGAAACTGAGCGGGTATTTGGAATGAGGGGGGTTTGGGGGTTCCGGGGTGTAAATTTTGGTGGTGAACGGAACCGGTGCCGCCACCCTAAGGCGGTGAGGGTATGGTGGCGGCTGGTCTCTAGGTTTTGGGTGAGGGAGACAATAAGGGGGTTCTGAGGGTAGGGTCTAATGGGTTAGGGTATACTAAAGGGGTAATTAAATTAGGGTCGTTGGATGATGAGAATCCAACAGCCATGATTGATCTTTTAACGAAACGGGGTCATTTGGTGTAGCAACTGGGGCGTACCGGGCATTGGGTGGACGGGTCGGGTTGGGTATTGGGTGAAGGCTTTTGGACCGTTCGATCAAATTAATTCAAAGGCCCAGATTGAGATGCCTGGAACAACGTCGTTTAGTTTGAAGCTGGAGACGGATTGGGTTGGGGAAAAGTCTGGGCCGGTTCTGGGGTATTTGGGCGGGTATTGGAGTGTGTTTTTGTTTTGGCTGGGGATATTTTGGCCCAGATCTGATTTCCTCTCTTTTATTAATTCTTTTTCTTTTCTTCCTTTTTCTTTCAAAAATTGAAACTAAAATCCTAATTAAATTATAAAACCCAAATTAACTTTAAGAATATTAATTAACTCTAAATAATAATTATCATAAATAATTAAATATTAAATTAAAAGAAGATCACACAATTTGACTAAAAACACAAAAATATGTTATTTTTTGTGAATTTTCATTTTTGTAAAACGCCTAATTATTAATTAATGTAAAAATCAAATCCTAAATGCAGATGCTATATTTTTGTATTTTTAATGCATTAATAAAATTAATCATGTACACAAACATATGCAAACAATCAGGAAAATCGCATAATAATTCCAAAAAATAACACATAATTAAAGAAAAGACCTAATTTTGGGAATTCTTTTGGAGTAATTCGTGTGAGGCAAAAATCACGTGCGCACACCAGCTGATCAGGTGGTGGTGCGTATATAACGCCATAACCTTATATATATATATATATATATATATATATATATACGTGTATATAACGTCATCTGGTCATGGGTCAATGTGCATATGTAAATGCATGAAATGCATGTGAAAATATGTTAATAAAATCTCTCGGTACGTTGTAAGACCATTATGCCTCTGATTAATATCATGAAGTAAACTTTTTCAACTTACGTATTTTTCTGAGACCCATGAACAGATGATAGAATAATATGACACATGGACAATCAAGAACATAAGCATCTCTATCATTTCTATGAATAGAGTCATTTATGAAATTTGTGCATTTTCTTGTTTCATTTGTATCATATGGATCATGCCAAAAGGAAAGATGGGATAGCCTTAACATACCTAGAGTAGGGAAAAATCCGTATGATATTCTTGAAAAAGATAGCACTGTGCTCTTTTAGAATCACAAAATCCCATTATGATTACACAGTATTATTTCGCATGAATTCCTTGTTGAAGATCGTACTTGGCAGATGTAGAACAAGTCCATTTTGGTGAATTTGATCACACTTTCCTTACTGAAGAAACAATATTTCCATTCCATGTTGAATTAAAATCCATTTCTTGCATAGATACCTCCATTCTTCCATAATAATAATGTAGTAAATATTGATGTAGGAAGATTGGCTTAAGGCTTTTGGTTGTGGACCCCACTTTAGGGAATGACTAAGCCACAATTATTCTCTTAAAATGCCACTTTGCAACATACTTTAAGAGTCACTGGATTGACTTCAAATTGCTGCCACGTTACTTGTTCAATCCTTATCCCATAATGTCTTAACTAATTCCTTAATTAATTTGCTAATCCTCAATTAACCAATAATTACCCAATTATTCACATAATTAGGAATTATCTCAAATTACTTAAAATACTAATTACTTTTAATACGCTTTATATATCTTGCTATTATGGTCATGTGGTACCCTATATGGTACTAGTCCATAAATATCGGGTATTTTAGCTCGGGCCATATTTTATCCCAAAATGTCATACTTCGATGAAATTTATTTTCTTCGATTTGCTTACTCTCTCACCTTCACGAATTTACTCATTACTTGTTAGAAATAGCATAATCCTTATAATCTCCAAATAATCTTTTCCTTGGACTGATGTCCATTACCTTACGACAAATTCAACGTACAATACTATAGGGTGCAACATCGTGGTAATTTAATACTGCGAAGCGTAACATCATTATTATGTAATACTGCAAGGCATAACATTGTCATAATATAATAATGCATGACATAATATCGATGTAATATTGCGGCGCGTAACACCCTAGGCCTTTTATCCATTTGGAAAAACCTTAAAAACAGTTATTTTTAGTCTTCTTTCTTTATCTTGCAATTATTAAATTAACAACAGAAATGGAAAACAAATCCTTGTTGCGGAAGTGAAAACTAGATAATCCAATTGCTCTTTGAAATATATACCCTAACTCCTATCCTAGTGTAATGACCCGATCAGTCGTTTTGAGCTCCGACGCGTCATTCAGCAGTTTGAGGCCATGAGCAGCTTCATCTCAGGTATATTGACTTGTGTGTATGGTCAAAATTAAAATTCAGGAAGTTTGGAGTCAAATCTAATAGAAATTCTCATTTTGAAAGTTTAAAATTTAAGAAATGAACTAGGATTGGAATTTTGAGTAAACGACCTCGGAATTGGGATCCGAAGGTTCTAGCAGGTTCGTATGATGATTCGGACTTGGGCGTATGCCCGGATCGGGTTTTGGATAACCCGGGAGCATTTTGGCGCCTATTGTGGAAGATAGCATTTTAGAAGAAATTGCATCAGTTTGCCTTAAAATGCATTTCAGTGTTATTGATGTCCGTTTGGAATTCCGATACTGGGAGTATCTCCGTATGGTAATTCTGGAATTGGGAGCGCAATTGGAAGTGAATTCGGAGGTCCGTAGGTCATTTTGGAGTCGTTTGGCTAAATATAGAAATTTGAAGGTTTTTGAGAAAATTCGACCGGAAGTGGAAATTTTGATATCGGAGTCGGAATGCGATTCCGAAAGTTGGGGCAAGTCCGTAATGTCGAATGTGACTTGTGTGCCAAATTTGAAGTCATTCCGAAATGATTTTGGTAAGGTTTGAGACACTTAGTCTCTTTTAAGGAAGCTTAAGTTAGAAAAGTTAACTGGATATTGACTTATGTGTTAGAGAGCTCGAAATATGAATTTTATGGTTCGGATAGCGTCGTTAGGTGATTTGGGAGTCAGGAGTGTGTCCGGAATATTTTTGTGATGACCGGTATAGAATTAAGCTTGAATTGGCAAAGTTAGTATTTTGGCGAATTCCGGTTGATAGGTGAGATTTTGATTCGAGGGTCGGAATGGAATTTCGAGAGTTGTTGTGGTTTCGTTATGTCATGTTGGACTTTTCTGCAAAATTTGAGGTCATTCGGACTAGTTTTAACGTGTTTCAGCATCGGATGTGGAAGTTAGAAGTTTCAAAGTTCATAGGTTTGAATCCGATGCGAATTTGGTGTTGTGATATTGTTTTGAGTGTTACGAAAGTTGGAACAAATTTGAACGATGTTATGGGATATGTTGGCATGATTGGTTGAGGTCCCACTGGCCTCGGGTGAGTTTTGGGTGGTTAAACGGACTATTTCATCTTTGAAAAAAATTGCAGAAATTTTTAGGCTTCTGCTGTGCCCAGAAAATTTCAGGCGCAAGGTGTCAAGTTTAGAAGCTCATATCTTGTAATCTATAAGAAATCAGAAAAATTGCAAAACATGAAAGTTGTAGCCCTTACATTCTAGTTTTCAGAAAGTTAAACCATTCATGATTTGGATATTATCTCAGAAAGTTATGATGGATCGAAAATGGCTGGTAGAGCGATTTCGACAGAATTTACGGATGCGCTTTAGAAGCTCATATCTCGGGATATATAAAGAGTTATATGGTGTACAACCAATCAAATTACAGATCTTCGAGTCTAGTTTCTAAATCTTCAAAACATTTGTCATTTGGATATTTATACAAGACGTTATCGGTGTTTAAGCAGAAGGTGTCCGACAAGGGAAAATTTTAATAGGATGTACAACTTGTATAGCACAAGTGCAAGGTACAACTCGACGAAGCACGAGCAGATCCTTTAAACACGGATTTGGTTTATTTCTTTCATTTCTTTCATTTGACTTGGATTATTTTGGAGAGAATTTCAAGGGTGATTTCATCAAGCATCAAAGGTGAGTTGTTTCTACTTATTTTCAAGTTAAATACATGGATTAGAGCTGAAAACTCAAGTAATTTATGGACAAAAATGGTGGTTTAGGGCTTGAAACTTAAGAGAATTAAATGGAGATTTGAGGGGTCATTTGAACTCCGATTTTGGTAAATTTAATATGTACGGACTCGTGGCGAGACGAGAAATCTGGTGATGTGAATTTCGTAATTTTTCGAGAAGTGGGCCCGGGGCACGGGTTTTGCAAATTTCGTGATTTTCGATATTTTTCGAGTCTTTTCGATTGGATTCGTTGTGGTTTTGACCAGATTTGACGCGCGAAGAGGTAAATTCGAGAGGCAAGGGCATAGCGGAGTAGACGTTGGACCGTCTTGAGGTGAGTAATGATTTTAAATGATGCACGGAGGGTTTGAAACCCCGGATTGCACAACATACTGCTATGTTGAGATGAGACACGCGTTGTGTGACGAGCGCGGGGTCATTTACTATTGGGGATTGTGACTTGGTCCATCCTAGATGATATTTTTACCGCGTAATTGATAAAGATTTATTGTTTTATACTATGATTGGGCTTATTGCCATATTTAGGCTTCGTGCCAATTATCTGAAATCTTTTGTGAATTTACATCACTATTTTCCACACGAATTGAAATATTATTTGAACTTAGTCCAATTGAATTATATTATTTTGTGAACTCAGCTACATTTATACTCAACTCGAGATTTAATGATATTTATAATGCTGTTGAGCTGAGCACTATTGTTTTACTGATGCCCAAGAGGCTTATGATTATTTTCTGGACTGATTGAGGCCGAGGGCCATACGTGAGGATATGTTGAGTGATGTGAGGAGGCTTTCACGCCTCGAGTGTTATATGAGGAGGCTTTCAGGCCTCGTGTGCGATGTGTGAAGGCTTTCAAACCTATTGATATTGCGCTTGGGCTGTAGGAGCCCCTCCAGAGTCTGTACACACCCCCAGTGAGCGCAGGGTACCCAGGTGAGTTGGGAGTGGGCCCGAGAGGTCGTTGCTTGTGTATGGTGAGTTGGGAGTGAGCCCGAGGGGCTGATGTTGTGTGCTGGTGAGTTGGGAGTGAGCCCGAGGGGATGATGTTGTGTGCTGGTGAGTTGGGAGTGAGCCCGAGGGGCTGATACTATACTGAGATTTACATATTGAGCCCGAGGGGCAAGCTTTTGATTTATCCTTACTGTGGAAATTATTTGTCTTTACTGTTTTAAAAGAAGAATTATCTGATACTCACTGTTTTACTGTATAACTGATTTTACCGCTTGGGATAGCGCTATATTGTGCCGTTATGAGATTTCATGTTTTCAGTCGTTATTTATTTTTATTACTCACTGGGTCGGAGTACTCACATTACTCCTTGCACCATGTGTGCAGATACAGGCAGAGCTGAGTTCGCTCCTGAGCGCTGATTCTTTCCAGGCCAGGCGGTGACTAGGAGTAACGAGGTAGCTGTTGACGTCCGCAGCCCCATTTTCTCCCTTATCTTTGTTATTTATGATAATTGCAGACTTTGTAAAATATTAGTAAACTCTGTAGTAGATCATGACTTGTGACACCCCGATTTCGGACTGAGTTAGGATGGTTTTCCTTGTTCTATCACATTTATTTCGCATTTAAGATTATATTGCCCATGATTTAGACTTATTCCTGCTAAGTAATTATAAAGAGATGTATTGTTTTGTTAATTGGCTGGCCTTGTCCTCACAAGAGGCGCCATCACGACCGGGTTGGGATTTTGGGTTGTGACAAGTTGGTATCATAGCCTAGGTTACATAGGTCTCACGAGTCATGAGTAGGTTTAGTAGAGTCTCGCGGATCGGTACAGAGATGTCTGTATTTATCCTCAAAAGGCTGCAGAACCTTTAGGAAAAACTTCATATTCTTGAATTCTTAATCGTGCCTCCTTGATTTAGCTTGAAAAAGTAACTTTTACAGTTCCTTCCACATATTTGTATGCGCGAACGAATGCTCAGTATTAGATGTGCCTTGATGGCTTGTAATTCCCCGATCAATGGGCAAGGTGTAATCTCTATGAGTTTGATGTTAGGCCAATCGGGAGGACTTGAGGCTGGATCATTGCCTATGGCTTGAGCACCGGGGTGCTGATTATGTGAGCAAGTGTTTTGAACTTATATGTTCGGTATTGTCCCTATTAGTGGGAATGATGGATGGATAGCTACGTGATGAGTATGTTACAACTGCGAGATGTATCTATATGACTTGGAAGTGACGATGGAGACCTGTTGGATGATAGGTGGACTATTAAGTGTTTGATTTTTCATTGTGATGGTTTGTCAAGTTGTGGATGTGCTGTTAGGATGGTTTTGGTGATTCTCTAGCAGGTGGATAGGCCCAATTACAAAGGAAACTCTGCCGAAATTTTTGAAAAATTTGGGACTTAGTTAAAAAAAAAATTGTCGCCTAATAGTGGGCTTAACTATTGTGTGAGTGAATGAAGGAGTGAGTTTAATCTCACCATGGTATTATGGTAGCAATAGTGTATATGTGTTTTGATCTATGGCTTCGAGCCAAGTTGGGGAGTTTGCTATTGATTAGATAATTGTGCGGTCATGTGCTATGTTGGTTCCGGTTCGAGGCATGCTGGCGAATCAGCTCTAGTTACGGAAATTGGTCCGAAGATGACACGAGTGAGGGAAAACTTGGACAAAGGCTACATGGTGCTTTATAGATGTGTGATAATCACAGTATGTCTTAAGCTGTCGTTGGTAAAGAATGCTCGGTGCATGGAGTAGGAAGATGTTTGGTTGTACTGGAATGAGGTCATACCCTGCGGTGTCAGAGTGCTAATAAGGCACGTGTGGTTATGTTCCTTGGATCAGGTGAATTGCATTTTGAATAAGAGTAAATGACTTGAGAGAATGGTTCTAATGTGTTCGAAAGTCGTGTAATAGTGGCTTTGAGCTAAGTGGGAGAGTCCCACCACTTACGATTGGGTTGCATGGTTAATTACCTGCATGAATTCTGGTTATTAGCGTATTGATGGGTTATTGCGGCTATGGAAAAAGACCATGAGTGGTAATTTGAGTAAATGAATTGTTGAATGCATGTTATGGTTAGCCTTATTGGCTCATGTTCAGACTTGAGGGAAGATTCATGATTTATGCCTAGTATAGGTGCAGGCTTCGAGGGAAGTGATCCCGCTGAGTGCTTCATATAGAGGGTATTCATATGTTATAAAATTCAGTGGAGTGGTTGCATTCGAGGCCAAGTCGGAGCAGGTGGCTCTCAGTAACGGTCCTCATGAATTCAAAGGGCAAAGTGTAGTGCCTAATGATGTCGACATTATAGATACAGATAAGAATCAAGCTTTGTAGCACCTTATGAGAAGGTGCCCAAAATGTTCTATAATATTTTGACTTGCGGTGTAGCATTTGGGAGATATGAAATGGTTCGTGGGATTTGAGACAGCATGGTCTCGTAATTCAAGGTCACTCCGGAGGAGTGCAGATGGAGTATGTTATGTGTTGTATGGAGAAGTATTATTTCCAAGGCAATTAAGGGTAAATTGGAAGGAGGTAGGTTGATTAGCTATAGTTGAATTGGCATATTGGTGTCAGTGATTAGTTTCTTCAGCGTGAGCAAGTTATGCAAGTGATTTGTGGCGGTACGTGTGAGGCTTGTCGGCCACCGTAATTGATTTTTTCGAAGCATTCTTCTGTTATGGATTGTTATGTGGAGGCAAATCCCGGAAGGGTTATGGTGGCTTGGACCACTACTTAGATATTGGCATATTCGACGGTTATGAGAATTCGCCTGTATGTTGCTATAGTTCTCCCAAAGTAAGTTAAATGGAAAGTCTTATGTGATGAAATATTAGCCTATCGGCGGTTCCAGAGTTGTGATGGAAATCATGTCTATCGTATATCGGCACGTGAGGTGCAGTGAGTGGTATGGAATTTGAAGTAAGGACCAAGGTCGCAGTTTGGTCAATGACTGTGATGTCACAAGCTCGGATGAGCAGGAAAGGAGTTCCAGTGTTTTGAGTAAGATGGGTATTGATGTCAGTATCACCTGAGACCGGTGTTCTGTGAGAAAGGCTTTGCATCCTGGTTAGGGATTCTTGATCACTTTTCAGCATTAGTGCAGCCGGTGGTTTGAATGTGCGAACCCGTTAATTATTTCGGAAGATGGTGGGAGCTTGTCCCACAGGAAGATTGTATAAGTGTGACATGTAGTCACTTGATTAATTAGAAATTTAAACCAAGTATGAGGATTTTGGTAATATCATCCATTTGAGAATTTATGCCTGGAGGGCACTCTGCTTATTGGGTTATAGACCTGTGAAATATTATTGGCCTAGCTTGGCACGATCAGGATCGACTTGAGGTCGAGGGATAGATTTAAATGTGGAAGTGAGCCTTACGTCAGGCCAGTTGTGTTTATTTCAGCAATGCGCTCTTTATGGAAGGATAGTCGCGGTCTTATTTTGTGGTCAGATAATTCATGTAAAGATATATTGCGATGTATGAGTTGTGAGACGGCTTGGTAAATTCCTTATGTGTTGAGGTTTCGCTCAGCGGTGATGTTATATGATCAGGATGGCTCTTGAGACTTAGATCATGGATCGCACCTCAGTTGTGCTTGAGTTGTAGCCTATAACGCTATATGTTTCCTTGGGAATGGTATTATGCACCTTAGTGTGTTTATGACCGATATTCGGTATTTGGATGTGGTGAGCTATTCAGCTCGACGTGTATCTCCTTATGTGAGTTCTATATGTGGATCGGGTGGCACGCCGCCATGGGTATGTTGTTTGGATCGGGTTGCGCGCCGCAACAGTGTGATGTTCAGTTCAGTGCCCATATTTGCTTTTATGTGTTCTGTTTCCTGTTTTCTGAGGAAGTCCATGTTAGTGTGCGAGTTGAGTAGTTCCTCCCAGAGTTCGCCTTCCTTTTGTATCGCGTTCGAATTGGTAGCCCACTGGCACATTGTGGCATCTTGTGGGATTTTTTATTATGTTCGAGGTGACTTATTGCTTGAGCAGTTCGTACTGGGTGAGACGAGGTTACTAGATTTGGGGTCAGTGCAAACTGATTATATGAAGTATATTATAGAGCAAAGATCATTCTTTGGTTTGAGACAAGGTAATGGAACTTGTCAGGAGTATAGATCCAATGAATTGTTGATTCAACAGTTGATTATGAATTTTGGCACATCTCTTCAGTCGTATCGGTGTTGTAAAAACTAGAGCAAGACCTAGGTAGGTCATGAGATGCAATGGGAGCATCAGATTTGTGGAATTTCGACTATTATGTTTAAAGAATGTTATTGTGGTCCTATGAGTAAAGTGATGCAAAGTGTGAATTCAGCAAAGTTATGCAGCCATGTTTGGGTACAGCGTGTGGAGATTGATATGGTGGTCGTATGATGGAAACAGGCTTGGCAGGAAATTCAGGATGTTGGAATTGGACCTAATAGCTTATTTGCTTGGATAAGGGAGTATATCTGCAGAGTTATCGAGCTAATGTGCTCAACTGAGTGGTGGTAGCACGGGAAGGTGAATGAGGTGTTAAAGTGGGGGAGGACGAACTAATGTGCTCAACTCAGTGTAGTTCTCAGCACGTTCGAGGACGAACGTATGTTTAAGTGGGGGAGATTGTAACGACCCGATCGGTCGTTTTGAGCTCCGGCGCGTCATTCAGCAGTTTGAGGCCATGAGCAGCTTCATCTCAGGTATATTGACTTGTGTGTATGGTCAGAATTAAAATTCAGGAAGTTTGGAGTCAAATCTAAATGGAAATTCTCATTTTGAAAGCTTAAAATTTAACAAATGAACTAGGATTGGAATTTTAAGTAAACGACCTCGGAATTAGGATCCGAAGGTTCCAGCAGGTTCATATGATGATTTCGGACTTGGGTGTATGTCCGGATCGGGTTTTGGATAACCCAGGAGCGTTTTGGCGCCTATTGTGGAAGATAGCATTTTAGAAGAAATTGCATCAGTTTGGCTTAAAATGCATTTCAGTGTTATTAATGTCCGTTTGGAATTCCGAGACTGAGAGTAGCTCCGTATGGTGATTCTGGATTTGGGAGCGCGATCGGAAGTGAATTCGGAGGTCCGTAGGTCATTTTGGAGCCGTTTGGCTAAATATAGAAATTTGAAGGTTTTTGAGAAAATTCGACCGGAAGTGGAAATTTTGATATCGGAGTCGGAATGCAATTCCAAAAGTTGGGGCAAGTCCGTAATGTCGAATGTGACTTGTGTGCAAAATTTGAAGTCATTCCGGAATGATTTTGGTAAGGTTTGAGACACTTAGTCTCTTTTAAGGAAGCTTAAGTTGGAAAAGTCAACCGGATATTGACTTATGTGTTAGAGAGCTCGAAATGCGAATTTTATGGTTCGGATAGCGTCATTAAGTGATTTGGGACTCAGGAGTGTGTCCGAAATATTTTTTTGATGACCGGTATAGAATTAAGCTTGAATTGGCAAAGTTAGTATTTTGGCGAATTCCGGTTGATAGGTGAGATTTTGATTCGAGGGTCGGAATAGAATTTCGAGAGTTTCTGTAGCTTCGTTATGTCATTTTGGACTTGTCTGCAAAATTTGAGGTCATTCGGACTAGTTTTGACGTGTTTCGGCATCGGATGTGGAAGTTAGAAGTTTCAAAGTTCATAGGTTTGAATCCGATGCGAATTTGGTGTTGTGGTATTGTTTTGAGCGTTACGAAGGTTGGAACAAGTTTGAACGATGTTATGGGATATGTTGGCATGATTGGTTGAGGTCCCACTTGCCTCGGGTGAGTTTTGGATGGTTAAACGGACTATTTCATCTTTTAAAAAAATTGCAGAAATTTTTAGGCTTTTGCTGTGCCCACAAAATTTCAGGCGCAAGGTGTCCAGTTTGGAAGCTCATATCTTGTAATCTATAAGAAATCAGAAAAATTGCAAAACAGGAAAGTTGTAGCCCTTATATTCTAGTTTTCAGAAAGTTAAACCATTCATGATTTGGATATTATAGCAGAAAGTTATGATGGATCAAAAATGTCTGGTAGAGCGATTTCAACAGAATTTATGGATGCACTTTAGAAGCTCATATCTCGGGATATATAAAGAGTTATATGGTGTACAACCTATCAAATTAAAGATCTTCGAGTCTAGTTTCTAAATCTTCAAACCATATATCATTTGGATATTTATACAAGATGTTATGGGTGTTTAAGTAGAAGGTGTCCGACAAGGGAAAATTTTAATAGGATGTACAACTTGTATAGCACAAGTGCAAGGTACAACTCGACGAAGCACGAGCAGATCCTTTAAACACGGATTTGGCTTATTTCTTTCATTTTTTTCATTTGGCTTGGATTATTTTGGAGAGAATTTCAAGGGGGGTTTCATCAAGCATCAAAGGTGAGTTGTTTCTACTTATTTCCAAGTTAAATACATGGATTAGAGCTGAAAACTGAAGTAATTTATGGACAAAAATGGTGGTTTAGGCTTGAAACTTAAGAGAATTAAATGGAGATTTGAGGGGTCATTTGAACTCCGATTTTAGTAAATTTGATATGTACGGACTTGTGGCGAGACGAGAAATCTGGTGATGTGAATTTCGTAATTTTTCGAGAAGTGGGCCCGGGGCTCGGGTTTTGCAAATTTCGTGATTTTCGATATTTTTCGAGTCTTTTCGATTGGGTTATATTCCCTTAGCCTATTGTAATGTATTTGTTGTGGTTTTGACCAGATTCGACGCGCGAAGAGGTAAATTCGGGAGGCAAGGGCATAGCGGAGTAGACGTTGGACCGTCTTGAGGTGAGTAATGATTTTAAATGATCCATTGAGTGTTTGAAACCCCGGATTGCACAACATACTGCTATGTTGAGATGAGACGCGCGTTGTATGACGAGCGCGAGGTCATTTACTATTGGGGATTGTGACTTGGTCCATCCCAGATGATATTTTTACCGCATAATTGATAAAGATTTATTGTTTTTCACTATGATTGGGCTTATTGCCATATTTGGGCTTCGTGCCAATTATCTGAAATCTTTTGTGAATTTACATCACTATTTTCCTCACAAATTGAAATATTATTTGAACTCAGTCCAATTGAATTATATTATTTTGTGAACTCAGCTACATTTATACTCAACTCGAGATTTAATGATATTTATAATGATGTAGAGCTGAGCACTATTGTTTTACTGATGCCCAAGAGGCTTATGATTATTTTCTAGACTGATTGAGGCCGAGGGCCATACGTGAGGATATGTTGAGTGATGTGAGGAGGCTTTCAGGCCTCGAGTGTTATATGAGGAGGCTTTCAGGCCTCGTGTGTGATGTGTGAAGGCTTTCAGGCCTATTGATATTGCGCTTGGGCTGCAGGAGCTCCTCCGGAGTCTGTACATACCCCCAGTGAGCGCAGGGTACCCAGGTGAGTTGGTGGTCCCGAGAGGCCGTTGCTTGTGTGTGGTGAGTTGGGAGTGAGCCCGAGGGGCTGATGTTGTGTGTTGGTGAGTTGGGAGTGAGCCCGACGGGCTGATGTTGTGTGATGGTGAGTTGGGAGTGAGCCCGAGGGGCTGATACTATACTGAGATTTACATATTGAGCCCGAGGGGAAAGCTTTTGATTTATCCTTACTGTGCAAATTATTTGTCTTTACTGTTTTAAAAGAAGAATTATCTGATACTCACTGTTTTACTGTATAACTGATTTTACCGCTTGGGATAGCGCTATATTGTGCCGTTATGAGATTTCATATTTTCAGTCGTTATTTATTTTTATTACTCACTGGGTCGGAGTACTCACATTACTCCCTGCACCATGTGTGCAGATACAGGCAGAACTGAGTTCTCTCCTGAGCGCTGATTCTTTCCAGGCCAGGCGGTG
The DNA here is from genome assembly GCF_000715075.1 of Nicotiana tabacum. Lineage (NCBI taxonomy): Eukaryota > Viridiplantae > Streptophyta > Magnoliopsida > Solanales > Solanaceae > Nicotiana > Nicotiana tabacum. The sequence continues at coordinate 21,176,682 of NC_134085.1, forward strand.
ACTAGGAGTAACGAGATAGCTGTTGACGTCCGCAGCCCCATTTTCTCCCTTATCTTTGTTATTTATGATAATTCTAGACTTTGTAAAATATTAGTAAACTCTGTAGTAGCTCATGACTTGTGACACCCCGATTTCGGACTGAGTTGGGATGGTTTTCCTTGTTCTATCACGTTTATTTCGCATTTAAGATTATATTTCCCATGATTTAGACTTATTCCTGCTAAGTAATTATAAAGAGATGTACTGTTTTGTTGATTGGCTGGCCTTGTCCTCACGACAGGCGCCATCACGACCGGGTTGGGATTTTGGGTCGTGACACCTAGCTCCTAGTGGATTCGACCCCGACTCTTAGTTGGGCATTTATTATTGCATACGACCGTTTCATATCTCGTTTAAGGTGTGCTTTGGACGTGATCAGTTGTACGTGGTATTTTACTGATTTAGGCTAATTCGACTATTTTCATTCTTTAATTGAAATGCCATATCATGTCTAAATTTTCATAGTCAATCTATTCTTGTTTGTGTTAGTCTATCCTCGCATGCCCTAATTGATTTGTTTAACACTTGTTCTATATCCTATTTGATAAATTACTCTCATGCTTTAGTTGAACTTGTTGCTCCTTTATTTGATATGTGTCATCTCTTTCATTATTGATTATCATTGTTTGAGGTCTTTGTATGTGTTATCTCTTTCATTAGTAATTATCATTATTTGAAGTCATTGTTACTAGTTATCTCTTTCGTTGCTAGTATTCTCATTTGAAGTTATGATATTCCTTCCATTGGGAGTTAATGCTATTTGATTTATAGTTAGACGTTATCTTTCTTATTGTTGAGTTATTGGTGTTGAAGTTGTGGAAGCCGTATCATTTTGAAGCGAAGTTGATAATTGTTAAGATATCTTTCTTGCTGAGAATTTTACATTCATTGTAGTTGATATTTTTGTACACGTTGTGGTGGAGCCATGGTCTATTGTTGTTGAAATATTGATATTGTTGATTGTTGGCAAGTTATGATATATGGTCATTTGTGGTACGAGTTGTTATTGTGATGCTTTTTTGACGCGCATGTGGCGGTGTAAGAGATGAGGTTAATATGCATGCAGCGGTATAAGGTGGGACCTATGTACGTGTTACTTGAAGGGGAACAACGTGAAGCCACGCGGTGTCATAAGGTGGGCTAAAATGCATGTAGCTATTTCGGAAAAACTGTATTCAAAACCTACGTAAATGTAAGGCTCACGTAGCGATATAAGGAAAGATTGTGATTGAGATTGTGAATTGTGAATACGAGGTAATACCTCGGTTATGATTCTTGATATATATACACGAGGCGGAACCTCGGTGGTGATTCATACTATACACAAGGCGGTACCTCGTTGTGATTCTTGTTGTTCTGTTCTTCCTTGTTTTTATCAGTTATTGTCCGTATATGATCATTGTGGTTCTCATTAACTGATTTCTTTATGTTATTTCGTGCTTAAAATTTCGGTAGTAGTTCATGATGTTAATTGTTTCGCATCAGTTATTTCTCTACTTCCCATTATTTATCCTTATTATGTTTTATACTGTTTATTTATATCCTAGTAGGTATCTTGACTTGGCCTTGTCACTACTCTATCGAGGTTAAGCTTGATACTTACTGGGTACCGTTGTGGTGTACTCATACTACGTTTCTGCATATTTTTGTGCAGATCCATGTACGTTTGATCGTGTCGGTCGTTAGTGATCATCTGTTAGTTGCTTTACGGAGAATTAAAGGTATACATGCTCAGTGTCCGTTATCCTTAGAGTCATCTTTATTTATTCTTATTTCCTGTTGCATTTTCTTTCAGACGGTGATGTAGTAGATATTCTAGTTTTACTCTGTATAGCTTATGACTTAGTTCCATTGGTTTTGGGGAATGTATTATTGTTGATTCTATTTTCAAGAATTTATATCAATTATTCAATCTTGTTTTAGTATTCTGTTAATTATTTCTGTCAAGTTTTTATTAACTGTTAGGCTTTCATAGTCGTAGAGACTAGGTGTCATCATGACATTTTACGAAGGAAAATTGGGGTCGTGACATGCCTACACCATAGTATGTTATTACACTAGTTCAGGAGTATGAAACTTGATATTATTTGATCATGTATATGTAAGCTTGTATGTTCGTTCTCTATGTGATATGATTTGGACTGATGGCCCATGACCACGCCAAGCAGATTGTGATATTGAGCGTATGACCACGCTGGGCAGATTTGTGATTTATGGCACGTGAGTTGTCCGCGCGATTGGTATTATTAGCAAGTGAGTTGTCCGTGCGGATCCAATTATTGATATTATGGCATGTGAGTTGTTTGTACGGTTGATATTATTAGCACGTGAGTTGTATGCGCAGTACGTGAGTTGTATGCGCAGTACGTGAGTTGTACGTGCAATACGTGAGTTGTCCGTGCATCGTGAGGATATGGATCCATCTCCCTAGGGTCACCCTCCCATATGCCTTCTTGATGGTGTACACATAGATTTGAGGAAACTAATCAGTCGTTTAGTACAGATATGGAAATATATAGAGGAAAATATGGTCAGTGTTTGTTTTGGATTTTGCATTTTATCTTCACTTGCAATTTTTGTGGTTATTTACCTGATTTATCTGCATATCATCCTTATATGCCGTATCATTTACTGAGTAGAGTACTTGAGTAATTGTGCATACACAAATGGTTCTTTTTATGCTTTACGACTTGATCACGTTATTGTTTTGTACTTGTTGAATTAATGAAATTGTACAGGTTATAGTAAGTGTCATTTATAATTCTTGCTTTTTTTACCTCCCCGAGGATAGTTATGATACTTGCTTACTATATTGGGTCGGTTGTCCTCATGCTACACTCTACACTTAATTGTGCAGATCTAGGTGTCGGGACTAGGCATTTGTAGCGGAGTTTCTTGTTGAGCTGAGTATCGAGAGACAAGGTAGAGCTGCATTATCGTCCCCAATCTTGGCGTCTAATTTCATATATATTGTTGTCTTTATTTTAGACAAGTATTGTATTTGGTCATTTTAGACTTGTGTTTTTGTATTAGAGCTCATGACTCTGTATTTTCTAGTTCTGGGAGATTTATCATGTATTAGCATCATTATATTATTTTGAGGTTTCAGACTAATGTTATTTATGTAAATTCTACTATTCTAGTTTTTTATTGTTATATCCGACTTGACTAGCAAGTGTGTTAGGTGTCATCACGACTGGTTAAATTTTGAGTCGTGACAATAAATTGTGGTGTCGTGGGATTACTAATAGGTATGTGTATGGTGAGCTTATACAGTAATTTGATGACTTTGGAATGGCTTTTAGCACGTTCGAGGACAAACATATATTAGGGGAGAACGTAATGACCCGACCAGTCATTTTGAGCTTTAGCGTTTCATTTGGTAGTTTGAGAATTCGAGTAGCTTCATATGATGTATTGTGACTTGTGTGTATGATTGGTTTTGGTTTTCTAGTGATTTGAGATTGATTTGGAAGAATGACTCTCGAATTAATGTTGAATTAATGCTCAATTTTTTGACCTATATTATTTATTTATCTTATTATAAATTTTGAGAATTTTATGTTTAGTTCAATCCTTCAGTTATTTAGAATAGGACTCGCTCGATTGGTTAGGATGCTCTAGCGCCATCACGTCCCACCCCAATTTCAGGGCGTGGCATTTATCCCTTGCTTTTTGTTACCGAAAAGGGTTATATATACTCCTTTACTATCAAATATTAGTTATATATATATCATCTGTTAATGTTTCTTACCTCTGTCGTTATCATTTTTAGCATTTTTACCCCTTTATCTAGCGGATCCAGACCCATGTACAAGTGGCAGTCTCTTTAAACTCCAGATTCCTTTTCCTTTTCCAACGCAAGATCCACACCCGACCCGTACAAAACCCACGCAATTATAAGAGTTCATCTTCTTTATGCTAAAAAAAATAGGGTTCTTGTTATCTTTAAAAAAATTTCATACTCCTCAGAATTTCACCCAAAGAGTGCTATTAACATGATACAAAATCAAATTATAAGCACAAGAAGAGGAACCTTCATATTTTTTAAGAACATATTAAAGAACAATCACTATGCATAATATTACTTTTTTGTGTACTAATTAATAATTAATAAACACTTTTACAATTAAATAGAAATATTACAACAACAACCCAGTATAATCCCACTTAGTGGGGTCTGGGGAGGGTAGTGTGTACGCAGATGATAATAGGTGAATTTAACTATAATTAGGCCCTAAATAACCACCTTCTTGTATAGTTTGGATGATAAAAGTGATAACAAAATGACCTTATTAGTATTTTTCATGCTTTGCAGGTTATACATGACCAGAGAAGGCTATAGAGTACTTTTGGGATCAAATATGGAGAAAAAGAGGCCGATCGTAAAATTCCGTCAAGTAAACCACGAGAAAAAGCTCAAGTCAGAACTGAAAGAGTACTGCCACGGTTCCACCGCGACCACGGCAGAACAGCGGTAGAAGATCCCTGCAGACAAAGTGAAAATCAGAAAGCATGTTTGGCCGCGGTTTGACAGCGACCGCAGCAGAACCGCGGCGGAGGCGGAGAACTTCAGGGACTAAAGTGCAAAACACGGGATTTTTAGCCCAAAACCCTATTTTAAACACTAGACTCCGCCCAAGAGAGGCATGTATTGATTTGGAGAGCATTTTGGCAAGGAAAAACAATTGTGAGAGATGACCCAAAACATCTTTCTTCTTTTCTTTGATTTTTCTTGCAAGTTTTATGATGAATATTGTTTTAGTTTGTTTACCCATAGTTATGAGTAGATAAATCCTTTGTCTAAGGTTTTGATGGAACCTATTGGGGGATGAACTTCTTGTTTATGTGAATACAAATTGCTAGTCTCAATCTTTATTTGTTCAACTTTGCGCATGCTGTAGTTAATTGACAGGATACTCAATTAGCTGTGCCTATTTAGTGTGCATAACTCGGGAGAGAGTGCATATTTAAGTTATTGTTGAACAACACCACTCCCAAAGTATAAGAGGGATCTATAATTGCGGGTTTAAAGGTGGTATTAGGGATAACGAAGCCTTGAGTGCAATCTAAAGTGAACCGTGTTAATTAGAGCTAGCTAGTGTATCTCGGGAGAGTGCATTGAGTATATTACTGTGATTACTCGGGAGAGATTTACGGTAAGATGAGCGTTCATGATTGATAGAGAGGTGTTGGTCAATTTGTATGAAGCACAAACTGAAGGGATTCCATCAATAGGGGAAGTCATTACCTTAGCGTTTTCTCATTATTGTTTACAATCTTAGCATCCTTAGTTTACAGTTGTTTATTTACTTGCAATATTAGTTATTGAAGACACCGTCAACTGTGATTCAAACGTTTGGGGAAATTGGTTCTCAAGAGTTTAGTGGGTCTAAAGATAGTGATTGATAGTTTAACTCTATGTGGATTCGACTTTGGGCAGAATACTCAGGTTATATTTGCAACGTCCGCAGGGTCCTTTTTATAAGGCATAGTTGGGCGTGATTAAATTTTGGCGCCGTTGTCGAGGAGTTAACGGAATTATCAATTACCATTGATAGAAATACAAAAAAATTTAGTGTAGTCAGTTTTCTCTACACAAATTTTTTGATTGAAATTTTTGACGGTTGTTGACGTGGTTGCACAGGTGTATGCCTAGAAACTCTACGAGGACTAGAGAACTACTTGAAAGACTCTCAGACCCCGAGAAAACATTCCGGATATTGAACCGTGCCAACAAAAGACTTCAACAACCTCATCAAACACACAAACTCGAAATTGACATGGGTGACGTAGACAACGTCAACGGAAACGTTAGAGATATGGCACCTCCTGTGCCTGAGGCTGCACTATATGACTGGGTGTAAGCACATGATTTTTTCCCTATATGAGAATTACTCCCGAAAAATTCCAAAAATAAAATAATTTTTTAATTGTTTGCAATTGTTGTGAATTTTGTGTTATTTTTCTTGTATTGTTTGAATTTTGTCTGTGCATGTTCATTTGCTAAATTAATAAAAAATACAAAAATATGTCGCATTTGCATTTGATATTTAATATGGTTTATTTTACAAAATGAAAAAAATCATAAAAATAATGTACGTTGCATTTTTAGCATTTAATGTCCAAATTGTGTGATTTTATCGTTAATCGCTATTTAATTGTGTGTTAATTGTTATTTAGAGTTAATTAGTATTTCCAGTTAATTTTGGGTTTTATAATTTAATCTTAGCATTTTAGCTTTATTATTTAGGAAGTTGAATAAAAAGAAAAGAACAAAAATAGAAGAAGACCGGATTGGGCCTTTTCTTCAATTTTAAACCACAAGCCCAAAGAGCTTTCCCCATGACTCGGTCTGTTTCAACCCGGATCAACCCAGTCTTCCCCATAGCCCAACGACCCACCCCTATCTTCCCATTTTTCATTTTCCACTCCAAAAAACCCTAACACCTAAAGAACCTACCCCACCCCCCTCTCTTCTTCTTCCTCTCTTTCTCCACCCCAAGCTCCCTCCCATGGCTGCTTCTACCTCCTCCTCATGTCCGCCATTGACGTGCAGCAGTGTTGCTGTAGCTTCACGACCAGCTGCTACCCAAGCTTCGTCTTCATCGACGAACAACACCCCTCTTCGTCGAGCTTCGTCGTCTCCCTCGTTGCTGCTCCTTCTTCTTCAAAACGTTCAGCTCCCTCCTCCGTTCACCACTGCCCAAACAAACATCATCTTCTTCCTCGTTCCATAAACGTCGACCAACCATAAACAGCCATCGCTGCAACTGATGCCCAACTCCCCGTCGACCAGCTCACCTTCATGTCGAGCACCTTCACCTCCCATGACTGCTTCTGCTTCACCTCCCAGCTGCCTCGTCGAGCTCCATGTTCAGCAGTAGCAGCTGTTGCTGCTTCACCGCCTCCATAGCTGCCCTCCTCCATCGAGCTCCAGCTCGGCGATGCAGTAACCGCCCTCCCATTGTTGTTGCTGCTTTCTGCTACGTCCAGCCATGGACGACCACCAAAACAGCCACTGCTTCGTCTTCAAACGACACCAAACGACCATCTTCTTCGATCGTCTGTTCGTGGTCATCTTCGGCGTCGAGTTATTTTGGTGCGATAATTGTTTCCGGGCAGATTTGTTTTCGTTCAAGTTCATCGTCGTTCCGATCTGGTTAGTGGGTTTAAGTTTCATTTCTGTCCGTATTTTGTTTTGATATTCTCGGATCTGAAATCAGTAAATGTTTGATTCTTGTTTTTTGTTCATGTTTATTGTTTCTTGATTATTTCTTCAGTTTGTTTCATTTGTTCTTGTTTATTTTTAATATAGAAATTGTTAATTTAATTATAATGTTGTTAGATTTAAGTTGAAGTTCAATTAATTATTTCTTCAATTTGTTTTTATTCATTTAAAAGGATTTAGTTTTAATATAGAAGTATGTTAGTTTGATTACTTGAATCCTTCGTCTTGACTGTAATATTGTTATATTTAGTTTGAGGTTCAATTGGTTATTTAGTTTAGTGATTTGAATCTGTTTATTTGTTCCGTTTAAGCTTAATTTGAATTTAAACTCAGTGATTTGAATATACTTGTTTGTTATTGTTGTTGAATCTGAAAATAGGTTTGTTGTTAAAAAATATTGTTCAGTCAAAATAATTCCAGTTGTTTCCTTGTTGTTCATCATTTAGTTTAAGTTTGTTCATAAAATTTAATTAGGAATTGGTTATAGCTGCTGTATTTTGGTTAGAATTGATTAGGTGAATTGGTTATAGCTGACGGGGTTAGAATGGTAAATTGCAGTATTTCAAGGGGTAAATTGGTAATTTCAGTAAGTTCATAGGGGTATTCTTGGAATTGAAAATTTGAACAATTATTTAATAGGAGTGCTCTGTCCACTAAGTATTCAATAATAGTAAAATAATACGTAGTGGGGGACAAGACATAATGGTAGGGAATTAATACATTGATTAATATAGTGGAGGACAAAACATGCGGTAGTGGAGAATAATAGAATTAAATAAAGAAAAGATATGTGTTAGTGGGAATTAATATATTTGTTTAATGTAGTGGGGGACAAAACATTAGGTAGTGGGATTAAAAAGGGGGATGGGTGGAAGATAGTGGGATTTAATTTAAATAAGGAGGGTTGGACACAAATAAAGGGGAAGTTTTTGGGCTGGGTATTGAAAAGAGAGGGAATTCCGAAAATATTAAGACTTCCAAAAAATAGAAAAAAGAATTTCGGAAATATTGAGAGAGAATATGAGATTTTCTGAATATTAAGAGAGATTTGAGGATTTTTCGGAACAGAAATAAAAACATTCTGGAAATTTAAAGAGAGAGTAGTATACACCTGATATACAATCTAAATACACTGGATATACGGATTCAGAAATTAAGGGTTAAACATTAACTAGTCTTTCAATCTGAAAAGATTCCCTTTGCTTCTGCCCGTTGATTGTTGTTGGTGTTTCTGGATTTTCATTTGGTTTGTTCCTTGAGTTTGGTTGGTTATTTGCTACTACTTCACTGGTTGTTGCTGGATTTCTGCTCGATTTTTAAAATTTGTTGTTGGGTGTTGCTGTTATTGTATGCTACTGCATTTCTGCTGATCTTCCTTTTCTTTTGCTTCCAATATCATGTACACAACTGACACGCTGGTTACTGTAAACTGAAACATGAAGCATGAATATGAAATGAAGAGTTAAAGTTCTGAATTTATCTCAATTATATTATGAATTTTATTTGTATATATACATTATTTAGCTTACTCTAATCAGAATCATGTAGCTGTTTAATATATATAGTGGAACATCTGACGGTAGCTTAGCGGATGAACTATCTATATATTGTCTAAAAAATGGTGTAGTAACTCTGTCTAGTTAATTCGTTATTGTTGGATGATTATCATGTCTCAAAAAGCATGTTAGCTGATTTAGACTATTCTTAAACATTCAACAGTTAGTTCATTAAACGAATAGATCATTTCGAAACTTGTAGAAATATTGTTTAGCTAAATACTATTGGTTAATTTTAGCATGTAAATGGTTTAGGATTAAAATTAGATTGCCAAGTTTTTTTTTAATTTGACAAACTGTGAACATGCCTAGTATAATGTAACTAGGTAGTAACATATGAATGAGATGGCCCAGGTCCAGTTTTGTGCCATACACGTTGGGCCTGGGTCTGCATTGGCAACAGACTGTCCTGCTTGCATCATTTTCAGATTTTACGAATCATATTCGGAACCCAACTATAACAACTCGTAAGCGTGTAAATAACTTAGGACCTTTTCTCTTTCATTTTGTAGAGACAAATTTAATAGAAAAAATGTAGGCACTTTAGGATTATCCTGTTAAAATAAATGAGATGAACCTCACCCAATAAAACGCATAAGTTGCGAGGCCCTCAATAAAAGGTTAATAATTGTGTAGACTTCGGGATCGGTCGTTTAGCAAATTTCACGACCTTACCCCAAAAATAATGATACGCTAGTCGCTTTAGGCGCGCCTTTAAAATTTTATTTTCTTAAACTCGGGTGCACATTTATGTGACCCAAATCCAAATCTCAACAAAGTCGAAATATGTCGATAACCACGGGTACATTGATGTGACGTGGTTCGAGATATATTTTCATGATGTTGCAATTCTTGATAAAAATAATAATATTGATAAAAGCGGTTAAAAGTTAAAATTCGCACATATGTTCAACATGTATTATATCAGATAATCAAGCCAAATATGACAGTTGAGCGACCGTGCTAGAACCACGGAACTCGGAAATGCCTAACACCTTCTCCCGGGTTAACAAAATTTCTTATCCGGATTTCTGGTGCGCAGACTGTAATACAGAGTCATTCTTTTCCTCGATTCGGGATTAAAATCTGTGACTTGGGACACCATAAATCTTCCAAGTGGCGACTCTGAAATAAATAAATAAATCTCGTTTCGATTGTCCTTTAATTGGAAAAAACTCCCTTCTGCGCTCCTTTGCGGGCGGCGCGGCACGTTGCATTTGACTTAGGGGACTCAACACAGGGGTTGGGTCCGACTAGGACTAGCAACCTGAGATGAAAAGACCATCCTGATGCATCCTATTTGTTTTCCGTGCATTTATTTGTCTCGCGCCCGTATACTCACCAGTTTTTGAATATCAGGAATATTGTGAAATTGAGGGGAAAAAAAAGAAATAGCGATTAGGGAATTAATTGTTTATTTTTGAAAAACCCAATGCCCAAATACTGTCAAAACTCTGCCGAAATTTTGAGAAAATGAGAAAAAAAATGTCTTATTAGTTTGTTTTACTAAAAGCAAAGGAAAAATAGAAAAAAAAGAGTCGTTGTTCTGTCTTGTTTTCAAAAAATAGAAAAGGAAAATAGTTTGTCTTGCCATGAAAAATGAAAATGAAAAAAGTCTTATTTTTAAAATAGTTTTTTTTTATTTGTTTATGAAAATGCCAAAAATGAAAAGGAAAAGAGTCGTGCTTTGAAAGTGGTTTTGTTATTTGCAACCAAAAATGAATGAAAAAAAAGAGTTTTGTTTTAAAATAGTTCAGTTAATTGCCCGAACTACGCGGGTCTGATTCTCACCGGATGTGAGATACGTAGGCAAACCTCTTCGGTTTCGGCCCACCATATTCCAAAAAAAATCCAAAAATATTATCCATTACTTAGTCTTTTAGATCTCAATTAAAAAATAATAATACAAAAATTTTTCCCTTTAATCTCTCTCAAAATCCAAAATATTTGTTTAAAAATTCAAAAGAAAATTCAAAATTCAAAAATATTTTTTCTTTTCTTTTGTAGTATTTCTTTCAGAAATTCAGAGTAATAGTCCAAAAAATATTCCCTTTTTCTTTAGAAGATTTTTCGAACTTTCCAAAAAAAAAGGAAAAGAAGTTAAAATTCAAAAAAAAAAAAATTCTTTAGTCGTCGTTTCTTTTCAAAAAAAAAAAACAAAAATCGAAATCCAAAAATATTTTCTCTCTTCTTTGTAAGTATTTTTATTCGAAAAAAAAGAGTTAGTTTATTTCCTTTATTTCTGATTGGCGAACTACGCCGGTTTGATTCTCACCGGATGTGAGATACGTAGGCAGCCCTAATCGGGTCCAACCTCCCCTTTTGCAAAAATAGCAGCATAAAAAATGTGTGTCAAATTTTTAATTTTTGTCATAAATAAGTCGGGTGATGCCGCTTTTTGTCAAATATAGCCGAATGTTTCCGAAAGGGACGCCGGAAGGCTGACTTTGCATAAACGGCCACCTTAGGTCCCTTTTTAGTTTTCCGGACATTTGACCCACACAACCTTAGAATCTTCGTCCCCGAGACGTTGAAAGGCCGTGTTTGCAATATTGAGTTTTCTATTTTTGAAAAAATGATAAAAAGAGTCATAAATAAGTCGGGTGATGCTGTTTTGTCAAAAATAGCCGAATGTTCCCGAAAGGGACGCCGGAAGGCTGACTTTGTATAAACAGCCACCTTGGGTCCTTTTTTTAGGATTTTGGCCGGTTAGCTAACGCAGCCTTAAAATCTTTGTCCCCGAGACGCTAAAAGGCCGTATTTGCAACACCAGGTCTTTTATTTTAATTTGAAAAAAAAACAAAGAGTCAGTGGTCTGGTGAATACCGTTTGGATTTTTGGTCAAAATAAGTCGAGCCAGCTTTGGCAATGTCTTAAACCGTTCTTGCCGAGATAGCCTTAGAGTATCTTTCAATTGTCGAAAGGCTATTTTCGTAAAAGAACGGACAAGTTTATAAAGTGTCATAAAATTATCCTCCCCGACCTCAAAATTCATGTGAAATTTGGAAGGGGCCACGTTTGCAAAAATAACCGTATGGTTGCATTTGTCAAACAGGGAAAGGAAACTGGCGTTTGTTTTTGAGTTTGTAAATCTTTTGATTAGAATATGTGGGTTGTTTAATTTTCGAGTTTGTAGATCATCTTTAAACCTTTGAAACCCAGTTTGTTTTATTATGAAAATTGAAAATTCCAACAAAAAAAAAGAAAAAAAAATGTTTCATTGTTGTTACCTTTTATTTTGTCCGAACTACGCAAGGTCTGATTCATGTGGGGTCATGATACGTAGGCAATCTCCATAAGATTCGACCACAACAAAAAAAATGAAAAAAAGAAAGAAAAAAAGAAAGAAAAATGAAAAAAAAAAGAAAAAAAGGGAAAAAGATGTTGTTAATAATGAGGACCGACTGAGTCCATTCTAACCTGTTTTGTTTTGAATCGCAAAGAAAGTTAAGGTGGTTGGTTTGTGGTAAGCCGGAAACACAAGATCCAGGAAAACCTGATTGTAATCCAAGACAATGACACCCAGAATATCACGCAGAATCCTTTACCTGCACATCATGATGCACACTTTGTGGGGATGAGGCCTGATGACAGGGAGCACTCGAATCCTATTGGGAACTTGTTGACTGAGGTTGATGATATTGATAATGGTCTTGGCAATATTGATGCGAAGCTTAGTGGCTAAGATGCCAGGTTTGATAAAGTGGGGGGACGCTCCGTTCCTTGGTTAGAAAGAGAGAAGCTTTTGGTGGCTTATTTTGTTGTCATTTCTGTTGTCCGGATTATTCTTAGGATTGTAATCCGGATATTGTCTTGTGTCAAACTTTCTTATCTTTCCATTTTTGTCATAGCGGTTTGTTTAGTTTTGTCCAGGTTTGTTTTGGGATTTTATTCTGGTCTGGTTTTGTTTGTTTTGTTATTAAAACCATTTCACCGTTAGTCTAATGCAAAATCCGGTCTTTTATTATTTCCAGTCATCTTTTTGTTTAGTTCTTTTATCATTTTGTTCTGCGCCGATTCTAGTGACATGACATGCGCACACAGTTTGAGCCTAATCTTAAAAGTTAATCATAAAACCATTGAGAGGTGATCGAAACATTTAAAGGAAATAAGGACGGTTTGAGATTATTCGGAGCTCGAGTCATGTGGAACTGGGGCAAGTAAAACATAAAGAAAACTGTTAAAGGCAAGATTCGCCAAATTGACATGAGGGTCGTTCATGATAATGAGAGTGAGAGTGTTTCCCAGCTGTGCTTTAGAGATGACAAATGAAAAAGCAAATGTGTGAATATAATTGTCAAGTCCAGCACCATCAGAAGAGGCTACAAATCTTTGTTTAATTGTGTTATTTGCACTTGGCATGTTTTGAAGACTGAAATGACGAAGGCATTTGGTTCTGCTACCTAAATACTTTATCCTTCGTTACCCCTTTTGAGCCTTATTTATTTTCTTTCATACCCCTCGTTCGGAATCAGTAGCAAAGATTAGAAAACATAAGCATGGAAGATAAAGAAAAAGAAAAAAAAAGAAAAAAAAAGGAAAAGAAAACAACAGAAACAACAAAACGACAAAAGAGAAAGGAGAAATGAGAAAAAGAAAGAAAAGAAAAGAAAATAATAGGTAAATAAAAAAAGGAAGGAAAAAAGAGGAATTGGGAACTACGTTTGACCTGATTCCTCAAAGAGGATATGTAGGCGCTTCACGGCTTGGTCATAGTGTGCATAGCGTCATAGTGTGCATAGTGTAACATAGTGTAAAAAAATAAAAATCCCCAAGCAAGAAACTGGGGCAGAAGTTGTGCTTGATGTAAAGAAAGTCGATTCCGAAGGTTGTAAATTTTGAACACAAATTGATTCGTTTTTGAGCCGCTAATACCCTTTCTTTCTAGCCCTATCCAAAACCCCACATTACGGTCCAAAGAAAGACTTTCTGACCAGTCTTCGAAAGATGCCAAGTCATACAAACGGAAGTCGGGGATAGCACCCCGATTCCCAACAGAGAAAAGGATCATGGACTGGAAATGAATTGATAGCCGAAAAGAATCCCCAGCAGAGAGAGTCATATCGGCAACACTCCAAATCCCCAGCTGGAAAGTGATACAAATGAGAGAGTCTTATCGGTGAAAATCTTCACGGACACCATAAGGCGATGAAAGTTGAGAGAAAAACCAAAATGAGAGAGGCTTGACAGTGAAAACCCTTCGGGCACTACAAGTCGAATAAGATTAAGAATCAGATGGGGAATCGCCAAATGAAGATCTTGAAAGACGATTGACGGCAGAGGATAGGCCACATGTGCATGTCATGACCATTAGAGTCGGTATCTGCATTTGATAGGTTTTTATTTATAGTTTCTCTTGTTAAAGAGTCATCTTTTTCCTTTGTCTTTTATTCGGTTCCTTTTTTGTTTATCTTTCTCCTTTCATAGAAAAATTCCCCAGTAGAGTCTGTTTGGTCAGAACAAGCGAGAAATGACTTCAAAATCTGCCATCAGCTTTCCAATTATACAAGACCAGATCCAATTAGAATATCCAAATGGTCTAAGTCAGGAAGGAACAAGCGCGAGGCCAGTGTCAAGAAAGATATCCCCCGCAAAAGGAGATTGACAAAAGGATGGATAAGTGTCAAGAAGGATATCCCTGCCAAAATCAAAGGTTATAGACCTCAAGGCCAAGGCCCGTGGACAAATCAAGAAAGAACAATGCGGAAAGCAATGAGCATGATTGAGAAATTCATATGAGACTAAAAGGTCGTGGAAATGCCAATTTCCGAGCTATGACACAAAAGAAGAGGGATATCCCCAGCAGAAAAGGTTGTTTTCAGTGACACGAATGAACAAAGAATGTGGTTTATCAGCAAAACATTGCAAAATCCTCAAGGGGAATCACTATCATGGAAAAGATACCTGGTCAGAGGGAAAAACAACGTTGAGAGGTTGGTGAATAAGGAATCGACAATAAGGTCGGAAGTTATCACCCAAGTTTCAAGATAGCCGAACGACGCAAAGCAGGGCAAGTCGTTCTAAGACCAGCAGGAATATCATCCCCAGCAAATAATATCATCCCAAGTAAGTTTTGATAGTGTAATAGGAACGCAGAGCAGGGAAGGAGAAAGGGAAAAGCCATCCCCAGTAGGAGTATCACAATCAACCACCACGTTTTAAACTAACAAATTTTGTTTGATTTGAAACAAGTAAAGGAAATGGCATTGATGACGGAAATGCATGCCACAAGGAAGATTATCAAACTGGGACAGGAAATTTTCCTTTTATTTAGAAAATTTTTTGGAAGTCAGATACCCATTTGGGGAAGAATAAAGATAGCACCAATCTAAAGGGAAGTGGTATTTGAACCAGTGTTACCCCCAGCATAACAAGTTTTAATGAAGGAAGTTGTTCCCCAGCGGACAGAACAAAAGGATGAAACTTGTGCTCGAAAAAAGAAAAAGGCCAGTGTCATTCCCAGCAGCCTTCAGAAGAGTGAAGCACTAGTTTGGAAGGAATCAAAATCCCCCAGCAGTGTTATCCTCGACAGCGTTACCCCCAGCTGATAACATTTTATCCCCAGCAATGTTGAGAAAGAAAAGTTTTGAAGGAAGTAGTTTTGGAAAAAAAGGGAAGAAAGGAGATTCCCCAATAATATTATCCCTCAATAGGTAAGTAAATAATTCCCCAGCAGTGTTATCCCAACAGTCTCAGGGAAAGACAACACGAGCTTTTAAAGGAGAAAGTCATCCCCAGCAAGGCCACAAATCGGCCACCATTTTAAAAACTGATAAAATTTTGTTTGCTTGAGAGTTGAAATAGGAACAAAGCAGCGCAAGGGAAAAAGAAAAGAAAAGAAGAAGTTACAAAGGTAACTTTCTCAAACCTTTGATCTTTACATTTTCCTCCTAGGATAAAAGTCCTAGTCTGATGGATTTCCCTCCCAATACAATCTTAGTCCGATGAAATTTTCTCCTGAGATATCAAATCTTAGTCCGATTAATCTTTCTTCATCGCTCGAAAGGAGCTCGATTTATTTTTAAAGTATTAGAGTTGAAGTCAGGAGCCCGCCTGGAGAATGGAGGTGTTAAAATTTAAGAAATTGTTGAAGTCAGGAGCCCGCCTGTAGAACGGAGGTTGTTAAATTTTAAGTTGAAGAAGTCAGGAGCCCACCTGTGGAATGGCAATTTATTTTCAAAGTTATTGTTGAGGTCAGGAGCCCGCCTGGAGAATGGAGGTGTTAATATTTAAGAAAGTTGTTGAGGTCAGGAGCCCCCTGAAGAACAGAATGGCGATTTAAATTTCAAGTTTTGAAGTTGGGAGCCCGCCCATATAACAGAGGAATACATTTCAGTCTTTACATTTAAGTTGAAGAAATTGGGTTCATCCGCCCTCAAATAGGATATTTTGGGTTCATCCGCCCTCGAATAGGATATTTTGGGTTCATCCGCCCTCGAATAGAATATTTTGGGTTCATCCGCCCTCGAATAGGATATTTTGGGTTCATCCGCCCTCGAATAGGATATTTCGGGTCTATCCGCCCTCGAACAGGATATTGAATTTAATCCTTTCTCCAAAGGACGTTTAATTTATTTCGACCCGAGTGGTCCTACTTGTATGAACATTGCCAAAACATATGTTTCATAAATCATTGTCAATGGCAATTTATTTTCAAAGTAGTTTTTGAGGTCAGGAGCCCGCCTGAAGAGAGGAATGGCGATTTATTTTCAAAGTTGTTGTTGAGGTCAGGAGCCCGCCTGAAGAGAGGAATGACGATTTATTTTCAAAGTTGTTGATGAGGTTAGGAGCCCGCCTGAAGAGAGGAATGGAAATTTATTTTCAAAGTTGTTGTTGAGGTCAGGAGCCCGCCTGAAGAGAGGAATGACAATTTATTTTCAAAGTTGTGGTTGAGGTTAGGAGCCCGCCTGAAGAGAGGAATGAAAATTTATTTTCAAAGTTGTTGTTGAGGTCAGGAGCCCACCTGAAGAGAGGAATGGCGATTTATTTTTCGAAGTTGTTGAAATCTCGCCCACCTAAAGAAAGGAATGGCGTTTTATTTTCAAAGTTGTTGTTGAGGTCAGGAGCCCCCCTGAAGAACAGAATGTCGATTTGTTTTTAAAAGTTGTTGTTGAGGTCAGGAGCCCCCCGAAGAACAGAATGTCGATTTATTTTTTGAAGTTGTTGAAATCTAGCCCGCCTGAAGAAAGCAATGGCGATTATTTTTAAAAGTTGTTGTTGAGGTCAGGAGCCCCCCTGAAGAACAGAATGGCGCTTTATTTTTAAAATTGTTGGTTGAAGTTGGGAGCCCGCCCATATACTAGAGGAATACATTTCAAGTCAGTAAAGCAGAAGAATCCAACCGGAATCCCCAGCGGGAAACAACAAGAATCCACAGTAGAGGAAGGAAGTCCAAGACTCGATGGAAAAATAATGCGAAAAGGAAATAAGCAGTTCGAGATGGCAGTCAAGGGAGAATACAAGACAAATCGGAAGTAAAGAAATACCAGAGGTGTCACCGAGACATCAAAGCAACAAGAGACACAAGAGCATGATCTAGATAAGATTTTGTAATTCATAGACTATGGTCTAATCTAGCTTCTTATTTTCTTTCAGCATGGTGTAATAATGAGGTCAGCAAGCAGTAAAAATAGCATGCAACAGCAGTAACATTGCAGTCCCATGGTAGTCTCAGCTACCAAAACTTCCCAAACTATATTAACATGATTCCCTTCTAGCCAGGGATATGTAGGAAACCTTTGAAGCAAAGGTTCGGTTAAATTTTTTTCAAAAAATGCTTCACACGGAGTACTCGGATGGGCAAAAAATCACTCACTTTATCTTTGCACGAAAACTCTTCGTGTCTTCGGACAAAGAGGGGCAGCTGTAAGCACGTGATTTTTGCCTATATGAGAATTACTCCCGAAAAATTCAAAAAATAAAATAATTTTTTAATTGTTTGCAATTGTTGTGAATTTTGTGTTATTTTTCTTGTATTGTTTGCATTTTGTCTGCGCATGTTTATTTTCTAAATTAATAAGAAATACAAAAATATGTCGCATTTGCATTTGATATTTAATATGGTTTGTTTTACAAAATGAAAAAATCATAAAAATAATGTACGTTGCATTTTTAGCATTTAATGTCCAAATTGTGTGATTTTATCGTTAATCGCTATTTAATTGTGTGTTAATTGTTATTTAGAGTTAATTAGTATTTCCAGATAATTTTGGGTTTTATAATTTAATCTTAGCATTTTAGCTTTATTATTTAGGAAGTTGAATAAAAAGAAAAGAACAAAAATTGAAGAAGACCGGATTGGGCCTTTTCTTCAATTTTAAACCACAAGCCCAAAGAGCTTTCCCCATGACCCGGTCTATTTCAACCCGGGTTGTCCCGGTCTTCCCCATAGCCCAACGACCCACCCCTATCTTCCCATTTTTCATTTTCCACTCCAAAAAACCCTAACACCTAAAGAACCTACCCGCCCCCCCCCCTCTTCTTCTTCCTCTCTTTCTCTACCCCAAGCTCCCTCCCATGGCTGCTTCTGCCTCCTCCTCACGTCCGCCATTGACGTGCAGCAGTGTTGCTGTAGCTTCACGACCAGCTGCTACCCAAGCTTCGTCTTCATCGACGAACAACACCCCTCTTCGTCGAGCTTTGTCGTCTCCCTCGTTCCTGCTCCTTCTTCTTCAAAACGTTCAGCTCCCTCCTCCGTTCACCACTGCCCAAACCACCATCATCTTCTTCCTCGTTCCATGAACGTCGACCAACCATAAACAGCCATCGCTGCGACTGATGCCCAACTCCCCGTCGACCAGCTCACCTTCACGTCGAGCACTTTCACCCCCTATGGATGCTTCTGCTTCACCTCCCAGCTGCCTCGATGAGCTTCTGATTCACCTCCCAGCTGCCTCGTCGAGCTCCATGTTCAGCAGGAGGAGCTGTTGCTGCTTTACCGCCTCCATAGTTGCCCTCCTCCATCGAGCTCCAACTCGGCGATGCAGTAACCGCCCTCCCATTGTTGCTGCTGCCTTCTGCTACGTTAAGCCATGGACGACCACCAAAACAGCCACTGCTTCGTCTTCAAACGACACCCAACAAACATCTTCTTCGATCGTCCGTTTGTGGTCATCTTCAGCGTCGAGTTATTTTGGTGCGATAATTGTTTCCGGGCAGATTTGTTTTCGTTCAAGTTCATCGTCGTTCCGATCCGGTTAGTGGGTTTAAGTTTCATTTCTGTCCGTATTTTGTTTTGATATTCTCGGATCTGAAATCAGTAAATGTTTGATTCTTGTTTTTTGTTCATGTTTATCGTTCTTGATTATTTCTTCAGTTTGTTTCATTTGTTCTTATTTATTTTTAATTATAATGTTGTTAGATTTAAGTTGAAGTTCAATTAATTATTTCTTCAGTTTATTTTTATTCATTTAAAAGGATTTAGTTTTAATATAGAAGTACGTTAGTTTGATAACTTGAATCCTTCGTCTTGACTGTAATATTGTTATATTTAGTTTGAGGTTCAATTGGTTATTTAGTTTAGTGATTTGAATCTGTTTATTTGTTCCGTTTAAGCTTAATTTGAATTTAAACTCAGTGATTTGAATATACTTGTTTGTTATTGTTGTTGAATATGAAAATAGGTTTGTTGTTAAAAAATATTGTTCGGTCAAAATAATTCCAGTTGTTTCCTTGTTGTTCATCATTTAGTTTAAGTTTGTTCATAAAATTTAATTAGGAATTGGTTATAGCTGCTGTATTTTGGTTAGAATTGATTAGGTGAATTGGTTATAGCTGACAGGGTTAGAATGGTAAATTGCAGTATTTTTAGGGGTAAATTGGTAATTTCAGTAAGTTCTGAGGGGTATTCTTGGAATTGAAAATTTGAACAATTATTTAATAGGAGTGCTCTGTCCACTAAGTATTCAATAATATTAAAATAATAGTAAAATAATACGTAGTGGGGGACAAGACATAATGGTGGGGAATTAATACATTGTTTAATATAGTGGATGACAAAACATGCGGTAGTGGAGAATAATGGAATTAAATAAAGAAAAGATATGTGTTAGTGGGAATTAATATATTTGTTTAATGTAGTGGGGGACAAAACATTAGGTAGTGGGATTAAAAAGGGGGATGAGTGGAAGATAGTGGGATTTAATTTAAATAAGGAGGGCTGGACACAAATAAAGGGGAAGTTTTTGGGCTGGGTATTGAAAAGAGAGGGAATTCCGAAAATATTAAGACTTCCAAAAAATAGAAAAAAGAATTTCAGAAATATTGAGAGAGAATATGAGATTTTCTGAATATTAAGAGAGATTTGAGGATTTTTCGGAACAGAAATAAAAACATTTTGGAAATTTAAAGAGAGAGTAGTATACACCTGATATACAATCTAAATACAATAGATATACGGATTCAGAAATTAAGGGTTAAACATTAACTAGTCTTTCAATCTGAAAAGATTCCCTTTGCTTCTGCCCGTTGATTATTGTTGGTGTTTCTGGATTTTCATTTGGTTTGTTCCTTGAGTTTGGTTGGTTATTTGCTACTACTTCACTGGTTGTTGCTGGATTTCTGCTCGATTTTTAAAATCTGTTGTTGGGTGTTGCTGTTGTTGTATGCTACTGAATTCCTACTGATCTTCCTTTTCTTTTGCTTCCAATATCAGGTACACAACTGACACGCTAGTTACTGTAAACTGAAACATGAAGCATGAATATGAAATGAAGAGTTAAAGTTCTGAATTTATCTTAATTATATTCTGAATTTTATTTGTATATATACATTATTTAGCTTACTCTAATCAGAATCATGTAGCTGTTTAATATATATAGTGGAACATCTGACGGTAGCTTAGCGGATGAACTATCTATATATTGTCTAAAAAAATGGTGTAGTAACTCTGTCTAGTTAATTCGTTATTGTTGGATGATTATCATGTCTCAAAAAGCATGTTAGCTGATTTAGACTATTCTTAAACATTCAACAGTTAGTTCAATAAACGAATAGATCATTTCGGAACTTGTAGGAATATTGTTTAGCTAAATACTATTGGTTAATTTCAGCATGTAAATGGTTTAGGATTAAAATAAGATTGCCAAGTTTTTTTTTTAATTTGACAAACTGTGATCATGCCTAGTATAATGTAACTAGGTAGTAACATATGAATGAGATGACCCAGGTCCAGTTTTGTGTCATACACGTTGGGCCTGGGTCCGCATTGGCAATGGACTGCCCTGCTTGCATCATTTTCAGATTTTACGAATCATATTCGGAACCCAACTATAACAGCTCGTAAGCGTGTAAATAACTTAGGACCTTTTCTCTTTCATTTTGTAGAGACAAATTTAATAGAAAAAATGTAGGCACTTTAGGATTATCCTGTTAAAATAAATGAGATGAGCTTCACCCAATAAAATGCATAAGTTGCGGGGCCCTCAATAAAAGGTTAATAATTGTGTAGACTTCGGGATCGGTCGTTTAGCAAATTTCACGACCTTATCCCAAAAATAATGATATGCTAGTCGCTTTAGGCGCGCCTTTAACAATTTATTTTCTTAAACTCGGGTGCACATTTATGTGACCCAAATCCAAATCTCAACAAAGTCAAAATATGTCGATAACCACGGGTACATTGATGTGACGTGGTTCGAGATATATTTTCATGATGTTGCAATTCTTGATAAAAATAATAATAATGATAAAAGCGGTTAAAAGTTAAAATTCGCACATATGTTCAACATGTATTATATCAGATAATCAAGCCGAATATGACAGTTGAGCGACCGTGCTAGAACCACGGAACTCGGGAATGCCTAACACCTTCTCCCTGGTTAACAGAATTCCTTATCCGGATTTCTGGTGCACGGACTGTAATACAAAGTCATTCTTTTCCTCGATTCGGGACTAAAATCGGTGACTTGGGACACCATAAATTTCCCAAGTGGCGACTCTGAAATAAATAAATAAATCCTGTTTCGATTGTCCTTTAATTGGAAAAAACTCCCTTCCGCGCCCCTTTGCGGGCGGCGCAGGCGAAAAAGGAGGTGTGACACTGGGCACAACCCATAGCTGACAATCGGGCCACTGCCATTGTTGTGCCCGCGATACAAGCTGAATCGTTCCAGATCACGAACAACATGCTGCACTTGCTGCGAAACAAGGGACTATTTCTGGGACACCAGCCGAAGATCCTCAGCAGCACTTGAAGAACTTCCTGTCGATTTGCATAACTCAAAGGCAACCCAACGTAACTCCGAAAGCAATCAGGTTGTTATTATTTCCATTCTCAGTGACAGGAGCTGCTCAGGTCTGGCTAAACTCATTCCCCATAAACTCTATAGAAACTTGGGATGAGTTAGTCAAGCAATTTCACATCAAGTTCCACCCGCCCAACAAAACAGCTCAACAAATTGATGAGATCGTGAGCTTTAAACAGAAATCAATGGAGACACTGCATGAGACATGGAGCTGGTTTAAAGGAATGTTGGTTATATGTCCAC
This sequence comes from Nicotiana tabacum, assembly GCF_000715075.1. NCBI lineage: Eukaryota > Viridiplantae > Streptophyta > Magnoliopsida > Solanales > Solanaceae > Nicotiana > Nicotiana tabacum. The sequence goes on from NC_134085.1 coordinate 21,198,995, forward strand.
ACTATGGTATTCCAGATCAGATGTTGGGACAACGGTTTTACATGGGACTGTCAGATAGCATGAAGAACATTGTAGATGCCTCAGCTGGTGGGGAATTTTTTAGCAAAACTTGGAGAGAAGGTCAGAGTCTGCTTGACAAAATGGCTCAGAATTTGGGGTGGACGACGAGGAATGCACCTATCACTCCAGTGGTGCACTCAGTGCCTTTTGACCCATCAAATTCCATGGATGAAAATGTGGCGACCCTCTTGACATAGATGAGCATACTCATCAAAAAGGTGGAGGAATCAGGGTAGAAACAGCAAGTGCACATTATAGATACTACCAATGGGGGCTTGTGCACATCTTGCATTAGTCAGCCAGTTTGTAATCCTTGGAATGCAGAACATGATCATCATCAGCAGCACCCCGAAGACATGAACTATGTGTCAAACTATGGAGGCCAGAGACAGGGCAATCAGAACTGGGGTCAGCAAACTCAGCAGCTATACAGACCACCTCAGCCACAGTACAACGCTGGAAGCATGGGAGGTATGAGACCTCCCAATAGTATGGCACCTTATCCAAGGCCACAGGGGTATAACAATCAGCAGCAAGGGTATCCCCCACCTCAGCAACAGCATGGTGGAAGGCAAGAAGATGGGTTCACTAGACTTGAAGCAATGATGCAGCAGGTTATTGGGTCCAATGCAAAAATAAATGAAAGAGTAGATGCACATGACGCAACAATCAAAAATATTGAAGTGCAATTGGGCCAAATTTCAATGTGTCTGAACAATCGTCCTCAGGGGACATTACCCGCAGACACCCAGATTAATCCAAAAGATCAGGGCCCAAAGCAGCTGATGGCGGTGAGTCTCCGTAATGGCAGGGATCTAGATGTAGAACAAGAGAGAGCTCGAGAAAATATACAGGCTGAGATATTTATTCCAATTCCCATTGAGCTGGATGAGTCTACGATACTGACAGAGGTGACAGTCCAGCCTACTCAGGAAAAAAAGAACATTCAGCAGGAGACCGAGAAAGTAGCTGAGCCAGTTGAAGAGCCAGTAGTTGAAATAGTAGCTGATAAAGAGAAGTCCCAAGTGATTGGGAAGAAGAGACCTCCTGCACCAAAAGGAGATGCCTCCACAGAGGCTGGCCAAGCATCAAAAGGAGGAGCAGTATAAAAAGTTCTTTGAAATGCTCAAACAAATCCAGGTAAATATTCCACTGATTGAAGCTTTAAAGGAGATGCCTGGGTATGCAAAAATGATGAAGGACTTGATGTCCCGGAAATTTGATTTTCAAGACTTGGCTACGATTACACTTGCTCAGACCTGTAGTGCAGTGGTGACGAGACCTATTGCTGAAAAGCTATCTGATCTAGGTAGCTTTACAATTCCATGCACTATTGGGAATTTCGCCTTTGCTAAGGCGCTCTGTGATTTAGGGGCCAACATAATCTTATGCCCCTGGCTATCAATAAGAGGTTGGGCATTGGGAGAGCTAGACCCACCTCCATGTTATTGCAGCTGGCCGACAGGACTGTGAAGCATCCATTCGGTCTCCTTGATGATATGCTTATTCAGGTGGGGAAATTTGTATTCCCTGCAGATTTTGTGATCTTGGATTGCAAAGTGGATGAAGAGATTCCTATAATCTTAGAAAGACCATTCTTGGCCACGGGGAGAGCTCTGATTGACCGTGAGACTGGGGAGCTCAAAATGAGACTCAATGATGAGGAAATGAAGTCTATGAGGCGACCAAGCGAGTTCGCCAATTGCTCTCTTATTGATGCCGTGGATGTAATGGTAGAGTCCGATGATGAGGTATTGACAATTGAGGAACCCCTGGCTGCATGTTTGATGAACTTAGATGAAGTGAATGGTGAGGATTTGGCGGAATGGGTGTTGGCATTGGAAGGTAGAGGGTTCTGGGAGAGAAATCTAGAGTTTGAGCCCTTGCACTTAGAAAAGAGAGAAACTCCTCCAGCTAAGCCATCCATTGAAGAACCACCAAAGCTGGAGTTAAAGCCATTGCCAGCCCACCTCAGGTATGAATTTCTGGGACCTGACTCCACATTACCTGTTATTATCTCATCTAGTTTGTTAGATGTGCAGGTTCAAAAACTTTTACAGGTACTAAAGGAGTGCAAAACTGCCATAGGGTGGACCATGGCAGACATCAGGGGGATCAGCCCCGCCTACTGCATGCACAAGATTCTGCTGGAAGAGGGGCACAAACCTTCCAGGGAACATCAGAGGAGGCTGAACCCCAACATGAAGGAAGTGGTGAAGAAGGAGGTGATAAAGTGGTTGGATGCGGGAATTATTTTCCCAATCTCTGACAGCAGCTGGGTGAGCCCAGTGCATTGTGTTTCAAAAAAGGGTGGCATGACGTTTATGACAAATTACAACAATGAATTGATCTCAACAAGAACCGTCACAGGCTGGAAAATTTGTATGGACTATCGAAAGTTGAATCTAGCCACCCGGAAAGACCACTTCCCACTTCCCTTCATTGATCAGATGTTGGACAGATTGGTAGGAAGGTCACACTTCTTTTTTCTAGATGGGTACTCAGGGTACAATCAGATCTCCATTACACCGGAGGACAGAGAGAAGACCTCCTTCACATGCTCGTATGACATTTATGCCTTTAGACGGATGCCCTTTGGCCTATGCAACACACCTGCCACATTCCAACGGTGCATGATGGCCATATTCACTGACATGGTTGAGGACATAATGGAGTTGTTCATGGATGACTTCTCAGTGGTGGGGAATTCATTTGATGAGTGCCTGATAAATCTGACGCGTGTGCTGAAACGGTGCATCGAGACTAACTTGGTTCTGAACTGGGAGAAGTGCCATTTTATGGTACAAGAAGGCATAGTCTTGGGGTACCGGGTGTCAAGCAAGGGAATAGAGGTGGATCGCGTGAAAGTTGATGAAATAGCAAATCTGCCTCCACCAACTTCAGTCAAAGCCATCAGAAGCTTCCTTGGACATGCCGGCTTTTACCGGAGGTTCATCAAAGACTTCTCCAAAATCGCCAACCCTCTCTGTAAGTTGTTAGAAAAAGATCACCCGTTTTTGTTTTCTAATGTTTGCAGGGTAGCATTTGAGGAGTTGAAAAAGAGACTGGTCACAGCACCCATCATTGTTGCCCCCAACTGGGAGCAACCATTCGAACTAATGTGTGATGCTAGTGACTATGCAGTGGGAGCAGTGCTGGGCCAGAGGAAAGACAAACTGATGCACCCAATCTACTATGCTAGTAGAACGCTGAGTGGAGCCCAATTGAACTACACTGTGACTGAAAAGGAGATGTTGGCTGTAGTGTTCGCGTTTGACAAGTTCCGATCCTACCTGATAGGATCCAAGGTAATTGTATATACTGACAATGCAGCTCTCAAGTACTTAATAGAAAAGAAAGAATCTAAGCCACGCCTGATTCGTTGGGTGTTGCTATTGCAAGAGTTCGATCTTGAGATTCGTGACCGTAAGGGCACTGAGAATCAAGTCGATGATCATCTATCACGACTTGAGGGAGCTAAAAATGTAGTTGAGGTTGAGGAAATACTTGAAACTTTTCCAGACAAGCAGCTGCTCGCCACCACTCATCAAGAAGCGCCATGGTATGCAGACTTTGCTAATTACCTGGCCAGTGGTATAGTTCCTCACGACCTTTCATCGGTCCAAAGGAAAAGATTTTTTTGTGAAAGCCGCCAGTATTACTGGGATGAACCTTATCTGTTTAGAATATGCCTTGATAATATGATCCGGAGATGCATCCCCGAGATAGAGCAATTTTCTATTTTGCAGGCTTGCCACGCATCAGCATATGGTGGATACTTTGGAGGGGTTAGGACAGCAGCAAAGGTGCTTGAGGCTGGATTCTTCTGGCTGACAGTTTTTAAAGATGCGCACCTATGGGTGAAGGGTTGCAATGAATGTCAGTGGAACGGGAACATTTCCCGATGCCACCAGATGCCCATGAACCCAATTCAAGAGGTGGAAGTGTTTGACGTCTGGGAGATTGACTTCATGGGTCCCTTCGTCAGCTCCTATGGCAATAAGTACATTATTGTTGTTGTAGACTATGTGTCCAAATGGGTGGAAGCTACGGCGTTACCCACCAATGATGCAAAAGTGGTGGTGGGATTTCTAAAGAAGAACATATTCACCCGCTTTAGGACACCACGAGCTATTATCAGTGATGGAGGCACTCATTTCTGCAATAGGGCCTTTGAAAAGTTGCTTGCTAAGTACGATGTGCGCCACAAGGTGGCTACTCCTTACCACCCGCAAACTAATGGACAGGTTGAAGTATCCAACAGAGAAATCAAGAGTGTGTTAACCAAAACTGTGAACGCCACAAGAACTGATTGGGCGAGGAAGCTAGATGATGCACTCTAGGCTTACAGAACTGCCTCAAAACTCCAATTGGTATGTCACCATACAAGTTGGTGTTTGGGAAGGTCTTCCACCTGCCAGTGGAACTTGAACATAAAGCGTGGTGGGCATTGAAACAGCTGAACTTAGACATGAAAGCTGTGGGCACGTCAAAAGTCACTGAATTGCATGAGCTCGAGGAGTTCAGATATCTTGCTTTTGAGAGCACAAAATTGTACAAGGAGAGAATGAAGAGGCTGCAAGACCAGAATATTGTTGAGAGAAATTTCAAACCCGGGGACATGGTATTGCTATACAACTCAAGACTACGTCTGTTCCTAGGTAAACTTAAGTCACGATGGTCTGGACCATTTCGAGTAGTTGAAGTTTTCCCTTCAGGAGCTGTTGAGATTGCCACAGAGAATGACTCTCGTACATTCAGAGTCAATGGTCAAAGATTGAAGACATATGTGGGCATGAGCGAGAAAAAGGAAGTGTCTGAGCTGCACCTGACTGAACCACAGCGGTCGAGCGAGCCTTAAATGCGCTCATCCTGCATCGTGCCGCAACGTTAAATCAGGCGCTGCATGGGAGGCAACCCACGAAATTGTTGTAAGTGTAACACATTATATGAAAAAAAAAAATCAAAAAATCAGACAACTGCCCAGACCGTGGTCAAACCGCGGTCAGAGACCCCCTCTGAACTTCGTTCACCGCGTTTCCACCGCGACTGCGGTAGAACCGCGGTGGGAACCCCTCTCTGAACTTCGTCTACCGCGGTTCAACCGCGGCAGACCCCATTGGGCCCAGGTATGCAGAATTTTTTTTATTCCCCCCCCTTTTTTCTAATTCACCTAACCCTTCACCCCCCCCCAAAATAAAACCCAAAACCTCTCTTCTCTTTCTCTCTCAAATCCTTCTCTCACTCCCACAAACACCATTGTTATCTTCTCCACACCTCCTCTCACCACTACCCACCCCCTCCAACCTTTATCAAGTAAGTGTTCTCTTCATTTTGATTCTATTTCTTCTTCTAACTAGTGTAATTTAGTCTAAACTAGTTTAGTTGAACCCTAGGTAGGAATAATGTAGATTTTCTTTCAATTTTTGCTTCTTCTCTATTTTTATTGTTGTATTTGCTTCTTGTGGATTTGTTTGGTGCTAAAATAGTTGTGTCTTTCTTATACTTCGATTGTGGGGGTTGTTTAGATGATTTGGAGGCCTAGAAATAATTTTTGCAGTGTAGTTTGGTGGAGGGCCCTTTTTGGCCGAAAATTTGGGGCTTCTGGTGCTATTTTAAGGCATTTTGTGCCTATCCTAGGTTGTGGTGGTGTTGTATTTGGTGAATGTTGGTGTTATATTTAACGTGAATCACTTGAGGGAGTAAGTGTGGGGTGTTGTATGCCAGAATTTGTAAGAAAGTTGTGGGGCCATTGTGGAGGTTGTAACCTGGAATACCTTACTAGTTGGGGGTTTGGCATAGTATATGAATGGAATAAATAGGGGATATTATTTGGTGCCATCGGGTGGTGAAATCTGAGTAACCATCCGGCTGGCACATGTAGGATATATTTGATGGTTCTCTTGTATTCTTTGCAGGTCATATGGCTCGTAAGAAGCAAAAGAGATCGGCAGGCACGTCCCAACAGCTTACATATGATGCCTCAAGGTTTGAATCAGAATTGGCAGAGGACGACTTCCATGCCAAGGCCTCAAAGAGCTTCATCCCTGAGATTCTGATTGACAGGGCAGCCCTCCGTGCAGAAAAGGAGGAGATGTATGAGGAAATCCGGTGGAGGGAAATGGAGTTCTTATTTGATGAACCTGAAACGGTGAACAAGATGCTTGTAAGAGAGTTCTACGGATCTATGCCCCGCGCGGGAAGTGACTGTGCGGGGAAAATGGGTAGATGCCTTAGTTGAAACTATTCAACAGGTGTTGTGGCTGCCCCGGTTTACTGGTGACGTCGACTATTACCAGGACGCACCAGGAGTCACTTGGGATATTATGACTGATGCACTCTGCGCAGGGGGGAAACCAATCTGGATACGTGACCATATCACCCTGAACTCCAATTCATTCACCCATTTGGCTAAGTGTTGGCTCACTATCATTTGCAGCCGGTTCTTGCCCTCAGGCAACACGACTGACGTGAACTTCCAAAGAGCCCTCTTGACGTGGTGCTTCATCACAAAGAAAGATTTTGATGCGGCAAGACTTATTGGTGATGAAATGATCATACGGTCCCCGCTGAGGTCAAAGGGATTCTACTTCCCCTCCCTGGTGATTACATTGTGCCTGCTGAAGAATGTCCCCACCCCATGCTTTGGGGAGAGATTGCCATGTGGACCCCAGCACTGTCTCTGACTCTGATTGAGGCTCAGGGAAGTCTTCTTACCCTTCTGCTCGTTATTTTTGATATGACATGAGGACATGCCATAATTTTTAAGTGTGGGGTGGGAGACTTGCTCGGGTAATATATTGTAGTGTATATAGACATGGTGTATGTTGTAGTATTTGATTGGTGTTGTTGTGTATAATTGACTGTACTCACATTAGAAGTAACTGACTTGGCCCAACGACGGACACTTATCGATGAGTCTCTTGAGGGTCAAAGTCAGATTTTTAAAAAAAAAATATATAGAGGACTCTTCCTGAGGACGGACCACTTGGATAGTACTCTTGAGGGAAGTAGTCCATGTAGTTTCTTTATTTTATTTTCTTTTTTCTTTTTTAGGTAGTGTAGTAATTTTCCCTTGGTTTTTCTTTTGACCACGGTTCTTTTCCAAGGGCTTTTCTTGAACCGGGTTAGGTAGATTTTTCGTTTGTAGTTTTAGGACCAAAATGGGTGAAGGCTAGAATGCAACCTTGATGTACACACCTGAGAATAACAAAAACGAACATGAGGGTGCGACGTCTAGGCTCGTTTGTAGACTCGTAAATCTATGCCTTAATTTTGCCCATCCTGTCTTGCTTGAACGCTCGTATAAGTGTGTTGATAAACTGATTCGGAATGAGTTACATGCCAAGTGTGTGTGAGCTATTACTTGTATTATGTGCTTGCATGTGATACCTAGAACTTGCCCTGTGTGTTTGCAAAGCGAAATAGAAGCTGTTTGGTTTTAGAGATGATTGAGGCATTTCTTTGTGTAGCCTGTATATTTGTGAATCCACCTATATATATTGCCATAGTTAACCCCTTTGAGCCTGAAGCCTGTTCTTTGATAACCCTATAATGACCTATATCCCTGTGTTTGAATAGTTTGACTATTTGAACCTGTACCTCCTAGAAGCACTTGAATTACTAAAGAACATACAAAAGTCAAAGTGTGGGGTGGTAAGGAAGTAGGAAAAAGGGGAATTAGGAAAGAAATACTTGAATGGTGTAATGGATTTGTAAAGAAAAAAAAACAGTTGCACCTAAAGAAAAGTGGGGGTCACCTATGAACTAAAATGTGGAAGAACGAGTGGGCTGAGCATGGAAATTGAAATAAAAGGAAGCGTGTATTAAAAGTGCTTAAGGAGGCTAGTCACTATATCCAGATATATCCTACCCGTCCCTTAGCCTACATTACAACCAAATAAAGACCTCTTGATCTTTGACTGAATAGTTCGATTAGTAGAGTACTACACTAAGGGCAAGCTTATGGTGTGTCTGTGTGGCATGTGAATGTTCTTTGCTGAGAGTGAGTGAATTCTGCCTATCTTTGGTTCCTTGGTGCTTGAATTTTATGTGTGTGGAACTTCTCTCAGAATTATTATGTGAGGGCATGTGACTCAGGAAGAAAAAGTGAGTTTTCACCTCTGTTAGAGTAACTAGAGTGAGCATGAGTGTGTCATGGTGTTAGAGTCTTCATCTGAGGTGTGACTGTTGCACTACTTAAGTTGTTCCTTCATAATGGCGGGTGTGACATAAAAAAAATTGGGTAATGCATCGAACGATTAGACCTAGGAGTGTGGTTTAACTTGCTCGAGGACGAGCAAAGGTTTAAGTGTGAGGTGTTGATAATAGGTGAATTTAACTATAATTAGGCCCTAAATAACCACCTTCTTGTATAGTTTGGATGATAAAAGTGGTAACAAAATGCTCTTATTAGTGTTTTTCATGCTTTGCAGGTTATACATGACCAGAGAAGGCTATGGAGTACTTTTGGGTTCAAATATGGAGAAAATGAGGCCGATCGTAAAATTCCGTCAAGTAAACCACGCGAAACAGCTCAAGTCAGAACTGAAAGAGTACTACCGCGGTTCCACCGTGACCGCGGCAGAACTGCGGTAGAAGATCCCTGCAGACAAAGTGAAAATCAGAGAGCATGTTTGGCCGCGACTGCGGCAGAACCGCGGCGGAGAACTTCAGGGACTAAAGTGCAAAATACAGGATTTTTAGCCCAAAACCCTATTTTAAACACTAGACTCTGCCCAAGAGAGGCATGTATTGATTTGGAGAGTATTTTGGCAAGGAAAAACAATTGTGAGAGATAACCCAAAACATCTTTCTTCTTTTCTTTGATTTTTCTTGCAAGTTTTATGATGAATATTGTTTTAGTTTGTTTACCCATAGTTATGAGTAGCTAAATCCTTTGTCAAAGGTTTTGATGGAACCTATTGGGGGATGAACTTCTTGTTTATGTGAATACAAATTGCTAGTCTCAATCTTTATTTGTTCAACTTTGTGCATGTTGTAGTTAATTGACAGGATCCTCAATTAGCTGTACCTATTTACTGTGCATAACTCGGGAGAGAGTGCATATTTAGGTTATTGTTGAACAACACCACTCCCAAAGTATAAGAGGGATCTATAACTGCGGGTTTAAATGCGGGATTAGGGATAACGAAGCCTTGAGTGCAATCTAAAGTGAACCATGTTAATTAGAGCTAGCTAGTGTATCTCGGAAGAGTGTATTGAGTATATTACTGTGATTACTCGGGAGAGATTTACGGTAAGATGAGCGTTCATGATTGATAGAGAGGTGTTGGTCAATTTGTATGAAGCATAAACAGAAGGGATTCCATCAATAGGGGAAGTCATTACCTTAGCGTTTTCTCATTATTGTTTACAACCTTAGCATCCTTAGTTTACAGTTGTTTATTTACTTGCAATTTTAGTTATTGAAGACACCATCAACTGTGATTCAAACGTTTGGGGACATTGGTTCTCAAGAGTTTAGTGGGTCTAAAGATAGTGATTGATAGGTTAACTCTCTGTGGATTCGACTTTGGGCAGAATACTCAGGTTATATTTGCAACGTCCGCAGGGTCCTTTTTATAAGGCATAGTTGGGCGTGATCAGCAGACCTTACCCCTACTCTGGGGTAAAGAGGTTGTTTCCAAATAGATCCCCGACATCCTTCCCTCCAAGAACTTCCCACCTTGCTCTTGAGGAGACTCGAACTCACAACCTCTTGGTTGGAAGTGGAGGTTGCTTACGATCAGAGTAATCCCTCTTGTCTTAAAGAGAAATATTACAAATTCAAATTTGGTTTATTAGATATTTTACTCCTTCAACCACTCAATAATCCTCGTTTATTTACTCCTTTATCTTCCCTAGAATTATTAATCTGGTCCACTCACTGCTTTCAAGTTTCTCCATCCATCCAACTTTAATAATAAAAATATTGGGAATGTCTCTATTCAGTTAACCCATATTTTTTTTCTGAACATGTACTCAAATTTTGTCACTGTATTTTCTTCAAAGGGATTCAATTTCAGGTCAGATTCTTGAATGAACTAAACTTTAGAGAAGAAAACATAGCCTCTTTTAATTGCTGCTTATCTGGTTAAAACTATGAGCTAATGGCGAGTTTTCTCGTCTGCTTCTCGAAATTTTGAGTTGATAAATATTGTTATAATTTCATGAACATCAAAGCTGGTGGACGTATGGCGGTAGCAGGGGTAGTGGAGGAGAGAGAGAGAGAGAAAGTGATGAGATTATGATTGGAAAAATGAAGTTCAAGAGAGATTTTTCGACTTTGGTAACTGGTTTGATTTTTGAGCAAAAAAGAAGCGAAAGAAAAAAAGATAATCTATTGAATGTCTTCTCCCAACATTCGCTGCTGCTACCACCGGAGAAGAAGAACACAGTGATTAATGGCCGGAGAATGTGGAACATCAAATTACTTAAACCACCTGTAATTGCAAACGGGTTTTATATGGGTTTGGTATGAATGGGGTTATCGGGTGAGGGCTGAACGGGTGGGGTAAATGGGTTCATGGTTAGGGGGTACTAATAACTAATTTCGAGGGTAAAGGGACAGATCTAACTCTTTTCCGTTTTTGTTATCTTAAAATATCTAACTTTTCATATCCTATACGATATCTGCTCTATTTGTCAACCTTTGCTTAATTTGTCAAGCCACAGATTCGGACTAACAACTCAAAGCAAGACACACACCAAAAAAACAGAAGAAGTCATAATTAACAAATCATAGAGTATAATATATAAATTAATTGCTTCGTCCAAAACGAATGACCAAATTCAAAGTATGATAGGTTTTTGGATTCCGACACACTTTTTTTTTTTTATAATTTGCATATTTAAAAATTAGAAAAAGTACTAAAAATCAATATATTTTATATTTTAGTCAATCTTTTATACAATTAAAATCATATAAGAATGTTTAATAATATTATGATTAAAAGAAAAAACTATTTTGACTTTCTAAATAATAATGGCAATACAAAATGAGACAAAGAGAATATCTTTTTCCATGATAGCCATATATAACTTTTGATGATTAGAGTAGCATTTTTGAATTTCCATAAAAAATTAATAATTCTTAGAGGTAAAGGTAGCAGGTGAAGCATCCCTATTATTGGACACTAATTCTATAAACAAAGAGTTCTAATTTAGGCATGAAATGTGTACGGCCCTAAAGTTTCATTGCTAAATTTTGTATTCATAGTCTAACTAATCCTTTTCTTTCGCTAATCCTTTTAAATATGATTATATTTTTTTGACTTTGGGTTAGGATTTTCATATACTCAGAAATTTAGATCACCTAATCTTTTCCTGTTGCAATCAAAATAGTCTTCCACCATAAGTCCATTACTATCCAGAATACCATGGAATCTTGAAAAGGTACAACACAATTATATTTCCAAGTGGAAAATGTAAAACAAACCAAATTTGAATAGCTACCAAAGTTGGTCTTGTTTTCTGTTACATAAAATGCCATCTAATACCCTGTGAGCAGTTGCAACAATGTCCATATGGATGCATGAATCTCCCTACACATCCATTGCCCATTTTGTTTCTCTTACCAAATGTCTTCCTTCTTGAAGGTCCCACAAAAATTACTCAATAATTTTATTTTATTTTTAATGTTTTTTAGTAAGGCAAGATGGTGTATCAATTATAATTAATAGACTTAATATGGTATGACATTTTTTAAACCTTATGCATAGCGAGAGTTTCGTATACTAGATGCCCTTTTAATACTTTTTTTTTATGATTAGTTCTAATTTGTCAAGTTCATTTTTCACATAAAAATATATTTACAGATCGTATCTCAACTTGTGGAATACATTGGGTTGTTGTTGTATCTCAATTATTTTTTTCCATTGAAAGATATGTTGTGGCTACATGTTCAAAACCCCAATCATCTTTCATTATTTACCACAGTCTAAAATTCTCAGTCAGAGAAGGCTGCTTGCTTAGGTTGAAGATTAACCAAGATTTCTCAATCCAAGAAGATAACAAGATCAAAGAAAGTGGAGTTCCAGCTTCTATTTTTATCATTTTACTCTAGTTATTTCTTTTGTCTATCTATACATCTCTATGAAAAGTAATTAAAGGTTAACTGGAGAGAGTAGGGAGGGAGAAAATAAAATAAAAAACATAAATATTGAAGGGAAATAGATAAAGAAGATTATAGAAGCTTAGATAGCTAACTAAAATTAAGTACTTTTTTTTCATCTTATTCTTGTCGAGGGCGCGCATGCCAAAGAGAGCTGAGAGCTCGAAGCCGATGAAAATATTCAGCGATTGCCAGAAAACACCTAGCGGCTTGACGAGTTGTGAGCAATTGATGCAGCCGATGAATTGTTTGGTGCCTCAAATTATCTGCCTGTAAGTGAAAAATAAACATTCATTTATTCTCCAATGTTTTTAATTTAATTTTGTCAAGAATTAGTTTATTTAAGATAATTGTAGGTGAAATCAAATAAACTGTTAAGTAAGAAGTCATGCATATAAGTTTGACTTTTGAAGGGATTACATTATTCTTTTATTAACAGTTTAATATTGACAAGGAGTTTAGAAATATGTGGCAATACTATAATCTTCTGACTTTGGTAGTGATTGATTTGATTGTCAAATGGACTACGAACATACTTTATGTTTTTATAATTAAAGATTTATAAAACTAACCCCCCCCCCCCCCCCACCCCCTTTCCAGTTACTTTCCTTTAATTTAATTTCTGGACATTAGTAAAGGTAAGAAAACAACTATGAGGGACCCAAGAAAGGAAATAATATATGGTTGGATCTAGGTGGCGTGAGCAATTGTATATACTGACCACTCTAATGCAAAGAGTTTTTACAGATAAAGTGCATGCAAAAGGCATTACGAAGAGAATCTATGGTGAAAGATGCATTAGAAAAATAGAAAAAAATAAAATAGTAGTTTCAACCAGAAAATCAGCTTATACTACCTTCTAGGTGGCATCTATAAATGAATGAGAAACTAATGGTTTTGCGTTGTATTTGAAATACAATCTATATATTTAGAGTAAAATATTGTTATGTGAAGTGTTGAAAGAATTAGATTGTTGGAAACAACCTTTTGGAAAGACAAACAGCCATTTAGAAAACAATAATGTATTCTCAAATTTACAACAATAACAACAGTATAATCTCACAAGTGGGGTCTGGGGAGGGTAGTAGAGAGGCTGTTTCCCATAGACCCTCAGCATCCTTCCCTCCAAGAACTCCCTACCTTGCTCTTGGAGTGACTCGAATTCACAACCTCTTGGTTGGAAGTGGAGGGTGCTTACCATCAAATTTACAATGAGGGGAAAATATGGTACTTTCTATTTAATTTATCCTAAAAACCCAACAACTACCTTACTAGTGTAATTTATGATGCTTTATTTTTTCTCCAACATTCCACCCCAAGCTAATTTTGAGAATAAAAGTATGCTCTTAAATCAATTAATGGCAGCATGAGATATCAGTTATGCAAGTTCCAAAAGTTATCAATAATGGCAGCATTCTTTCTAAAAATTAACAATCATAACGTTTTGTCAATATTTAGCAACAATGATGAGAAATGAAAACACACCAGAAAAGGAACCAAGAAATGATCTTTCACATTTATTATAAATACAAGATTTATAAGTTTCAAAAGTAAAGTCCCTAAGTTTCTATTCTGAGTAAAAGAATGACTTAAGAGAGTCAAGTTCCATGACTTTCATGTAATTATGTGAAGTTGATAATGGATTTCCTTTTCTCTCCCATTCGTTTAAGAAACTAGGGGGTCATGGTGGATATAAATGTATGGTCTATTTAATGTAGTCTAAGTCAAAAGGTTTATGATTATGACATCATATAATATGGGCCTAAATTATTTATGATAGGGATATTTTTGAATCTCTCCCCTATTTCAATTCCTAGTTGCCTTTCTATAAGTTTGTTCTTCCTTGTGACTTTGGTTGAAATGTCTTGCAAAATTGATAAATAAAGATACTCTATGATATTAGGTCTTATATACTCTTTATGTTATTTCTTTTTCCCTTTTTTCGAGGGTAGAAAGGAGGTTCGGGGGAGAGGAGAAAGACAAAAGAATGCGCTAATATGTCTGTTAATTAACTTAAGCAATTTTATGGATGAGAAAAATTCGAACATTAGAGAATTTCAGAATGATATTAAATTTGTTACTTCTTGTTCTTTTCCTATATATGTGTGAGGACACATACCAGACATAATAAATCTAGCTAGGGGTCCCACATATTTTTTCCTCGAAATCAACTGCAATATTTATAAAATCTTTGTGACCAAAACCAATGCCATCTTTTTGTAGTCGAGGGTTTCCCTATAGTTTAATGCATGGCCACTAATGTCCGTATTTGTTTAATTAGATATAGAAAATCAGCTGGAGAGAGTAGTAGGTCATCAGATGGAGTAGGTTTTCCAACTCAAGTAGGAGCAGATTCTTCTTCTCTTTGGCCCTACCTATCCATCAACATCACTTGCATTACTCTCATCGATCTCTTTTATATGCAATCCTATTGTAGAAAAAGATATACGTTCTTTTTATCCTTAAGATCGCTAGCTCCAATTTTTAAAAATTAAGTTTTACGTACTGATAGTATAAAAATTATTTATAATGTCACGTACCTGTCGAACGAAACCTTCGAGAGTGGAGAGTTTGTTCATGGCAAGAGCCATTTGGCCCATGTAGTTGGCCATGTTTTGAGGGCAAGATAATGCATCAGAGGCAATGGTGTCTGAGAGAGAGTGATTAAGAGCTTCAAGTCCTTGAGAGAGTGCATCCTCTGCTTCTTGTGTTGATTGTTGTAACCCACAAATCCCCATAAGTTGTTGTTCTGTTAATGGCTCAATCTGACTCAGGATAATCTAATCATTCCAACAAAAAAGATGTCATTAGCTTATCCAAATATAAACTTCCAAAATACTATTAACAATAATCAGAAAGTACGAATCTTGATTTTTTTTTAAAAACGTGGAGGCCGTTGTGGTTCACAATATAATTACCAAAAGGTCTTTTGTTTCTTCTTACTTACCCCGAACTAAAGGTTAATAGATCTAAAAGAAAGCATGACTATTTCTTTGTGTCAATGAATTATGAAATATAGAGACAAAGATAGAGATAGGGTATCAGATAACCGTGCAAGATTCATCACTCCTCGACCCCACTATTACAGGTATAGTATAAGATATCGAGAAATTATCACATACAGATTTTTCTTGTGCGTATTTTTATAAAAATAAGGATTTTAGTTATATCCACTATATAAAAATTTTTACACTATAGATCACCTAAATAAGAGCTCGAATAACAAGAAGCGAACATTATGTGTATAAACACGCATAAACATAATATTTAACTAGATATAAGGGAGAAATATAATGGGAAGAAAACCAGAATAAAGGTCGTAACAGACATGGCTTTATGGTTGAGTATGGAATAATACCTAACGTGATCCTAAAAGGGAAAGCTTGGGGATGTCTTACTTCGTCATTCATTGATAGTATTACGTACATAACAGAAATTACAGAACATCATGAGATGTTCTCACAAGTTCCACCCATGGAATTAACTTCTTGTCTCCCTCGTGAGGCATCTCATGATGTCTCTCCAACCTTTGTCAACCCAGTTGGAACTATAAACACAATATTTACTAATCAATATAAAATGAGAACAAAAAGAGTTAAAAAGTACATTTATCTTAATATTAACGCATACTCCTATATGCTAATACTATAATTATCAATATATTTTGACCTGTTGATCAAGTACTTGTCCATATTCTTTTAGATTGGTAATCCTACTTTCTACAAATATTACTTGCACTTATATTTTAGGTGACCAGATGGTGCGAAAATTCTTTTGTTTTGTGAGTATATAAAGTAGTCAAGGGTACTCAAGTTAGTTCGAATATCTTGATTATTAAAAAAAAAAAAAGAACAGTTTATCTTATGCAAACTAGGGTTTGCATGCATGTATCTTTAATCATTCTTGATTGTGATGTAATTTTCTGTTAGGTTTTTGTTACGTATACGTACTTTGAGGAGCTCAGATGGCCGAAACCCTCCCATCCACATGAAGCAACGTTCAGCTGGAGTCTTCCACATACCAGAAACAAGATGAAAGACATCAGATTTTGTAAGCATACTCTTGAGGTTCATTATCTCGTCGTAATGTGTTACACAATTGTCGACATAGATTCGAAGCTCGTTTTCTGGAAAATGCTCTTGCACTGCGTTTCGAAGCTCGCACATTAGTCGATGGTGTTCCTCTAGCCACCTCGCGTACTCCATGTCGAAAACTGCAGCATCTACATTATTCAAGCAAAATCAACTCCACAAAAATACTTCAAACACCCCAAAAAAAAGTTTAACTTCTATACACTACTAGTGTATAAGAATTTTTACACAGGTTATTTAAAAAGATAACTATAGATAATTGTCCTTAATAATTGTGATTAGTATCCTGAAAAATGAGGTAACTGTTTGCTATATGTTAAATACTGTTAGTATTAAAATTCTTTACACTTTCGCTATATTAAAGTTAAATCCAAATAAAAAGGAAAAATTATGAAGAAGAAGAAAGGACAAGAAATGCAGATGTACCTGAGCTCATGTTGGCCATATTAACAGGAAGGTTTTGTTCTCCTCCTAAAAGAGAGTTTCCTCCAAAATAGTATCCCTAAAAAATGCAAATTCTCGGGAATTTTTATTTTCTTGAAAGAATAAAAAAAACTAAAGTAGGTAAATCTCTAAAACGAGATGAGTTATTTAGAAGAGAAATATATTACTTGTGCTCTAGCCCTTTGTAGTTCTTGCTCTAATTGAGTAAGCCTGATTCTACTTGACTCTAGCTGTTGAACATAAGCCTGTAACGAAATAGCAAGTAGATCAAAACAAAGTTTTTCCACAGAATAATACCCAAAGATAATGTTTTAACAGAAACAACATCAATAACTCAATAAAAATAAGTGAATAATAAGTACCTTTTTCCTAAGCCTACTTTTTCTTGCTGCCTCTCTATTCTGAGCAAGTCTCCTTAATGTCTGCAAGGAAAGTTAAATTAAAATTCCACAAAATTTATACTATGTAAATTAGTAAAAGGGAAGATAAACGGATAAAATTTCCTCAATTGATAAAACCAGAAGTCTCACCTTCGGATCTGGTGTTTTTGGTGCATCTTGCTCTGAACTTGAAGTTGGACCCTTCCTGTTTCCCTCTCGCTGTCATCACATTGAAGGAAAACATTAGATCTTTAAGAAGAAATTAAAATAAAAAGAAATACTATAGTATCTATAAAGAACAAATATAAACAAAAATGAAATTTTGCATTAAAATACCTTAGCAGCTTTTGGTGGTTCAGGACCAGAAGCAGAAGGAGCATCATTATTTTTGAGATTATTGGACAACTCCATGGACGGCTGAGATGATCTCTTGGAGCCACTTATTGCTGGAGAAACTAATCCAGTATTCATCTACCAAACGCAGGAAATTACAAGGAAAATAAATCAGTAGGTATTAATAAAAAAAACTAAAGTTGTTAATAGCAAGAAAATAAAAAATGCTTAACGGTTTCTTGAATATAGATACCCTATATTTTATCCATATTTATATAATCTAACTTACCTTATTTGTTGTTGATGGCTCGACATGCATGGGTTGAGATGGAAATATGTTCAGAGTTGGTGGTCTCATACCTGAATTTTCTGCAATATGTTCAGACAAAATTCTTGTTAATTAAATTAAGATTTCAAAGATCCTTTCTTCTCAAGAAAGAGAGTTTCTGTATTTCTGACAGGTCATGCACAAAAGTCTCTAAAAAAAAGCTCAGAAGAGAGATGAAAAAAAAAGCAAATCTTTAATTTCGTGCATTTTACAATAGAAGCAGATTTGGTATATGTGAGAAAACAAAAAGATCAGCTGAAATCGGAAAAGGCTGAAAGCTACTTTTATTTTCTTGAAATCAGAAAAAATGGAAAAAAAAGGAAATTGTTTTTGTTCTGAGAGGATCTGGTCAAAGGAGTACTATGAGAGATTTTAATTTATCTGAAAACATGCTTTTCTCATGACAGGAAAATAACTATTCCCCATGGAGAGAATCTCAACGGAAAAGACCTAAAATTAAATATAAACAAAAAGCTAAGTCCCTTTATTGATCAGAACTCAGAAGACATGAAAAATAAAGGACAAAAAAAGAAGAAGAAAATAAAAAATCAAAAGCTCACGTCTTTGTTCTTGGATTGATGAAGGTTCTTGGCCATCAAGATATTGAAAAAGTGCTTGATCTAGTTCACCTAAATCATAAGCTCCAGCACTGTCTTTGCTTCTTCTCATCCACAAAACCAAGAAAAATAAAAGTCAATAAAAAAATGATAACATGGGGTTTAATTTTATAAGTTATATATCTCTAAATTTGATATGTCAAGCAAGGAAAATGAATTTAATTACATGAGACTTCCAGGAATAGCAGAAGATGAAGAAGATGACTGTTGCATCATCCCAAAAGATATCTGATTATTATTTTGCAGCTGCTGTTGTTGATGATGATTATAAAAAAACTGTTGTTGATGATGTTGATGCTGACCTCCAAAAGAAATCTGATTATTACTTTCTAACGGGTCGTGGTTTTTGTTAGAAGAATCCATATAAGAAACACCAACAAAAAGCTTATTTTCTTGCTCAGGTGAACTCTCAACAAAAGCTCTCTCAAATCCCATTTCTCAAATTTATAAAACAGAAGATGATAACTATTCTTTTATTATTTGCTTGTACTACATAGCTACTTATAGAGTTGTTCCAGATCACCATAATCAGATAAAACCAAAGAGAGGAAAGGATAGTCCAGTCGGTGGTGTTATTTAAGAAAAAGGCTAAGGTTTTTGATGAGAAGTTAAGAAAATGAAGAATTGAATGCTAAAGAAGCAAAAGACAAAAGCTAGAGAGAAAGAAAGAAAGAAGAAGAAGACGAGGATGATAAAGCGGATAATATTCACAGAGAGTTTCAACACTTTCTTTTTCTAAAACGGTTCCACTCGGCGAAATCACTGAAGACTATGAGGAAAATAAGAAAGAATAATAATAATACTACTAGCTATCTGAGTCTTTGGCTTTTGGTTTGTATAGAAACCGCTTTTGAGCTTCCTTGTCCGACCATCTATCTCAGTCTTTAGCTTTGTGTAATGACTATTATACCCTTGATACTTCGTGTTTATTTCCATTGACATTTCCATGGAAAATTTTATTTTGTGTCTAGCGGACTTAGGTATAAACTTAAGGGGTCACATGACCCCGTAAACTTCGGCAGAGATCTTGTATATGTATATATGTATACCTTGAAAATGGTTAATAAAATCCCTTGGCATCCTGAACACTAAAAGTCTTTAGGGGACGCTGGTTGAGCAGAATATCGGTACTTCCGCCGCGTTAAAATCCTGGGTCCGCCTCTGCATACAATTGACACTAGTTGTATGAGACAACTTTTTGTCTCACAGTTTTGTGGACCCAAAAGTGTAAGATTGGGATCCACAAATTTGTGAGATAAAAATGAGTCTCATACAACTAGTGTCACTTGTATGAGACACAAAATAAAACTTCTCCATTTTCATGCAGCTTATTTGAACTAACACGTACAAATGTTGAATTGAGGAGGAGAATACGGATTTAATTTATATACATTAATGCTGCACTAATTAACTTTATATTAGTTGCGTAATTCTATCAGTTCTCGCGAGTTCTTGGCCTGCCTTACTTTTTAGCATAGTTAGTTCCACTTATTTTTTCAGTTAATTATAATTATTTTTAGGTAATTTAGGTAATAGTATAAAAACTCTTTTGCACTAATAGGGAATAAAAGCTAAATTCAGAAAATATTGACCATCAAGACTTAGAATCCACTCAATTGATAAGAGTCTCTCACTCAATAAGCGAGTTTAATTCTATTGTCAATGAAATAATAAATTTGGAGAAAGGTAGAAAGGGGGTAAAAAAGGAGTTCAATATATTTAGTACACTTTGCCTGCAACTTATATTGGATTAATACAACTCGTGGGAGTTCATTGATCATAAGTCAATTGTTTGAAAAAGAAAATTGTTGCGGATGATGAGTACCTAGAGTACCTTGTACGATTAGTCACAACATTCTTTGACAAAAAACTTAAGGAATAAGGTTTCTTTGAAAGGATAATTCCAGCTAATGCAAATATTACTCTCAGAAAATATGTGTTTCACCCAAATTCAACCTCAAATCATCAATTTTCACTCTAAAAAATCATAGTAAAAAATCTCCAAATTTCACATAATTCAGGTGCAATAATCCATGGGTAATTAATATCTAACACCAGATTCAAATAAAGCTTACTTACTCCCTCAATTGTAGTGAATCCTCTCCAAAAATTACCTCTAGCCGAGTTCAACAACTCCAAATAATGAGAAATAACTAAAATCCTTAGAATTATAAAGTCTACCCAGCCATTTCACAACTGCGGGCCAAAATGTCACACTTACAGCGCCGCTTCTGCGGTCCCTTCCTCGCATCTGCGAGGTCCACTAAATGCAAAAAATATGAAGTGGATACGTTTGATTTTAGTTCGAGTTACGTTTATGGAGAAAAGTGAGTTGTAGGTATTTGCAATTTTATGTCCTTTTAACTTCTAATTTTGAGGCTATTTTCAAGTACGCGGATTGGCACAAAATTGAAAATCTTCAAGAGAGAACTATGGATAGACAACGCTAACTGATTGGAAACCATATATTTAAATTCCTTTTCCTTACGTTTAAAAAGAAAAAACCGCGATACTGTTGTGAAATACTCCAACTGTTTTCACACATCTCACTTGTCCGTCTTCTGAGGGTAAAAATGTGAGCCTGATTAAGGACCAACAAGCTACCCCAAACAGCATCAGGGTTGGGATAGAGCAATATTGTCTGAGCAATGATCATTGCGTAAGAATATTAAGACAATATAACCCAAGATCAAACATGAAATTAGGACACAATATAACTTAAATTAGCAAGAATGCACGCATACATTGTGAGAGACTGTGAAGGAGTGTGACAGCTGGACAAGTTAGTGGGGGCAGTCAGCCAGCTGTCACCAGTTAGTTAGAGTAGTTAAAGTAGTTAGCACTAGTTAATTGGGGGATTAAGTTAGTGGGCGATTGTGTATGTATATTTATGTGATGTATATCAGATTTTACATATGCTTTTCAATATACTAGAAGCTTCTTCACTCATTATTCTCTCTGATATCCATCCTCTCTTCTGTATCTCGATTTATTCATTGGAGCCTCCATTAATGGAGAATGAGCTGTGACTGAGATCAGCTCTGCTCACATGGTATCAGAGCAATCGATACTGGTTGCTTCTTAGCTGAACAATTATGTGTTTATGTGGTACAAATTCTCGCTCAAAGTCCAGTGATGTGGTACAATTCTGATGCGCCGAGCTCAGTTTTGATTCCAATTCGACTCACCGGGTCTGAAAACTATGGATTATGGCGTAGGACGATGCGAATTGCTCTTCAAGCTAAGCGAAAGCTAGGTTTTGTAACATGTACATGTAAGAAGGAGACCATTAAGAAGGAATTACATGAGGAGTGAGAGACGTGCAATCCAATTGTGCTCTCATGGATCATGAAAACTGTATTAACAAACCTAGTTAGTGAAATAGCTTATGCATAAGATGTGCACCTAGTTTGGGAAGACTTGAAGGAGAGATTTGATTAGGTGAATCGAGTTCGAATTTTTCAAGTACATAGAGAAATTGCAACAATTTCGCAGGGAACTGACTCCGTTGACTCCTATTTCACGAGACTTGAGGAAATGTGGTCGGAGTATGATGCCTTAGTTCCCACACCAGGTTGTGATTATGCTAAATCAAAGGACTACATTGAGCACCTTCATCGTCAAAGGCTGCTTCAGTTTCTCAGTGGTCTGAATGAGACCTATGACCAAGCAAGGAGGCAGATTTTGATGAAAACTTTGAACAAACCTTGAACCAAGCTTATGCATTAATAATTGAGGATGAACACCAAAGATCAAATCCGTATCTAGTCGTGGGAGTCAGAAGAGATCCTATTGCTATGTAGGTTGGACGAGGACAAGGTTACAAAGGAAAAAAGCCATTCATGAAATGTGACTACTGTAAGATGACTGGTCATTTGAAAGAAAATTGCTACAAGTTGATAGGGTATCCTACAGATTTCAATGCTAAGAGGAATGGTGTGGCCAATTATGCAACTGACAATGCTGAGCATGAGGAACATGCACATATAGCTGGTGGTAAAGCACACAATGATGGTCCTGCAGGAGGACACTTCTTTACTGAGAATCAATACAAACAAATTCTGGATATGCTGAATAAAGATACCACGGTTCCACAAGTCAAGATGGCAGGTATTGTTACTACACTAATGACTGATAATCCTTGTAAAGAATAGATAGTTGATTCTGGTGCGACTCATCACACAGCTGCTTCCCTAGATATATTGCATTCTAAGATTGACAGATGAAAAACATAGATTCCTTATATCTTAAAGATCTAGATGAAAATAAAGAATGTCCTGTGTGTCCATTAGCTAAGCAGAGCAGAGTAGTTTTTCCTAGAAGTGTTACAAGAAGGAGTGATCATTTACAACTTTTACACATGGATATTTGGGGACCATACAAGTTTCCCACACATGATAGAAAACAT
The DNA here is from genome assembly GCF_000715075.1 of Nicotiana tabacum. Taxonomy (NCBI): domain Eukaryota; kingdom Viridiplantae; phylum Streptophyta; class Magnoliopsida; order Solanales; family Solanaceae; genus Nicotiana; species Nicotiana tabacum. The sequence continues at coordinate 21,221,771 of NC_134085.1, forward strand.
TACTTTCTAGCAGTTGTGGATGATTTTTCCAGGTACACTTGGTTACATTTGTTACAGTTGAAAAGTGATGTAATAGTTGTGTTGCAAAAGTTCTTCTCTATGCTAAGAATGCAATTTGATGTAGCTGTTAAGATTGTTAGAACTGATAATCGAAGAGAGTTCTTTAGCAAACAATGCATTGATTTGTTTGATCATTATGGCATTGTACATCAAAGTAGATGTGCATACATTCCCCAACAAAATGAGGTAGTTAAAAGAAAATATAGACATATACTATATATAGTAAGGGCCCTAAAATTCCAGGCAAATATGCCAACTAAATACTGGAGAAAATGTGTTATTACTGCTGTTTACATCATAAATAGACTGCCTTCTATCATTTTTCAAGGCAGATCAACATATGAACTTCTACATCTTCAGAAGCCTTCTCTTGAACACTTAAGAGTCTTTGGCTACCTATGCTATGTTACATGACAACAAGTTCTCAGTAAGAGCCTAACCTTCTGTGCACCTGGGGTATTCAGATACACAAAAGGACTACAAGATCTTAAACCTTGCAACTAATCATTTTTTTTTGTATGCATGGATGTTGTTTTCAAAGAGCATATGTTCCCATTTGCTGAGTCTTCCTCAGTGCATCTTGTTAATGTTCCTGCTAGGGGTAGTGTACCATTTGAATCATGAACCATTACAGGGACCTGTTGCAGATCATACAATCGAACCATTACAGACACCAATGGTAGATCATGCATATGAATCATTGCAGACACCAATAGCAGATCAAGCACCTGAATTTGAAGTGGATACAACTACTGCAATCCATGAAGATGATGAGGCTGATGCAGTTTGTGAAGATGGCAACATTGCATCTAAAGAAGCATCTGAAGAAGCATCTGAACCTCAACAAGATACACATGATGAACATGCATAAAATGGTACACCTGGATGTGTTCCCTTAGGAATCAGAAGTCAAGAACCAAAAAGATCTAGCAGAAGTACCAAAGAACCCATATGGCTACAAGATTATGTTACCAAGAAAAAGGCACATAATGTGACTTTATATCCTATTTCAGACTATCTGTGTTATGATCAACTTTCACAGGCATGCAAAAGCTTTGCAGAAAGGTTTCAGCACTCACAGAACCACATAGCTTTACAGAAACATCAAGAGACAAGAGATGGATTGAGGCAATGAAGCAAGAAATCAAGGCATTGGAGGACAACAGAACCTGGGAGATAGTAGACTTTCCCAAAGTAAAAAACACAATTGGGTCAAAATAGGTGTATAAAATCAAATACAAAGCTAATGGAGATATGAAAAGGTTCAAGGCCCGGCTAGTAGCAAAAGGATACAGCCAAAAGGAGGGGTTAGACTACTATGAGACCTTCTCAGCAATTTCCAAAATGGTAACTGTAAGGTCAATTATTGCAGTAGCAGCATCAAAAGGGTAGAATATATATCAAATGGATCTGTATAATGCATTTTTACAGGGAGACTTATATGAAGAAGTATATATGGAGATGCCTCAAGGTTTTATAAGACAAGGGGAGACCAAAGTATGCAAGCTAGTGAAGTTATTATATGGACTAAAGCAAGCTTCAACACAGTGGAACATCAAACTTACAGAGGCACTCCTTGAGGCAGGATATAAACAAAGTCTATATGACTATTCACTTTTTACCAAAAGGAAAGGAGCAGATTTTGTGGTTGTTCTTATGTATATGGATGATTTGCTCATCACAGGAAATAATGAGCAGTTCATCCAGGAAACTAAATATGTTCTAAATCACAAGTTTAAAGTGAAAGATCTGGGGGAATTGAAGTCATAAGATTCAACAAAGGGATCTTGTTAAACCAATGGAAATATACCCTGCAACTGATTTCTGATCTGGGGTTAGGAGCTACTAAACCTGTGGCCACTCCAATAGATATGAATCAAAAATTCACTTCAGTAGAGTTTGATGAACATGTTATCTGGAGATGAGCAGATGATGGATGTTACAAGCTATCAAAGGTTGATTGGAGATTAATATATCTGACAATCACAAGACTAGATATAGTGTTTACTGTCCAAACACTTGGTCAGTTTATGCTGTCAGCCAAGCAGTCTCACTGGAAAGCATCATTAAGAGTTGTGAAATATATCAAACTAAGTCCAGGAATGGGCATTTTACTAAGAAGCAAAGGTGGAAACAATTTAACTTGTTTCTGTGATGCAGACTGAGTTACATGTCCTAATACCAGAAGGTCAGTAACTGATTTCTTTGTGAAGTATGGGGATTCATTGGTGTCATGGAAATCTAAGAAGTAGTAGACAATGTCTAGAAGCTCAGCAGAGGCAGAATATAGAAGCCTTGCAACAGCTACTGCAGAGATAGTATTGCTACTTGGGTTGTTTGCAAAACTTGGCATTTCAGTTGAACAATCTGAGAGTGTATTTTGTGATAGTAAAGCAGCTCTATAGATTGCAGCCAATTCTATATTTCACGAAAGGACTAAGCATATAGAGATTGATTGTTATTTTATAAGAAACAAAATCAAAGATGGCAAGATTAAGACATATCATATGGGGACAAAGGAGTAGTAGGCAAATCTATTGACCAAAGGACTTGGGAGAATACATCATGAGTATTTGTAGAGCAAGCTTGGAGTGCTTAACATTCTACACCCTCCAGCTTGAGGGGGAGTGTGAGAGACTGTGAAGGAGTGTGACAGCTGGACAAGTTAGTGGGGCAGTCAGCCAGCTGTCACCAGTTAGTTAGAGTAGTTAAAGTAGTTAGCACTAGTTAATTGGGGGATTAAGTTAGTAGGCAATTGTGTATGTATATATATGTGATGTATATCAGATTTTATGTTTGCTATTCAATATACTAGAACCTTCTTCGTTCATTGTTCTCTCTGATATCCATCCTCTCTTCTGTAGCTCGACTCATTCATTGGAGCCTCCCTTAATGGAGGATGAGCTGTGACTGAGACCAGCTCTACTCACACACATGTCGTGGAAAGTTCAGCAAGGTCTGATTAGAAGTTTGAACTATATCGAGGATTGATAAAAGACTAAATCTTTCTCTCTATTAACCTTCGTCTAATATGGTGGCATCCATGAGACAACTACCACACACAACAGATATTATGAAATAACTCTGATTGTGCATTTATATAAGGACTAAAGAGGGGACTTAGCTGCAATTAATAAGATCTTGATGAGTCTTCCCATTACGGGCCTCGTTGGGTTGCTTACACCCACCGCCACACTATAGACCCACCAACCTTAAAAAGTGCACGGTTCAATAATTAAATGTCACACTAATAATTAGGCTCACATATTTGGATTATCGTCAAACTCGAACTTTTAAATATAAATAAAATATTTAATAATATAAGTCTATTTTTCTTACATTCTCCTACTTGGATATATTAGCAAAACAATTGTTTTAAAATGAAACAAAAAAAATTAAAGAAAAAATATTTTTTTAAAAAAAAGAGTTTTTTTTCTTTTTCGATGTTACAAAAAAATAATGTTTGTGGCCACATTTTCAAAAACAAGTCCATAAAAGAATTTAACTATGCCAACTCAATCTTGAAAACCCTTTGTCATTATTATTATTATTATTATTATTAGTATTATTATTATAATATATTGTTAAATCTTTTTGCCATGCTCCTTATTATTTTCAGTAGGATTATTATTATTGTTATTATTATTATTGTTATTGTTGTTGTAGTTATTATTATTATTGTTATTGTTGTTGTTATTATTATTGCTATTGTTATTGTTGTTGTTGTTATTGTTATTGTTGTTATTGTTAGTGTTATTGTTATTGTTCTTGTTGTTATTGTTATTGTTATTATTGTTATTGTTATTGTTATTGTTATTATTATTATTATCATCATCATTATCATCATCATCATCATCATCGTTGTTGTTATTGTTGTTGTTGTTGTTGTTGTTGTTGTTGTTGTTGTTGTTGTTGTTGTTGTTGTTGTTGTTGTTATTATTATTATTATTATTATTATTATTATTATTATTATTATTATTATTATTATTATTATTATTATTATTATTATTATTATTATTATTATTTCCGAATGAGGTTTAGGAAATAGATTACAAGAACTTTAGCCCTGGCTAGCTACTAACATCTAGGTAAACCTTAAACCATGGTGCTCCTCACAACCCTTCAATGGTCACTTTGCCTAAACGGGTCCAACTGAGCACCACCGGTTAGGTTGGCCTAACTAAGGTTTACTGTCGAAATTGGTAACCACCTGGTCTATACAGTTCTTAACCCATAACCTCATCGGGGTGATACAGTAAACTCCTAGCGATAAAAACATGCTTAGTAAAAACCCTCGAATACTAAGTTTAACACTTACCTGTTTAGCATCATTTAGGCTAACAATATTGCAAATATAGAAGGAGGAGGGAGTAGAATAGTACCAGAGACCGCCTGTTTTGTGGCCAAGTGACCTTTTTGATTTTTATTTCCAAACTCAAAATATTACAAAGTTTTATAGGAGTAGAGAGAAAATCTAGAGAGAAGTCAGAGCGTTGGCTAATGCCTGCCTCTCCAAAGGAAATGAAGATCCTTATATAATGGATCTCTATCAAAAACAAACAAAACTAAAACAGTAAATTGACCGACAAAATAATTACAATGATGGCCGAGAAGATAAAAAGAAAATTCTATATCTGAGGTGTAAAACCTTCACATCTTTTAGATGGTATAAAGGTGTTTTCTTATCCAGAGTGATTGAATTACCAGAAAGTAATAGTACTCATTAGAAGTCTAAATTCATAGATGGATTCCCTCCCTTATTTGCTGAAAGGATTCGAAAGGTCCTTAGAGGCACATGGATGAGTAACAATTATGATACTTACTCATATGGTAAACTCTTTAGTGTATGCACTCAGGAATGTTTAGCTCTGTGTAATGAGATTAAGCTAAACCAGTAAATTAAAAAACATCGTCTCACCGAGAGACAACAATTAGGTGAATTCTGTGAACAATTCGCCATTGACATACCTTCTAATAGGAAGAAATCGCATAAGAAAAAGGATTTCAAGAGGAAAAAGGATTCGCCTGAAAAACGTTTGAAACGTTATGAACGAACCCAGAAAACAAAGGCTTTTCATAAAGCCAAAAAGGGTTATATCAAATCAAAGAACCCTCAGGCCTGTTATAAATGTGGAAGAGTAGGCCATTATGCAAAGGATTGCAAGATTAAGGACAAATTCAAAGAGCTTGATTTAGACGATCATATCAAAGATTCTTTATATAAGATTCTCTCAAATTCCTCTCCAGATATAACTGACACTGGTGGAGGTGATTCATCAACAAGTGAAGACTTACGAGCCCTTCAGGAAGAGAATTATATTTCATCTTCTGAAGATGAGCAAGAGTTTTGTGATAAGGGACAATGCTCAAATTATTGTTGTAATACTGACGATGATCTTTTTAATATTTACTCCTAATTTTCAGACTTAAAGATAAATGTCTTAACCAATATAGCATGATAGAGCTACTAAGGGTTATTAAGGACCCTGAATTAAGGTCCTAAATTATTGATAAACTTCCTATGAACTCAGAAGTAGGAACAGAGGTGGAAGAAATTCCATCTCAAAAAGGACCTTACACCATGTCTGAAATCAGAAAGATGATAAAAAATAAGTCACAGCCTGGAAGGATAGCTACTGTCCAAGATTTAAGTAATCTCGGAATTAAAGGCTTCAAATGTAGCCTTAGATGAAAAAATTTTAAAATTAGAAAATTCTGATAAAAACCTCAGTATCAAGATTATTGAGACAAATACTGTCACAAGTTCTTCAAAAGAAGATACTGCTAATACTTTACTAGCAGCCATGGATTTTTCTAAAGATGAATTTTTGCAGAAAATTCAATATTTTACCACTCAAAAGTTTTTAATAAAAATAACTCTTTCGATCGATTACAATTTCAAAAAAGTGTTTGTTGCTTTATTTGATAGTGGAGCAGATTTGAGTTGTGTAAAAGAAGGGGTAATACCCTCCAGATATTTTCATAAAACTACTCACCGTTTAAAGAATGCTAGTGGTGGTCCAATGAGTATTTCATATAAATTACCTAAAGACTATATTTGCCAACAAAATATTTGTATACCAGAAAATTTTGTTTTGGTAAAAGATATTGAGCGTGATGTAATACTAGGTTCCCATTTTTCCACAAATTGATGCCTTTTTCACATTGGGATATAAAAAGTTTTACTGGTATGTATAATGGTAGTAAAATTACTTTTGAGTTTATAACTCAACCAACCCAAAGATTTCTAAATGAAATTATTTCTGATAAAATTTCTTCAAAAGTCAATTAAATTGAATTTTTGAAAAATGAGATTTGTTCCATTACTATTGAACAGGATTTAAAAAATCCTAAATTGGTAGAAAAAATTAATTTTCTTAAAAACCACTTTTCTGCTTCTATCTGTGGTGACAATCCAAATCAATTTTGGAGTAGGAAAAAGCATATCATAAGTCTTCCTTATGAAGAAGACTTTTCTTAGGATAATTGATAATACGCTAAATTGTTTAATATAGCCTATGTTTTAGCTTAACTTAAGGATGGTTTACTATTGTAAATGTTCAAATAATGCAAAAATTGGCTCTGATCATGACTTTAATGTCTCACAGGAGTTCAATAAACAAATGAGGATTTATGATGGTAATCAAGTGAAAGATGGAGTCAAATGACGAAAAGTTGAGCAGCGACATCTTAACAAGAGAAAAACCCCACTAGCGCGGGTCATGCGCTGGTCATGCGCTCCCGCGCTAGTCCAGTCCGGGAAATCAATTATTTGAGGGGCAAAATGGGAAATCTGAGAGGATCCACTCAACTTATATAAAGTAAAGCTCCATTATTGAGAGAAGAGATCAGATTTGGAGGGAGAAAAAGCCATAGAAGAAGGAGAAGCTTCATCTTGGAGCTAAAAAAGGAGAAGAAGAACAACATTTTGGAGCAAGGATTCAAAGAGTTCTTCTAAACTTTCTTCTATTTGTTTGTTAATATTATGTTTAAAACTTTTATTGTTGATTTTTGTATGATTATGGGTAGCTAAAAACTCTAATATTCTTGGGTCATGGATGTTAGACAATTATGTTATTTGAAGCTTAGATTGAAGATATTGAATTTATTGTTATGGGTTGTTTATTTGATTATGCTTCTAATTATTTTACTGCGTACCTAACAGTGAAATATTATTTACGAATCTTGAATTAAACTTGAAAAAGGAAATTCTTGGTTGCATATAGAATCAAATAGAACAAGTTTTGAATCTCGGGCATCAGGTGAAGAATTCGCAATTAAGATAGACATATATTTAATTGCCTTGTTTGGTTGAAAAATAGGAGTTGTAAATGCATTCTTGCTAATATTAATACCATAGACATATAGGTATTAGTTTAACTTGAATAGATGCATAAGAACTCGAAAGATTCTTATGAATATTATTAACCCTATAATCAATAACCCGGATAATTCAATACATCCATTTTAAGCTAAACAAGTAGCATAATTTCTAGCAAGTCCATGACTCGGGAATATATGTATCCAAATTTTTATAAACATATTGTGAAATTGGTGTAGTAATTTTGTGTTGAATTATTGTGCAATTATTAGGTAAGTTGTAAATTGGTTCTTTAAATATTTTGTAATAATATAGCATAAATTGGTAATTGTTTGAGTCTATATCAGTCGATAAGTTGATCACAATTCCTCGTGGGAACGATACTTTACTTACTACTATATTACTTGTCGATCGCGTACACTTGCGTGAGTGTTTTGGTGGCAGCAAGTTTTTGGCGCCGTTGCCGGGGAATTGAAATTAGCTACTTGACTGTTTTAAGATTTTATTAGCTGTTAATAAAAACCTAAATTTTCCATCTACTTTGTTAGTGTTGCGCAGACTCTTCCCTTGAATGCGGAGGAGTAGAAGCACAAACAACCTCTTCCCTTTTGATCCTGAATTTGAACAAACAATTCATAGAACAAGGAAGGAGTGGGAAGCTAGAAACAGAACAGAAAGAGAGTTGGACATTCAAGTTCAACCACAGCCAACAGTGATGGCAGGTAATCAAGAACGTGCGGTGATAGAAGCAGCAAGGCCAAACCTTGCTAATATGACTCAGGCCATTGTGAAGCCTGAAATCACCGGTCACTTTGAGCTTAAACAGTACATGGTGCAGCTGATACAATCCACTGGGCAATACGTTGGTCTATCTCATGAAGACCCACAAAGGCACATTCAAATTTTTATGGAAATAACGGATACTTACAATTATCCAAATGTTTCCAAGGATTATGTCAGGCTAACCTTATTTCCCTTTTCATTATTGGGGGATGCTAGAGAATGATTGCAAAAAGAGCCAGCTAATTCAATCCACAATTGGGATGATTTAGCAAAGAAATTCCTAATCAAGTTTTTCCCCACCAAAAAGACAAAGTTTTTGCGGAGTCAGATTCTTGGGTTTCAACAACGGGATGGTGAAACTCTTCGCCAAGCTTGGGAAAGATACAAGAAACTACTTCGGGATTGTCCTCATCATTGTCAAACTGATGAAGTATTGGGCCATAATTTTGTTGATGGATTAGACGAAACTTCCAAAATGAATCTTGATTCAGCTTGTGGAGGTAGTTGCATGGCAAAATCATACAGTGAAATACAACTTCTGCTGAATAACTTTACTGCTAATGATCATAATTGGCAAGGTGAAGGAGAACCAAGAAGAGCAATGAAACAGAAAGCAGGGTTACTTGAACTGGATGACATTTCCGCCATGAGAGCAGATTTAGCAAAATTGGCAAATCAAATGACCAGAATGACAATGGGACCATTACAACCAATGCAGCAGGTTCAACAAATGTCGATTTGTTGTGAAATGTGTGGCGATAATCACACAAGTGACATGTGCCCAACGAATCCTGAATCTATTTATTATGTGGGGCAACAAAGCAGAGGGCCGATGAACCAACATGCACAATATGGGAACACTTACAATGCAAATTGGAGGAATCATCCTAATTTCTCTTGGGGTGAAAATCAATCAAATCAGAATCAATATAGACCCCAAGGAAATTTTAATCAACCACAAAGGCCACCTCAGCAGGTAGAAGAAAATACAAATGATTTGTTGAAGAAATTGTTGCAAGACAACCAACAACTCAGAACTGATTTTAGAAATCTTGAAAGACAATTGGGACAGCTAGCCGCAAATCAAAATACTAGGCCTGCAGGTGCTCTTCCAAGTGATACAGAGAAAAATCCGCAAGTTAGTGCAATTACACTTAGAACTGGAAGGGAATTAGACGAAGTTCCAAAGAAGAGAAAAGACAAGCTTGTACCTGAGGATGAATTGATTCCTAAAGCAACACAGGAAGTAAGGAAAGATGATACAATTTCAGCACCTGTGAATGTTCCAAGTCCACCACCACCTTTTCCACAAATATTGCAGAAAAAGAATGACGATCGCATGTTCAACAAATTTCTCTCTATGTTGAGTCAGATTCAATTGAATATTCCATTGGTAGATGTGATTCGTGATATTCCAAAATATGCCAAATACATAAAAGACATTGTGGCTAACAAGAGGAGACTGACTGAATTTGAAACAGTTGCACTTACTGAAGAGTGCACTTCAAGGGTCCAAAATAAGCTTCCTCAAAAGCTTAAGGACCCTGGCAGCTTTACTATCCCTGTGAGAATAGGCAATGTTGATGTAGGCCATGCACTTTGTGATTTGGGAGCAAGCATAAATTTGATGCCATTGTCTTTGTACAAACAATTGGGTTTGGGGGCTCCAAAACCCACCACTGTGATGTTGCAACTAGCAGACAGGTCCATAGCTTACCCGAAAGGGGTGATAGAAGATGTGCTACTGAAAATTGGGAAATTTATTTTCCCGGCTGATTTCATTATCTTGGATTTTCAGGCCGATGAAAAAGTTCCTATTATATTGGGAAGACCTCTCTTGGCTACAGGTGATGCTATAATTAAAGTAAGAGAAGGAAAAATGATCATGAGAGTTGACAACGAGGAAGCTGTTTTTAATGTATATAAAGCAATTCAACTTCCTCGGCAGTATGAAGAATTGTCTATGATATCTGTCATGGAGATTGATGAACAACTTATTACCCCATGTGTATATTTGCAGGATTCTTTAGAAAAAGCAATTGTGTTGTTTGAAAGTTTGGAGATTAATGATGAGGTTGAGGAGATGAAACATACTTTGAATGCAACATGTGAATATATAAAAGGTTTAAATCCCTTTGAACCTTTGAACATGCCAGATGGTCCTCCTCTGAAGCCCTCAGTTGAAGAAGCTCCCAAATTGGAATTAAAGCCTTTACCTTCTCACCTTCATTATGCTTATTTGGGTAGTTCTGAAATGTTACATGTTATTATTTCTGCTGACTTCTCTGAATTGCAGAAGGAGAAATTGTTAAGAGTACTACATGAGCATAAAAGAGCAATTGGGTGGACAATGTCTGACATAAGAGGTATTAGTCCAGCTTTTTGCATGCATAAAATTCTCATGGAGGGAGGGAACAAGCCAAGCATAGAACAACAACGCCGCCTAAATCCGAACATGAAAGAGGCGGTAAGAAAAGAAGTGATTAAATGGCTTGATGCATGTATTGTATTTCCAATATCTGATAGCAAATGGGTAAGTCCAGTCCAATGTGTTCTAAAGAAAGGAGGAATGACCGTAGTGACAAACGAAAATAATGATATGATTCCCATTAGAACTGTTACTGGGTGGAGGATTTGCATAGATTATAGAAAATTGAATAATGCCACCCGAAAAGACCATTTCCCCTTCCCTTTATTGACCAAATGCTTGATAGATTAGCCGAGCAGGAATACTACTGTTTTTTGGATGGCTACTCGGGATATAATCAAATTGTTATAGCCCAAGAAGACCAAGAAAAGACCTCATTTACATGTCTGTATGGGACATATGCATTTAAAAGAATGTCATTTGGTCTTTGCAATGCACCTGCGACTTTTCAAAGGTGTATGATGGATATTTTCACTGATATGGTTGAAAGATTTGTGGAAGTATTTATGGATGATTTTTCTTTATTTGGATGTTCTTTTGATGAATGTTTAATGAATCTTGATAAGGTCCTTGCTAGGTGTGAATAAACAAATTTGGTACTAAATTGGGAAAAATGCCATTTCATGGTACGAGAAGGCATAGTCCTAGGGCATAAAGTGTCCAAGAATGGATTGCAGGTGGATAAAGCAAAGGTGGAAGCAATCAAAAAATTACCTCCCCCGACATCAGTTAGAGGCATTCGCAGTTTCTTAGGCCATGCGGGTTTTCACCGTCGTTTCATCAAGGATTTTTCAAAAATCTCATCTCCTTTGTGCACGCTTCTTGAGAAAGATACATCTTTCAAATTTGATGATGCTTGTCTGAAAACATTTGATGAGCTGAAATGAAGATTAGTTACTGTACCGATTATCATTTTTCCAAATTGGAAACTTCCATTTGAATTGATGTGTGATGCAAGTGATATAGCCATTGGAGCTGTTTTGGGGCAGCGGAAAGAGAAAATATTTTGTTCCATTCACTATGCGAGTAGAACTCTTAATCCATCTCAAATGAATTACACTGTTACTGAAAAAGAGTTGCTCGCAGTAGTATGGGCATTTGATAAGTTTAGACCCTATCTACTGGGGACCAAAGTCATAGTTTATACAGATCACTCAGCTATAAGGTATTTATTTGCAAAGAAAGATGCCAATCCAAGGTTAATTCGATGGGTTCTTCTTTTGCAGGAATTTGATTTGGAGATTCGAGATCGAAAGGGAACAGAGAATCAAGTTGCAGATCATTTATCCAGGCTGGAAAATAGAGGCCATGTCACTGAAGGAGAATCAATCAAAGAAACATTCCCTGACGAACATTTGCTAGCCATCACTTCGGATGAAACCCCGTGGTATGCTGATTATGTGAATTTCATTGCAAGTGGGGTGACTCCACCAAAATTCACAACTGACCATAGAATAAGGTTCTTACATGATGTGAGATTTTACATGTGGGACGAGCCTCTTCTATACAAGCAATGCGCAGATCAATTGGTAAGAAGGTGTGTCCCTGAGGAGGAGATGAATGCAATATTGCATGACTGTCATTCTTCTCTTTATGGAGGTCATCATGGTGGAGACAGAACTGCACAAAAGATTTTGCAGTCAGGTTTTTACTGGCCAAAATTATTTAAAGATGCACATGCTTTTGTTAAAAATTGTGACAGGTGCCAAAGAACCAGAACGATCACGAAGAAGCACGAGATGCCTTTACAAAATATTTTGGCAGTAGAACTCTTTGATGTCTGGGGAATAGATTTCATGGGACCATTTTCGTATTCTAATGGGCACAGATATATTTTGGTTGCAGTGGATTATGTGTCTAAGTGGGTTGAGGCCATTGCTCTTCCTACTAATGATGCGAAGGTAGTGGTAAGTTTTGTGAAGAAGCACATTTTCACACGCTTTGGAACTCCAAGGGTGTTGATAAGTGATGGAGGAACACACTTTTGCAACAAATTGTTGAAAAATGTTCTAGCAAAATATGGTGTAAGACACAAGGTTGCTACTACATATCACCTTCAAACGAGTGGTCAAGTTGAAGTGTCAAACAGGGAGGTAAAACAGATTTTGGAGAAAACTGTGAGCGCAAATAGGAAAGATTGGTCTGGTAAGTTAGAAGATGCATTGTGGGCTTACCGAACTGCATACAAGACTCCAATAGGTACTTCTCCATACAGGTTGGTTTATGGAAAAGCATGTCATTTGCCTGTTGAGATAGAACATAAAGTTTATTGGGCTATCAAAAAGCTAAATATGAATATGGACTTATCTGGAGAAAAAAGAATGCTACAACTCAATGAACTTGATGAGTTTCGGTTGCATGCTTATGAAAATGCCAAGTTATATAAAGAAAAGACCAAGAAGTGGCACGACAAACACATCCAACATCGTGAATTTGAGCCGGGTCAAGAAGTTCTCTTGTTCAACTCAAGGCTAAAGCTTTTTCCTGGAAAGCTTAAGTCCTGTTGGGTAGACCCTTTTGTTGTAGTAAGTGTAACTCCTCATTGAACAGTTGAATTGCGAAACATTAATTCAACAGGCACGTTCTTAGTAAATGGGCAATGAATTAAACACTATTGGGGTGGTGACATTCAACGTCACAAAACCTCAGTAGATTTAATTGATGTATAATGCAATATGGCATCGTGCCGCGACATTAAATCAGGCGCTGTGTGGGAGGCAACCCACAAATGTATTGTAAATATAGTTTGTAAATGAGAATTTATAACTTGGCCTTCTTGAGAGGCTATATGTTAAAAAAAAACCAAGAGAAACGTTCAGTGATTAGCGCGGGAGCGCAGGACTAGCGCATAGCCCGCGCTAATCGGGTTTCCGTCTGCCCTGACCTTCAGTGATTAGCGCGGGAGCGCATGACTAGCGCATAGCCCGCGCTAATCGGGTTTTAGTCTGCCTCAGGCAAAAATGACTAGCGCGGGAGCGCATAACCAGCGCACGACCCGCGCTAGTCACAAGTAACTTCGTTTTAATTTTTTATTTACTTCTTTAACTTAATAATAACCCCCCCCCATTCTACTAAATCAATCTCCCCAACTCTTCTTCTTACCAACTATCCCAACAAAACCTAATCTTTTTCTTCTTCTTCATCATCAAATCTCCCCACCTCTTCATTCACCCCATACCCCATCTCCTCTAAGGTATGTCTTCTTCATCTTCTTCTTATTAGTTAATTTTTTTATTTCAGATTAATTTCGTTTTTATGGTGAACATAGTTTTAATTTTCTATTTTTTTTGTTCGATTTTCAATTTCTTTGCATATATTTAGTATAATGTCTTCATTGTTTTCCTTGTTTAGTTTTATTATGTAACATAATTATGTGGTTGTCAAGATTGTATATTTTTAGGATAGTTTCTTAATTTGTTTCTTATTTAACATTAGAATGTAGCATTTATAGAAGATTTAAACATATGTTTGATATTTGGTTGGGTTGAGGAAGTGAAAAATTAGGAGTATGGTGGTGTAAAGTAGTAATTGGGTTGGTTGATGGTGAATACATTGTGACATAGGGTTGGAAAAATCTTGAAACTCAACATGCTCACAACGTGTTTGAAAAAATGCCTCTTTGGAGGAAGTGATGTGACCAACTATGTGGTGAAGTCTAAGTAGCCCGGTTTGGTCACCCAGGTGAATAGGGCTAACACTAAACTACTTGCAGGTACCATGGCCCCTCGTAAATGCCCAGCTACAGCAAATGTTGGTGGACGGCCCAGAAAATCAGTTGATACTAGGCCATTCAACTGTCAAAAGTTTGTGTCAGCCAAGGCACAGGACAGATTTAACAAAAAGGAGGAGAAAACAATAGTGCCTGAACAAGCAATGGATGCAAATGCTTTGGCTATTAATTGTCCCAACATAGCAAACGAGTTGAGGAGGCGTGGGCTTGACATATTCTTCGAGGAGCCAATCGTGCCAAATGTAATGCTAGTGAGGGAATATTATGCCAACCTTCCAGAACATGATAACTACAATGTTACAATCCGAAAGCGACAAGTCAATGTATCTATAGAAATAATTCGGGATGTGTACAGGCTACCCCCAATGGAGGAAGATTACATGGATATGTTCCAGGCATATAACAGCAAGCTAATACCATGGTCCACGTTCACCGACATAATTTGTCGCCCGGATGCAGATATCTAATGGTATAAATATGGGAACAAGTTCCACGCTAATGCCCTAAAGTTAGAGACCAAATGTTGGTTGTACTTCATCAACAGCCGTCTCTTGCCTTCCAAGAATTTGTCTGAAGTAAACATCCCTCAAGCTTGCTTAATATGGTGTTTCATGAATAGGGCATGGTTTGATGTGCCATTGTTGATACATAAAGAAATGTTCCAGAGGGTTAGAATTCAACGCTACGGGTTGTATTACCCATCTCTTGTCACCCTACTGTGCCTTCGAGCCAATGTACCAAACAATCTTGCTACAGATGGATGACTAGCTAAAGTCAATTCTTTTACGGCTAAAATGGTCACCACAGGTAAGGAAGTTGTACATCCAGCTGAATTGGTTGCTCCTGATTCTGATGACAGTAACGATGAGGAAGGAGAGGACAAACAAGAAGGAGCTGACGATGTGGAGATGGGAGAAGATGCACCACCTATACAACCACAAGCTTTTGATGCAGCAGGACCGTCTAGGGCTAGTCGGGGACAAAGGATATACCGCATAGAGCAGGAAATCACTGAAATTAAAACATCAGTGACAGTTCTGGGGAGATGTGTTGATGAAATGCAAGATCAGCAGAAGAAAACGGAAAGCCGGCTCTTGGGTTGGCTTCGTGCAATTGGTCGGGCATGCAATGTGGATACCGGTTCTGTCTCCGACCAGGAGTGACTCCTCAGGGAAGTATCTTTGCTTTGTTTATAATGAAAGACATGGGGACATGTCTCGCTTTAAGTGTGGGGTGGAGGATTCCCTTAAACATATGTTTGGCGCGGCCCGATGACGGATTCTTTTAGATAGGAGTTCTTGAGGGACTGAGCTTATAGAAAACAACAAAAAGTTTTTTGTTTTTATTTTTTATTTTTAGGTAGTATAACAAATCCCCCTTGGTTTTTCTTTAAGCCACGGTTCTTTTTCAAGGGTTTATTTTGAACCGGGCATATGTAGTTTTTAATTTCTGTTTTCATTTTTTTGATTTGTATATTAAATAAAAGGATGCAAGCTATAGAAAAGAACTCATAGCGTTGACACACCTGAACACATTAGACCCTAGAGTGTAACACGCTTAGTCTTAATTGTTGAATCTCACTGAAAGTGCCTTAATTTGTATGTTTGTATTGAATTGAATGCTCGTAATGGAGTGTCTTGATGAGCTGATCTGGAATGAGTCATATGCCATGTGTGGTGAGTATTTGTGTAGTCCATGTGTTGTACTTGTGTCTAGAACTTGCTCGGTATGTGAGTTGAAGCGAAATTTGAGGTGATGCTCGGTTTGAAAAATGATGTTAGGCTTTCTTTGACCTTTTTGAGCTTAATTGCTTATTAAAAATAAAATTTGTCCCTAGTTAACCCTTTTGAGCCTTCAGACTTTTTGTTTGGCACCCGCATTACAAGCCTATACCCTTTTGTTCTTAATTGACATTGTTTTGATCATTTTACCTCTTAAAGCACTTTAATTGTGAGAATAGCGCTAAAAGAAGTAAGAAGGAAATAAGTGTGGGGTGACCTTTGAGTGGAACCAATAAAAGGATGAAAGGGACACTTATGTTGTAAACGAATACACCACTAGCAGAAATTGAAAAAAAGAAGAAGAGATAATTATATTGTGTTTTGCTCTAGCTAGTGGGAATGAATTAATAGAGTGCTTAAAGAAGAAGTACGTATTTGTGGGATGATATTGTGTATAAATGAGAAGTGGGTTGAAGAATTTATGCTGAAAATTGCTCGTGTGATGTGTTAAAGTGCTTTAGGGGTTGAGTCACTATTCCTAAATACATCCTACCCGTCCCTTAGCCTACATTACAACCATGAAAAAGTCCTAATTGATTTTGGATCGAGCTAGTCTACATTAGTAGAGATTTACATTAAGGGAAAGCTTAAGGTACCAATTACATGCATGTGACCTCTTTTGTGAGAGTGAATGATTTCCTTGATATATGTGAATATATGAATTGAATGTGGTGGATTGAACTCAGTTTTTGTTGATGTAATTGTGAGGGCATATGAAGCGTGACGGAGAAGCAAGTCTTGATTTCTGCGTAGAGTACTTTGAGGAAGTGTAAATATTGCATGACACTTGAGAGTTGACTTTGAGACTAGGATTGTTCACTGCTAGGCGTAATATATGTACAATGTTCTAGGTGTAATGCGTGAGGGGAAATGGTTGAGTGAAGAATTCTCTAAAAAGAATATAGTGGATTGCTCGAGGACTAGCAATAAGCTAAGTGTGGGGTATTGATAATAGGCTAAATTGTTTAATATAACCTATGTTTTAGCTCAATTTAAGGATGGTTTACTATTGTAAATGTTCAAATAATGCAAAAATTGGCTCTAATCATGACTTTAATGTCTCACAGGAGTTCAATAAACAAATGAGGATTTATGATGGTAATCAAGTGAAAAATGGAGTCAAATGACGAAAAGTTGAGCAACAACATCTTAACAAGAGAAAAATCCCACTAGCGCGGGTCATGCACTCGTCATGCGCTCCTGCGCTAGTCTAATCCGGGAAATCAATTATTTGGAGGCAAAATGGAAAATCTGAGAGGATCCACTCAACTTACATAAAGTAAAGCTCCATTATTGAGAGAAGAGATCAGATTTGGAGGGATAAAAAGCCATAGAAGAAGGAGGAGCTTCATCTTGGAGCTAAAAAAGGAGAAGAAGAACAACATTTTGGAGCAAGGATTCAAAGAGTTCTTCTAAACTTTCTTCTATTTGTTTGTTAATATTATGTTTAAAACTTTTATTATTGATTTTTGTATGATTATGAGTAGCTAAAAACTCTAGTATTCTTGGGTCATGGATGTTAGATAATTATGTTATTTGAAGCTTAGATTGAAGATATTGAATTTATTGCTATGGGTTGTTTATTTGATTCTGCTTCTAATTATTTTACTGCATACCTAACAGTGAAATATTATTTACGAATCTTGAATTAAACTTGAAAAAGGAAATTCTTGGTTGTATATAGAATCAAATAGAACAAGTTTTGAATCTCGGGCATCGGGTGAAGAATTCGCAATTAAGATAGACATATACTTAATTGCCTTGTTTGGTTGAAAAATAGGAGTTGTAAATGCATTCTTGCTAATATTAATACAATAGACATATAGGTATTAGTTTAACTTGAATAGATGCATAAGAACTCGAAAGATTCTTATGAATATTATTAACCCTATAATCAATAACCCGGATAATTCAATAAATCCATTTTAAGCTAAAAAAGTAGCATAATTTCTAGCAAGTCCATGACCCGGGAATATATTTATCCAAATTATTATAAACATATTGTGAAATTGGTGTAGTAATTTTGTGTTGAATTATTGTGCAATTATTAAGTAAGTTGTAAATTGGTTCTTTAAATATTTTGTAATAATATAGCATAAATTGATAATTGTTTGAGTCTACATCAGTTGATAAGTTGATCACAATTCCTCGTGAGAACGATACTTTACTTACTACTATATTACTTGTCGATCGCGTACACTTGCGTGAGTGTTTTGGTCGCAACAATAATATCCCAACCAAGGCTCGGCCTTGTCAGATGAACTCCGATTATTTGGAGTTATACAAAAAGGAAATTGATTCCTTATAGTAGAAGGGTTTGATTAGACCCACAAAGTCCAAATGGTCTTGTACTTCTTTTTATGTTAATAAGCATGCTGAATAGGAACGAGGAGTTCCTAGATTAGTTATTAACTACAAACCCCTTAATAAGGTTTTAAAGTGGGTTAGATATCCTATTCGTAACAAAAAGGATTTGTTAGATAGATTGCATGATGCCATTATATTCTCAAAATTTGATTTAAAATCAGGTTATTGGCAAATTCAGATATCTGAATCGGATATGTATAAAAAGGCTTTTAATGTTCCAATGGGTCAATATGAATGAAATGTTATTCCCTTTGGTTTGAAAAATGCGTCTTCCGAATTTCAAAAAATTATGAATGACATCTTCCTTCCTTATACAGATTTCATAATTGCTTATATTGATAATATCTTGGTATTTTCAAAAAATATTGAATCTTATATTAAACATCTTGATTTGTTTAGAAAAAATATTATCCGAAATGATTTAGTTATATCTAAACTAAAAATGATGATTTTTCAAAACAATGTCAGATTTATCGGTCATAATATCGAAAAGGGTAGAATTATTCCCATTAATAGAAGTATTGAATTTGCTTCTAAATTTTCCGATGTTATTACTGATAAGACCCAGCTTCAACGGTTTCTAGGAAGCTTGAATTATATTTCTCATTTTATAAAGGATCTTGCTAATGATACTACTCTTCTTTATGATAGATTGAAGAAGAACCCAAAGGCTTGGACTGACAGTCATACTGAATCAGTCAAGAGAATAAAGCAGAAAGTTAATAACCTTCCTTGTTTGACTCTCGCTAATCCCACTTGGGCAAAGGTTGTGGAAACTGATGGCTCTGATGTTGGTTATGGTGGGATATTGAAACAATGTTCTCCATTAGATAAACTAGAATATCTTTTTCAATTTTCTTTTGGAAAATGGAATGAATCCCAGAAAAATTATGCGACTGTAGCTAAAGAAATTCTTGCTATTGTTAAATGTGTTATGAAATTCCAAACTGATTTATACAATCAGAATTTTTTTATTAAAACTGACTGTCATGTTGCAAAGTTTATCTTTAATAAAGATTTTAAACATGATGTTTCCAAACAAATGTTTGCAAGGTGGTAAGCTTTATTAGCCCCTTTTGATTTCGAAATAATATACAAAAAAGGTCTGATAATACCCTTCCTGATATTCTCACTAGAGAATATTTGAACTAATAGTTATTTCTTTGGCTTTACAGATTATGAGGCCTACATACAGACCTCCTCGGGGTCGAGGAAGAGGAAGGGCATCTACCGATGGTAGAGGGAATAATATTCTCGCCCAAATTGAAAATCAAAGGCTAATAGCCACTAATATAGCAGGAGGTAATACCGATCACCCTTTATACAAGGAATTCATGGATTTTATACAATCCAGGAAAGATGAAGGCACATCATCTAATGTGCCAACCTACTCCTCAGTCATATCAGAAGATAGCAATGAAAACCTTGAGGTTTATAACCAAAAGGACACAAAAGAGTTAATAATTCTTTTGGAACAATCCGACCTTACATGGAAGGATTATCCTTGGCAATTAATGTCCAGGTATTTTGATACAGTGACATACGCTACACCTGTTTATAAATATAGGATGCATTAGGAGATTATACTCTCGACAACAGGATCTGCTGTAATTCAGCACTTTTATCCTGCGAATACTAGAAAAACTTATAGTTTTTCAAAGATTATTATTAAGAAGGTAATACCTTCAGATGAATGGGGTATCAGTACCCTCAAGGATCGAGAATACACTTATCCTGACCAAAACGTATCAGTCAAATTTAATTATTGGGATTATGTAGAAAAATTTAATAAAACTTTTCTTTATGAGAATCCTAATAGGAAGCATTCTTGGTTCAAGCTCTGTTCTAATATGAATGGACAATGGATACCTAATTGGTTTTTCAAATGGTGGAAATTATACGGTCCGTCATTAGAAATACTTCCTCCCTTATTTAAGAGTTTATGGTTAGACATATCTCCCAAAATTATTTCTCTGCAAAAAGATAATATCTTTTACGATGGTATTGCTGCCATGTACTTTTTCATAGAATTCTCTATCCCTTGTATAATGAAATGGGATATGCAAATTGGTTATACCAGCGAAGGAATTCCTTGCCTTCACAGAATTTTTTATAATAAATTCTGGAGTAAATTACTCCAATCAAATCAGCAAGGGAAATTGTTCGGTGAAGATTTAATCCAACAAATTCAGGCTAAATTAGAAGCCTATGTTCAACAAGGAAGAACAAAAGTTGCAGGGGATAAATTAAATCCCTTTGAAATGGTTACTAGATGACTTCAAATGAAGAAAGAGGTAGTTTCAAAAAGAGAAATTCTTGCATCATATTTTGAAGAAATCAAGAAAGATTTAGCAACGAATTTTGGAACACAAATCAACGACGATATATCGATGACCTCTATCGGTGATACTTCAGCTAAAGAAGGTTGTGCAGCAGAAGAATCTCAAAGCAGTCCAAACACAGAAATTAACATTGATGAAATTGAAGATTTCCTTGCAAAGCTGAAGGAGACTGTAGAAGAATCTTCTGCGAAAAAAGACGACAAAGGAAAAACAAGGTATGAAGGCCCCATAACATAAATTATTGGGGTAATAAAGACAACTTTACTAAAGTAACGGGCCCCTCCATTATTGAAGAGAATCTAGTTTTATAAAGTAGTTTGTCCAGTTATATTTATATAGAATTTCTTTTCATCTTGTCGGCCATCATTGTAATTATTTTGTCGGCCAATTTACTGTTTTAGTTTTGTTTGTTTTTGATAGAGATCCATTATATAAGGATCTTCATTTCCTTTGGAGAAGCTGACATTAGCCAACGCTGTGACTTCTCTCTAGATTCTCTCTCTACTCCTGTAAAAACTTTGTAATATTTTGAATTTGAAATAAAAATCAAAAAGGTCATTTGGCCACAAAACAGACGGTCTCTGGTTCTATTCTACTCCCTCCTCCTTCTATATTTGCAATACTGTTAGCCTAAATGATAGGCTAAACAGGTAAGTGTTAAACTTAGTATTCGAGGGTTTTTACTAAGCATGTTTTTATAGCTAGGAGTTTACTGTGTCATTCCGATGAGGTTATATAGACCAGGCGGTTACCAATTTCGACAGTAAACCTTAGCTAGGCCAACCTAACCGGTGGTGCTCAGTTGGACCAGTTTAGGCAAAGTGACCGTTGAAGGGTTGTGAGGACCACCGTGGTTTAAGATTTACATGGAGGTTAGTAGCTAGCCAGGGCTGAAGTTCTTGTATTCTATTTCTCGAACCTGATTCGGAAGCGATCCCGTAACCCCTATTATTATTATTATTATTATTATTATTATTATTATTATTATTATTATTATTATTATTATTATTATTATTATTTTACAGGGAATTGCAACATTGTGAAAATGTATCTAATCTATTTCCCGAACCTCATTCAGAAGAGATCTCTACCCTTATTATTATTATTATTATTATTATTATTATTATTATTATTATTATTATTATTATTATATAGTTTTTCATAATCGCAATATCCTCAATTAAGTCCAAAAAGATGGTCTAGTACTGTAGTAAGAAATAGTGCCACATGTGATATATATATACTTAGTAAAATTATGTATTCATGCACTATTACTTTATCGGCCCTCAATATATCATAAAGACATATAACAGATGCACCTCTTGGGCGAACCAGTTTTTGCCTCAAAATTACGTATTATCGAATTGCATCATATACAAAAAATAGATGCCCTTTTGGATAAACCAATTTTTATCTCAAGATACAGTATTATCGAAAATGCATCCTCTCTATATATAGAGCAATTAAAGTTACATATAATTGTATGTCTGAAAAATTCATCGGTGAACCTCATTTCACCTCAAGATACTATGATGTGACTAATAAATATTATGAATAGAAATAATGATCATCATAAATATAAAATATAAGAATAAATACACATTTTATTCATAAAATATATATTCACAGCCACAAAATATTAAGAACTCCCACTAAATAAAAGAATTAAAAGACTTCCCGACATATATAACGTGACATTTAAAATTAATGGATCTAAGACCTTTAATTTGTGGATCAACTAGCATTTACTCTGTAGGAATACTTTGAACAATAATCTTTCCTTGCAATGCCAACTCTCCTAACTGTTAAACACTTGATTTGTATGTGTTTTGTTCCACTATACAACTTATTATTCTTAGAAAAGAATACGGGTGGACTATTATCATAATAGATTACAATGGATCTATGAATTGACTTAACAACTTTGAGTTCTATAATAAAATTCTGGAGCCAAACAGCTTGAGTGGATGCACTATAACAAGACACGAACTCAGTATACATTATTGTGATGACCCAAAAGGTCATCTTCTGTTTTAGAACTCGAATCCGTGTTCGGAGACCTTAAAAACCTCATTCTATCCCTCCTCGATTTGCGTGCGCAGTCCGAGCGCGATTCCGGAAAGCCTTTATGTGGAAATTTGAGAATATAATAATTTTGCCTTTAAAAGTTGATTTTTGTTGACTTCGATCAACATTTTAAGTAAACGGACCCGGACCCGTATCTTGACGGTCCTGGAGGTTCCGTAGTAAAGTATAGAACCTGGGCATATTCTCGGAATCGAATTCTGAAGTTCCAAGCTGGAGAAATAAATTTTTAATAAAAAATTGTTAAACTGAAATTGCAAAGGTTTTGAGAAACTAAATAATGTGTGATCTCGTTGGTATCGGGCTAGTATTTTATTTTCGGAGCTCGATACAGGTTTAATATGATATTTAAGTCATGTCCGTAAAATTTGGTGAAAACGGAGTTTAATTGACGTGATTCGGACCTTTGATTGAAAAAAAATAAAAGTTTTGAAACTATCTTGAAAATTTAATGCAATTTGGTGCTAAATTCATAGTTCTAGGTGTTATTTTGGCAATTTGATCGCATAAGCAAGTTTGTATGATATTTTAAGACTTGTGTGCATGTTTAGTTGGGAGCCCCGAGGGCTCGGGTGAGTTTTGAATACGCTACGGAGTGATTTTGGAACTTATAAAAATTTGCAGGTGTAACTAGTGTCTGTAGCAGGCCTCTGATTTTGCAATTGCGTGATAAGGCTTCGCAATGCGAACCAAGCAGGCATAGCAATTGCGAGAAATTTATCGCAATTGCGAAGAAAGTTTGGGCTAGCAGAGTTTGCAAATGCGAACAAATCTTTGCAATTTCGAATGAGGTCTGGGGAAGGGCATCTTCTATTGCATCAACGGTGGAAATGGTTTCGCAAATACGAACATTTACTCGCATTTGCGAGGGATACAGAGATCGTAAATGCGATACTTTCCTCGCAATTGCGATGGCAACAAGACTGTGAAGGGCTTCACATTTGCGATAGCTTCTTCGCATTTGCGAGCTTCGCAATAGCGAAGCTTAGGTTGCAATTGCGATATCTGCAGCTGAGTAAAAGGGTCTTAGACGGGATTTTTCATTCGTTCTGCCATTTTTCAAAACCTAAACTTCAAGAGGCGATTTTCCAAAGGCTTGTTCTTCCCCAAATCATAGGTAAATGATTTTTAACTCATTTCTTTCAATCTTTTACTTCTTTTCACAAGATTTCATCCTAGAATCTAGGGTGTTTGATGGTGGAATTGAGTGTTTTTGGGTAGAACTTAGGGATTTTGAAATTTGGTGATTAGACCTCAAATTGAGGTCGAATTCCAAAACTAATTGTATATCCGGGCTCGGGGGTGAATGGGTAAGGTTTTTGTCCGAATTTCGAGTTTTGACCAAGCGGGCCCGGGGTCAGTTTTTGATTTTTTGAGAAAAATGTTAGGGAATCTATAATTATGCATTGGAATTGATTTATTTAGCGTTAATTCATGTTATTAAGTTTATTATGACTAGATATGAGTGGATTGGAGGTGGAATCGAGAGGTAAAGCGGTAATTGAGCTATGAATTGCCCGTTGGCTTGAGGTAAGTGTTTGGTCTAACTTTGACTTGAGGGATTAGAGATTCCCGACTTAATTGCTATGTGAAATTTCATGTGTGTGGCGTATATGTATGGTGACGAGTACCTATGCACCGCCAAATTATCTGTTTAGCCTGTTTCCTTCCCCGTTCTTAATATATTGTTTTTCTGTCTTAACTGTTACGTGCTTATTGATGTTTCCATGTCTAATTGCTTATTAAATGTTGTTTTCTCTATTGAAGGTATCAATTGTTCCTTAGTATCATTACACTACATTGTTGGTTTTAGTTGGTTTTATTAGTGCTTCATGGTACACTTTGGTTGGTCTCGTAGTGTAGTATTTAACTGATGAAGTTTCATAATGGTATAGATTTCCCGTTGTGTTGGTTTGAGATATAAATGTTGTGGAGGGTTTTGATCTAACTTGTGAAATACTTGTTCTTATTTTGTGATTGGTACTGATATGGTGGGATCGGGTTGCACGCCGCAACAAGAGGATTAAGGATGAAATGTGATTGTCCGGTGGGATCGGGTTGCGCGCCGCAACAAGGTGTAATAAGGGTGGACAGATGGGATCTAGTTGCGCGTCACAAAAGAAGGAATAAGGGTGATATTTATTGAGGAGTAATAAAGGTGGACTGGTGGGATCGGGTTGCACGTCGCAACAAGGAGTAATAGGGGTGAACGTTCATATTTTCACTTCTTATATGGTGGGATCGGAATGCGTGCCGCATCATTTTATTGTTTATGTATTCTCCCTCTGCTGTGATTTTATTCTGTGGTATTGTAATTCTCTTAAGAACTGGTTATAGTTGAGTACTGGCAAAATATCTGGGTTCCGTATTTACATGATGCAAGTTACTCTTTTACTTCGTTCTGCACTTCCTTTTTTTTGGTCGAAAGAAAAAACTTTATTTCAACCTTTTTGTCAATTTACATCATCTGTTCTTGTGGACTATAGAACAGATCTCATAAGTACAACCAAATAAAAACAATTATACAACTAGTATTATTTAGCAAAATCCTAACACTATATAGACTCTTTCTGTCATATGTGTCATGGATTACATATAGGATAACTATTGAACGACTGCAGAATAGGTAAGTATTGGGGTTTCTTCTGTCCAGCAACATGCACTTGAAGAGCAATTTCCTTTGCTCTGTCTTTGGCCTCTCTGCTCTGCTGTTGAAATCTTCTTTCATTTCGCTCCATCCAAATGTTGTAAACTACTGTTGCAAATACCACTCCTAGCAGTGCCTTTCTTGGATTCCTGTTATTTACATTAGCAATTAGCCATTGCACTTTTGTTTCCCAGTTACCAGTTGTCCTTTGATATTCTAGTCATCTTAATATTCCTTTCCATAGACACTGTGAGTATGAACATTCGAAGTACAAGTGGTCATGTGTCTCTTATATATCTCTTCCAAACAATGTACTGACTAATCTATTTGAACTCCCCATTTGGTTAATCTGTCAACTGTAGCCAGTCTTCTATGCATTGCCATCCATAAAATGTACTTCTGTTTTGGTAGCATTACAGTTACCATAACTAGTGTTTTCCATTGGACTTTGGGATACTGTGGAGTAGTATGAAGGTAAGCCTTCCTAATACTGAACTTCCCATTCTTAGTGCAGGTTTGAATTTTTGTAATATCATTTGCCCACCACTCGCTTGCTACAAACAGCTTCCTTACTAGCCAACTAGCTTGCTTAGGGGTCTCCATAGTAGCAATGTCTTTCTTCTTTATGTAGTGGCAGTGAATCCACTTGATCCATAGCTTGTCTTTCTTAGACATTATAGCCCAAAGAAGCTTAATCAAGGCAGCTTTATTCCATCTCTCATAATTGACCATGTTCAAACCTCCAACAGTTTTTGGTTTACATAAAGTCTCCCATGCTATAGGAGCCCTATGAGTAGTATCATGACTACCAGTCCACAGGTAATTCCTGCATATACCATTTACCAGTTTAATAACCTTTTTTGGAATAAGAAATACTTGAGCCCAGTAAGTCTGCATTTCAAACAATACACTCTTGATGAGTTATAATCTTCTAGCATAGGATACAAACTTGGATGTACAGCTTCTAATTCTGTCCACTATCCTCTCCACTAATGGCATACATTGTGATATAGTAATTTTTCTTGTGGACAAAGGTACTCCCAAATATTTGAATGGAAAGCTGCCTTCTGCTAGGTGGAGAGTTTCCAGCATTTTTTCTTTGAATTCCCTGGGAATACCTGCTATGCACAATGAGCTTTTCTCCAAGTTTGCTTGAAGGCCTGAGACCTTTGAGAATTGATCAAACACCCCATCAGCATCTTCATTGAGACCTCATCAACTCTGCAACACATCAAGAGATCATCGGCAAAACAGATGTGTAGTACTTGCAATCTGGTGAATTTGGGGTGGAAGTTAAAATCTGGATTCTTAGTCAATGTCTTCAATGATCTGTTTAGATACTCCATGGCTAATACAAATAAGTAGGGGGACATTGGGTCCCCCTGCCTTAACCCTTTCTTTGCTTGAAACTTGTTGGTCAATCCTCCATTCAATAGCAGAGAGTAGCTTACTATAGAAATACACTCCATAATTAATGCTACCAGTTTGTATGGCACCCCAAATTCAAGCAGTACTGCTTTCAAAAAACTCCATTCAACTGAATCATAAACTTTCCTGATATCTACTTTGATCATGCATCTAGGAGACACTGTCTTTTGAGTATACCCTTTAATTAGTTCATGAGCCATAATAACATTATCAAGAATCTTCCTCCCTTCTATAAAAGCAGATTGTGAAGGTCCAACCAGAAAATCCACAACTAATTTAAGCCTATTTGTCAGAATCTTACCAATAATCTTGTACACTATTGAGCATCAAGCAATAAGCCTAAATTCTTTTACATAACTGGGGTTCTTCACTTTTGGAATCAGTGTATGCAATTTATTTCTTTCAGTAATCTACCATTTGAAAGAATTTTTACACTGCCTCTGTAATTTCCTTTCCAATAATTGACCAAAATTCTCTAAAATGTTTTGCAGGGTATCCATCTATGCCTGGTGCCTTGTCATTAGGTAAATTCTTTATTATCTGACAGATCTCCTCTTTTGTTACAGGTAGTAACAGTTGCTGTTGCTGGTCCACTGTTAAACAAGGACCATCTCTTGCTATATTGATATCAATCCCTGGTAATTGTTCTACTACTGTTCCTAATAGTTGCTGAAAGTATTATGTGAATTCTTGTTGAATCTGCTTTGGATCAATGATCTTCAGCTGATTTTCATTGTAGATACAACTCACCTTATTTCTTGCTTGTCTGGCCCTCATGTATGCATGAAAATATTTGGTATTGCAGTCTCCCAATTGGATCCACGTTGCTCTTGATTTCTGCCTCATTATTTGTTCTTGAATTGTTTCCCATTTTTCAATACTTTCTAGGGACTTCCTTTTTTCTTCAATCAACACTTTGTTGAAATAATCTTCATTCAGCTTTCCTTGGATCACTTTCAATTCTTTCCTCATTTGCTTTAGCTTATGAACAACTGATGAGTGCTCCTTTTGTATATCTCTAGTTTCTTATTCAAGCTGCTTCAGTTTACTCCAAATAGAATACATAGTGAATCCTTTGATATTTTGTCTCCAAATTCTCTGGACTGCTTCTTTTTACTCCCTTTGGTTCATCACTGTTGTTAATAACCTGTATGGCTTTCTCACTTTAACCTTTATTACCTTAGTGTCTAGCATTATAGGAGTGATCCGAACAACTAGGTAACATGTATACTGCCTCAATCCAAGTGTAAGAGTTAAACCACTCAGCATTGCCAAAAGCCCAATCTATATGGCTATAAACTCTGACCTTTGCATCCCTTTTGTTACTCCATGAAAATCTGCTTCCTCTTTTGGCGATTTGTCCCACTCCAATATCATCAATGCAGTCCTGAAAATCAGCCATTTCTGCTTGATGAACTGGCAGCCCATTTATCCTGTCATCCACACTTAAGACACTATTGAAATCTCCTATTATAAGCCAAGGTCCACTAAGTTGTATATTCCTCAAGCTCCTCCATAGTGATACTCTGTGTTGTATGGTGTGCAGGCCATATACAAATGTTATGTAGCTAGTAAATGTTGAGTTTTTGTCCTCCACCTGACAGTGAATCAATTGGTCTGTGCTTTCCAGAATTGCAATATGAACATTTGTTTCTTTCCACATTATCCATATCCTTCCATTAGGTGCATAGGCATAGTTGTCTTCTACTTTCCAATCTCCACCCATTTTCTTGTGAACATCCTTTGATTTTTGTTGTTTCACTCTAGTTTCTAAGCAAGCAATCATATCTACTTTATTTATCTGCAAGAATTTCTCTAATTCTCGCTGTTTATAGGACTTGTTCAGTCCTCTTATGTTCCAAGACACAATGATCATGGGGGATTATGATTACTGGAGGTGCATCCTTGGATCATTTAGCCTGATCCATTGCTGGATAATTGCTTATGTTGATTCATATCTGATGGCCTTTCCAGTATGGTCAGTACAACAAATACATTCCTTTTAGCTAATTCGTCATAATTGACCTCTCTATACTTTGCTTTGTTAATTGATCCTTGTACAATCACTGCTTGTTTCCCTCTATTATTCACTTGTACCTCCATGTTAGGATGATCTATTGGCTCATCTTTTTACTGAATGGTTGTAATCTCTTTAGCTACAACTTTTGGTTTCCATTCCATAGTGGTTTTCTTCTTTCTTCTCCTTATTTGTTTCCTTGGTCCCTTATTTGCTGCACATCTTTTTGACATTCACTAGTATTATGCCCAAATTTGTTATATTCTAGACCAAATTTCGGTTTCCATTCAAATTCCACACTCTGCATCCAAATTCTTCCATCTAGTATCTCAATATAGATCTCATCGGGCAATGGTTGAGTTATGTCCATTTCCACAAGGATTCGAGCATAAGAAATCCTTTCACATCCAGCAGTTAGTCTATCAGTGCATATAGGTTTTCCTAGTAGGCTAGCTATCCTACCTAGGTTTTCCTCAGCCCAACACTGAATTGGCAATCCATGTAAATTGACCCATATTGGAACAATTCTCATTGATTCATTATGTATTTGGAAGTTTGGATCCCAATCCTTCAATATCATATGTTTGCTATTGAACATGTAAGGACCATTTTGCATTATTAGGTTTTTGTCCTCAATAGATTCAAATTTAAAGATGAAATATCCGTCAGCATGTAGCAACACTGCTGGAGTTGTAACAGTATTCCAAACACCATAGATGAACTTAAGCATCTCCTTAAATGACGGGTTGCCCCCAGTACATAACCTATTAATGTTGTTCTCCACTTCTGGGCCTGCAATTCTACCTCCTTTGGATTTAATTTGGGAATTTTCACCCCATCTTTCACCATCGGAGGATAGAACTTGAGTTGCATGCCCTGAGTTTGCACTCTGTTACTGTCACACCTCCTTTTTCCTACCCCGGAAGGGTGTAAGAGAGTTTTTTCCAACTTAAAGTGACAATCGAAATGAGATTTATTTGTTTAAAGATTCAGAGTCACCACTTAGGATAATTTAGGGTGTCCCAAGTCACCGGTTCAAATCCCAAATCGTGGAAAGATTAACTCCGTTTTACAGTCCGCGAACACAGAAATCCGGGTAAGGAATTCTGTTAACCCGGGAGAAGGTGTTAGGCATTCCCGAGTTTCGTGGTTCTAGCATGGTCTCTTAACTATTATAATTGGCCTATTTACTGATTTTAACGCGTGTTTTAGTCTATAGTTCAATTTTAACTTATTAACCGCTTTTATTCATTTTAGGAAGATTGCAACGTTATTAAAACACGTCTTGAACCACGTCACATAAATGCACCCGCGATCTTCGACATATTTTATCTAACATTGTTGAGATTTGGATTTGGGTCACATAAATGCGCACCCGAGTTTAGGAAGGTAAATTATTAAAATAACGTGCCTAAAGCAACTACGCATTTTAACTTTGCGAGGGCCATGGGAAATTCAACTAAATGGCACACCTCGATTCCTAAGGATCAACATGAATTAAATGAGGGCCATGCATTTTAAGATTTTGTGTGGCACGACATACCTCGAGGGCCATGAATTATGCATTTGGCTAATATGGCACACCTCAACTAATTGATTATACTCATTAGGAAGATGCAAAGTTCTAGCTTAATCCAGTTATGAAATTAATCAAATCTTGACATTTAATCCAAAACCTAGTCATAATCATATGGCGAGGCAGTTGAAAAATTGATTACCCAAATTGTAAATAAGTTACGCAACAGCTAAACGGGATGCACAAATAGTGCACAGTACTGGGCTTGAAAGCAAGCCCGTTTCTCAAACGAGGGTCTATCACATGCCAATGCGAAGGGAAGTTTGTCCCTTTGGGCCTGACATCAAGCCCCGAACATGACGAGCCATACAAAAGAATTTAATTTTTGATTCTACTAATTAACCAGCGGACACCAATTTAAATAGATAACCTGTACGCAAATGTGACATTGAGGTTGAAACGACATTGACGTAACAAAAGACTCCATACAAGACTTGTTTAAATTACTTACATGTATGACATTGAAACTGAAATGAGAAATTAATTTAACAGAGGCCTCCTATTTGAGATCAAAAGACTCAAACATTAAACTGATTTAACAGAAAGCCAACACCTCTATTATTCATGATTCCCTTATTATACCAACTTCCACATGGATTTAGTATTATTTCACCAAAACCTTGGCTCATTTGAAGAAACAACTAACTGGTAAATGCAATGAACAAATCAACACATGAATTCAGAATCCTTTGCCAATAGTGCCAAAACTTCAATGCAAGCAGATTATTGAGAGAATACTTGACTAGAGTAACCCCTAGTATGCTCAACACACTAACTAAGCCCAACTAATATTCTCAAGGAAATCTACATGACATATGTAACTACAGATCAAAGTTCTTATTCATCCATCAGAACTTTTACAACTAAAGCACCTAATTAATCCTCATAAGAGCAGAATTTCAAACCATCTAATACCAACACCATAATTATAGTTTCTGTCCAGATTTACCAACTAAACTTAAATAAAATCATACTAAATACATGAACATATCCAAAGAAGCTAATAACACAAAACTACAACATGAATTATCATTCATTAGACATCAAAGTCTTGAATTGCATATCAATTATAAAGGCTTGTCTTGTTGCACTTCACATGTTAAAGAGATCCATGGAATACCTGGTGAAATTAAAGCAAAGGACAGTGAGAAAATCAGCAGCAGAAGAGGATGAGATTCAACAAATCAACAACAACAGTTTCAGCTTGATCAAACCATTTTGATCCTAGAAAGAGTCAATATTATTTCAATATTTTAAGAAACCCAAAGAAAACAAACACAACTTCAATGAAACAGTGTTGATGGTGCCTTTTTTGTATTTTTCTCCTAATTTTTCAGACCTTTTTAGTGTTTTGTAGTCTTTCTTAGCTGTTTTTGATTTCTTCCAAATCTAATCCCCTATTTTATCTGACTTGAATGCCAAGAAATGATGCCTTTATAGGCAAGATGTTAGGGCAGCAGAAATAAACCATATTTTTCACTTAAAACCTTCAGATATTTTCATTCTAGCTTAGACACCCCTGATGTAAATTCCAGAAATTTAAAATAGTCCCAAACCTCTTTCCTGGAAGCTTCCTATTCAGTTACTACAGATTCCGTCACCTAGATTTCCTAATTTGACCCTTGAAACTCTGTTAATTACCCTTAGAAAATTTATGGGTCAATTCGACCCAAAGACTCAAACTAGCCTGATTCTAACAAGACCTGGGCTAATACCTTTTCTTTGGGCCCAAGTCTAAATCAGAAATTCAGAAGAAACGAGAAGGCAGAAAAAGGGGCAATTCGGATTTCAATCAAACCTCATGAACCAAATGCTCTCAAACGGCCCAAAACTAAAGAGAACAATCAAACAAATTAACCTAACGAATTCAAACAAAACTGAAGAAGCTAATAACTAACATTAATTCTAACTTAAAAGAAACATATACAAAGATAAATTTTGAGAACACAGAAGAAAAAGAAGGATAATAGAAGAAAATAAGAAACACGAAAAAGAGAAAATACTAGGAAATACCTATCAGGCTAGGCAGAAATGAGTCTCGAACTAATCTTCAAAGAAACTTTAATTCTTTTGCCGAGATAGACCTTAATCGTGCGTTCTCGACTGAAAACACACGACTAAAGTCGATTCCAACCTCAAATCTTTTTAAAAACCTTGCCAATTTGATTTTTGGGATTTTAAGGTTCAAGCTTTGATCTAATATTCGACGCGTTCTATGAGGATTCGAGGGAAAAGAAGTGAAGATTTGGAATGAGGAGATGAAGGGGAGTTTGGGGTGTTGATTTTGTGAGTATTGGGGTGGTTTATGGTGTCGCCGCCACTGGAGATGAAGGTGAGTATCTAAGGGCGGTGGTTTCTCTAGGGTTCAAGGTTAGAGACGAAGGGGAGGGGGAGGGTCTGGTGGGGTGGGCTATTTCGGACAGTTAAATAGAGACAAGATGGTCAGTTCTAGACTGTCAGATTAAACGAAATCAACGGTCGGATCCTACCTGCATAGAACGACGTCATTTGGGTCTGGGGAATCTGGACCGGGTATGTGATGGACTTGGGCTGGGTCTGGAACGTGTTTGGGGAAGAATTATTTGGGCTGGTACGTGATGGACTTGGGCTAAATGCAAAAAATGAGTTACCTTTTTGTGATTTTTCTTTTTTTTTGTAACACAATTAAATTACTAATTAATTTAAAAAAAATGCAGAACTAAATCCTAAATGCAAATGCAATGTATTTTTTTTGTATTTTCATGAATTAGATAAAATAAACATGCACATACAAATGCAAACAATTAACAAAAATGCTACAAAAATCCACAAAATTGCAAACAACGGAAAATATTATTTTGTTTTGAATTTGTGGGAGTAATTCATATAGGGCAAAAATTTCGTGCTCACAGCTGCCCCTCTTTGCTCGGAAACACGAAGAGTTTTCGTGCACAGATAAAGTGAGCGGATACGAGCGATTTTTGCTCGTTTGAATACTTCGTGGGAAGCATTTTTGAAATATTTGACCTCACCCTGCTTCCGAGGTTACCTACATATCCTTGGCTATAAAGGAATCAGGTCAGTGTAGTTCGGAAAGTTTTGGTAGCTGGGACTACTATGAAGCTGTGATTTCACTATTGCTGTTGCTAATTCTTACTGAACCCCTTATTACACCATGCCAAAATAAAAGAAGCTAGACTAAACTATGATCTATGCATTACAACAATCCTATCTATGTTCTCAAACTTGATCTTGTAATTTCTGTTGCCTTGTTGACTTGTATTTTCTAGATGAAGTCCCTTTTGTTGCCGACTTGAATTGTGATCTTAGATACTTTCCCTTTTTTTAGGTGGATGCCTGATTGAAAAACTTGAACTGTATTCCCGTGCTCTCCAGGTGGGCGCCTGATTGCTGAACTTGAACTGTATTCCCGTGCTCTCCAGGTGGGCGCCTGATTGTTTAACTTGAACTATATTCCTGTGCTCTCTAGGTGGGTGCCTGATTTCTAAACTTGAATTGTATTCCTGTGCTCTCCAGGTGGGTGCCTGATTTCTGAACTTGAACTGTATTCCCGTGCTCTCCTGGTGGATGCCTGATTTCTGAACTTGAACTATATTCCTGTGCTCTCTAGGTGGGTGCCTGATTGCTGAACTTGAACTGTATTCCCGTGCTCTCTAGGTGGGCGCCTGACTGCCAAAATTTGAACTGTATTCCCGTGCTCTCCAGGTGGGCGTCTCATTGCCAAAACTTGAACTGTATTCCCGTGCTCTCCAGGTGGGCGCCTCATCGCCAAAACATTGAACTATATTCTCGCGCTCTCCAGGTGGGTGCCTGATTGCTGAACTTGAACTGTATTCCCATGCTCTCAAGGTGGGCGCCTGATTGCCAAAACATTGAACTATATTCCCATGCTCTCCAGGTGGGCGCCTTATTACTGAACTTGAACTGTATTCCCGTGCTCTTCAGGTGGGCGCCTGATTGCTGAACTTGAACTGCATTCCCGTGCTCTCCAGGTGGGCGCCTGATTTCAATAAAACTAGACAAAACAAATAAAATCTTCTACCCCATTTTGGTAGGTGGGCACATCTGTGAGTGTTAAACTGAATCATGTTACCAAATATTACTAAGAATTTGAAAGCTAGATCCCATTATCTAGGAGGGTCCTAACAACTCCTAGTTAAATGATAGTTTTAAAAGCTGAATTATGTTTTCTAAAGGTATGACTTTCGCTAAATCTCGTTATCCAAGAAGGTCTTAAAACTACATCCCATTATCCAGGAAGGTACTGAAAATCAAAATCAAGTCTTATCTTAAGAGTGACAATTTTTAAGGCTGAATTATGCTTCCCTACAATAGAACTTACGCTAAATCTTGTTATCTAATGGAAATATTAAAGCTAGGTCCCATTATTTAGGAGGGTTCTGAAAACTCCTATTTGAATCTTATCTAAAGAATGCAAACTTTGAAGCCAACTTATATTTCTTTGGGTACATTTATGCTAGATTTTGCTACTCATGGTTATTTTGAATTTAAATTAGGTCCCATTTTCCTGGAGGGTCCTGAGAATTTATGGTCAAACCTGTCTGGTGCTTGCCTTTCTTACGGAGGGTTTCTCCGAAACCAACAAAATTTTCTGCCCCTGTTTCAATCAAACAAAAATCTTGTTAGTTTAAAAATATGATGGTTGGCTTGTGTCCTTGACTTTGAGGGCAATTGCTCCTTCACTTCCCATGATAACTTTGATTTCTACTCGAAGACCTTGCTTGTTTATTGACTAACCACTTTCTTTGTCAATCTTATCACACAAAATACCTTTGATCCGTTCACCTAACACCCTCCATCTGTTGCATTGTTCATGAATTGATATATACCAAACCTTTGTATTTCACATGGATCCCAAAGCATGTTGATTGTGACCAACTCAGTGCGCTTGTTGTTCTTTCTTGACTTATGACACTTTGATGTGCTAGCCAGATCCCGTTTTGTGCAATTGGGAAGCTGGTGGCAAATTTTGAAGTCATTTCTCACTTGTTCTGACCAAACAGACTCAAGAAAAGGAAATAAACAAGACAAAAGGGACAGAGTAAAGGACAATGGAAAGATATGATTCCTAACAAGAAAACTACAAAATAGAAGCCTATCAGATATGGATACCAACTCTAATAACCATGACATGAACCTATGGATATTCTGTTAAGCAAGTCTGATGTTCAACTCCTGTTATACCCCCAAATTATGAAACTGGGCTTCAATGCTCCGATTATCCAATCTGATTCACAATCCCTATTCGACTTGTAGTGACCGAAGTGTTTTCACCGTCAAGTCTCTCTCGTTTTGTTCTTTCTCTCAACTCACCGTCGCCTTATTGTGCCTGTGAAGGTTTTCACCAATAAGGCTCTCATTTTTTATTTCTCTCAACTTTCATCGCCTTACGGTACCCGTGAGGGTTTTCACTAATAAGACTCTCTCATTTTCATTATTTTTCCTGCTTGGACTGGAGTGTTTCCCCTGATATGAATCACCTCTACTTGCTCGACTTGGCATCTCTTGAAGACTGATCAGAAGATCTTTCTTTGGACCGTAACATGGGCTTTTGGACAGGGTCAGAAAGAAAGGGTATCAAAAGGCTCAAAACAATTCAGATGGGTTCAAAATTACAACTTTCGGAATCAGATTTCTTACAACAACCATAACTTCTGTCCCAGTTCCTTTGCTTGGGCACTTTTGAATTTTTATTTTGATGGGATCGAACCATGAGGCTACCTACGTATCCTTAAAAGGAATCAGGTTGAACGTAGTTCATGTCATAGAAATTACTTTGTTATTGTGATCTTTCTTACTTTTTCTTCCACTTTTTCTTCTTTTCTTTTCTTTCTTCCTTTTCTCTTTTTGTTGTTTTGTTGTTGTTTTTTTCTTTTTCTTTTCTTCTCTTTTTCTTCATTTTGTTTCTTCTTCTTTTTTCTTCTATTCTTTTTCTTTTCTCTTTTTCCTTTACTTATCTTTCACGCTTGCGCTTCTGACTTGCTACTGATTCCAAAAAAGGGATGTGAAAGGAAATAAATAAGGCTCAAAAGGGGTAATAAAGGATAAAGAGTTGGGACAGCAGAAAGAAATGCCTTCATCATTCCAATCTTCAAAATGTGCCAAGTAAAGAAAAACACAACTTAACCAAAGAACTCATACATAATATCTTTTTACTACATCAGAATTGATAGCCATTTCTACACACTTGCCTTCTATATCTGTTAAATACAAAGCACTATTGGA
Organism: Nicotiana tabacum; assembly: GCF_000715075.1. Taxonomy (NCBI): domain Eukaryota; kingdom Viridiplantae; phylum Streptophyta; class Magnoliopsida; order Solanales; family Solanaceae; genus Nicotiana; species Nicotiana tabacum. Next base: position 21,258,582 of record NC_134085.1, read on the forward strand.
CAACACTCTCGTTACAATGAACGGACCCTGCCAATTTGGGGCGAACTTGCCTTTTGCTTCAGCCTAATGTGGACGGATACATTTCAATAGTACTTCTTTATGTTCTATCTGCCCCAGTTTCACACAATTCAGGCTTTGTGATCTCAAAATTCCTTCACTTATTTCCTCAAATGTCCATATCATCTCCCAAATTGCTTCACGATTAAACTAACTTTTTAAAACCAGGCTGAGAGTTATGCGTGCATGTCATGTCACTAGATTCAATAGGGAAAGGACTATAAAAAGAAAATAGAACCAAACAAAAACGACTAGAAATAATAGAAAACAAAAAATTGCATTAGACAAATGGTAAAAGGGTTTGAACAACAAAACAAGCAAACTAAACTAGGGTTACAACCCTGGAACAAATCTAGACAACACTAAACGGGCTACTGTAACTAAACGAACTAGGTAAAATAAAAGGATAGAAGGGTTTGAGTCACAAGACAATATCCAGATTACAACCCAGAAAATAACCCGGACAACAGAAATGACAACAAAATAAACCGCCAAGACTCCACCCCAGCTAGCCAAAAGAGGAGCGTCTTTCTAATTACCAAGCTCTGCATCGTAGCCACTGAGTTCAACATCAACATTGCTAGAACATTCACAAGTCTTCCTCTCATTGTCTTTGGCAAATTGCTTTTGGGTCCCTTTGGCCGGCTCGTTCTTATGATCAACTTTCGGAACCAAGAGTGATAGTACTAAAAGCTTTGTGGCAACTGGCCCTATGAGGATCTCAGAATAGTTCTCATATTCCTTTTCCACATGAATCATGTCCTCCATATGCGTCTCAAGCAATGGACTTTGGATGGTATCTGCTGCATTTGGATTTTGCGCGGTAATGGCACATGCGTCAATAAGCTTCTAGACTGCTCCTTTCAGATGCCAACACTTTTCTACGTCATGCCCCGGAGCATCTGAGCAATATGCGCACCTTTGAGAAAAATCAAACTTCTTTGGAAGAGGGTTTGGCCTTTTTATCTGAATCAGCTTCAACATGTCCAATTGCCTCAACCTTTGGAACAGATTGGCATACGATTCTCCAATAGGGGTGAAAGTATTTTCTTTTTTTAGTAGTCTTTTCATTTTATATTCTCGCCTCGGTTGGAACCTTTTGTGGGAAGGTGGATGATATGCGTGAGGGGGCGAGTGAAACATTTGTGGCAGTAGTGCGGGCCATCATGGGCCTCATGGATGTGGAGCATATGGTGGTGCATTATGGATGGGGTATCAGGGAAGTGATGTATGATTTTGGGGGTTCTGTGGAGAGAAGTAGCAGTGGGGAGGATTACAAGGATATCTACGGGGTCGACATTGAGGCTGAAAGCGTTTAGCAAGAACGACCACTGGACCATATCGTCGGCGGGGCTCAACAACATCTTTTCTGTCAGTGGGAGGACTATCCCGAGCAACTTGTTCATTCCATCTGAGCCAAAAATCCCTAAAACTTTCCTTGGGGTTCTTTTCCATTTGAGATAGGGAGGAGCGGTCTGAGACAATGTCTATATTATACTGAAAGCGTCGCACAAAATCTTGAGCCACGTCGCCCAATGTATGCCACTTACTGACATCTTGACGATTATGCCATTCCAAAGCTGCCCCAGTCAAGCTCTCACTGAAATACGCCATCAACAAATCATCTTTCTTGCCAACCTCTCATTTCACTGCAATAATCCCTCAAATGGGCTACCGGATCTCCACATCCATCGTACAAATTAAACTTTAGCACTTTAAACCCAGCGGGCAGGCGAATATCAGGGAACATACACAACTCTTTGTAAGACATGCTAACCTAGTCTCCCATCCCTTGCAGGTTCTTTAAGGACCGTTCTATGCTTTTCAGCTTCCTGGATATCTCGTCTTGCCCTTATTTTCCCATGACCTTTTCATGTTCAACATGAAGCTCATCCCGATGGCTCTTCTTGTATGAGTCAGGAACTTTGTGGGCAACCTCTGCGGGGTGGTATTAGGCATCATGAGCTTTGAGTGGATATTCATTGGTGGGAATAGTGGATATGACATAAGGGCAATTTTGGGGAGAGGTAATTGGAGTATGAGTGATAGAGCTACTAGGACGGTTGGGAAAGCTGTGATAAACGGGTGGATCTGTAGAGTATGGAGGATCTTCCGGCACTATGACTGAAGTTTAGGTAAAGGCAGCATCTAAGAGGCTAGGTGGGGGCGGGGGTGGTGCCTTCCCGGTCATCCAGGTCTGATACATGTCCATCATGTGTTGTCTTAACATCATTACCTCATCAGCCAAACTAGTGTTCTGTTCAACCAACTGCTTTCGGGTGCCGGTATCAACCAACCCAATTTTGTTGTTGTCCACCATTGCCTTTTAACCTTATGTTGTCGAGAGGAGTTACTACTTTGAGAACCACAAACCAACCACCTTTCTACTATGTATATATCAATGGAACAAAACGGGGTCATCCCGTTAGTGTTAGGGCATTTAACATATAGACAACCGCACATTGGGGATGCAATGCACCTAAGCAGTTAACCATTTCTATTATGCATTTGATCAGTTGCTTGCGTCATCCCTCTTTCCCTAATTTCCATTTGCAACTTCTTCCTCTCTCTCTCTCTTTTATTTTTCACTCATGCCTTTCTTTGCTTGATTTCTCGTTGCTTTTTATTCTCTTATTTCTCTCTCTTGCTTTTCCATTGTTTCCTTCCCATAGTTTCTTGCTTTCTCTCTCTTTTTCTTTTCTTTTCTCTCTTGTTTTTCCCTTTTTTTCTTTTTCTTTTCTCTTTTTTTTCTCTTTCTTTTCCTCCCTTTTCCTTTTTCTTTTCTTTTTTTTGCTTACGGTCAGATCCTATGGAGATTGCCTACGTATCATGACCCCGCATGAATCAGACCAAGCATAGTTTTGGGGGATAAATGTAAAAATAAAGTATTTTGGGATTTTCAAATTTTCATAAAAAGGAAATGCTTTGATTACAACGACTCAAAAACTAACAGACTCAAAAAGACACTAACAGACTTTTATGAAAAGATAAAAATACAAACTCAAAAACAAACTAACAGACTCCAACAGAAAGATGAAAATACAGACTCGAAAATCACGAATACATCAACGCCTCAACTGCTCCTGGGGCCCATGGGACATCATTCGGTCTCGCCACGGGCCTACGCGCTAAATCCCTTTAGAGGTGGTAGAGATATTCCAGTATCTGGCGGACAAAGGTCATCATGGTGGTAAAGAACATGGATCTAGTCATATCATCACAACTACTACACTTTATCGCGATGTAGTCGGCGATCCTTCTGACTCTCTCTCTTATGACACCCTTTTATTGCAACAAACGCCCAATCTGCTGGGACCTGGCTTCCAAAGTTTGTTCGGCTACATGATTCTATTCTTGAAGTTGTTACAAATCTCTTTCTAACTGTGTCATCACTGCGTAATAGTTTTCCCCTTTCTGCCTTAATGTCTTTTGCCTGCTTGATCATTTTGTTCTCAAAGATGGTGACCCTTCTCTTCAACCCCACAACCTCATTGTCATATTTCTCTTTTAATTGTTTAACCAAGCGCTCTCGTTCCTCCACATTTTTAGCCAGCTTTGTTCGAGCCCTTGCTAATTCGCCCTCTGCCTTGTTCAAATCGAAGCCATACTCACTCACCTTCTGTCTAAGGTTATTTATAAGTTTTTCATCTTTTGCACTTCTGGCGGGGTTTTTGGCTACTATTTTCATTTCCCGAATCTGGGCTCGAAGGGCCTCATTTTCTTTGGCTAGCTTTTTCTTTTCACCCTCATCCTCTGCGGCTTGCAAACCATTCTCGAATTGAAGATCCTTGACTTGCTTATCTAGCTTGCTTATGGTAGCCCTGTACTCATTCTCCTTGGCCAACCAAGCCCACTGTTCTTGTGACGCCTCGACAAATTCCTGAAGATGGGGTCTTTTGGCCGGCCTCCCAAACTCAATTTCCCTTTTATACCAAGCAAGGTACCCAGGTGAAACTTCACTTTTAGATCGATCACGTATACAGGTATTCGCCGTCAAGTATTGACACTCGCTCCAAATTTGGCGGACTGCTGCTTCATGAAACTGACCATCAGGACCAATCTCGACTACTTGAGCACTAAGATCTTCATCTTTTGGAATTATTTGGCATCTCCCCAGATGTCTCAAAACCCGATATGGGGCATAAGGCTGGATACTCCTAAGACCCATCAAGAGGAAATAAGGCCCGGTAGCTAGCATGTATGTGATCTCATCTACAGGAAGCCATCCAAACGTCCACTCTATTTGGTTTGCAGTGATGGAACAGAGGTTTGATACCCATTTTGTGACCCCTTCTGGCAAGCTGATCCAATTAACCCTTGTATAGAATTCCTCTGTGCAGGTTTTATCTGTCGACCCATAACTCATGAATTGGGGATGATAGCATAGATGTTCAATCATCCACATCTGCAACAACAAGTTGCACCCCTCAAAAAAGTCTTCTCCGGCTTTGTAGGCGGTGAGAGCGCGAAAGATTTCAGCTACTATCATGGGTGCGAGGGTGCTTTGGACCTGAGTAAGCAAAGTGCTGACAACCCCAGATATTTGTATATCGATATTTCCATCTTTCCTAGGAAACACCAGAAGTCCCAAGAAGACCACCATAAAAGCAAAACACATGTGTTCTTCCCATTTTGAGGCGATTCCCTTTGCTACAAATTTTGTTTTCTGGATTGTTAAACACCCCTATATGACCGTATCTCTGGTATATAAACTACGGAGTGGAAAAATCGGCTGCCAATTCTGGGTTGTGGGCCCCCCACTTATCTTTAAGGAATCTGGGAATCTGTGCACATTTACGACTCTTGGAGTAACCAGATACTTGTGTCTTAGAGGAACCTCGGCGTTCCCAATATATCCGGCTATTTTTTCCAAAGTTGGGGTGAGTTTAAAATCTGAGAAATGAAACATATTGTGGGCCGGGTCCCAGAATGTAACCAACGCCTTTATGATGTCCCCTCTAGGACTGATCTTCAACAACCCCGTGAGACTTCCCAAATAATGATTGACCATATCTTGCCCTGATTTACCCAGATCATCCCACCACATATTCAACTCTAAAGAGATTTTGTTTATGACTGTTATTGACAAATTTTGACTCGTGCTCATTCTGCACATTTATTAAGGTGATTAAGCAAAAAAAATCATGATTCATTTGACTCAAAAACAAAGCTGCCACTTTTTTTTTTCCAGATTTTCATTTCAAAAGTAAAAATCCGGCTTTGAAAATACGGCCTTTCAGCACTTCCGTGAGAATATTTTAAGGCTGTGTTTGCTAACCGGCCAAAAATTCGAAAAAGAGACCAAAGGTGGCCGTTCTTGCAAAAACAGCCTTCCGACGTCCTTTTAGAGACACTCGGCTAATTTTGACAAGAATGGCATCACCTTACTTATTCACCACAAAGACAATAAAAGTTTGGTTCTTTTTGGGCTAATTTTGCAAAAAGGGATGTTGGACCCGATGGGGGTTGCCTACGTATCCTACATCCGGTGAGAATTAAACTGGCGTAGTTCGGACAATTTTGACAAAACAAAAACCAACTACTTCTGTTTAAAAAACAAAAATTTTCTTCTTTTTTTTTCTTTAAAATTTCGGTAGAGTTTCAGTATATTTTAGACATCGATTTTTCAAAAACAGGCAATTATCTCTCTCAGCCCTCACATTGACTTCCCTTCTCTCAACCTTTCCCTATAAGCCGATCAACATGCAAATCTGAAGCAAATGAATGCACAAGTAGCAAGTAGGATGCATTAGGATGGTCTTTTTCATTTCGGGTACACCTGTCCTAGATAGACCCAATCCTTGTGTTGAGTCTCCAAAGTCAAATGCACATGATGCAAACAAACATTCCTACTAGGGATCCAGTATGAGGCTGAGTTATTCTAGGCTCAAAACCTGGGTATTTGTTCTAGACTTGTGTACCCGAGTGGACAGCTCGAGCCGAGGAGGGGGCTACGTACCGGGAACCAAAAGGCCATCCGGCTTAGTAACTTTTCCGAGCCTCTTTCTTATTTCAAGGTATGACACTAACAGAATAGGGAGTCACGCCAGCGTGCACATCCCCGAAGATGAGAAGAGAAGTGTTTCGTATCAGTTTATATATAGTTCATATAATATCAAAGCGGTAAAAAGTAGCACTTAGCACATTAGGCCCAAACATGTGAATAAAATCAGATAATAAATAAGCCAAATACAACAAGTATTCTAAGCTCGAATTCTGAACCCTGAACCAGAGATTCTGGGTTCTCATCCCCAGCAGAGTCGCCAGAGATGTCACACCTCCTTTTTCCAACCCGGAAGGGTGTAAGGAAGTTTTTTCCAACTTAAATTGACAATCGAAACATGATTTATTTCTTTAAAGATTCAGAGTCGCCACTTGGGATAATTTAGGGTGTCACATGTCACCGTTTCAAATCTTGAATCGAGGAAAGATTGACTCTGTTTTACAGTCCGCGAACACAGAAATCCGGGTAAGGAATTCTGTTAACCCGGGAGAGGGTGTTAGGCATTCTCGAGTTCAGTGGTTCTAGCACGGTCGCTTAACTGTTATAATTGGCCTATTTACTGAAACACATGTTTTAGCCTATAGTTCAATTTTAACTTATTAACCGCTTTTATTTTTTTTTAGGAAGATTTCAACGTTATTAAAACACGTCTTGAACCACGTCACATAAATGCACCCGCGGTCCTCGACATATTTTATCTAACATTATTGAGATTTGGATTTGGGTCACATAAATGCGCACCCGAGTTTAGGAAGGTAAATTATTAAAATAACGCGCCTAAAGCAACTACGTGTTTGCAAACTTTGCGAGGTCCATGGGAAATTCAACTAAATGGCAAACCTTGATTCCTAGGGATCAACATGAATTAAATGAGGGCCATGCATTTTAAGATTTTGTTTGGCACGACACACCTCGATTCCGATTTTAAAGGAAGTTCAACACCAAACTTGCGAGGGCCATAAACTATGCATTTGGGTAATATGGCACACCTCAACTAATTGTTTATACCCATTAGGAAGATGCAAAGTTCTAGCTTAATCCAGTTATGAAATTAATCAAATCTTGACATTTAATCCAAAACCTAGTCATAATCATATGGCGAGGAAGTTGAAAAATTGATTACCCAAATTGTAAATAAGTTACGCAACAGCTAAACAGGATGCACAAATAGTGCACAGTACTGGGCTTGAAAACAAGCTTGTTTCTCAAACTAGGGTCAATCACACGCCAATGAGAAGGGATGTTTCTCCCTTTGGGCCTGACATCGAGCCTCGAACATGACGAGCCATACAGAAGCACTTAATTTCTAATTCTACTAATTAACCAGCGGACACCAATTTAAATAGATAACCTGTACGCAAATATGACATTGAGGCTGAAACGACATTGACGTAACAAAAGACTCCATACAAGACTTGTTTAAATTACTTACATGTATGACATTGAAACTGAAATGAGAAATTAATTTAACAGAGGCCTCCTATTTGAGATCAAAAGACTCGAACATTAAACTGATTTAACAGAAAGCCAACACCTCTATTACTCATGATTCCCCTATTATACCAACTTCCACATGAATTCAGTGTTATTTCACTAAAACCTTGGCTCATTTTAAGAAACAACTAACTGGTAAATGCAATGAACAAATCAACACATGAATTCATAATCCTTTGCCAACAGTGCCAAAACTTCAATGCAAGCAGATTATTGAGAGAATACTTGACTGGAATAAGGTGACTCAAACCCCTATCATGCTCAACACTAACTAAGCCCAGCTAATATTCTCAAGGAAATCTACATGACATATGTAACTACAGATCAAAGTTCTTATTCATCCATCAGAACTTTTACAACTAAAGCACCTAATTAATCCTCATAAGAGCAGAATTTCAAACCATCTAACACCAGCACCATAATTATAGTTTCTGTCCAGATTTACCAACTAAACTCAAACAAAATCATACTATATATATGAACATATCCAAAAAAGCTAATAACACAAAACTACAACATGAATTATCATTCATTAGACATAAAAGTCTTGAATTGCATATCAATTACAAAGGCTTCTCTTGTTACACTTCACATGTTAAAGAGATTCATGGAATACCTAGTGAAATTAAAGCAAAGGACAGTGAGAAAATTAGCAGCAGAAGAGGATGAGATTCAGCAAATCAACAAAAATAGTTTCAGCTTGATCAAACCATTTTGATCCCAGAAAGAGTCAAGATTACTTCAATCTTTTAAGAAACCCAAAGAAAACTAACACAACTTCAATGAAACAGTGTTGGTGGTGCCTTTTTGTATTGTTTCCTAATTTTTCAGACCTTTTTAGTGTTTTATAGTCTTTCTTAGCCGTTTCTGATTTCTTCCAAATTTGATCCCCTATTTTTTTTCTGACTTGAATGCCAAGCAATGATGCCTTTATAGGCAAGATGTTAGGGCAGCAGAAATAAACCATGTTTTTCACTTAAAACCTTCAGATATTTTCATTTTAGCTTAGGCAACCCTGATGTAAATTCCAGAATTTTAGAATAGTCCCAAACCCCCTTTCTTGGAAGCTTCCTATTCAGTTACTACAGATTCCGTCACCTAGATTTCCTAATTTGACCCTTGAAACTCTGTTAATTACCCTCAGAAAATTCATGGGTCAATTCGACCCAAAAACTCAAACCAGCCTGATTCTAACAAGACCTGGGCTAATACCTTTTCTTTGTGCCCAGGTCCAAATCAAAAATTCAGAAGAAACGAGAAGGCAGAAAAAGGGGCAATTCAGATTTCAATCAAACCTCATGAACCAAATGCTCTCAAACGGCCCAAAACTAAAGAGAACAATCAAACAAACTAAACCTAACGAATTAAAACAAAACTGAAGAAGCTAATAACTAACATTAATTCTAACTTAAAAGAAACACATGCAGAGGTATATTTTGAGAACACAAAAGAAAAAGAAGGAGAATAGAAGAAATTAAGAAAAACGAAAAAGAGAAAATACTAGAAAATACCTATCAGGCCAGGCAAAAATGAGTCTCGAACTAATCTTCAAAGAAACTTTGATTTTTTTGCCGAGATAGACCTTAATCATGCGTTCTCGACTGAAAACACACGACTAAAGTCGATTCCAACCTCAAATCTTTTTAAAAACCTCGCTAATTTGATTTTTAGGATTTTAGGGTTCAAGCTTTGATCTAATATTCGATGCGTTCTGTGAGGATTCGAGGGAAAAGAAGTGAAGATTTGGAATGGGGAAATGAAGGGGAGTTTGGGGTGTTGATTTTGTGAGGATTGGGGTGGTTTATGGCGTCGCCGCCACCGGAGATGAAGGTGAGTATCCAAGGGCGGCGGTCACTTTAGGGTTCAAGGTTTGAGGTGAAGGGGAGGGGGAGGGTCTGAGGGGGGGGTGGGCTATTTCGGACAGTTAAATAGAGACAAGATGGTCAATTCTGGACCGTCAGATTAAATAAAATCAATGGCCATTGGTTGTATGTCGCTTTTCTCCACTTCTGGCGGAGCTTGCCACTTCCTTTTTGCTTTATTATATACTGTTGTAGGTTATATTGTATATGCCCTGCCGTAGCCTTATCACTACTTCATCGAGGTTAGGCTCGACACTTACCAGTACATGGGGTCAGTTGTGCTGATACTGTACTCTACTCTTTCTAAGCAGATTTCGAAGCTGGTAGTGGCTGATCGAGAGGTCGGTTACTGATACTTCATTCAGGAGACCCAAGGTAGCCCTATAGACATCCGCAGGCCCTGGCATCCTCCTATGTTTTCCTCACTTCTATTTTATTTTCCTTCGAGACAAATGTAGTTTCTTTCAAACCCTTACTTGTAGTATTCATAGAATGTTCGTGAGTTGCGACACCAGTTTCTGGTGGTAACTATTTTGGTTTTGCTAAGAGTATAAGTATAATCAGTTAATCATGTACTTTCGCTTTTATTTTCGCTGATTTAGTTTTTGTTAAATTTTAATTATAAAAAGGTACAAGAAAAAGGTGAACAATTCTCTAATATTGGATTGCCTAGCGAGTGCGATGTTAGGCGGCATCACAATCCCGACAGTGGGAAATTCAGGTCGTGAAAAGTTGGTATTAGAGCACTAGGTTGCCTAGGTCGCAGAATTCACAAACACGCTAGGTAGAGTCTGAGGGATTGGTACAAAGACATCTATGCTTATCCCCAGAGGCTACAGAATTAGGAACAATTTCACTTCTATTCTTCTCTGTCGTGCGATTTGATCTCTCAATGCTAATTGAACTCTCTACTTTGTTCCTTCGCAAATGGCGAGAACATGTACCGCTTCATCAGCTGATCAGCAGCCTGAGCCCCCAGTGGCAGATCCTTTGAGAGGTAGAAGGTGAGACCGAGGCCGTGCTAGAGGCTGAGGCAAGGGCAGGGCTCAACCTAGAGCTCAAGCAGAAACATCAGCGGCGGAGCCTTAGGTAGAGTTTGATGATGAGGTTCCGGCCCAGACCATTCCAGCGGGGTCAGCTCAGGTTCCAAAGGGGTTCATCGCTACCCTGGTACTTCAGGATGCTTTGGTCCGTCTAGTGGGCCTTATGGAGAGTTTTACTTAAGCTAGTACATTCCCTGTAGCACCAGTCGTCTCTCGAGCTAGGGGAGGAGCACAGACTCCCGCTACTCATACTCCGGAGCAGATAGCTCCCCAATTTCAAACTCCAGTAGCTTATCCAGTTGGGGTAGTTACGCCGGGTATTGTAGCACAAACCAAAGATGGATCAACTATGTCTTCTTATGCTTTGTGGAGGTTGGATAGGTTTACCAAGCTTTTTACCACTACTTATGGCGAACATCTTCAGAGGATCCCCATGACTATCTGGACAGTTGTAACGAGGTATTACGGAACATGGGGATAGTGGAGACCAATGGGGTCGACTTTGCTACCTTTCGTTTGCAGGTTCCACTAAGAAATAGTGGAGGGATTATTGTTTGGCCAGACCAGCTGGGTCGCCAGCTCTCACTTGGGACCAATTTTCTCAGCTATTCTTGGAGAAGTATCTTCCTATCACTCAGAGAGAGGACTATCGGAGGTAGTTTGAGTGCCTTCGGTAGGGTTCTATGACTATCACTTAGTATGAGACTAGATTTGTTGATTTGGCCTTTCATGCTCTTCTTATACTTCATACCGAGAGAGAAAGGGTGATGAGGTTTGTTGAGGAACTTGTTCAGCCTATTAGATTGCAGATGGTTCAAGAGACAGGGAGTGAGATTTATTTTCAGGATGCAGCTAATGTGGCCAGACGAGTTGAGATGGTTTTAGCTTAGGGGAGTGGTTAGGGGTTTGACAAGAGGCCTCGTCACTCCGGTGGATTTAGTAGGGCCTCATCTAGAGGTCGAGGTACTTTTGGTAGAGGAAATTATCCCAGGCTGTTTCATTCAACACTTCAGACATCCCATGGAGCTTCAGGGGGTCGTGGTCCTTATGTACCTCCTTCAGGACAACCAGGTTATAGCGTACCGCCAGCTCCTATCAAAGTGCCTCCTCTTTAGAGTTATTATCGCAGTTAGTCAGACTGTCAAGGTCAGTCTCAGTTTCCTCAACCGCAGTATTCAAATGGATGTTTTGAGTGTGGTGATTATGGGCATGTTCAGAGGACCTATCCGAAATTAGTGGGTGTTTAGTCACATCAGCAGGGTTCTCATGCCATGATTCCGGAACTGCCTGTTTAGCCAGCTAGAGGTAGGGGTCAGCCCGCTAGAGGTGGAGGTCAGGCCGTTAGAGGTGGAGGCCAGACTGCTAGAGGGGGATGCCAACCAACAGGAGGCCATCCCAGGGATATGACTCAGAGTGGTGGGACCCAACCCTGATGTTATGCTTTCCCAGCCAGGTCTGAGGTTGAGTCCTCCGATGCTGCTATCATATTTACTATTTTATTTTGCAGTAGAGATGCTTCGGTTCTATTTGATTCAAGGTCTACATACTCCTATGTGTTATATTATTAAGCTTCATATTTGGTTGTGCCTCATGATTCTTTGAGTACTCCCGTGTATGTGTCCATATTGGTGGGGGATTCTATTATTGTAGATCATGTCTATCACTCGTGTGTGGTTATCATTGAGGGTCTTGAGACCAGCGTAGATCTCCTACTTCTCGATATGGTAGATTTTGATGTCATTTTGGGGATGGATTGGTTGTTACCTTATCATGCTATATTAGACTGTCACGCCAAGATCGTGACCTTAGCTTTGTCGGGGTTGCCGCGATTGGAGTGGAGAGGGACTCCTAGTAATTCTACCAGCAGGGTTATCTCTTATATGAAGGCTCTACATATGGTCGAGAAGGGGTGTTTGCCTTATTTGGCTTATGTTCGTGATTCTAGTGTCTAAGGTTCCTTCTATGGATTCTCTGCCAGTTGTTCAGGAGTTTCCAGAGGTATTTCCTGCAGACCTACTGGGGATGCCACCCGACATGGATATTGACTTTTGCCTTGATTTTCCTCCGGGCACTCAGCCCATTTCTATTCTGTCGTACTGCATAGCCCTGCCAGATTTGAAGGAGCAGTTGCAAGACCTGCTCGATAAGGGCATTATTAGACCTAGTGTCTCGCCCTAGGGTGTGCTGGTATTATTTGTAAAGAAGAAAGATGGGTCGACGAGGATATGCATAGACTATCGACAGTTGAACAAAGTCACTATCAAGAACAAGTATCCATTGCCTAGGATTGATGATTTATTTAATCAGCTTCAGGGTGCCATGGTGTTTTCAAAGATCGATTTGAGGTCTGGCACCATCAGTTGAGTATTAGGGCATCCGATGTCCCTAAGACAACTTTTCGCACTCCGTATGAGAACTATGAGTTTCTAGTGATGTCATTTGGGTTGACAAATGACCCCAAAACATTTATGGATTTGATGAACTGGGTGTTCAAGCCCTATCTGGATTCATTTGTGATAGTTTTCATTGATGATATCTTGATCTACTCCAGCAGCTGAGAGGAGCATGAACAATATCTTCAGATTATTCTTCAGACTATGAGAGACAACCAATTATATGCTAAGTTTTTGAAGTGTGAATTTTGGTTGAGTTAAGTTGCTTTCTTGGGTCATGTCATATTAGCAGAGGATATTAAGGTGGATCCTAAGAAGATTGAGGCAGTCAAGGACTGGCCTAGACCCACATCAGCTACAGAGATCTGGAGTTTCTTGGGTTTGGCGGGTTATTACCGGCGGTTGGTGGAAGGGTTTTCATCTATAGGATCCCCGATTACCAAGTTGACCCAGAAGGGTGCCCCGTTCAGATGGTCAGATGAGTGTGAGGCGAGATTTTAGAAGCTCAAGACAACTTTGACTACGACGCCCTTGTTGGTGTTGCCTACAGGTTCAGGGCCCTATACAATGTATTGCGACGCATCTCGTATTGGACTTGGTGCAGTGTTGATGCAGAATGGCAAGGTTATTGAATATGATTCGCGGTAGTTGAAGATTTACGAGAAGAATTATCCAGTTCATGACTTGGAGCTAGTAGACATTGTTCATGCGCTGAAGATTTGGATGCACTATCTATATGGCATGTCGTGTGAGGTGTTCACAAATTACAAGATTTTGCAGTATTTGTTCAAGCAGAAGGAGCTCAATTTGAGGTAGAGAAGGTGGTTGGAGATACTGAAGGACTATGATATCACCATCTTGTATCATCTTGGGAAGGCCAATGTGGTGGCCGATGCTTTGAGTAGGAAGTCAGCTAGTATGGGTAGGCTTGTGTATATTCTAGTAGGTGAGAGACTACTTGCTTTAGATGTCCAGGCTTTGGCCAGCCAGTTCATGAGGTTGGATGTTTCAGAGCCCAGCCGTGTTCTAGCTTGTATAGTCGCTCGGTCTTTCTTGCTTGAGCGTATCAGGGAGAGGCAGTATGATTATCCTCATTTGCTTGTCCTTAGGGACAAAGTGCGGTACAGTGATGCCAAGCAGGTTATAGTTGGAGATGATGGAGTTTTGAGGATCCATGTCCGTGTTTGTGTGCCTAATTTGAATGGGCTTCGTCAGTTGATTCTAGAGGAGGGCCATAGTTCCCGGTATTCTATTCATCCGGGTACTGCTAAGATGTATCAGGACTTGCAGCAACATTATTAGTGGAAGAGGATGAAGAAGGACATTGTTGCATATGTAGCTCGGTGTTTGAATTGTCAGTAAGTAAAGTACGAGCATCAAAGACCTGGTGGTTTGCTTCAGAAAATTGAGATTCCTGAGTGGAAGTGGAAGCGTATCACTATAGATTTCGTTGTTGGATTCCCACAGACTCGAAGGAAGTTCGATGAAGTATGGGTTATTGTGGATGGGCTGACTAAGTCAGCGCATTTCATTCCTATGGTAGTTTCCTATTCTTCGGAGCAGTTGGCTGAGATCTATATCCGTGAGATTGTTCATCTCCATGGTATGCCCATGTCTACCATTTTGGATCGAGGTACATTATTTACCTCACATTTCTGTAGGGTAGTACAACGTGAGTTAGGTACGCGGGTCGAGTTGAGCATAACATTTCATCCTCAGATGGATGGACAGTCCGAGCGTACTATTCAGATTTTGGAGGATATGCTCTGCGCCTGTGTTATTGACTTTCTTGGGATCAATTCTTGTCATTAGCGGAGTTTGACTACAACAAAAACTACCAGTCGAGCATCTAGATGGCTCCCTATGAGGCATTATATGGTAGACGGTGTCGATCGACAGTTGGGTGATTTGAGCCAGGGGAGGCTCGGTTATTGGGTACAAATTTAGCAAAGGATGCCTTGGATAAGGTTAATATCATTCAGGATAGGATTTGTGCAGCTCAGTCCAGGTAAAAGAGTTATGCCGACCGTAAGGTTCATGATGTGTCATTCATGGTCGGAGAGAGAGTGTTGCTTCGAGTGTCGCCCATGAAGGGCATGATGAGATTTTGGAAGAAGGGCAAGTTAAGCCCTAGGTTTATCGGGACTTTTGGGATCCTTGATCGAGTGGGAGAAGTGGATTACAGACTTGCGTTGCCGCTAGGTTTATCTGGTAGTGCATCCTGTATTTCATGTTTCCATGCTTCAGAAGTATTACAGTGATCCATCCCATGTGTTAGATTTCAACACTGTCTAGTTGGACAAGGATTTGACATTGAGGAGGAGCCGGTAGCTATTCTAGACCGGCAGGTTCGACAATTGAGATCGAAGAGTTATCCTTTGGTTCGTGTGCAGTGGAAAGGTTAGCCTATTGAGGAAGCTACCTGGGAGTCCGAGTCCAATATACAGAGCATATATCCCCATATTTTCACTGACTCAAGTACTTTTCTATATCCGTTTGAGGACGAACGGTTGTTTTAGAGGTAGAGAATGTGATGACCCAAAAGGTCATCTTCTATTTTAGAACTTGAATCCTCGTTCCAATGACTTAAAAACCTCATTTTTCTCTTCTCAATTTGTGTGCACAGTACGAGCGCAATTCTGCAAAGCCTTTATGTGGAAAATAATAATTTTTGCCTTTAAAAGTTGATTTTAGTTGACTTCGGTCAATATTTTGAGTAAACGGATCTGGACCCGTGTCTTGACAATCCCGGATGGTCCGTAGTAAAATATGGGACCAGGCGTATGCCCAGAATTGAATTCCGAGGTCTCCAGTCCGAGAAATAAATTTTTGATAAAAAATGTTAAACTGAAATCTCAAAGGTTTTGAGAAACTAATTAATGTGTGATCTCGTTGGTATCGGGACCGTATTTTGTTTCCAAAGCCCGGTATATGTTTAATATGATATTTAAGTCATGTCTGTGAAATTTGGTGAAAATGGAGTTTATTTGACGTGATTCGGACTTTTGGTTGAAAAAATAGAAGTTTTGGAATGATCTTGAAAGTTTCATGCAATTTGGTGCTAAAATCATAGTTCTAGGTGTTATTTTGGCAATATGATCGCATGAGCAAGTTTGTATGATGTTTTAAGACTTGTGTTCATGTTTGGTTTGGAGCCCCGAGGGCTCGGGTGAGTTTTGGATAGGCTACGGAGTGATTTTGGAACTTAGAAATTTGCTGGTGTAACTGGTGTCTGTAGCAGGACTCTGATCTTGCAATTGTGAGATGAGGCTTTGCAAATACGAACCAAGCGGGCATGGCAATTGCGAGGAATTTATCGCAATTGTGAAGAAAGCCTGGACAAGCAGAGTTCCTAAATGCGAACAAATCTTTGCAATTTCGAAGGGGGTCTAGGGATGTTCGCAAATGCGAACATTTACTCGCATTTGCGAGGGGTCAGAGATTGCAAATGTGATCTTTCCTCACAATTACGATGGCAACAGGACTGTGAAGGGCTTCGCATTTGCAATAGCTTCTTCGTATTTGCGATCTTCGCAATTGTGAAGCTCAGGTCGCAATTGCGACATCTACAGCTGAGTAAAAGGATCTTAGATGGGATTTTTCATTCATTCTCCCATTTTCAAAACCTAAAATTCAAGAGGCGATTTTTCAAAGTCTTGTTCTTCCCCAAATAATAGGTAAATGATTCTTAACTCATTTCTTTCAATCTTTTACTTATTTTCACAAGATTTTATCCTAGAATCTAGGATTTTTCGTGGTGGAATTAGGTGTTTTAGGGCAGAACTTAGGGATTTCGAAATTTGGGGAATTAGACCTCAAATTGAGGTCGGATTCCAAAACAAATTGTATATTTCGGCTAGGGGTAATGGGTAATCGGGTGTTGGTCCGAATTCGGGTTTTGACCAAGCGGGTCCGGGGTCGGTTTTTGACTTTTTGGGGAAAATGTTGGGGAATATACAATTATGCATTGGAATTGATTTCTTTAGAGTTAATTGATATTATTAAGTTAATTATGACTAGATAGGAGTGGATTGGAGGTGGAATCAAGAGGTAAAGTGGTAATTGAGCTTTGAATTGCCCGTTAACTTGAGGTAAGTGTTTGATCTAACCTTGAATTGAGGGATTAGGGATCCCCGACTTAATTGCTATGTTAAATTCCATGTTTGTGGCGTATAGGTGTGGTGACGAGTACCTATGCGCTGCCAAATTATTTGTTTAGCCTGTTCCCTTCCCCGTTCTTAATATATTGTTTTTCTGTCTTAACTGCTACATGATTATTAATGTTTCCATGTCTAATTGCTTCTTAAATGTTGTTTTCTCTATTGAAGGTATCAATTGTTCCTTAGTTTCATTATATTACATTGTTGGTTTAAGTTGGGTTATTGGAGATTCATGGTACACTTTGGTTGGTCTCGCTGTGTAGTATTTAACTGATGGAGTTTCACAATGGTTTAGATTTCTATTGTCTTGGTTTGAGGTATATATGTTGGGATCGGGTTGCACGCCACAACAGGAGGAAAAAGGGTGAAATGTGATTGTCCGGTGGGATCGGGTTGCACGCCGCAACAAGAAGTAATAAGGGCGGATAAGTGGGATCGGGTTGCATGCCTCAACAAGGAGTAATAAAGGTGAACGTTCATATTGTCACTTATTATATGGTGGGATCGTAATGGGCCGCATCCTTTTGTTGTTTATGTAATTTTCCTCTGCTGTGATTTTATTCTGTGGCATTGTAATTCTCTTAAGGATTGGTTATAGCTGAGTATTGGCAAAATATCTAGGTTCCGCATTTACTTGCTGCAAATTACTATTCTACTTCATTTCGCACTTTCTTTTTGCTTTATAATATACTGTTGTAGGTTATATTGTATATGCCCTGCCATAGCCTCGTCACTACTTCGTCGAGGTTAGGCTCGACACTTACCAGCACATAGGGTCGGTTGTACTGATACTGAACTCTACACTTTTTATGCATATTTTGGAGCTGGTAGTGGCAGACTGAGAGGTCGGTTGCTAATACTTCATTCAAGAGAACCAAGAAAGACCTACAGACGTCTGCATGCCCTGGCGTCCCCTCCTATGTTTTCCACACTTCTGTTTTATTTTCATCAAGATAGATGTATTTTCTTTCAAACCCTTACTTGTAGTATTCATAGAATGTTTGTCAGTTGTGACACCATTTTCTGGGTGGTAACTATTTCGATTTTGCTAATAGTATAAGGATAATCAGTTAATCATGTACTTCCGTATTTATTTCCTCTTATTTAGTTTTTGTTAAATTTTTAATTATAAAAAGGTAAAGGAAAAATGTGAACAATTCTCTTACATTGGCTTGCCTAGCGAGAGCGATGTTAGGCGCCATCACAATCTCGACGGTGAGAAATTCGGGTCGTGACAATTATTGATGACGTAACCAACATCTGATTTATGCTCTTTTAGGAATTGGCACCAACAACAAAAGTGAAAATATAATCAGATGTGGATTTATAATCATCTATACAACCGCCAAAGTCAGTGTCAGAATACTAACTACTTCAAGAGTATCAACCCTTTTGTAGATCAAAAGAAGAACATATAGGCTTGACCGCAACCTAGTGATCATGACCAGGATAAGGCAATTATCTACAAAGGATTTAAAAAACAAAAGCTATATCAAGTCTAGTGCAAATGTCACGACCCATATCCCAACTTAAGGTTGTGATGACGCCTAGCCGAACTTGCTAAGCAAGCTAAACTTGCATTCCACCTGAATGAAGTCCATTCTCTTAAATTAATATAAAGATAGCATAAATGAAGACAATAATAATCCAAAACAATAACAACAACTGATAAAGTCATAATACGACCTAAACATGACCAACATCGCATAACCCCAAAACTAGGTGGTACAAGTGCATGAACTACTACGATAAGAAAATATTGCTAAATACATAACCATCTATCTAAAATACATATAGACAAGAATAATAATAGAATAGGGACACATAAACTGCAAAATAGATCCATGAAGTGTAGCTCACCCTGAGTCTTTGTGTGAACTCCAAACCTAGTCTGAAACACTACTAGGACCCATTTGAGTATTTACACAAAAAGATGTCCAGAAGCGTAGTATGAGTACATCACAATCAGTACCCAGCAAGTATCAAGACTAAACCCCGTGAAGTAGTGATGATGTTCAAGTCATACGATACTCACTAGGAAAATAGCCTGTTAGACAAATCAATAATTGTCAATTTAATATGAATTGGGAAAATAATATAAACAAATCATCAAATAGAAGAGACGACATATGAAATAGCATGACAAACGAAATTTCACAGTTTATGAAAATACAGCACAAAGTATCAATGAACACGAGTACAATAACATATTACTTTTGTCTCATCAAAACAATAACATAAAACATCACATAATCACAGCAAGAATAACCCCTGAAACCATCACGTGCAATAACATTACAATACCAACCTTATCTCACACATGTTCTAAAATAAAGTAAATGCCCTCCCTGTCCCATCACACGTGTATTAACAATTCATCCTACATTGTCTTGAAACATATGCAAACTCGATATAGTCCACCTTATCTCGCTACATGTATAATATCAATAATAACAATAGCACGGTAAAGACCTCATGCCAACACCCAAACAATCTGCCCAACATGTCTATATGTGCCAAAATACAATATGTCAACAATTGTCATCAAGACATAAACTCACAATCTGGCAATGCAGTGCTCAAGGACATATAAATTAAGAAATATGGATGGGTGTTCGACATATAAGCATGAATTCAGTTAATTCAATTTAGCAACAATCTCAGAAATGCCCAACTTGGCAAATTTGTGAAATAAAAACCTAAAATATGATCTCTAGCATGAAAAAGTAAACTCAAGTATTCATCTAAAGTGAATACACTTAGCATATAGATCTCCTAATCAAAAGAAGATAATAAGTGCAACCTCAGATCAAATTCGGTCATAAACCAAACATAGAACCCGTGTACACGTTCGCCATCTTATGTACACGGTATTTTTCACATAATAACACAAATAACAATTAAGGCTAAATCCTAAGGGGTAATCTGCCACACAAGGTTAGGCAAGATACTTACGTCAAACAAGCCAAATCACTACTCTAAAAATCTCTTCCTGTGCGAATCAATCTTCGGACGGCTCGAATCTAGCCCAAATAATTTAATATTATCAATAAAAGCTACAAAAAACAACCCCAAACAATAAAGCTACGGGGCTAAGGTGAGTTTCAGATGAGCTTCAGATCACACAAAATAACATCAAAACCACGAATCGCACCATAATTCAGACTTAATGAACTAATTCAAACTTTCAAATTCCAAACTTATGTCGAACATGCCTAAACAACTCGAAATGGCCACAAATTTTACACACAAGACATAAATAATCGTATGAACCTATTACAAGGCTCAAAATCCCAAACGAACATCGATAACCATAAAGTCAATATGGGTCAAACCGGTAAATTTCTAATCCTTCAAACTTCCAACTTTCGCCTGTTAGAGCCAAATCAACCTAGGAACCTCTGAATCCAAATCCGGACATATGCCTAAGGCCAAAACACCATTCAAACCTAATAGAGCTATCAAAACTCCGATCCAAGGTCAAATACACAAAAGTCAAACTTGGTCAACACTTCCAACTTAACCTTCCAAACTAGGAACTAAGTATTTCAATTCAATCCAAAGCCTCCCCGAAATCAAACCAACCATCCCGCAAGTCATTTAACAACAAGTACACCTACAGGAAGCATCAAATAGTGGAAACGAGGCTCAAATACATAAAACCACCAGTTAGGTCATTACATTCTCTCCCTCTTAAATAAACATTCATTCTCAAATGAGTTTAGAGACATATCTGAAGTGCCAAAAAAGATGAGGATATCGGCTCTTCATATCTTGATCAATCTCTCAAGTCTCCTTCTCGATTGGTTGACCTCTCTACCGGACCTTCATCCTGCAATGTTCTTCAACCTCAACTTTTGAACTTACCTGTGAAAAATGGCCACCAGCACCTCAACATAAGTCAAATCTTTGTCCAACTGGACTGAGCTGAAATCTAACATATGTGACAGATCCTTATAGTACTTCCGGAGCATGGAAAGATAAAACACTAGATTCCAATAAATTAGGTGGTAGAACAAGTTTATAGGCAATCTCACCAACTCCCTCTAGAACCTTAACAAGTATCAATATACCAAGGGCTCAACTTGCCCTTCTTCTTGAACCTTATCACAACCTTCAAGGGCAAATATCTGAGTAGAAACCTCTCAGCCACCATGAATACCATATCATGTTCCTTCATATCAGTATAACTCTTTTTCCTAGACTGCGGTACGAAGCCTCTCCTAAATTAATTTCACCCTCTCTAAAGCATCACGAACAAATCAGTGCCCAAAAACCTAGCCTCCCCAGGCTTAAACCAACCAACCAGAGAACGACATCATCTCTCATAAAAGGCCTCATACAGAGCCGTCTGGATGCTCGACTGATATTTATTGTTGTAGGCAAACTCAACTAGCAGTAGATACTAATCCCACTAAACCCAAATCAATAACACAGGCTCGCAACATGCCCTATAGTATCTGAATAGTACGCTCAGACTACCTGTCCGTCTATGGATAGTAATCAACTCAAGCTATATGCCCAACTGATGTGCCTTAGAATTTCGGCACAATTGATACCAATTACTTAGATTTTAACTCGTCTTTTAATGCATTTTTAGTTAATTTTGATCAAGTTTGGTTATTTTGTAGTGCATGATCTTGAAGACCCAAAAATATGGAAAAGAAGTCAAAAGGTCGTAAAAGAATGGAATGCTGCAAGTATGAGGCCGCATAATTCACATGCGGACTGCATAATTTTGACGATGATCGCAAACAAAGATAGACTTATTGGTCAAATGAAGAATAGAATACGTGGTCCATTCTGCGGTCGCATAACACTTGTGCGAGCCACATAATGGTTGCATAATTCTAGTAGAAGAAAGTTCTCACCATGAATTGTGATGGCATATGCGGTCGCATAACACATATGTGGACCATATAATCAGTATGCGACTGAAGCAGGAACTGGGAACTTATCAAGTCTGCAATGGAATGAAGAGTATGCGGACAGCATACGTGGTCTGCGACCATTATGTAGTCGCATAAATTATCTGAAGGGGTATTTTTGTCCGATTTTGATCACGACTTTGGGTCCACTATAAAAAGAATAACTAGGGCTTTTGTGGGTAATTCAAGTCTGAAAAAGGTCCTACATAGAGAGCATTGAATACTCCATTAATTTGGAAGCTTGTGAAGAAGGAATCTTGCACTTTTGTAAGCTTTATGACTTTTTTAAATACTTTGTTCTTGTATTTTAGCATGAGTAGCTAGTTTTAAATACTAAGGTTGTGGACCCTAGATGGGTGTAATGTTAATGGTTGTTTAACATTGAATATATATATATATATATACTGATTGGTTGATATTTATTAAATTCTTGTTCTTTATTTATGGTTGGTGGTTGCAAACATTAATCTATTCCATTTTACTCTTTCTTTACTTGGAAAAGTGAGTTAGGGTTTGGTAGAATTGAATATCAAGAACTCAAGACTTTAAATCTTGTTTAATAGAATCGCTTACGAATAAGTGGGTTCTACTTGGCATAAATTGGTTGTTCTCAAATTGCAACTCTTTTATATTTGGAAAAATCATAAAGGGAAAATACTACCCAACCATTAAAAAATATTGGGTAGTCATTTAGAAATTATTTGCATATCAAAGGACCTTCCATTAGAAATATATCATATTAACACCGATAGCATTACATTCCATTGACGGGGACACAACCTTGGTTTCCTTAATCAAATCATTTACATTCTCATATCACAATCAGTTATCTCGTTAATTCACAATTATATCATTTTGTTGTTACATTAACGGAATAGAATTACGACCTAAGCCAAGTTTTACATTACTCAAGTAAACTTTTCACACCATATTCCCTGAGCGATTCGACCCAACCTTGTTGGGTTGTTATATTTGACACTGACTGCCTTATACTATTTAATTAAAGTGTAATTTGAGCGTATCACCAACTCATGCTGCACGACTCTCCAAAAATATGATGTAAACTGAGTGCCTCAATCCGAGATAATAGACACAAGCACACCATGTAGGAAAACAATCTCTCAATAAATCTGGTCAGCTGCTCTAAAGTGTAAGTAGTCATCACTGGAATAAACTATGCATACTTGGCTAATCTGTCCACAATGACCCACACAGTAAGTTGTATATGAACCTGATGCTAAAGGAAAAACCAAAACTGGAATGTTAGTCAAGACAGTCTTGAGATTCTGAAAGCTCTCCTTACACTTGTTAGACCACTTAAATGGGGCACCTTTGAGAGTCAATATGGTCAAATGAGCTGCAATAGGTGAAAAACCCTTCACAATGCGGCGATAATACCCAGCCAAACCTAGAAAACTTTGGATCTCAATAGCGGTAGAAAGTCTGGGCCAACTCTGAACATCCTTAACCTTCTTCAGATCCATCTTATTCCCCTCACTGGACACCACGTGACCCAAGAATGCCACCAAGTTTAGCAAAAACTCATACTTGGAGAATTTAGCATATAACGTTTTCTCCAAGAGTGTTGTTGATTCTCCTCCCGACGGTGAGAATACAGAAATATATCATCAATAAACACAAGATGAAAGAATCAAGATAAGGCTGAAATACGTTGTTCATCAAGTGCATAAACATTGCTAGGGCATTGGTTAGCACAAAGGACATCACCAAGAATTTATAATGGCCATAACCAATCTTGAAAGTTGTCTTAGGAATATACGAAGCCCTGATCTTCTACTGATGGTATCTCGATCTCAAGTCAATCTTTGAGAATAACCTAGTACCCTGAAGCTGGTCAAATAAATTAACAATACGCAGTATGATACTTGTTCTTGATAGTAACCTTGTTCAACTGCCTCTAGTTAATGCACATCCTCATAGAACCATATTTCTTCTTCACAAATGGTACCTGTGCACCCCAAGGCGACACACTAGGCCAGATGAAACCCTAAGCAAGCAATTCCAGAAGTTGTTCTTTCAATTCCATCAATTTATTTGTAGCCATGTGGTATGGTGGGATAGATATAGGCTGAATGCCCAACACCAAGTCAATACCAAAATAATATCCCTATTGGGTGGCATGCCCGGTAAGTCTGTAGGAAACATATTTGAAAACTCTCTCACTACCAGAACTGACCCAATGGTAGGAGTATCAACACTAACATACCTCACAATGGCTATGTATGCCAAGCACCCCTTCTCAACCACCCATTGAATCTTTAAATAAGACACTACCCTACTAGGAATGTTTACCTCGAAAAATGCGGGTAACAATTAAGTGTAATCTGTGGTTTTAAAGATATGTGATATATTCTAATACTAGTGGATATACAAGTAATATTAAGTTTAAATAAGAAGAATTGATGAACCAAACCAATGTTGCTATAACAATGAGGACCTCAAGCTTGACTTTTTTTTTGGGGGGAGGGGGGGCTCAAAGTCAGCTAAGAGCAATGAAGTATGAATAATAAAGTAAAAGCAATAAAGCTAAAGAACACTTGTTAGGCACGTTAAATAAGAAAAAGCAGAGTAGAATATTCTATTGCAGTAAATAATGTGAGATGATGCTTATAAAATGATTGGGGTCCCCTTTATATAGGAGGAGAAAACCCCAATATAGTACATTCCTAATTGTAGTAAAGAATTCTATTAGGACATGTGTACAATAACCTAGTACAAACCCGTACCATTTCGTACAAATCCTATCCTTTAATTTATGCCCTGACCCACGCATCGTTGCGAAATTCCCGCTCTTTTTTAAGTGCCCTCGAGATTGTACTGCCCTCGATGTAAATTGCGCCAGGTCTTCGATCTACTTCCTCGAGGTGTGTGTCCTCCAACCGGGTCTGACCTCTACCTCGAGTCGCCCGGACTCAGACTCATAGCCCAATTTAAAACCTCAAAATCAGACTTTTTGATTTTGACCGTATACAGATAGTCCCAGCGTTTCTTAGAAATAATGTGAAATGATTTGGATTCCCGAAGCCCCTTGTGATGATGTCATCCTCATGATGCCAGTGCTCGAGGTGGCTGAAACGTCCCATCGACCCACTTCCCCAAAATACTGAATGCACGCCAGCATTGGTCGGCTATTAATGCCACCGAACCGTCGCTGCCCCTCTATAAATATGTGGCATTTTCTGTAAGTAAGGAAATTTACCCTTTCTTCAATCCTTTCTCATCTTCATCTCTTTCTTCAATCACTCGCTTCCTCCGCCTCTTTAAGCACAGGAAAATACGAATCTCTTGCCGAAAACACCACATCCCAATGCACCTGCATTCTTTAGCTTACAACCATGGCCAAAACGTCCAAGACGTCCCCAAAAAGGATGAAGCATCATCTTCCTCCGCCTCCCGGCTGGCCAAATCGGTGGTGCCGCCAACACTTGAGGAAATCACCCCTGGTAATTGCATCATCAAGAAGGACTTCAGTATCGATAATCCTCCCGATGTCGAAGGCCTATGCGAGCATGTATCCTGATACATTAGCCTAATAATGGAGCAACTCAAAAATGAAGTAAAGAAGGATTGTCGGTGGGGAGACGAGGTCGAGGTTCAAATCCTGAGGCCAGATGAAAGCATAACTACCCACAAGGAGGGATTTTTGACTGTTTACACTTAACACTTCACACTGGGTCCCCTCGATCTGTTGGTGATCGACTTCTGCAAGATGTACGAAGTCACCCTCGGTCAAATCCACCATTCCTTTTGGCGTATCGTGATCATGTTGTGGTACTTTTCTGAAAAGGCCTAGGTTTGGAATTCACCCTTAGCCACCTAGTTTGGTTCTATTGGCCCTAGTTATTTCGAGGGCTCATCAAGATGCAACGCCGAACTATGAAGTCCTTCTTCACCAGCATCGACGAACCCAAAGACCGGGGTTGGATAAGCGGGTTCATTAGAGTAAGAACTCCGGACATCATCCCCAAGGAAAAAATGTCATTCCTGGAGAAGTGGAACTTTAATTGTAAGTGTAGTTCGTATTTCTTGTATACATTCATATTCTTTCATGTTCCATAACACCCTTATCTTTCTTTGGCAACCAAAGCTTGGGCACCCCTAGCGTCAGAAAGTTAGCTGCAACTTCTTCCTATGACAAACGTAAGTGGCACGAATTAGAAAAGGGCCAGTGGAAGGCCAAGAACCATGGTAAGTGCCTTTCTATAATTTCAACACCTTCCATATATTTGGCGGTATTCTTACTTACTCACGCTTGCCTAAGAAGGCCTTGGAGCTGCATCTAAAATGAAACCATCCCCGCCAGGGGAAATGACCAAGTCTTCAAATTCAAAGCCCTAGAGGGACAATAAAACAAAAAGGGTCTTGAAACCCGAAGACCCCCAAGACAAGAAAACCCATACTCGAGGGCTGCGGAAAAGGTTTTCTCAAATGGTAACAGACTCGGCCCAAGACTCTCTGGATGGTGTGAAAAATGATGACGAAGAATTAGTGCTGGTGACTCGGAGTAGGAAACCAATCTAGGCTGTCGAGCCTTCCGAACTAGAAAACTCATCCCGTGGCGGGATGCCCAGAGGGAAGAAAAGGGCAAGGCCCCTATGCCCCCGGAGGTTGAGATTGTCCCTCCATCTTCAACAACTATACTAGAGGGGGTAAAAGGTGAGTCTCCTAATGCTAATAAGAATGCCCTGACTGAAGAGCTCGAGGCCACGATGACAGGTCATTCCCTTTCTTTGCCGACTTATTCCAAGGGGGCGGTTGAAGAAGCCAACACTCTGCCCAAGCTCGATGCAAGCAAAAGTCATCAAGGATGATCCTTTCTAGGGTTGCTACGCTAGGATTGAGGATGCCAATGACTTGAATGATGCGTCTGCTATCTTTGAAGAGGCATAACATCTCCTTTCTCGGGTAAGCACTTACCTTCAACTTTTGTAATTTTTTCGTTCTTTTCTTTCGACTGATGTGTCTCTATTTCATCCATAGGCCATTGCAAAGTTTAGAGCTGAGCTGAGCCAATGTGAGGCCGAGCTCAAGAAGGTTTTAGGCAAAGAGAAGGCCTTGAGGCTCCTCTGTAGCCAGAAAGAAGAGGAGCTTAAGAAGTACAACCTTCTTGTCCCTGCTTCGAAGGCTAATACTTTGACACCTCAGCTGCGACAAGAGCTAGACATGATTGGGCAGCTCCGAGGTAAGGTAGATCAAGTTCGGGCTGATTATCATCAGTGAAAAAAGAACATGGATCAACTTTCTACTGATAAAGAAGTTATTGTGGCCCAACTCACCTCGGCTGAAGCTCAACTCTGAGGTGTTGAAGCAAAGGGTCTAGCTCATGCCAGGAAAATCGAGGGGTTGGAGGCCGAGCTGGCTAAAGCCGAGATGACGAAGGCTGCGGCTGATAAATCCATTGCTATATATAGGTGGGAAGCCGCGGCCGTTCAAGATGAGTTGAGGAAGGCCTCCGACCGAAGAAGATGGAGAAATGAATTTTCTAAGTGCCAAGCCCGAAGGGAGACTCTTAAAGATATTCATGCCCAAGGGTTCGACCTCACCGGGGAGATAGCCAAAGGAAAGGTGCGGGAAACTAATGCTAGGTTTCTTGTCTCCTCTGATGACAAGGATGTGGTGAGTGGCTCTGGGGATGAGGAAGGTGAAGAAGATGTTCCCGAAGGGTAAGAGGCTCCTAAAGATAAATCCACTGAAGATGAAGACGACACTCCCGGGGATGTTGCCGCGAAAATAAATTAGGTTCCTTTTTTGTGCAAGGGCCCTTTATTGTAATATGTTTTGTAAATGTCCTTAATGAATCATAAAAGTATATTTGTGGTCTTTCCTTGATTTGTGTTGACTTTTATTTTGTCCTTGTTTATGAAAGATTCCGATGATTCAAATACTAAGCTCGAGTATCGGTCTAGACTCGTAGTAAACCCTTAGGTTTTTGTTGCTTAAGATCATAACCCTTAAGATTTCAGATGATCCTCGAGTTAAGCTTAAAATTAGTTTGATGCGAGATCAGAATGATGGGGCCTTTGGGTCTGAGATAAATGAGAATAGAGTCTCGGGCTCCCATAAGCTTTTGGCCCTATATCATTTTTAGGCTGGCCCTTAGGTTCTTGTATATTGGCCCGTAGGCTCTTTTAAAATTGGTCCTAGGATCTTTAAATTGGTTCATTTCGGCCTCTAAAATGGCTATATAACTTTTCCTCATTTTGGCTAAAAGACTTAGTGAAATTTTAGTTATGCCTTAGCATGTATTTTTGTACACGTTGGATTTTCTGAAGACTCGACGTATCAAAACCTTATTATTCATTTTGTTTCTATAGACATAATCGAATACCTCTTAAGGTTTTTTGGAAGGATGGTATTATCAAACCCTTTGGATTATTCAAGGGCTAACTTATCGAAGCCCTTAGATTTGTTGGGGGCCGAATCTATCGAGGCCCCTTAGATTTTGCTTTTGTCGGAATAGCCTGACTTAGCCAATTTTTCAATGTTTGAAGGCCTTTAATTTTATAGCGAAAGTTGGATGTCTCTGAATCATGTTATTTTGGCCGTAGCCTTTATGTGACCGTAGTCTTTAGTATGGCCGTAGCGTTCAGGTTTGTCACTTGAACTTGTTTCCCGATAACTTTCCAAATTTGTTCGAAAAGTTAGTCCCCGAGTATATTAGCCTTGACCTTTGTTTCGAGAGGGGTGCCTCTTTGAGGTCTTATGAATACGAATTTTTAGTGACTCGGATACATTGACTGTCAGTGACAGTCCCTGAGTATTTCGAGGTACTTTGGCCCTTGAGCCGCTTCCCATAGGATTGTAAATGTAGAGCTCGTATGAGATACAAAGTGTTTTTGATATAACCAGAATGCTTCTTTAAATACTTGATACACGCGTACATGTTTTTCCGTCGGGGCTCGATTATTATATATGGAGACAGTTCATTTGACCGCTTGGCCCATTACAAAGTTCTCCTATCGAGGACCTCTTAGGCATGAAGTATCTTTCTAAAAAATATAACCTCCGAGGTTGATGCCCCCCAGTGTTCGAAGTTGATTGAGAAAACGCCTTGAATACTAGTTGAATGTTCCTTTGGTTGCATGTAGGTGTTACCTTGTTAAAAACCTTGCCGGTAAAACCCATTTGGGATAAAACCCGATCTAAGGGAAAAAATTACAACGTATGCTTTCAAACCCAAGTCTTAGAGCTGAAAGATGCCTCGATGTCTCCTATCGAACATCTGCAAGGAGTTAGTTTTAAATACAAGTGGAAGAGGGGAGAAGGTCATACCTCAGAGTATCGCCTGAGCATCGATACATTCCAATTATTTGGTAGTTGCTCGCCTTCCATTGTGCTAAGTTTTTAAGATCCTTTCCCTACAACTCCAAGGACATGGTATGGTCCTTCCCAATTGGGACCTAGCTTCCCTTCGTTTGGGTCCTGAGTGTTGAGAGTGACTTTCTTTAGGACTAATTACCCGAATCTAAAAGGCCTAAGGTTCGTCCTTCTGTTGTAATACCTTTCGATCCTTTGTTTTTGTGCGTCCATTCGAATCTATGTGGCTTCACATTTTTCATCAAGTAGTTCGAAACAAGTATTTATAGCTTCGTGATTTGAGTCCTCGGTGGCATGCTAAAACCTCACGCTAGGTTCCCTGACTTCGACTAGGATCAATGCTTTGGATCTGTATACTAAAGAAAATGGGGTTCCCCCCATGCTCGACTTAGAAGTTGTTCGATATACCCATAGTACCTCGGGCAGAATTTCTCTTCATTTCCCCTTAGCATCATATAACCTTTTCTTTGAGTTTCGAATGATGGTTTTATTTGTGGACTCAGCCTGACCATTTTCACTCGGGTGGTAAGGTTCTAATAGAATCCTTTTGATTTTATGGTCCTCGAGGAATTTTGTTACCTTGCTGCCGATGAACTGCTTTCTATTGTCACATGCTATTTCAGCGGGTATCCCGAACCGACATATGATGTGGTCCCATATGAAGTCGATGACTTCTTTTTCTTTTATTTTCTCGAAGGCCTGTGCTTCCACCCATTTTGAGAAGTAGTTAGTCATAAACAAAATAAATCTAGCTTTACCTAGCGCCGTGGGTAGGGGGCCGACGATGTCCATCCCCCATTTCATGAATGGCCACGGGGATAGGACCGAATGAAGTTGTTCACTGGGTTGATGGATCATCGGGTGCAAATTTTTGGCATTTGTCACACTTTCGAACGAACTCCTTAGTGTCCTTTTCCATGGTATCCCAATAGTACCCCGCTCTGATCACCTTGTGAATTAGAGAGTCTGCACCAGAATGGTCCCCACAAGTACCGTCATGGATTTCTCGTAGTACGTAATCGGTATCCCTGGGTCCCAAGCACACTGCCAGTGGTCTATCGAAGGTTCTTTTGTACGACATTCCATTTTCATTGAGTGAAAATCGAGCTGCTTTGGTTCGAAGTGTTCTCGACTCTTTTGGGTCTGCGGGGAGCTTTCCATGCTTCAGGTAGTCGATGTACTTATTCCTCGAATACCACATTAAACTTGTTGAATTAATGTCTGGATGGTCTTTTTCGACCACCGACTTTGATAGTTGAATGACAGTCCCATAGAAGATACCATCTTCCTCAACCGATTACCCCAAGTTTGCAAGTTGATCGGCCTTATTATTATACTCTTGAGGTACATGATCTAGCATTCACTCCTTGAAGCGGTGCAATGGCACTTGAATCTTGTCCAAGTACCTCTGCATTCGGTCTTCTCGAACCTCGAAGCTCCCGTTTACTTGATTTACTACCAAAAAAGAGTCACATTTTGCCTTGATAACCCCTGCCCTATGCCCTTGGATAGTTAGAGACCTATAATTATGGCCTCATACTCAGCCTCATTGTTAGCCAACTTAGAAGTTTTGATAGATTGCCTAATGACATTAATTTTTGTCGGTTTTAAAATGATGCCGAACCTGGACCCTTTCACATTCGAGGCACCGTATGTGAAGAGGTTTCATAGCCCCAACGACTTACCCATTTTTAAAAATAGTTCCATTTCTACCTCGGGCACGAGGGCATGCGTGAAATCGGCCACGAAGTCCAACAAAATTTGGGACTTGATAGTCGTTCGAGGCTGATATTCGATATCATATCCTCCAAGTTCGATGGCCCATTTGGTCAACCTGCTCGACAATTCGGGTTTATGCAAGACATTTCGAAGTGGGTACATGGTCAGCACACATATATGACGGCATTGAAAATATAGTTTTAGTTTCCTAGATGCGCTTATTAATGCAAGAGCTAACTTTTCCGAATGTGGGTACCTAGTTTCAGCAACTCCTAGGGTCCCATTCACATAATAGATAAAGAATTGTGTACCTTGCTCTTGCCGAACTAACACGCCACTTACCACTACCTCAGACACAGCTAGATACAAGTAGAGCATTTCATCTAACTTTGGATAATGGAGTAGGGATGGGCTTGAGAGGTACTATTTTAATTCTTCCAAGGCTTGTTGGCATTTTGGGGTCAATACGAAGTTGTTCTTCTTCTTGAGTAGGTTAAAGAAATGATGGCTTCGATCTGACGACCTCGAGATGAATCGTCCTAGGGCAGTTATCCTCCTGGTTATCCGTTGTATGACTTTCACATTGTTCACCCCGGTAATCTCCTCGATGGTTTTGATTTTATCGGGGTTGATCTTTATCCCAGTTTTCGACACCATGAAGCCCAATATCTTGCCCGAGCCGACTCCGAAAGCGCACTTCTCAGGGTTAAGCTTCATGTTGTACTTTATTAGGATATCGAATGTCACCTGTAAGTGAGTCAAATGGTCCTCTGCGTGTAGGGTCTTAACTAGCATGTCATACATATAAACTTCCGTAGATTTTCCTATTTAGTGTTCGAACATTTTATTAACTAGGTGCTGATAGTTGGCTCCTGCTCTCTTTAGCTTGAAAGGAATTACATTATAGCAATATGTACCATACTTCGTGATGAATGAAGTCTTTTCCTTGTCTTATGTGTCCATTTGAATCTGATTGTACCCGAAGTAGGCATCGAGAAAGGTAAGGATCTCATGGGCAGCCGTAGCATCAAACAATCGATAGATGTTGGGCAGTGGAAAAGAATCTTTAGGACATGCTTTGTTCAAATCCTTTTAGTCTACACACATTCTATGTTTATTCCTCTTTTTATGGACTACCACTATGTAAGCTACTCATTCGGGATATTTTACTTCCCTAATGGATCCTATTATGAGAAGTTTGGATACCTATTCTTTGACGAATGCAAGCTTTACCTTGGACTGAGGTCTCATATTTTGCTTCACCAGTTTAAATCTGGGATCGACACTTAGTCGATGGGTAGTTATCTCCGGTGGGATTCCTGTCATGTCTAAGTGGGACCAGGAAAAACAATCAATGTTATCGATAAAAAATTGAATGAGTTTTTTCCTGAGTTCAGGGGTTAACCCCATCCCCAGGTATACCTTTCCCTCTAGAAGATGCTCGATCAATATGGCCTGTTCGAGCTCCTCGACCATGGACTTCGTTGCATCCGATTCTTCAGGAGCGATGAAGGCTCGAGGGGTGTGAAAATCTTCTTCTTCGTCCTCAGCAACCTATTCCTGGGACACCTATCCCTTGGGCTAAACCGAGGTCACGAGCTATGATTGCTATTTGGCCACCTGCTCGTCCTTAGACTTTTTTGATGTGGATGGTGCCGATACCGGTGCTAAGTCATGCACTGCAAATAACTCCTTAGCTGCATGGTGCTCTTCATATACAATTTTCATGCCATCCTTTGCTGGGAACTTCATCATTTAATAGAGGGTCGATGGCACCGCCTTCATACTATGGATCCACGACCTTCCATGCATAGCATTATACCTCATGTCACCTTCGATGACATGAAATTTGGTATCTTGTATTGTTCTGGCCACGTTGACTGGGAGGATAATTTCTCCCTTTATTGTTTCACTTGCCATGTTAAAGCCATTCAAGACTCGAGATGCAGGTATGATTTGATCGAGCAACCCGAGCTGCTCCACGACCCTTGACCGGAGTATATTTGCCGAACTACCTGGATCCATGAGAACACATTTAACTTGAACTTTATTTAAAAGGATAGAAATTACCAGTGCATCGTTGTGAGGCTGAGATAATGCCTCAATGTCTTCTTCGCTGAATGTGAGGGTGTCCTTGAGGATGTAATCTCGAGTCCGTTTATCCCTTGTGATGGATACTTTGGTACGCTGGAATATAGGCCACTGTGGTACATCAACTCTACCACTGATCATGTGAATGACATATTGAGGTTCTTCAGGTTCATTCTTCCGGCCTGCATCTCTCTCCCTGAAGTGATTCTTAGCCCGATCACTTAGGAATTCTCGCAGGTGTCCCTCATTGAATAACCTAGCCACTTCTTCCCTTAACTGCCTGCAATCTTCGATCCTGTGCCCATGAGTACCATGATATTTGCACATCAAGTTGGGGTTCCTCTGAGAAGGATCGGTCTATATAGGCTTGGGCCATCTAGTATCTCTAATTTTGCCAATAGATAAGAGGATCCCCGAGGCATCGATGCTGAAGTTGTACTCTGATAATCTGGGCGCCTCTGTCGGTCCCAAGTCCCTATCAAACCTGATTTTGCTCATGAGTCCCCGAGAAATTTGACCTCGATCTATTTTTCAATCATTCCGAGGTATGTTACGCTTTGACATATTCGTTCGATCCTCGATGTATGGATGATATCTTTCCTTGTTTGATCTTGGACCCCTGTCTGCATTTCTTGACTCCCTTGCTAGTAACCTACTTGGATAAACTGAGCCCAAGGGGGCTCCCAACTGGTCATCATCGACCCTAATCTTTGATTGGTACCTGTTATGAACATCCGCCCAAGTCACAGCGGGATACTCGACCAAGTTTTGTTTCAGCTGATTCGAAGCTATTGAGCTTCGTTCATTCAGTCCCTGAGTGAAAGCTTGTACAGCCCAGTCATCGAAGACTGTCGGTAACTCCATTCTCTCTGATTGGAAACGAGATACAAACTCCCCCAGCATCTCGTTCTCCCTTTGCTTTATCATGAATACGTTGTCTTCCTTGTTGCAACTTTTATGGCACCAACATGTTCCTTCACTAATGAATCGATAGAGTTCGGGGATAGGTTATGGTACCAAATCATGGCACTTTTAGATAGAATTTCCCCAAAACTTTTTAGCAAAACTGATTTAATCTCATCGCCCTCCAAATCATTCCCTTTTATGCCACAAGTGTATGTGGTAATGAGCTCGTTGGGATCAGTGATTCCATTGTATTTCGGGATATCTGGCATCTGAAACTTTTTTCAAGATGGGCTTTAGAGCTGCACTGTGGGGGAATGGTTTTTGCACGAACTTCTTCGAGTCCAGTCCTTTTAAAATTGGAGGTGCTCCCAGTATCTGGTCGACCCTCGAGTTATATGTTTCCACCTGCTTGTCATTTTCTTCAATTTTCTTTTATCTGGTCTCTATCCTTTTGGCGAGCTCCTCAAGCATTTTCATAATAGTGGGGTCAGTCCCCGAGCCATTTTCATCGGGCCTCGTTGGTTCTGTACGCCAAGTGTTCACTAGTTCGGCTGTGTTGGGGGTTCTACTCTGACTCTGAAGTTGAGCGATGGTGGCCTGCTAGGCTTGCAGCATTTCAAATATCACTTGGAGGCTGACTCCTCCTTTTTCCATTCCTCATGTTTCCTGGCCTCCGACCTGTGCTTCCTGTGTGCATTCCTTATGGGGTTTGTGCCTGCGTTCGTGTTTAGAGCATTGTGCGAACGGATATCAACTGGCTCCACGTTAGGCACTCCCCTAGGGTTTACGGGTGGAACACTGACCCCTATACCGCTATTTTTTCCAATATCTTAATCCTCGTGAATGAGTGCATTTTGCGTGCTAGACATGATTAAGCCTGAAATCAAAGAATCTTTGACAAGAAAAAGTGTGAAGAATAACGTGTGTTATCAAAAAACTAGCACTAAAATAATCACTATTATCTTTAGCCCCATGGTGGGTGCCAAACTGTTTACCTAAAAAAAAAGGGGTAATAATTAAGTGTAATCTGTGGTTTTAAAGAAATGTGATTTATTCTAATACTAGTGGATATACAAGTAATATTAAGTTTAAATAAGAAGAATTGATGAACCAAACCAGTGTTGCTATAACAATGAGGACCTCGAGCTCGACTTTCTTGGAGGCCTCGAGTTCAGCTAAGAGCAGTGAAGTATGAATAATAAAGTAAAAGCAATAAAGCTAAAGAATACTTGTTGAGCACG
Source organism: Nicotiana tabacum (assembly GCF_000715075.1). Lineage (NCBI taxonomy): Eukaryota > Viridiplantae > Streptophyta > Magnoliopsida > Solanales > Solanaceae > Nicotiana > Nicotiana tabacum. The sequence continues at coordinate 21,293,818 of NC_134085.1, forward strand.
TTAAAAAACAAAAAGCAAAGTAGAATATTCTATTGTTGTGAATAATGTAAGATGATGCTTACAAAATTATTGGGGTCCTCTTTATATAGGAGGAGAAAACCCCAATATAGTACATTCCTAATTGTAGTAAAGAATTCTATTGGGACAGGTGTACAATAACCTAGTACGAACCCATACCATTTCGTACAAATCTTATCCTTTAATTTATGCCCCGACCAACGTGTCCTTGAAAAATTTCTGCTCTTTCTTAAGTGCCCTCAAGATTGTGCTGCCTTCGGTGTAGGTCACGCCAGGTCTTCGATTTGCTTTCTCGAGGTGTGTGTCCGCTAACCGGTTATGACCTCTACCTTGAGTTACCCGGACTCGGAGTTATAGCCCAATTTAAGACTTCGAAATCCGACATATCGATTTTGACCGTATACAAGGAGCATGACCCAAAGAACCTCTCCATTCCAACCTCGGCAACCCTAGCATATACAACGTCACGGTCCTAACGTGACAATCAAGAATAGCGTGATATGGTGACACCAATCCATTAAAAAAATCATATCAAAATTCACCATATGAAAGCAATAGAAAATCAACCCTTATTGTAACGATCCGACCGACTATTTTGAGCTCTAGCACGTCATTTGACGGTTTGAGGTCTTAGGTTGCTTCACTTTACGTATTATGACTTACACGTATGGTTAGTTTCAGTTTTGAAGAGTTCAGAGTTGATTTGTCAGAATAATTATCAATTCGAAAGTTTTTAGTTGGGAGAGTTGATCAATATTTGACTTTTAGTAGACGACCCAATCAGGATTTGAAGGTTCCAATAGATTCATGTGATGATTTTTGACTTGGGCGTATTTTCGGATCAAGTTTAAGGGTAGACCGAAAGCATTTCGGTGCTTATTATGAAAAGTTGGCATTTTGAAGTGGACTTTAGTGTTATTGATATCCGTTCAGGATTCTGAGCCTTGGAATAGGCTTATATTGTGATTTATAACTTGTACATAGAATTTGGCATCATTCCGAAATGTTTAAATATGATTCAAATGCGTTCGGCGAAGTATGAATGTTTGAAAGTTAAGAGAAGGTTTTGATTACCGATTCATGGATTTGATGTTATTCGTGGCATTTCAAGCCTTTGGATAAGTTTAAATAAGGTATTGTGACTTGTTGGTATAATTGGACGGGGTGGTCGCGGGGGTCTCATGTGTGTTCCAGGATAGTTTCAGACTATTTTCTTATATTTTGTGATAGATGGTTTATGGTGTCAGGGGTGTTCATCATGATAGCAAAGAGAGGCTTGCGATCGTGTAGTATTGTTTGGAAGCTGGGTGAATTTGTTCTTCGTGATCATGCGTGGTGGCTCGCAATCGCAATGTTTGGTCTGATGATGCATTGTGTTCGCGTGGCAAGTGTCACACCTCCTTTTTACACACCCGAAGGTATATAAGGGAGTTTTTTCAATTTAAGTGACATTATTCGAAATGGGATTAATTATTCAATTCAGAGTCGCCACTTGGGATAGTTTATTTGGTGTCCCAAGTCACCAATTTATTTTAAATCCCAAATCGAGGAAATTTCGACTTTTCTTTTGAAGTTTGCGAACCAGAAATTCTGAGTAGGGAATTCTGTTAACCCGGGAGAAGGTGTTAGGCATTCCCGGATTCCGTGGTTCTAGCACGGTCGCTTAAACTATTACAATTGGCCTATTATCTGATTTTTAAAACATGTTTCAACCTATGGTATATTTTTAACTTATTAGCCGCTTTTAATTAATTTTTTTTGGAAACAATTCAACGTCATATAAAACACGTATTGAACCACGTCACATGAAATGCACCCGCGGTCCACGACACATTTTATCTAACGTTGTTGAGATTTGGATTTGGGTCACATAAAATGCACACCCGAGTTTAGGAAACTAATTTTTTTTATAAAAAAAATAGCGCGCCTAAAGCAACTACGCACTTTCAAGTTTGCGAGGACCATGGAAAATTCAACTAATTGGCACGCCTCGATTTCTAAGGATTAAAATTAATTAAATGAGGGCCATGAGTTTTGAGATTTTATTTGGCATGGCGCGCCTCGATTATTCTAAAAGGATTGTATTCAATTTAAAGCAAACTACAAATATTCATGATTATGTTTCTTCCTAAAACTACATTGAGATTATTGCAAGGTCATAATTTATGAATATGGAATTATTATTGAAGAAATATATGATTTGATTTATCATGGACCTAATTACCCATGTCGGTATCAAATTTGCTATTGACTTAACATCCTTTAATTTGGATCCAAGCTATTACATCGTTCTCTCTCCATTTTGAATACATTTTCCTATCTTTCCCTATGAACTACAATCTCATTGAAGAAACTCATTTTGTCTTTCACGAATTCTATTTCTTGATGCTCTTCCTTCATTTTTTTTGTTCATATCTTTCAAGTTGGTAGATAACCAAAATATAATATACAAATCAAAAGGAAATACGGTGAAAGAAAAATAATGGAAACATTGGTTAAGAAAAGAATGAACCTTTATAGATGAAGATCTTATTCAATACATTTGGAGCAAACAACCATCAAATTTAATGTGCAAATGAACCACAATCAGAGGCAACGAGCGGAAACCTTTCGAACCGAACTCGACTTCGACATCTTCGGGCTAGTATTTTGGGCTACCTTTTAAATTGAGTTTGAAGCTTTTGGATTTGATTTTTGGTGTGAGTTAGCTCCTGTTTTTGAGGTATTTTTTTTTAAACAAGGTAATGAATGGCTATATGTTTTTTTTTTTGTTGAAAGAAATAGGTAGAAAGAATAAAACTAGTAGAAATTCTCTTTAGCATAGAAGAAGAAAATTTATTTTCTCTCAATATTCTTTCCTCTTCTCTTCTCTTCTTTTCTTCAAATATTTCTTTTCTATTTATAGGAGAATTTTTCACAAAAATTCTGATTTTTTTTTTTAATTTTTTTAATTTTTTAATTAAAAGAAATCTCACTTACATTTTGCTTTTCTTTTTTTTTTTATAAAAAGAATTACCACATTTCTTTACTTTTATTTTTTAAATGCCAACTTTAATTACTTTTATCTTATTTAAAATCCCACTTTACTTTTTAAAAAGAAAATTCCACTTATTTAACTTTTCTTAAAAAAACAATCCACTTTCTTTTACTTTTCTTTAAAAAATTCTACTTTATTTTAATTTAATTTTTTTTTTAAATTTTCAGCTACCTTTATATTATTTTTTAATTCCAACTTTCTTTTACTTTTTATTTTTAAAAATTTCCACAAAACTTTACTTTTATTTTTTTAATTTTTCACTTTCTTTTAATTTTTTAAAAGAGAATTCCACCTACTTTTACTTTTTTTTTTAATTCCATACTTCCCTTTTTCTTATTTTTTAAATCTCTCCCAAAAATTTAAAAAAAAAATATTTTTCTGATTTTTTATTATTATTTAAAAATAAGAATAAAAATAAAATAATATTAATAGTAATAATTCACCTTCTAAAATTTTGTATTTTTAATCTATAATAAAAAGTATAACAAAGCTAAAAATTTGTATGTTAAAACCCCCTAAAATATTTACAAAGAAGAAGTGACAAAAAAAATTAAATATTGTCAAAAATTAGGTGCTCACAGCTGCCCCTCTTTGCTTGGAAACATGAAGAGTTTTCAAGCAAAGATAAGGTGAGCCATGTGACTAATTTTTGAACATATCTTTATTCAAAAGAGAAGAAATAAGGATAAGAGAAAAGAGAAAGGGTGCAACCGAGTCTTGGTTTTGGACAGCCTACATATCCCGGGTTATAAGGGAATCAGGTCGCGTGTAGTTCAAGAAAAATGATGGAATGATGAGTTGAGGAGTCGAGTGAGGTTCCGTCGAGGCTCCGGTCCGCGATCCTGTTATTATATCAAAAATCAAAGAGAAACTAAACAAGTCTATCAGCTATGAGTTACAAGATTCCTATCTATGAGTTTTGTGAAACTTGACCTTGATCTTGACTGGTTCTTCCTGCAGACTCTGATCTGAATCTTGATGCTCGTTAGCTGCAACTGCTGGTTCATTCTTCTTCAGCTTTTCGGATTAAGGCGGGACATGCGAAGCTTGTGACTTCAATCATATCTTGAACAGTCCACATCTTTCTCCACATCAACACTTTGAGTTCATTTCTTTTTGCTCCTTTTCTTCTTTTCTTTATTTTGGATTGAGACTCATTCTTTTGGTTGTCTCAGACCTTGTGCCTCGAGGCCAAACCTGCTCAGACACCAAAACAAACAAACGAACGAAATTTTTCTGCCCCAGTTTTCACTAGGAAAATTTCGTAAGTTATTTGTAACTAAAATCTAAACTTTTTTTTGTTTGTTTTGAAAGCGGTAAAATAAGGATTGCGTGTCTTTAGGAGGAAGAGATTAGGGAATGGAGCCCTATATCTAAAATAACCTCGACTAGGGAGTGGATACCCTATGTTGGCAAAAGGGCGACTAGGGAATGGAGGCCCTGTGTCTAAAAATCTAAACTCAGGGATTGGAGCCCTAATGTTGGAAAAGAAAGGCGACTAGGGAATGGAGGCCCTATGTCTAAAATATCAACTAGGGATTGGAGCCCTAAAGTTGGCAAAAGGCGACTAGGGAATGAAGGCCCTATGTCTAAAAATCTCAACTCAGGGATTGGAGCCTTAATGTTGACAAAAGGCGACTAGGGAATGGAGGCCCTATGTCTAAATATCTCAACTTAGGGATTGGAGCCCTAATGTCGGCCAAAAGGCAACTAGGGAATGGAGGCCCTATGTCTAAAAATCTCCACTTAGGGATTGGAGCCCTAATGTTGGCAAAAAATGCGACTAGGGAATGAAGGCCCTATGTTTAAAAATCTCAACTCAGGGATTGAAGCCCTAATATTGGTAAAAGATGACTAGGGAATGGAGGCCCTATGTCTATAAATCTCAACTCATGGATTGGAGCCCTAATGTTGGCAATAAAGACGACTAGGGAATGGAGGCCTTATGTCTAAAATCTCAACTTAGGGATTGGAGCCCTAACGTTGGCAAAAGGCGACTAGGGGATGGAGGCCCTATGTCTAAAAAATCTCAACTTAGGGATTGGAGTCCTAATGTTGGTAAAAGACGACTGGGGAATGGAGGCCCTATGTCTAAAAAATCTCAACTAAGGGAATGGAGCCCTAATGCTGGCAATAAAGACGACTAGGGAATGGAGGCCCTATGTTTAAAATCTCAACTTAGGGATTGGGGCCCTAATGTTGGCAAAAGGCGACTAGAGAATGGAGGCCCTATGTCTAAAAATTTCAACTTAGGGATTGGAGCCCTAATGTTGGCAAAAAATGCGAATAGGGAACGAAGGCCCTATGTCTAAAAATCTCAACTCGGGGATTGGAGCCCTAATGTTGGAAAAATGCGACTAGGGAACAGAGGCCCTATGTCTAAAAATCTCAACTCAGGGATTGGAGCCCTAATGTTGGCAAAATGTGACTAGGGAACGAAGGCCCTATGTCTAAAATCTCAACTCAGGGATTGGAGCCCTAATGTTGGCAAAAAGGTAAAAGATTGATTTTGGGGCTTCTAAACTACCTTTTTTTTTTATTTTCTTCTTATCTATTTTCTTTCAATTCATTTTTTAGTAAAAAAAATGCAGGAAAGAATTTGGAGGAGACTTCCCTTTTGGGTTGATTATTGTTGCTAAGCTATTTCTAGCGCTTGCACATTTCTTTTTCCATTTTGGTTACACCTGCTTCTTGCACTGTTGCTTTGGATTGCACCTGTTTTAATTTTCAAACAAAGAACAATTGTTAGTTTGAAACGGTTGTCGGTTTTGTGGCCTTCATTGTTTTTGATCACTTGATCTCGACCCAACTCTTTTGGCGAGAACCTCTGCCGCTTGCTGGCTTTTATTAAAGATTGGTCTCTCTCCTAAAATCGAGGAACTCAACTTTTCAAAATTTATCATGACGGCTCACCCGTATAGGGCTTTGAACCTTTCATTTTAATCTGCTTCTAGGGGATTTTGACTTTGGATTTCTTTTCATTTTCAATAACTCTTATTTCAGAGCATCGGCTATCATGGCCAGTTGGGATTGACTTGATGCACCCACTGAGGCTGGGTACTTTTCTTTGGACTTGGCTTTTATTAAACAAAACCCTGTAAAACCAATCTTGCCACCTTTTCTTTGTATTAGTTTCGGAATAGAGTTAGACCGAAAGGGATTTAAGGAAAAGTAAAGAAAGGACAAGAAAAAATGAATTTAAGGAGAATCGTCCCTTTTGGGGGAAAGAAGGACTTATCTGGGGTGCATGCAGATTTCAATAGACATGACATGCTTCTTGGACTGGATACCCGATATGCACAACTATCCAACTCATTGTGAACCACATCTCCAAATCGAGAAACCTAGCCAGGACTCTTTCAGTGGTGGGGGTGTCTTTTTTTTGATCGACGGCGCCCTTTACGGGTTTTCACCAATCAACCTCTCTCATTTCTCTTCTCACCGTCACCTGATAGTACTCTTTACGAGTTTTTACTAACCAGACTCTTTCATTTTCAATTTTTCTGCTCACCGTCGCCTTATGGTGCCCCTGTGGGTTTTCACCAATAAAACTCTCTCATTTTATTTCTCTCATTTTTATTGCATCGAATCCAAGTAGCTGTATTCTCTAGTCCTTGAACATTCTCACCGATTGATCGGAAGGACTTGAAAGGATTAGGTAAAAATGATTTGGATCGAATTACAACTTTGGAACCATTCAAGCGGGATTATCGCAGGACCATTACAACATCTGCCCCAGTTTCACTTTTGAGGGAATTTGGATTTTTATTTTGGTGTGACTGAACCCCAGAGAGAGGCTGCCTGCGTATCCTTTTGGAATCAAGTCAGACGTAGTTCAGGCTAATAATTTTTTTTTTGGTTTCAATAGTGCTTTTGGATTTCAAAGAGGGTAGCCAAAGAAATTTAACCGGCTCAAAGGGTTTGTAGAAAGAGTTAATAGTGTTTGGGTAGCGGAAATAAAAGCCTTCATCATCTCAAATGTGCCAACACATCACCGAAGTAAACTCAGACATAGTACCTTTTGACTGCATCCGCGTTCACAACTGTTTCAGGATCATTTCCTTCAATATCACCCAGATACAACGCTCCTCTTGGAAATATCTTCCTGATGATGTACGGACCTTTCCAATTAGGAGCAAATTTTCCTTTCGCTTCCTGGTGATGGGGAAGAATACACCTTAAAACGAGTTGCCCCACTTCAAAATTTCTAGGTTGCACTTTCTTGTTATAGGCACGAGCTATTCTTTGTTGGTACAACTTCCCGTGGCAGACCGCAGCCATTCGTTTTTCATCGATCAAGGTTAATTGTTCTAGACTGATTTTAACCCACTCACTGTCTTCAATTTCAGCTTCAACAATGATTCGGAGATAGGGGATTTCGACCTCGGCGGGTATTACGGCTTCCGTGCCATAAACCAAAAGATACGGGGTTGCCCCTACTGATATGCGTACTGTAGTGCGATATCCCAGTAAGGCAAAAGGTAACTGTTCATGCCATTGTCGGGAACTCTGGATTGTCTTCCTCAAAATCTTCTTGATGTTTTTGTTTGCTGCTTCAACAGCGCCATTGGCCTTGGGCCGATAAGGAGTGGAGTTCCTATCCGTTATTTTGAACTGTTCGCATACATCCTCCATCAAGTGACTATTCAAATTTGCCGCATAATCTGTGATGATAGTTGCAGGAATACTGAAACGACAGATAAGATTTGAATGTACAAAATCCACCACGGCTTTCTTAGTGACCGATTTGAGAGTGACAGCTTCGACCCATTTCGTGAAGTAATCAATAGAGACCAATATGAATCTGTGCCCATTTGAAGGTTTCGGCTCGATCGGACCAATGACGTCCATGCCCCAAGCAACAAATGGCCAAGGTGCAGATATGGGATGCAGTTCTGTGGGAGGTGCATGAATCAAATCACCGTGCACCTAACACTGATGACACTTCCGAACGAAACTAAAACAGTCATTTTCCATGGTCATCAAGTAATAACCAGCTCGAAGGATTTTATTTACTAAAACATACCCGTTCATATGAGGTCCACACACTCATGCGTGTACTTCATGCATGATTCTTCTTGCTTCTTCGGCGTCAACACATCTTAACAAGTTGAGATCCGGGGTTCTTTTATACAATACCTCACCGCTCAAAAAGAATCCACTCGCATGTCGCCTAATAGTTCTCTTTTGATCTCCAGTAGCATGTTCGGGGTATTCTTGTGTTTTTAAGAACCTCTTAACATCATGTTACCATGGCTGGGTACTTGGTCCCGCCTCAATTACATTACAGTAACTGTGTCTTTCCCTGATTTGGATTTCCAAGGGATCAATGTGGGCATTGCCTGGATAAGGTAACATTGAAGCTAAGGTGGCAAGTGCATCGGCTAGATCATTGTGACACCGCGTGATATACCTGAACTCTATTGATTTGAATTGCTTTCTAAGATCCTCCACATACTGCCGGTAAGGAATAAGCTTGACATCTCTAGTTTCCCATTCACCCTGGGCTTGTCGGATAATCAGATCAGAATCCCCCATAATCAACAAATCTTCAACATTTTGATCGATCTCCATATTCATGCCCATGATGCAGGCTTCATATTCAGCTGTATTGTTCGTACAAAAGAAACGAAGCCTAGCTGTAGCCAGATAGTGTTGACCAGTGGGTGAGATCAAGATTGCCCCAATTCTACACCTTTGGCGTTTACAGCCCCATCAAAGAACATCTTCCAAGCATGAGCATCTTCCGAGACTACTCCTATGGTGTTTATCTCTTCATCTGGAAAATAAGTACTCAATGGTTGGTACTCATCATCAATCGGGTTCTCAGCCAAATGATCTGCTAACGCCTGGGCTTTCATTGCCGTGTGAGTGACATAGACTATGTCGAATTCAGTAAGCAAGATTTGCCACTTTGCTAATCTCCCAGTAGGCATCGGTTTCTGGAATATGTACTTCAAAGGATCCAACCTAGTTATGAGGTAAGTAGTATGAGCTTGGAGATAATGTCTCAATTTTTGAGCGACCCACGTCAAAGCACAACACGTTCTTTCCAACAAAGTGTACTTGACCTCATAACCGGTGAACTTATTGCTTAAGTAATAGATCGCCTGCTCTTTCTTTCCAGTTATGTCATGTTGTCCGAAGACACAACCGAAAGAATTTTCCAAGACCGTCGGATACAAGAACAGGGGTCTCTCTGGCTCTGGCGGGACCAAAACTAGAGGATTTGAAAGATATTCTTTGATCTTGTCAAAAGCCTCTTGACACTCAGCCGTCCATTTAATTGTTGCATCCTTCCTTAATAGCTTGAATATGGGCTCACATATGCTAGTCAGTTGGGCAATGAATCGACTGATATAGTTTAACCTGCCCAACAGACTCATCACGTCTTTCTTCGTTCTTGGATGAGGTAGATCTCGGATAGACTTTATCTTTGTTGGATCTAACTCAATACCTCTCCTGCTTACTATGAAACCCAGAAGCTTGCCCGATGGGACTCCGAAGGCGCACTTAGCCGGATTCAGCTTCAGGTCGTACTTTTTCAGCCTCTCAAAAAATTTCCTCAAGTCTCGAACATGATCGTCCTGAGTCCTGGACTTGACTATCACGTCGTCTACATACACTTCTATCACTTGATGCATCATATCATGAAAAATGGCAGTCATGGCTCTCATGTAAGTTGCCCTGGCATTCTTTAAACCGAACGACATAACCCGATAACAGTAAGTACCCCAAGGTGTAGTGAAGGCGGTTTTCTCGGCATCTTCTTCATCAATCAACACCTGATGATATCCAGCATAACAATCTACGAAAGACTGTATCTCTTGTTTGGCACAATTATCAACAAGGATGTGGATGTTGGGCAACAGGAAATTGTCTTTGGGACTTGCCCTATTCAAATCTCGATAATCCACACACACCCGAGTTTTCCCATCTTTCTTCGGTACCGGAACTACATTAGCCAACCACGTAGTATACTGGACTACCCGAATTACTCCTGTTTTCAACTGCTTTGTGATTTCTTCTTTGATCTTATCACTGATATCAGTCTTGAACTTCCTCTGCTTCTGTTGAACTGGAGGACATCAGGGTAAATTGGCAATTTATGCACCGCTAGATCAACACCTAATCCTGACATGTCATCGTATGACCAAGCAAACACATCTTTAAATTCAAAGAGGAGTTGAATTATTGCATCTCGCGTTTTCTCATCTGTGTGAATGCTTATTTAGGTCTCTCGGATTTCTTCAGGAGTTCCCAAATTAACCGGTTCAGTGTCATTCAAATTCGGCTTAGGTTTATTCTCAAAGTATTCCAATTCTCGATTTATTTCCCTAAAAGCCTCTTCTTCGTCATATTCTGGTTCTTTGTTCATTATTTCACAATTAGACAACTCGTTTGGATCTGGGCGTGAAGTCCGCAAGCATGTCGTATTATTTAAAGCCGCATTATTATAACTGAAAGGAAAAGATAAAAGGAAAATAGCAAAAATCAGAAAGAATAAAGAAAAAATGATGAAATACTGATTTTATTCCTTGGAATTGGAAAGATAACAGGGTTTATATTTCAGGAAATTAAAATAGGAAACTAAAGAAAAACATCCGAGTTACACCCTGGGATAACTTGTGATGCAGGAAAGGTGGCAGGACAAGTCTACCCGGACTCCTGCCTGACTGGGAACGGTGTAGCCTCCCAATTTTGAAGCTTAGCATTTGGCCCCATGTATAGCACCTCAGCGGTGCTTGTGCCTTCTCCCAGCTGAACCATGTGGGTTTCGTAAAGCATTTCTCTCATCACACCGTATATTTCCTCAATCTTTTTGGCCATAAAGGCCTCATCATCTTCTTCTTCAGTGTATTTTGGTCTGACGAAAGTTTCGTACAAACGTGGCAATGGTTGAGGCAACTTCCATCCCTCATTTTTTCTCTTCTTTGCCCAATCTTCATCTTTTGGAGTAGGGTGGAAGCCTATCCCAAAGAGTTTTTTAGTGGAAGGCAAGGTGATAGGTTCAGTTATTCCTTGTAACAATTTTCCAAGTCCTTCTCCCGGTTTGAATCCCCGTCGGATCATTTCTTTAGCAACCATGATTGAAGCGTTGGACAAGAAAGGTTGGGGGCAATGGCTCCCTTATTCATACTGCTCCGACAGCACAACTTCAAAAGCCTGATAAACTGTGTGCTCACTCCCTTCTCTTGCTTCAAGATATGGGATGGATGGGTCCCGAAAAATAGACTGTTCATCTTCTCCGTGGACCACAATTTCCCGATCTTCATATTCAAACTTCACCATTTGGTGGAGAGTGGAGGGTACAACCCCTGCAGCATGAATCCAAGGTCTTCCGAGGAGAAAGTTGTAAGATGTGTCCATATCCAGTACCTGGAAAGTTACTTCGAACTCCACCGGCCCCATAGTCAATATCAGGTCTATTTCTCCGAGGGTGTCCCTCTTGATGCCATCAAAAGCTCTTACACAGACATTATTGGGGCGAATCCTTCCGGTCCCAATTTCCATTCTTTGCAGCGTGGAGAGCGGACAAATGTCAACACCCGAACCCCCATCCAACATTACTCGCTTGACGTAGTAGTCTTCACACTTGACTGTCAGATGTAAAGCCTTGTTGTGAACTGCTCCCTCTGGAGGCAAATCGTTCTTGCTAAAAGAAACTTGATTAACCGCAAAGAACCTTTTCGTCATTCTTTTAAGTTGTTCAATTGAAGTCTCAGCCGGCACATACGCTTCATTCAAGGTTTTGAGCAGGATCTTCTGATGTTCGGCGGACCTCATTAGCAAAGATAGCATAGACACTTGTTCAGGGTATTTGCGCAACTGATCCACCACTTCATAGTCAAGCATATTCATCTTTTGGAAGAAAGCCTCTGCTTCTTCAGCGCTTATAGGCTTCTTGGGTGGGAAGCGCTTTCGTGTGGCATTGTTCACTTCTTGAATGTCTGAATATTTTCCAGCAGAAGTATTTTCTAGAAGTTCCCCCGTGATTTCTTTCCCTTTGTATGTAACCAATGTTTTTTTATAATTCCACGGTACCGTAGACGGGTCTGTCATTGGCTTCTGTGGCACGCGTCCGATAACCGCTGGCTTATTCAGCCGAGGCAGTTTAATCGTCCCCCGGACCATATAGGCCCCTTTCAACGCGTACATCGGTATTCCCCTTTTCATTTCGAATCACTGTGGCTTCTCTGATCGATCTCGTGGAATATAGAGAACCTCATTCTTCGAAGGCACCATCGTCTCTGTTTTTGTCTCAGCCTTCTTTTCGAGCTTAGCCTTGACAGTATTAGTCTTCTTTTCCCTTTTCTCTTGCTTCGGGGCTGCTTTAGGCTTTCTCTCTACATTGATACTGGCGATTATAACTTTCAGGGCAGGATCAAACTCCTTGTCCTCACAGATCATCCCAATCAACAACCCATTATTGTGAGCGGGCAACGGATTGTTGGTCACATTCGGGACCTTCTCGTCCCTTAATACTATCTTTCCCTATTCTATTAAGTTCTCTACTGCCCTTTTTAATGTCCAACAATCATTGGTATCATGACCTTCTTCTCCCGAATGATAAGCACACCTGACACCGGCTCTGTAAGCATGTGATGCTGGATTTTGCCTTGTCTGAGGGACTGGTTGCAGGAAACTCATCTGGACCAGTTTTGGGAATAGGGTAGAATACGGTTCACCAATAGGTGTGAAAGTTTGTCTTCTGGGTGGTTCTTGAGGACGGAAGTTATTCTGTGGAGGACGGGGGTTGTAGTGGGTTTGGTAAGGAGGTTGGTTTCTAGGAAATGGAGCTTGATTTTTGTTGGCTTGTTGTTGTGGCCGGACATAAGGCTGAGTATTCATGACCGAGTATGGCTGAGGAGTATAGGCCAAATCTTGGTGAGGGTAAGGGTGCTGCGGCGTCCTTTCTGAGAAAAAGGGATCTGGGAGTATAGTTTCTCCTTGTACCCGACGCTGCCATGAATGTTTCTTCCCTTTTCTTTCCCTTTACTATCCCTCCAAACCCACCCTGAATGGCTTGGGAGGTAGCTCTGATAGCGGATTGGCTTAGATTTCGACCCGTTTTTAGCCCATTTTCAACCATTTCGCCAATCTTGATAGCTTCAGCGAACGGTTTACCTATTGCGGACATCATATTCTGGAAGTAGTCAGCTTCCTAAGCTTGAAGGAAAACTGTGACCATTTAAACTTCATCCAAAGGTTTTACCCTTGATACTTGCTCGTGCCATTTAATAGCGTATTCTCTGAAGCTTTCTGAGGGTTTCTTCTTCAAGTTTGACAAAGAATTTCTGTCTAGCGCGATGTCACTATTATACTAAAACTGCCTTACAAAATCTCTGGCAAGATCGTCCCAAATGTGCCATCGAGATATGTCTTGATCCATATACCATTCTGAGGCTATTCCTACCAAGCTTTCTCCGAAGTATGCCATCAACAATTCTTCTTTGCCGCCAACCCCACGCAATTGGTTGCAATACTTTTTGAGGTGAGCAATGGGATCGCCATGCCCATCATATTTCTCAAACTTCGGTGTTTTGAACCCTACGGGCAGGTGCACGTGAGGGAACATGCACATATCAGTATAGGATACACTCTTGTGCCCGCTTAAGCCTTGCACATTTTTTAAGCTCTGCTCGAGGCTCCTCATTCTTCTCGCCATTCTTGTTCAGGAGCTTTGGGATTTTGGTCTTGCCCAGGCGTAAGCTCGCATTGAGGATGTTGAGGGTGAGCGCTGGTGGTAAACCGAGTTTGTTCCAGTGAGAAGGATGGTGCTTGAAATGTGAATGAGGAAGAGTCAAAATTAGGCCTGTGTATAGCGGGTTGTGCCGCAATTGGACAGGGCGGTGCAGTGAATATGTTTGTAGCCACATCTGTCAGTGACACCCGGGGATAAGAATCGGAGGGTGATCCAGCGGAGTGGGCTGAAATGGTAGGATACCCGAATATGGTAGTTGGATAACTTATGGGGACGTTGGAAGTCCCACTTGTCCTAGAGAACAGCTCGGGGAATCCAGGGATTGCACTCGGCGGCTCTTTTCCATTGTTCCAATCATCCAACATTTCCAACATGTGAAGTCGCAAGATTCTGTTTTCTTCAGTAGTTGCTGATTCAAAAGTTGGGATGGCCGAGATTAAACTCTCTTCGAAAATGGGAATCATTGGCAAAGGATTTTCTGAAGACATCTCTACACTTCCTTTTGATCTTGTGAAGTAAGTGTGAATACTTCCTCTCGACTTAGTGACGGGCAGCTGAACACTTCCTTTCGACCTCGTAAAGTATGAATGTGAGGCCAGACCACCACAAAACCAAACCACCTTTCTAAAAACCTGGACTTGGCATCAAGCAAACGGTTAGTTTGAAACAAATAACAGACAGGTAATCTCACGTTGGGGTGTGATGCACCTATACAGTTTAGTGAGTTTCTACATGTTTGCATCATTCCGGCTTCTCTTTTTGATTTCATATTTTTCTTATTTTTCATATATATATATATATATATATATATATATATATATATATATATATATATATATATATATATATTTATCATTATTATTATTATTTTGGTTTTACAACCTTTCTTCTTATTTAAGGTTCCGGTCGAATCTTACGAAGATTGCATACGTATCACGGCCCCGCGTGAATCAGACCAAACGTAGTTTGTGAAAAACAAGTGCAAAATATAAAGAAACATTTTTTTATTACTAAAACATCCTATTACAAACTAAACATTTTTGAAAAAACGAGAATAACAAACTTTAAATAAATACAAACTCAAAAACTACTGATACACCCTGATGCGAAAAGACAAACAAAAGACGCCAAACGGAAAATACAGACTCGGCCTATAAATACATTAAAGCTTTAAAAATTGGCGCCCGCGGGGCATCGTTCGGCCTTGCTGCGGGCTTAGGTGCGAGGTCCCTTTCAAGTTGTTCCAGCTCATACATGGTTCGCTTGACATAAATCATCACTGCCGAGAAGAAGGTAGTGTGGGTCATATCTTCGCACCGTAGACACCTCCTAATGATGGCATGGGCAATGGTCTTAATCTTATCCCTGGTTTTCCCCTTTTCTATGAGTAGGCGCTCGATTTGATCATTACGGGCCTTCAAAACCCGAGAATCCCGGAGATGTTGATTCTGCCACTACTGAATTTCTACTTCCATCTGGGCCAGTAGATCAGTAGCAACTTGCACATTGTTCTCAAATTTTGGACCTTCAATTTGTTGTTTCAGCTTGCTGATTTCAACCCGATAGCCTTTTTCTTTTGCTAACCAATCCCATTGCTTCTGTGATGACTCGACAAAATTCAGGATATGGGGTCTTTTAGCCGGCCTTTTGTGCTCAAGTTCTCTTCTGTACCACACAAGGTACCCTGGTGCTACTTCACCTTTGGCCCGATCCTGTACACAAGTATCTGCTTTTAAACATTGGCATTCATTCCAGATCTGGCGGACTTTTGCTTCAGGAAATTGTCCGTCAGGGCTAATCTCAATTGCTTGGGCACTAAGATCTTCCTCGTGTGGCACTATCTGGCATCTTCCGAGTTGTCTCAAAACTCGATAGGGCGCGTAAGGCTGAATGCTCTTAAGTCCCATCAATAGAAAGTGGGTCCTATCTGTCGGTATATATATGACCTCATCAACAGGCAACCATCCCAGTGTCCACTGTATTTGGCTGGCAGTGAGGGTTCGAAAGAATGACGTCCATGTCGTAACTCCCTCGGGTAGACTGACCTCCTTGATTCTCGTGTAAAAATCTTCTATGCAAGTCTTCTTCGAGGAACCATAACTCAAAAGCTCGGAACGGTGGCAGAGATGTTCAGTCATCCATATTTGTAGCAGCAAATTACACCCCTCGAAAAAATTCCCTCTGGCTTTGCAGGCTGTGAGAGCTCGAAAGATATCAGATACTACCATAGGCGCGAGAGTGCTTTCATTTTGAGTGAGCAAAGTACTAACGACCTTGGATATTTTCAGATCAATGTTTCCGTCTTTCCTTGGAAACACCAAAAGGCCCAAAAATGTTATCATGAAAGCCACTCGTCTATGCTCATCCCACTTCTGACGGTTACCTTTGCTGCATAACTTGTTACCCGGATTGTTGAATCCTCCTACATGACCATATCTGTCGTATATGAAGCGCGGATTACAGAAACCTGCGGCCAAATCTAGGTTATGGACCGTCCTGGGTATCTTTAATGAATCTAGAAACCGATGAACAGTGACAGCTCTTGGGGCAACCAGGTATTTTTGCCTTAATGGAACTTCAGCATTTCCGATGTACCCGGCTATTTCCTCCAGAGTCGGGGTCAGTTCAAAATCGGAGAAGTGGAAGACATTGTGTGTCGGATTCCAGTAGGTGACCAAAGCTCTTATGATATCTCCCCGAGGCTGGATTTCCAATAAACCCGTGAGACCTTTCAGATATTTCTTGACCTCATCTTGCCCTTCACCACCTAGATCATCCCACCATAGCCGCAACTTGACAGGGACTTTAGTCATTATCGAAAAGTGTTCATTTTGCATTGTGCTCATCCTGCACATTTATTAAGGTGATTTAAGCAAAAATTATTTGACTCAAAAATGATTTGACTATATTTAAAAAAAAACCGATTTTTCGAACACGGCCTTTCAGCACTTCGGGGATGAAGATTTTAAGGCTGTGAGGGTCAACCGATCAAAACTCTAAAAGATGATCGAAAGTGGCCGTTTATGCAAAGTCAGCCTTCCGCCGTCCCTTTCGGGAACATTTGGCTGTTTTTGACAAAAACAACATCACTTGAGTTATTTATGACTCTTTTTTTTTCAAAATAGTGTCCTGACATTGGGAACACGGCCTCACAGAGCCTTGGGGACGAGGATTCTAAGGCTGTTGGGCAAATTGGTCAAAATTCAAAAAATAACCAAAAGCGGCTGTTTATGCAAAGTCAGCCTTCCCGCGCATCCCTTTCGGGAACATTCGGCTACATTTGACAAAAGCGGCATCACCCGACTCATTTATGATGAAATTAAAATTCTGACATTTTGGCTATTTCTGAAAAAGGGGAAGTTGAACCCGATGTGAGTTGCCTACGTATCTCACACCCTGTGAGAATCAAACTGGCGTAGTTCGGGCAAATAAAACAAACTTCTTTTGAAAAACAAGACTCTTTTTCCATTGGCAAACAAAACCATTTTTCATAAACAAAACTCTTTTTTTTCTTTTTCAAAAATTTGGCAGAGTTTTGACACTATTTGGACGTTGATTTTTTTTTTTCAAAGAAGGCGATTAACTACCTCTATCTACATTTCCTCAAGACATTCAAAAGCCGGTCGACATGCAAGTCCGAAACAAATAAATGCACAAGTAGCAAGTTGGATGCATCAGGATGGTCTTTTGTCATTTTGGTACATCTGTCCTAGACAGACCCAACCCCTGTGTTGAGCCTCCAAAGTCAAATGCCATGATGCAAACAAACGTTCCTACTAGGAATCTGGCATGAAGCTGAGTTATTTTAGGTTGGTAACCTGGGTATTTGTTCTAGACTGTGTACCCGAGCGGACAACTCGAGTCGAGGAGGGGGCTACGTACCGGGGACCCGCGAGATCGTCTGACTTTGTAACTTGTCCGACCTCTTTCTTGTTTCAAGGTATTACACTAACAAAATAGGGAGTCCCGACCAGCAAGGACATCCCCGAAGATGAGAAGAGGAGGGTTTCGACACAGTTTATATACAGTTCAAGTAATATCAAAGCGGTAAAAGGCAACATTTAGCACGTTATGCCCAAACATGTAATAAAGATCAGATAATAAAGCCAAATATAACAATTATTATAAGCTTGAATTCTTGAACCCTGAACCATAGATTCTGGGTTCGTTCCCCAGCGGAGTCGCCAGAGCTGTCACACCTCCTTTTTACACACCCGAAGGTATATAAGGGAGTTTTTCCAATTTAAGTGACATTATTCGAAATGGGATTAATTATTCAATTAAGAGTCGCCACTTGGGATAGTTTATTTGGTATCCCAAGTCACCGATTTATTTTAAATCCCAAATCGAGAAAATTTTGACTTTCCTTTGGAAGTCTGCGAACCAGAAATTCTGAGTAGGGAATTCTATTAACCCGGGAGAAGGTGTTAGGCATTCCCGGATTCCGTGGTTCTAGCACGGTCGCTTAAACTATAATAATTGGCCTATTATCTTATTTTTAAAACACGTTTCAACCTATGGTATATTTTTAACTTATTAGCCGCTTTTAATTAATTTTTTTTTGGAAAAAATTCAACGTCATATAAAACACGTATTGAACCACGTCACATGAAATGCACCCGCGGTCCACGACACATTTTATCTAACGTTGTAGAGATTTGGATTTGGGTCACATAAAATGCACACCCGAGTTTAGGAAGTTAATTTTTTTTTATAAAAAAAATAGCGTGCCTAAAGCAACTACGCACTTTCAAGTTTGCGAGGGCCATGGAAAATTCAACTAAATGGTATGCCTCGATTTCTAAGGATTAAAATTAATTAAATGAGGGCCATGAGTTTTGAGATTTTATTTGGCATGGCGCGCCTCGATTATTCTAAAAGGATTGAATTCAATTTAAAGCAAACTACAAATATTCATGATTATGTTTCTTCCTAAAACTACTTTGAGATTATTGCAAGGTCATGATTTATGAATATGGAATTATTGTTGAAGAAATATATGATTTGAGTTATTATGTACCTAATCACCCATGTCGGTATCAAATTTGCTATTGACTTAACATCATTTAATTTGGATCCAAGCTATTACATCGTTCTCTCTCCATTTTGAATACATTTTCCTATCTTTCCCTATGAACTACAATCTCATTGAAGAAACTCATTCTGTCTTTCACGAATTCTATTTCTTAATGCTCTTCCTTCATTTTTTTTTTGTTCATATCTTTCAAGTTGGTAGATAACCAAAATATAATATACAAATCAAAAGGAAATACGGTGAAAGAAAAATAATGGAAACATTGGTTAAGAAAAGAATGAACCTTTATAGATGAAGATCTTATTCAATACACATGGAGCAAACAACCATCAAATTTAATGTGCAAATGAACCACAATAAGAGGCAACGAGCGGAAACCTTTCGAACCGAACTCGACTTCGACATCTTCGGGCTAGTATTTTAGGCTACCTTTTAAATTGAGTTTGAAGCTTTTGGATTTGATTTTTGGTGTGATTTAGCTCATGTTTTTGAGGTATTTTTTTTTAAACAAGGTAATGAATGGCTATATGTTTTTTTTTTGTTGAAAGAAATAGGTAGAAAGAATAAAACTAGTAGAAATTCTCTTTAGCATAGAAGAAGAAAATTTATTTTCTCTCAATATTCTTCCCTCTTCTCTTCTCTTCTTTTCTTCAAATATTTCTCTTCTATTTATAGGAGAATTTTCAAAAAAAATCAGATTTTTTTAAAAAATTTTAAAGTTTTTATTTAAAAGAAATCCCACTTACATTTTGCTTTTCTTTTTCTTTTTATAAAAAGAATTACTACCTTTCTTTACTTTTATTTTTTAAATTCCAACTTTAATTACTTTTATCTTATCAAAATCCCACCTTTTTTACTTTTTAAAAAGAAAATTCCACTTATTTTACTTTTCTTAAAAAAGCAATCCACTTTCTTTTACTTTTCTTTAAAAAATTCTACTTTATTTTAATTTAATTTTTTTTTAAAATTTTTAGCTACCTTTATATTATTTTTTAATTCCAACTTTCTTTTACTTTTTATTTTTAAAAATTTTCACAAAACTTTACTTTTATTTTTTTAATTTTTCACTTTCTTTTACTTTTTTAAAAGAGAATCCACCTACTTTTACTTCTTTTTTTTTTAATTCCATACTTCCCTTTTTCTTATTTTTTTAAATCAATATTTTTCAGATTTTTTATTATTATTCAAAAATAAGAATAAAAAAAAATATTTATAGTAATAATTCACCTTCTAAAATTTTGTATTTTTAACCTATAATAAAAAGTATAACAAAACTAAAAATTTATATGTTAAAACCCCCTAAAATATTTACATAGAAGAAGTGACAAAAAAAATTAAATATTTTCAAAAATTAGATGCTCACAACAAGGATCATGAACGTGAAGCGTTAGCTTTGTGGCCTATTTTGGAGGATAGCTTTCCACTATCACGTGGAGTTGCTTGCAATCGCAGAAGGAATTGATGAGGGATGGCAGGTTTGGTCTACTCATTCGGGAAGCGTGGCTGGCTTGTGCGTAGGTTTGGCAGGATGGGCATCATGATTGCGGGGTTGTCCTCGCGTTTGCATAATGAGATTTTTGGGCAAGGTTGGTTTGGCCTTCGCGATCATGAGAGACTATAAGTTTTCAAAAAATGGGGATTTGCTCATTTCATCTCATTTTTCTCTTTTGGAGCCGAATGTTGGGGCGATTTTGAAGAGCTATTTCATCCATCTCTTGGGGGTAAGTGTTTCTAAACCACTTTTGATTATATCTCACGAATATATATATATATAACCTGAAAATTGGTATATGTTGTGGGATTTTAGAAGAAAACCTATAATTGGTAATTTTGGATTTTGACCAAGAAGTTGGATATGGAATTAGAAATAAATTATATATTTTGTTTTGTGGTGCTATGGGTAATATTAATCTTAAAAAACTTTCAGAATCCAGGCACGTAAGCTTTTAAGTGGAGTTAGAAATTATTATAAATTGTTAAATTACGAGTATTGGAGTATATTTTGATTGATTTGCATGTTGTTTGATTAGTTTCAGATTGTTTGACATTGGTTTGAGGTGTTAGAGAGGCGCTGGAGCCGGTTATCGAATTTCAGAGTGAGATAAGTCTCCTGCCTAACCTTTTGAGGGGGAAACTACCCCGTATGTGTTATATTTGTTATTTACTACTTGTTGTGGGATCCACATACACACGAGGTGATGAGAGTCCGTACCTAGCTAAAATCATACTTATGTTCGGGTATACTTAAGACTTTATCATACAATGTTTCTATTAATTGAACTTAACTTGTTAGATTAATTGCCTAAAATTTATAAATGAAATTTGATTCAAGATCATGTTAGATCGATTCTCATTACCCAGAGTTGTTGGTAGGATATTCGATATATGGTAAAACATATGCTTGATTTATGTTCTTATTCATGTGTTGCAGATATGTGGCAAGTAATTTGATAAGTTACTTCTCTTCATAGGGATAAGGATAAATGCCTCGGCAATATATTTGAGATGCATCTGTGGTTCGCGCCGGTTGACCCTCGGTAGTGTACGCATTATTTTGGATCGGGGAGTACGACCTCAACATAACTCGTGCTTAATACTGCTAGGATTCCGAATATTCATTATATTTTCCCTTTTGATTAAGATCTGCCATTTACATGATATGCCTTATTTTTTTGAGATAACGCTTGATAAATCTTACCCGTTTGAGGCAGCCTTTGATATTTCTTATTTGTTGATAGTACATGATATTTGAGAAAATTATGCTCTCATTAGGTTGGAGGATTATGTTAGTTACAATTCTTACCTCATTATTACTGTTGTGTTTCATATCTATTTATAATTTATTATATTGATTTATTGGACTACTATTAAGTGTCAATGATGATGCCTCATCATTACTTCTGCGGAGTTAGGCTATATACTTACTGGGTACGCATTGCTTTAAGTACTCATACTACACTTTTGCACTGATTCTGTAGGCATATTTGGTGGTCATCCGGGAGCATATTTGGTGGTCATCAGCCCAATGTTAGTGTTGCCTACGGGTTGGAGGCTATGCACAATGTATTGCGATGTTCATGTGTTGTTATCGCATATTGTGTTGGGTCCAAACGCACACGCAAGTATACGCGGTCAACAAGTCATAAAGTGATAAGAAAGTATAATTCCCACGATGATATATGATCAACTATTGTCCAATATAAGATACTTATAAATTTAATACTCATGTGAGTGTGAAGAAGATGATTTTGATTTTTGTAACGAAATTAATACGAACTAATAAGCAAGCAAGAAAATAAGATCACAAGTAGAGCAAACAAACACTTCGCAAGAATTTAATGAGATGGGGATATTCAAAGGTAGTGGGATTAATGTCTCTCCTATTGCATTTTTCGGTTGAAGTAATCACTTGGATTATCGGATTTGTTGATTCACAAGGTTTATTATGCTCGCAAAGTCCTTTCGACATTTCGCTCGCTTATTCAATCCAACCTAAGACTATATGTCTATAGAATCAAACTTGACAAGAACTTATGTATATTTCATGCAAAAATAACCAAGTAAGGCAACTAGAATATGTCTATCCTAATCACGAATCTATTATCCTATACCCGGGTTCAAGAACTTACTCTATTCAACCTTATATGCAATCTATAGTTCCCACATTCGAGTTCAACTATAGATTCGTAGATAGTACTCTATTGTTAGCTACACTATAAATAAATTAATATGATAAAATCAAGAAAAATAATCGATCGTTAATTTATAATAGTCAAGAGCAACCCATAATCCTAGAATAATGAGGTTCATAGCCACTCATGTTCATAACAATCATTAAACTATTGTTTTAAAAATTACAAGCTATGAATATTAGATGAAGGATGGAAGAATCAATAAATTTCGTTCTCTTCAATGTTCTGTACTTGTGTTTCCCTCTCAAAGTGGTTTCCCCTCCTCCAAAATAGGTTTAGGTTTGCTTTTATACGAGTTGGGGGGGGGGGGAGGGGGGAGGTCCTGAGTCAAAATAACCAAGTCTCAAGTGAAATAGGATAAGTTTCCGTCACGTAGCGCCTAGGATAGCATGAGGCTCTAGCCCTGGCACTGGAATTTTTGAGGGTCTAGGAACTGTGCCATAGGTAACTCCCCGTGCTACGTGTGGCACTACTTTATGAATTTTTCTTGTTTCTTCCCCTTTTCGATTCAATTCACACACTTTCATGCCAATTTCCTTCGGGTGATTCCTTCATATAAAAATACCACTAATTAGCACAAATCATTACATTACACATCCGAAATCTATGAAACATGAGTAAAATATGAGGCGATATGCACATAAATATACATACTTTAAGCCAAATATCACACTGTTGGTGTAAATGGCAGGATGCTTAATTATGTGTTGCAGCAGTGAATGACTTGAGAGAAGGATTACTCGGTTCATAGTTTAGAGATTCAACATTTAATCCTGACAGGGGAGAAGTAACTGGATTATGGATGTTCAGGCTTCAGTTGACGGAGTAATGAGATTGGACATTTTTGGACTTGGTGGAACTCTTGTTATGTTGTGGTATTGTCGTCCTTGCTTGTATGCATTAAGGCTCGTCAGTATGATGGTCTTCATTTGTTGCCTTTGGGGCACGGTGTTGTGAAGAGGTTATCAAAGATGTTGGTGTGTTACGATTTCGGAGTTGAATCAGTGTTCTCCGTGTTGATGCTTCAAGATATATGATCCATGATGAGGCTTAGACTTGATAGAATTCTATTTGTTTGGGTGATACAGAGATGGATTGTGATATGGGGCAACATTATTGGTGGCGGAAGATGGGTATATTACAGTGGTTGAATTGTTAGTAGCTCGAGTATGAGCATCAGAGATCGATAAGTTCACTTCAATAAGAGGCTAAACCGGAGTCGGAATGGAAGCACACCATATGAATTTTGTAGCAGGGTAGCCACTTTCTTTGAGAAAGATTCGTATGATTTGGGTCATGGTGGGTAGAAGACTAAGTCTACAGATTTCTTTTAGGATGGTGGCTTCTATACTTAGGAAGTTTGAATATGACAGAAGGGAGTTTGCTTGAAATGATGATGGATAAGAATACTTGATTGTCGTTTTGGGAAGCTCTGTGGCTTTGAGTTCAAACATATTGTTAGACCTTTAGTTGATGCTAATAGGATGAATAGACTCTTACAACTGGCGAATGAGTGTTGACCTAGGATAATTAACTGATTTCATAATGGATGTGGTTATTGCTATGCAGTTGGAGGATGTCGGTATGAGTCTACACAGGTGGCCTATCTCATGTGAGAATGTTAGGGGTTGCATGATTTGTAATGAATTTCCTATAAAGAGTTCTTCCTTCTGTCCTATGGATGCATGTACTGTGATGTGAGTTTAGATCACTTGAAGAAGTTGATACGACTGTTAGGAGGTCAAGTGTGTGATTGCGGCTGATAATTCGGTATGTGTTATGATCAGTACATCAAGAACCTATGAGAAATTTGGCTGAGTAACGGTGCGAGATCATGGTAAATGATAAGGAGGAGTCATTATGGGTTCTGGATTTATGTGATTAAGGCTTAAAGCTAAGTAGGGGAGCCTGCCATCTATGATTGGGTCACGTGGTTATGTGCCTTTGTAGATTCAGGTTATCAGTACAATGGTAGATTAGGTATGACTAAAGAAAGAAAACATCATGAGTAATTCGAGAAAGGGATTTGATGGATTTGTGATACTTGTAACGTTATTGATATTTGAAGGTTCTGGAAAGATTTAGATTTTATACTTATTATAGATGTGAGGTACAAGAGAAATGAATCATTCAGTTTCTTCATTGGAGTGATCATGTTCTAATAGAGCACTAGTTGTTTTGTTAAATAATCGAGACTAGATTAGAGTACGCGACTCTCAATAATGGTTCATGCAGATTCGAGAGTTAAGGTGTGGTGCTTTTTATATTATCATCGGGTCTATGATGCAGTGTTAGCGAAATAGGAGAAACAACTTTGAATTTGCAGAAGATCTAATCAGCGCAGATGTATCGGTTGGCGATACAACTAAGTGAATGAGGATGGTATAAAATGGCTTACAAGTATTTTGATGACGTGGTCTCATGATTTGGGTCTCTTGGGATGAGTGTTAATTGAGGTCCGTTATATGTTTGAATAGAGCTATTATTTCGAATGCAAGTCAAGAGTAAATCAGAATAAGATCAGTTAGTCTAGTAGTGGCTTGGATCGGCATTGTTAAGTAAATAATTAGTTACTTTGCTATGGTAAGGCTATACAGGTGATTTGCGGCTGTATGTGCGAGCGAGACAGCCTCTATAATTTGATTGATTTGGAGGTATTCGATTCTGATGGTTTTGTTTTGTGTAAATGGGTCAAGGAAGAGTCATGGCGGTTTAGAACACGACTTGAATTCTTTGTCTTTTGTGGTTATGGGAAGTTGTTTGTGCGTTGCGATTCTTTTTCTGAAATGAGTTAAGTGAAAGGTTTCTAGCCAACGAAATGTTTATTCTAAAGGTGGTTCAGTAGTTATGATTAGATTCTTGTACTCTCGCGTAGAATCATGACAGGTGTAGTTAGCAGTATGGAATGGGAACTTGAGGATCAAGATTGTAATCCAGTTTTGACATAAATGTCACAAGCTCGGAAGAGCTGGGGAGAGACTTCAGGTGTTCAGAGTATGCTAGCGCTATTTTATGGCTATTGAGAATGACATTCCTTAGAAGATGCATTGTGTATTGATTTATATATTCTTGATTTAAATTACAGTAATTGTATGGTTGGTAGCCATTGATGTGCAGATTTTGCTACATGGTGTGGAAGGTCGTGGCTGTATCTCCCACGGAATGACCGTATAAGTGTGACGTGTTAGCCATTTATGTTGTGGAGATTGAAATCTAGTGGGGAGATTCTAGTATTGTCGCTGATGGGAGAGTTTATGTTTGAGAGGCGCTCTCTTTCTTTGGTTATGGACTGTGGAAGTGTGTTCCTAACTGGATGGTTGATTATATGTTTCATGGATATGGTCATTGTGGATCCTTAAGAGGTTATAGACTTATTTAGGGATGATTGGAATCAGCATTGAAGTCCGTGGGTAGACCTAATATGAATGTATATTCTATACCAAATCAGACATACTTATTTGCCATAACATTACTTACGGATGGGTCTTCGGGCATGGTGGATGATATTCCCACATTAGTCTATTTCTAGTGCTACCCTTTCTGCTATATGGGTTTTGAGACTGCTTGATTATTCACACCTGTGTTGAGATCTGGTGTAGCTTGTGGTGTTATATGAGCGAGATGGCTCTCGAGATATAGGTCGTTTATTGCACCCTAGCCGTGCTTGGCATTTTGTAGTGCATGGCTCTATCTGTCTCCCTAAGGTTATGTTTATGCATTTGGCGTGCTTCTGGTCGATATTAGGGCATTTCATGGGTATGAGTATTTTGGCTCGATGGGTATTTCCTTATTGATTATTATGTGTGGATCGGGTGGCACACTGCCATAGCTATGATATTTAGGTCGGGTTGCACACTGCAACTATGAGATGTTGAGTACGGTTTCTTATACTTATTTCGTGTCTATTGTTTCTTACCCTTAGTATAGGTTCATAGAGTTTCTCAGGTTGATTCAAATGATATGTGGGTTGGGTAGTTCCTTACAAGAGTTTGTTTTTCCTTACTGGTCATATTCAGGTTGTAGCTTGTTGGTGCATTGATGGCGTTGCATAAAATTTTGGACTGTATTTGAGGTTGCTTATTGCCCAAGCAGCTTGTACAAGGTGAAATGAGGTTGTTGGACCTGAAATTACAATCAAATTTATATAAGATATATTAGAGAGGAAATGTCACTAATCAGTTTAGAATGAGGCAATGGTTCTTGTCAAGCGGAGAGAACCCATGAGTTATTGATTTGGCAATTGGTCATGAGTTTCTACACATCTCTTTTATTATTGCAGTATTGTGAGGGGCAGAACATGGCTTATATGTGTTATGAGGTATACTTCGGGCATCGAGTTCTTGAATTTGTAGCTATTGTGGTTGGATAATGTATTATGGGCATACAAATTATGCAGTGCATGGTGTGATTATAGCATGGTTTCATTATTGTATTTTGGCTCAATAAGTTGAGATTGATACGGTGTTCGTACGTTGGAATCATATATGGTAGAGAATTCTGAATGTATGAATTTGGTCCTAAGGTTTGTGGGCTAAGGTGGCAGGAAGAATCTTCAGTCTAGCTTAAGCTAATGTTCTCATATGGGTTATGGTGGCACGGGTAGGTGCAAGAGGTATTAAACAATGATTTTGAACAACTCTGGAATAGTTCTTGCACATTTTAGGACAAATGTATGTTTAAATGGGAGAGAATGTGACGACCCGACAGGTCATTTTGAGCTCTGGCACGTTGTTCGGTAGTTTGAGGCCTTGGGTAGCTTCACTTTATGTAGTATGACTTGCGTGTGCGGTTGGTTCTAGTTTTCGAAGAGTTCGGTGTTAATTTGGAAGAATAATTCTCAATTCGGGAGTTCTAAGATGGGAGAGTTGACATGGTTTTACTTTAGAGTAGAATACCCCCAGAATAGGGATTTGAGGATTTTAATAAGTTTGTATGATGATTTTGAAGTTGGGTGTATGATTGGATCTAGTTTCGAGTGGACCGGGAGCGTTTCGACGCTTATTGTGAAAAGTTGGAATTTTGAAGGTGTTAAAATTTCCTAAGTTTGATTTGAAGGGGACCCTAGTGTTATTGATGTCCGTTCGGAATTCCGAGCCCTGGAATATGTTCGTATTGTGATTTGTGACTTGTACGTAAAGTTTGGTGTTATTCCAGAATGTTTAAATATGATTCAGATACGTTCAGTGAGGTTTGAATAATTAAAGTTAGGAGGAGGTTTTGATCGTCAATTCGTGGATTTGGTGTTATTCGTGGCATTTTGTGCCTTTGGATACATTTGAATAAGGTATTGGGACTTATTGATATTATTGGACGGGGTCTCGAGGGCTTCGGGTGTATTTCGGGATGGTTTCAGATCATTTTCTTTTGTTTTGTAATTGCTGGTTTCTGGTATTAGGGGTGTTCATTGCTATCACGAAGAGAGTCTCGCGATCGCAAAGAGAAGATCGCGATTGCATAGTGTTGTTTGGAAGATGGGTGAATATGTTCTTCGCGACCGCACATGGTGGCTCGCGATTATGGTGTTTGGTGTGATGGTTCGTCAAGTTCGTGTGGCAAAGGTCGCAAACGCAAAGCGTTAGCTTGGTGGCCCAGTTTGGAGGGTAGCCCTTCGCGGTCGGGTGTAGCTGTCTGCGATCGCGGAAGGAATAGCTGAGGGCTAACAGGTTTGATCTATGCATTCATGAAGTGTGGCTCGCATTCGCGTAGATTTTCAGGATTGGTTACGCGATCGCGGGGTTGTCCTCGCGTTCGTGTAATGAGATTTTTGGGCAAGGTTGATTTTGCCTTCCCGAGCGCGAGGTATTATTTGCGATCGTGATGAGGAGTGGCCTGGGCAGAATATAAGTTTACAAAAAACTGGGATTTGCTCATTTCATCTCATTTTTCTCTCTTGAAGCCAAAAGTTTGGGTGATTTTTGAGAGCTATTTCATTCACCTCTTGGGGGTAAGTATTTTTAAACCACTTTCGATTATATTTCATGAACATATATGGATATTTAACATGAAAATTGGTATATATTGTGAAATTTTGGAAGAAAACCTAGAATTAGTAATTTTGGATTTTGACCACGAAATTGGACATAGAATTAGGAATAAATTATATATTTGAGTTCATGGTGTTATGGGTAATATTTATGTTCGAAAATTTTCGAAATCCGGGCACGTGGGACTAGGGGTTGACCTTGTTGACTTTTCAAATGGAGTTGGAAATTGTTATAAATTATTAAATTATGAGTATTAGAGTATATTTTTAGTGATTAACACGTTTTTGATTAGTTTCAAAAGGTCCGAACCGCGGCTCGCTTAATTTTACACATTCCTAACATATATTCGGGACTTGGCACCACAAGCTACCCGATTTTGAGTGCAAGTTTTCACGGGGCCTTACATCTTCCCCCACTTAAAATCATTCGTCCTCGAATGTGGATTTTGGAAATCGGTTGGTTTGAAAACATGATATGCAAACTCCCAATTTTTTTTGAAACTTTTTGCCAGAGTTCCCTTTGTAATTAGACTTATCTACCTGTCAGAGAGCCCCCAAAACATTATTTCCAAGCACCATTACGCTATCCCTACTATCCCTACAACTGGTATACAATTTATTACCTCAACACCTGCACATAGTTTGGCCACTTCAATGAGTTCCATACAGTTCAACCACTCCAATACACTATACGCATTCCAATTTATCATTACCAATCTATACTGCCTTTAATCATTCACTTATCACATGAGTCCTTACAAAACTTTCATTTACCAAAAAGGGGCTTGCGCATGACTCAATTAATCACAACACATACAATTCTTGCACAACTTGAGGAGTTACAATAGTAAAGAATTTAGGGAAAAATATGGGGTGTCTCTGCACCAGATTGAACACAACATCAGTTTACTTATAGACAAGAGTTCGCACGATCACTACTAAACTTGTTCAAACAGATGTGGATATTTTTCTTTCATTTCACTTTCTGCTTCCCACGTGGCTTCCTCGGCTTGTTGACTTTGCCATAGTACTTTAACTGAAGCAACTTCCTTATTTCTCAATTTGCGGACTTGCCTATCAAGAATAGCTACCAGAATTTCTTCATATGATAACTCTTCATTGACCACGATAGCCTCGATTGGCAAGATGGTGGATGGGTCTCCAACCACTTTCTTTAACATAGACACATGGAACACCGGGTGCACTAATGACATTTCAGGGGGCAATTCTAGTCTATAGGTCACGTGTCCTATCCTTTGAGTGACCCGATACGGCCCGACATATCTAGGACCCAACTTCCCTTTCTTCCCAAATCGCATGACTCGCTTCATAGGAGATACCCTCAAGAACACCCAATCATCTACTTGGAATTCCAACTTTCTTCGATGAATGTTTGCATAAGATTTCTGGCGACTCTGAGCTGCTTTTAGCCTTTCTTGAATGATTTTAACTTTTTCCATAGCCTGGTGCACGAGATCTAGCCCTAACAATTCTGCTTCATCCACTTCGAACCATCCAATTGGAGACCTACATCTCCTCCCATACAATGCCTCAAATGGGGCCATCTGAATGCTAACATGAAAGTTGTTATTGTAAGAAAATTCTATAAGTGGCAAGTGATCATGCCAATTACCTTTGAAATCCAAGACACAAGCCCGTAACATATCTTCAAACGTCTGAATAGTCCGCTCCGCTTGACCATCAGTCTGCGGATGCAAAGCCGTTCTGAGATTCACCTGAATACCCAAACCTTGCTGAAATTTCTTCCAAAAATTAGTTGTGAACTGGGCCCCTCGATCTGAGATAATAGAAAGTGAAGTTCCATGAAGCCTTACTATTTCCTTGATATACAATTGAGCATATTGTTCCGCAATATCCGTGGACTTGACTGGCAAGAAGTGAGCTGATTTGTTGAGTCGATCCACTATTACCCAAATTGAGTCGAACTTGCGCTGAGTGCGAGGTAACCCTACCACGAAATCCATGTTGATCATCTCCCATTTCCACATTGGTATTTACATAAGCTGAGTTAACCTACCGGGCCACTGGTGCTCAGCTTTTACTCGCTGACAATTTGAACATTTAGATACAAAGTCCGCCACACCCCTTTTTATACCGTTCAACCAATAAATTTCCTTGAGGTCACGGTACATTTTCGTAGAACCTGGGTGCATAGAATACCTGGAATTATGAGCCTACGACATTACCCTCCCCCGAAGATTATCCACATCTGGAACACATAGCCTACCTTGACATTGTAATACACCATCCTCACCACCGAGTGAAAATGTCGAAGTCTCGTTATTCAAAACTGCCTCCTTCATCAGTGCTAATACTGGATCAATGAGCTGCTTTTCCTTGACTTCCGCTACCAGTGACGATCCTGCTCCATTACGCACCATAACCTTCCCCTCGTCTGAGGTCAAAATACAAACCCCCAGACTGGCTAATTGATAAAACTCCCGAGCCAAATGCCTCTGATCCGCTCCCAAATGAGCCAAACTACCCATGAACTTCCGACTGAGAGCGTCGGCTACCATATTCGCCTTCACTGGATGGTATAAAATATCCATATCATAATCCTTGATCAATTCTAACCACCGCCGCTACCTTAAATTCAACTCCTTCTGCTTGAACAAATATTGGAGACTCTTGTGGTCCGAGAACACATCCACACGGACCCCATAAAGATAATGTCGCCATAATTTCAAGGCAAATACAACTGCCGCAAGATCCAAATCATGCGTCAGATAATTCTTTTCGTGATTCTTGAGTTTCCTTGAAGCATACGCTATAACCTTTCCATGTTGCATCAACACACACCCCAAACCGACCCTGGAGGCATCTTAATAAACCACAAATCCTTCTGTGCCTTCCATCAAGGTCAATATCGGCGCCAAGGTCAATCTCGACTTCAATTCCTGAAAACATTTCTCACAAGCGTCGGACCATTGGAACTTAACTGCTTTCTGCGTCAACTTAGTCAAAGGGGAGGCGAGGGTAAAGAATCCCTCCACAAACCTCCGATAATACCCCGCTAAACCCAAGAAGCTACGGATCTCCGTCGGGGTTGTGGGTTTAGGCCAATCTTTTACTATTGCAATCTTTTGGGGATCCACCCGAATCCCTTCACTGGAAACAACATGGCCCAGAAAGGTAACGGACTCCAACAAAAATTCACATTTTGAAAATTTAGCATACAACTGGTGCTGATAAAGGCTCTGCAGAACTGCCCTGAATTGATCGGCATGATCCTCCCAGCTCCGCGAATAAACAAGGATGTCATCAATGAAAACAATCACAAAGGAGTCTAGGAATGGCGTGAAGACCCAATTCATAAGATCCATGAAAGCTGTCGGGGCGTTGATTAGCCAAAAAGTCATGACCAAGAATTCAAAGTGACCATAGCGAGTTCTGAAAGCGGTCTTAGGGATATCCTGTTCTCTGATCTTCAATTGGTGATACCCGGACCGTAGATTAATTTTGGAAAAGAACCTCGCACCTTGCAATTGGTCGAACAAATCATCTATCCGAGGCAAAGGATATTTATTCTTGATGGTGACCTTGTTAAGTTTCCGATAATCAACACACATCCGGAGCAACCCATCCTTCTTTCTGACAAAAAGAACCGGGGCACCCCATGGTGACACATTTGGCCATATGAACCCCTTTTCTAATAAATCCTTCAGCTATTCCTTTAACTCCGTTGGCGCCATTCTGTATGGTGGAATGGATATCGGCTGCGTATCTGGCAATACATCAATCCCGAAATCAATCTCCCTATCTGGCGGGATCCCTAGAAGCTCGTCTGGGAACACTTCAAGAAACTCATTCACGACCGGCACAGACTTGGGGACAGACACTTCTGAAGTGGTGTCCGCCACCCGGACCAAATGGTAGATACCCCCCTTCCTAATCATCTTCGAAGCCTTAAGGTAGGAAATAAACCTACCTTTCGGCACCACACCATTTCCCTTCCACTCAATAACCGGCTCATTAGGGAACTCAAGCCTCATGACTCTCGTTCGGCAGTCAAGTTTAGCAAAGAACGAATAAGGCCAGTCCATTCCCATAATCATATAAAAATTCACCATTCCAAGCTCAATAAGATCGTCTAGCACGACCACATACCGTGGCAACACAATTCCTATAAACTCGCGCGACTATGATAGAATCACCAACCGAAATCGATACAGAGAACGGCTCATGAAGCTGTCGGGTTCTACCCTAAAACTTGAAGCAATGAATAGGATGACATAAGATAAAGAGGACCCCGGATCAATAAGAGCATAACAATCAATGGCCTGAACAGACAAGATACCTGTGACAACATCTAGAGAAGTCTCTGCACTCTGGCGACCACTCAAAGCGTAAAACCGGCTAGGTCCACCTCTGCCACGAGCTCCACCCCTAATTGTATCACACCCTGCTAGAGATGGAGGGCGCATGGATGATGTGGCGGCTGAATAATCACATCAAAATCCACCATTTCAAGCTCAATAAGATCGGTCGTGGTAGCACGACCACATACCATGACAACACAATTCCTATAAACTCGCGTGGCTATAATAGAATCACCAACCGGAGTCGATACAAAGAACGGCTCATGAAGCTATTCGGGTTCTACCCCAAAACTTGAAGCAATTAATGGGGTGACATAAGACAAAGTGGACCCCAGATCAATAAGAGCATAACAATCAATGGACTGAACAGACAAGATACTTGTAGCAACATATGGGGAGGCTTTTGCACTCTGGAGACCACATAAGGCGTAAAACCAGCTGGGTACACCTCTACTACAAGCTCCACCCCTAACTACACCACGCCCTGCTAGGGCTAGAGGATGCACGGATGATGTGGCAGTTGAAGAACCGGATGACTGAGCAATCCCCTACCCATACCCTGACTGGTCGCACGGTAGTCCCACTAGATATGACCTCCCGCCCCGCATCTATAACACACCGGAATATCCAAATAACATGTCCCGGAATGGAACCTCCCACACTTAGGGCATGGAGCCCTCCCCTGTTGCTGTGATCTCCCTCCTAGACGACCGTAATGATGGGGTCTCCTACTGTCTGACCCTGAACTCAAGTGACTACTCTGCTGATAACTGTGCACAAATGGCGATGCACTTGCTGAGGACTGGGCATATGACTGGGATGGCCCTGATGGCCCTCTCCCCGGAACTGGTCTCCCTGAGTGACCCACTGATCGGGCCCTGCTGCTACTCTCTCTTTCTGCCCGTATTTTCAACTTCCTAGCCTCTGTGGCCTGAGAGAACCCCACAATCTTCCCATAATTCATATCTGAGTGTAAGGACGCTGTAGCAGCCTCACTCACTACCAAAGGACTAAAACCCTAAACGAATCTCCGAACTCGAGCATCCATGGTCGACACTAATTGAGGAGCATACTTGGACTACCTCACAAACTCCATGTGGTACTCCCAAACACTCACACTGCCCTGCTTAAGGACCTCAAACTCTGTGGCACAGGTCTCCATTGTCTCGGCAGGCAAGAAGTGGTCCATGAATGCATCTACAAACTCATCCCATCTAGACGGAGGTCTTCCCTCCCCACGGGAATCCTCCCACATCTCGAACCACGAATAAGCTGCTCCCCTCAACCTGTATGAAGCCAATTCAACCCCTTCCATCTCTGTAGCCTTCATCACTCGAAGGGTCTTATACATTTCATCAAGGAAATCCTGCGGATCAGCCTCTGGGTCTGTGCCCGTGAACTTTGGAGGGGCCAACCGCAGAAACTGGTTGACTTTGGAGCTGGCGGAATCTCCCTGTCCGCCGGGGGGCGTAGGGGCATCATGAGATCTTTGGGCCTGAGCGGCCACTAACTAGGTCAACATATGGATGGCTCCTCTAAGGTCCCCATCAGAAACCCCGGGACCGGAAGTTGGAATTGCATCAAGATCAGGAATATCAGCGGGAGGGATGGTAGCACCCTCTTCCGTAGCTGGAACAGGAATACTTGGATTTGGAATAGATGGGCCAGGCGGATTCAAGACCAGGGAGTCACTCTCACCCACGACATCAGGTACATGATTCACAGCCACACTTAGGGTGGTGTTAGCCCCGAGGCCGAGTCTAGCTCTCTTCTTAGGTGCCATTACTGAAAATTTGGAACAGAGCACGAGTTAGATGTAAATACTTCCACTTTTCACTTCACCGCACGATATAGAGTAACAAAGAAGAAGGTAATTTCCCAAATGCCTATGTAGCCTCCAACTTATAGATGTGGTCGACAACACATTGATAAGAAGGACTCTACTAGACAACACTCCGAGACATCCTAGGACACTTTAAAACCTTAGGCTCTGATACCAAGTTTGTCACGCCCCAAAAACCGAGGGGCGCGACCGGCGCTCGACCGGGTAGCCCCCAGCCAAGCGGTCCTGGATGCCTTTCCTATTCCACGTGATACCCTGCGTTTCCATTACCCATTAACCAAGTGAAATAGCCATTTATAAATTTAAACACATTCTTACGAGATTTACATAACATACATAGTTACTTAACGTGGTTTACAAGTTATACTGCCCAAAATACATAAGTACATAACCCACATTTTCTGTCTACGGAGCCTTTAGAGATACAGAAGAGTGTTACAATAATTGCCGGTAACAAGGCTCCGGCTATACCTTACGCAAGTACCAAAATAAAATTTTCGGGAGGATAAACGGCATGTGCCACGCAGGGCCCCGAGAGGAAAGGGGCTCACCAATTCAACTGACGGGAGGTGAAGGAGTGCTACTGTCGGTGGGCTGGAGTACCTGTTATGGAACCACCTACAATCATAACACGAATGTAGCGCCCCCGGAAAAAGGGACGTCAGTACATTTGAATTGTACTGGTATGTATGAACAAACTTTACCCCAAGTAAAATCTGAAATACACAGATAACAAACAGTAATAGAATCAACAATCAAATGCACATGAAAGGAACAACCAAAGCCAAACAAACTCCACAATCTCTCCTTTTCCCCTTTCGACATTATTTCATCACATCAATGATTTCACAACTTTCACATATTTTTATCTCAATAGTGATTTCGATCACTTTTCCACCCTTATTACCTCGGCCACCCTTATTACCTCGGCCACCCTGATCAAAATAACCCACACCTTATTACTTCGTATTGCGGCGTGCAACCCGATCCCACCGGACAATCATATTTCACACAACAACAACAACAACAACAATTCACAAAGAGTGTTCATAAACATCAATACCAATTCCAACATATACAATAACCCGTACACAATTCAAGTCACAACGATAATTGCCCACAACAAGTCACGTATGATATTGCCTCAGTTATTTCAATTGCATCAATTATGATTTCTTTTCTATTATTTGTTACACAACTCTTACCACATAACCATATTCACACACACACACTTGGTCTGTTGCCATTTAGTTACGCCACTATACACGTTCCCACATTTGGACACATTAAGATTCTTGCATCCGTTAACACATACTTCCATGTCGACATCCTCAAGCGTTTACAAACTTTGCACATAATAAGATAGGAACATCAAATCACTTCTCACAATCACATATAACTTGGTGGTATGGAAATCAACTAAGTCAATCAATTCACATATTTTCATAAAAGGTACACATACCGTATGCTTGTCATAACAAGGGGATTCTACAAGAGTTAAAGTTAGACATACATACCTCAAAGAGCTTTTCCTTAAGTTACTACAACGTTCCGGAAATTCTAGCCATGCCCATCTACTTCGAGATATAACAAAATTGAACACAAATTAGGAAGATATTCATAATTCTAGCTCATTTGAGAATTTTATCAAATACTAGTTGAGCATCTTGATTTCTAATCTCTTTTACAAGATTTCCTTCATTCCCTAACTCAATATTTACTTATTTATGTTCAATAATCTTCCCATAAACCTAAGTTGTACATGCATGTATACATAAGACTAATACACCCAAGAAACATACCTCAATAACCCATCTTATACTCCAAACTCGAAATTAAAGTCTAGGGTATAGAACCTTACCTCTTATATGAAGAACTTATGATTGGGTTCTTTGATTCTTGAGGATTGATGCAAGATTTGGATGATTTAAATGTTGGGTTCCTTCTTCTCTCTCTAAAATGCTCTAACCTCTCTCTAGTTTTGTTAAGAAAATATGTTAAAATGAGGGTTTGTG
The DNA here is from genome assembly GCF_000715075.1 of Nicotiana tabacum. Lineage (NCBI taxonomy): Eukaryota > Viridiplantae > Streptophyta > Magnoliopsida > Solanales > Solanaceae > Nicotiana > Nicotiana tabacum. The sequence continues at coordinate 21,330,489 of NC_134085.1, forward strand.
GTGTTTTATTGAAGAAGGGGTCGAGCTTAAAATATAGAAAAATAGGAGCCTGAGTTAGGTATGCGATCGCACTTTGCGATCGCAGAGTGGAAATATGGTCCGCAGAATGGACCGCAAAAGTGCTCCCATAATCTGAACACACTGCCTGGGTATGCGGCAGAAATACGGTCCGCATACTCGTTCTGCGGTCGCATAATGCACCGCAGAACTGCCCCTCACAAAAATCCCAAGGGAAATATGCGACGACTATGCGGTCCGCATATCGATTATGCGATCGCATATCAGATCGCATATTTAACCTCCAATTCGACCAACATACTGACTCACTTTGCGGCGATTATGCGGTCTGCATACCTGATATGCGACCGCATTCTCTACCACAGAATCGCATTTTCTGGAAAACAGTATTTCTTGACTTTTTATAGCATAGATCAGTACAAAAGGTCTGAACTGTGGCTTGCTTAATTTTACACATTCCTAACATATATTCGGGACTTGACACCACAAGCTACCCGGTTTTGAGTGCAAGGTTTCACGGGGCCTTACAAATCAGTACCTATTAAGTATCAAGTCTAACTATGGGGAAGTAGTGACGAGGTTCAAGTTATATGGTAATCAATAGTCAAATACCTTGTTTGATAAATCAATAATTGGAAATATAATATGAAGTGGGAAACAATATCAATAAATCATCAAATATAAGAGAAGAAATATGAAATACCACGACACACAAAATTCCACAGTTTATAAAAATACAACACAAAGTTTTAATGAACACGAGTACATGAACAACTTATTACTTTCGTCCCATCACTACAATAACACATAAATGACATCCAAAACATCACATAATTTCAACAAGAATAACTCCTGAAACCATCACATATAACAACATCATAATACCAGCCTTATCTCAACGCCTAACTTGGCCAATTTAGAAATAAAATCGTAAAACCTGATCTCTAGCATGGAAAAGTAAACTCAAATAATCATCCAAAGTGAATACATGTATCATAGAGATCTCCCAATCAAAACATGGCAATAAGAGCAAACTCGTGTCAAATCTGATCATAAACCACATGTAGCACATATGTATACACTCGACACCTCATGTACACGTTGCTTTTAATATAACACAAATAACAATTAAGGATAAATCCTAAGGGGTATTCCCCCCCCCCCAAAGTTAGGCAAGATACTTACCTAAAAGAAGCCAAATCAGTATTCTAAAAATCTCTTCCCATGTGAATCAATCTTCGGACAACTCAAATCTAGCCAAAATTACTTAATAATATCAACAAAAGATAGAAAATAACCTAAAAATATAAAGGTATGAGCTTGATTCAAATATGCATTCCCTAGTCCCGCACCATGAAAGTCGACAAACTTGCAAATTTCGATCACCCATTCCAATACGAGTCCAACCGTATAAGTTTTATCCAATTCTGGCTCAAAATCGGGGTTCAAATCTTGAATTTATACTTTAGATAAGTTTTTAATAAAATTTTCAATTTCTCCACTTAGATTCACCATTCAATTACAAAAAGCAAGGTTGGAATCATGAATAATAATCAAATTCGAGTCAAAAATACCTACCCAAACCAAATCATCAATATCTCCTAACAAATCCTGCAAATCCGAGCTCCCAATGATAAAATGTGATAAATAAAAATAAACTTTTGCTCAAGATATATTTTGCCTATGTAATGACCCGTCGGTCATTTTGAGAGTTGTAGCCGCGTTCTCTCATTTACTTCTCATTTTGTGCTTTATAGCGATTATGTGACTTGCCCGGGTAGCTGGTTTAGGTCTAGAGGGGTTTCAGAATGAATTGAGAAACTTATTCTCAAGGTTGGAATCTTAAGTTGAAAAGGTTGATCGGAAGTTGACTTATATGTAAATGACTCCAAATTGGAGTTTTGATGGTTCCATTAGCTCTGTTGGGTGATTTTGGACTTAGGAGCGTGTCCGGATTGTGATTTGGAGGTCTATAGTTGAATTAGGCTTGAAATGGTGAGAGTTGGAAATTTAGAAGTTTGATTAAGAGTGGACATTATGGTTACTGTGCTCGGATTGGAGTTCCAGGAGTTGGATTATGTTAGTGGTGTCATTTGTGATTTGTGTGCAAAATTAAGGATAAATCAGATGTGATTTGATAGTTTACAACGTCTTTTGTAGAAGTTGGAATTCCTTAGTTTCAATAGGCTTGAATTGTAGTGCCATTCGTGTATTTGATGTCGTTTGATGTGATTTGAGGGCTCGACTAAGTTCGTATCATATTTTAGGACTTGTTGGTATAATTGGTTGAGATCCGGGGGGGTGGGTGGGGTGGGGCTTGAGTAGAGTTCGGATGGTTAACAGATCGAATTTGGAGTTTGGATGATTGCTGAACTTGAGATTCTGTAGGTGTAATCGCACTTGCAGAGCATTGATTGCAGGTGCGAGCTGTGTTGCATAGAAGCGGTTAAGAGTGGAGTTGGGCAGTGCTTGTAGGTGGAAAGAGCTTGCCCACACCTGCGAAGTCATAGGTGCAAAGAAGTGAGCGCAGAAGCGGAAGTGGAGATGGGGGCTAAGTCCGCAGAAGTGGTAGTGTGGCTCGTAGAAGCGAGTCCGCAGGTGAACTTTTAGGGACCGTAGGAGCGGAGGGAACCATAGAAGTGGGAGAAGGATCGCTTCCATGACACCACAGATGCGGTTAAGTCATCGTAGGTGTGGAAAGCCTGCGCACATTATTTAAAGACGAGGGTTCCGAGATTTTTACCATTTTAAATATTTCAAGATCGGGATTTGGCAATTTTTGTGAGGATTTTTGGAGGATTTCTTGGGGTAAGTCACTTGTTGTCAAATTTTTTCAATAAATGTATTTTCCCATTGACTTTCCCACCTAGATTGTGCAGTTTTATGGAGTAATTTGGGGGTTTGAGGCTAGGGATTTTGAGAGTTTAAATTGGGGATTTGGGTGTCAATTTGGTGTTGGATTGCGGTGAATTTAGTATGGTTGGATTCGTAGTTGAATGGGCTTTCAAATTTTGTGACTTTTATTGGATTTCAAGATGTGGGCCCGAGGGCTGGTTTTTTAGTCAACTTTTGAATTTAATTTAGAACATAGTGTTTTCTTATGGAATTGATTCCTTTTGCTTGTGTTGAATGTATCGAACTGTTTGTGGCTAGACTCGGGGCATTCAGAGCCCATTTCGTCAGCCAAGGGCGTGTTAAAGTAGAGATTTACATGGTTTGAGGTAACACTTCTAAACTTGGTAATGAGGGCATCAAACCCCGAATCATGTGCTATGTGATCGATGTTGAGGTGATGCGCATGCTGGTTGACAAGCGTGTGGGCATGCACCGTAGAACTTGTGAATTTATCACTTCCCTGGAATTGCGTAGTCATTTTATCTAGATATTCTTATTGTATTCTATGTGTTAGAGAACATAAGTCGTGATTCATACTAGGAAATCATGTTTAGGCCATATGCTGGCACTATTGATTAGCGTTTCTTAGTTTGAGCGTTGTGAGCCCGTGAGACTAGAGAGGTTGATAAATGTGTTGGGTATATATATATATATATATATATATATATATATATATATATATATATATATATATATGTGTGTGTGTGTGTGTGTGTGTGTGTGTGTGTGTGTGTGGATCAGGTTGCACACTGCATCGAGCCTTATGGCTATATATATATATGGATTTGGTTGCACGCCGCAACGAGCCTTAAGGTGTATATATATCTGTGGATCGGGTTGCACGCATCAACGAGACTTATGGCTATACATATAGTGCTGAGTGACTTAGTGTGGAGAATGAGGACTTGATACGAGTAGATTGAGTGCTCTAAGAGAGTGAGTACTTGGGATTACAACTTGATGCATCACATACGGTATTCACCTTGTCATGTAGATATAGAGATATAATTTTTATATTATCAGCCACACTTGGCCTATAATTAACTTGTGCTAAACTTAATTGTTGAACCTGGAAGCATGTCTATTTTTCTACGTTAGACACTTATTGAGTTGATTTTACTCACGCTACACCCTGCACTTCGTGTGCATATCCATATGTTTTCGGGCACAGCGGTTGCTGATTCCTAACATTCCATCAACTCGGAGATCATCGAGGTAGCTGCCTTAGCATCCATAAACCTTGATTATACTCCTATATCTTTTAATCAGGTTTTTACTGCTCTAATTTCCTAGATAGTGTCCTATTGGTTAGACTATGTTGATATATAGATGCTCATGTACTCTGTGACACCTAGATCTTTTTGGAGAATTTTGTATTCAGTTTCAAGTTCATATCCGATATTTTTGTGAAATTCTTAATTATTTAAACTCATTTATGCATATTAGAGTTTTAGAAATATTGGTATGTGTGAGATGTCGGCTTGCCTTGTACTATGATAGGCGCCATCACGACATGTCGAGCTTTGGGTTGTGACAAGTTGGTATTAGAGCCTAGGTTACATAGGTCTCACGAGTCTTGAGCAGGTTTAGTAGAGTCTTGTAGATTGGTACAGAGACGTCTGTACTTATCTTCGAGAGGCTGCCAAACCTTTAGAAAACTTCACATTCTTGTATTCTTGAAGTGCAGATTTTTTAATTCTAGTAACTAAACTTTTTTTATTCTATTCTCTCACAAATAGTGAGGACACGTGTTACCGGTCAGGATAGATAACCACCTGTACCACCGGCTAAGGCCACAAGATATCAGGGTTGCTGTAAGGGCATAGGTATAGCTCATAAAGCAGCTAGAGCACCGCCTACAAATCTACCAGTTGCTCAAGCTCAAGAGCAGGTACTAGATACAGTTGAGCCAATGGAGCCAGCTCAGGCACCAGCTGTGCATATTGTGATTCCAAGCTTTCAGGAGGCTTTGGCTCAGATTTTGACTATGTGCATGAGCCTTTCTCAGGCGGTCTTTGTTCCAACCACAACAGCTACTTCTCAGGCCGAGGGAGGTACTCAAACTCCCATCGCCCATACTCTAGAGCAGGTGATGCATGTAATTTAGACACCGGGGGTACTACCAGCCAAACCAGTTGTAGTTGCTTAAGCCCAGGTAGGTCCCGTTATGATTGATGATGAGTAAAGGAGACTAGACATATTTGGGAGGCTTCAGCCTCCATAATTTGGTGGGGCTGAGTCGAGTATGCGTAGGGCTTCTTGGATAGGTGCTAGGGGATTCTTTGCACGATAGGTATTTTGGAGATCAATGGGGTCTCGTTCACTACTTTTCAGTTTACTAGGGCTGCCTTCAGATGGTGGGAGGCTTATGAGAGGCGCATGCCGGTTGGTGCGGCACCACTTACATGGCATGAGTTCTTCGTTCTCTTCTTGGAGAAGTTTGTGCTGCAGTCCCGCATGGAGGAGCTGTGCAGACCGTTTGAGCAGCTTCGTCAGGATGTCATGTCTATGACCTAGTATGGGATGAGATTTTTAGAGTTGGTTCATCATGCAGTTTGGTTGGTTCCACTGATAGGGATATGATTAGGAGGTTCATTGATGGCATCACATATCAGCTGCGGTTGCTTATGACCAGGGAGAGAGTATCTGGTGCTACTTTTGACGAGATGACTGATATTGATTGTCAAATAGAGATGGTCTGTAGTTAGGAGCATAAGGAGAGGGAGGCCAAGAGGCCTCGAGTTTTGGTGGTTTCAGTGGTGTTCCTTCTGGAGGACAGTCCTGCCACAACAGGGGTTGTCTTTATAGGCCTGCTCAGATGGCTCGTCCACTTCACCGTGTTGCATCATCCAGTCATTGTTCATGTAGTGCTCGTCAGGGTCAGTCATCTCTTAGTGCACTTCTAGCTAAGAGTTCATCCTGTGCTCCTTTAGTTCAGGGTTTATTTGTACCAGGTTCTACTAGCCGGTATCCTGGTTCTCGGGGCCCAATCTAATCCCCACCACCATTGTCAGATGGGGGTTGCTACGAGTATGTGGAGCTTGGTCATTTTAGGAGGCAGTGTCCCCGCTTCTTGGGAGGTCCAGTTTAGTAGAGGGGTCAGGTTACGACTTCAGTACCAGTTACTTCACTAGCTGCCCAGCTAGCTCGGGTTAGGGATCAGGTAGATAGAGGTCTCCCTAGAGAGGGAGGCCGATCAGGTGCAAGTCACGCTTGATTCTATGCTACTCCTGCCAGGCCAGATGTCATTGCTTCAGACTTAGTGATTACAGGTATTATCTCAGTATGTCACAGGGATGCATCCGTATTATTTGACTCTAGTTCCACTTATTCGTATGTATCATTATATTTTGCTAAAAATCTTGATATTCTCCATGAGTCCTTAGTTCATCTGTTCATGTATCTACGCCGATGGGCGATACTATTATTGTGGATTGTGTATATAGGTCATATGTAGTGACTATTGGAGACTAGAGTTGATCTCTTATTGATTAGTATTATTGATTTCGATGTGACCTTAGGTATGGATTGGTTGTCTCAATGTCATGCTATTCATAATTGTCATGCCAAGACCTTGATAGTGGCGATACTAGGGTTTCCAAGGATCGATTGGAGAGGTTCTCTAGACTATGTACCGAGTAGAGTGATTTCATATTTGAAAGCCAGTTGATGGTTGGGAAGGGGTTTTTATCTTACTTAGCCTTTGTGAGGGATGTCAGTGCTGATACTCCTACTATTGATTCTGTTCCGGTGGTGCGAGATTTTTCGGATGTGTTTCCTACAGACCTGCTGGACATACTGGCCGACATGGATATTGACTTTGGTATTGACTTGGTGCCTAGCACTCAGCCCATTTCTATTCCTCCTTATCATATGTCACCAGCTGAGTTGAAGGAATTGAAAGAGCAGCCTGGGGAACTTCATGATAAGATGTTTATTAGGCCTACTGTGTCGCCTTGGGGTGCACCGGTTCTGTTTGTGAAGAAGAAGTATGGTACTATGAGGATGCACATCGATTATAGGTAGTTGAACAAAGTTACAATCAAGAACAAATATCCCTTGTTGTGTATTGATGATCTATTTGACCAGCTTTAGGGAGTGAGGGTGTTCTTTAAGATTGATTTGAGGTCTAGGTATCACCAGATGAAGATTCGATACTCGGATATTCTAAAGACAATATTTAGGACCCGTTATGGTCATTATGAGTTCATTGTGATGTCTTTTGGTCTTACCAATGCCCCAGCAACATTCATGCATCTGATGAATAATGTATTCAGCCTTATCTTGACTCGTTTGTCATAGTATTCATTGATGATATCCCGGTATACTTTCATAGCCAAGAAGAGCATGCCTAATATTTGAGGATTGTAATGCAGCGATTGAGGGTGGAGAAGTTTTATGCCAAGTTCTTCAAGTGTGAGTTTTTGCTTAGTTCAGTGGCATTCTTGTGGAAGGTGGTGTCCATAGAGGGGATTAATGTGGATCCGAAGAAGATAGAGGTTGTTCAAAGTTGGCCCGGACCGTCCTCAACTTTGGAGATTCGGAGCTTTTCAGCTTGGCTAGTTATTATCGTCACTTCGTGGAGGGTTTCTCGTCTATTGCTTCACCTTTGACCAAATTGACCTAAAACGGTGCTACTTTCTGATAGTGAGATGAGTGTCAAGAGAGCTTTTAGAAGCTCAAGATTTCCTTGACCACAACTCCAGTTCTAGTTTTTCCTTCAGTTTCAAGATCTTATACAGTGTATTGTGATACTTCTCGGATCGATATTGGGTGTATCTTGATGCCGGAGGGTAGAGTGATTTCTTATGCTTCGCATCAGTTGAAGCCTCATGAGAAGAACTACCATGTTCATGACTTGGAGTTGGCTGCCATAGTTCATGTATTAAAGATTTGGAGGCATTATATCTATGGTGTGTCTTATGAGGAATTTACGGATCATCGGAGCCTCCAGCACTTGTTCAAAGAAAAGGATCTAAATTTGAGGTAGTGAAGATTGTTGGAGCTGCTAAATGACTATGATATTACTATTCTGTATCATCTCGGGAAGGCCAATGTGGTGGCCAGTGTCTTGAATAGAAAGGCGGTGAGTATAGGTAGCCTTGCATTCATTCCTGTTGGTGAGAGACCACTTACAGTCGATGTTCAAACCTTGGCCAACTAGTTCGTGATATTAGATGTTTCAGAGCCTAGCTGGGTTCTAGCTTTCATGGTTTCTTGGTCTTCCTTATATGATCGCATTAGAGAGTGCCAGTATGATGATCCCCATTTTCTTGTCCTTAAGGACACGGTTCAGCATGGTGATGCCAAGGATGTTACTATTGGGGATGATGGAGTTGAGGATGTAGGGTCGAATTTGTGTGCCAAATGTAGATGGGTTACACGAGTTGATACTCGAGGAGGCCCATAGTTTGGGTATTTAATTCACCCCGGTGCTGTGAAGATGTACCATGACTTGAGGCAGCACTATTGGTGGAGAAGAATGAAGAAGGATATAGTGGGGTTTGTAGCTCAGCGCCTTAACTATCGGCGGATGAAGTGTGAGCATCAAATATCAGGTAAATTACTTCAGAGGCTAGAGATTCCAGAGTAGAAATGGGAGAATATCACCATGTTTTTTGTAGTTGGGCTCCCACAGACATTGAGGGAGTTTGATGCTATTTGGGTAATTCTGGATCGACTGACCAAGTCCATGCACTTCATCCCAATTGGGACTACTTATTCTTCGAAGCAGTTGGCTGAGATTTACATCTGCGAGGTTGTTCGCCTTCACGGTGTGGCAGTGTCCATATTTAAGATCGGGGGACATATTTACATTGCAGTTTTGGAGAGCCGTACAGCGTGAGTTGGACACCCAGGTCGAGTTGAGTACAACATTTCACCCTCACATGAATGGACAGTTTGAGCACACTATTCATATATTGATGGATATGCTACGCGTTTGTGTCATAGATTTCGGGGTTCATGGGATCAGTTTCTGCCACTCATGGAGTTTACCTACAACAATAGCTTCCAATCGAGCGTTCAGATGGCTCAGTATGTGGGCTTGTATGGGAGATAGTGTCGGGTGAGGCTTTGTATGGCTCTAGTGGGTTTGTTTGAGTCGGGTAAGGCTAGGTTATTGGGTACTGACTGAGTTCAGGATGCTTTGGACAAGATTAAATTGATTCAGGATCGGCTTCGCAAGGTACCGTTTAGACAGAAGAGTTATGCCAATAGGAAGGTTTGTGATGGTCCTTTCATGGTTTGGGAGAAGGTACTGCTCAAGGTTTCACCCATGAAGGGTGTTATGAGATTCAGGAAGAAGGTAAAGTTGATCCCTCGGTATATTAGGTTGTTTGAGGTACTTCAGGGGATTGGAGAGATGGCTTACAAGCTTGCCTTTCCACCTAGTCTGTCGGGTGTGCATCCAGTATTTCATGTTTCTATGCTCCGAACGTATGTCGGCAATCAGTCTCATATTTTGGATTTTATCACGGTTCAGTTGGATGGTGAATTGACTTATGATGTGGAGCCAATGGCCATTTTGGATCGGCAGGTTCAAAAGTTGAGGTCAAGGACATAGCTTCAGTGAAGATACAATGGAGAGGTCAGCCAATTGAGGAGACTACTCGGGTGACCGAGTGGGAGATACGGAGCAGATATATATGCATATTTGTGACTCCAGTTACATTTCCAGACCCGTTCAAGGACGAATATTTATTTAATAGGGGGCAGATGTAACGACCTGGCCGGTCATTTTGAGAGTTGTAGCCCCGTTCCCCTATTTACTGCTCATATTATGATTTCTACTAGTTATGTGACTTGTTGAGGTAGTTGGTTTGGGTCCGGAGGGGTTTTGGAATGAACTGAGACACTTAGTCTCAAGGTTATAAGCTTAAGTTTAAAAGTTTTATCAGATGTTAACTTATGCGTAAACGACTCCGGATTGGAATTTCGATGGTTCCATTAGCTCTAATGGGTGATTTTAGACTTAGGAGCGGTTTGGATTGTGATTTGGAGGTCTATAGTTGAATTAGACTTGAAATGGCAAGTGTTGGAAAAGTATAAGTTTGACCGAGAGTGGACTTTGGTGTTACTGGGCTTGAATTGGAATTCTGGGAGTTGGAGTAGTTGCGTCGTGTCATTTGTGACTTGTGTGCAAAATTTAGGATTAATTAGACGTGATTTGATAGGTTCCAGTGTCGTTTTTCGAAGTTGGAATTCCTTAGTTTCAATAGGCTTGAATTGTAGTGTGATACGTGTATTTGATGTTGTTTGATGTGATTTGAGGGCTCGACTAAGTTCGTATTATTTTTAAGGACTTGTTGGTACAATTGGTTGGGGGGGGGCTCAGGTGGATTATGGATGATTAGCGGATCAAATTTGGAGTTTGGATGATTGTTGAAGCTGGGAGTTTTCTAGTGTAATCACACCTGCGGAGCTTTGATCGCAGGTGCGAGATATGTTGCCCAGAAGTGGCCAAGAGTAGAGCTGGGGTAGTTCTCGCAGGTGCGAAGAGCTTGCCCGCACCGGCGATGAAGAAGTGAGCACAAAAGCGAAATGGAGATAGGGGCTGAGTCCACAATAGCAGTAGTGTGGCTTGCAGAAGCGAGTCCGCAGGTGCGCTTTTATGGCCCGTAGGAGCGGAGAGAACTATAAATTTAGGATAAGGATCGCTTCCGCGACACCACAGATGTGGTTAAGTTGCCTCATGTGAAGAAAGACTAGGCAGATTATTCAAAGATGAGGGTTCTAGATTTTCACCATTTTAAACATTTCAAGATCGAGATTTGGCGATATTTTAAAGGATTTTCAGGGGATTTCTTGAGGTAAGTCACTTGTGGTATGATTTATTCAATAATTGTGTTTCCCCATTGATTTTCCCATCTAAATTGTATTGGGTGTCGATTTGGTATGGGATTGTGGTGAATTTGGTATGGTTGGACTCGTGGTTGAATGGGCTTCTGGTGAATTTGGTATGGTTGGACTCGTGGTTGAATGGGCTTCTGGATCTTGTGACTTTTACTGGATTCCTAAACGTGAGCCCGAGGGCTGGCTTTTGTCGACTTTTGAATTTGATTCAGAACTTAGTGTTTTCTTATAGAATTTATTCCTTTTTCTCGTGTTGATTGTATCGAATTGTTTGTGGCTATATTCGAGGCATTTAGAGGCCGTTTCGCGAGTCAAGGGCCTATTGAAGTAGATATTTGCACGGATTGAGGTAAGTAACACTTCTAAACTTGGTTATGAGGGCATGAAACCACAAATTATGTGCTATGTGATTGATGTTGAGGTGACACACATGCTAGGTGGTAGGCATGTTGGCGTGCACCGTAGAAGTTGTGAATTTGTCAATTCACTCGAAATGCATAGTCATTTTATCTAGATATTCTTATTGTACTCTATGTGTTAGAGCACCTGAGTTGTGATTCATGCTAGGAAATCATGTTTAGGCCATATGCTTACATTAGTGGGACCTAGGATGGTCGTTATTTGCAGTTGAGTTATTTTATTAAATATAGTTATGTACTCAGTCGCATTCCTCATTTCATATTTTGTATGTTTACTATATCGTTAGAGCTCATCACTGCTTTCAGACCACAGGTTAGACTTGTTACATATTGAGTTGGTTGCACTCATGCTACACCCTGCACTTCGTGTGTAGATCCAGGTGTTTCCAGGCACTGCAGTTGTTGATTCCTGACATTCCATCAATTCAGAGATCATCGAGGTAGTTGTCTTGGCGTCCACGGACCTTGACTTTCCTCCCATATCTTCTTGTCTTATATTTTTTACTATTCTACTTTCTGAGACAGTGTCCTATTGGTTAGACTGTATTGATATTTAGATGCACATGTACTCCGTGACACCCAAATCAATTGGGAGGATTTTGTATTGAGTTTCGAGTTCATATCCAGTATTTTTGTGAAATTCTTAATTATTTAATGATAATTCTGCATATTTCAGTTTTTAAAATGTTGGTATGTGTGAGATGTTGACTTGCCTAGTACTATGATACGCTCCATCACGACAGGTCGAAATTTGGATCGTGACAGCCTAGCATTTTTACTTCTACCATCCATAAGTTGCTTATGCTACACCACATTTGCGGGAAAACCATCTTAGATGTGGAATCAACTTAAGTCCCAAGATTTTGCTTTTGCGTACCAAAACCTCGCACCCGCGAAGCAGTTTCTATGGTCAAGGATCCGCATCTGCACCATCACATTTGCGCATGGTTCTTTGTATCTGCGGACCAAGATGCCTCCCTCCCATCTCCGCATTTGCAACCAACCGTCCATAAAAAACCTTTCCACATTTGCAGACTTACACCTGCGATTCTGACCATGCAGGTGCAAAAACATCAAAACAGAAGCCAAAATGATCTGAAGCTCATCCAAAACTCACTCGAGCTCCTCGGGACCCAATCTAAACGCACCAACGAATCCCAAATTATTATGAGGACTTACTCGAGGTCTTATGTCGCGCCTATTTTCTCGCAAAATCGGGTTTCGATATGTGACAACTCTTTTAAGGAGGTATTAAAAGAGAACAGTCGTCACCTAACGATTTTAAGGTGCATTAGGGCACCTATTTGCAAATAACTCTATTTTAACTAGTCCGTGTCACCAAAGATCGAGTAAGGGCTCAAATTACCTCGAAGAAAAGGTGTTAGGCACTCTTCGAGGTCCACAATTGTGTTTCTTGGTCGAAATTAATGCTATGTGGGATTATAAGATATAATTGTCCCATGTGATCATGTAAGTGAAGGAAGACATGGAATTTAAAAGTTAAACTACGATGTAAAACAAGTGTAAAGAAAAATCACACATTCGAAGGAAATAAACTATATATAAATGATCAGTACAACATATAGGGGGAGGGATCCTATATTTTTTAGCCTAAAAGATCATCCCGTGCAACATAAATGATACTTCGCAACTCCCTTAGGGTAGGGTTTGCTCATATTATTCAGTAGGCACAGTCTATCATCTCATGCTATCTAATTACTTTTTTAAAGATGTTTACCTAAAGTGATGTAGTACAATTCTAAACTTTTCCCTATAGGTTCACTACCCGTCCCATGCCTACGATCCGGGAGGCATTGAACCTACTATTTTGATGATTCTAGACTTTATTTAGGGTGCTCAAAATGATAAAACTAAGTGTACATTCAAAAAATGTAAGACTAAACATAAAGACAACACATGGCTCAAGTTAGCCTCCACGCATAAGAACAAAAGCACGCGAGCAGATTTTATATTAGGCAGTTGGCAGTTTCAGAATCAAGGCATATTAGAGTCGGTAAGTCCTATAGAAAAGGCTTCTATGTGATCCTAGTTTATAATGACCTACAGGTATGGTGCAATTTTAGACTATCGAATTTATAGATTACATGTATTATAAAACATATAGACATGATCGCTAAGTGATTTGCGCAATGGGGCAGTAAAATCAATTTAAAACTCAGAATTACCAATGTTGGATCCTATTGGAATGCTTTCTAAGCAAATAACATTGTCTTATAGGAAGCTTTTTAATAATTGGCATTAAATCATAGATTCGTTATGCATATTCCTATAGACATGTTGTCTAGGTGGGATTTGTAATAGGAATGACAGAAGCAGTTGATTAGTTAATTAATTAAAGCCCTATAGACATGGTATATAGATGAGAGTTAGCAAATCCATGTATTAGTGCGAGCCTATAGACATGTTGTCTAATAATCATATTTCAAGTACACGACTAAACAAATAGTTATTGACGCTTGATTCCTATGAGCATATTGTCTAATAGCGCATAGAAGTAGAAATGGGAGAAAGTAAAGCATTTACTCAAACAATCATGCTCTTGATAATATACGATATTAGGCACGTTAAGTAAGTGAACTGTTTGATTTTCTATCGGCATGATTTCTATTAGTGTGTAGAATTAAAGCACGTCAAACAAATACCAAACAAAGCAAATAAGCCCTATGGACAAGTTTTCTACCCATTTAGGCGAAAATTAAAGTATACATGATTCCCCTATTTCACTAACTCCCCAACTGTTGTTTACAAATTACTACAGACCCAATAAGAAATAATAATCTCAAACATTAAAAAATTTAAATGACTATGGGCCCAAAAAATATCGCATGCCCAAGAAGAGATAATCCAGTACTGCCCGGGCCTTTAATAGGCTTATCTTTTACACGAGTAGGGGATCGAACCCAAATTCAACTGAAACATTATAATGTTTAGAATGCATGACTCATGCCCACACATGGACCCATATCAAGTCCATATATAAGTCCTACTTACTCAGCATATTGCGGATTAACAATCTAACTTCATAAACTATCGAGCCACACATGAAAATTACTTAAATGATTCTGATACCTACTGACAGCAGCTCCCAAGTAGGCAGGCTTTACGAGAAAAAATATTTGCATTTTAGAAACAAGAGTGACAGAATTGATTAAATGGAGAACATGAGAACTAGGAGAATCAGTAGGGCTTAATTTCAATATGGAAAACTAACAACATAGGTTCAATCATTCAGCAGGTGATAGTATGCTGAGCATAAACATAACATTAGGAGAGCTGAGGAGACATAACATTAATAGGGTAACCATACCAGACACATAGAAGATGAACATGCTAAGCTTTCGAGAGTGAGCTTAGAGTAGAGCATGATCCAGAATTAGTGCAAAATGGATTTTAAAGATATGAATTTAAGTAATGAGGGTCTAATAGAGTCATAGTCAGAGAATGGCAACTACACATAGTAAACAGGCAAGAAGGCATCATCTATAACAGTCAATAAAAATCCTAATCATGCTGAGTATATAAAAAAGATTCCCATGTCCAAAGATATCATGGTAGGAAGACATATCAACTTGACGTCAAATAGAACAGACCAAATCCAGAACTTAAGCCAGTCAGACATGCATAATAATAGAAACTAAGTATATTGGGACTCAACTAGAAGCCTAGGAAATACTAAAGAGTGCAAGATTTACCAAACACCACATTAAATTTTTCAATAACAAAGCGACGCGTTTGGTTAAAGCATTGAGACAACAATAGGGTTCATGTAGATAAGGAAATTAGTATATCCCATATAAAGGATTCAGTTGAGGGGGACTTATTAAAGCAAATTCTAGGCATGCAATAATTTCCTTGGAGTTTCACTACAATTATTCAGATTGAGACATGAAAAGGATGCAGTATTAAATAGTCAATTTAGGATATTAAGCATACATATACATAACAACTTCGAACAAGTATCACAACTCAGAAATTATCTAAATTGACCACACTGATTGAACAAATGATAACTTATACAAGGTCGGGTGAAGTATTACATGAGAAACTCAAAGAAAGGTCGGCACAATATCATATTGGCTTTGAAAAAGTCCCAATAATAGGGATATTCAGAACATGAACACAAACAGGGAAGAAATATAATTGCGGGAGTTTGAACACTTACGAGCTTGCAGATTTAACAAACAAATAAAGGAGAAAACTAGGTGTCAACAATAAATTGAGAATCAGTAGCAAATAAAGAACAAATGAGACCCCAAACCCAAATACGTCAGAGTTCACAGGAGTCTCAAATGTTCTCCAAACAGTGCTCACACTAGGATTGTCGATAGAGAGGATTCTGGCAGCCTAGGCTTTTAACCGGCCACATCCAAGAGTACAGAAAGTATAGAAGAGTGAGAGTTGAGAGAATAATAGTAGTGGTGGCAGTATTTACATCTTAGAGGGGAAACTGGAAGGGATTTTATATAATAGTAAAAAATTAACACACAAGTAAGGCAAAATAATCAATCGAACTAAAACAATGAACGAAGAACATGCAAAAATCAATTTAGAATCGGATTGGGAGAAGAAACCAGGTAAACCCTAGTTTGACAAGAATCGAAAACTAGCCAATGATCTTGGTGAATCGGCCCCTCATAGCCTTGCTATGAACGTATACAGACGAAATATTGTCCAAATCTTGAAGAGTGAAGCTGATTTCCCTTGATTTGGAGACCGGTACTTGCCATAAATGGGCAAGTAACAAGTAACACCGTAGTCGTGTAAGTAACCACGAGGCACAACACATAAGGTAAGTGAATCATGGAAGGAATCCATGATTTGATCGGATTTGGAGAAGATTGGGAGAGGGCAATAGGATTTCCGAAGAAGGGAGAGGGAGAATGTTTAAGGGCGGCCGTCTTTGAGAAATGGGTATTAGGGTTTGGGGTTTTGTTGTTTAAAGGGATAGAGTGATCGTGAGTCGTTGATCTTGAGAGATCGACGACCAGAATTTAAAAAATAGGGTCGTGAGCGACTTTAATAAAGGGGTGTTTTGTTGGGCTGTTGAGAGGTGGGATGATTTGGTCTTAACGGTTTGGGCCAGCTTTGGTCCAAATTTTTGCCTGTTTTTGGGCCAGATTTTAAAAACAAAGAAATTAAGAAAAATAAATTAATGAATATAGCTGAATAAGTAAAAAAATATTATTTAAGTAAATACGTATTGTAAAATAATGACTTAAGGTTGAAAATATATAAAACTTTATTTTGACCCAGAATAAAATAATAAATATAATTAATTATAAAGTATAGGCTATTAATGCAAAAAAAATTTAAATCGGACAAAAATACAAATTACATTTAAAAAATAATTTAAATATTATAAAATATGCATATCGGTGAAAATAATTAATTTGGTTGATTAAATCATCCCAAGATAATTTAAAGGGATTATTAATAAATATTTGAATAATTTATATGCAAGAAAAATTAAATTTAAAGCTTTAAAAATTATAGAAATTACTTATATAACCCCTGTAAATTGGGTAATAGTACAAAGTGATATTTTGAAAGTATATGGAATACTTATAAACATGAGGGCTAAATTAGGTATCAATAGCTGCCCCTCTTTACCCGGGAATGATAAAGGAGTTGTCGGATAAAGAAAATGATGACCAATTTTATCCGAAATGAGCAAGGATGACGTGTGTTTGAAAAAATGGGGGACGGACCCTGGTTCTTGAGTTGCCTACATATCCCTGGCATTACAGAAATCAGCCCATGTGTAGTTCGAGATCCAACGGCGAACAAAACCGATGGAGTTGTTATAAGAGTGGTCGTGTATTTCGAAAAATGACCTCATGAGTAACAGTTGATTTTACGTGGAGCTATGAATGCGACATTGGACGTAACTGATATTTGCGATAAATGTTTGGGAAGTTACGGAAGAAAGAGTAATTAATTGCCGATCATTGGTTATGTTTGAAACAAGCAAAGAATGTGAACATTGTGAATGGAAACAGGAGCGAGAATTTCTCCCGTTTGTTGAACGGTTACCTCCCGGTTACTTGCAAAACTTAAAAAACAATGCACACAATATACATGGGGCTATTGCGGAAATTTAAACATGATGCAAATTCTCTTCGGACCATGAGTGTTGTCTTTGGATGATGAGGATGATGTCCTCAGACCATGACATCACGAGCCATGCAGCATATAATAAGGGATTTGCAGGCCATCAAAAGGTGTCCTCGGGCCATGAGGATGGTGCCTCTGCACTATGACACCTTTGAATAATGATATACAGTTTTGAGAGATCTTCAGGACATGGCATGATGTCTTCGGGCTATAAGGATGATGCCATTAGACTATCACGCCTTCGGAGAATGTGGCAATGTTTCAGCCATGAAATGCAAAGATGCGACAATATTGATCACTTGATAGAGGGAGCAGATTATGCTTAGTCATATCTGAGAGCGAGACAAGGTCGTGCTAGCCTTATGCTAGTGATGGAGACAGTGCTTAGTATTAGGCGATGTAATGAGGGCAGTGTTTTGCCCTATGCAGATAAAGGAAGTGGTTAGCCTTATGCGATAATGGAGGCAGTGCTTAGCCTCATGCAATGTAATGGATACAATGCTTAGTCTCATGTAGAGGAAGGAAGTGTTTAGCCTTATGCAATAATGGAGGTAGTGCTTAGCCTCGTGCCATTTAATAGAGATAGCGCTTAGCCTCATGCTGATGAAAGAAGTGCTTAGCATTGTGTAATAGTGGATGCAATGCTTAGCCTCATGCAAAGAATGAGGGCAATGCTTCCCTATGCAGAGAAAGGCATCGTTTAGACTTATACAATAATGAAGGCAGAGCTTAGCTTCATGTAAAGTAATGGAGACAGTGTTTAGTCTCATGCAAAGAAAGGTCGCATGTTGCCTTATGAAATTATAGAGGAAGAGCTTAGCATCATGCAATGTAATGGAGATAGTGCCTAGACCCATGCAAATAAAGGCTGAATATAGCCTTATACAATAATGAGGGCAATGCTTAGCCATATACAATATAGCGAGGGTAGTGATTAGCCTTGTGAGGGCAGTGTTTAGTCCTATGAGGGAAGTGCTTAGCCCTATGCAGAGGAAAGTGAAGATTAAATATGAGAAATAAAAGTGGTTCTTAGCTTGATGCGCTTGTGCCTGGTGACTTCTACCGATGTAAAGATAACAATCTTGTTATATATTCGTAGACGTGCTTGTTATGTCTGTTATGCCTGCATCCAAAGAAAAATCATGAGTATTTGGGGGAAAGGTTGGTCCATGATTTTGATTCCTCATTTATCCTTTGCTCCTTGTCTTGACGTCTTGTTTGAGTCACCCTGGGTAGCATATGTCTATTTTCGAAAATATGCATTTGTGATAAATTACTTGTAAGGAATGCAGTTGTTCAAAATATGCGATGATGCATAAAAGCAAATAATTTTGTTGAACCATCGACTGTGGAACGCTTTGAGACATTGCGAGCTTCTTAACTAGGAATTTTAAGGACCTTCTCAAAATTATTCCCTAGTTTAAACGTGTACTCCTGGCGATACATTTCTTGGCGATCGTTGACGTAATGAGAATTATGAAAACTTGAAACTTGCCCCAGTTCTTGACCATAGAGGAGGAAGAAAATTTTATTATGATGTGATTGAACCCATAGGTCTTGTTTTATGGTATTTGAATCATATAGTATCTGTATCATAAGTCTTGAAGTCAAACGATTTATGGAACAAAAGTCGACAAAAGTTGTCGCAACTTAGGTTCATAATTTTACTTAAATATTAGGTCAAATGTTACTAAGATTTTCTCCCAATTTGTTTGGAATTAGGGGATGATATAGCCACCAAATTGAATATCTACGAGTCTAGTTTCCAACTCATTAAACCGTTCGTCGATACGATCTCGGAGTAGAAAGATATTCACATTTTTGCGAGACCGCTCTAAGCACCTCTCTGTAGGGCCTACTTAGGCGGTTTATGTGTGTGTGTATATATATATATATATATATATGTATATGTATATGTATGTATGTATGTATGTATATATGATGCCTCCAACAAATTTGAAGACATTTATTTTCAGTATATTCAGACCTTAGAACCCTAAAAACATCCTCTCAAGTTTCTCTCATGATCCAAGACCCAAGCAAAGGGTAAACAACACAAATCAAGTGTTGAGAATTCTGTGGCGCTAGTAAGTTTCTTGTTCTTCTTGTTATTGCTTATTTTTGTGTTGTTCCAACTCGTGCAGGAGGTTTTTTAAGGGGTTTAAGTTCTGTAAATGCTCCCTCATGTTTTTAGTATCAACCCTAGGTAATTTCAAGTCTTCTAAAGTGATTCTAGTGCCGAAAAAAACCCTAATTGATTACTAGTTTCGCTTCTTTGATCTTGTGGCACCATTGGAGGGATATTTCGTGGAGAATTAAGGTAAAATTTGAATTTTTCTTTCTGTTTAAAGGTAAGGAACCTCTTATTCTACATGTATTTAAGATTATCCAAGTCGCGGCTAAGTCATTGAAGCTAGAACTTGTGAAATATATATCGAAAGGCTTGGTAGTAATGTTGTTGGTTGGAGGACTGTTTTGGGAGGCTCAATATGATTAATATTAATGTTTATTGGGCTGCTTGGTGATTGTTTTTATTGTGGGAAGTCATATAAATAGGAGAGGTGATGTCCGTTTCCTCGTAAAATAGGTTGTGTTCGATACATAATAGTTACGACGCCTAAACGATAACGATAGTGTCATTTCTCTTATTGTAGACTAAGAAGTTGTGAAGTTGCATAGATTGAGGTTGGGAAGTATGTACAAGGTATGCGGGGCTATCCCTTTCCTTCTTTTTCACGACACCAATTGTACATGATGTAATGAACTAGCTTCCAAAGATACTCTACTATAAGAAGCTAGCAGTACTTACATTGTTTCCCTTTTTATGGAACGATTGATGTTGATGTTGCTTCTCTTATTCTTATGTTATCAATGTTATTGGTAATTCCTAATTCTTATAATATTCATGATGAAGAGTTAGTCCTAATAAGGTATACAGAGGATACTGATGACCATAGAGGCGTATGTTTTAAAAGTTTATGTATATATACATATATATCATGCATTTCATATTAGTATCCCTCAGAGGTACCCGGATGTTACAGGATGTTTATTTTCTATCCCTGTTTACATTACAGTTCATACTTATGCTTTCCTGCCTTCAAACTCAGTACTTTATTCGTATTGACGTCTTTTTTATTTGTGGACGCTGCATGTCATGCTGTAGGTCCTGATACACGGGTAGACGCAGCTCCCCTACGACAGTAGGCTTCCCAGTTCAGCGGCTATTGGCTAGATCCCTTCTCCGAACTTGATGTGGTCTTGGTATGCATTTTTGTTATAGACATTATGGATATGTTGTGGCCCTATTCCGGAAATGTTGCAGCACTTATGTTCCTTTAGAGGCTCATAGATAAGTGTCGACTCATGTATAGTTTCGTATGCCTTGTCGGCTGATTTTTGTTGTATAGTCTTTCATGATAGCGAGGTAGCTCGTACCTTATATGTAGTCTCTTGATTGTCAAGTTATCCCATGTTATGTATGTTCATGACATCATCTTTTATTGTTGGTTGTCCATGATTCATGTTTATCACTTATATTGATCTCATCGGCCCTAAAAGATAATAAAGAAGGTTAGATATAATGTACATTGGTGCTCGGCAAGTATGGCCAGGTGCTAGTCATGGCCCTCCAGTTTGGGTCATGACAAAATTGGAATCAGAGCAAGTGTATCATAGGGGTTATCTATAAGTTGTGTCTAGTAGAGTCTTGATTATGGATGTGTAGCGCGCCACATTTATAATCAGGAGGCTA
Organism: Nicotiana tabacum; assembly: GCF_000715075.1. Classification (NCBI taxonomy): domain Eukaryota; kingdom Viridiplantae; phylum Streptophyta; class Magnoliopsida; order Solanales; family Solanaceae; genus Nicotiana; species Nicotiana tabacum. The sequence continues at coordinate 21,351,564 of NC_134085.1, forward strand.
CATGACATCTAGGGTTTTTACCCTCTTCCTGAATCTAGATCGTGCATAGAGTTGAGTCATAAGTGTTCGTCTCTAATATGCATCTTGTTTTCTTTTTGTGATGCCTTCGACTAGGAAGCAAGCGATTAGTAGACGACTTGATACAGCTGCGGGAGAGGGTACCAGTCAGGTGCCTCAAGCCAGAGCAGGCTAAAGTGAGGCTCAAAGTGAGATGTCGTCTCATACCTCATCTACCCCGTCTCCTCCAGAGGATATTAGGAGGCACCCAGCACCTCCAGTTCCTCCGTCTGGCACTACAGACCAGGATATGCCGAGTGCAGTGCGGTTATTGACTAGCTTGGTAGTTGCTCAGGCTCAGAGGCAGAATACCAGTGTTTTTGATAAACCGGCTAGTATGAGAGTTCGTTAATTTATTAATCTAGACCCTCTAGTGTTTACCGGATTGGACACTAAGGAGGACCCGCAGACTTTTATTGATCAGCTTCATCGTACACTGCAGGTTATGCATGTTAGTGATACAGAGGCAGTAGAGTTGGCTTCTTATCGGTTACGCGATTTAGCAGTTTTCTAGTATGATAGTTGGGAGAGATCCAGGGGTCCGAACGCTCCTCTAGATGTGTAGAAGGAATTTTTTGAAGCCTTTCTTCATCACTACTTGCTAGTTGAGATACGACGAGCTAGAGCTGATAAGTTCTTGAGCCTTCGATAAGGTAATATGAGTGTGCGAGAGTATAGTATGCAGTTTGATTCTTTAACAAGGTATGATCCCCGTATGGTGGCCGAGATAAGTGATAGGATCCATCGGTTCGTGAATGGGTTGGGACCACATCTGATAAATGAGTGCATGACAACCTCCTTCGGTGGAGGGCATGGATATTTCATGTATTCAGGCTTATGCCCAGCCCTATAGGATCATAAGCACCAACAGAGGGCAGATAGGGTCCAGCATAAGAGGGCGAGATTTGCAGGGTATTCTAATGACTTAAGAGGTAGCGTCAGGCCCCAGTCTTTGAGGAGTTCGGCGCCACTTGTAGCTAGTGCTCCTCCACAGTTTTAGAGGCCTTGATATGATTGATTTACCTATTATGGTATAGATAACAGTTTGCGGGCATCAGGCTTGCAACATCACAGGGATACTAGTCAGACGAGACCCCCAATACCACATTGTGATCAGTGCGGCAAGACCCACTTTGGACTGTGCCGTCGAGGTTCTGATGCGTGCTATTCTTGCAGACAACGTGGCCATTTGATGTGGGATTGTCCTAATAGAGGAGGTGGTGGTATGGCTCAGTCGACTAGATTTGTGTCTGGTTTTTCCTCATCAATCCGACCTCCAACATGGGGTTTTTAGTAGTTGATAGGTCGTGGTAGAGGTAGAGATGCAGTGCTGAGTTCGAGTGGTGCTCAAAATCAAACCTATGCTCTAGTAGGTCGACAAGATCTCGAGTAGTCTCCAGATGTTGTTACAGGTATATTGTCTGTGTTTTCTTATGATGCATATGCGTTGATTGATTTGGGATCTATATTATCATATGTTACACCCTTTGTGGCTAAGAAGTCTGGCATTGAACCTGAATTGATAAGTAAACCCCTTGCGGTATCTACTCTGATAAGAGATTCTGTGATTGTTAGGAGGGTATATAGAGGTTGCATTGTGATGATTTATAGTCATCAAACCTAGGCAAATTTATTTGAGTTAGAAATAGTTGATTTCAATGTGATAATGGGAATGGACTAATTGGCCTCATGCTATGCAAATGTTGACTATCGTACGAAGATGTTTACGTTTCAGTTTCCTAGTGAACCTGTCATTGAATGGAAGGGGAACATTGCTACACCGAAAGGTAGGTTTATTTCCTATCTTAAGGTAAGGAAAATGTTCTCAAAAGGTTACATTTATCATCTCGTTCGCGTTAGGGATGCGGAGTTGAAGCCGCCTACTCTACAATCAATCTCTGCGGTCAATGAATTTCCAGATGTTTTCCCTGATGAACTCCCATACCTTCCTCGTAAAAGGGAGATTGAGTTTAGCATTGATGTATTGCCTGTCACTCAACCGATCTCTATCCCTCCATATAGAATGGCCCCGGCAGAGTTGCAAGAGTTGAAGGCGCAATTGAAGGACTTACTAGATAAGGGATTTATTAGGCCTAACGCTTCATCTTGGGGTGCACCAGTTTTGTTCTTGCGGAAGAAAGACGAGTCGTTAAGGATGTGTATTGATTATCGACAGTTGAATAAGTTTGCTATAAAGAACAAATATCCACTTTCAAGGATTGACGACCTGTTTGACCAACTCCAGGGTGCCAAGTATTTCTCCAAGATTGACTTACGTTCAGGGTATCATCGAGTGAGGGATAAGGAGAAGGATATTCCATAGAAGCCCTTTCGAACAAGATATGGTCACTTTGAGTTTTTGGTGATGTTGTTTGGGCTATCAAATGCCCCAGCAGCTTTTATGGATCTCATGAATACTGTATCCATGCCCTAACTTGATGTGTTCATGATTGTATTCATTGATGACATTCTGGTGTATTCTCGTTCGGAGGCGGAACATGCGGGCCACTTGTGGATAGTATTAGAGACACTTCAGGATCGTAAGTTATATGCTAAGCTCTCCAAATGTGAATTCTGGATGAACTTAGTAGCATTCCTTGTCCATGTGATATCTGACGAGGTATTAGTATCGACACTCAAAAGATCGATGCAGTAAAAAATTGGTCGAGACCTATAACACCATTAGAAGTCCGCAGCTTCCTAGGGCTAGCAGGATATTAAAGGCGGTTTGTAGAAGGGTTTTCTTCTATATCAACACCATCGACTAAGTTAACATAAAAAGCTACCAAGTTCCAGTTGTCTGACGATTGTGAACGTAGTTTTCAGGAGCTGAAGAATCGAATGACATCCGCACTAGTGCTCACTCTCTCTGAAGGAACAAAAGGTTATGTGCTATATTGTGATGCCTCAGGTATAGGTTTGGGGTGTGTATTGAGGTAACATGGGAAAGTGATCACTTATGATCAAGACAATTGAAGAAGCATGAAAATAATTACCCGACCCATGATTTGGAATTGGCTGTAGTAATAAATGCTTTGAAGATATGGTGACACTACTTATATAGCGTCCATGTTGACATCTACACTGATCACAAGTGTTTACAATACACCTCAAGCAGAAGGAGTTCAATTTGATGCAACATAGGTGGCTTGAATTACTAAAATATTATGATGTCGAGATATTGTACCATCCTGGTAAAGCCAATATTGTGGCAGACACTCTCAGTCGTAAGTCAATGGGAAGCTTAGTACACATTGAGGCAGATAGACAGGGGTTGAGTAAAGAGCTTCAGCAGCTAGCCAATATGAGAATCAGATTGTTAGATTCTGATGGCGGAGGTGTTACTGTACATAATACATCAGAATCATCTTTGGTTGTCGAGGTAAAAACACGGCAATAAGAAGATCCTATCTTAGTACGATTGAGAGAGAGCATTCAGCAGTGTAAACTTACGGCGTTTAAGATCGGAGGAGATGGGGCACTGAGATACCAAGGCCGATTATATGTGCCTAATGTGGTAGGGTTGCAAGAGAAGATTATGAATGAGATTCATCAATCCCGATATTCCATCCATCCTTGCTCGACAAAGATGTATCATGATGTCAAAGAGCAGTGTTGGTAGGATAACACGAAGAAGTCTATTACAAAATTTGTAGCCCAGTGTCCCAATTGTCAACAAGTATAGATAGAATATCAAAAAATGGTGGATTGCTTCAGAATATAGAGATTCCAACCTGGAAATGGGAGGTGATTACTATGGACCTCATTATTGGATTACCTCACTCTTATCATAAGTTTGACTCCATTTGGGTGATAGTTGATCGACTTACAAAATGTGCCCATTTTCTGCTAGTTAAAATAACTTACACGGCTAAAGATTATGCGATGTTGTATATCAAGGAGATTGTTAGGCTTCATGGTGTGCCGATATCTATTATATCAGACCAAGGAGCTCAATTTATGGATAACTTTTGGAGGTCTTTCTAGAAGGGTTTAGGCACACAAGTGAATCTCAACACTGCATTTCATCCGTAGACTGACGGACAGGATGAATGAACCATTCAGACACTTGAAGATATGCTACGAGCATGTGTTTTATATTTCAAGGGGAATTGGGATGACCATCTTCCACTCATAGAATTCGCCTACAATAATAGCTACCATTCCAGTATTAAAATGGCCCCATACGAGGCACTATACGGGAGGAGATGTAGATCACCAATTGGATGGTTCGAAGTCGGTGAAATAGAATTATATGTGCCAGATTTGATTCACCAAGCCATTGAGAAGGTGAAAGTGATACAAGAGCGATTGACGACGACCCAAAGAAGGCAAAAGTCTTATTCTGATGTCCGACGTCGTAATTTGTAGTTTGAGATTGGTGATTGGGTTTTCCTGAGGATCTCACCAATGAAGAATGTTATGCGTTTCGGGAAGAAAGGTAAGCTAATTCCAAGGTATATCGAGCCGTGTAAAATTCTTCGATGAATTGGACAGGTTGCTTATGAGTTAGAATTGCTATCTGAATTGGAATTTGTCCATCCGGTATTCAATGTATCTAAGTTGAGGAAATGTATTGGAGACCCTTCTCGAGTCGTCCCTATCAAATATGTACAATTTATAGAGGATATAACATATGAAGAAGTGCCAGTGGCTATATTAGATCGATAAATCCCCAAGTTGAGAACAAAAGATGTAGCTTTCGTCAAAGTATTATGGAGGAACAATAATTTGGAAGAAATGACATAGGTTGCAAAAGAGGAGATGAAGTCTAAGTACCCTTACCTATTCTATAATGAAGATAACAAGGATGTTGGTGGAACGCAGGATACATTCAAAGGTGAAATAACTCTATGAGTTAAGCAATAACTTTAGAATACTCTTTCTTAATACAAATGGTGATATGCAGATAATATACATATCCATAATGCTTTGTGTAGCCTTGTGAGGCAATAAGTTGGGTTTGACTGCTTGCGAGTTTGGCTAGTGTCCATATTATAGGGTAAACTTGGCCGGAGATTTCCATTCGAAGCCACGACGATTTAGATTCCCCATAAATCCGTACATTCGAGAACGAATGTTCCTAGGGGAGGGTGTTACAACCCATATTCACGTACGTTAGTTCATCCCATAAGGTAGTCGACTTAAATCCATGAAAATATTATATTTAAGATGATAAGAAGTTAATCCTATTGGTCTTGTATGATACAACGGTGTATAAGGGTGATTAACAAGTATTAGAAGTTAAACGAATCAAGGATGTTGTAAACCGTATTTTCGAGTAAACCTAGAGATTCTTAATATACTCAAGAGGTCATATTTTAAAGTATTTGAATCATATAATATCCATATCATAATTCTTGAAGTCAAACGAGTTATGGAACAAAAGTCGACAAAAGTTGTCACAACTTAGGTTCATAATTTTACTAAAACGTTAGGTCAAATGTTACTAAATTTTTCTCCAAATTTACTTGGAATTACGGGGTGATCTTCTCACCAATTGAAGATCTATGAGTCTAGTTTCCAACTCATTAAACTGTTTATTGATACGATCTCGTAGTAGAGAGATATTCACATTTTTGCGAGACCACTCCAAGCACCTCTCTATAGGGCCCACTTAGGCGGTTTAAGACATTTGGATATATATATATATATGATGCCTCCAACCCGTTTTAAGTTTTTTTTTCAGTATATTCAGACCTTAACACCCTAAAAACATCCTCTCAAGTTTCTCTCATGATCCAAGACCCAAATAAAGGGCAAACAACACAAATCAAGTGTCGGGAATCCCGTGGCGCTAGTAAGTTTCTTGTTCTTCTTGTTGTTGCTTATTTTTGTGTTGTTCCAGCTCATGTGGGAGGTTGTTTTAAGGGTTGTATGTTCTGTAAATGCTCCCTCAAGTTTTTAATATCAACCCTTGGTTATTTCAAGTCTTCTAAAGTGATTCTAGTACCGAAAACAACCCTTATTGATTGCTAGTTTCGCTTCTTTGTTCTTGTGGCACCATTGGAGGGATATTTCATGGAGAATTAAGGTCAAATTTGAGCTGTTCTTTCTATTTAAAGGTAAGGAACCTCTTATTCTACATGTATTTAAGATTATCCTAGTTGCAGCTAAGTCATTGAAGCTAGAACTTGTGAAATATATATCGAAAGGCTTGGTAGTAATATTGTCGGTTGGTGGACTGTTTTAGGAGGCTCAATATGATTAATATTGTTGTTATTTGGGCTGTTTAGTGATTGTTTTCACTTGTGGAAAGTCATATAAATAGGGGAGGTGTTGTCCATTTCCTCGTAAAATAGTTTGTGTTCGATACATAATAGTTACGAAGCCTAAATGATAACGATAGTGTAATTTCTCTTATTTTAGACTAAGAAGTTATGAAATTGCATAGCTTGAGTTTGGTAAGTATATACAAGGTATATGATGCTATCCCTTTCCTTCTTTTGCATGACTCCGATTGTACATGATGTAATGAACGAGCTTCCAAAGATACTCTACTCTTAGAAGCTAGCAATACTTATATTGTTTCCCTTCTTATGGAGCGATTAATGTTGATGTTGTTGCTCTTATTATTATGTTATAAATGTTGTTGGTACTTCCTGATTCATATAAGATTCATGATGAAGAGTTAGTCCTAATAATGTGTACAGAAGATACCGACCTTACGTCACTCCGAAAGGTTCAGAATATTATTCCATGGAGTCCAGCATGCATTCTATATATATGTATCTATTTTACTCTACCGAGCCGCGCTTTAAACGGTTGGGTATGGCACCTATTGTGAAATCACTGATAAGTTGGGTTTTACCGAGCTTTACGTGGTCGGGTATGATTCTACCCAACCTTATGATGGCCGGGTACGTTTTTACCAAGCCTATTACGGCCGGGTACGATATAATGATTATGATTGCCCACAGAGGCGTATGTTTTAAAAGTTTATGTATATATACATATGTATCATGCATTTCATGTCAGTAGCCCTCAGAGGTACCCAGATGTTACAGATTGTATATTCTTTATCCCTGCTTACATTATTGTTCGTACTTATGGTTCCCTGCCTTAATACTCAATACTTTATTCGTACTGACGTCCTTTTTATTTGTGGATGCTGCATGTCGTGTTGCAGGTCCCGATAGACAGGTAGACGCAGCTCCCCCACAACAGTAGGCTGCCAATTCAGCGGTTATTGGCAGGATCCCTTCTCCGGACTTGTCGTGGTCTTAATATGCATTTTTGTTATAGACATTATGGGTATGTCGAGGCCCTGTTCTGGCAATGTTGCAGCACCTATATTCCTTTAGAGGCTCATAGACATGTGTTGACTCATGTATAGTTTGGTATGCCTTGTCGACTGATTTTTGTTGTATAGTCTTTCATGATAGCGTGGCAGCTCGTACATTATATGTAGTCTCTTGATTGGCAAGTTATCCCATGTTATGTATGTTCATGCCATCATTTTTTATTGTTGGTTGTCCATGATTTATGTCTATCATTTATATTGTGAGCACGTGATTTTTGCCCTATGTCAAATACTCCTATAAAATCCAAGAAAATAGTTTTTTTTTTTCAATTATTTGCCATTTTATAGGATTTTAGGTAGGATTTTATTAATTGTTTGCATTTTGTGCACGTTTAATTTTTATAAAAATCATGAAAATACCAAAAATAACATGCATTGCATTTAGGTTTTGTTTTTACATTTTTAGAATTAATTAGTTAATTATTTGCTTTATTTAAAAAATAAAAATCACAAAAATAGCTCATTTTACATTTTTACCTTTTAATTTTTAGATTATTGATTTTTCTCTTTTGATTTAGGATCAAGTAATTTTTATAATTATTATAATAACATAACTAGTTAGTTTCACTCTTTACATTAATTTAGGATTTTTAATTAAAAGAAAAAAGAAAAAAAATGAAAATAAGAAGAGAATTTGAAAGAGGGGGTGTTAATTCAAATTTGGGTTGTTACTATACCAAAAATCTGGCCCAAACCACTCAAAGCCCAAAAACCCTACCCGGTCTAACATGGCCGACCCAGTTGACCCGCCCAAATACCTTTTTAATCTCAGTCATCTATTCTTCCTCACCCAATGGCTTAAGTTCCTTCCCCACATCATATAAAACCTTCTTTATAACCATCCCCAAACCTAACCCTAATTTCCCCCATCTCCCAAACGACTCCCTCACTCCTCCTCCACCTTCTGTCGCGCCACCACCGCCCATATTCACCGGAAAATTCCCCTCTAACCATCACATGGTCTCTCCTCTCATTCCCTTCCACATGGCCTGACAAATAACGGATTTTGTACAAATCGAATCTTACTCCTTCTCCCTCACACGCTCATCTAATCCGAAATAAATTTGAAGACGAGATTAGGATGAATGGGAGGCGTAGGATTGAGTCACACTCAATCTACTCCCTCCACTTGTCTTTTACTCGTTTCAAGAGATAGAATTTCAGATTTCTCTAGAAGGGGTAAGATTTTTTTTCATGAGAGAGATTTTTTCTATATATTGGGGGTTGTCCTGCTGTTTTGAGGCAAAGAAAAAAATATTCGAGGGCCTGGAGAGTCCTCAGATTTTGGGTCTAATTTTTTCTGTTTTTTACCAGCGAAAAAAAAAGAAAATAGAAGGAAAATTTGTTTCAATCATCTTCTTCTATTTTTGATTTTTTGTTCTTAAGTCTGGAGTAATTTGAACTTCAAATTTATGCTCGAGATTGGTTCAAGCTCTGTTCACCGTTGAGAACATTTTCTAATTTCTGGATTTTGGGAGATCAAGTTGGTCTCAAATTGCTATTGCTACTGCTGTTGATTATTCTGTAGTGCACGCCGAGCTTCACTCTTCCGTTTCAGCCTTTATTTGGGCTAATTTCGAATTGTATTACTGATGTTTAGAGGTAATTAGCACAATCTCAAAATGTAATAGTTGTTTGGATATCCATGTGCTATGAATTTACTGAAATTTGTTTGTGTATATATGTTGGAATTGCTCTCTGATGTTCTCTGATTGGTTGACGACATGGATTTGTTGATGAATTGAGCTTATATTGCTAATTTTGGGAACTGGTTATTTGCTCTCTTGGCCTCTTCTTTTTCCTCTTTATTTTTTTAAGCTTCATGAGTGTTGTAGTGTTGATATCTGATACAAGGTGTACATACAAAACATATGCAGTATTTATATATTTGCTATATTCAAATCACTCGCCGAGGATTAAAAGCTGTGTTGTATTATAGTGGATCACATTCCTGGAACAGAAAAATAGTCATTTTGATTAGAATGGGTCTAAATGCTTTGTGTAGATATCTATTTTCTAAGGAGTCTAGGGATTTGAAAATATTTGTCTCTATAATAGTCAGATTTTAGTTTTCACAAGTGTTCTCTTTATATGAATGAAATTAAGACATTAGTATAAAATACATATGAATGAAATGTTTTAAAACTGTTTAACTTGCTTATACAGTTGATACTTATGTATTTTATGTTTGAGTTGCTTCTTTGATCCTTAAAGTGATTGTTGTAGTTTTAAAAATGATAGTGATTGATGTAATATACAAAGCACAAGGTTTGTCAGTTTCATTGCAATATACAAAAAGCTTAACATAATTTTTGGGACTTGAGACTCTAGCTTACACTAACAACTTGACCTGGTCACTTGTCATGTTTTTAATCTCTTGCTGTTTCTGTCTTGAGAAGTTTTGTTAAACAAATAGTGCTTATAAATGGTGAACGTAGGTCAGAAAGTTATACATTTGGATTTCCCTTTTATGAGTGTGATTCAGGCTTCGATCCAATGTTTTGGTTGATTCCACCTCTGGGGGGAAGGGGGCGGAGTGTTGGAATTGTACTACTTTTTCTCCTTAACCTACTGTTGAATTGGTCTTTACTGCAATAACTCAGAAATTTCAAAAGAATAAATTCTGACCTGCCTCTTTTCTATAATTCTATAACCCACGGCCTTTATCCACAATCCTTTAAACTTAGGAAAATAGATACTATGAATATTCGTAGCTTACTTTAGGCGCGATTTGGCCTATTATCGTGATTATGTATACGTTCGCGTAACATAATTATGAATTTTGTTCTAAAAATAAATCAAGGTATGCGTTCGCGCAACTTTGGCCAAGCTTTCTTAATAATTAATAAAGCATGATTAATTGTGGACACGTACGTGTGACATGATTCTTGACGCGCCAAACGAAATGAGTACACGTACGCGTGACTCCCTTTAAAATCTAAAATTATGAATAAATCAAGCAATTAAAAGCGGTACAAGGGGTAAATGCACATAGGGTCTAAAATGAGTAGTTAAACAATTTAAGCCAAGTATAAATTGCTAAGCGACCGTGCTAAAACCACACAACCCGGTAATGCCTAACACCTTCTCCCGGGTTAACATAATTCCTTATCTAGAATTTCTGGTTCGCAGAGTTTAAATAAAGTCGAAAATTTCCTCGATTTGGGATATAAAAATAAATAGGTGACTTGGGACACCAAATAAACTATTCAAAGTGGTGACTCTGAAAAATTAAATTAAATAATCTCATCTCGAATAATGTCACTTTAATTGGAAAAACTCCCTTATACCTGCCCTCGGGTGGTAAAAGGATGGTGTGACATATATTGATCTCGTCGGCACTAAAAGATAATAAAGAAGGTTAGATATAATGTACGTTGGTGCTCAGCAAGCATGGTCAGGTGCTAGTCATGGCCCTCCGGTTTGGGTCATGACACAGCAATACCCTGCCCTTAATATCTTCTTGGCCAGAACGAACCCATTCATGTGAAGTCTGTATGTTCTGACGTGTATTTCTTTGAGCAATCCACATGCCTCCTTGGTATCGACATTGCAGCAATCCCAAGTCAGGAGTCCTTCTATACAGAATTCCCCCGCTCTGAAAGAAGTAGTTGGCCAATCTTCGAAGCATGCGCTTCTTAGTGTGTGTAGCATTTCCTGGGTATTCTCCTTTCTCCAAATACTCCTTGATATCGTGAAACCATAGATTTCCATCAAACTCTTCTTCAACATGATCATAATAAGCTGGCTGTTTATGAATCTCTATCGGGATAGGATCAATAAAATTCTAGTCTGGATGTTGTATCATGGAAGACAAGGTAGCTAGTGCATTTGCGAATTCATTTTGAATTCTCGGTACATGTTTGAATTCTATCTTCGTAAAAATCTTGATCAAATCATACACAAAGGGCAGGTATGGCAATATTTTAGTGTTCTTGGTAGCCCATTCTCTGAGTACTTGATGCACCAGCAGATCTAAATCTCTGATTACCAGCAACTCCTGAATGATAATGTCAATAGCTAATCTGAGCTTAGCGGATACTGAGTAGTATTGACCAGTTTATGATACCAAAACAACTCTGATGCCCACTATTTTGAAGTTTGCGGCTCCATCAAAAAACATCCTCAAACTATCATATGTTTCGGCAATATCTTCACTACAAACGACACTTCCTCATCGGGAAAAATACGTGTTTAATGCTTCGTATTCTCTATGGGATTCTCTGCTGGGTGATCAGCCAATGCTTGTCCCTTGACCGCCTTCTGAATCACATAGATGATGCTGAATTCACTTAGCAATATCTGCTACTTTGCTAGCTAACCTGTAGGCATGGGTTTCTGAAAGAGGTATTTCAGCGGATCAATCCTTGATGTGAGATATGTGGTGTATGCGCAGTACTAGTGCCTCAATTTTTGGGCTATCCATGTCAAGAAACAACAGGTCTGTTTCAACAAAGAGCACCGAGCTTTGTAAGGTGTGAACTTCTTACTCAGATAATATATCGCCTACTCTTTTCTCCTGGTCTCAACACGTTGCCCCAAGACGCAACCAAAATCTCCATACAACTCAGATAGGTACAGCTGTAAAGGTGTCCTGGGCTCTGGTGGGACCAACACGGGCGACTTAGACAAGTACTCCTAGATTTTATCAAAAGCCCTTTGACATTCTTCGATCTAGCTCGTTGCAGCATCTTTTCTTATCATTTTGAAGATCGGTTCACATATTACCGTTGATTGTGCAATAAAATGGCTGATATAATTGAGGCGTCTCAGAAAACTCATCACATCCTTCTTGTTCTTTGCCGGTAGCAAGTCCTGAATAGCTTTGATTTTTGACGGGTTTAGTTCAATACCGCGGCAACTGACGATGAAACCCAGAAATTTTCCAACAGGGACTCCGAAAGCAAATTTTGCCGAATTAAATTCAAATTATACTTTCAAAGTCGGTCGAAAAACTTCCTCAGGTCTGCTATGTAATATCGTAATATTATCAAATTTAAAATACTATTGATTAGAAGCTTTCTTCATGTCATATATAGACTTCTTCAACTTACACACTAAGTGTTCTTTTTCACTTTCAGTGAAATCTTCAGGTTATTTCATATAAGTTTTCTCATATAACTCTCCATTTGGAGAAGTTATCTTAACATCCATCTGGTGCAGCTTGGGGTCATAATGAGCCACTAATGTCATGAGATGAGGCACATTCAAATTAAAGCTCTCAACGAAATGAACAAAAGTCCTATGGTTTCTGTCCAAAATTTAATCTTAATTATTTCTTCACTTTTGAGAGTTATAAGCTCACATATCAAATCAAAGCTGTCTATGGAAGTAACAAAAACCCTAAGGTTGCGGTCCAAATTTTTGAAATTCTTCATGAAATTATAGCAACAAATTACGACATTAACAATCCTCAAACTTACATATCGATATATTTGATCATAACCCATCATTTCTAGGGTCTAATACAACATACAAAATACTAACACAATATAACCTAAGATCAAATATAATTTTTGGATACATATAATTGTGAGACATAATTGCGTGAATATGTGAGATACTGCAGATTGATGAAAGACTATGTCTCCTATATATTACTCTTCCTCTAATATGGCAGCATTAATTGATAACGACCACATACAACAAATGTTATGAAATAATTCTTAATGTGTATTTATATAAGGTCTAGAGAGGTTAGCTACAACTAATAAAATCCTAATGGGTCCTCCCATCCCATTACAAGCCGCATCATATTGACCATGCACTCACTGCCATACTAAATCCACCAAACATGTAAAGACCTGACCGGTCGTTATTCTTTATAGAACCTCATTCCACTAAATAAAACTTCCCGTACATGATTTTACTATTTTATGACTTGTCGGGATGGTTAGCTCGGGATTTGGAAGGGTTCAGGTTGAAATTGGAATATTTGGTTCCTTAAGGTTGACTTAAAAGTCCAAGTTTGACATCGGTCAATACTTTGAGTAAACGACCTCAAAATCGGTATTTAACGGTTCCAATAGGTTCGTATTATGATTTCGGACTTGGGCATATGTTCAAATCGGGTTTTGGATTACCCGGGAGCATTGCGGCGCCTAATAGTAAAAGTTGATTCTTGAAGGTTTTAGATGTTCTTTAACTTTGGTTGGGAGCAGGTTTGGGTGATATCGAGGTCCAAACGGAATGTCGGGATTGGGAATAGTTCTGTAATGTCATTTAAGACTTGCACGCAAAATTTGGTGTCATTCCGAGTAGTTTAAGTACATTTCGACGCATTGGAAGTAAATAGAAGAACTTGAAGTTCATAAGTTTGAATCAATCAGTTTTGGGGTACGATTCATAGTTTTAATATTGTTTCTGGCCTTCCGTGAGTTTGAGCGAGTAACTTTTATGATTTCAAACATGTGGGTATTATCAGGCGAGGCCGTTGGGGCCGCGAGTGTAGATCGGATGAGGCTCGATTAGCCATGAGCCGCAGAAGCGAAAATGCGAAGGAAGCCCAAGTGATGTAGGTGCAGAGGAATTTACGCACCTGCGAGACGGCAGGTGCGAGAACTATGGTCGCAAGAGCGGAATGGGCTCGCAGATGCGGCTCTTTATGTCTACATATGCGGAGCCAAGCCATGTGAGGAGAAGGTGCACCTGCGAAGGTCTTGCTGCAGGTGCGAGACTATGGATGCGGCCAATGCACCGCAGGTGCAAAAGTCGCTGGGCAGTGGGGGTTCATTTAATACGGGCTTCGGCTATTTTTATCACATTTTCTTCCACACTTGGGCGATTGGAGAGCTTTTAAGGAGGGGATTTCGACCTAGATTTGTGAGGTAAGTAAATTTCTACTTAATGTAAGTTTAATACATATATTGTGGGTAGATGTTAACATGAAAATTGGTAGAAATCATGTGTTTAGATGAAAAACCTAGGGTTTAACAAAAAATGGACTTTTACCGCAAAAATGGTTATGGAACTTAGTAAAAATTATATATTTATGTTCCTAAGGTTATGAGTAACAACTTTCTTCAAAATTTTCGGAATTCAGGCATGTGGGCCCGAGGGTGAATATTAGGAATCTTGCAATTTGGGTTGGGTAATCACTTTAATAGTAGAGATATAGATTTTTGAGCATAGATTGATTGATTTATGTAATGTTTGACTAGTTCTGAGTCATTTGGCATCAAATTTGGAGGTTTGAGCGCATGCTTGAATTGGAAAGTAGGCTTTGAGACGATGTAAGTCTCTTTTCTAAACTTGTAAGAGGGAATTTACTTTTTAGCTACTATTCCTATTTATGTTCGGGTAGTTTTAAGTTTACACCATGCTTTGTGGACACCGTTACTTGATTATATTTGTTAATTGTATCAAATGGAACTAAGTTGAGGATTTTTAATAATTTAAAAGTTTCTAGTTGAATTGTCTTTATTTGAAAAGAATCAAGAAAGGGCTATGATATATTGATAAATTTATATTTGATCGCGTCGCAAGTATGATCTGTGAGCAGGGTAATTTGTTCTAGTACTCTCATAGGAGTGGATCGATCGCCTTGGTAGGTTAATAGACACATCTATGGTTCGCGCTGTTTGATCCTCGGTAGTGCACATTTTACATTTATATTGGATCGGACCGAACTTCTTCGGCAGAGTCTTGTGTGTGATAATAGAACTGAAAGCCCTTTTTTACAATTGGTATAGCTTCACTGTTTGAGAGGTCATTTATTTTAAATGAAGAAAGTAATTTGGGTTCTTAAATGTGGTGAAGCATTGTTCATTTATTTCCTATTCTGAGTTTTATTGTTACTTATACATATCATGATTAATTAGAACTTCATATTATTATATTGTTGGCCCTAGTAAG
This sequence comes from Nicotiana tabacum, assembly GCF_000715075.1. Taxonomy (NCBI): domain Eukaryota; kingdom Viridiplantae; phylum Streptophyta; class Magnoliopsida; order Solanales; family Solanaceae; genus Nicotiana; species Nicotiana tabacum. Next base: position 21,366,778 of record NC_134085.1, read on the forward strand.
TGTTGGAGTCAACCCCTCATCACTAATTCTTCGAGGTTAGACTAGATACTTACTGAGTACATATTATTTATGTACTCACGCTACACTTTTGTACTTAATTGTACAGGATCTGAGGCAGGTGCATTTGGTTACCAGTCTGGTGCGCAGATTTGATCCCTATCTCAAGTCTCTCTTATGCTTTATTTTTCTGTCTATTTCCTTTCAGACGGTAGGTTAGCATTCTTTTGTATATTCTACTAGGTTGCCCATATACTTGTGACACCAGATCTTGGCACACACACTAGTAGACTTATGATTTTCGATTTGTTTACATGATCACGATTTGTATTTATTTGCTTTCGTTTAATTGTGTTCCATTAGCAAATTTCTAAAATCTTTTTAATAAATGAGAAAGTAATATCCACTTAGTAATTTATTTAAATGTGAAACCACTAGTTTGATCATTGTTGGCTTACCTAAAAAGGGTGTTGGGCGCCATTAGGGCTTGTAATGGATTGGTTCGTGACAACATGGTATCAGAGCAATAGGTTTGCATAGGTCTCACAAGTTATGGGCAGACCTAGTAGAGTCTTGCGATTCAGTGAGGAGACGTCCATACTTATCTTCGAGAGGCTATAGGGTGTTCGGAAACTACTCTTTATTCATCTCGTATTGTGCACTTCATGGTATAATAAGTTCCTTTCTCTCATTATCTCACAGATGGTGAGGACGCGTACGCCGGACATTCCAGACCTGGGAGGAACTGCTCCCTCTATTGCTAGAGGTCGAGGCAAAGGCTGGGGAAGGGCACCAACTCGAGGTAGGGGATGAGGGCGTCCTAGAGCTGCCACAGTAGCACCACTAGCTGACCTAGTGGAGGATCCCATCATTAAGGATAATGGCGAGGTGCCCGCCATAGATCCAGCCCCAGTAGATTTCATGTCAGCACCGGGTTTTCAGGAGATCATGGGTTGTATGTTGTGGTTCATGGACACCATGACTTTGGTTGGTTTATTTCTAGCAGACCCATCCACATCTCAAGAGGTAAGGGGAGCACATACCCCTACTACTCAGGCTCCTAGCCACTCAGCTGCAGTATACCAGACTCCGGGTACACTACCCATGGGCGGAGCCCAACCAGTTGCAGCAGCTGCACCTGAGGCTAGACCAGCTACCAATGATAATTCATAGAAGCTATTGAACAGATGGACTAGGATACACCCTCCTATCTACGGGGGCGAGTGGCATGAGGATCCCTAGGACTTCATTGATCGATGTAGGGAAAAGCTGCACAATATGAGCATATTGGAGTCCCATGGGGTAGATTTCACTACTTTCCAACTAGAGGGCAGGGCCCGTAGATGGTGACAGTTTTATCTTCTTGGCAGACCAGCGGGTTCTCCTCCCATGAATTGGGACCAATTTACATAGTTTGTATATTCCACCCTCTTAGAGGTAAGAGTTGTGTGGTTAATTCGAGCAGCTCGAGCAGGGTCAGATGTCAGTGACCGATTATGAGGAAAGATTCTTTGAGTTGTCTTGCTTTGCAATTATGATACTTCCTACCGATGCAGAGAGAGTAGAGAGATTTTTTGCAGGGTTGCACCCTAGTATTCGGGCTAGTATGGCCCGGGAGGTTGAGATGGGTACGGATTATCAACTAATGGTGGAGATTGCTCAGAGGATTGAGGGATACCACCAGAGGGATAGAGAGTAGATGCAGAAGGATGAAAGGACCCGATTCTTTGGAGAGTTTAGAGGTAACCCAGCTAGGGGAAGAGGTCAGTTTGGGAGGGGTCAGCCTAGCATGCTCACATATCCAGCACCACCACTTCCTCGGGGTGCTCCGGTGCGACCCTATTTTAGTGTTATGCTAGAGAGTTCTTATTGTCCAGCAGCTCATCAAGGTTCTTCCATTGCATATTTCAGTGCCATGCTAGAGAGTTCATACCCCGACCAGCCATTCAGGGTTCATCTAGTGGGTATTCAGGCCATAAGGGTCAAAATTCGGGGCAGCACTCTATGGTAACAAGAGGTTATTACGAGGGTAGAGATTCGGGTCAAATAAAGAGAACTTGTCCCAGACTTCGGGTCAAGGCAGTACATCTGGGTCATCAGCCAATGATTGCAGCACCAGTCATTCGACCGCCTAGAGGTAGGGGACAGGCAGGTAGGGGCTATCCTAGAGGTGGAGGCCAGGCAGGGGGAGGTCAGCCATCTATTGTTCATCCAGGTGGAGGCCAGCCAGTCGGCGCTCCAGATAGATTCTATGTTTTTCCGGCTACACTAGATCCAGTGGCCTTAAATGCCATAATCACATGTATTATTTTTGTCTGCGATTGGGATGCTTCGGTATTATTTGATCCAGGGTCTACCTATTCATATGTATCATCTATGTTTGCTCATTTCTTGGATATTCGTTGTGAGTCCTCGGGTACCCCTATTTATGTGTCCACTCTTGTGGTCGATCGTGTGGTTGTGGATTGGATCTATTAGTCTTGTGTGGTCATATTCTGTAGTTACAAAACTAGATTGGACCATCTGTTACTTGATATAATCAATTTTGAGGTCATCTTGTGCATGGACTGGTTATCCACATATCACAACATCCTTCACTGCCATGCCAAGACTATTACCTTACCAAAGCTAGAGTTGCCTAGATTGGAGTGGAAGGGTTTGTCTGTCAGTACATCTAGTCGGTTATCTATTTTCTGAAGGGTTGTTTGGCTTATCTAGCCTATGTTTGGGATACCAACGCAGAGTCTCCAACCACTGATTCAGTGCTAGTAGTCCGGGAGTTCGCCGATGTGTTTCCTTCTAACCTTCCAGCATGCGGCCAGATTGTAATATTGATTTTTGTATTGACTTTGATCGAGGCACTCAGGCTATATCTATCCCATTGTATTGTATGGCTCTGAAAAATTGAAGAAGTTGAAGGAACAACTTGAGGAGTTGCTAGCAACGGGGTTCGTCAAGCTGACTGTATCACTTTGGGGTGCACTGGTATTATTTGTGAAGAAGAAGGATGGGACTATGCGGTTGTGCATTGATTATCGCCAATGGAACAAAGTCACCATTAAGAATAAGTACCCATTGCCACGTATTGATGATTTCTTTGACCAGTTGGAATGTACTAGGGTGTTTTCCAAGATCGACTTGAGATCAGGGTATCATTAGTTAAAGATTTGGGATTCATATGTTCCATATACTGCCTTCTGTACTAGATATGGCCATTATGAGTTTCTAGTGATGTCTGTCAACTTGACTAATGCCCTAACAACGTTTATGGATTTGATGAACGAGGTGTTCAGGCCTTATATTGATTCCTTTGTTAATGTCTTCATTGATGACATCTTGATTTACTCACATAGCATAGAGGAGCACGAGAAGCATTTGAGAGTGGTGTTTCAGACCTTGAGGGAACAGAAGCTATATGCTATGTTCTCCAAGTGTGACTTTTGGCTGGATTCTGTGGCATTCTTGGGGCATGTGGTATCAGGCGAGGATACTAAGGCGGAACCCAAGAAGATTGAGGCAGTTCAGAGTTGGGCTCATCCTACTTCAGCGACCGAGATCATGAGTTTCTTGGAGTTGACAGGGTATTATCGCCGGTTTGTGGAGGTCTTCTCATCCATTGCAAAACCATTGAATAGATTGACCTAGAAGGGTGCTCAGTTCCATTGGACTGATGATTGTAAGGAAAGCTTTCAGAAGCTCAAGACGACCTTGACTACAACACCAGTTCTAGTGTGCCTTCCGGTTTGGGGATGTATACTGTGTATTGTGACGCTTCACATGTTGGCTTAGGTTGTGCATTGATGCAGGAGGGGTGAGAAGCCCTAATGAGAAGAGTTATCCTATGCGCGATTTGGAGTTGGTTGCGATTGTTCAATCTTTTAAGATCGGGAGGCATTATCTATATGGGGTGCCTTATGAGGTTTACGCCACCGCAGTTTGCAGCACGTGTTCAAGCAAAGGGATCTCAATCTGAGGCAGCGCAGATGGCTTGATTTAATGAAGGACTATGACATCACTATTCTTTATCACCCGGGTAAGGCGAATGTAGTTGTGGATGCCTTAAGCGGGAAGGTAGAGAGTGTGGGTAGCTTGGCATTTATTTCAATGGAAGAGAGGACACTAGCTTTGGACATTCAGTCCTTGTCTAACAGACTTATGATGTTGGATATTTAAGAGCCCAATGGAGTTATTGCATGTGTTGTTGCCCATTCTTCACTATTAGAGTAGATCAAGGCTCGACAGTTTAATGATCGGCACATGGCAGTTCTCAGAGAGACGGTACTACAAGGTGCTTCCAAGGATGTTTCTATTGGAGAGAATGGTTTCCTACGACTCAAGGGTCGTCTATGTGTTCCTAATATCGATGGCTTGAGTGAGAGGACTCTCGAGGAGGCACACAGTTCTCGATATTCTATTCATCCAGGTGCAACAAAGATGTATCTGGACCTGAGACAACATTATTGGTGGTGGCGGATGAAGAAATAGTTGAGTATGTAGCTAGGTGCCTAAATGGCCAGCACGTTAAGTGTGAGCACTAGAGGCCAGGTGGCTTACTCAAGCAGATGACTATACCGGAGTGGAAATGAGAGAGCATTACTATGAACTTTGTAGTTGGGTTGTCGTGGACCTTGCAGAAGTTCGATGCAGTTTGGGCCAGTGTTGCCAGGTTGACCAAGTCAGCACACTTCATTCCAGTTGCAACTACTTATACTTTAGAGTGGCTGGACCATATTTATATTCTAGATATAGTTCAATTGCACGGTGTGCCTATCTTGATCATATCAGATAGAGGCCCTGAGTTCACTTCGCATTTCTGGAGAGCCGTACAGAGTGAGTTGGGGACCCGTGTAGAGCTTAGCACTGCGTTTCATCCACAGATCGACGAGCAACCATTGCGGACAGCTAAGATCTTGGAGGACATGCTCAGAGCATGTATGATTGACATTAAGGGACAGTGGGATCAGTTCTTGCCTTTGGCCGAGTTTACTTACAACAACAGTTATCAATCCAGCATCGAGAATGATCCATTTGAGGCCTTATATGGTCGGCAATGTCATTCTCCCATCATGTGGTTTGAGCCCGACGAGTCTAAGTTATAAGGTACTGATTTGGTAAAGGATGCCTTGGAAAAGGCAAAGTTGATTTAGGAACAACTTCATATAGCACAATCCAGACAGAAGAGTTACGCGGATCAAAAGGTGTGTGATGTGCCATTTATGGTAGGTGAGAAGGTTCTCTTGATAGTCTCGCCGATAAAGGGTATTATGATATTAGAGAAGAAGGGAAAGATGAGCCCCAGGTTTATAGGCCCATTTGAGGTGTTGAGGCGAGTTTAGAGGTTGCTTATGAGCTTGTTCTACCTCCCAACCTTTCAGGGGTTCATCCGTTTTTTCACGTGTGTATGCTCTAGAGGTTTTGTCACATGTGTTAGACTTAAGCACTATTCAGCTAGATGAGAGCCTGGGTTATGAGGAGGAGACAATTGTCATTGTTTCTAGACAAGATCGCTAGTTGAGATGCAAAAGGATTTTAGCGTTAAGGGTCCAGTGGAGGGGCCAACGAGTCAAGAAGAAGACCTGGGAGTCCGAGGAGGACATGCAGAGCAGATATCTACACATATTCAGCACTTCTGGTATGAATCTAAACTCGTTTGAGGATAAATGTTTGTTTAAGAGGTAGAGAATGTAACGACCTGACTTGGTGTTTTGCTTTGTAGAATCCTGTTACCCTAAAATAGACTTCACGTACATGCTTTTACTATTTATGACATACGGAGATGGTTAGCTCGGGATTTGGAAGGGTTCAGGTTGAAATTGAAACACTTGATTCCTTAAGGTTGGCTTAAAAGGCCAAGTTTGACTTCGATCAACATCTTGAGTAAATGACATCGGAATCAGGATTTGACAGTTCCAATAAGTGATTATGAATATTTCAGACTTGGGAATATGTTAGAATCGGGTTTTGGATGACCCGTGAGTATTGCGGCAACTAATAGTGAAAGTTGGTTCTTAATGGTTTTAGAAGTTCTTTAAATTTGGTTTGGAGCGGGTTTTGGTGATATCGAGGTCCAAATGGAATTCCGAGATCGAGAATAGTTCCATAATGTCATTTAAGACTTGCACGTAAAATTTGGTGTCCTTCCGAGTAGTTTAATTACGTTGAAGAACATAAAGTTCATAAGTTTGAATCAATTAATTTTGGGATGCGATTCTTAGTTTTAATGTTGTTTCTGGCATTTAGAGAGCTCGAGCGAGTCCGTTTTATGATTTCAAACTTTTGGGTATGTTGGGGCGGGGCCCCGAGTGTGGATCGGACGAGGCTCAGGCTAAGTTAGAAGTTGGGAGCAACTGCTGAAGCTCCAGTTCTGTCATAACCGCACCTGCGCTTGGCTAGCCGCAGGTGCAAGCCATGAGCTGTAGAAGCGGAAATGCGAAGGAAGCCCTGGCAACACAGGTGCGGAGGAATTTAAGCACCTGTGAGATTGCACGTGCGAGCACTATGGTCGCATGAGAGGAATGGGCTCGCAGATGTGGCTCCTTGTGTCCGCTGATGTGAAACCTGTCTAGGTGAGGAAAAGGCGCACCTGCAAATGTCTTGCTGCAGCTACGAGACCGCAGATACGACCAATGCACCGCAGGTGCGTAAGCCACTGGGTAGTGGGGGTTCATTTAATACGGACTTAAGCCATTTTTATCACATTTTCTTCCATACTTGAGCGATTGGAGAGCTTTTAAGAAGGGGATTTCGACCTAGCTTTGTGAGGTAAGTAATATCTACTTAATATGAGTTTAACAAATAGATTGAGGGTAGAATTTAACATGAAAATTGGTACAAATCATGGGTTTAGATGAAAAACCTAGGGTTTAACAAAAATGGGATTTTACCACGAAAATGGTTATGGAACTTAGTAAAAATTATATATTTATGTTCCTAAGGTTATGGGTAAAAACTTTCTTTAAAATTTCCGAAATGCGAGCATGTGGGCCTGGGAGTGAATTTTAGGAATCTTGCAATTTGGGTTGAGTAATCACTTTAATAGTGGAGATATGAATTTTTGAGCATAGATTGATTCATATATGTAATGTTTGACTAGTTCCGAGTCGTTTGACATTAAATTTGGAGGTTTGAGCACATTCTTGAATTGGGAAGTAGGCTCTAAGATGAGGTAAGTCTCTTTTCTAACCTTGTAAGAGGGAATTTACCCCTTAGGTAAACTTAATTAATATTTGTTGTTATTTGTGGGGGGGCCACGCATGCACGAGTTGATGAGAGTCCATACGTAGCTACTATTCCTGCTTATGTCTGGGTAGTTTTAGATTTACACCATGCTTTGTGGACGTCGTTACTTGATTATATTTGTTAATTGTATCAAATGGAACTAAGTTGAGGGTTTTTAAAGATTTAAAAACTTCAAGTTGAATTGTCTTTATTTTAGAAGAATCAAGAAAGGGTTATGATATACTGATAAATTTATATTTGACCACATCACAAGTATGATCCGCGAGTGGGATAATACCTTCTACTACTCTCATGAGAGAGGGTCGATCGCCTCGGTAGCTTAATAGATGCATCTATGGTTCGCGTCATTTGACCCACGGCAGTGCACAATTTATATTTATATTGGATCGGGCCGAACGTCCTCAGCGGAATTTTGTATGTGATAATAGAACTGAAAGCCCCTTTTTATAATTGGTATAGCTTCATTATTTTAGATATCATTTGTTTTAAATGAAGAAAGTAATTTGGGTTCTTAAATGTGATGAAGCATTGTTCAGTTATTTCCTATTCTAAGTTTAATTGTTACCTCTGCATATCATGCTTAATTAAAACTTCTTATTATTATATTGTTGGCCTAGCAAGTGTCGGAGTCGACCCCTCGTTACTACTTTTTCGAGGTTAGACTAGATACTTACTAGGTACATATTATTTATGTACTCACGCTACACTTCTGTACTTAATTATACATGATCTGAGGTAGGTGCATCTGGTTACTGTCGCGCCCCCTTTTTTTCCTCCGTGGAAGTCCGGGTTTTGACATTCATCGGGAACAACTTGTTTCCTTTTGGGAATTGGGTATTTGAAGAGTCTCCACCTAACGGATTAAGGTGTGTTAGGGCACCTAGATTACTTCACTCAATTACCTAGTTTGCATTACCAGAGACCATGGGAAGGGCTCGAAATAACCTTGAGGGGAAGTTATTAGGCACCCCTCGCGGTCTACAACAGTGGGTCCCGACCGAACTTAGTTATGTGAATTAGTCATTTAACAAGTAAGCGGTCTAAGCACATATTTGCAAATAAAGGTAATTTATGCAGTGTATACAATCAAGAAAGTTTAGATGGTCTAAGTATATGTAAATTAAGGAGGTTTGAACAGTCCAAGCATACATACATAAACCCAAGGAAGTTTAAGCATACATATGTGAATTGGGAAAAGGAAGTCCTAAGTTAATTAGCCTATAGGATCAACCTGTGCAATGCCCGGTAATTCTCCTCAACTAGAGGGGCTACACATGACATTAGCGCGCAAGTCATCATAACCTTTTACTACCAATTACCATCCCCTTAGCGGTTATATAAGCGAGTTTAATTAACGAACTCTAAGCGTATTTTACCCGTCCCTTCCTTGTGGACCCGGAGGCGTTTAGGACCTCTATACTTAGGCAGTTCTAGACACTCATAAGGTATTAAACTGTAAAATCTAAGCGACAATAAAGAACACGTAGGACTATCAAATAGGGAAACAATTAAGGGCTTATGTTTGCCTCCACACATAAACAGATACATAACACGTCTCAAACAACTGATTTTGAAGAAAATTCAGAAAGCCTTAGAACATGGTATCTAGATCACAGATACAAAATATGCAGTATTTGTTTAAGAGCAAAGTGGCATAACTCTAATTAGTTTGCCTATTAATTTTATAGCCTGCTAAGCTTGGACAAGTCCGCATATAAACAGAACCTGATTTCATAGTTACTTAATCACCTAAGGCTTTCCTAGGCATGGGTCTGTATGCAGTCATACTCAGGGATCCCGGGCAGTGCTCACACCAAGACCTATCTCAATTAGGGAATTGATTATGTGCAGTGTAGACTGGATCATCCCTGGTATGCCAGAGTTCAGAGAGATCTCAAGGATCCTAAGCAGTACACATACCAGAGGGGCAGAACTTATTAATCTAGGAGTAGGGTGATAGTGCTTGACATAAAAAACAGTGTTGAAATAAACTTTCAGGAGTGAAACAGGTTTTCAGGAAATAGACATGATTTAGAGAAAATACTAAGAGTGAAAAACAATTTTGAGGTCAATTCTAAGAAGAGCAATCACAATCATTCAGCAATCAATTTTCCAAATAGTGGTCATGGTGGTTGGGACATAGAGAGTTCAAACATACAACAGGGTCTAGGGGAACATCCGGAGCAACAACTGTACAAGAGTCTAATAGTTCAGAGACTTAACCACTAGTCATGATAAGAAGCACATAGTCATGTTGAAGACAAAGTGTGTGTTTATTAGGATCAAACAAGTATAATGGACAACTAAATTATCAACATGATTACAACAATTAAAGAGGGTAAACAGGGGCTAAATAATATGTTGTCAGAATATAAAACAACCAAGTGAGACTTGGGCATGTTGACTACACATTTAACAAGAGAAGGCATAATTTAAACATGTTGGCTAACGCAGTAAACATGGAAACAATTGAGTAACTAGTATATGGAATAAGTATGGATGTATAGATATGGAATACATAGAGTTGAATTTCAGAATTTAACTAGAGACATAACACTTAAAGAAGAGAATGCAAAATGTAAAAAACAGGGCAATTACACTATCTAGCCTTGGCTTTTAGCCGGCTAGACCAACAGTCAGCACAAACAGCAAAGACAGAAGAGAGAGTTTGAATGTATGTGTGTGTATTCTGAATAGCATTCGTGTGTTTAGGAGAATCAGAATGAGAGTATATATAACACTCAGTGAGGTAAGAACAAATAAGGTAAGGATATGTCAGTTCATAAGACAAGGGTAATCGAATAAATCAACCAGTTAATTGGGGATCTAACCAATCAAATCATACAGAAGAATCCGGGAAAGACCCTTTTAGAATAGGGAGAGTCAATCAACTGTACAAATTGGGGCTCAAATAAGGTAAGAGAATAAATCATACCATATAAACTTCTGAATCAGAATACTAGTCTAATTAAGAAAAATGGTACTAATTAAGGTCACAAATAAGGAAAATCCCTATGAAATACTGATTCGAATGGGAGAATATGATTAAAATCCCTAACAAAATCATCCAAGATAATTAATTGGAAAAAATAAACACATAACGGAAGAAAAAATTAAAGAAATAAGTACCATAAATAGAAGTACCTAGGGTTTAAGCATATACACAAAAATCGGCCCAACTACTAAAGGAATAATCAGGTTTAACACTCGAAAATTAAAAAAAAATCATTTGAAGAGAACTTAGGATGAACCCTAGCTCTAAGAAGTCACTGAAATTGAATAGTGATAAGGAAAATAGAAAGTGTTTTTTCGAAGAAACTACCAAACAACGTTCAGGACGTTTCAAATCTACAAAGATCTGAACAGACCCAATTAGCCATAAGATTAGGGTTTTGAAAATAACAGAGATGATGGAGACTTGGTCAAAAGTCATAGATTCGTACTGAAAATAGGAAGAATGTAGCACTCACAAATAATAATGGTCGTAGGTAGGCCTTTGAATGGTTTTTGAACCAAATCTGAGATGGATCTTTTATAGATCCTTTCATGCAACAACAGGGTCGAAGAACCAGGAGAGGTAAGAGGCTGGTAGGGACTCAAATTACTATGCAATCTCATGGAATATGTAGGAATCGACGGGATTTAGGGTAGATTTTAGGTGATGGCGCTAGGGTTTGGGCGAGTCTCTGGGAGAAGAGGGAGACGAGGGATTCAAGGGCGGAGGGCATGAAAAAATGAGTTAGGTTAGGGGGTTTGTTTGGTTAAAAATGGTAAGAACAAATAAGGGCTGTTGATCTCAGAAATCAACGGCCAGGATTAGGAGGGGCTTGGGTTGGGTTAGGTTTAATTGGGGGTGGGTTTGATTGGTTTGGGCCTGGGATTAGTGGGTTAGGGGTTGAAATTGGGCTAGATAATTAGGCTAAATCCGAAAAAAGACGGCTATTTATTAAATACACATTTAATTGATAAAACAATTTTTAGAAAAAACCTAATAGGTTGTAAAAAATGATTTTCATGCGTGGAAATATTTTAAAATAATTAATTAATAATTTAAAAATACAAAAGGCTATTTTATGGTAAAAATAATATAATAATACATGCATAGGCTATAATTGCAAAGTCATTGCAATTGTAACCAAAAGGTATAAATCTGGTCATTTCTGAAATAATTTGAACTTAATATGGCTATAAATAGCAAAATTAAATCAATGAAATATTATAGAGCCATTTGTTATGCCATTTTGTAATTATTTATATAAATAAAATACTAGAACAAATTATCTTAAAATATAGAAATTATGAAAAATATCAATTGATGCTAATGAATAGTTTTGAAGGTATATATGCACTTTTAAAAATATTATAGGGAAAAATTGGGTATCAGCAGCTTCCCCTCTTTACTCGAAAAGGATGAAAGAGTTTTCGGGTAAATAAATGATGGCCAATTCTGACCGAATTGGATGTTTTGAAAGATAGAGGCCAGACTCTAGTCTTTGAGCTGCCTACATACCCTTGTATTTACAGGGATCAGACAATGTATAGTTCTGGATCCACCGGTGAATGAAGCCGATGGAGTTGTTATAGGAATGGTTGCCAATTTCAGCGAAGGTTCTTTTGTGAAGGGTAATGTCGGATGGAGTTATAATTATGGGTCTGGATTGTATCAGGCGTATTATAGGGCATATAGCTGGATATCACAAGGTAATATGGGTAGATGATGAGAATAGGTTACGAATAGCGAAATGAAAATGGTATATGCGGAAACCGGAGCGAATGGTTGCTACAATTTGAAAAACAGTTACCTACGAGATCATTTGCAAACTCAAAATACGATGCATGAAAGTATGTAGATTACTGCAAAAATTTAAACGTGATGCAAATTCCCTTTGGAGCATAAAAGATTGCCTTTGGACGGTGCAGATGATGTCATTAGGTTATGATGTCCTGGCCATGAATTGTGAGGCAGGAGATTCACCGACCATGAAATGATGTTCTCGGGCCATGAAAATGGTGCCTCCGAACCATGACGCCTTTGAATGATGATATGCAAATTTGAGAGATCCTCAGGCCACGGAATAGTGTCTTCCGGTTATGAGGATGATGCCTTCGGACAATGACGACTTCGGACAAATTGGTGATATTTCCGCCATTGATATGTAATAATATGATGCTAAAATTAACAAGACAAGGCTTAGTCTTGTGAGGTTGAGGGCAGAGCTTAGCCCGAAAGGGGAGCAAATTTCTAGTGCTGGAATAGAGCAACATTTACCCAAGGAGGGACAATGCTTAGTCCCATGAGAAGGCAGTGCTAAGCCTTATGCGGAATGGAGACAAATCTTAGTATCATACAAGATGAGGGACAAGTCTTAGTCCCATGCAAATGGAAGGTAGAGCTTAGCCTTATACAAATACGGAGGCAGGGCTTAGCCTTATGCATGGTTTGGGACAGGGCTTAGTCCCATGCAAATGGAAGGCAGAGCTTAGCCTTATGCAAATATGGAGGCAGGGCTTAGCCTCATGCAAGATGGAGACGGGGAGCTAGCCTTATACAACTATGGAGACATGGCTTAGCCTCATGCAAATGGATGGCAGAGCTTAGCCTTATGCAAATATGGAGGCAGGGCTTAGCCTCAAGCAAAATTCGGGACAGGGATTAGTCCCATACAAGTGGAAGGTAGAGTTTAGCCTTATGCAAATATGGAGGCAGGGCTTAGCCTCATGCAAGATTCGAGATAGGGCTTAGTCCCATGCAGATGGAAGGCAGAGCTTAGCCTTATGCAATATGGAGGCAGGGCTTAGCCTCATGCAAGGTGGAGACAGAGCTTCGTCTCATGCAGAGAAAAGGCAGTGCTTAGCCTTATGCAAATATGGAGGAAGGGCTTAGCCTCATGCAAGATTCAGGACAGGGCTTAGTCTCATGCAATTGGAAGGCTGAGCTTAGCCTTATGCAAATATGGAGGCAAGGCTTAGCCTCATGAAAGGTGGGGACAGACTTAGTCTCATGCAGGATGCGGGAAAGGGATTAGTCCCATGCAAAGAAGGAGTAGCAAATAAGAGTAGAATATTTCTTAGATAGGGATATATTCGGTGTTTGGTGGCCCGATTGACAGTGATTTTTCTGCGTGTATATATTTTCGAGTGCTACGGTTACATCAGATGTGCATGCGCTCAAAGCAAAATTGTAAGTTTTGTATAGGGTGGTTGGTTCATACCTTCGTCTGCTGGCTTTGCTCCTCCATTCTGGAGGCCTTGTTTGAGCTTCCCTGGGCAACACTTGGTTGTTACGGAAATATAGTTTTTTGAAAATATGCAATTGTTGATAAAAATAGCATTATTTTAGAAAACATAGTGAAATATCAAGTAGTTTTAGATGAACTAGTGACTGTAACATATTTCAGAGATATTGCATCTTTCTCGTGTTAGAATTTTGAGGGCCTTCATCAAAATTTTCCCCAGTTTGGTAGATGATTTTCGGTCGTTTTGCGAGTGACGGAACTTATTGAACCTTCTTTGGAATTTTGAGAATCCTTCTCAAAATTCTACCCCAATTTCTTAACCAATATCTGACCTTTTTGCATGCGATAGTGTTGGTTGGACTTGCTCCGGAATTTTGAGGGTCCTCCTCACAATTCTGCCCCAGTTTCTGAGCTTGGGGGAAATAAAAATTTTATTATGATATGACCAAACCCACAGGGCTTCCTACGTATCCCCTCATAAATGGAAATCAGGTCAAGTGTAGTTCAATTACATCAGATGAAGAAATGTAAATAGTTTAAACATAGTATCTTTTGACTACGTCTGAATTGATTGGTTTTGGCCAGACTTCTCCGTCCATTTCTACAAGTATGAGCGCTCATCCTATTAGCACCTTGTGAACCATGTAAGGACCTTGCTAGTTGGGAGAGAATTTCCCTTTGGCTTCATCTTGATGTGGGAAGATCTTCTTCAGCACCAGCTATCCTGGTGCAAACTGTCTTGGTTTGACCCTTTTGTTGAAAGCTCTGGACATTTTGTTCTGATAAAGCTGACTATGACATACAACGTTCATTCTTTTTCCATCTATAAGGTCCAATTGATCATAACAGCTCCTTATCCATTTTGCATCGCTGAGTTCGGCTTCCTATATGATTCTCAAAGAGGGAATCTCTACCTCGGCTGGGTTGACAGCTTCGGTACCATAAACCAGCATATAGGGAGTTGCCCAGGTTGATGTGCGAACTGTAATGCGGTATCCCAGCAAAGAAAAGGGTAGCTTTTCGTGCCATTGTTTGTGGTTTTCTACCATCTTTCTTAGTATCTTCTTGATATTTTTCTTGGCAGCCTCTACGGCTCCATTCATCTAAAGTTTATACGTTGTAGAGTTCTTGTGATTAATTTTGAAAGTTTTGCACATGGCTTTCATCAGATCACTGTTGAGATTGGCGATATTATTAGTGACAATGGACTCGAGAACTCTGAATCGGCAAACAATACGATCCTTGACAAAGTCTGTGATGACTTTCTTGGTTACAACTTTCTAGGATGCAGTATCTACCCATTTCGTGAAGTAGTTAATGGCTACTAGAATAAACATGTGCACGTTTGAAGTAGTGGGCTCGATAGGACCGATGACATCCATTCTGTAGGCAGCGAATGGCTAAGGTGAGCATGTGGCATTGAGCTCATTTGACAGCACTTTTATCATATCAGCATGCACTTGACATTGGTAGCATTTGCGGACATACTTGACGCAATCTGTCTCCACGGTCATCCAAAAATAACCGGCCTTAAGTATCTTATTGGCCAAGACAAAACCATTCATATGTGGGCCGCAGGTCCCAGCATGTATCTCCTCAAGTTGCATAGAGGCCTCTTTTACATCGACACACCTTAGCAATCCCAAATCAGTAGTTCTTCTGTACAAGTTTCCTTCGTTGTGGAAGAAATGTGTTTACCATGAAAATGGTAACAACAATTAAATTTGTAAATGGGATTCTAAAAATACGTGATCTATTCTCAAGCTAGTTGTTTAGAGCAGTTGATGCTAAGAATATGAAGTTTTTGAAAAAATACGAGCTAGAAACAGAGAGATAACCAAACCTAAAGGCTTACTGTCCGGGCTTGTTTACCAAGGGGATACATGCTAAAACAAGGATTTGAATGAACCGAGAAACTTGCTGGCCGAGTGTAGGATTATTCGGTGAGGGGCCTCGGGGTCGATGTCCGCCCCGATCTCGATTTATCTGGGTCGATATCTGGCTCTAGTTCGAGGTGTTAGGGGTAGTCGGGGATGGGATAATAGTTAAGATATGATCATACAAGGCTCTCTATGATTAATATCAGGCAATAAATGAAGAACAAATAAGAAAATGATAAAATACTAAAGTGGTCTCGAGCCAATAAGAACAAGCGAGTTAGAGAGAAGAGAGAGAGAGAGATATTATTGAACTTGAGTAGAATGGTTGGAGCTATATTTATAGGGTGTTAGCGACTCCTCTTTTATAGGAGGGGGGAAGCCCAAACTTAGTACAAGATGCGTTGCATGATAAAGGAAATGGGATTGGACAACCGGCTAGCTTTATGATGTATGCGTGGGCCGATGTCGAGCTGCTCAAATAGACCTGATAGACCTCAGATACATTCCTCAAGATATTCTTGCATTCGTAGGGACTTTGGTCGCCATTATCCTTGGTAGGGCATCGTCAAATCTTGAAGGAAGTGACCGACTCGAGATCCCGGGCCTCCGGGGTCACCCTCCGAAGCATTTTGTCAAGGAGAAATCGGCCTCTCAGATTTCGGCCGGAGTCACTTTTGATCCCGAGTGATATTTTAGGCGTCTACACCGAGGGTATGCCCTTTCGGGATTCTTACAAATGCGACATATAGCCTAGACTCTGAGATTTTTGAGTTTCATGCCTGTTGAGGTCTTATAGTTTGTCATTCATGTTGAGGTTTTACAGTTTTATCATGCCTGTTGAGGTCGTACAATTTGTGTTGCTTTGTAGAATATATTTGGTTAGACTGATTCTGTTCGCATGGGGTCTTACGGCCTTGGGTTTTCCAGTGTAAGGTGATTGGTGAAAGTCTCCTAGTCATCGAGTTTTCTTAGGCTCGAATGCCGTTATTGGTGAGCTCGGAGTTACCTTGTTGGGGCTTTATGAGCCCGGAGTTCCGACCCTGGGGCCGTGTGGGTGCCAAATTGTTGACGCTAAGTCTTCAAGTATTTCGGGATGCATTCAGTGGAGGGGCCCTTGCCATGAGCATGTTAAAGTCCCTTTTTCTGAAGTACGAGATACCAAAATATATTCTTTGTTGCTTGGCGTAAATATATACTATTGTTTTGGATCGATCTGTATTAGATCATATTTGATTGCTCGGTGATTTCCATGCTGCCTTGCCTGAAGCTTTTGTGGTTTCATAGTTTCGATCCTGAGGCCGTCTGAGCGTTTTGAAATGCTGGCGTACATTCCTAATTTTTCGAGACATTTCTGGTGAAAGAATTTGTTACATTACTTTGAGAAGGAGTCCTTTTTCTTTTGACAAAAGGTATTCTTTGATTGCTTTATACAATAATATATGTGTCCGCCGATGAGCGCCTGACTATATGGACATGGCTCGTTTGACCATTCGGTCCAATACATTGTTGTCCTACAGGAACCTTACTTGACGTTTCAAAACTCCTTCGAGCGAGTAGCTTTCTGGAGGAATTCCCTTCGCTATCCAAAAGTCAGCCGCAGGGGAAGTTTGAGCATTTTGCGGCATTCCCCCTTAGGTATCTCACATACGTTGCCTCGTTAAAAACTTTGCCAGTAAAACCCTTCTTCTGGGACAAAAATTCGGTCGAAGGAAAAGAGTGAAACAGATGCGTTTTTAGAGCCTTGAGGCCTTTAGATAGTGCTATCGTTCCGGCAGCTCTGATCGGGTGTCTGCATAAGGGTTAGTTGCGAATTCAAAATGAAAAGGAGGATGGTCGTACCTTGAAGTGAGATATGCTGGCGATGCCTCGGGATTAGTTCGTTATAATTGCCTAGAGCGGAGACGAAACATGGATTTCTATTTCGTCAAGCTCGACCGAGGTCGAGGCCCGATTCGCCCTTTGGCTTATCCGGGGGCGGAAGTACGAGAGTTGGTACCACGTCGTGTATTGAAACATTTCCCTTGTCGTGTATTTTGATCCCGTCCTTTGTTGGGAATTTCATCAGTGTATCCAAGGCCGTCCAAATAAGGCATTAACCTTATATATCCCTCGATGACATGGAATTTGGTGTCTTGGGTCGTGCCGGCCACGGTAACCGGAAGGATGATTTATCCTTTCGTCGTTTCGCTCGCCATGTTGAATCCATTGAGGACCCAAGTGGCGGGCACGATCTGGTCAAGCAATCCAAGTTGTTCTATCACCCTGGACCTGACAATATTGGTCGAGCTACCTGGGTCCATGAGTACACGTTTTATCTGAAAAGAATTTACAAGTAAGGAAACTACCACGACATTGTTATAGGGTTGAGACAGGGCCTCGGTGTCCTCTTTTCTGAACGTGAGGGCATCTTAGGGGATATATCCCCAAGTCCGTTTTTCTCTGGTGATGGATATTTTTGTTATTCTCATCATGGGTTCCTGTGGGGCATCGGCGCCCTCCATGATCATGTGGATGACATGTTGCGTCTAGTTTGCCTCGTTTTTCTTGGTTGCCTCCCTTTCTCGGAATTGGTTTTTGGCCCGATCGCTAAGGAATTCCAGGAGGTGTCCTTTGTTGAGCAGCCGAGCCACCTCCTCTCGTAGTTGATGGAAATTATTGGTCCTGTGACCGTGCGTGTTGTGGAACTCGCATACTAAGTTGTAATTCCTCTGCGAAATATTCGACTGTATCGGTTTGGGCCACTTGGCGTCTCTGATCTTACTGATAGTGAACACGATGTATGACACATCGATGCTGAAGTTGTATTCCGATACGTGGGGAGCATTTGTTGGTACTATGTTTCGATTGAACCTGGTCCTATTGACAAGCCCTCGAGGGTCTTGTCCTCGATACATCCTCCAATCATTGCGAGGTTGGTTGCGCCTTGGGGAGTTCCTCCTGTCTTCAAGGTACAGCTTGTACCTTTCTTTTTTTGATTTCGATTCCTTTTCCAGGAGTCTGTTTGGGTACATTGAGCCTGAAGGGACTCCCAGCTGGTCATCCTCTGCTCTGATCTTTGATTGATACTAGTTGTGGACGTCCGACCAGGTCACGGTCGGATACTCAATCAGGTTCTGCTTCAGCTATTTTGAAGCCACCGAGCTTCGTTCGTTCAGGCCTTGGGTAAAGGCATGTACTGCCTAGTGGTGGGAGACTGGCGGTAGCTCTATTGCTCCATCTGAAAGAGGGACACAAATTCCCACAATATTTCGTTCTCTCTCTGCTTGATTTTGAAAAATGTCAAACTTCCTCGTTGCTACCTTGATGGCTCCAGCATGTGCCTTTATGAAGGAGTCTGCTAGCATGGCGAATGAATCTATGGAATTTGGAGCCAAGTTATGATACCACATCATGGCCCCCTTCGAGAGTCTTTCTCCGAATATTTTTAGCAATACAGATTCGATCTCGTCATTCTTTATGTCATTGCCTTTTACTGCGCAGGTGTAGGCGGTAACGTGTTTGTTAGGGTCGGTGGTACCATTGTACTTAGTGAGTTCCGACATTTTGAGCTTCTTTGGAATGGTCTTCGGGGCCGCTTCCTCGGGGAAAGACCTCTTTATGAACTTCTTCGAATCCAAGCCCTTGAGGATCGGGGGCGCACCCGGGATCTAATTAACCCTAGAGTTGTAGGTATCGACCTTTTTATCATTGGCTGCAATCATTTTCCCACCTAATTCGATCCTTTTGGTGAGGCCCTCGAGCATCTTTACTATGGCAGGGTCGTCTATGGTCCCGTTATTGCTTGATCTTTCGAGTACTTGCTCGACGGGGGAAGCTGTTTTCGGCGCTGCTGTGCTAGGAGTCTCCGGATGGCTTTGTAACTGAGAAATGTCCAACTGTTGTGCCTGCAACATTTCAAAAATAACATGAAGACTAACTTCCTGTTCTTCCTGGGGTGGGGTCTTTTGGGCTTCCTATCGGTCGTTGTGCCATATACTCATGTCGGTGTAGGAAGTTTCATCGACCTGTTGTGCGTCCTATGAATCCGCGTCCGCTAAAATCATTCTAGGCGTGTTATCAAGATTCTGTGGTGGCGTTCCAGCGGCCGGGACAACCACGCCATTTTCCCCGTGGTTTTCGAGGTTGTCGTTCTCGACTCTGTTTATCGAACTAGACATTTTGACTTGAAATCAAGAGATCTTGGAAAAGAAAAAGTGTGAAAGATAACTTGCATTTGTGCAATGAAACCAGCAAGAAAATAATCACTATTATTTTTAACCCCATAGTTGGCGCCAAACTGTTTACCGTGAAAATGGTAACAACAATTAAATTTGTAAATGAGATTCTAAATATACGTGATCTATTCTCAAGATAGTTGGTTAGAGTAGTTGATGTTAAGAATATGAAGTTTATGGCGAAATACGAGCTAGAAACGGAGCGATAACCAAACCTAAAGGCTTACTGACTGGGCTTGTTTACCAAGGGGATACAAGCTAAAATGGGGAGTTGAACGAACCAAGAAACCTGCTGCTGAGTGTAAGATTAGTCGATGAGGGGCCTCGGGGTCGATGTCTGGCCTGATCTCGAGTTTCTGGGGTCGATATCTGGCTCGAGTTTGAGGTGCCTGGGGTAGTCGGGGATTGGATAACAGTTAAGATATGATCCTACAAGGATCTCTATGATTAATATCAGGCAATAAATAAAGAACAAATAAGAAAACGATAAAATATTAAAGTGATCTAGAGCCAATAAAAACAAGCGAGTTAGAGAGAAGAGAGAGAGAGAGAGAGATATTATTGTACTTGAGTAGAATGGTTGGAGCTCTATTTGCAGGGTGTTAGCGACTCCTCTTTTATACGAGGGGGGAACCCAAACTTAGTACAAGATACATTGCGTGATAAAGGAAATGGGATGGGACAATCGGCTAGCTTTATGACGTATGCATGGACCGATATCGAGCTGCTCAGATAGACTAGATCGACCCCGGATGCATTCCTCGACAGATTCTTGCATTCGTCGGGAATTCGGTTGGAATTATCCTTGGCAGGGCATCGACAGACCTTGAAGGAAGTGACCCGCTCAAGATCCCGGGCCTCTGGGGTCACCCTCCGAAGCATTTTGTCAAGGAGAAATCGGCCTCCCAGATTTCACCGCACACAAAATGATTGGACAATCTCTGGAGTGTATGTTTCTGAGTATCGTTCGCATGCTTCGGATATTCTCCTTTTGCCAAATATTCTTTGATATCGTGAAACCAAGGTTTTCCGTCTGTCTCCTTCTCAACACGATCACAGTAAACCGGCTGACTATGGATTCTCATTGGGATGGAATCAATGAAATTCTTGTCTGGATGTTGTACCATGGATGACAAAGTGGCCAATGCATCGGCAGACTCATTCTAAATTCTGGGCACATGCTGAAACTCTATCTTCGTGAACCTTTTTCTTAATTCCTGTACATGGTGCAGATATGGAAATATCTTGGAATTCTAGGTGGCCCACTTTCCTTGTACCTAGTGCACAAGCAAATCGGAATCACCGATTACCAGGAGCTCCTGAATATTCATGTTGGTTGCCATATTGAGTCCTAGTATGCATGCTTCATACTCTGCCATATTTTTGGTGCAGGGAAATTTAAGTTTAGCAGATACAGGATAATGTTGACCTATTTCTAATACCAAAATCGCTCCAATTCCTACTCCTTTGAAATTTGCAGCTCTATTAAAGAACATCATCCACCTGTTGTAAGCTTTGGTAATGTCTAGTCCTACGAATGACACTTCTAAATCAGGAAAATACGTTTTCAAGGGTTCTTATTCTCCTCCCACGGGATTTTCAGCAAGATGGTCTTCCAATGCTTGTCCTTTGACTGTCCTTTGAGTTACATAGACGATATCGAACTCACTTAACAGTATCTACCACTTGGCTAACTTCCTAGTCGACATTGGTTTCATAAATATGTACTTTAGAGGGTCCATCCTAGATATAAGGTATGTATTGTAGGCATAGAAGTAATGCCTCAATTTCTGAGATGTTTAGGTCAAAGCACAGCAAGTGCATTCCAGCAGAGAGTATCGTGCTTCATAAGGTGTGAATTTCTTACTCAAGTAGTATATGGCTTGATCCTTTCTCCCTGTCTCGTCATGTTGTCCTAGAACACATCCGAAGGCTCCATATAATACAGATAAATAGAGTAGCAAAGGTCGATCTGGCTCTGGCGGGACCAAGACCAGTGGTGTGGACAGGTACTCCTTGATTTCATCGAAAGCTTTCTGACAATCCTCAGTCCAGCTTGTCTCGGCATCTTTCCTCAACATCGTGAAGATGGGTTCACATATAACTGTGGACTGCCCTATGAAGCGACTGATATACCTGAGATGCCTTAAGAAGCTCATCACGTCCTTTTTGCTCCTAGGTGGTGGTAACTCCTGAATAGCCTTAACTTTAGACGGGTCTAGCTCAATCCCTCGACGACTGACAATGAATCCCAGTAACTTTACTACGTGAACCCCGAATGCACACTTTGTGGGATTTAGTTGTAAGTTGTACCTCCTTAACCTATCAAAGAACTTTCTCAGGTCCATTATGTGATCTGCGACATTCTTGGATTTGATAATGATGTCGTCCAGATTAACCTTTATTTCTTTGTGTATCATATCATGGAAGATGTTTTTCATGGCTCTCATTTAAGTAGCCCCAGCATTCTTTAGACCGAATGGCATCATCTTGTAGCAATATACCCCCCATGGTGTAATAAAAGCTGTTTTCTCTGTGTCTTCTTCATCCATCAAGATCTGGTGATAACCCGCGAATCAATCTACAAAGGATTGGAGTTCATGCTTAACGCAATTGTCGATTAGGATGTGTATATTTGGCAGTGAAAAGTCGTCATTGGGACTTGATCTATTTAGGTATCAATAGTCAACACATACTCTGATTTTCCCATCTTTATTCGGAACTGGTACAATATTGGTAGGTTGGGTACTCAACCACTCTGAGGACTTTGGCTTTGATCTGCTTAGTAACTTCCTTCTTTATTTTTAGGATCATATCTGGTTTGAGTTTTCTGAGTTTCTGCTTCACCGGCGGACACATGGGATTCGTAGACAACTTGTGAGCTACTATGGACGTGCTCAAATCGGTCATGTAATCATATGACCATGCAAATATATCCTCATACTCCTTCAATAAACAAATGTATTCCTCCTTCTCTGTTGGCGGTAAGTGAATGCTTATGCGAGTCTCTTTGACGGTTTCGACATCTCCCAAATTTACTGCTTCAGTTTCGTCCAGGTTGGACTTAGGTTTATTCTCAAAGTTCTCAACCTCCCTGACAATCTCCTCTGGTATTTTATCTTCTTCATTCGAGTCACTATCCTTATATTGCGTTGCCTCATTACATGTCATAGTCACCAGTTCATCAGGAAAAGTAATAATAACGTTGTAGATATAAAAGTGTGAAAGGTAATAATGAATAATAAATAGCAATGCGTTGATTAGAATTTGAAAACATCCAAAACAAGTATGACTCGATGAATCGAACATTTATTTTAAACAAGTCTTTAAAAACAAAATTATTGAAAATCTTATATGCCTAGCATGGCTATAGAAATAAAATAATGTCGATTGCCAAACTACCCAGGGACTCGGCGGGCCCGGGATGGTGTGGCAGTCCAGTTACTGAGAACAACTCCTTTCTCCACAGTCTGAATGGTGAGGCCTTCCTATTCCTCCTCCTCAATTATTGCGTTGCAATCCATGTCTTCGTCCTCCAGGAACAGATTCCTTAGCCCAGCTAAAGATTCTTCTTCTACAGTTCCCCAAAGTATATTAGCTTGGTAAAAAGTCTGACCCAGATAGGGCACTGGTTGCTCGAGAGGGTAATAAGGTCCACGCCATGGAGGCGACCAGTCATCATACTCTTGCCATGTATACTGGTATCCGAGCGCGAAAGTAGTACCATGATGTTTTAGTTGTATTGGTTTGGTGATGCCTTGGAGATTCTTCCCAAGCCATTTGTCGGGTTCATACCAAGACCATGCTAGTATACTTTATATTTTGTTACTCCACCATTTGTCTTTCTCAACGACATTGACACGTTCGATATAATTATAGGTTTCCCCTCCCAGCCTTTTTCTATTCTCGATGACCGGGATGGTTTAACTGGTGTAAATGGGGTTAATCCCATCTCCATGAATGATCACCTTCTGATGGTTCCATTCGAACTTCATGACCTGGTGTAGTGTGGAAGCCATATCCCCAACAGCATGTATCCATGGTCGGCCCAATAGAAGATTGTATGACACTGATCTGTCAAGCACTTGGAATTCAGCGTCGAACCAAGTTGGCCCTATCTGCAGACAAAGATTATTCTCACCAATTGTGGCCCTTTGAGACCCATCAAAGGCTTTCACGTTTATGCTTCCTGCTCGTATTTCATGGAAACCTTTGCCCAATCTTTTTAGAGTATCCAACGGACAAATGTTGAGTCTTGAACCTCAATCGATCAGAACTCTAGCAATAAATATGTCTTCAAATTGTACCATGATATGCAATGCTCGGTTATGATTCAACCCTTCAGGCGATAGTTTGTCCTCGTGGAAGATTATCTTATGACTTTCCACCACCTGCCCTACCATGTTGGCCATCTCTCCACTGGTGATATTGTTGGGTATGTAAGCTTCACTTAATACCTTCATCAAAGTATTCTTGTGCGCCTTCGAATTTTATAACAGTGATAGGATGGATATCTGAGCTGGGGTTTTGTTTATGTGATCAATGACGGAGTATTCCCTTGCTTGTACTTTCCTTCAAAGGTCATCCGGTCTTGTTTCAATGATAGGCTACTTGGTAGTAGCATCCTAACTTGGGCCTCCCAAGTGTTCAGGTGTATAGATTCTTCCGGTCCTAGTCATTCCTTGTGGAGCATCAGATTTCTCCATATTTGCCTTTCCTTTTCTCCTAGCTTTGGCAATGTAATCCTAAGGTATTGCTCTTGAATCGAAATGAGCTGTGGTTGATACTATTACTGTGAAAGGTGTGGCCACTTCTACTTCAAATGGAATAGGGGTGGCCGCAGGTAGAGCAACCTCTACCTTTAATGGAACCGATGCAGCTACCTCAACCTCGACTGGTGATTAAGTCTGTACTACAATGGGAGTAAGTGAGAGTGCAGGTTTAAAGGCATCGCCTTTTCGAATAATCCTGATTGACCCCTCAGGATCCCATTCTTCATCCATCTCTATCACATGTATCCCACCACCCCTATGATCCGGGAGAGGATTGTTGCAGACATTGGTGCAGCTTCTTTTGCCTGTATGACCTTGTTGTCAATTAGTGTCTGGATTTTATCTTTCAATGTTTGGCACTCTTCAATGGTGTTCCCATTCATACCGGAATGGTATGCACATGTTTTGTTTGGGTTGAGACATTTGGATGGGTTCCTTACTGCCACAACGAGAATAGGAGTGACGTAACCAGTGGCCTTCAACCTTTCCTACAGCTTGTCGATGGGTTCAGCAATAGCGGTGTATTGTCTGGGTGGTTTGCGGTCAAAATTGGATCGTGGTCTTGGGTAATTTTGACGAGCTAGAGGTGACTATAAACGAGATGGTTGGGAATTATAGGTGTGATAGACAACGGCTGGTTGTGGATATCTAGGAGATGAGGGTTGATGTTTAGGTGGAGGTGTTTGGTATGTGGGTGGTGATGTTTGGTATGTGAGTGGAGAAATTGGGCCTTGAGTCACCATTTCTGCTCCCACATCTTTCTTTTTCGATATGCCGCCTGTTTGTAGTGCTTTATTTGTGGCCTGTAGTGCCTCAAAGATCATTATCATCCCACTTTCGATGCCTTATTCGATTCTTTCACCAAGCTTGATGATATCAGAGAATTTATGGTTTTCAATAACCATCAGCCTTTCATAATATTGCAGATCATGTGCTCTGAAGAAGAATTTGTTCATCTATTCCTCGTCTAATGCTGACCTGACCTTTGCTGCTTCCGACCTCTATTACGTAGCATACTTATGGAAAGTCTCGGTGAGCTTCTTCTTGAGGTTCTGAATGTAGAAAATATCCGGTGCATTTTCCGTGTTGAACCTGAATATGTCCATAAAATCAAACGCCATGATCACCTAGTTGGACCATTTCTGAGGATCCTGGCTGATGTACCAAGCAAAGCATTGCTCCTAAGACTCCTCATAAAAAGCTTCATCCAGATCTTTTCATCCTTTCCGATCCCGGCATGTTTGTCACAATAGGTCCTTAGATGAACCTTAAGATCACCTGTACCGTCAAACATCTCGAACATGGGAGGTTTGTAACCCTTTGGAAGTTCTACATCCGGTTGTATGCATATGTAATCATAATTTAAACCCTCTATCCCTTTGCCTCCTTCGACACCCTGAACCCAACTTGTCAATTTCTTGAGTTCCTTAGCTATGTTCTTGATGAGCAGGTCTTTCTCAATGGATTCTGGTGTATAGGACGATGGTTGAGTAAAGTGAGGTATGGTTTCCACATATATAGGGTTGTTTTGGTGAGTGCCAGGAACTTGGGTGTAGTGGTGGTCATTGGTTGAGTTTTGGGGATCAGGGATGGGGTTGTGGTATGTTCTAGAGAGTGTGATAAGTAGCGGTTGGTGGGTATTGGATTGGTTGATGGTGGTGTTGTGGCGGAGTTGGTATTGGTAAGGGATTGAGATTTTGAGGTAGAATTGCATACTGATGCGGTGCGAGAGGCATTTGTGGATGCTGGTTTGTTGTGTTTTGGGGAGGCACTGGGTTTTTGGTATTTTGTTGGTTGACATCAGGGACATTCAGGGTGAGGGATAGGTTTGCCAAGTTGCCGACCTGCTGAAGTTCTCCCTGCAGCTCCAGTATCTTTTGTTCCAACCTTAAAACCAAATCATTTGGTGCCGGAGTACTCCGATCGTATGAAGTTTCCACATTCTCAGCATTTTCCTTTTGAATACCACTTAAGTCGTCCATTTTAGCCTTCCCTTTGCTTCTTGTATTACTTGGATGAGAAGAAGGTGGAGGGCCTCTAGATCTGGTGTGATACGCTGATGATGCCAGTATGTGCGAACCAATCTTAAGGGATGGGAATAAAGAATAAAGAAAAACAAAAGATAAACAAGTCAGTAATAATTGTGAAATGTTTGTAGTATTTAAACACATATTGCGGGAATGTAAATAAGCGTCCTGATTTGAGATCCTCATTGTGCCCGAGGTATGCCTAACGACAAATAGATTTCACAAGGAGGTGATTGAGAACTCATCATAAAAAATAAGGTAAGCACTACTATGACTTTGTCCTTCATAGAGGAAGTCAGAATATATGTAGGAGTTCTTCAAGCACTCAAAGTCATCATTTTTCTTCAGCCACATCATCCTAAGGAACCCTCTAGCGGTACGATTTTCAGGTGCTAACAGACCAGGTCTATCCCAAGGCAACCTAGCAAATACTCTTATTTCTTCTAGAAGATGAGTCATTTCTATGTCCCCAAAACGGAACACAACCCTTTCCTTGTCCCAAAACAGAGTGGCAGTCTCGATCAACATTTTGTTCGGTTGAAGATCGAACAGTGAAGAAAAATTCCCTAAGACTTGTTTCACATGATTTTGGTCACTTGAGGGAAGATTCCTCCACCAATCTAGAAGAAGTGGAGGTATGCTACCGACCATACCAAACCCGGGGACTCATTTTTTGCAAAACAAAAGATGGTTAAGCCCTTTCCCCCTCCAGGTTCGTCTATTTATACAATAATGATTGGCATATTGGCACTTATTTCTGCAAAAGTAATGCACACAATAGTGGTTGTGTCCGTTGGGATAATGGAAAACCCGATGGACTTTTGGACGAGGCTTGCCTTAAAGGGTTATTATGTGGACAACATATTAACTCTTCTAGGTTTGACTAATTCACAAAAAGCAAGTTCGTTATGGTAAGAGCCTAAAAATATTCCCAGCGCAGTCGCCATGCTGTCGCGCCCCCTTTTTTCTTCCGCGGAAGTCCGGGTTTTGACATTCATTGGGTACAACTCGTTTTCTTTTCAAAACTGGGTATTTGAAGAGTCGCCACCTAACAGATTAAGGTGCGTTAGGGCACCTAGAGTCATTGACTCAATTAACTAGTTTGCATTACTAGAGATGACGGTAAGGACTCAAAATAACCTTGAGGGAAAGGTGTTAGGCACCCCTCGCAGTCCACAACGGTGGGTCCCAACCAAACTTAGTTATGTGAATTAGTCATTTAACAAGTAAGCAGTCTAAGTACATATTTGCAAATAAAGGTAGTTTACGCAGTCTATACAATCAAGAAAGTTTAGATGGTTTAAATATATGTAAATTAAGGAGGTTTGAAGAGTCAAAGCATGCATACATAAACCCAAGGAAGTTTAGGCAGTCTAAGCATACATATGTGAATTGGGAAAGGGAACTCCTAAGTTAATTAGCCTATAGGATCAATTTGAGCAATGACTAGTAATCCTCCTCAACTAGAGGGGATACACGTGACATTAGCGCGCAGGTCATCATATCCTTTTACTACCCATTACCCTCCCCTTAGTGGTTATATAAGCGGGTTTAATTAACGAACTTTAAGCGTGCTTTATCCCGTCCCTTCCTTGTGGTCCGGGAGGCATTTAGGACCTCTATACTTAGGCAGTTCTAGACACTCCTAAGGTATTAAAAGGTAAAATCTAAGCGACAACAAAGAACATGTAGGACTGTCAAATAGGGAAACAATTAAGGGCTCATGTTTGCTTCCACACATAAACAGATACATAGTACGTCTCAAACAACTTATTTTGAAGAAAATTTAGAAAGCCTTAGAACATGGTATCTAGACCACAGATACAGAATATGCAGTATTTGTTTAAGAGCAAATTGGAAGAACTCCAATTAGTTTTCCTATTGACTTTATAGCCTGTTAAACCTTCACATTTCCCCACATAAGCAGAACCTGATTTCATAGTTACTTAATTACCTAAGGCTTTCCTAGGCGTGGGTCTGTATGCAGTCATAATCTGGGAACTATTTAAACAGCTTGAAATTATTTAGTTCTATAGGCATGCTGATCTAAGTGATTAATATTACAAAACTGATTTTAGGCACGTTTACACTAGGACATGATATCTACGTGCTGGACTATTTTAAACCATTTTATAGGTAGTTATTTATTCAAACAACGTAGACATGGTTTAGAGCCAAATGCAAACAAAGTCCTAAACAAGGATTTTTAATGCACATAAAGATGATCATTTTTATTAAGCATGATTACAGCAGCAGTTTGATGACATCATTTCCAGGTGATAATGACTTATGGAGAGTCAGAGAAAGAAGTGATGAACTTATAACATGCTTCTAATATATAAACATGAGTGTCCTAAGGTAGGTTTTCTAATGCAAATATTAAAGACTTGTGACATGTTTTGAAGCAAAGAGCATAACATATGGGCCTAAAGCAGGATTTCTATTCTAACATGCACTCAAAGCAAGATTTCTGTTGTAAATATATATAAACTAAGAGCATGATTTATACTATGTATCAACCTATAGCATGATATGTACGCAGTTTCCCACAAATATTATATAGGCACCATCCCTTTTTACTAATCACTACAACATCTATTTACAAATAATATTATTACAAACCAAGATCAAATGAATTACATAAGCAAATGAAACTATACTAAAGGGAGCCTAAATTAAGCCCAAAGCAAACCTGGGAATGCCAGGCCATCAACACAATCTCAAAAGCCAAAGATCTTATAGCCAATAGTATGTCTTGGTGTGTCAGAGTTCCCTAAAGACCTCAGGGATCCTGGGCAGTACTCATACCAAGACCTATCTCAATTAGGGAATTGATTATGTGTAGTATGGAAGGGTCAGCCCAGGTATGCCAGAGTTCAGAGAGATCTCAAGGATCCCTAAGCAATACACATACCAGAGGGACATAACTTATTAATCTAGGAGTAGGGTGAGAGTTCTTGACATAAAAAACTGTGTTGAAAAAAAAATTCAAGAGTGAAACAGGTTTTCAAGAAATGGACACAGTTTAAAGAAAATACTAAGAGTGAAAAACAGTTTTGAGGTCAATTCTGAGAAGAGCAATCACAATCATTCAGTAATCAATTTTCCAAATACGGGTCAAGGGGGTTGGTACATAAAGAGTTCAAACATACAATATGGTCTAGGGGAACATTTGGAGAAACAACTGCACACGAGTCTAATAGTTCAGAGACTTAACCACTAGTCATGATAAGAAATACATAGTCATGTTGAAGACAAAGTGTGTGTTCATAAGGATCAAACAAGTATACTGGACAACTAAATTATCAACATGATTACATCAATTAAAATAGGTAAACAACGGCTGAATAATATGATGTTAGAATATCAAACAACTAAGTCAGACTTAGGCATGCTGACTACACATTTAACAAGAGAAGGCATAATTTAAACATACTGACTAAAGCAGTAAACATGGAAATAATTGAGTAACTAGTATAGGAATAAGCATGGATGTATAGACATGGAACACATAGAGTTGAATTTCAGAAATTAACTAGAGACATACCAGTTCAAGAAGAGAATGCAAAATGTAAAAAATAGGGCAGTTCCACTATCTAGCCTTGGTTTTCAGCTAGCTAGACCAACAATCAGGACATGTAGTAAAGAAAGAAGAGAGAGTTTGAATGTATGTCCGTGTATTCTGAATAGTGTTCGTGTGTTTAGGAGAATAAGAATGAGAGTATATATAGAACTCAGTGAGGTAAGAACAAAGAAGGTAAGGATATGTCAGTTCATAAGGCAAGGGTAATCAAATAAATCAACCAGTTAATTTGGGATTTAACCAATCAAATCATACAGAAGAATCTAGGAAAGACCCTTTTAGAATAGGGAGAGCCAATCAACGGTACAAATTGGGGCTCAAATATGGTAAGAGAATCAATCATATCATCTAAACTTTTGAATCAGAATAATTGTGTAATTAAGGAAAATGGTACTAATTAAGGTCACGAATAAGGCAAACGGGCAAATCATAAAGAAATACTGATTTGAACAGGAAAATATGATTCAAATCACTAACAAAATCATCCAAGATAATTAATTGGCAGAAATAAACACATAACGGAAGAAAACATTGAAGAAATCAGTGCCATAAACAGAAGTACATAGGGTTTAAGCATATATATGAAAATCGGCCCAACCAGTAAAGGAATAATCAGGTTGAACACTTGAAATTAAGAAAGAATCATGTAAAGAGAACTTAGGATGAACCCTGGGTTTGAGAAGTCACTAAAATAGAATAATGATAAGGAAAATAGAAAAAAAAATTCAAAGAAAATACCCAACAACGTTCACGACGTTTCAAATCTACAAAGATCTGAACAAAATCAATTAGCCATGAGATTAGGGTTTTGAAAATAACATAGGTGAAAGAGACTTGGTCCAAAGTCATAGATTCGTACTGAAAATAGGAAGAAAATAGAACTCACAAACAGTAATGGCCATAGGTAGGCCTTTGAACGGTCTTTGAACCAATCTGAGTTGAATCTTTTCAAGATCCCTTCATGCAACAATAGGGTCGAAGAACCAGGAGAGGTAAGAGGCCGGTAAGGCCTCAAATTACAATGGAATGTCATGGAATAGGTAGGAATAGAAGGGATTTAGGGTATATTTTAGGTGACGGTGCTAGGGTTTGGGAGATTCTCTAAGAGAAGAGGGAGACGAGGGATTCAAGGGTGGCGGGCATGACAAAATGAGTTAGGTTAGGGAGTTTGTTTGGTTAAAAATGGTAAGAACAAATAAGGATCGTTGATCTCAGAGATCAATAGCCAGGATTAGGAGTGGACTGGGTCAGGTTAGGTTTAATTAGGGCTTGGTTTGATTGGTTTGGGCCTGGTCTTAGTGGGTTAGGGGTTGAAATTGGGTTAGATAATTAGGCTAAATCCGAAAATAAGAGGGCTATTTGTTAAATACCCATTTAATTGATTAAACAATATTTAAAAATAACTAATAGGTTGTAAAAAATGATTTTCATGCCTGGAAATATTTTAAAATAATTACATAATATTTTAAAAAATATAAAAGGCTATTTTATGGTAAAAATAATGTAATAATGCATGCATGAGCTATAATTGCAAAGTCATTGCAATTGTAACCAAAAGGTATAAATCTGGTCATTTGTGAAATAATTTAAACTTATATGGCTATAAATGGCGAAATTAAATCAATGAAATGTTATAGAGCCATTTGTTATGCAATTTTGTCATTATCTATATAAATAAAATACTAGAACAAATTTTCTTAAAATATTAAAGTTATGAAAAAATATCAATTGATTCTAATGTATAGTTTTGAAGGTATATATGCACTTTTAAAAATATTATAGGGAAAAATTGGGTATCAACAGCTACCAGTCTGGTGCGCAGATTTGATCCTCATCTCGAGACTTCACGGTGAGCTGCCTTCCAAGTCATTCTGCAGCAGTTGGAGTCTCTCTTATGCTTTATTTTTCTGTCTATTTCCTTTCAGACAGTATGCTAGCATCTCTTTGTATATTCTACTAGATTGCCCACATACTTGTGACACCAGGTCTTGGCTCACACACTAGTAAACTTATGAGTTTGGATTTGTTTACATAATTAAAATTTATACTCATTTACTTCCGTTTAACTATGTTCCATTTGCAAATTTCTAAATTTTTTTAATAAATGAGAAAGTAATATCCACTTAGTAATTTATTTAAACGGGAAACCACTAGTTTGATCAGTGTTAGCTTGCCTAACAACGATGTTGAACATCATCATGGCTTGTAATGGAAATTGGTCGTGACAAAGCATATAAAATGAACGATCCAATAACCAATCATCACACTTATAATTTAGCTAACATTTACGGACTATCATCAAGCTTGAAATTTCAAATATAGATAAAATATTTAATAATATAAGCCTATTTTTATATATGGCAATCCTAGTGCAGCCTTCTCCTCGGGCTTATGCCATGAGCTTAGTGACGGCTAATCTAGTGACTAATTCAGAATTTAAATACCATAGGTTTTAGATAGAAAATATGAGTTCTAACATTCTATCATGGAGACAGTTAGTAAAGCACATCCCAAGGAAAAAGAACGGAGGGAGGAATTTAAGGGAAGTGAAATTCACTAAAAGGAAAAAGGTGTTTGTATTTAAATTTCGAAGCCGCGTGTCTTACGCTTAGAGAAATTGCTACAACACTGGATTTAACTACGTTCGTTGGAGTCTTGATATCATTATGACAAATTTTTATTAGGATGTGACTTTGACAAGCGTTTTTTTATCATAACTCCTTAAAGTTCACATTAACCACCGCTTTAGCACTCAAATCATTGCAGTTTTTGTATTTATCATCCTTTTAGTTGCAATATTTTTTCAAAGATGACTTATTCGCAAGCCAGCAATTAATTGGTCTAGACTTTCTAGTGAGGAGCCTATTTCAAACAGGAAGTCAATCCCAAGTAAAATCAAGATTCTCCTTTGAGACTATCGTCTGAGGAGCAAATTTGGTGTCCATATTTTCTCTGTATACTCGTTTTATCATAATACTATACTAAAATAAACTATTAAAAAATTCTCTATATTTTCTGCTTGATTATAATCAGCGGTGTATGCAGAATCTTTGTAAGCGGCGTTACAATTAATCATTAGACGATGACTCGTATAGAAGTTTGGGAAGAAGAAAAGAGAGATGTAAAGCGTAGTAGAGTAGCAAATTGTGATGACCCAAAAGGTCATCTTATTTTTAGAAGTCAAATCTATTTTCCGACGCCTTAAAAACCTCCTTTTATTTCTTCTCAATTTGCGTGCACTGTCCGGACATATATCCGGGAAGCCCTTATGTGAAAATTTGAGAAAAATGCTATGTTTTGCCTTTAAAATAGAATTAAGTTGACTTTGGTCAACATTTTGGGTAAACGAACCCGAACTCGTGTTCCGATGGTCTCGTATGGTTTGTAGTAAAATATGGGACTTGGGTGTTTGCCCGAAATCAAATTTCGAGGTCCCTAGCTCGAGGAATGAATTTTTAAAGAAAATTGTTTGCTGGAAAATATAAAGGTTTTTAGAAATTGAATAGTGTTGAGACTTGATGGTATCGGACCCGTATTTTAGTTCCGGAGCACGGTACAGGTCCTCTATAATATTTAAGCCTTATCTGTAAAATTTGGTAAGAATCAGAGTTGATTTGATATAAATCGGACCCTAGGTTGAGAAAATGAAAAGTTTGAACTATCTTGTGAATCTCATGAAATTGAGGTTAAATTCATAGTTGTTGATGTTATTTTGATGATTGGATTGCACGAGCAAGTCTATATGATATTTTTAGACTTGCGTGCATGTTTGGTTTAGATCCCCGAAGTCTCGAGTGAGTTTTGGATAGGCCACAGAGTGAGTTTGGACTTAGAAAACTTCTTATTTGCATCTGGTATTTGTTGCAGGCTCTGTTCTCGCAATTGCGAGGTCCGACTTCTCAATTGAGAGCCTGTCAGGTTTGGTAATTGCGAGGGGGTTGATCGCAATTGCAATGAATGCCCTAGCCAGCCTTGTTCCCATTTGCGAGCTTTTCTTCGCAAATGCGAAGGTCACAGTAGTCGCAAATGCGACGTATATGTCACAAATGCGAACGGAGCAGAAATTTCTAGGGTTCGTAATTGCGAATCCCTGATCGCAATTACGATAACTCCACCTGTTAAGCGAGATTTCAAACGAGATTTTTAATCACTTTTCACTTTTCTCAAACCTTAAACATCCTTGTGGGATTATACTGGGTCGTTGTTGTTGTTGTTGTTTTTATTGTTAAACATCCTTAGGCGATTTTTCAAAGGCTCAAACTTCTCCAAATCATAAGTAAGCGATTTATAACTCATTTTCTTCAATCTAATTCATCTTTTTATATAATTTCACTTCAAAATCTAGGGTTTTTTAATGGGAAATTGGTTGTTTTTTGGTAGAAATTAGGATTTTCAAATTTTGCGGATTTGGACCTCAATTTGAGGTCGAATTTCAAAACCAATTGCATATTTGAGTTTGTGGGTGAATGGGTAATTGGGATTTGGTTCAAACTTCGGGTTTTGACCAAGCGGGGCCGGGGTCGGTTTTTGACTTTTTGGGGAAAATATTGGGAAATCTAGTTTCATGCATTAGAATTGGTTTATTTGGCATTTAAATGTTATTAAGTAAATTATGACTAGATACAAGCAGATTGGAAGTGGAACCGAGAGGTAAAGCTGTAATTGAGGCTTAATCTTGTCCATGGATCTGAGGTAAGTGTTTGGTCTAACGTTAGCTTGAGGGAATAGAAGTTGTGGTCTTATTTGCTATGTGTTAGTATTGAGTACGACGTATAGGTGTGGTGACGAGCACCTATACGTTGGTGTCAAGTATGCCTGTGAGTCTTATACCATGATTTTTGTGACTCTATTATGCATTGTCCATTCTTAAATTGATAATTATCAATGTTGAACAAGGCTTATGATGATTTCTTGGTAATTGACCATTTTGGAGTATTGGCTCATGTTGAGATTCATTCTGTAAAGTAACTGTTGAAACAAGATTGGTTATAGTTGATTCCCTTGCCGGGATGTTATTATTTATATTGTTGATTCCCTTTTCGGGACGTATTGTTTCTATTGTTTGGGTGAGGACGAGTGTAAATCACGAAGGGTGATGTCGTGCATGATATTGTGAGTGAGTGTTAATGCACGAAGGGTGATGTTGTGCCGATATTGTGAGTGTTAATACACGAAGGGTGATATCGTGCCATGATTTGAGAGTTAATTCACGAAGGGTGATGTCGTGCCATGATTATGAGAGGCAATGCACAAAGGGTGATGTCGTGTCGTTTCTGTTGTTTCATATGGTAAGAACGAGAGTAGAAGCATGAAGAGTGATGTCGTGCACGTGTTACTGTTTTCGAATGTATATTGATTCGAACGAGGTCGAATGTAAGTTAATTCGAGCAAGGTCGAATGTAGAATAATTTGAACGAGGTCGAATGTATATTGATTCGAACGAGGTAGAATATGTATTGATTCGAACGAGGTCGAATGTAGGTTAATTTGAGCAAGGTCGAATGTAGAACGATTCGAACAAGGTCGAATGTAGAACGATTCGAACGAGGTCGAATGTATATTGATTCGAACGAGGTCGAATGTAGAATGATTTGAAAAAGGTCGAATGTATATTGATTCAAATGAGGTCGAGTGTAAGTTCAGTCGAGCGAGGTCGAATGTAGAACGATTTGAACGAGGTCGAATCTATAACGACTCGGACAAGCTCGAATGTATATTGATTCGAACGAGGTCGAATGTATATTAATTCGAGCGAAGCCAAATGTAGAACAATTCGAACGAGGTCGAGTGTATATTTCCTTTGTGTTGGCGTGATGTGGAAATTTGGTAGAGGTGTAAGAAATACTGCTTTGTTTGTTCATTGGAGAATATTACATTTCTTTTCGGTGGGTACATACATTCGAGGAATCCCAGTCTATCTAGTCCCTTTATCGCCCAGCCTAGAGAAGTAGTCGATAGGTGGGGCGATGAACTAAATACCTAAACTTTGAGACATCTTCTTCATCGCCTCATTAAAAACCTCCTCGAGAAAACCCAATTGGGACAAAACTCCATTGAGGGAAACAAGAGTACGACTTGGAGGACGTCCACCTTCAGAAGTTGAAGTATTTGAGGTGGGCGACATTCCAATTGTTTGGTAGTAGTTTTCCCTCCATTGTTTCTAGTTGGAACGACCCTTTATTTGTTGTTGCCATGATTTTGTATGGTCCGTCCCAATTGGTTCCAAGTTTGCCTTCCTGTGGGTCTTTGCCCACTTGTGTTTTGGGTTTGAGTACATAGTCCCCTGCCTTGAGTGGTCTGACTTTGGCTTTTTTGTTGTAGTACCGTTTTGCTTGCTGCTTTTGAGTTATCATTCTTACGTAAGTCATGTCTCTTCGCTCATCTATTTCGTAGAGGTCTTGTTTTCTGCTTTCATTATTGCTTGGTCTGCTCTCGTTGGAATATCTCAAACTTGGTTCCTCGACTTCGACTGGTATCACTGCGTCAGTCCCATAGACTAGTGAATATGGCGTTTCTCATGTGCTTGTTTTTGGCGTGGTGTGGTATGCCCATAGCACTTTCGGTAGCAGTTTTTTCTATAGTCCTTTGGCGTTCTTAAGAATTTTCTTAATTATGTTCAATATTGTTTTGTTAGAGGACTTTGCCTGTCCATTGCCTGTGAGATGATATGGCGGGGAGAGTATTTGCTTGATGTGCCATTTCTCGAAGAATTCGACGGTTTTTTTTTTCCGGTGAATTGGGGTCCGTTGTCACAACTGATTTCTTTGGGGTTGCTGAAGCGACATATGATGCTCCTCCATATGAATGTGATACTTCATGCTTGCATATTTGGGCGAGTGCACCTACTTTTACCCATTTTGAAAAACAGTCAGTTAAAACCAAAAGAAATCGTATATTACCTCGTCCTGCTGGAAGGGGTCTGACAATGTCCATCCCCCATCTGATGAATAGCCAAGGCGATGTGATGGAGTGGTGGTGCTCGCCCGCCCGGTGGATCATTGGAGCGTATTTTTGGCATTGTTCACACTTTCTAACAAAGTCGGCAGCTTCCTTTTTCATTGTAGGCCAGTAATAGCCTGCCCATATGAGGCCTCTAAAGATGGCTTGATTACCGGTATGTGCTCCATAGCGGCCTTCGTGTACTTCTTCGAGGACGTTCATAGTTTGGTTTGGTCCTATGAAATTCGCCAAGGGACCGCCAAATGTTCTTTTGTACAACTCATGGTTGATGATGTTGTATCAGGCCGCGTGCATTCGAAGCTTATTGGCTTCTTTTTTGTCGGGTGGGAGCACTCAGTCCTGCAAATATGATGTAATACGATTGTGCTAGTCCCAAGTCAAGTTTATTGTGTTGTTACATCCCGCGTTTCGTACGTTGAAGTTTCGTCCTAAGTTAACCGACATAAGTTCGGGAATGAGATTATTTTGAGATTATAAGCATTATGCAATTTAAAAAAAGTGATGAGGAAATTCGTGAATGTGAGAGGGTAACCAAAGTTTGACATGTTGGGATAAAATACTGCTCGAGATAAAATACCCGGTATTTATGGACTAGTACCATACAAGGTACCATATGGCTATGATAGTAAGGTGTATAAAGTATATCAAAAGTGAGTAGTATTTTATGTAATTTGAGATAATTCTTAATTATGTAGGTAATTGATAAATTATTGGACTAGTGGAGGAATTAATGAATTTATTAAGAAAAAAGGTGGATAATTGGATAAGTGAGGAGGCATTCATGGAAGCACCCCTCAAAATCCCATGATGACTCTTTAAGTCATTATAGTATGTGGCAACATTAAAGATATAAGACTTGTCACTCTTAAGAATGTGAGTCACACATTCATTTAATAAAGAAAAGCCACAATAAGTCTTAGAAATGTAAGAATCTTATTCATTCTTAAGAATGTAAGTCACAAAACTTGCATCTGATAAGAATTCAAGGATTCCTAACATATGTAATTCATATGAATTCTTTACAAGGATTAGATCTACGTGATTTTGCTTTAGCAAATTATTTTATCTAAAATTATACTGCGTAATAGCAACGGAGTTTTGTGATTCTTAGGGAAGTATGGTACAACGTTTCTCAAAAAAAACATACGAATTTTTCCCTACTATGATCCGCCGTTATGTGTTTTGTCACAATTAACATGTTCTAGAAGGATTGTCAAGAGGATCGACTAAGGTATGTTGAGGCAATGCCTTCTATCTTTTTGGCATGATCTATACGACACGAATGAAACGAGCAAATTCACAACTTCCATAAATGACTCTATCCATAGAAATACTAGAGATGCTTATGTACTTGATCCCCCATATGGCATATTATTCTATCATTTGTTCATGGGTCTCAAAAATACGTAAGTTGGTAAAGTTTATTTCATGATATTAATCATAGGCATAATGGTGTTATGACGTACTGAGATATTTTATTAATGTATTTCATATGCATTTCATGCATTTGTACATGCACATTGACTCATGACCTGATGACGTTATATACGCATATACATTTATATGCATACATACATATATACATATATATATATACATATATACATATATATATATATATATATATATATATATATATATATATATATATATATATATATATATATATGTATATGGGGTATGGGAAAGATTATGGCGTTATATACGCACCACCACCTGATCAGCTGGTATACGATGATGATTTTGCCCACATGTCTGATGATGCCCTTAGAGGCCTGATGATGTTATGAAACATGTGCCTATTCACGACATGACATTCATACGCATATGAATGAGACTATAATTATTTCATGAATTACAGAGTTATCCAGACTTACAAGTCTAGTCATTTACTCTATATTTCTTCCATGTCTGTTATGTACTTATTTATGTGCGTTACATACTCGGTACATTATTCGTACTGATGTCTCTTTTGCTTGGGGACGCTGCGTCTCATGCCACAGGTCTCGATAAACAGGTTGAGAGGAATCTAAGTAGGCTATCAGCTCAGTGGAAGATGTTGGTGCGATCCATTTGCTTCGGCGTTATTTGTTTGGTTAGTATGATTTAGACGTGTCTTGTTTAGTATGGACGGACTCTGTCCCGACCTTTATGAAAATTATGTATTCTTAAAGGCTTGTAGACAGATGTCATGTATGTAAAAGAGTGTATGGACTTGTCGGCCTATGTTAAGTATACGAGTGGTTATTTTCGTCTTATAGGCTCGTATGTCTTATGTATAAGTTGGTATCACATGTTGTATTCTACTTATCTCATGGCAGCCTTCTGGCTCAGTTATCTATGATAGTATGATATGAAAAGTTACGTTATGTTGGTACTCAGTTGAGTAAGGTACCGGGTACCCGTCGCGGCCCATCGGTTTGGGTCTTGACAAAAGTGGTATCAGAGCAGTTATGTCCTAAGGAGTCTACAAGCCGTGTCAAGTAGAGTCTTGTTTATGGGTGTGTTGTACACCATACTTATAAGTAGGAGGCTACAGGGCATTTACGACTGTCACTTTTTCTTCTTACTCCAGATCATGTGGTAGAGCTCAGTTGTAAGAACTCAATTTCTTAAACTCTATCTTTTTCGTAATACAACGATGCCTACACTTAGAAAGATTGTCGGTAAGAGATATAACTGTGGAAGTGTTGAGTTAGAGGAACTCGATTTTGCATCTTGCTTATAATAAGTAAATGTGAGGTCTTTAGCAGGTCATGCGTGTACTAAAAGGTGTAAGGTTCTTGATAAGGAGCTTTTAAGGGAAAAAATACCTATCCACTCTTACGGTAAAAAGGAATAGCAGAATCGGAAGTTAGACACAAGTTTCAGCAAGTAAAAGAAGGAAGGTGAAGAAGGGTACGAGATACCTAGTTAATAAAGATTATCATTATTTACCATTCATAAAGGGAGATATAAGCATTTTGAGTTCCTTCAACAGTAACGGATATACGTACAATCGGCTACACCTATCTCAGTCATGCCCTATGGGAGCTAACGAATGTGGTTTAAGAGAAGGACGGGATATCAGGATCTGACTGGGGTTAAGTAACATAAATTTATTGATGGATGGTTTGGGTTAGTTGACATTTCCGAAGGATATTACAAAGGTACTAATAGACTTCCTTGTGAGACAATCAGATGGTGCACTCTAGAGTATTATAATTAGATGTGAATACTAGCATGTAAAATTTAGATGATATGCACTGAAAGCCTGGTAGGAATAAATATTATCTTAGGGTGGTTCCCGTCCCTAGTAGAGCGAGAATGTTAAGTAACCCGAAGAGCTGATGAATGAAGCAAGGCGAGCTAAAAGCGAACGAATATCGTGTTGAAATTTTCACAAGAAAGGGATAGGCAGAAATATTAGCAGAGTAATGAGAAGAAAGATAAGGAAGAATTATGAGTGAGATATGATACATGAATGACAATGCTAGAGTGTTACATAATCTATAGTCAAATGAAGAAAGAGACGAGAGGTGACAGGCCTTGAGACAACAAAAGAATATAGGCCATAAAGTCATATCCTCATTTCGAGAAGTAAGTTCGCAACTCTAACGCGATTACCAAAAGGAAAAGTTAGACCCCAGAGTAATAGTAACCCATATGGATTGGTGAACAAGACAAGCTAAACATGAATTAGGGGTAGAGTGATTTGATAATAGTCGGCATCATGAGAATTTCATATTTCGTTCCGGCAATGATAGAATGGACAACAGAAGAAGATTCATGAGAAATTCAGAGTATGGTCATTCAGAGAGACGCTTCTCTAAAGCAAGCAATGTGAGTAAAGTTAAGCTTAAGGGATTGTATGTACCAGTTACACTAAGTGTCACCATCGCGAGAAGGAATTTTGTTATCCTTGGTAACAAAAGGATTACCGCAAGGAGAGTAAGGGTTATTGATGACGTGAAAGGATGCCAAAGATGAAGAGGAAAAATATATATAGGCAGGTCGGCATAGCTCCAACTCTTAGTACTCCCCTAAAAGGGGGAATATGGAATGATGTGGCATTAAGTCAGAATTAAGTGGTTCTAGTAATTATATAATGGAAAAAGAAGAATGTGATAAAAATGAAAAAAGGACGAGATTGCACTTAATTCAAATGTTAGAGATATGCTATGATTCCAGAACATTATGTAAGCACGACGCCAAGAAAAGAAAGTAAGGGTTCCTGCTCTGGATGTTTTTGATAGATAAGGAGCCAGTTTGAGAGGTATGTTAAGACAGAGAAAACAGCCCAAGAAAGATTACGTGAAATATTGATATGAGAATGGGCCAATGATTTGTTAGTAGTTGATTCAGAAAGAGCCTAGTTATGTCTAGACAGCAGGTTACAAATGAATTAGCAGATCGTGCAAGATAAGCATAGCAAAACCAGTATAGTGAATTCAGCCTCGCAATAATGTCATTGTAATACTTGGGATATATTCACATAGGAGTCGGGGTAGTTAAAAGTGCCGTATGAGTGTTACGAGAATAAAAGATAGTACCACTAGGAAGACAGTCAAAATACTAGTTTAGAGGTAATCATACAAGCACAAGGGCGTGGAGATAATTAACTACGAATAATTATAAGAAAGGAATGACATCAAAAGGTCCGTAATAAGCTCACAACTTTGCAAGAGTCAAGGGTTCTCCCTAAGTACTACAATGAAAGACTAGTTGAGGAAGTAAGGAAGAAGGCTTCAATCGAAGTTCAGTGACCTAAGGAGGGAATGACCTTATAAAAACAGTCTCACAACAATATTGTATGCATTCCATAAGAAAATGGCACCTACCGTGGCTAATGAATAGGAAGTAAAATCAGAAGTGATATCCAAGATCATATGAGTTGTATGGAATTCCAATATACATGGGCACTAAGATAAGCTAAGTATGCACACGAACGGGGAAATAAAGACCAGAAAAAGTAAAAGCTTACGTTTAAAGAAAGCTGAGAAGGAACAAAAAGAATTATTTGATCATTGATCCAGAGTTAGTTACGTTATGGATGCACTTAAGAGATTGGAGTTTAATACATGCAGCATATACAACATGGAAAATTCCGGTATAAGTTAAAAGAATGAATTGAGCCCAGGTCGTAGATCGAATTATTAAAGGATTATATCATGGATATTCCATAGCGCCCATAAAAGCCTAAACATAATAACTAATACCATGGACAGTAGATCAGGAGATAGCTTAAGCCTATATAAAGGCTGATCAGAAGAAGGAGGAAACTAAAGAGTTACACCAACTAAGTAAATCAGGAGTCTGGTTATTGGACCAAGAAAATTATAGACCTCATGATTGAGAACATTATGGGATCACTCTTAAATATCGTAGGTGCAAGTATTACAGTAGAGCTTTAAGTTATGAACATAAATTACATCAAGGTGGAAAGGAGGTCATGAAAGAGATAGAAGATACAATACGAGATTTTAAGGTAAGTAAGGTAAAGGTGAACAAAGTATGAGATACTCAAAGGCAGAAGATCGTGAATAGTCCATACTTTAGATAAAAGTCTAGAAGCGTGGGGATTCAGTATCTAGGAATAATAACATCATCGTCAGTAGCATATCTTCCAGCCTATGATCTAGGTATCGAAAGGCTTGACTAAGAGGGTAAAGAAGAGTTAGAGACGATGTGATTTCTTACTTGATGTTCCAAAATGACATAAGGAAATCTATATAGGTTGCAAGCTATTATATGGTGAAGCGACAAGGTTCTAGAAGACATGAGTACGGATAAGAACGGGTGAGTGAGAAGGTAACGAAAATGGATTAAGTCCTCTGGATTAAGCCCATGAAAACGAGAAGAGCAGATGGTTTCTCTAAGTTATACAAAGCTCACTATAACATGAATGAACTCAAAGAAGTCTAAGACTAATAGCATTTAGAAGAGATGGAATGCTGCCATGGTAATAGAATGAGGTTGTAATTGTAATAGATAAAGGATGACGTTTGGGCCTTCGATTGAGTAATGATCTGACGAAGAAAATAAAGGTATCTCATGACCCACGTAAGGTGAATCACATTGGGATGCGATGAAATACGGTTATGGAAATTACTACAGATGTTCTTCGATGAGACGTGAGCCCTAATAATTACGTAAAAAGTTCTAAGTTATCAGTAGTAGATTATAGATCAATATTGAGGTAAATCAACAATAGATGGATAAAGTTCCAACATATGAAAGGAAATAAGGATTCCATCCTTTAGATGAATAGTAATAAGGAAGCATTGAAGGACTTGGATTTATACATTTAGGATAAGAAGCAACGAAAGTAAATTGGAGTTTGGTAGTAGACCTCAGTAATGATAACATGAAGTAAGAGTTGTGGTATAATATGAGCTACCTTGATGCAGTAAAGTCATACGGATGGATAATCAGGTCTATGAAATAAGATATAACAATATTCATAAGTTTGACAAAGTATCGAGCGAAGAACTTTAGTATACCTATGGATGCCCAGAAGGACATCTTATTAAGCTCTGTATAGGCTTAGAAAGTGAAGCCTAAAGATTGGCTAAAAGCTAAAGAGAAGAGTCACATAGGCGCACATACAAGGAAAACGTCGTACAAGCCGCATGACAGAAGATAGCAACATATTTTGACCACGAGTCGTGGTGTGAGAAACAGACCTAAAGAGGGGAATGCCTTGGCCTTTGGAAGTACTCACAAAATAGTTGCCTAGATGGCAAGGAGAGTACTAAAATATTCGCAAGAGCCATATGTTATGAAAATGGTAAGTGCAGCAGTCAACATTCGAGGAATGAGGTTATTAACGTATGGCTATCATCTGTTCATGGGTCTTGCGAATAATATTACATCCTGCGTTTCATACGTTGAAGTTTCTTCGTAAGTTAACCGACGTAAGTTCGGGAATGAGGTTATAAGCACTATGCTATTTCAAACAAGTGATGAGGAAATTCGTGAAGGTGGCAGGGTAAGCAAATCAAAGAAAGTGATTTTTTGTCAAAATTTGACATGTTGGGATAAAATATTGTCCGAGATAAAATACCTGATTTTTGTGGACTAGTACCATACAAGGTACAATATGGCTATGATAGTAAGGTGTATAAAGTATATTAAAAGTGAGTAGTATTTTATGTAATTTGAGATTATTCTTAAATTATGTGAGTAATTGATTAATTATTGAACTCGTGGGGGAATTAATGAATTTATTAAGGAAAAAGGTGGATAATTGGATAAGTGAGGAGGCATTCGTGGCAGCACCCCTCAAAATCCCATGATGACTCTTTAAGTCGTTATAGTATATGGCAACATTAAAGATATAAGACTTAGCACTCTTAAGAATGTGAGTCACACATTCAT
The DNA here is from genome assembly GCF_000715075.1 of Nicotiana tabacum. Classification (NCBI taxonomy): domain Eukaryota; kingdom Viridiplantae; phylum Streptophyta; class Magnoliopsida; order Solanales; family Solanaceae; genus Nicotiana; species Nicotiana tabacum. The sequence goes on from NC_134085.1 coordinate 21,411,045, forward strand.
TTAATAAAGAAAAGCCATAATAAGTCTTATAAATGTAAAAATCTTATCCATTCTTGAGAATGTAAGTCATAAAACTTGCATCTGATAAGAATTCAAGGATTCCTAACGTATGGAATTCATATGAATTCGTTACAAGGATTAGATCTACGTGATTTGCTTCAGCAAATTATTTTATCTGAAATTATACTGCATAATAGCAACGTGATTTTGCGATTCTAAGCGGAGTATGGTGCAACCTTTCTCAAAAATATCATATGGATTTTCTCCTACTCCGATCCGCTGTTATGTGTTTTGTCGCAATTAACGTGTGCTAGAAGGATTTTCAAGAGGATCAACTATGGTATATTAAGGTTATCCCTTATTTCTTTTTGGCATGATCTATACGACACGAATGAAACGAGCAAATGTACAATTTCCATAAATGACACTATTTATAGAGATACTAGAGATGCTTATATTTTTGATTCCCCACGTGTCATATTATTCTACCATATGTTCATGGGTCTCAAAAACACGTAAATTGGTACATATTATTTCATGATATTAATCAGAGGCGTAATGATCTTATGACGTACCGAGAGATTTTATTAACGTATTTCATATGCATTTGATGCATTTATACATTCACATTGACCTTTGATAAGATGGCATTATATACACTTATATATGTGTATAAATGTATATAGGGTATGGGAAAGGTTATGGTGTGATATACGCACCACCACCTGATCAGCTGGTATACGTTGATGATTTTGCCCCACCGTGGCCGAGATAATATGATGGGATGCCCTCAGAGGCCTGATGATGTTATGAAACTTGTACCTATGCATGACATGACATTTATATGCATATGCATGACACTATAATTATTTCATGAATTACAAAGTTATCCAGACTTACAAGTTGAGTCATTTACTCTATATTTCTTCCATGTCTATTATGTACTTATTTATATGTCTTACATACTCGGTACATTATTCGTACTGACGTCCTTTTTGCCTGGGGACGCTGCGTTTCATGCTACAGGTCCCGATAGACAGGTGGAGAGCCCTCCAGTAGGCTATTAGCTCAGCGTAAGATGTTAGTGCGCTCCATTTGCTTTGGAGTTGCATGTTTGGTTAGTATGATTTAGACGTGTATTGTTTGGTATGTCGGGACTCTGTCCCAACCTTTATGAAAATATGTATTCTTAGAGGCTTGTAGAGAGATGTTATGTACGTTAAAGATTGTATGGCCTTGTCGGCCTATGTTCAGTATACGAGTGGTTATTTTGGTCTTATAGGCCCGTATGTCTTATGTAAAAGTTGGTATCACATGTTGTATTATACTTATCTCACGACAGCCTTCTGTCACAGTTATCTATGATAGTATGACATGAAAAGATACGTTATGCTAGTACTCGGTTGAGTAAGGTACCGGGTGCCCGTCGCGGCCCATTAGTTTGGGTCGTGACAAAAGTGGACTCCAATTTGGTCAATCGACGAATGGAAGAGGGTAAGCACATTTTCTTTTCTGCTTAAGTCCTTAGTGATCTTTTATGCTTGGGGTATCTGGTCGAGTTGGAACTCATCAAACTTGGGCAGTAGCTTATGAGTTTCTGCCTGATATTTTTGTAGCCTTTGTTCTTTGCTTTGGAAAGTCCTTGTGACTTGGTTGACGACGAGTTGCGAGTCACATCGGAGGATGACTCGTCATGCTCCATATTTGAGAGCTAGCTTCAGTCCTACAATTACGACCTCATACTAGGCCTCATTATTAGTCATGTGTAGACATCGTATGGACTGGCGGATGACTTTGCCTATTGGGACCTCGAGCACGAGTCCCAGTCCAGATCCTGCTGCATTGGAGGCAACATTAGTGTATAGGACCCATAGGTCGGGTAACTTGGGGAAGGTACGAGTGGCTTCCAGCTTGACCTCAGGCAGTATTTTGGCGCTAAAGCCGGCAACGAAGTCGGCAAGTACTTGCGAATTTATCGTTGTCCGCGATTGGTATGTTATATCATGCTCATTTAATTTGATGGCCCATTTGGCCAATCTACCCGAAAGATCGGGTTTGTGTAGGATGCTTCTTAGGGGGGAAGGTCGTGACCACTGAGATGGTGTGGTATTGAAAATATGGTCTCATCTTTCGTGAAGCTACAACTAATACGAGGGCCACTTTTTCCAGGTAGGATAACTCATTTCGGCATCAACTAGGGTTTTGCTAATGTAATAGATTTGAGATTGCGTACCTTTGTTTTCACGGACCAAGATTGTGCGTACTACAATGTCAAATACTGCCAAGTAGATTAAGAGGCGTTCACCTAGTTCTCCCTTGGTGAGTAATAGGGGCGATGACAAGTATGCCTTTAGCTCTCTTAGGGCATTGCTACATTTGGAATTTAACTGGAGTCCGTTGTCCTTTTTGAGCGCATTAAAAAATTTGTGGCATCTGTCAGAGGATCGTGAGATGAACCTCAATAGGGCGGCTATACAGCCAATCAACTTCTACACTTGATTCTTGCTGGTCAAAATTTTTAGATATTCCTTCTACAGCCTTGATCTGTTCGGGATTGACCTCGATGCCTCCATGCGATACCAAAATCGAGGAACTTCCTGAGGTAATGCTGAAAGCACACTTTGCGGGGTTTAACTTCATGTCATATCGTCTAAGTATGTCGAAAGCTTCCCTTAGGTGGTCGATGTGGTCCTCTTTTCTTTTTTATTTGACTAACATGTCGTCTATATAGACTTTTGAATATCTTGGTGACCAGCCTCTGATAGGTCACCCCTGCATTTTTCAACCCAAACGGCATGACACTATAGCAGTACGTCCCTTGATGGGTGATGAAGGTGATGTTTTCTTGGTCCTCCTCCTCCATGGGGATTTGGTTGTAGCCTGAGTAGGCATCCAAGAAGGTTAATAGCTCGTGTCATGTTGTTACGTCGATGAGCTGATTGATGTGAGATAATGAGAAGGAGTCTTTCGGGCAGGCTTTGTTTAGGTCTGTGAAGTCTACGCACATACGACATTTCCCATTTTTCGTTTTCACCATGACCACGTTAGCTACCCATTGGGGGTACTTTCACTCTCGAATAGAACCATTGGCGAGCAATGTTTCTATCTCTTTGTGGACAGCCTCATTGATTGCAGCATTGAACTTTCTTCTGATTTGTCATACTAGTGGGTAGAGTGGATCGACATTCAACTTGTGTGTTGCAATGTTCGGGATACCTGGCATATTTGCATGGGAGAAAACAGATAGATCGTCTTTGTCAGCTAAAAATTTATGGAACGTACCTGGTTCTGTGAGTTTGTGGCCGATATAGGTTTTTTTGTTATGATTGCTTTTGTCTAGCTAGACGGGATTGAGGTCTTCCAATGCTGACCCTGTGGCTTCCATGATGTTAGGTTCTCTGACGACGTCTATTTTTTCGTCAAACTCGGGCCCCGACTTCGGTAATTTCTATACTCATAAGCCCTCATCTCTTAATTGTTGGGTGTATGTATAATCTCGGATGATGTGGTAGCATTCTTGAGTTGTGCGTTGTTTAACCCGGATGCTGAATGTTCCCCATGGGGTAGGAAACTTGATGACCTAGTATAAACTAGACGGGATGGACCTCATGGCGTGTATCCTAGGTCGCCCTATAATTGAGTTGTAGGCGGTATCTTGGTTCATGACATGGAATGTTGTTTCCAGGGTGATACCCCCGGCCAGGATGGGCAATGTTATCTCTCCAGAGGTTCGTTCAAATGCATTGTTAAAACCTGTTAGTGTTATGAAGCATGGTACTAGCTTATCCTCGAGTCTCATTTGTTTGAGAACTCTAAGGTGGATAATACATGGGTCGCTCTTGTCATCTACCATGATTCTTTTTATATCGGTAACTAAAATTCGTAAAGTAATGACAAAAACGTGTAAATGAGGAAAGGTCAAACCGTGGGTATCTGACTTATCGAAGATGATATTGTCTTCGAGGTCATCATACCATTCGTGAGTGATCGACCATTTTAATATATGTGTGGTGGTGAACTTCACATGGTTGATTGTTGCTTCGTCTCCTCCACCGATGATTATTTGGATGGTGGGGGCGGGGGAGGGTGTCTTTGGGGGGCCATGATGTTGTTCTCGCCCAAGGGTAAAATTGTCTCTCCCTCGGTCGCTCATCATCTCCTTTAAATGTCCTTTGGTGGATCATGTTCACTACTTCTTGTCGTAGGGCTATGCACTTCTCGGTCTTGTGACCCCGTTCCTGATGAAACTCGCAAAGGCATTCGACATTCTGGAATTTGGGTCTAGCTTCATCATTTATGTCTATTTCACCTTGGGATCGAGCTTCTCCAGGGCATAAACTATTTCTAAAGGAGACACACAAAAATTATGAGCAGATAATAGTGGAGGCATACATCTTTTATTTCGGTGAGTTCCCGTTTGTGGTCAGGACGCCCCTTCGGCCTGGCAGGGAGATATTGGGATGGTCACTCTGTTGTACGATTGGTGCCTTTCCTGATTGAGGCGTGGGCCTGCATGATCTCTTCGACTATCATTCTGACCATCTTTCCTTGATTCCACGTGGACTATCATTAGTCGTTGATTCGGACTTGTCACGCCCCAACTTTGGGAGGCGCGACAGGTGCTCAACCGAGTGAACCCAACTGAGCAAGCCTTATCAACCGCTATCTACCCAACTCGATAGGAATAAGGAAGTCATGCTTACCTTTATATAAACTAGGAAAGATAGTACATTCAACATCTTAGTTCATTTTATATCAGAACATTTAAAACGTGGTTAAACTTCCAAGGTTCCATACAAGTTATACTGTAGAAGAAAGAAAGAGTACAAGGTTACAACACGGTCCATTGACCTATCCAATACACATACATAACCCACACAAACGTTTACGGAGCCTCTAGGGATACAAAAGAGTGTTGCAATACTTGCCGGTAACAAGGCTCCGGTTATACCTTACGCATATACCAAAATAAGATTTCCGGGAGGGAAAGCGGCATGAGCCACGCAGGGCCCCGAGAGGAAAAAGCGGCTCACCAGTACAGCTGACGGAAAGTGAAGGAGTGCTACTGTCGGTGGACTGGAGTACCTGCTATAGAACCACCTATAATCATAACACGAATGTAGCTCCCCCGGCAAAAGGGACGTCAGTACATTTGAATTGTACTGGCATGTATGAACAAACTTTACCCCAAGTAAAATCAAGAAATACACAGGCAATAAACAATAATAGAATCAACAACCCAATGCACATGAAAGGAACAACCAAAGCCAAACAAGTTCCACAATCTCTCCTTTTCCCCTTTCAAAGTTATTTCATCACATCAATGGTTTCACAACTTTCACATATTTTCATTTTTTTTGGTAATCCGCTAGGCAAGCGCCCAGGGCTAATTTTTATATATAACAAAATCAAAATCATACAATACAAAGGGTACAATCTCAGGAGGTCTTGCAAAAACAAAGCGTACAATCTCAGGAGGTCTTGCAAAATGGAAATAATAACCTATGATTGTTACGTAGTACCTAATACCAATAGCGAGTAGTGGACTCAAAATTGGTATCACATATGAACTAATGTACACATTCATATAGTATTGTAGCCCATGCATCAGATTATCTCTTGAGTCCAACTTCGAAAATATCACTTCCAAGCCTTGTACTCGAATTCTTGTCTCTGCCCAGATTAGTTGGTGGTATTCACTTAAATATTCCCTATTGATCCTCCGCTGTAAATAAGAGTTCCAAAAAATGCTCGCACTTACTTGTGATAGATCCCTTATGATTGCATATGATTGAAAGCTAAAGAGACTATTTCCTTCGAACATGGCTTCTCAGCATCTGTTATGTGCTCCTCTCGTGTGTTTTGTTTTGCAACATGGAAAGATGGTCCATGATTTTAATATATACTGCACGAGACCCCAGATTTAATAACCCAATGTGCTTGTCTGCATTATCAACTTCATTGTTTGGTATTTGAACCCATGCTTCACATGCTTTTGCTCCTTTTGATACATGAGTTTGTATTTCCAAAAAATCATGATTGCATAGCTCAATGTCTTGCCTGTCCCAAGTTAAAACCAGCATCATGCGATCGAATTGCATTGGCCAGTACATTTTGCATTTGTTTAATGTATCTATCGTCCGTAAGGGATCTAATTTTATTGTCTCAAGGCGCCTATCTACATTGTGAAGCATATCCCTTGGTCCGTGCACCCACGCCTCTATGCCTTTTGCTCCTAACGAGTAATCATCCTCAGTATTATTCCAGTTTTTTGAGCTCCTCTTTCGTCTGCTTGTGTCTGTATCACTGATGCTAATAGGCAGTTGTATGTTATCCATGTTGTACGACCTGTGATTTCCATTAGAGAATAACTGTGTATGTCTCCCTCGAACTGAATTTCTTCATCATTATTTTTCCAGCTGTGTCTTGTCCTTTTTGTGCTTGCCATCTTTTCTTCTTCAAGGGAATGAGCACCTAGTGCTACTACCACCCTTTGAAGTCGTAATAAATGGAGAAGCATTTGTAGCGCGATTGAGCTGTTGCTGAACCTTCTTTGCAGTATATGTTTTGAGTTGTTAATTTGTGTTGCCATCTGTTGTTGTAATATGGAGTGTGCAGTTAACTTCTATTGGAGAATCATCAGAAAATAAGGCCCAGGTATAGTTAAATCTCCTGCAAAAGAACAAACAATGTTAGAAATAACCATGAGCTCTTCCCCTAGGATTTGATCATGATATCCACTGCATAGATCTTTCAGATGCACATATTTTCATTTCAATAGTGATTTCGATCACTTTTCCGCCCTTATTACCACGGCCACCCTTATTACCTCGGCCACCTTTATCACCACAACCCACACCTTATAACTTCGTGTTGCAGCGCACAACCCAATCCCACTGGACAATTACATTTCATACGACAACACAACAATTCACAAAGAGTTTTCATATATATCAATACCATTTCCATTATATGCAACAGTTCGTATACAATTTAAGTCACAACGATAATTGCCGCGACAAGTCACGTATGATATTACCACAGTTGTTTCAATTGCATCAATTATGATTTTTTTCCATCATTTGTTACACAGTTCTTACCACATAAGCACCTTCACACACACATGCTTGGCTTGTTGCCATTTACTTACACCATTATATCAGGAAACTTAGCCAACAACGTTCAAGGCATATTAATCAGAAGAATTTACAAATGGTCCACATAAATAACACATACCAATTACTCGTACACCAAACAAGGTGACTTTACAAAGGTTAAAGTTAGCCAACAACGTTCAAGGCATATTAATCACAAGAATTCACAAATGGTCCACATAAATAACACATACCAATTACTCGTACACCAAACAAGGTGACTTTACAAAGGTTAAAGTTAGCCATAAATACCTCAAATTCGCCCTTAGTGATACTACAATGATCCAATACACTTAAGCAACCTCAATCTACAATACAACATTCAATAGGGCCAATATTAGTAATAAATTTCGTAACTTATACCATTTAGGCATATTATCAAACACCTTGTAGGTATAGATCTTTACACCCCATAACTATAGTATTGGTTCACCCAACTGTCACCATTAACCAACAATTCATTCCACCATCATTCCTAACCAATTTATAACTTCCAACAACATATGTGTGACAACCCATCTTCACCCAACCAACAAAATTCCATCAAATAATCACCTTCCAATCTCTACAATGACTATGTATTTATATTAGGAACTTATAGCTTCTAATAACCACACTTAGGATCATTACTTAGCAAAATCACAACATTTAGGATCATTTTGCTAAGAAAATTTTGCTAAGTAATTTTCTGGGGCTTTACATTCTCCCCCGCTTAGGATCATTCGTCCTCGAATGAGGATCAAGGTTCATTCATTAACCATCCTTATGTAACTTTGGCTTGTTCACATCATGAAATATATCAACAGCCCCGAATTTGGCTAACTCCTTAAATTTCCAAAAAATTTCGCCAGAGTTTCCTTTGTAACTAGACCTATCCACCTGTCAGAGGGCCCCATATGCATATCCTAACAGCATATACATGTTTCATAGACATAACATAACTTATACAACACCAACCATGGCCGCATAGACAACACATGTAATCAAAATAGAATAGTTTAACATGGATCAAATCAAAAGAAAAGAGTTTATAGGAACCAAATGCATAAAAGTTATTACATGACTATTCAAACAAATGTAGGTACTTCTTTCTCATTTCTTCCTCGGCTTCCCAAGTGGCTTCCTCAACCTGCTAGTTCCGCCATAACACTTTTACGGAGGCAATTTCCTTATTTCTCAATTTCTGGACTTGCCTATCAAGAATGACAACAGGAATTTCTTCATAAGATAGTTCTTCATTAACCTCAATAGTTTCAACTGGCACAATAGTGGACGGATCTCCCACTACCTTCTTCAACATAGACACATGGAAAACCGGATGTACCAACGACATCTCGGGTGGCAGCTCGAGCTTGTATGCCACCTGACCAATCCTTTGAATGATTATGTACGGTCCGACATACCTCAGACTTAATTTCCCTTTCTTCCCAAATCGCATAATGCCCTTCTTGGGGGAAACTTTCAAAAATACCCAATCATCTTCATTGAACTCCAAATCTCTGCGACGAATGTCCGAATAATACTTTTGGCGACTCTGAGCAGTTTTCAACCTCTCCGTAATAATCTTGACTTTCGCCATGGCCTGGTGCAAAAGGTCCGGCCCTATCAATTCTGCTTCTCCAACCTCGAACCACCCAATGGGAGACCTGCATCTCCTACTATATAATGCCTCGAATGGTGCCATCTGGATACTAGCATGGAAGTTGTTGTTGTAAACAAATTCTATGAGTGGCAAATGGTCATCCCAACTACCCTTGAAATCAATAGTACAAGCATGCAACATGTCTTCAAGCGTCTGAATAGTCCACTCTGCTTGCCCATCGGTTTGTGGATGAAAAGTTGTGCTAAGGTTTACCTGCGTACCCAAACCTTGCTGAAATTTCTTCCAAAAGTTGGCCGTGAACTGAGCCCCTCAATCTGAAATGATTGAGACTGGAGTGCCACGCAACCTGACTATTTCTTTGATATACAACTGAGCATACTGTTCCGCTGTGTCGGTAGAATTAACTGGCAAGAAGTGCGCTAATTTTGTGAGTCAGTCAACGATCACCCAAATTGAGTCGAACCTGCACGGAGTGCGCGACAGCCCTACTACAAAATCCATATTGATCATCTCCCATTTCCACATTGGAATTTCTATGCTTTGAGTCAATCCACCGGGCCTTTGATGTTCGGCCTTCACTTGTTGACAATTTGGACATTTTGCTACAAAATCCGCCACATCCCTCTTCATGTTGTTCCACCAATAAATTTCCTTGAGATCATGATACATTTTTGTAGAACCTGGGTGCACAGAATACCTGAAATTATGAGCTTCCACCATTACCCTCTCCCGAAGATTATCCACATCAAGAACACATATCCTACCTTGACATTGTAATATGCCATCCCTGCCACCGAGTGAAAATGCCGAAGTCTTGTTATTCAAAACTGCCTCTTTCGTCTGTGCCAATGCTGGATCAATGAACTGTTTTTCCTTGACTTTCGCTACAAGTGACGATTCTGCCCCATTACGCACCATAACCTTCCCCTCGTCTGAGGTCGAAATACAAACCCCTAGACTGGCTAATAGATAAACCTCCCGAGCCAAAGGCCTCTGATCCGCTCCCAAATGAGCCAAACTACCCATGGACTTCCGACTGAGAGCGTCATCCACCACATGCGCCTTCCCTGGATGGTATAAAATGTCCATATCATAATCCTTGATCAATTCTAACCACCGCCGCTGCCTTAAATTCAACTCCTTCTACTTGAACAAATATTGGAGACTCTTGTGGTCTGAGAACACATCCACATGGACCCTATAAAGATAATGCCACCATATTTTCAAGGCAAATACAACTCCTGCAAGCTCCAAATCATGCGTCGGATAATTCTTCTCGTGATTCTTGAGTTGCCTTGAAGAATACGCTATAACCTTCCCATGTTGCATCAACACACACCCCAAGCCGACCCTGGAGGCATCACAATAAACCACAAATCCTTTCGTGCCCTTCGATAAGGTCAATATGGGCGTCGACGTCAATCTCAACTTTAAATCCTGAAAACTTTTCTCACAAGCGTCGGACCATTAGAACTTAACTGCTTTCTGCGTAAACTTAGTCAATGGGGAGGCGAGGGTAGAGAATCCCTCCACAAACCTCCGATAATACCCCGATAAAACCAAGAAGCTACGGATCTCCGTCGGGGCCGTGAGTCTAGGCCAATCTTTCACTGCTGCAAGCTTTTGGGGATCCACCTGAATCCCTTCACTGGAAACAACATGACCCAGAAAGGTAACAGACTCCAACCAAAATTCACATTTTGAAAATTTAGCATACAATTGTTACTGATAAAGAGTCTGCAGAACTACCCTGAGGTAATCGACATGATCCTCCTGGCTCCGCGAATAAACAAGGATGTCATCAATGAAAACAATCACATAGGAGTCTAGAAACGGCTTGAAAACCCGATTCATAAGATCCATGAAAGCTGCTGGGGCGTTGGTTAGCCCAAAAGACATGACCAAGAATTTAAAGTGACCATAGCGAGTTTTGAAAGCGGTCTTAGGAATATCCTGCTCTCTGATCTTCAATTGGTGATACCCGGACCGCAGATCAATTTTGGAGAAGAACCTTGCACCTTGAAATTGGTCGAACAAATCATCTATCTGAGGCAAATGATATTTATTCTTGAATGTGACCTTGTTAAGCTGCCGATAATCAATACACATCCGGAGCGACCCATCCTTCTTTCTAACAAAAAGAACCGGAGCACCCCACGGCGACACATTTGGCCGTATGAACCCCTTTTCTAATAAATCCTTCAGTTGCTCCTTTAACTCCCTTAACTCTGCTGGCGTCATTCTGTATTGTGGAATAGATATTGGCTGCGTATCTGGCAATACATCAATCCCGAAATCAATCTCCCTATCTGGCGGGATCCCTGGAAGCTCGTCCGGAAACACTTCAATAAACTCATTCACGACTGGCACGGACTCGGGGACAGACACTTCAGAAGTGGTATCTGCCACCCGGACCAAATGGAAGATACACCCCTTCTTAATCATCTTTGAATCCTTAAGGTAAGAAACAAACCTACCCTTCGGCACCATACCATTTCCCTTCCACTCAATAACTGGCTCATTAGGGAACTTAAGCCTCATGACTCTCGTTCGACAGTCAAGTTTAGCAAAGAACGAATAAGGCCAGTCCATTCCCATAATCATATAAAAATCCACCATTCCAAGCTCAATAAGATCGTCTAGCACGACCACATACCGTGGCAACACAATTCCTATAAACTCGCGCGACTATGATAGAATCACCAACCGAAATCGATACAGAGAACGGCTCACGAAGCTGTTCGGGTTCTACCCTAAAACTTGAAGCAATGAATAGGATGACATAAGATAAAGAGGACCCCGGATCAATAAGAGCATAACAATCAATGGCCTGAACAGACAAGATACCTGTGACAACATCTAGAGAAGTCTCTGCACTCTGGCGACCACTCAAAGCGTAAAACCGGCTAGGTCCACCTCTGCCACGAGCTCCACCCCTAATTGTATCACACCCTGCTAGAGATGGAGGGCGCATGGATGATGTGGCGGCTGAAGAACCAGATGGCTGAGCAAATCACCTACCCGTTAATAAGTAGGATTTTAACATGTTTTATACCCATACTTGCCTGCGCTTTGAGTGTAAATTGCTACAAAATAGTCCCAAAAAACTAACAAATTGTGCTTGATTGCAGGTTTGAGCTATAAAGTGACAAATTGTCAAAGATCGGCTCAAATTGGAGTGAAACCTGCTCAAGTGCCAAAGATCAGTAGAGTGAAGACATTCAGAACTTGGTGCGGACCGCACCATCATGTCATGCGGCCGCACCATAAAAGTTCAGAGACTGTGAACTTACAAGCCATGACCTATGCGGCCGTGTCCCAATTCATGCGACCCGCATCTCACTCATGCGGCCGCACAATTTTGCTATGCGGTCGCGTCCAATAAGTTCAAAGAGTATTACATTCCAGAAGCAAACCACGCAGTCGCGTCCAACTTCATGCAGCTCGCGCTTCCTCCCATGCGGCCGCACTCTATGGTCACGCGGCCCGCATCAGTAAAGTTCAGAGAAGCTGCAAAACCTTTCATGCGGCCGCACAACTACTTTGTGCGGTCCGCGCCAGTTTTCATGCGGCCGCACCCCAACTTTGTGCGGTCCGCATCACCATTTTTAGAGAGCAAGATTCAGAGGTCAAGCAACCCAATGCGGCCGCGTGCCATCTTTGTGCGGTCCGCACTAACCCCGCAGGGGCATTTTTGTCCAGTTTTTCCAACCCACTATAAATAGAATATTTTACCATTTTTAGGTCAAGTTTTGTATAACTGACAGCTGCTGCACTCGTGAGATTTATGTTTTGGCCTATCTTGGGCATTTTTAGCTTAGTTTCATCATAGATTATTGTAGTTTAGCATTAGCAATTAATTAATATGGTTGTTTCATCTTCTATTTCTTCATTTTCTGCTTTAATTATGTCTAGCTAAACCTATTAGCTAGGGTTGTGGCTCAACCCTAGTGTAGGTAATTAATGGGTGTTGCTTCTTACTGATAGATTGATATTGGGTGTTTGTTATTTGGGTTAATCTTATGGTTTAATTAAGGATTGATAGTTGCAAACATTGATTCTAGCTTAGTGGGTCTCGACCTTTCTTGAGAAAGAGAATCTATGACCCCAAAATTGACCCAACAAGAAATTGGGGTGGATCCATGAGAAATGGTAGTCCCAATTAACGGGTTAAACCTCGAGAGAGTAATCACCCTACTTTAACCCTAGTTGTTTGGTCTAATTGGCCTACCCAATTGATCTCGAGAGAGTCAATTGGGAAAAATCGCTCTCTCTACCAAGAGGTGTGAGAGTGAGTATAAATGTGCACGAAAATAACATTAATCCCAAATATGTCAATCTATTATTACTAACCTCTACCCGTTAGTTAACCACCTAGGTGATGCCACAACCCTATTGCCTTTCTCTATATTAATCACAACTTAGAACATACCCTTTTAGCATAATTAGCTTAAACTTGTAGTTGATAATAGTAGTGATTAAACAAAAACCCAAAAACTGGTAGAAGTACAATTTGGAGCAAACAGGCATTCCTAGTCTAAATAAATACGCAACTCCATTCCAAGCTCCCTGTGGAAATTGACCCCGATACCACTATTCGGGTAAAAGTATTAGCGCCCGCTCCTCCTACCGTTGTGTAAGGTTGAGTTCGCTTGGATCAACTTTTTGGCGCCATTGCCGGGGATCGAACTCGGGTCACCCGCGTGACAAGCGGGAATACTTACCACTATACTACAACGACAAGATGTAGTATAGTACTTCTACCACTTTTTGGCGTCGTTGCCGGGGAGCTTACGGTGTTGACTATTTGTGTAGCTAGAATTGTGTTTTTATTCTCTTTCCTTCTTGTTTACTAATTTTGTTTTTGTCGATCAATCAGGTAAAATGGCTCTTAATGCAAATGACCCTCTCGGTAATGTGATAGTGGGGGAGGAGGTAGAGGATCTAGAACAAGATGAGGTCTTACCTCAACTTCCACGGAGAGGCCGACATGTCAATATAAATGCAAATGAGAACAACAACATTCCAGACCCTTCTCCGGCACCGCCGAGAGTGGCTCCCAGAGTTTTACCAAATCAAGGATACGCCAGTGCTATTGTTCCTCCCCGAATCCGGGCGGGGAACTTTCAAATCACAAATGTTATGCTGACCTTGCTCGAGCAAAGAGGTTATTTCACGGGTGCCTCCGATCAAAATGCCTACAAGCACTTGAAGGGGTTCGTGGATACATGTTGGGGTAGCAAGCAGACAAACGTGTCCGAGGATGCGTTGAGATTGAGGCTTTTCCCGTTTTCTCTTTGGGGTAAAGCATTGGATTGGTTAGAAAGGCTCCCCAATCATTCTATTACAATATGGGATGAATTGGCAGACAAATTTATTGCCAAGTTCTTCTCTCCAAGTCATATGGCAGCTCTTCGGGATGAAATTCTAGCTTTCAAGCAAGAGCCAATGGAACCTTTGCATGAGATATGGGAAAGATATAGAACAATGGTGAAAGAGTGCCCTAATAATGATATGACCGAGGCTATGATTCAACAAACCTTTTATCGGGGCATCAATACCACAAATCAATGCATCGTGAACCAATTGGCCGGAGGGAACTTTATGAAACTTTCTTACCAAGAGGCATGTGATGTACTTGATGAAATGGCCGACACCTCTTCGGCATGTCAAAGCCGAGCAAACGTGCCCCAAGGTGACCTCACGGTCATCCATTTGCACAAGGAATTGCACGATCATGGCCAATCTATCACCGAGCTTACAAAACCTATGAATCAATTGGCAAAGGCGCAATTGCAACAAGTCCAAAACCCGCGCCAAGTCAACGCAATGGAAGGTGTTTCTATGTTGAAAAGGAGGCAAAGAGGACAACAACCTCAAGCTAGTTGTGAACAATATGAAAACAACAATGATGGTGGTGGTTATTCAAATGAGTGCTATGATGATCAAAGCGAGGAGGTCCAATATGTTAACAACTATCAAGGGAATAGAGGTAAATCTTCAAACCAACAATGGCGTCCTCAAGGTAATTGGGGCAATCAACAACAAGGCGGAGGTAATTGGAATAACAACAACCAAAACAACAATTGGGGTAATCAAGGCAACCAAGGAAATTGGCATGGTAATAACAATAATTGGGGCAACAACAACAATCAAGGAGGATGGAACAATGGCGGGGACCAAGGCAACTGGGGGCAAGGTTTTCAAAGGCCCCCCATGTACCAACAACCGAACAATCCACCCCCCTTTCCTTCTCAAAGTATGAGTTCATCCGGAAGCGAGATGGGGAGAATTGAAATCATGTTCGAGCAAATGATGAAAAAGAACCAAGATTCCGAGGCCCAATTAGCTTCGCATAACATATCTATCCGGAACTTGGAAGTGCAATTAGGCCAAATCTCTCAGTCTTTAAATACTCGCCCAAAGGGTGCTCTACCAAGTGATACGATAGTAAACCCTAAGGGTGGGCACAATAATTATGTGATGGCAGTGACAACGCGAAGTGTAAGAGGCGGTGATTTGCATGCCTCAAGAGGAAACCAAGTTACGTTGGATGAAGATGAGTTACGAGATAATGAAATACCTTTAGTGATTGAAGATGTAGTTGAATCAAGTGTGAGAGATGATGTGTGGATTGATGTTCATGAGGTTGAGGAAGAAACACAAGAGGCTGTGAACTCGTCTAGGGAACATATGATTGATATGCCCGAGCCAGTGGTTCCCAACGCTCGAGCACCCTTACCTCGACATCCTCCGCCATATCCTCAACGGTTGGCCAACCAAAAGGGTGACAACCAATTTAAGAAATTCATTGAGATAATGAAGAGTTTGACTATCAACGTGCCTTTGGTGGAGGCACTCGAGCAAATGTCGGGATACGCAAAGTTCATGAAAGATTTGGTTACAAAAAAGAGATCAATGGAGTGTGAGACAATCAAGATGACCCATCAAGTGAGCGCAATTGTACATTCTATGGCTCCGAAACTTGAGGAACCCGGTGCATTCACTATCCCATGTACCATTGGAAGTGCCGACTTTGCAAAAGCCCTTTGTGACTTGGGGGCAAGTATCAATTTAATGTCATATTCGGTCTTCAAGACCTTGGGAATCGGACAACCTCGTCCAAATTCTATGAGGCTTCAAATGGCAGACTGGTCAATGAAGCGACCTTTGGGGATTATTGATGACGTCCTTGTTCGTGTTGATAAGTTCATATTGCCGGCCGATTTCGTTATCTTGGATTGTGAGGTGGATTTTGAGGTTCCAATTATCCTTGGAAGACCTTTCCTAGCTACTGGGAAGGCTTTGGTAGATGTCGAGGCGGGAGAGTTGACCTTCCGTGTTGGTGATAAAAAGGTGGTGTTCCATGTATGCAAATCTATGAGGCAACCGAATAGCACCAAGGTGTGCTCGTTTGTTGACATTGTCACGGCGGTGATAGTGGATGACACAAGTGCAATGGTGAATGTTGAAGACTCACTTGAAGCTGCTCTCTTGAACATGGATGTTGATGATGATGCTGGGAGAGTTGAATGTGTAAACGCTTTGCATGGTATGGGCTCGTATTCTTATGAGCCTAGGAAGTTATCTTTGGATCTTGAGAATCGCAAACCTCCCCCAACCAAGCCATCTATTGAGGAGCCGCCGGTGTTGGAGTTGAAACCACTTCCTCCTCACCTCAGGTATGAATACTTGGGCCCTAATTTCACTTTGCCTATTATTCTTTCATCTTGTTTGACTAACGTGTAGGTTGACGCCACTTTGGCGGTTCTACAAAAGCGCAAGAGGGCAATTGGATGGACATTGGCGGATATACGGGGCATAAGCCCCGCCTTTTGCATGCATAAGATCATATTGGAGGAGGATGCGAGGCCCTCACTTGAACACCAAAGGAGACTCAACGAAGCTATGCAAGAAGTGGTCAAAAAGGAAGTTATCAAGTGTCTTGACGCCGGTGTGGTGTATCCTATTTCTAACAGCTCATGGACTTCTCCGGTGCAATGCGTACCGAAGAAGGGTGGGATGATTGTGGTAACCAACGCTAACAATGAGTTGATTCCTACTCGGACGGTGACAGGATGGAGAGTTTGTATGGACTATAGAAAGCTTAACAAGGTGACTCGAAAGGATCATTTCCCGTTGTCGTTCCTCGACCAAATGCTTGATCGTATTGCGGGTCAGTCGTTCTATTGCTTTTTAGATTGGTATTCGGGGTACAATAAAATTCTCATTGCCCCAGAAGATCAAGAAAAGACAACCTTTACATGTCCCTACGGGTTGTGTAATACCCAGTGACCTTTCAACGATGTATGATAGCAATTTTCACCGACATAGTGGAAGATACATTGGAGGTCTTTATGGATGATTTTAACATGGTGGGAAACTCCTTTGAGGAATGTTTGACAAATTTGGACCGAGTATTGACCCGATGTGAAGATACAAACCTAGTCCTCAATTGGGAAAAATGCCATTTTATGGTAGAAGATGGTATTGTATTGGGTCATAAGATTTCGAAGAAAGGTACTGAAGTTGACAAAGCCAAGATTGAAGTCATTTCAAGGTTACCTCCCCCCTACTTCTGTCAAAGGGGTGAGGAGCTTTTTGGGGCACGCGGGTTTCTACCGAAGGTTCATCAAAGATTTCTCTAAGGTAGTTAATCCGTTGTGCAAGTTGTTAGAGAAGGAGGCCAAATTTGTTTTTGATAAGAAATGCATGGAGGCTTTCGAGCTTCTAAAACACAAGTTGACAACAACCCCTATCATTACCGCACCCAATTGGAGCTTGCCATTTGAGCTCATGTGTGACGCTAGTGATGTTGCTATAGGGGCGATCTTGGGCCAAAGAATCAACAAGATGTTCCATCTGGTGTACTACTCAAGCAAGACGATGAATGAAGCTCAAAGAAACTATACAGTCACCGAGAAGGAGTTGCTAGCTATTGTGTTTGCCATGGAAAAGTTCCGACCATACCTTATGGGGGCCAAAGTAATTATCCATACCGATCATGCCGCCCTTAGGTATTTGTTGACCAAGAAAGATTCAAAAGCAAGGTTGATGTGATGGGTGCTTCTTCTTCAAGAGTTTGATCTCAAAATTGTGTACAGCAAAGGAAGTGAAAATCAAGTGGCCGACCATTTGTCCCGCTTGGAAGAAGAGGGGAGGCCTTCTGACGGCCTTGAAATCAATGATGCATTCCCGGATGAACAACTCCTTGCGGTATCTATGCATGATATACCGTGGTTTGCTGATATGGCAAATTATCTTGTGACCGGTATTATCACGTATGAGCTCTCTTCTAACCAAAGGAAGAAGCTTAAGCGGGATAGTTTGGATTATTATTGGGATGAGCCATATTTGTTCAAGATTTGCACCGATAGTGTGATTTACCGGTGTGTCCCGGAAGAAGAACAATTGAGTATTTTGGAGGCTTGTCATTCCTTTCCCTATGGTGGTCATCATGGCGGGGTGAGAACGGCTTCTAAGGTGCTTAGTTGCGGTTTCTATTGGCCTTCCTTGTTTAAATATGCCGATGATTTTTCCAAGAGATGTGATGCATGCCAACGAACTGGTGGGATTTCTAAAAAGGATGAGATGCCTCTCAACACAATTCTAGAGGTGGACATTTTTTATGTGTGGGGTATCGACTTTATGGGGTCATTCGTAAGTTCTTATGGGAACACATATATCTTGGTAGCGGTTGATTATGTGTCAAAATGGGTCGAAGACGTCGCTTTGCCCAACAACGAAGCTCAAAGTGTGGTGGCATTCTTGAAAAAGAATATCTTCACAAGGTTTGGCACTCCATGTGCTATCATTAGTGATGGTGGCTCTTATTTTTGCAACCGGGCTTTTGATTTATTGCTTGCCAAGTATGGTGTAAATCACAAGGTGACCACTCCTTATCATCCTCAAGCGAGTGGCCAAGTTGAGGTTTCCAACCGAGAGATCAAGAATATATTGTCCAAAACTGTCAATGCCAAGAGAACTGATTGGTCGAAGAAACTAGATGATGCTCTTTGGGCCTATCGGACAGCATACAAGACCCCGATTGGTATGTCTCCGTACCGGTTGATGTTTGGGAAAGCTTATCATCTTCCGGTGGAATTGGAGCATAAGGCTATATGGGCCTTGAGAAAATTGAACTTAGAATGGGATGTCGCTGCGAATCTCCGGGTTGAGCAACTCAATGAGCTAGACGAGTTTAGATTTCATGCCTACTCCATCTCGTCCTTGTACAAGGACAAGATGAAGTATCTTCACGATAAGTATGCCCGGGGGAAGGAATTCAAAGTTGGTGACATGGTTCTTCTTTTCAACTCCCGGTTGAGGTTATTTCCGGGAAAGCTTAAGTCTAAGTGGAGTGGTCCATTTGAAGTTATCGGTGTAACCCCATTAGGAGCTATTGATCTCAAAAACAAAAATGGTGAAGTTTTCTGGGTCAATGGGCATCGTGTCAAGCATTACCTGGGAAAGTTTGATGACAGTGCCGTGGTGGCACTCATTCATTTGAAGTGACTTTGATAGTAACATGTGTCGTGCCGCGACGTTAAATCAGGCGCTTCTTGGGAGGCAACCCATGTCTTTTTCTTTATTTTTGATTTCAGTAGTAGATTAGGATTTTTGAGCTAATGGTTTGTGAGATGTTGCAGGAATTGCGATTGAACCAGTGCAAAAACAACTGTGTAAAACAACAGTCTCTGAATAGTGACCGACGCGGCCGCAATTCCACTTTGCACGGTCCGCACCAGCCAAGGAAATTATTGCCAAGTCTCTGAACTTTGTTCACGCGGTTGCGTCCCACTTTGTGCGGCCCGCATGGTACTCATGCGGCCGCATCCCATTTCATGCAGTCCGCGTGCTTTTGCTGCAGCTTTAGGTAAAGAGGGTAAGTCCCAGTGCGGCCCATGGTCGTGTTCATGTGGCCGCACTGGACGGTAAATGATGGTCCCCCCTTGTTTCCTATAGATAGACCATTAGGGTCATCAGTAGAACTTTTCGCCAAAATTCACTCCTGAGCCCTAAAAGTTACTGTTCACCTTCAGAGATCTTTCTTAGTGTTAATATCAACGGAATTTCTTCGTTTTCCTGGTAACATATCTCTCACATTACTCTTTACTTGGCATTAATTTAAACTTTATATATGTTCCCCTAGTCATAACTTCTTCAATTTTTCTTTTTGATTTTCCTTTTTTCATGATTAGAATAGTTCTATAGTGTTCTTGTTGCTCTTTGAAATGATGGGCATGTTATAAATGAGTAGGGACAAAGTAGGATGCTAAAACATGAAATATTTGAGCCCAGTAATTAAAGCCCTAATTGCCCCTGTATTTACAGCATAGCGCGGCCGCGCACCCTGTTTGTGCGGTCCGCACCATACCCCACGCGGCCGCATCAGTCTGTTATGCGGTCCGCATAAACCTTGAGCCCAAAGGTTGATTCTCTCAACGCAACCGCATGCCGGGTTTGTGCGGTCTGCGCCATGCTCCATGCGGCTGCATGCCATGTTTGTGCGTTCCGCATGGGTGAGGTTTAGAGGGAAACACTTTTCAATCTGATGGCCAATGCGGCCGCATGACCAGTTTGTGCGGACCGCGTTGGCTCCCATGCGGCCGCACCCCCTATTCATGCGGTCCACATGACCCCTAATGAGAGAGGTGTTGAATTCCAAAGTTGGTTAGTGCGGTTCACATGCCTGGTTTGTGCGGTCCGCACTGCTGTCAGCTATTCTCTATCTGTGCTTCTGTTCTGTACTTATATTCTATGACTGCCTGAACTAACAATGTTAGAATTATTTGTGTGAAGAAAATGGTTAACCAACGAGGTCGTGGAGCTAAACAACCCGGACGGGGAGGTGACCCCTCCCATGGAGGTAAAGCTAAATTGAAGAAACTCACTCCCCAATCAAAGCTAAAAACAAGAAAGCAGGTGGTGAGTGATGAAGAGCAGTCGGGGAGTGAGTACCTCCCCTCCCAGGATTTCTCAATGGGTTCGTGGAAATCCCCCGCAGGCGCTGCTAAAGCTCCAATTGTTATACAACCTGAGTCGTATGAGGGCTCAGAAGCAGGCAGTACCAAATACTCCACCTCTTCCGCAGCTTCAGAATCTAGGGAGAGTGCAGAAGACAAAAACAAGAATGATGAGGAGGTCCTAGATAGTGGGATACCTAGAGTTGGGGGAATTGAAAGAAGTAGAAACCCAGCTGTATGGCAGGACAGATTTGTCAGCGAGGTAGACTTTCATAAATTTCGGGAAGTGTGGCCAAAGAAGAAGCTGATTCCAAAAAGAAGAATAGTCAGCCGGGATTTGTTACCCTACATTCCCAGAGTCTATGATCAATTTCTTACTAGAGTGGGGTGGGATTTCTTAAAAGATAAGCTGATTGATGCAAATGAACATATTGTGAAGGAATTCTACTACAATATGGCCCATACCAAAGAAGAATCAATTGCAACCAAAGTGCGGGATATGACGATAGTGTTTTCGGTAGAGGCGTTAAACGAATATTTGGGTTTCAACGAGGAGGAATACGCTTTGTACAAAGAGAAATTAGCGTTGAAAGAGGAAGCTCGTCCTTGGGTGGCACAGTTCTTAACTCAGCCGGGTACCATTCCGGAATGGATTCAAGTGGGGAAGAAACTACTGAGAAAGGACCTTAATTTTGAGGCGAGAGAATGGTTAACTTTTGAAAGCAACAGGTTGGACCCTTCGTCCCATGACCAAACCATTCCAATCGCCCGAGCGGTTCTCATTACGTCCATCATGGCAGGTTTCCCCATCAATGTGGGGAATGTTATGTACAGTGTGATCACATCCATTGGCATTGATACGGACAGAAACTACCCCTACCCGAACACCCTCACAATGTACTTTGAAGATGCAAAGGTAAAAAAATACCCCTTCGATGTTGAAGTCTGGCCGGTGTCCCCGTTCTCATGGTTTAATATTCAGGGGCCGGACAACCCGAAGGGGGATAAGAAGGGAAAAGCATCCACCTCTGCCCCGACTGACCAGTCTGAGGAGCCAGTTGCAGTAGAAGCCTCTGTTGAGCAACCCACTCCCGCTGCCACTACTGTTCCGGATATCCCATCCTCCTCTGCAGGTCCCAGTTCTTCAACTGGCCCAATGGTTCCCACCTCCAGATCCAAACCCCTCACGGCCCAGCAATTAGCAAAGACATTGGCCAGTTTAAACAACTGGATGTTAGTCTCGGCATCCAAGTTGTCCACTTTGGCTACTACAGTTGCGGCCCAGTCTGTTCCGGCCACAGTTGAGATTCCTCAGTCCATTGAGGAGACATTGAAGACACTCCTGGCTAACCATGAGAAGATTTTGGCTACTCAGGCTGCCTTGACAAAGGCAGTTGATGCACAGGGCAAAGCTCTAAAGGAGCTTGCCCGAGAACATAAAAAGATGAGAAAATCTCGGGCATCCAAGGATGAGGTAAAGGAGATCCGAGCTAATGTTGACAAGATAAAGGCAGACCAGTTGCCTTTAGACTTGTTCTTTGATGAGTCAGCACCTCCACCATCAGTAGTTGTACCGGAGCCACAGTAGGAGGAGGAGCCTAGGCACCCAAGGAAGAAGAGGAAGCTTCCTAGCACTGAGGGTGTTGTGATAGAGGTAGCACATGTTCAAAAGGATACTTCCAGTGCTCCACCAGATGTTCAGCCGGTCCATGACCCGGCCCCTGTCCCAGCAGCAGAGCAGCAGCAGGCCGGAAATCAGTCTGAGGTTTCCGCCAGTACATAGGACCAGGGGACCATTGATCAGCCCATGACGACGGATCAGGCTTGAGGAGCCACTCTGAATCCTTTATCTATTTATATGCTTATTTTGGTAGTTGGCATTGGGGTCAATGCCAGCTTTTATTTGTGGGGGTGCGCCCTACTATTTTGTATTTTGATGGTTGATACATTTGGGATGATTGTACATATTTATTTGATTCTTAGCTTATGTTGCTAGTTGATAGTTGGCTTGTATATAACTTTTCATTCTAGTTACTTTTCTACTTTATGTACATATTCATTCCCCCCGTTGTATATTCTACTCCCCTGTTGTACATATTCATTCGGGTTTTTTAGTAAGCTCGTAGCCTTTTTGTTTTGTTTTGTCATTTGCAATAAGCCCTTGGTTTTCTTAATGCCACGGTTCTTTCCAAGGGTAGAGTGTTGTGTGAACCGGGTGGCTCTTCCCAATGATAGAGGGCGTGACAACCTTCTTAAGGGTTTGAGTCCATTTTTGATTTTTTGTTTTTTGATTTTCAAGTTCTGCAGTCAAGGATACCTCAGGCAAAGCTTCACTTGGGCCTAACACATTTGCCTTTGATCCCATGGTCAAAGACATAATGTTGTGCTTAGGATGGTGAAAGTCGTGGCCTTGAGACTCTTGTGTTGACCAAACAGTCATCATGTGGTCGTATTGAACCATTGTGCGCTTGAATCGTAACTAAGGTCATTGTGGGCCCTCGACTCGACATCTTTAGCAATCCTTGAGTGTGTGTGGTGAGAATTCAATTTGCGAGTCCAGGTCCCGAGCCGATGGTCTAGAACTTGCCCCGAATATTTGTTGAGGCAAAATCTTAGGTGAAATTTGGCTTGAGAAGTGATTGTAGGCTTTCCTTGATCCAAAATGCTAAGATTGAAAAATTCCATGACCTACCAATGAAATGATCCCTAGTTAACCCTTTTGAGCCTTGAACCTTCTTCTTTCAAGAACTGAAGCTACAAGCCTATACCCATTCTTAACGATACCCTCTCGTGGCACCCAAATTTTCCCTTGAGTAGATGACAAACGTCTAAGTTTGGGGGGGAGACAAGAAAGAAAACAATGTGGTAAAAAGGTACAAAACCAAAAAGAAAAAGAAAAGATAATACAAAAAAGAAAGACCCAATTGAATAAGGTCAAAAATGGGATTCAAAGAAAACAAAAGTGAAAAAGGGTGAGGAAAAAGTAAAAAAGGAGAAATGTGTTGAATTGCATGGAAAAAGGTGACAATGTATCTCTCTAACCCCTTGAAGAAAAAAAAGAAGTGAATACTCAAATGAGTCAAGAAAGTGTGCCGAAATTAATCAAAAGAAGTGCTTAAGGGAAGATTGAACCCACTTGAACAAAACTATGTCCTTCACAATGACTCCATAAAAGCCCTACATGATTTTGAGTTGAACGGAACCTACATTAGTGGATACTTACATAAGGGGCAAGCATATGGTACTTAGAGCCGAACTTGTGGCCTCTTCCTTGAGAGAGATGAGTGTAAATCCATCAACCTCGGTTTGTGTGATAATACTCAAAAAGGTGAGGTTCGCTTAGGGAGAGTTGATGGTGTTTGAGTTCGGGTTCCACAATGGCCAAGGTAATTGAGTTCTTTGATGAAATGTGTCAACTCTTGAAGCTCTTGTGTCACACTTGATCCACAAGCTTTCAAAGTTTAAATGTGTTAATGATGCATTCGCATTGAGGGAAATTGTTAGTCCAAATTGACGCTTGTTGAGGTTACTTTAGGATAAGCTGAACTTGCTTGGATGTTGCCTTTGAGGGGTGGGTTTTGTTTTGTTCGCTTGAGGACAAGCAAAGGTTTAAGTTTGGGGGAGTTGATAAGTAGGATTTTAACATGTTTTATACCCATACTTACAAATGTAAATTGTGCGCTTTGGATATAAATTGGTTTTTGTACGTAAAAAGAATTTAACATGTTTTAACAGAGAGATGATTGGCCAAAATGGAAAGACGTTATTCAGGGAGAATTAACTTCACTTGCGAAACGTGAAGTTTTTGGACCTGTAGTGAAAACACCTAATGGTGTTAAGCCTGTTGGATATAAATGGGTCTTTGTACGTAAAAAGAATGAGAAAAATGAGGTACAAAGATATAAGGCACGTCTAGTTGCACAATGATTTTCACAAAGACCCGGTATCGATAATGAAGAGACATGTTCTCCTATTATGGATGCTATAGCATTCTGTTATCTCATTAGTTTTGTTGTCCATGAAAAACTTGACATGCATTTAATGGATGTGGTTACAGCCTACCTTTACGGTTCACTTGATAATGAGATATACATGAAAATTCCCAAGGGATTTAAAATTCCTAACGCACATAATTCAAAGTCCCGGGAAATATTTTCAATCCAATTGCAAAGATCTTTGTATGATCTAAAGCAATCAGGAAGAATGTGGCATAACCGCCTTAATAAGTATTTATTAAAGGAAGGTTATATAAATGATGCCATTTGTCCATGTGTTTTTATAAAGAAAACAACATCGGAGTTTGTTGTACTTGCTGTATATGTTGATGACATAAACCTTATTGGAACTCCTACAGAACTCAAAAAGGCAATTGATTATTTAAAGAAGGAATTCAAGATGAAAGATCTCAGAAAGACAAAATTATGTCTTGGTTTGCAAATTGAACATTTGGCAAAATGGGACTTTTGTTCATCAATCTGCCTACATAGAAAAGGTATTGAAACGATTTTACATGGATGAAGCACATCCATTAAGTACTCCGATGATTGTTCGATCACTTGATAAGGACTCGTTCCGACCTCAAGAAAAGAATGAAGAGCTTCTTGGTCCTGAAGTACCATGTCTTAGTGCAATTGGTGCACTAATGTATCTTGCTAACTCTACAAGGCCTGAGATAACTTTTTCAGTTAATGTCTTAGCAAGATATAGCTCTGCTCCTACAATGAGACATTGGAATGGAATTAAACACATATTTCGGTATCTAAAAGGGACTGCCGATATGGGATTATTTTATGGCAATGATTGCAGTCTTGATCTTCTTGGTTATGCCGATGTTGGGTATTTATCTAACCCACACAAGGCTCGATCTCAAACAGGCTATGTGTTTACATGTAGTGGCACTGCTATATCTTGGCAATCGACTAAGCAATAACTCATGGCTACTTCATCTAATCACGCTGAGATAATTGCTATTCGTGAATCAAGTCGGAAATGTATATGGTTGAGGTCTATAATACATTTTATTCGGGACAAATGTGGTTTGAACTGTGACAAATTACCCACAATTTTGTATGAAGACAATGTAGCATGCATAGCCCAATTGAAGGAGGGATATATAAAAGGAGATAGCACAAATCACATTTCACCAAAGTTATTTTTCACACATGATCTTCAAAAGAATGGTGATATTAATGTGCAACAGATTCGTTCAAGTGATAATATGGCTGATTTGTTCACCAAATCTCTACCGACGTCAACCTTCAAGAAACTAGTGTACAAGATTGAGATGCGAAGGCTCAAGGATGTGAATTGATGCTCTCATCAGGGGGAGTTAATATGCGTTGTACTCTTTTTCTCTTACAAGGTTTTGTCCCACTGGGTTTTCCTTGCAAGGTTTTTAACGAGGCAACCAAAAGACGTATTTC
The DNA here is from genome assembly GCF_000715075.1 of Nicotiana tabacum. Classification (NCBI taxonomy): domain Eukaryota; kingdom Viridiplantae; phylum Streptophyta; class Magnoliopsida; order Solanales; family Solanaceae; genus Nicotiana; species Nicotiana tabacum. The sequence continues at coordinate 21,437,191 of NC_134085.1, forward strand.
TAAACATGTGTACTCTTTTTCCTTCATTACGATTTTTTTCCCATAGGGTTTTTTCCTAATAAGGTTTTAACGAGGCACATTATCTATGGACAACCAAGGGGGAGTGTTATAAGATAAATCTCATGGTGGATGTCTACTCCTCCTCCATGATTTTTTCAAATGCTTAATGACATATTCAATGACATATTTTATTCACTTTTCATGCCCATATAAAGGCCTTGTAATAGATAGGAACATACACACAATTGAAGAAGAAATAATAATCTCTCATATCTTTCTCTCTATATCTTGTTCAAATTTATAGTAAATTGCTTTTAGTTTTATAACAATATATAGTAAAAAGAGATATATTGTAACAACTAGCCTACTATTATCCGCCACTTGGAACGTCGTCACGTGCATATCTTGATGTTGCACCACTTGTTACTATCCAATTACCATATTACTCATAAAATTAAATCCTGGTTAAACACTGACAATCTCAATCCCCAACTTAACAGTAAATGAATTTTTTACGTATGATTGGTTCTCTATTCATTGACAGGAGAAAATTAATATATTAGGTGCTTGAATAAAGTCCCACATTAGTAACTGAAAAGATTGGTGCCTACATGTAAGGTGTAGGATCTCTTAACGGTGTGAAGTCTTTTGAGAAAAATCATACGGGCTTGGTCCAAAGCAGATAATATCACATCATGTTAGAAGTATTTTCGGGCTAGTCGATCCCAACAACTAGTATCAGTGCCCAGGTTCAATGCGACGAGTATGACGATAGTAGAGTAAACATGCATGACTCAGTTTGCTTACCTTTACGAGCTTGGATACACATACATCAGAAGAAGCTAGTTGTGAGTTTTAGTTGCCATAAATAATCTGACGATGTGGGTGGCATACGGTCAATTTCAAAAATTAACCCACGGTCGTGGAAATAGGCCATGTGGAACTTAATTAGAGAGGAAAAACCGTGGATCATGGTGATGGGCCTTATGAAGCTTAGTTTGAGTGGAAGATTGTTATGTGCGCGAACAACATCTCATATTGATAGCTGAAAAGATGGAGAGTCTACATACAAAATACATGAATCTCTTTATGGTGTGATACCTTTTGAAAAAAATGGTACGAGTTTGGCACAGAGCAAACAATATCATATAATGTAAACATTATCTTTGGACAGGTTTAATCCAACCTAATAAATACACAAAGTTGGAATACCTTTTCCCACAATACATTGCATAAAAATACAAAGATATCTGTCACTATAACATTCTTGGTCCATCATTGTTTATCTGAACGGTCATTTTCAGAGAAGTAGTAAGGTTTTAAAAATAATTATATAGATTTGGGTGGCGGACGAGAAAGGAATATTGATTTGGAATAGTATCTATCTTCTTTTCAACGATATATATTTATATAATTTAGCTAGTTCTTTCTTAGCCCCACTCTTCAATTCCCATTTTTCATAAGGCCCCTATTAGAATAAACTTGAACAAAACAACAAGTTATTTGGATTAGGTTTATCAACAAGATCCTCAAGGGATTATGTCCCAATATATTGCAATTTTATGCCTTGCTAAGGAATACTAATCAAGAAAACATACCTCTAACCAACTACTCCGTTGATTTGGAAATATCTAATGCTTCCAAGCAGAAAGTGATCTTTTAAATAGGAAAAATGTAAAAAATAAAAACACTCTGTAGTGTGCCAAGAAAATAGAGAAAAGAATATAAATAAAGGGGAATAATCATTGGAACTTTCATTAATATAGATTGAAGCGTGCTATTTTCGTGAATTCCAATAGAGCTTCCTCTTGATTAATTAATTTCTATTTTAATGTTTTATTTGATTACTGAAAGATACTTTTTGAAATTAGGTTACCCAATTGCTTCTTTTCTTTAAAATAATCAAGAGCACTCTTTAAATAAATGGAATACAATATCAAACGAGACGTACCGTAATGGAACTAAATTGCGAAAACATTCACTTGCAAAAATGGGAAAGAACATAAATGCCTCGTGTCCCATTTCCTTCAATCCCCTTGCGTGAAGATAGTTTTATAGCACTCCTTTTTTTTAGATCGAATGTACTTAAATATAGTGTATGCCACGCTTATTAGTCGTTGATAATCTCACTTTTAGCACCAACAAAAAAATTTGTTGTACCGACAATGGTTGTGATAGAGTGATAAGTACGACCTTCATCTTTATACAGAGATTTCGGGTTCGAGTCCCTAGGTATGGAATCGCCTTTGTTAGGGAGCTCTTTACCTCCCAATGTAGGACTTCCATGTGCGAATCCGAGTTTAGTCGGATCCCAATATGAATTCCGAACATCAGGTGGGAAACACAAAAAAAATGTGGTGTAAATTGAAAGGTAAAAAATTATAACATCACTTCTTTAGCCAATGTAATAATAATGAGAATATATTACATTGAACCTCCCTAACCTTTTAAGTTTGAAAAATCATAGCTCTATGACTTTTTAAATGTGTCACGATCCAAATTTGAATAGCCGTGATCGACATCCAGCAACAATGTAGCCGAGCAAACCCTAGCTTAATTTCCAACCATCATTGAAACATGACAATAACTTAATACCAATAAATACATAATATAAGCAACTAGATGGAATCTAATGTCAAGTCTTACTTAAATTTTTTGCCTATGAAACTAGCGTGTACACTGCCAACAGGGTCCTCTATCGTAAGCGACTCATGAGTCCACACTCATCTGGATGAGAATGTGACTCAATCTCAATCGACTAATGCTGAACTTACTGAATTGGATGGGTTCATTGCCATTGTTTATTATCTATTGTTGTTTATTGAATTGGTGGCATAGTTGTGCCCGATACTAGAATCAAAACATAAAGTGAGAGCCCAGCTCGCAAAAGCGACGCCTCCTTCGCATTTGCTAAGGTTGCCCAGCGAAGTTCCAGTCGCATTTGCGATAAAAGCATCGCGATTCCCACCAAGTCGCATTAGTGATGCCCCCTACGCTAAACCGAAGGTCACAGTTCCTCCCCAGATATCACATTTGCGAGCCTGATTTCGCAAAAGCGGTCTCGCAATTGCGAATAGGTCATCGCAATTGCATTGCATGAAGCACCATAAAATGTATCAGTAGTTCAAAACCTTCCGAAACACATCCAAAACTCATACGAACCCCTCGAGCTCCAATTCACATTCACACAAGTCTACTAACATTATACAAACTCGCTCGCTAACTCAAATCATAAAAATAACATCAAATATTAATAATCGATCATCAAAACTCAAAATTTTAACTTTGAAACTCATTTTTTCAAAAAATTTCACATAATGCACCGAAACGCGCTTGTGTCACCCGGAACCCCAACCAAATACGCTTAAAAGAATCGTGTTTTTTCAAAATTTCACTTAAAAACTTTTCGAAAAATGACACAGGCCACACACGCAAATCATATAACATCAAATGAATCAATAAGAGGTCTCGAAATACAGAAATAAATGCTAGTACTCAAAACGACCAATCTTATTGGTACATGACTTCTCTATCAATTCCCTCCCCTTCACGTCTCCGAGAAAAAAGGAAACATAAAAAAGAAAATAAAAAAAGTTGATGGAAGATATCTTTTCTTTTTCTTTTAACAAAAGATTAAAGCTATATTAGTAAGGCAGCTACATGTTCTCCTTCATATATTAAGTTATTATCCATGCACTTGCTTAATCAATTTAGGTGCACATCCCATCCTCTCACCATTGGAACAGACTGTGATGACCCTAAAGGTCATCTAGACTTTTAAACTCTAATTACGTGTTTCGAAACATCAAATATCTTATTTTAATCTTCTTCGATTTGTGTGCACAGTCCGAGTCGTTTTGCGGTAGGCTTTTATGTTAAAATTGATATAATTTGAAATTTTTCCTTAAAAATCCATTTGAGTTGACTTCGGTCAATGTTTTTAGCAAACGGACCCAGATCCGTATTTTGATAGTACCGGTGGGTCCATATCGTAATTTGGGACCTGGTGTATGCCCGAAATCGAATTTGGAGGTCCCTAGCTTGTGTTATCGCTTTTAGTCGGAAATTTGAAGTTTAAAGGTTTAATGAATTTAAAAGTTTGACCAATATTTGACTTTGTTGATACCGGGTTCGTATTTTTGTTTCAGAACTCAGTATAGGTTCATTACTATATTTATGACTTGTCTGCCAAATTTGGTGAGAAACGGAGTTAGTTTGACGTGTTTCGGACGTCCAAAAGTTAAAATAGAACTTTTTAAGTTTTCTTAAAATTTTTATTTGATTTGGTGTCTGATTCGTAGTACTAGGCGTTATTTTAGTGTTTAGATCGTGCGAGCGAGTTCGTGTGAGGTTTCTGGACTTGTGTGCATATTTAGTTTGAAGTCCCGAGGGCTCGGGTGGGTTTCAGATAGGCTACAGATGGTTTAAACTTAGAAAATTTCTTGTTTCTTAAGCTTCTGCTGTATCTGGTGTCATATGCTTTGCGATCGCGAAGCCATTCTCACGATCGCGAAGGGGATCTAGGACTGGCGAGGATTTTATTCTATACGAACGCGAGACCATGGTCGTGAACGTGGAGCATTGGGGGGTTTGTTCTATACGAACGTGGCCAGTCACACGCGAACCAGTAGCGTTAGATAAGCTGGGCTGGGGATTTGAGGTTACACTACGCGAACGCGAGCCAGCCTCGTGAACGAGGGGTTAGAAGGGCTAAACCTTCGCGAACGTGTGTAATATCTCGCGATCGCATAATCCAATGAGGCTTTGCTCTTCACGAACGCATCCAGTTTAAAGCGAACGCGATGAACACCTGTCGTTAATGATTAAAAATAGACAAAAATGGGATTTTTCCAATTTTTCATAAATTCTCCATTGGAGCTCGGCCTAGAAGCGATTTTGAAGAGAAACCCAAAAATAATTCATAAGTTTGTACACTTTTAACTTATTTTCTTCCATTTCTAACATCACCCATTAATTTCTAGCCCTAATTTTTGTTCTCCATGGTAAAAAGGCATAATACATTAACAACCTCATAAAGTTGTCATTATTTTTCACTTAGACACTATATTAAGTTTGTTCCATTTGAATACTTTAACCAAGGCTTTATTGTGTCAATTAGACACAAAATTTGTAGGCAGCCAAACACAAAAGATGCATGTAATTCACACGCCAAAGTGACGAATAAATAGACGACACGTGGATTTAACTTTTAAAAATTAAAAATAATTTGAAAATAAAATAAAATATAGTAAAAACAAGAACCCCACCTCATGCATCATCATCTTCCCCAACAGACTAATCCTCAACCATGTTTGCTCAATCTCTAAAATTGTCACCAGCTCCCACCTTGAGCAAATTCTGTTCCATCAAAATTCTTTCTGATGTCATTCCCAAAAGCTTACAAAAGCTCAGATAATTTAATCGTCTCAAATGCCATGAATCTCCCAAAATAAGTCTGGCAAACTTGACAAACGGACATGGAGGCTCCGCCCATTATGGGCCAAATTTTGTCATAAGTGAATCAATTAGTGATCTATTTCTGCCCAGTTATTTTTTGCTAAGGCTATAATGTTCCGAGGCCAATCTATATTTGGTAGTGCTGAAGTGGAGCATGGTAAATCGAGATATGGTTGTAACTTTATTTCCCAAATTTTAAGAATAAATGTAGATAGCTTTTAAATTTGAGAAGAATCTTACTTTTTGTTTGATCTAGAAGAACAAAGTTTAATCTATTTTCATGGCTTTATGGAAGAAAGCCACACAGGAACGCAGAAAATGAGGGACGGGTTGATCGGGAATCCGATAGAAGAAAAAACAAGTATGGGGAATTTGGTGAGCCCATATCATGTTGAGAAGAAAAGAGAAGTTGGCCGGAATTGTTTTTGGCAGAAGCTATACATTTCTGGCAAGAAGTATGTGAGTTTGTTTTTTGGATGACTCCACGCGCTTGAAGCATATTGTGTTTAAATGACACAATAAAGACCTGGTTAAAACATTCAAATAAAACAAACTTGAGATAAAATGTCTAAGTAAAAAGTAATAACAACTTTAAGGGGCTATCGATGTATTCTGCTGGTAAAAAACTAGGGATTTAGGAAGAATTAGGGGTTTTGTCCAAATGGATAAATGGGTTTTGGTCTGAATCTCGGATTTTGACCAAACGGGCCCGGAGTCGATTTTTGACTTTTTGGAAAAAAAGTGTGGGAATCCTAAATTTATGCATCTTAATTAATTCCTTTAGTAATATTTGACGTTATTGAGTTAATTGTGGTTAGATACAAGTGGTTTGGAAGCAGATTCTAGGGGAAAGGCCCCCAGTAGAGCTCTAAGTTGACTGCAGAGTGAGGTAAGTGTCGAGTTTAACCTTCATTCGAGGGAATTAGGAACCCTCGAACTATGTGAATTTCATGTGTTGTGACGTATATGCGAGGTGACGAATGGTTATCCGCTGACAAATTACTTGCTTTCCTGATTTTCCGCTCTTCCTTAATTATCCCATTCCCTTAACTATTATGTGTTCTAAATCCCTTCCACACTTTATTTGCTACTTGTTAATCATTGTTTCTTCTATTAAAAATGTTAGACCTTTCCATTTTTTCATAACTCGCTGTTATTGCATTAATTGACTTACTTGAACCTTTTAATTGTCATTTACCGCACTTGTCTTGCCGTGAAATATTACATATGTGAGTCCTCGATTTGGTACGAAGCTTTCTTTCGGATTCAGCTTCATATTCGTCAATCATAGAGGTTCTTGTGATTTGAGTTATTGATTTGATTGTACTTATTGAATATTTGATACTGATATGGTGGGATAGGGTTGCACGTACCAACAGATAAAATAAGGATGGATTGATACGGCGAAATAAGGGTGAGCTATGATACTGATTTTGTTATACGGTGGGATCGGGTTGCGCGCCGCAACATATATTTTTTTATTTCTGATTGTTGATATTATTACGGTGGAATAAGGGAGGATTGTGATGTACGGTGGGATCGGGTTGCGCGCTGTAATAATTTATGTGGTTCTATTTCCTTGAACTGTGCGGGTTTTCGATATTTTTCATACGGAACTCTAAGGATTGGTAATTCTGATTGTCACTGGTTTTTCTTTGAGGATTTAGCTATCTTCTTCAGTTAGATGTCTTATTTGTTCTGTATTTTCTTCTCATGTCTTTATTATCTATTGCGTACAGGTTATAGTGTAAGTGACCTGGCTTAGCCTCGTCGCTACTTCTTCGTGGTTAGGCTCGACACTTACAGAGTACATGAGGTCGGTTGTACTCATACTACACTCTACAATTCTTGTGCAGATTTTGGAGTCGGTCCTAGCGGCGGCTATTAGCGTGCTCGGGTTGGCCAGCTTACGGAGATTTGAGGTACACATGCTTAGTGTCTGCAGCTCCTAGAGTCCCCTTTGCTTTTTATTAGTTGTGTATCTTCTCTCAGCCAACTTTATGTTTTAGTCAGACCTTTATTTATACTATTCTAGTAGCTCGTGCACTTGTGATACCGGGTCCAAGGTTGTATTAAATATTGCATTAGTAATGGCTTCTGCATTTTCACTTTAGATTATTACAGTTATTTTAGTTCTTTCTATCATTTAATTTGGACTGTTAAAAATGGATAAATTGTTCTAACGTTGGCTTGCCAAGGAAGTGAAATGTTAGGCGTCATCACGGTCCCAATTGTGGGAATTCCGAGTCGTGACATAGACCAATTACCATTCCCTAAACAGTGACGAAAACTTTTTCTTTAAAGAAAATAAAAAATATTCCATACTCTTTATTTTTAGTTCAAATTCTATATTTAGCACGATATGTTTAGCCAGATGGTGATATTTTCTTAAGTTCTATCACGAAAATGACAGCCATATAATTGAAAGTAGACTTGGATTCTTTTCTTCTAGATTTTTCCTGTTCATTTTTTTTTCAATCACAATAGTCGTTAAAAGAGTAGACAGGATCACGCCTCATATGTAGATTATCATTATCTTAAATGTTTAATAAACGGTCAATAGAGAAAAAACGGAAATATTATAAGAATGTAATCAGGTTCAATGTATCAATAATTATTATTTACTTCTAGATATTCTTCTCATTAGTTTGCACAAACCTTTCAATCCTATCTACCTTTCAATTTCTGTGTTGACAATCCATCGATCAATTGAGGCTTTGGTCAACCAGTAAACAATTGTAAAAGTTGTTTAATTCAGATTCTTTTTTAAGACTTTTTATTTTTCTTGTTAAGGGAAACCTTACAAATTAAAGGACACAATTATAATAAATATCCTATCTAAAAGGTCAGAAGAAGTCTGTTGGAGCTGTATAAGGATTGTATTGTGTGCCTAAAATAATAATCAAGTTAACTACAGAAAATATTATTCTCTAAATTCTTTTTTTTCTTTTTTCTCCTTTAATTTGTGTCTTCTTCCTTCTTTTTTTTTTTTTTTTTGTGGAGAGGGTTTTTTTTTTTTTGGGGGGGGGGGGGGGGAGGGGATTTTTGTCATGTTAAGGCTAACTCTTCACAAGCCTAAAGTTGACATAAACGACAAGGAAACTAAGACTTCCATAATATATTCGTACACTTTACCAACCTAGCTGACCATCACAACAAGTAGGTTAAGGGAACAATCACATCTGATTATATTAATTACTAATTTAGATCTTATGTGTCACGACCCAAAAACCGATCCGATCGTAATGGCGCCTATCGTGAAACTAGGCGAGCCGACACATTTCCAAAATAGTTCAACATTTCATTTAAAGCTTAAAAAATATCATTTTCAACTGAAATTCCATAAAAATGTAAAGTCAAAATACAAAATAAAAGCGGCAAATAAAACGCCCAACCTCGGGTGTCACTAAGTCATGAGCAATACTATATCTGTTCCGAAACATAACTAGACCAAAACAGTCTGAAAATATCCATAATATACTAGAGGGTAGATAAAGAAGGGCGGGGTCACTAAGTCATGAACAATACTACATCTGTTTCGAAACATAACTAGACCAAAACAGTACGAAAATATCCAAAATATACTAGAGGGTAGATAAAGAAGGGCGGGACTGTGAACTCCAGGCAGCTATCTCGCTAACTCTGGTGAAATTCGCATCTGGAACAATCAACAGCCGCTACCATGCCCTGAGATACCCGGATCAACACAAAAGGTGCAGGGGGTAACGTGAGTACACCAACTCTGTAAGTAACAAGTCCAAACTATGGACTGACAGGTAGTGACCGACTAAACTTCAGCAATTATAACACATATAAAATTGTACAGGAAAGTAAACATGCTGGCAATTCAATAATTTTAACTTGACAGTAAAGAAAGTACTAATCCAGACAATGTGAAGTATAAAGCTCAGTAAAACTCTACATGTCAATGCCAGGAATGTATGAAAAATGCACTGTGTGCTCCCACTCTCAGGTGTTCAACCCCTCGGTACCGCATATGGCCATCCGGCCCAGGGAAATCCATCCAAGAATCTATGCAACACATTGACCTCAAGTCGACTGGTACTGAGGAACAAGGGTAATCCAACCCTGCGGAGAAATCCATCTCCAGGTATCAGTACTTCGAACAAATCCATGTCCAGTGAAATCCATCTCTTAATAATATCATCTGCGCTCACTAGGGGTGTATAGACTCAGGAGGGGCTCCTTTCAGCCTAAGCACTATAACAAGCCAACGAAGGCATAATCAATATCCTGCTGCGGCGTGTAGCCCGATCCTATACTGTAACTCATAATCAGGTTCTCGGCCTCACTCAGTCATCACTCTCCAGTTGTCATGACCCAAAATCTAACCATGGTCGTGATGGCGCCTATCGTATTACAAGGCAAGCCTACTTCCCAAAATATTACTACTAAACCGATTATAAGAAATTAATAAAATATTTCAACATTTAAATTTTTCATAAACTAAATCAACTCTAAATATAATATAAAAAAATACGGAAACGAGCCCCAAACAACGGGGTGTCACTAAGTCATGAGCGTCTAAAGCTATAAACATGTCTAACTGTCCAAAAGAAGAAACGACAAGAAGAGTAACAAGGTCATGCGGACACCAACAGCTACCTTGTAATCTCCACAGATAGCCGGCCTGAACTCAACGATCTCCGCGCTCTAACTCACATGGATCTGCATATAAAGTGCATGGTGTAGTATGAGTACAACCGACTCAGTAGTAATAGAAATAACTAAGGAACTGAACAATAGTGACGTGCTAAGTAAAACAGTCCAATTATTTATTTTTACAATTTAAAAATACACAGAAATAAACAAGTAAATTCCATAAAACCAACAAATGCCACAAAGAAATTTAATAGATAAATGCAGCAGCAGCAAAAGTAAATGCAACCTCACAGCAATGTCACTCCATCACTCATCACTCACACTCAACTCTCAACACTAAACACTAAATACACTCAACACTCTGCACTCACTAGGGGTGTGTACAGACTCCGTAGGGGTTCCCAAAGCCCAAGCGCTAAGCACGGACAACTCATGTGCTACCATATCAATACCTGGATCTGCACGGTCAACTCACGTGCTACGCGGACAACTCACGCATTATGGTATCAATACCTGGACCCGCACGGTCAACTCACGTGCTATGCAGACAACTCACGTGATATGGTATTAATATCCTCACAACCAGGCCCTTGGCCTTACTTAATCATATATCTCACTAGCCTCACCATCATCAACAAATAAAGGGACACAACCCACACCAGGTATCACAACATATTAGCAAATAATAGAGACTAAGGTAAACATGTAAAATAATTTCTATGACTCAATACAAATAATGTGAGCATGAATAAAGGCTAAGCATGATCTCTAACATGAAGGCAGACAAGTTCAACAACAAGTAACTACGTAAATACAGATGATGGCGATGAGGCCCCACGGGACGGGCCAAGTCTCCATCCCTCGAGGTATACACCCACACGCCCATCACTTATCATGAGTATCATCTCCAAATAGTCACACGATATCAGATTCTCCGGGTTTATACCCTCAAAGCCAGAGTTAAAACAGTTACTTACCTCAACAACGTAAAATCCTACTCCGGAAGGACCTCATCTCTAGGCTCGGTCTCCAAAAGCTCTGAATCTAACCATAATCAGATTAATACCATCAACATAGGCTAATGAATCGAATTCCACAATAAAACCTACAAATATACCAAAAATCCAAAATCGGCCAAAACCCGGCCCCCGGCCCCATATCTCAAAATCAGTTAAAAATGGCAAATAATAAATCTCATCCTCTCATGAGTCTAACCATATAAAATTTATCAAAATCGGACTCCGTTTGGTCCCTCAAATCCCTACCTAAAACTCTCCAAAACTCAAGCCCTAACTCACTCAATTTCACTTTGAAATCATCAATCAAGTTCAAAAAACTAAGATAGATTCACGAAATATAACTAAATCTGAGTACAGAACACTTACCCCAATCCATATGATGAACATCGCCTCCAAAATCGCCCAAATCCGAGCTCCCCAACTCAAAATATGACTGAATGAACAAATTCCTTATTTTATATATTTTTCTGCCAGTTATTCTACCTCATTACTCATTCCAAACGATCCCAAAACTCATATTTTATGCCTCTAATGGATTCTTTATGAAATTCTAGTCAAGTTAGGTTTTTGAATCACTCAATTTGACCTTATAATGAATGAGATATGTAGGTTTTAATATTTGCAAATAGTGCAGATTTTTAAATACGCCGTCAGTGGTAATTTCGTAATTAATCTTAAAAATCTAGCAACCTTATTCTTAGTAAAATAACCATAAAATTCTCATACGATGTCCAAATTCGATGATTCTTTTTTGCTATGGGTCCGTACTTACAATACTGATCTAATGCTTCAATCAAAAAAGAAATAGGAGCTCATTTGATATCATTTATGCTTGAAGAAACGGCGTAGAAACATAAGAAAAATGAGAGCAACACAACCCAAACTTATCCGAAACTCACTTGTGGCCCTCGGGACCTCAACCAATAATTCCAACAAGTCATATATCACTACCCGAACTTCGTCAAACCTCCTGAATACCCAAAACAACACCAAAACACCAAATCAACCTCGAATTCAAGCCTAAGAACTTCTAAACTTTCAACTTTCGCCAATTCAAGCTTAATTCTACCACGGACCTCCAAATTATATTCTGGACACACTCCTAAGTCTAAAACCACTCAATGAAGCTAATCAAATCATAACAATCCAAATCCGAATTCATTTACTCCTAAGTCAACTTCCGGTTGACTTTTCTAACTTACCTTTCTAGCTAAGAGACTAAGTGTTGATTTCACTTCAAAACTACTCCGAACCCAACCCTACCAACTCGATACAACTCAACACAACTGAACAATACATAAATAAGCATAGATGGGGAAATGGGGCTATAACTCTCAAAACGAACGACCGGGTCGTTACACCCTCCCCCTCTTAAACAAACATTCGTCCTCGAACGAGTCTAAAAACATACCTGGAGTCTCAAATATGTGAAACCTTCAGCAATACCTTCTTGTTACATTTAAATCATATAAACTCATCTCGCAGTCACATCATACTCATCACATATCCATCCAACCACCATATCCACTAATAGGGACACTACCGGACATATAGGTCCACAAGCATGCACTCACACAATCAACACCTCAGTGGTCAATCTACAGTCAAAATTTGGCCTCAAGTCCTCCAGACTAGCCCAACATAACCACACAGAAATCACATCTCGCACCTTATCCAGGGAATCACAAGTCGTCGATGCACAACTGATACCGAGCTCTCATGTGTGCATGCAAATACGTGGAAGGAATTCAAAGAGTTACACTTAAAGCTGAATTAATACCGTACGATAAGAATTGAAGAATGTGAAATTTCCTAAAGGTTCTGCAGCCTATTGAAGATAAGTACAGACATCTCCGTAACGATCCGCAAGACTCTACTAAACTCGCTTATGACTCGTGAGACCTATGTAACCTAGGCTCTGATACCACCTTGTCACGACCCAAATTCTAACCATGGTCGTGATGGCGCCTATCATGTTACAAGGCAAACCTATTTCCCAAATATTACTACTAAACCGATTATAAGAAATAAATAAAATATTTCAACATTTAAATTTTTCATAAACTAAATCAACTCTAAATATAATATAGAAAAATACGGAAACTAGCCCCAAACATCAGGGTGCCACTAAGTCATGAGCGTCTAAAGCTATAAACATGTCTAACTGCCCAAAAGAAGAAACGACAAGGGGAGTAACAGGGTCATGCGGACACTAGCAGCTACCTTGTAATCTCCACAAATAGCCGGCCTGAATTCAACAATCATCGCGCTCTAACTCACCTGGATCTGCACATAAAGTGCAGGGTGTAGTATGAGTACAACCGACTCAGTAGTAACAGAAATAACTAAGGAACTGAACAGTAGTGATGAGCTAAGTAAAACAGTCAAATTATTTATTTTAACAATCTAAAAATAAACAGAAATAAACAAGTAAATTCCATAAAACCAACAAATGCCACAAAGAAATTTAATAGATAAATGCAGCAACAACAAAAGTAAATGCAACCTCACAGCAGTGTCATTCCATCACTCATCACTCGCACTCAAGTCTCAACACTCAACACTCAATACACTCAACACTCTACGCTCACTGGGGGTGTGTATAGACTCCGGAGGGCTCCCAAAGCCCAAGCGCTAAGCACAGACAAGTCACGTGCTATCATATCAATACCTGGATCTGCACGGTCAACTCACGTGCTATGCGGACAACTCACGCGCTATGGTATCAATACCTGGACCGGCACGGTCAGCTCACATGCTACATGGACAACTCACGCGCAATGGTATTAATATCCTCACAACCAGGCCCTCGGCCTTACTCAATCATGTATCTCACTAGCCTCACCATCATCAACAAATAAGGGGACACAACCCACATCAAGTATCACAACATATTAGCAAATAATAGAGACTAAGGTAAACGTGTACAATAATTTCTATGACTGAGTACAAATAATGTGAGCATGAATAAAGGCTAAGCATGATCTCTAACATGAAGGCAGACAAGTTCAACAACAAGTAACTACGTAAACACAGATGATGGCCATAAGGCCCCACGGGACGGGCCAAGTCTCCATCCCTCGAGGTATACACCCACACGGCCGTTACCTAGCGTGGGTATCACCTCCAAATAATCACACAATATCAAATTCTTCGGGTTTATACCCTCAAAACTAGAGGTAAAACTGTTACTTACCTCAACAGCATAAAATCCTACTCCGGGATGACCTCGTCTTTAGACCCGGTCTCCAAAATCTCCGAATCTAATCATAATCAGATTAACACCATCAACATAGACTAACGAATCAAATTCCATAATAAAAGCTACAAAATATACCAAAAATCCGAAATCGGCCAAAACCCGACCCCTGGGCCCATGTCTCAAAATCAGTTAAAAATGGCAGAATAATAAACCTCGTCCTCTCCCGAGTCTAACCATATAAAATTTATCAAGATCGGACTCCGTTTGGTCCCTCAAAACCCTACCTAAAACTCTACAAAACTCAAGCCCTAACTCCCTCAATTTTACTTTGAAATCATCAATCAAATCCCAAAAAAGAAGATGGATTCATGAAATATAACCAAAATCGAATAGAGAACATTTACCCCAATCCATATGGTAAAAATCGCCTCCAAAATCGCCCTAATCCGAGCTCCCCAACTCAAAATATGACCGAATGAACAAACCTCTTGTTTTATATATTTTTCTGCCAGCTATTCTGCCTCGTTTCTCATGCCAAACGATCCTGAAACTCGTATTTTATGCCTTCAATGGATTCCTTGTGAAATTCTAGTCAAGTTAGGCTTTTTGAATCACTCAATTTGACCTTATAATGAATGAGATATTTAGATTTAATATTTGCAAATAATGCAGATATTTAAATACGCCGTCAGTGACAATTTCATAATTAATCTGAAAAATTTGGCAACCTAATTTTTAGTAAAATGACCATTAAATCTTCATACGATGTCCAAATTCGATGATTCTTTTTGCTACGGGTCCGTAATTACAATACGGATCTAATGATTTAATCAAAAAAAGAAATAAGACCTCATTTGTTTAATATAATATCATTTATGCTTGAAGAAACGACGTAGAAACATAAGAAAAACGAGAGCAACACAACCCAAACGTATCCAAAACTCACTCGAGGCCCTCGGGACCTTAACCATTAATTCCAATAAGTCATATATCACTACTCGAACTTAGTCGAACATTATGAACACCCAAAACAACACCATAACACCAAATCAACCTCGAATTCAAGGCTAAGAACTTCTAAACTTTCAACTTTCACCAATTCAAGCTAAATTCTACCACGGACCTCCAAATTATATTCTGGACACACTCCTAAGTCTAAAATCACCCAACGAAGCTAATGAATCATAAAAATCCAAATCCAAATTTATTTACTTCTAAGTCAACTTTCAGTTGACTTTTCTAACCTACCTTTCTAGCTAAGAGACTAAGTGTTCATTTCACTCCAAAACTACGCCGAACCCAAACCTACTAATTCGATACAACTCAACATAGTTGAACAACACATAGATAAGTATAGATGGGGGAAATGGGGCTATAACTCTCAGAACGAACGACTGGGTCGTTACACCAGTCTCTCACACACGGGCTCACAATGTTTGATACTAGCCCGAAACAATGATATGATGTGCCAAAGGATAACAACCGAGGATGAGACATAATAGGATATGCATGAACAAGACTGAGTACAGAGTATCAATGAAACTAATGATATAACATCAAGAAAGGACCACTCGGGTCTCAACAATTTTGGCGTGAAGCCCTAACATGATAATTAGCGTGATTTAAACTTCTTTTACTTAATCACATAATCACTACACAAATATCAGCAAGAAAGAGTCACTAAGTGGTGCCATGGAATGAACCAGGCTACAATTCTTACGGTGCACGCCCTCTCGCCCGTCACTTGGCATTTGCGTCACCTGAATGTTAATCAATCATAGAACACATAGTTCATGGTTTCGAACCCTCAAAACCAAGTTTAGAAGCGTTACTTACTCAAACCAAGCCAAACTCTAGCTGGCAATGCCCTTGCCTCTCAAATCGGCCTCCAAATGCTCCAAATCTAACCAAAATCAATACTATATCATTAATATATGCTAAAGGAACAAGGCCCGCACAAAGATTATCAAATTAAGCCAAAATTCCCGAATTTGGCCAAACCCGACTCCTGGGCCCACATCTCGAAATCCAACAAAATTTACAAAACTAGAAACCTCATTTCCTCACGAGTCCATTCATACCAAATTTACCAACATCCGACCTCATTCGGTCTCTCAACTCATCAAATTAAACACTCAAATTCCAAATCCTAAATTCCCAATTTCACCCTTAATTTCTACAATATTCATGCTTAATCAACTGAAATTCACCATAAATACGAGTATTAAGTTCAAAAATCTTATCTCAACGAGTTTCTACTTGATTCCCACTTCAAAACCCTCCAAAATCTAAAAAAATTGAGTTGAAATTGTGAAGAATGATGAAAATTTGCGAAGGAACCTTTTTATATTTTCTGCCCCAAGGGTTTCGCACCTGCGACCCCATAAGCGCACCTGCATTTCCGCGTCTGCGAAAAACTATCCGCTTATGCGGATTTCACTTAACTAGCCAGCCCTCGCATCTGTGGTCAACTTACCGTGCCTGCGTCATCGTAGATGCGATATACTAAGTCGCACCTGCGGTCCTCCACGCACCTGCACCTCCTTTATGCTCCTGCGGAGTTCGCACCTGCGGTTCCACCAGAACAGCAGCGCCAACTGCAATTTCTCTAACTCAAGCTTCCCGTTAGCCATCCGAAATCACCCCGAGGCACTCAAACCTCAACCAAAAATACTAACAGGTCATATACCACTATTCAAACTAATTCAAGCCTTCGGAACACTCCAAAAAACAACAAAACACCATATCAACCTCGGATTCAAGCCTAAGAACTTAGAAACATTTAAATTCCATAAAAATGCCGAAACCTATCAAATCACCTCCGAATGACCTGAAATTTTGCATACATGTCAAAAATGAAACTCCGGACCTGCTCTAATTTTTGCAATTCCATTCCGCCCCCGATATCAAGATTTCCACTGCCGACTGGAAATTCCAAATTTCCAATTTCGCCAATTTAAGCCTAATTCTACCACGGACCCCTGAATTACCTTCCGAACACACTCCTAATTCCAAAATCACCTAACAGAGCTATTCGAGCCATCAGAATTCACATCCAAGACTTTCTACATATAAGTCAACATCTGGTTGACTTTTTCCAACTTAAGCTCCTAAGTTAGAGGCTAAATGTCTCATTCCACTCCAAGACCACTCCGAACCCGAACCGACCAATACGATACGATGAAATATAGTTGAACAACACATAAAGAAGAAGAAACGAGGGAAACGGGCTATAACTCATGAAACGACCGGCCGGGTCGTTACATCCCCCCTCTTAAACAAACATTCGTCCTCAAACGAGTCTAGAAACATACCTGAAGCCTCAAACAGGTGTGGATACCTGCTCCGCATCTCACGCTCGGTCTCACAAGTATCCTTCTCCATGGGCCGACCTCTTCACTGCACTCTCACTGATGCTATGTCCTTTGATCTCAACTTTCGGACCTACCGCTCCAAAATAGCCACTAGATCCACATCATAAGTCAAATCACCGTCTAACTGAATCGTGTTGAAATCTAAAACATGAGACGGAACGCCAATATACTTCCGGAGCATAGAAACATGAAATACCTGATGCACACTCGACAAGCTGGGTGGAAAAGCCAGCTCATAAGCCACCTCCCCAATCCTTCGAAGCACCTCAAACGGCCCAATGAACCGAGGGCTCAATTTTCCCTTCTTCCCAAATCTCATAACACTCTTCATGGGTGAAACTTTCACTAGAACCTTCTCCCCAACCATATAAGACACATCTCAAATCTTCCTGTCAGCATAACTCTTTTGTCTTGACTGCGCGATACGAAGTCGCTCCTGAATCACTTTCACCTTGTCCAAAGCATCCTATACCAAGTCTGTACCCAAAAGCCTAGCCTCGCCCGGCTCAAACCAACCTACTGGAGATCTACACCGTCTCCCATATAAAGCCTCATATGGAGCCATCTGAATACTTAACTGATAACTGTTACTTTAAGCAAACTCCACAAGTGGTAGAAACTGTTCCCATAAACCCCCAAAATCAATGACACAAGCGCGCATCATGTCCTTCAATATCTAAATAGTGCGCTCGGACTGCCCGTCCATCTAAGGGTGAAAAGCTATGCTCAACTCAACTTGAGTACCCAACTCTCGATGTACGGCTCTCCAAAACTGCGATGTGAACTGAGTAACTCTATTTGAAATGATGGAAACTGGGACACCATGCAGGCAAACAATCTCTCGGATATAAATCTCAGCTGACCGCTCTAAAGAATATGTAGTGCACACCGAAATGAAGTGCGCGGACTTGGTCAGCCGATCCATAATCACCCAAATAGCATCGAACTTCCTCAAAGTCGGTGGGAGTCCAACTACAAAATCCATGGTGATCTGTTCCCGTTTCCACTCTAGAATATCCATCTGATGAAGTAAGCCATCCGGTCTTAGATGCTCATATTTCACTTGCTGACAATTGAGGCACCGAGCTATGAATCCTACTATATCTTTCTTCATTCTTCTACACCACTACTGTTGTCTCAAATCCTGATACATCTTTGTGGCACCCGGATGGATAGAATACCACGAGCTGTGGGCCTCCTCCAGAATCAACTCTCGAAGCCCATCCACATGGGGCACACATATCCGGCCCTGCATCCTCAATACTCCGTCATCACCAATAGTCACATCTCTGGCATCGCCATGCTGAACCTTGTCCTTGGGGATAAACAAATGAGGATCATCATATTGGCGTTATTTGATGCGATCAAACAAGGAAGACCTAGAAACCACACAAACTGATTGACTAAAGCCTGAACATCAACGACAAGAGGTCTCTCCCCAACAGGAATGTATGCCAAACTACCCATATTCACCGCCTTCCTACTCAAGGTATCGGCCACTATATTGGTCTTCCCCGGATGGTACAAAATAGTAATGTCATAGTCCTTTAGTAGCTTCAACCATCTCTGCTGCTGAGATCCTTCTGTTTGAACAAGTGTTGGAGCCTACGATGATCAATAAACACCTCACAAGATACACCATAAGATAATGCCTCCAAATCTTCAACGTGTGAACAATGGCAGCCAACTTTAAATCATGAACATGGTAGTTCTTCTCATGGGGCTTCAACTTCCGAGAAGCATAAGCAATCACTCTACCCTCCTGCATCAACATACACCCGATGTTGATCCGAGAAGCATCATAATATACTGTATAATAACCGGGAGCTGATGGCAAAATTAACACTAGAGTTGTGGTCAAGGCATTCTTAAGCTTCTGAAAGCTCACCTCACACTCATCCGACCATATGAAAGGAGCACCCTTTTGAGTCAATTTGGTCAAGGGTGATCCTATAGATGAAAATCCTTGAACGAACCAATGGTAATAACCCGCCAAACCAAGAAAACTACGAATCTCTATGGTTGAGGATGGTCTGGGCCTACACTAAGCCGCCTCTATCGTCTTCTAATCAACCTGAATGCCCTTACTGGACACTAAGTTCCCCATGAAATCCACTAAGCTGAGCCAAAACTCACACTTGGAGAACTTTGCATAAAGCTTCTCCTCCCTCAACTGTTGCAATACAACTCTCAAATCCTCAGCGTGCTCCTCCTAACTATGCGAGTATACCAGAATATCATCAATGAATACAATAATAAACAAGTCGAGATAAGGCCGAAACACGTTGTTCATCAAATACATGAATGCTACTGGGGCATTGGTCATCCCAAAAGACATCACAAGGAACTCATAATGACCATATTGGGTCCTGAAAGCTGTCTTAAGGATATCCGAGTCCCTGATCTTCCACTGATGATACCCTGACCTGAGGTCAATCTTGGAGAACACTCTCGCTCCCTGAAGTTGGTCGAATAAATCATCAATACGAGGCAAACGATCCTTGTTCTTGATTGTGACTTTGTTCAACTACCTGTAATCAATGCACATCCTCATAGTGCCATCTTCTTCTTCACAAATAGGACAGGCTCACCCCATAGTGACACACTAGATTGAATAAATCCCTTATCAAGGAGTTCCTGAAACTGCTCATTCAGTTCCTTCAACTTCGCCGGTGCCATACGATACGGTGGAATAAAAATGGGCTAAGTGCCCGACACCAAATTAATACCAAAGTCAATATCCCTGACCGGTGGCATGCCCTGTAGGTCTGCAGGAAATACATTCCGAAAGTCCCTCGATACTAGAACAGAATCGATACTAGGAGTCTCTACACTGACATCCACACAAAGGCTAAGTAAGAAAGACAACTGTCACGACCCAATTTCTCACCGTCGGGACCGTAATGGCACCTAACATTGTACCTGCTAGGCAAGCTAACGTTTCAGTACATTCTATCTTTTTCTTTTATCTTTCAAATGTCTATTACTTAGCAATATAAAACAGTGGAAATAATTGTGGAAAAAAGCAGTTTAAAGGTTTAACTTTATGCATTATCGAAAACCAAAGTAACATCCACCCAAAACTGGAGTCACAACTCATGAACTGACTATGATTACTTTAAGTAATAGTCTGAAAGAAAAATATACATATGTTCCGGAGGAAAAGTAAAAATAGAATACAGTAAAGATAGAAGGGGACGTCAGGGCCTGCAGACATTTGCAGGACT
Organism: Nicotiana tabacum; assembly: GCF_000715075.1. NCBI lineage: Eukaryota > Viridiplantae > Streptophyta > Magnoliopsida > Solanales > Solanaceae > Nicotiana > Nicotiana tabacum. The sequence continues at coordinate 21,458,093 of NC_134085.1, forward strand.
ACCTTGGGTCTCCTAAACTTAAGGCAACACTCTCGAACTCTGATCAGCCACTAGCTCCGAAATCTGCACAGGAAGTGTAGAGTACAGTATCAGTACAACCGACCTATGTACTGGTAAGTGCCGAGCCTAACCTCGATGAATTAGTGACCAGACTATGGCAGGGCACACAACATATACAACCTGCAATAGTTTATACTAAACAAAAGGAAATTCAAAGTGTATTAAAGCAATAACTGGCACTAAGTAAATCCAAAACCCAACTGTTCCACTAAATTTCAGCTATAACCAATCCTTAAGGGTGTTCCAGCATCACACTAACAGACCTCAATAGATAATGAACACATAACAACAACTGATGCGGCGCGCATTCTGATCCCATCATATATACAACAACAGAATCAATATTCACTTTTATTCTTTCTTGTTGCGGCGTGCAACCCGATCCCACATATCCACCCTTATTACTCCTTGTTGCAGCGTGCAACCTAATCCCATATAATACTATTGCAGCGTGCAATCCGATCCCATATAATAATGTTGCAGCGTGCAACCCGATCTCAATATACAAATCAACACCAATCACAAAAATGAAGACAAATGTTCACAAATTTAAGCAAAATCCTCTAATGTACTTATACCTAAATTCACGCAATAGGACATCCCTATGATTAAACAACTTCCCTAGTGTAATCTACACAGAGAGACCAACAAAGGTGTACCACGAGGCACCCATAAACCAATAAGGACCAATAGAATAATAAGACTAAACAAGGAAACAATTGATTACTTCAATAAGGAGAGCAACGGTTAATATGAAGCAACTAGACATGGACACACTTATGAGCAAGTAGCAATTAGGGCATGGAAGCATTTATGAACAAGTAGCAATTAAGGCATGGAAACAGTTTAAGCAAGTAGCAATTAAGACAAGGAATGATATAATAGGAAACGGGGAAAGGAAACAACTAAACATGGTAATTTTGGTGGCGCATAGATACTCGTCACCACACCTATACGCCACACATATGGAATTTCACATAGCAAATAAGTCTGGGATTCATATTCCCTCAAGTCAAGGTTAGTCCAAACACTTACCTCAATCCAACGGGTAATTCAACACTCAACCACCGCTTTACCTCTCGATTCCACCACCAATTCACTCGTATCTAGCCATAATTAATTCAATAACATCAATAAATGCTAAATAAACCAATTCTAATGCATGAATATGAATTCCCAAATGTTTTCCCCAAAAAGTCAAAAGACGACCATAGGCCTGCTTGGTCAAAACTCGATGTTCGAACAAAAACCCGACTACCCAATCATCCACGAACCCAAATATGCAATTAGTTTTGAAATGTGACCTCAAATTGAGGTCCAAATCCCCAAAATTTGAAAATCCTAATTTCTACCCAAAAACACTCAATTCCCCATGAAAAATGCTAGATTTTAAGATAACATCATGTAAAAAGATGTTATTGATTGAAATAAATAAGTTAGAAATCGTTTACCTATGATTTGGGGAAGAACTCTCTTCAAGAATATCGCCTATGGGAGCTTAGGGTTTGAAAAATTGAAAGAACGAGTTGAAATCCCGTCAAAATCCCACTTAACAGGTAGCAGATGTCGGAATTTCAAAGCTCACAAATGCGTAGGGACATCGCAAATGCGAGAACCATCGCACTACTACTGGCTTTGCAATTGTAAAGGGATGTTCGCAATTGCGAACACCAACCTCCGTAATTGCAGCTAAAAGATCGCAAATGCGATCAGTCCCCCCTCAGCTTGTACTTCACAATTGCGAAGAATAGTTCGCAAATGCGAACATGGTAGGCCTAGGCTTTCTTCACAAATGCGATCAAACCCTTGCAATTTCAAGCCTGTTGGACTCACAATTGCGAAGCCTGATCTTGCAATTGCGAGATCAGAGCCTGCAAGACACACCAGCTGCAACAAAAATTTTATCTAAGTCCAAACTCACCCCGCGGCCTATCCAAAACTAACCTGAGCCCTCAGGGCTCCAAACCAAACATGCACGGAAGTCTAAAAACATCATACGGCCCTGTTCGTGGGATAAAATCATCAAAATAACATCAACAACTACAAATTTAACCTCAAATTCATGAAATTATTTAAGAATATTGAAATTTACATTTTCTCAACTAAAAGTCTGATTCATACCAAATCAATTCCGATACTTACAAAATATCACAGATTTGACTTAATTATTATTTAAAACCTACACCGGGCTCCGAAATCAAGATACGGGCCTGATACCATCAAAACACACACCAATTCATTTCCAAAAGTCTTTATATTTTCCAGCAAATAATTTTCTTTAAAAATTCTTTTCTCGGGCTAGGGAACTCGGAATTTGATTCCGGGCATACACCCAAGTCCCATATTTTACTACGGATCCTACAGGACCGTCGAATCACGGGTCCGAGTTCGTTTACCAAAAATGTCGATCGAAGTCAACTTTAATCAATTTTAAAGGCAAAATTCATTATTTCTCAAATTTTTCATACAAAAGCTTTCCGGTATCATGCACGGACTGTGCATGAAAATCGAGGGAAGATAAAGGGAGGTTTTAAAGGCCTCAAAACACGGAAATGGATTTTAAAATAAAAGATGACCCTTTTGGGTCATCACAACAACCCTTCCCAACCATCCACTGGGCCTTCAGAAATGAAATCACCCTAGTGGGAACATAATATGTCAAACCTCACCACTCAATTCGTGGCACACCCGGCATGGCCAATGTCACTGTCTTAACATGACAGTCCAAAATAGCACGACACGGAGATAACCAATTCATGCCTAATATCACATCAAAATTACCATACAAAGCAATAGAAAGTCCACTCAGGTATCCAAATCCCCAATAGTCACCACACAAGACCAATATGCACGGTCCATAAAAACAATATCGCCCACCGGAGTAGATACATGAACTCGTGAAATAAGAGACTCACGGGGCGTATCCAAATAATGACCAAAATATGATGACACATAAGAAAAAAGTGGGATTTCAGAACTTGTGATATGTATGAACTCATGAGGAGAAAAGGAACCTATTAGTATAATAATTATTTTATTCTGAGGCGTGGGCCCAGGGGTCGGGTTTTGGTAATTTTGGGATTTGTGTCCTTTAATGATTGTTTTCGCTTGGGCTTCGTTCCCTTAGCATATTTTGACGTCCTCGTTCTAATTTTGGATAGATTCGACGTGAGTGGAGGCCGATTTGAGGGGCAAAGGCATCGCGAGCTAGAAATTTAGCCGGTTCGAGATGAGTAATGATTGTAAATGATGTTCTGAGGGTTTGAAACCCCAGAATGCACATCGTAGTGCTATATTGAGGTGAGGCACACGCTTGATGACGAGCGTAGGGTCGTGAACTATTAGGGATTGTGACTTGGTCCATCCCGACCGATGATTTTACCGTATATTTGACTGAAATGTACTTGTTTTCATCATTATTTGGGTTGGATGCCATATTTGGGCCTTGTGCCAACTAGTTGAACCCTTCGGGGATTCTTACTGGTATTTCCTCACTGTTTTGACTTTATACCTTAACTCAGTCATGTTATATTTAACTATTTTCGTACTCAACCATGTTTTACTCAGTTTTTATACTTAAATGATATTTTAAATGATGTTTGGACTGAGAAACACTGTTTTACTATTGCTCGAGTGGCTTGTGAGGATTTTTGACTGAGTAAGGTCGAGGGCCTATGTTGTGAGGAAACATTTGATACTGATTATGAGGCCGAGGGCCTGAGATATGTATGCCACGAGGTGGCTTGATTGATATGAGGCCGAGGGCCCAATGATGATGCCACGAGGTGGCTTGATATTGTGCTTGGGCCTAGTGATGATGCCACAAATCTTGATATTGCACTTGAGCCGTAAGGGGCCCCTCCAGGAGTCTGTACACCCCCAGTGAGCGCGGGTACCCATTATGATGTGAGATTGAGCCCGAGGGGCTGGTATTGTTCTGAGATGTTGCCCGAGGGGCGGGTACTATTCTGAGATGTTGCCCGGGGGGCGAATTTGTTGATATTGTGCCTAAGGGGCGAACTTCTATTTGTTTACTTTACCTTAATTGCCTGTCAATTACCTGTTTACTTGTTGAAAAAGGATTGTTACTTAACTTTTCACTGGTTTACTGTTTTTAAATGGTTTTACTGCTTCATTATAGAATACCTTGTGCCTTTCTTGTTTTCTTAATTTTAGTCGTTATTTACATTTGTTACTCATTGAGTTGGAGTACTCACTTTACTCCCTGCACCCTCTATGCAAATTCAGGCATAGCTGGTTCCGCTCCCGAGTGCATATCCCTCCAGCTTCAGGCGGACATTCGGAGTTCACGAGGTAGTTGTTGGCGTCCGCAGCCCTGTGCCTCTACTCCTTTATCACTTCTATCTCTTTTCAAACAGTTGTACTAGTTTATTGACTTAGCGGATTTGTATTATGACTTATAGATGCTCATGACTAGTGACACCTCGATTAGGGCTGTGTATGGGTGTTCTTCCGCGTATTTATGTTATCATTGTTATTTTGGATTTATTTTGTCAGGTTTAGACCATCTCTTAAATGTTTAACTATTAATAATTGGAAACGAGAAGTGTTCGCTGGCCTTGTCTTCATGAGAGGCGTCATCACGATCGGGTCGAGGTTAGGGTCGTGACAAATGCAATTAGAAACATGTAACATGTAAGCATATATTGAGTGAGAAATGAACGAATCTATACAAGTTACAGTTTAAAAACAAGTAAAGCATGGATAACAAGCAAGAACATATAGCAGCTAAGGCATATAACAAGAGATAACTTGGAATAAATAAAGGCATGGAAGTAAATCCCAATGTCTCATGCTTTAACCCCACGATGGTGCATATATACTTGTCATATCGCATATACGTCATTTCCCCCACATAATTCATATAACAAATAGACCAACAAGTACTGATTCCCTCAAGTCAAATTTAGATACAATACTTACTTCACTCCGCAACCAAATCAATCAACCAACCACGACCTTGCCTTTCACCTAAGCCTCCAATCAACCCAAATCTAGCAGATTATCAATCAAACAATTAAAAATAAGCTTTAGAAACTACCCGTGAATGAAAAGGTTCGATCTTTAATGAATTTTAAAAAGTCAACCCTAGGCTCGCTTGGACAAAATACGATATTTGGACAAAAATCTAATTACTTATTCACCCCCGAGCCCGATTATATGATTTTCTTTGAAGTTTGACCTCAATTTGAGGTCTAAATCTCAATTTTACAAAATCCCCAAATTCTAACCAAACCCCTAATTTCTGCCATGAAAATCCTAGATTTTATGTTAAAAATTCATAAAAAGTAATGGGGAATTGAATGAAAGTAGATTAGAGTTTCTTATCAATAAATTTGGGAAGAAAACTTTTTTCAAAAATCACTTCTAGAGTGTTTAAGGTTAAGAAATGATATAAAATGAACTAAGTCTCATTTCTCCCCTTTTTACCCAGTTGTAGTTATCATAATTCTCAACACTTGTTCGTATTTGTGACGCACGGATCGCAAAATTGATCAGCGCATCAAAAGACCAGAAGTCGCAAAATGCGACAAATTGTTTGCAAATGCAATGTACCCCCATCGCAAATGGGCCCAAAAACTTAGCAATCACGAAACTGATCTATCTTGCTAGTGATTGCAAATACGACCAAGATGCTCACAAGTAGCGATTGACAGTTTGCAAAAGTGAACATTCTCCTTGCAAAAGCAAACCTTCTCCTTGCAAATGCGAGGTCACCTAGCCTTGACCCGTGCTCGCAAATGCAAGCCAGACCTTGTAATTGCGAGATCTGCAACAAATACTAGAAAAAAAGAAGAGGCATCAACAGTCCTCAAACAATCCAAAATCATCTATTGCGTATCTGAAACTCACCCGAGCCCCTCGAGCTCCAAACCAAACATGCATCCAAGTATAATAACATCATATAAACTTGCTTGCTACCTCAAATGATCAAAACAACATCAAATAACAAGAATTTATAACCAAAACTCATGATTTTCCACTTGAAAATTAATTTTCATGATTTTTCACATAATATGGTGAAATCCGCTCGGGTCACCCCGGATCCCAACCAAAAGTGCGTACAAGGCCAGAAATATCATACGAGCCTATCGAAAATGTCAAAAACACCGATCTGAGGTCATTTACAAAGAATATTGACCGTGGTCAACTCAAGTGCTAGTTTAAGTCAAAAATTACTTTTTCTTCAAATTATTACGTAAAACCTTTCTGAAAAATGACACGGACCATGCGCACAAATCAAGAAATATCAAATGAGGCTAATAAAAGACTTGGAACAAGGAAACAAAGACTTAAAAGGACCTAGTGGATCGTCACATTCTCCACCTCTAAAACAAATGTTCGTCCTCAAACGGACATAGAAAAGTATATGAACTGGTGAAAAGGTGTGAGTATCTACTCTGCATACTAGATTCGGACTCCCACGTAGCTATCTCGATCGGCTGACCTCTCCATTGCACTTCCACAAAAGGAAAACTCTTAGATATCACCTTACAACCTTGCCGCGCTAGAATGGCTATCCTCATAGGTCAGATTTTCATCAAGTTGCATTATGTTGAAGTCCAAAACATGCAAGCGGTCCTCATGATAGTTCCAATGAATGGAAACATGAAATATCGGATGTACCCCTGCTAGGATAGGAGGCAATACAAGCCTATAAGCAACCTCCCCAACTCTCTCTCCAAGATCTCAAACTGGCCAACAAACCTTGGGCTCAACTTGCCTTTCTTCCCAAACCGAATCACGCCTTTCATAGGCGACACTCAAAGAAGAACCTTCTCGCCCACAATATAAGCTACATCTTGAATCTTCCGGTTTGCATAAGTCTTTTGCCTAGACTGAGATGTACGAAGTCATTTCTGAATCATCTTAACCTTTTCCATAGCATCACAGATCAAATCTGTGCCCAACAACCTACTCTCTGGTTTCAAACCAACCAATCAACGAGAGACATTGCCTCCCATATAATTCCTCATACGATGCCATCTGAATACTAAACTAGTAGCTGTTGTTGTAGGCATACTCCACGAGTGGTAGAAACTGATCCCATGAACCTCTAAAATCCATAACATAGGAGTGTAACATGTCCTCGAAGATCAGAATAATGTGCTCGGACTGTCTGTCCATCTGAGGATGAAAGGTTGTCCTTACCTTGACCTACATGCCCAACTCACGCTGCACAGCTCTCTAAAAATGTAATATGAATTATGTGCCTTGGGTAGAAATGATGGAAATGGGGACGCCGTGTAGGTAGATAATCTCCTGGATATAGATCTGAGCAAACCGCTCTGAAGAATAGGAAGTCTTCAGCGGAATAAAGTGTGTAGACTTAGTGAGCCGATCCATAATAACCCAGACTGCATCATCCTCAAGGTTCATGGTAAGCCTAACACAAAATCCATAATGATGTGCTCCCATTTCCACTCTGGTATATCCATTCTCTAAGTCAATCCACCCGGTTTCTAATGTTCATACTTCATCGGCTGACAATTCAAACACCGAGATACATAGGAAACATTGTCTTTCATCATTCTTCGCCACGAATAGTGTTGTTTCAAGTCACAGTCCATCCTTGAGACACCTGGGAAAATGGAATAGTGCAAACTATGAGCCTCCTCAAGGATCAAATCTCTCAACCCACCAATATTTGGAACACAAATTCGGCCTTGGAGGCATAACAACATCATCATCAATCACAACCTCCTTAGCGCCACCCCACTGCACTGTATCCTCCTTAACAACCGATATCATAGTCTTTCAACAACTCTAATCATCTCCATTGCCCCAAATTAAGGTCTTTTTGCTTCTACAAATGCTGGAGACTAAGATGGTCAATATATATCTTACAATAAACGGCGTACAAATAGTGCCTCCATATCATCAGCACATGAACAATGACTGTCAACTCTAAGTCATGAATAAGGTATTTCTTCTTATGAACTTTAAACTGCCGAGACGTGTAGGAAACCACCCTATTGTCCTAAATCAATACCATGCCAAGACCAATAAACCATGAATCACTATAGACAGTGTAAGATCCCCAACCTATAGGAAACACCAATACTAGGGTTGTAATCAATGCAGTCTTGGGCTTCTGAAAGCTCAACTCACATACACCAGACCATCTGCAAAGAGTACCCTTCTAAGTCAACTCGGTCAATGAGGCTGAGATAGATGAAAATCCCTCCACAAATTAGTGGCAATAACCTGCCAAACCTAATAAGCTCTGAATCTGTATAGCTGAAGCAGGTCTAGGCCAATTTTAAACTGCCTCAATCTTCTAAGATCCACCTTAATGCCCTCGTAAGATATAACATGGACCAAAAAAGCCATTGAGTCTAACTAGAACTTACACTTTGAAAACCTTACATATAACTAACGATCCCTTAAAGTTTGAAGTATGATCCACAGATGTTGCTCATGCTCCTATCTTCTGCGGGAGTAAACCAAAATATCATCAATGAAGATGATCACAAAAGAATACAAATAGGGCATGAACACCCGATCCATCAAATCCATAAAGGTTACTGGAGCATTGGTCAAGAAAAATGACATCACCAGGAACTTATAGTGACCATACCGAGTCCAAAAAATTGTCTTAGGGACATCCGATGACCTATTCTTCAACTGATGGTAGCAAGATCTCAAGTCGATCTTGAAAAACACCTTGACACCTTGAAGCTGGTCAAATAAATCATCAATTCGCGGCAATGAATACTAGTTCGTGATAGTGACTTTGTTCAATTGCTGATAGTCTATACACATCCTTATTGTCCCATCCTTCTTCTTCACAAACAACACTAGTGCACCTCAAGGCAAGACACTAGGTTTATTGAATCCCTTATCAAGAAAATTGTGCAAATAATCCTTCAATTTATTCAACTCAACTAGGGCAATATGGTATGGTATGGTAGAAATAGGTTGAGTGCCCGCAACCAAGTCAATGCAGAAGTCGATATCTCTATCGGGTGGCATCCTCATCAAATCTATAGGAAATATCTTACTCGCGCACAATTGGTACTAAATCCATGGGAGGAACTTTCACACTAGGATCATGGATATAGGCAAAATATGCTAGACACCCCTTCTCCACTATGCATCGAGCCTTCACACATGAAATGACCGTACTAGTAGAATGGCTAGGAGTCCCTCTCCACTCTAATCAAGGCAACCCCGGCATAGCTAACGTCACAGTCTTGGCGTGACAATCCAAAATAGCGTGATAAGGTGACAACCAATCCATGCCTAAAATCACGCCAAAATCCACCATACCAAGAAGAAGAAGTTCTACCCTAGTCTCATAACTACCCATAGAGACCACACAAGCACGACGTACCTGGTCTAGTATAATATAATCTCTAACAAAGCAAAATAGAATGGTACATATGAATAAGTGGAACCCAGATCAAATATAACTGATGCATCTCTATGCCAAACTAGAATAATACTTGTGATGACCATATCGGACGACTCTACCTCGAGTCTAGCAGGAAATGCATAAAAATGGGGTTGTGCCCTACCACTCTGAGCTCCGCCTCTCGGACGCCCTCTAACTGGCTGGCCTCCACCTCTAACGGCCTGACCACAACCTCTAGCTACCTGACCCCCGCCTCGGGCTGGCTTTACGGGCAATAGAGTAACCGATATCGGAATCATGGCATGAGTACCCTACTGTGGTTGGTTTATCCTCAATCTAAGACAGTACCTCCTGATATGGCTTGTGTTATCTCACTCAAAACAACCCCACAGCTAGCCCAATTGTTGAGTCTAAGATGATCCCTGATGACCTGAGTGACCATCATAGTAACTCTACAATGGTGCACTGGTAAGAGCAAAATATGTGCTGAATACTTTCTGTTGAGGACAAGACCTATAAGAACCACGACTTCCTAAGTACCATGTGAAACCTGAAGCGCTAACTGAATCGACCTGTGAGGATAACCTCTACCAAATGAATCTCTGCCTCCATATGAGGCACCACTTAAGCCACCAAAATAACGAGGCTTTTTCTCAGATACCGCCTCTCTACCATGACCCTGATTCCCCTTGATCCGTCTAGCAATCTCTATAGTCCTCTAGAAAGATATATCATCCCTAGCCTCATTGGCCTTCTATAACTTGATACCAAGAGTAAGGCCATCTAAGTGTTTCCTCACCCTCTCCCTATGAGTACGAATCAAGATAGTTTCATGGAGGGATAGGTCCACAAATCTGGTCTCGTACTGGATAGCAATCTATACTACCCTATTGTAGATGTTCAAACTGGCTGTAGTACTTCTCTCTTATAGTGAAAGTGATGGATTTCTCCAAAAATAGCTGAACGTTGATCCCAAGTGAGTGGAGGTGAACCTGCTGGTCTAGCTCAAACATAATCCTGCCACCATCTCTTGGCAAAGATGGTCATCTGAAACACTGTGAAGTCGATGCCATTGGACTCCAGAATACCGATGTTGGCAACACCTCATGACAATGGTTCAAATAATCTTGTGGTTCCTCAGAAGGTGTACCACCAAAATGAATAGGAAAGTGCTTGGTGAACTTATCCAACCTCTTCAATCCCGCAGAAAAATTATGGGCCTCTGGCTGTGTAGCAAAACTGAGTTGAACCACTCCAACTATTGGAACCGTCGGAGTCTGATACAGGGAAGCCATCTGCTGCATAGTGTGAGTCCAAGGAGTCTAAGCTCCTCCCCAAGATTGAAAGATAACTGATGCCATAGGAAATACTCTAGCCTAGGCCACACTCTCCATAAGTCCCACTAAGAGGACGAGGGCATCCTAAAGTATGAGAGTAGAAATTAATCCCTCCGAGATCTGAGCATGTCTGACTTGTGTGGTCTGAATAGAGATCTCCTCCTCATGCTCAATATGAGGCTCTACAACCGGTGTTGCTTCATGTCTTTAGGTTTATCTCTGCCACTGCCTTGACTCCTACCTCGGCCCTGGCCCCTTTCCCTAGTAATAGATGCAAACTAGGGCTCCGACTCCTGCCCAGTTGTGGATGTTCTATGTGTCACTATCTGTGAGAAATGGATTCAAACTCAATGATAGAATAAAGTCACACGATAGATAAAGAAAGAAGTGACATTTCCTAAAGCCTTACAATCCTCTAGAAAAAAAGTACAGACATCTCTGTACCGATCCTACAGTCTCTACTAAGCTTTCTCATGACTCGTGAGACCTATGCAACCAATGCTCTGATACCAACTTGTCATGATCCAAACTCTCAACTGTGGGGTCGTGATGGTGCCTAACATCTACTTGCCAGATAAGCTAATGTAAGCTAATTAATTAATCATTTAGAAATTTAAAAGCAAAAACTTAATAATACAAAACTAAAGTAAACTGAATTAGATATGATTAATACAACATCATAGTCTAAACATACCCCAGAAATAGAGTCACACATACATGAGCATATTAGAATTCTACAGATAAAGTCTAAGCGAAATGCAACTGTTTGAAATAAGGAAAACAAAAAGACAGGATAGAAGGGGACTTCAGGGATTGCGAACGCCAACAACTCTACCTCAAGTCTCCTACTGGAGGGCGATCTGGGCCAGAACTCCTCTACAGGCTATTGGGACCAACACTAGTATATGCACAAGAACTACAGAAGTGTAGCATGGGTACAATGGACCCCATGTACTCTGTAAGTGCTGACCCTAACCTCGACAAAAAGTGACGAGGCTATGATAACAGAATACAAATGAAAATTTGGTAATGCAGCAAACTCAATTAAACGGATCCTAAGGTCAACTATTATAGGGCCCCAGAATAATCGAATCCCAAATCTCATATCACAATACCGAGAAGAAACTCAAACAGCTATGTATACGGTAGAAATTGACGGTTTGATTTCACGAACATCAAGGCATATCGAGGGTCTTCGGTGATCGACGTTGAGGGTCCTTAGTAATCGACTTTGAGGTAGTGTAAGTGACGAAACCTCGAGGCAGTGTAAATTAGTGGTCTCGGTGGATCAATGTGAAGTTCCCAAGGCACATAAATGGAGCTGACAAAGTCTAATACACTAGTCCAAAAACGAATCAAGGCATTGGCTAGCTGTACCATCTCCATATATTTATAATTAATGCATTTGTACTATGGTAGGATTCCCCTTCATATATAAATGGGATCCTTATCATTTTGTAGACATTTGTTGCTCAATACTAAATACACATGAACATTCTCTCTGCTCTCTAACATATTCTCTTGATCTCATTGCTTCCATTAATTACTTACATTCATTGTGTTCTATTTATTGTTCATCATTTATTGCTTATCATTGGTCATAAAGAGCCATCATTTTAGCTCTCATAACTGTTAGTCCTCACACGGTTGCCTTAAGCCGAACTCCATACTCGACCTCGAGGCCTCATACTAGACCTCGAGGCCTCATATACGGTAGCTCGAGGCCCCGACCTCCAGCTGCTCGATTCGATTATCATATCGTCTCTAAGCTTTAATCTTGCTTTCTAGTCTTTTGCTTAGCACCCATTGCCTAACAACTAGCATAAAAATAGATCACGTATTTTTAGAACCACAAAATCAAATTTAATTGTTATTACTATTTTCACGGTAAATAGTTTGGCACCCACAATAGGGCTACAAATAATAGTGATTATTTTCTTGCTGGTCTTACTGCATAATGCAAGTTATCTTTCACACTTTTTCTTGCCCAAAATCTTTAATTTCAGTTCAAAATGTGCAACTCAGTAAACAACAATCTTCAGAACCATGGAGAGAATGGTGTGCATGTTCCAGGTGTTGGTGTACCACCACGAAACCCTAAGAACGCACCAGAACCAATTACCGCGGACACGGTCTCACTCGATGCCCAACACGTCGATATAATCTCCCACACTAATAGGAGCGTTCACCAAGGAAACCAACACGAAGCTCAAAAAACTCCAACTAGGGAAGAACGGGAGGTTAGACTTCACGTTATTTTTGAAATGTTGCAGGCATAATAGATGGTGATTGCTCAGCTGCAAAGTCACCAAGAACTCCCAGCATGGTAGCACTGGGGACGGTCCCCCCAGCTGAGCAGGTACCAGAGAGATCAAGCAACAATGGGTCGGCGGTCGACCCCACCATCGTAAAGATGCTCGAGGACCCACAAAGAGGATCGAGTCGGGCGATAAAAAGATAGAAGCCAACGACAAGAAGGTAGAGACCTACAATTCCAGGGTCGATCAAATTCCAGGCACACCCTCGGTTCTGAAAGGTGTAGATTCGAAGAAGTTTGTGCAAAATCTGTTCCGGCAGGAAGCGGACCCAAAACCTATTCTGAAGAAGTTCAGAATGCTCAAAATTCTGAAGTACAATGGAACCTCGGACCCTAACGAGCACGTCTCTGCCTACACTTGTGCAGTGAAGGGCAACAACCTAAGAGACGATGAGATCGAGTCCGTCCTGCTAAAGAAGTTCGGGGAAACACTCTCAAAAGGGGCCATGATGTGGTATCACAACCTAGCTCCTAATTCTATAGACTCATTTGCCATGCAGGCAGATTCTTTCATAAAGGCACACACCGGTGCCATCAAAGTAGCAACAAGGAAATCTGACGTCTTCAAGATCAAGCAGAGGGAGAATGAGATGCTGCGAGAGTTCGCATCTCACTTTCAAATGGAACGAATGTAACTACCACCAGTCTCCGACGAAAAGGCAGTGCAGGCCTTCACTCAAGGTCTGAATGAACGAATCTCGGTGGCTTCAAAGCAGCTGAAACAAAATCTGGTTGAATAACCCGTTGTGAACTGGTCGGACGTTCACAACCTATATCAATCAAAAATCAGGGTCTAGGATGACCAATTTGGGGCCCCTCAGGCTCTGTATACCCAAGCAGGCTTCTGGTGAAAGAGTCGAAGCCAAACAAAGAGAGATACCAACCGTACACCGAAGATAGAAGAAACGCCCCAAGGCGTAACATACCCCGGAATGACCGAGGAATGGATCGAGGCTAGATCCCTTAGGGACTTGTCAGCAGAGCTAGATTTGACAGGCACACAGGGCCGATGGAGGCACCCCGCTTGTCGGAATACAACTTCAACGTTGATATTTCAGATATCGTGCTCGCCATTAGTATAATCAGAGACACCAGGTGGCCAAGGCCTGTACAATCATATCCTTCACAAAGGAACCATAAATTAGTGTGTGAATTTCACAACACACACGGACACAGGACTAAAGATTGCCGGTAACTCCGGGAAGAGGTTGCCCGACTACTCAGCAAAGGTCACCTCCGGGAAATCCTTAGCGACCGAGCCAAAAATCAGTTCTGGGAAAGAGAGGCGACCAAAAAGAACGAAGTAAATGAGCCACAACATGTCACCCATATGATCTTTTAAGGTCACGGTGCCCTGTCTCTCGAATATTATCAGGTCGAGGGTAACAGCGCAGCTCGAACTGCTTGACCAAATTATGCCTGTCTCTCGAGTCTTCAACGGATTCAACACGGCGAGCGAAACAATGAAAGGGGAAACCACCCTACAAATCAATGTGGCCGGCACAATCCAAAACACCAATATCTCCACCATCAAAGGAACTGAAGGATAAACAAATAGTGAAATAGCGACCACGAGGCATGTTCTTGGCTGTACCCGAATAAACAAACAAAGGGTCGTACCGTGCCCTCGGAGCAAATACTGGAGGCTTACCGAGTCTCAAAGAGCCATCGTCACTAAGGTATAACCATCTCCATTTTAATTAACACCTCATACCAACCTTTATATATGTGTCTGACTGAGACAGTCGAAGCGCTAATCCAGCTCAAAGACCTTAAGGTTTTAAAGCACACATTGCACTCTTTTCCTTCGACCGAGTTTTTATCCCTAAAAGGGTTTTACCGGCAAGGTTTTCAACGAGGCAACATCCATATGCTACCTAAGAAAGACTCAACAAGTATTCAAGGCTTCTTTTGCATTCAACCTCGAATACTAGGGGCATCCCCCCAGAAGGTCACCTACTCGGTGAAGCCAAGATACACCAAATAGGGTCTCGATAGGAAAATAATGTATCGGGCCAAACGATCGAACGAACCGTGTCCTTATAGAACAATTGATACCTTAACAACAAAGAAATGTATACTTGTACCAGGTAATAAAAGAATACTTCCCAAAAGCATTTTGCGTTTCAAGGAAGCTTGATATTTTTGCAAAAATGGCCCATAGCCAAAAAAATGTCCCGAATACTCGGGGACTGGCGTCAATAACTCGGAACAATACGACCTCTGGATCGGAGCTTCAAACTAGTAAGCCCTCAATAAGGCAACAACAAGATCACAAAATAGCTTCAGAGCTAAAAATGTCTCGAATACTCGGGGACTAGTGTCAAAAATTCAAGGCCACATGACCTCCGAGTCAGAAATTTCGAAATCATAAGCCCCAATGAGGCAATACCAGTTTATAAGTAATGGCTCCCGAGCCGAGAAATCCTCGATGACTCGAGGACTGCCGTCAATCACCATCTCCATCGACTTATCAAAGCCCGAGGCCATAAGACCACATGCGAGCAGCCTCGGTCTCGTAAGACCTCAAGCAAGGCATGAACCACACTTGTACCAAGTGACAATATCTTTAAGACCTCAAAGGCATGTAAAACTTGTAAGACCTTACTAAAGGCATAAACCCTATCTCAAAGTTAAGGCTATATATCGAACTTGTAAGACCCTAAAATGGCATACCCTCGATATAGACGCCGAAACTACTTCACTCGGGACTGAAAGGCTCCGGCCAAACACAAATGACTACAGTCACAAGGCTGTACCAGCCAAACTAACGTGACTCGGGGATGCCCGACCGTCGCTATAAAATCACAGGCCTTCAATTACTTTGAATATACTTCGAAAAGAATCGGTTAAACAGGCTACCCTCGACATAGGCAAAAGAGATTCGACCATGTCAACTCCTAAATACAGGCTTTGAGATACTCAAACACCGAGCCAAACCTTCCGAGGTGCTCAATCATCCCCATATAATGACTCGCAATCGAGGTTTTTACCGAACCATCGAAGAGTCAAGCAAACACAATTTTGAAAAGTCCTTAACGAGGGAAAAATAATGCCTATAAGAGGCCGTACTAACCCAATGCGTAAGAGCCACTATCGCTAGCCTATATAAGAGGTCGTACCGACCCAATGTGTAATAGTCACTATCGCCAGCCCACACAAGAGGTCGTACCGACCCCACGCGTAAGAGCCTAAGGGCCAGCTTGTAATTCAAAAACTTGAGGGTCGAATGAGCTCGAGTTGATACCCGACTCAGAGATTGAACCCAAAATAGTTGACTAAATACGCCTAAAAGCAAAAGTATAAGAGCTCAAACGTCGGCTTATACTAAAAGGTCATACCGACCAAGCGCATAAGAGCCTACGGGCCAGCCTAATGAGCCCTAGGGCAATACCATGAATCTAAGGATTCCTCTTTAACTCGAAGACCAATTCATCTGCATAAAATCAAGGCAAGGGAAATGCATGAAAAATAAAACTGCGAGGTTTCCTTTATACACATATGCCAAAAAGTACAAGATCCATTTACAATGTTCTTTGAAAATACTATACATAGAATCAGAAAGGGAAGGCCTAATCTACGTCCCCCTCGGGGACTATGGCCCATCGGCCTCTTTCTCACTATCCTCGACATCAAACAGAAAGGACCTCGCATCGTGTTCATCCGCCTTTGCCTGCTTCACCTCTTCTGAGAGGTCAAACCCCCTAGCATGGATCTCCTCGAGGGTTTCCCGTCGAGATTTGCACCGACCGTATTCCTTGCTTCTGCTCTCACGATCATGAGCCCTCCTCAGCTCAGCTCGAGCATTAGCAGCGCCTTTCAAATAGACTATCACTCTCTTGTCAGCATTAGTACGGCTCATTACGGGTATCCACAACTTCGGTATTCACCTTCAAAAGCTCAGACTCGAGCCTGGTAATCATATTCGCTCGGACAGAATCGTTTGCACGAGCATTCCGGAGTTGCACCTCGAGGGTGGAAGCCTTAGCCAAAGCATCCTCCTGGGTTGAAACTTGGACATCTGCATGAGTCTTCAGCTCGTTACACTCACGTTTAACCCAGCCAACTTTGCCTGAAAGTCATTCCAGCTCCTCCGTTTTGTTCTTCAACTAAAATTTCAGAATATTAATATTCGAAAGCATAAGAGGGAGCATACATCGACACAAAGTGTAGGTTACCTATCTTTCGAGATGGCTTTCGTAGTTCCAACTTCGATTTGCCTCATACCGCAGGTATACCAGCTCATCTTCCTTTTTCGTGCAAAAAAGCCTAAGGAATTTTTCCCCATCCAAAGCTTTCCGCAGCCTGGACTCACGGCAAAGTAGCTTGGACTTAAGATTATTAAAGGCCTGCAAAAGAAAGCTCAATAGAAAGACGCGAAATTCAAAGAAGCCAATACCTGCTACCAAAAACTCACCTTGGAGCTAAGACGTTGAGCCTCACCAAAGGTCGAGCATACATCTGATGGCTCTGTTTTCCCCCAAGTGCCTTCGGTAAGAGAAGAGGGAGGTTCCAGATGACCCTTGTCCCTCGAAGTACCTTTGATAGGAACGGGAAATGTTCTTCCAAAAATAGAGGCCTTCAAAGCCAGAAGCGACACGTCTCTTTTTAACCTCAAAGAAGGACTCACCCCGCCGTGAGCATCCTCACACCTCGAAGTCTCTTTCCGTTTATTATCTATCCTTGAACCCGAGGTCGGAAATCTCTCCTCCTCCCCCAGGGGGCACGACCTCATCTCGGAAAAACCTCCAACACATGCGGCAGTAGAGTTAGTGCGCTAAAACGAAAGTACCTTTATGAGGAAACAAGCCGCTAAACACCTACCATGATGCTTAGCCTCCCATCTCCCCTTAGACAGGTCTCGCCATTTGTGCTTATCATAGGTCGAGCAAGCTACCAGCTTACGAGACCATTTAGCCAGATCAGGGACCTTTCGACAACCAAGGAATTGCTAAAAAGAATAAAATGAAAAGATGCATTACGGAGCCTGCCTCCACTATGGACAAAACGATAAAAATACAAGTATACCACTTACGTGTGAAATTCCATTTCTAAGGAAATGGCAAAAACTCTCCAGGGATAATATCGACTGTCTGTGCTAAAACAAACCGGCTAATCCACCCTCGATCCTCGTCCTCATCATTGCTAACGGCAGGGGACCAGGTGGATCGACGTTGCAGAGTAATCAAGCCCCGATAATGCAGAGGCCAATATAGCCTAACAAGATGGCTAAGGGTGAATCCGAGCCTGACTTTATCCGCAAAGTACGTTATCATCAGCACTATCTTCAAAAGGGATGGGTGAGCCTGCGCCAGGGTAACCTGACACCTCCTACAAAATTCAAGCATGACCCTGTCGGGGGAACCCAACGTAAAAGGATACGTATACATGCTCAAAAACCCCTCGACATGGGTTATGATGCTCTCCTCTGGGAAAGGTACCTGCAATACCACTCCATCTCCTCATCTGTAGTCTTTATCATCTCGAGGTGTTCCTCCCCTATTGAGGAGATGAACCTCGATGCATGCTATTGATGCCCTTGAACGTTCAGATGTCTCTCCAACATAAAGTCTCTCCTCGAGACAAAGCACCTCGGATACCGGGGGTGTACCCCCGACTGAACGCGGAATAGAGGCAGAACTCTCCTCCCCTTGATGAACAGGTTTCAATGTAGCAACCATGGCTACGGTAAAATAGGAAGATGAGGATGAAGATTTGGGCGAAGGCTATGAGTTCAAATGACGAAAGAGCTAGCACAAAGAACAAAAGTTCTATGAGAGGGATGATTACCCAGAATAGCAGCATCTCTAGTTAAGAAATGAGCGAATGCATATATAGAGGCAAGAAACGACTGTTCACCTATCCAGAAGATCAATTAGGTCTGACCATGACAGTACCACTTTTTGGAAATGTACTGGTGGGACCACCCCGGGGGCCCCACTACTGTATCGCATGGATAATGCTGTCACACGGTGCTTGGGAAATATTGAGACCTCGAGGATTTCTGTTACTACAAACATCGGCTCCAAAGAAGCTATCAACCTAATCTCGAGAAGGTGCCCGATATCAAGGGCCCCGATTACTCCAAGTATGGACTCCGAAGAGCCAACATCAAAATACGAAGGCTAACTCCGCATGAATGCTGGAATATAAAGAATTCAAACACTTGAAGTAGAAAATTTTTCTTGTATTGCCAGAAAATATATTTACAAGGGGCATCTTTACAAGACATGTTTCTCCGAGAATACATACACAAAAAGAAAAAAAGAGAAGGAAAGGCGATGCAGGCCTACTCTTTTTCATCACTGCCCTCTGAACCATCTCCGGGACCTTCGTCCAAAGCGACTAAGAGCGCCAATTCTCCCTCTGACTTTCGGGCCTCCTCAATCTCAGCTGAGAGATCGACACTTTTAGCACTGGCTTCCTCTAAGGCTTGCCTCCTTGCCTTTGCACTAACGTGAGCGACAGTCCGAGTCAGCTTTTTCTCGGCCTCCACCGATATATCTCGGGCTATTTGATTCGCAGTGGCGGCATCTCTCAGATAAGTAGCGGCTTTTTCTTCGACCTCAGACTTGTTCGCAGATAGCGCATCAATCTCTTCTCGAGCATTTTGGAGAAGACCCTGAGTCGATGCCAATTCCAAGGTCACAACCTCATTTTGCCTTCTCAACTCCCGATATGCAAAAGAAAAGATAAGTCAGTAAACATCGAATTATGAGAATGAAGAATGGATTTACAAATAAAAAGTTACCTGCTCAGCAAGGTTAGCCTTTTCTCGGAACACTCCCTCCAAATTCGCACGAAGATCGCTTAAATCCTTCTTCTTTCGGGTAGAGGAGGCCTCCAACTCCTGTAGTCCCAAGGTGAGCTTCTCAAGCTCCTTTCCACGGCATGAAAGCTCGCCTTGGATATTAGAGAAGGCGTGATCATACATCTTCTTGGCCTAGAACAAAAGAGAAGAGTCAGAAAAACGAAGAAAGGTACTTGAAACTAGAAAAATGAACATAAAAAGCTATCACCTTCTACTGGAACTTCTCAGCTTCCTCGATAGCGTTGGGAGCGTCAAGATAAATGTCTTTACCAACATCATCAACGCCATCAAGGAAGTTGTCAAGCCCATCACCCACCTCGGGAGGACCCTCCACATTGGTAGCCTTTAGGTCCTGAGCATCCCTGAGTTCCTCATCCGAGAACCGAGGACCCAAATTAAGGCCATCCAGGGCGTAGATATTGCTAAGGGGCAAGCTCCGTCCCCGAGAAGCTCCGGGCCTAGGCCCTTTAGAATCAGCAGCAACGATCTCCTCGGAAGGGGCTACATCACATCCGGCTAGGGGCTCGTGGACCGTATCTGCACCCTCCTCGAGATCCTTCGAAGCTTGAGCTCGAGTCGAATCAGTTGTTCCCGACTCGGCGGCCATCGGCACAGGAACTTGGGGGTCATCCGTGCCCGACCTCTTCCATTTTACCAAAGAGACATCGTCGTCATCATCATCCTCATCCTCTCATCGAAGCTTGCTCCAGAAGCTGAAGACGAGACCTCGGCCTCAGCTTGAGGCCTGCGAGACTTGGTTTTCTTTGCCACAGGGGACTCAACGACCGCCCCTTTCTTCCTTTTTTTGCCTTTATCAGGTGTCGGAACCTCTTCCTTGCCATCAGGAGGTGGTCTCATCTGTACTCCATCACCAAGGCCTGCATAAACGTAGTAAAAATAAATCTATCAGCACGGAGGATATGGGGAAGAAATATAAAACGTGATAGAGGCGGCAAGAAATAGTTTACCATGATTCTTTGCCGCCCACCGCGCTTTAGCCAACTCGGGCCAAGGACGCTCAGGATAGGGGAACGAGGAATTTAACCCCCTCATCCAACCCAACAGGTTCGGAACAGATTCAGGATACCAAATTGTTGCTGCGTGAGCAAAGGGAAAGTAAGGTCTTGAGGAAAAAAAGGGTAAGAAGACAATAAAGAACAGTCAAAGAAGGGTCACTTACACTTTGTATTCCACTCCTCCGGGAACGACATCCACTTAGCCAAAATAATGTTCGAGGTCCTTACTCATACAAATCGGCTGATCCACCCCCGATCCTTATGTTCATCGATATTTGACAAGAAGGGTTTCAAAGATCGAGGGTGAAGCTTAATCAATCCTCGGAAAAGACGGGGGCTGTACAGCCTAATCAAATGATCAAGAGTAAAAGTCGCACTCTTGGCTTTGCTGGAAATGTAGTGAAGAATGTAAACTATCCTCCAGAAAGAGGGGTAAATCTGGCCAAGTGACACCCGATACTTATAACAGAAGTCAAGAATGACCGGGTCAATAGCCGGAGAAGAAGGGTTTGAGGAGTCGACAGGACCCAAGGTGAACGGGTATGTGTACACATGAAGAAAGTCAGCCTTATAGTCTGTTATGCTCTCTTTAGGGCTAGGAATCTCAACCGACACCTTTTCATCCCATTGGCAGTCTGTCCGCACTTTGCCTATATCTTTCACAACGCTGATGAACCGAGACACGTGCTCGCATCAAACCGGTGTAGATGAAGTTCTCTCGATGGAAAAATCCTTCATGCTATTGAACCCAGTGGGAGTACACTGTTCGACGGTAGGATCCACTTTGGGCTTACCCTTGGACTTATTTTTGGATGTTCGGGATGAAGAGGCAGACTCATCTTTCCGAGGCACTATTTTGGAGGTCTTGGCCATGGTAACCATAAATTTACTTTTTCAAGAAGGAAAGTAGGAAACCAAGAACGAAAGAAAGGGGGCGTAGACGATGGTGGATTTGGCTCTGGAAATTTGAAGCAATAACAAAAGTATGGGCCATTATACAATTGGGGTCTTTATAGGAGCCGTATGGGCAGCGGAAAAGGCAAACCAATGGCGGTTCGTAGGCTTCTCGATAGTCGTGTTGACGGCGACCCTTGCGCGGCTTTTAGGTTATGGCATTTAATGCTTTTATAGGCTGACGTCACAATGATAATGCTTAAGGAGTAGGTGCTCAAAACCGTTTCCTATCACTCCGTTCTAAGAAACGCGGGGACTATCTGTATACGGTAGAAATCGACGGTTCAATTTCACGATCATTAAGGCATATCGAGGGTCTTCGGTGATCGACGTCGAGGGTCCTCGGTGATCGACTTCGAGGTAGTGTAAGTGACGACCGGCCTCGAGGCAGTGTAAATTAGTGGTCTCGGTAGATCAATGTGAAGTTCCCAAGACACGTAAATGGAGCTGACAAAGTCTAGTGGACTAGTCAAAAAACAAATCAATGCATTAGATAGCTGTATCATCTTCATATCTTTGTAATTAATGGATTTGTACTATGTTAGGATTCCCCCTCATATATAAAAGGGATACTTGTTTTTTTGTAGACATTTGTTGCTCAATACTAAATACACACGGACATTCTCTCTACTCTCTAATATATTCTCTTGATATCATTGCTTCCATTTATTGCTTACATTCATTGTGTTCTATTTATTGTTCATTATTTATTGCTTATCATTAATTATAAAGAGCCATCATATTAGCTCTCATAACTATTAGTCCTCCCACGGTTTCCTTAAGCCGAACTCCAGACTCAACCTCGAGGCCTCATCCACGGTAGCTCGAGGCCCCAACCTCTAGCCGCTCGGTTCGATTATCACATAGTCTCTAAGCTTTAATCATGTTTTCTAGTCTTTTACTTAGCACGCACTGCCTAACAACTAGCATAAAAATACATCACGTAATTTTAGAACCACAAAATCAATTTTAATTGTTATTACCATTTTCAGGTAAACAAGCTACAACACATCAAATCTGTTGCAACATACAATCTGATCACAATGTTCAACAAAATATCTATTACAACGCACATCCTATTTCCAATATTATATTATTTCATTTTCTATTGCAACGTGCAACCCGATCCCCCAATATCAACTCATTTCAATACCATTGCGGCACGTAACCTGATCCCCTAATATCAACTTATTTACATATACAACTCAACACCACAATTTATGAAATATCAACACAAAGGAGAAATAAAACAAGCGAAATAATAATGAACTATAGCAAAAACGAATAATAGCCAATACCTCGAAATTCCCAAACCTTGGCAAAATATTAATACTGAAATAGCTAATGGCTCACTTAAACGGAATGACATAACAAATTTATTCAAGTAATATAAGAATAGTAAAAGCAAGTAAAACATGAGACAACGAAAATATACAATTAATGCAATTAGAATCCTGTTACATATAAGTAGATATTAGGTGAGAAATGAACAAATCGATACAAGTTATAGTTTATTAACAAATAACAAGTAAAGCATGGATAACAAGTAAGAACATGTAGCAACTCAGGCATGCAACAAGAGATAACATGGAATAAATAAAGACGTGGAAGTAAATAGCCCCACTCGTATGCTTTAACCCCATGACGGCGCATATACACTCATCGTCTCGTATATATACTATTTCACTCACATAATTGATATAACAAATAGACCAACATGTCCTAATTCCCTAAAGTAAAAGTTAGACACAAAACTTACCTCACTTCGCAACCAAATCAATCAACCAACCACGGTATTGCCTTTCGAACAAGCCTCCAAATCAACCGAATCTAGCCAAATATCGATCAAACAATTCAAAATAAGATTTAGAAACTACTCACGAATGAAAAAGGTTCAATCATTGATAAATTTTGAAAAAGTCAGTCCCGTGCTCATTTGGTCAAAATCCAAGTTGCAGACCAAAATATGATTACCCATTCACCCCCGAGCCCAGTTATGTGATTTGTTTCGCAATCTAATCACAATTTGAGGTCTAAATTTTAATTTTAAGAAATTGTCAAATTCTACCCAAATCTCTAATTTATACTATAAAAATGCAAGATTCGATGCTAAAAACTCATAAAAAGTAATGAGAAATTGAAAAAAAGTAGATTAGAGTTGCTTACCAATGAATTTGGGAAGAAAACGTCTTCAAAAATTGCCTCTAGAGTATTTACGATTGAGAAATAGTGTAAAATGAGCTAAGTCCCATTTCTCCCCCTTTTACAAGTTGTAGGTATCAAAACTGCAAACTCTCTTCGCAATTGCAACATCTCAAATGCGAAGCACAGATCGCAAAAGCGAACAGCGCTTCAGAAGCCCAGAAATCGCAAATGCAATAAATTATTCGCAAATCCGAAGGTACCCCCACTGCAAATGCGCCCAAAAGCTTCGCAATTGCAAAGCTAACATGTGTTACCAGTGATCACAAATGTGATCAAGATGTTTGCAAAAGCAACCACTGACAGTTTGCAAAAACAAACCTTCTCCTCGCAAATGCGAGGTCACCCAGCCCAAACCCCTGCTTGCAAATACAAATTTTTGTTCACAAAAGCAAGGCTCGCAAATGCGAGTCAGAGCTCGAAATTGCAAGATCTACAACAGACACCGGAAATAGAAGAGGCACCAGCAGTCCTCAATCCATCTAAACTCATTTGTTATGCATCTGATACTCACCCGAGGCCCTCGGGCTCCAAACCAAACATGCACACACTTTTAATAACATCATATATACTTGCTCGCTATTTTAAATCATCAAAATAACATCAAATAACAAGATTTGATCATTAAAACTCATGATTTTGAACTTGAAAACTCATTTTCATAAATTTTCACATAATGTGTTGAAATGCGCTCGAGTCACCCAGGACCCCAATCAAATATGCGTACAAGTCTAAAAACCTCATACAAACTATAGGAATCGTCAAAATGCCGATCCGGGATCCTTTACTAAAAATGTTGACCTTGGTCAACTCAAGTGCTAGTTTGAGCCAAAAATGACTTTTTCTTCAAATTTTGAAGTAAAAACTTTTGAGAAAACAACACGGATTATGCATACATATCATGAAATATCAAATGAAGCTTATAGTCTCGGGATACGGAAACAAAGGCCAGTACTCAAAACGAGCTATCGAATCGTCACAATTATATTGAACGTATTAATAAGAAAGAGAATTTTTATTTAAACTGTATATAAGAAATAAAGGCACAAGTAAAAAGTCATTGCCGAAAAAACACATTTGTTTATGAACAACACTTACGAAACAAAAAACGATTTAAACAATATTTATGATCACTGAAAATGTCGCATGAATCGATCTTTCATTCTCTCAAAATTCGCTGTGAATGTACAACATTAATTATTTGTATCATAAACTAAAAAATAATTACTTAAACTTGTAGATATGTACTCATATGATGCATTTCCGAGCTCATAGAATTAATTGTGTCCTGACGAAATTTTATTCCCTCACAGTACCCAAAGTATAAGATTATTTTCTTCCGAGATAGAATGGATACACCTTGTTGCTGTAGCGGCATTTTCAAACTCTAGAAAACGCCGAATGCAAAGACAATAACAAAGCATACATAGATTCTATTTTGTTTGTGAGAAAATATGCAGAAGAAGAGTGTAAGAATTTGAAGCACAAAACGGAGGCAGTGTCATTGTATTTATAGCCACGAGTGAATGAGATTTATAAATGTGTAATTCTCCACGACGTCTGTTAAGGATATCGTAGGTGCCTTGATAGAAAAGAGGCTAAGAATTAAAAATTTATTGAATAAGCAAAAAATAAATAATGAGATTTTGTTGGACAAAAAATAATCAATCAACCAGATCATTGACCAAATCCACATTTGAATCCGAATCCAAAGTCGATCCGAGCAATGTTGACTGGGTGAGGATTTGCCTTCTTCCCAAGGTGAGCTAGTGTACAAGTATTTTTCAATATAGGTCCAAGTACTTTTCTCTCTTTCTTCAACGAGGGACAACATCCCTTTTTATTTTTCATTCACATATTAAAAATTCAACAATTACTGGGGACTAGCCATATGTTTAACCCAGACAAAAAATTATGTGATTCGTAATTAAAACTTAATTGTATCGAGAGAAGTAGATTTTCCTTTGAACTATATCTAGTGAATACATATCAGATATATTCGGTCAATCGATAGATGTGATATCTTAGAACCGTCAATCTTTGGTGTATACCTACACAATATCATTCATGAGATTAATTTTTGACCTTCTTTGGTCCTTATTTTTGCCTTTGTTTTAGCCACGAACACCAATTGGTTTCATGAGTGCGTAGAGAATTTACCTTATAATCATTCTCCTTGAAGCGACTTAGACTTCACACTCACATAGGTGATTGCTAAAAATATAATGTCATGACCCAATTCCCATCATAGACCGTGATGGCGTCCAATGATGTCATTAGGCAAGCGGACGGTGAACTATCAACGTAATCATCCATTCTTACACTTTTGAAATCATGGGTTTTATTAAGTAAATGAAATTAAGTGTAGAAACCATGGAGACTTACTTACGTTCTTGCTAAGCCATAAAGTATTAATGAAACATAAAAGAAAAATAATTATAATATTAGGTACAACCATAATCATCTACTAAAAATTTGTAAACCCGATGTCATAAGTGCACGAACAATCTAGTAGAAGATACAAACCGCTATAGATACTATCTGAAACAAAATAGAAAAAAATGATAATTATAATAAGGAGACTTCGGGTGCTGTAGATTAAGACATCGAGAGCATCTCACCACTAAGTCTCCGGATGGTGCATATGCGCCCCATTATGATCGCTTGAAGTATCTGCCTCAATACTTGCATAATTAGTGCAGATGTATTTGTATGAGTATGTAGATCAACGCATACTCAATAACTATTTGGTCTGGTCACGAAAAGGTAGTGACGAGGGATCGACATTGACACTTACTAGTAGTCCAATAATTAATGTACGTGAAACACAACAAGTAGCAATAAAATAAGTAATTGTAACTAACATGATCCTTCAAGGTAATAATAATAATAATATTATGAAATCCTCAAATACCATGTGATATATTAACATATAAGGAACATCAAGGAATGTCATGTCTCAAGTCAAGAAGGAAATCTCATATATATTCTTACTCCTAGAGATATTACACGGGAACTCTGCCGAGGTCGTATGATCCGATCCATATTAATAGTGTGCACTGCCGAGGTTGGTCTGATCCATAAATGCATCTCAAATACATTACCAAGTTCGTACGGCCCGATCCATAATGCTATTTTATAGCACTTCCGAGGCGTACAACCTAATATACAAGAATAGAGGAACTTTTCAAACTATGGGTCACATAAACACAACACAAGGATACGAATATAAAAAGAAATTCAATTTTTACTAACAATCAAGTATCCTGCCAAATTCAAGGTAAAGGGGGCTCAGTATAACATAAATTCTAATCCAATCTGAATTATACATTTAAGTAATTAAAAACAAGTTTAGTTCAAGTAGTACAAATAAGGCATGGTGAAGTTCTAAGCTACTTGGACATAAACATGATTTTAACTACCCACGGACTCTCATCACCTCATTCGTACGTACCCTCCATAACAAGTAGCACACACCAATTTAGAATACTTACGAGGATAATTTCCCACTTACAAGATTCGGCTAGAGATTTACCTTACTTCCAAGCCCTCTACTCGGTTCTTAACCCTCACTTGTTGTCTCAAAACACTGTCGAGCAACCCGAAACTAATCAAAGGATGTATAAATCAAAAAATATATGCTTAATTCATAATTTACCTATTACAGTAATTTCTCAACCCAACTTAAAAAATCCACAAAAGTCAACTCCCGACCCACATACTTGGATTCCAGAAATGCTCGAAGATAAATGTTACCCATAGCATTACGAACTCAAATATATAACTTACACTCAATTTCTTAATTTATTTTTTTATCAAATTCTATTTTTACTAAACCTTAGGATTTTAAACAAAAATTACAAAATTCTATAATATTTTATGTTAAAATTTACCCATAATCAATATATTTAACTCATAATCGGTAGAAATTGCCTACCTTATGATACTTGATGAAAATCCCCCTCCAAAGAACTCCAAAATCGCCCAAGCCAATTGAAAAATGGAGAAAATGAGCCTAAGTCCCGTATTAAAAATCATGTTCTACGCAGGTGTTACTAAGGTTGTTCGTCGGTCGGTACGGTACGGTATTTAGTCATTTTGGTTTGATATTTTTGGTATTCGATTTCTTAAAGTATTGTACCACTACTATACCTAATTATATTCGATATGGTTCGGCTGTTCTCCTTCTGATTTCGGTTTATTCTGTTCGGTAGTTTCAATTTATTCGGCTTGAATATTAACTAGTGTATAGAGTCATAGACTATAATATTCTTAATTAAAGTACTCAATAAAAATATTCTAAACTCACGTGACTGTTGACAAAATCTCTGTCCAAAGCCATCAAGTATCAACTAAGAGAAAAAAGGTACATAAAGGAATATATTTTATCATTGAAAATATCATATTACTTGCTTAGAGTTAATGTTGAAATTGGAGAATACAACAATGACTAATCTAACATATGCAACAACAATACAAGAGTAACGGAGTAAGAAATACCCCAAAACTATTGAAATATTATCTTAAACTGCTTGGCAACCTAGACTGTAAGAATTAGAGTCTGCATCCTATCTTATTCCTCCGTTTTCCTAAAGAAGTACATGGACTTTACTGCAAACCTCAACATGAATGCTAAAAAAGGTATTTTGTAACTTAGTATGTTAATCAGTAATATATTTAATGTTTTTTTATTTTAATATACTTTTTGGTACGGTATAGGTAGTTCATTATTATTTTTTAAATACCTAATACCAAATTATTTGTGAAGTTTCATCCATAATTCCTTCAAAATATCAAGATTACTATAGATGTTGTACAAGTCAACCTCCAATCCGCTAAGGATGATGCCCTTGTACAGAAAATCAGAGTCCTTTCAAGCATCAGTCACCATAAAGCATTTATTGTCGTGAGTTCCTTCTGGTAGGACTAGAATGTCCATCTTAATAAACTTCGGTTCAAGAAAAGGTGAAAAGAGAGAAAGGAAGAAGACAAAGAAGAAAGAGGAAGAAGAAAGAAGGAATAGGCGGACAAGGGACGATAAGTAAAAGGGGAAAAAGACAACTACAGTAATAACAATAACAACAACAACAACAATAACAACAACAACGAAACAACAAGTAAAAGAAAAAAAAATAGCATCAAATAATACAAACTGAAAAATATGATACACAAAGCGAACGAAAAAACAAGGGAGTTGCTAATACTACTAAAAAAAGAATGGGGAACTCTCGACTACCTACTAGCCAACTACCCTAATCTTCGACCTCCACACCTTTCTATCCTGGGTCATGTCCTCAATGAGCTGAAGTAGCAGCATACCTAATCACCTCTCCACAATACTTTTTTGGCCTTCCTCTACCCCTTCTCAGCCCCGCCACGGCAAGCCTCTCACACCTCCTAACATGAGCATCCGTACTCTTCCATTGTATGTGCCCAAACAAACTCAGCCTCAACTCCCGCATCTTGTCCTCCACAGGGGCACACCCACTTTGTCACGAATAACTTCATTCCTAATCTTATCTCTCCTGGTATGCCCACACATCCATCTCATCATCCTCGTTTCTACTACTTTCATCTTCTGAACATGAGAGTTATTAACTGGCCAACAATCAGCCTCATACAACATAATATGTCTAACCACCACTCTGTAGAACTTACCCTTAATTAATTCTGAACCCACATAATTTAATATGTCTCCTTAAGGAATCTACTCCCCTTGCAGTACCTGAGGTGTCGAATTATTTTCTTCCAAAATTAATCCCCCATATATGTTTACTACTTCCTGTTTATTTGAACTTAGATCAAACTAGGTGGTACCTTGTAATCCTCAAAAGATTGTACCAATCCCTTATTGATGTGTAATACACTTCTTTCGTATGTGAAATCTCTTTTATGCTTGTTTCACATTGTAATTAGATATTTATACGCCCTATCTTTCTTTCACTTATATGATCACATAGGATAATTATAATTCAATAATCCCACATAACGTAAATTCGGCTGGGAACCACAATTATGGACCTCGAAAAGCACCTAACCCCTTCTCTTTGAAGTAATTTGAGTCCTTACCTAATCTTTGGCGATGTAGACTAGTTAAATAGAGTTATTTACAAAAAGGTACCCCTAAAGCACCTTTAAACCATTAGGTGGCGACTTTTCACTTTTAGCACCCTTTTAAAAAAGTTATCATACGTCAAAACCCGCTTTTGCGAGAAAACGGGGCGCGACATCATGGCGACTCTGCTGGGATATACTTAGGCTCTTACCATAATGAAGTTTTCTCTTGTCTGGATTGATGGATTATTCTATTTACTATACATCCCACTCCATATTTCCCTTATTTACTTAAAATTGTTATATCATGTATTTCCCGTCCCTATCTCCCTTATTTGCTTCATTTAATTACGTTCTCAAACTCTTCGTAAGCTCTGCTAATTTCTCTCCTTTTTCTTTCCTTTTTCTCTTCTTTTTTTTTTGTTTATCTTTATCGCATTATTTACTATTCTTACATGCTTTCATCATGCAAAATATCTGGAAATGTGTTATTATTTTTTGCGTAAAGCATGCTTTCAACATCTTACTCCACTCGTGCCTATTATCAATATAGCGGTGCTTGATGAGTGTCCAGGCTTTCCTAAAAACACCCTTTTAAATGCAAAAGACTTATTAGCAGTAGTGTAGTCGACGGCCACGTGTCTTTCCCTATCAAGTCGTCCACTTGAGAGTATCAGTCTAGACCCTTGTAGAAACCTCACTTTAAAATGTAAATGCATCATGCTAAACCTAGTATGGATTGAAACGTCATTGGCCTAATTAACATCAACACCTTTAAAAGCATGCAAGTACTCTTTATCATCAGAAAGGACAGAGTTCACATCATCATCCGGTGGCAGCTGTCCTCCCTCAGCCAAGCCCAATCATTGTTGAGTAATAGTAGAGAGGGGATGATCCTGCTACAGCTCCTCCAAGTCAGTCTCCCCTCTAGCAATGCGAAGGCAAACATCATCAAACAGTAGTTACAGTGTCTCCTTAACAAAAACCAACCTCTTGTCTATCACAGTCGTGACATTAAAGGACTTAATATGTCACGACATGGGATCTTCCTATCATAATTAAATTCCTCCTCCACGTGATGCGTTTGTAGCAGCCGAGTGATCAACTCAGGAAATAGAGGCAACGATCCCCAAATGGACGGACTCGATACATGTGCTCAAGCATGATCTTGCCAAGATCGTGCTTCGTTCTGGTTAGGAAGGCATAAATCAGACACACCTTCACCATGAGACATCAGTGTCGCTCTTGGTTGGCATAATTTTGGCATTGATCAGTCATAGAAGAACCCTAGCAGGATGCTAGAATGTATTCTTCTTCATATCTTTGTGTCACTCTTTGACATCCCCGTGTCCATGTAGCAAGAGAGTCATCTCCATATAGCTGGCGCCAAATATCAAGATAATTGGGGCGACAAAGCAAGCTCTTGAATTGCTTATGAGAGTGTTATGTGAACCCCATAGTCTGATTAATCATTTGCGAGGAAAAGGGGATCATTTTTCCTCGCACCTACACCTCATCCACAACATTCGAACTGGCCTTAGGCTCTAGTTGGCATAAAACTCCTTCATTAGGTTCACATTCACCACATCACCGGGACAGAACAAACTCTCAAAACCCAGTGCTCAAATGTTGTTATAGATCATATTGTATTTTCGGGACAACTTTCCATCATCTATAGCTACTTCATGGTCCGAGTTAACCAAAGGAATAAAGGTCTTATCCCAATGTCTGGCATGAGATAGGACAGCTCGAATGCCATACTTGCACCCTGAGACCACGTCAGTATCGGGCCAATGTGCTCCATTTCCTCCTCCACTGGGGCGGCGGGTGTTGCCCACCTATCTTCTCTTTGACTAATAGATGTAATCCTAGAGGAAACTGTGTTAGCACACTTATTGGAACAGTGAGACATTATACCTGCACCAAGACGAACAAAATTAGCCATAACACTTAGAACAAAAAACAACATCAAACAGGGTGACCACCCCACACTTATGTCTTTGGCATGTTCACAAGTACAATGTACACCGTGGACTCATACTACTCAATTAAAAGCACGTCACAAGTAATCACCAACCCGCCCAACCACCGAACTAATATTACAACAATACACCCAATGATTACACTACATTATTGTAAATTACAAAATCAAGAAGCTAAACTAGTAAGTAAGAAAATATAATCAAGAAGTTATACCAAGATTTGTCACGTTGCGAACCTGAGCCTGGACGTAACACGGGACCCGGTGCCTGACTACATGTGACCGAGCGAACCAACTGGCTGACTGAGTTAACATGTGATATCATAACATACTGAATATGGAAGATAAACAAACACTTGATGATATACTGAAAGTTTTAATGATATAAATCAATGTGCGAAAACACGAACATAAGACTAAAATATATATGTAGCCAACATTACTTAACATGAAAAGTATGCGATTTTGTCTAACTGTTACTCTAGTCTATGATGCCTCTAATGAAGTACTGAAAACACTAACTATCTAAAAATACTAAAGACTATAAAGTAATGATAGTGCCCCGAGAGAACTGGGGCTCACCAAATAGTTCGTACGAGAATCCTAGCGCTCTGAATCATCAACTTGAAAATTATTACATGCATCGTGAGATGTAGGCCCGGAGAAAAAGGGATGGCAGTACATTTGAATTACACCGGTATGTAAAGCAACTGAAATAAAGAACTGTATATGATGAAACTGAAACTAAACTAATAATTGGAAATTGAACTGACAACTGATAACTAAACTAATAACATATAGCTGATAACTGAACTGAACAAAGGAAGTAAGGATATGAATACTCCCTCTTCTGAATAATGAACCACCTGTTTATCTAAATAAACAAATTGCAGCCGCAGGCCCAATATATATGTGCACAAACTGCAGCCTCAAACCCAAGTATACATATGCATAACTGCAGCCTCAGGAGTAAAGATGCATAAAGCATAAACTGCAACCTCAGGCCCAAAGATGCATAAAGCATAAACTACAGCCTCGGGCCCAAATACAGGTGTTCAACATTCAGGGATTTAAAATTTAGAACTGAGAATCATACTGCAATACATGAAACAAAAATACTAAATCATTTTAAGTTACATGATATTGAAATGTTGAATAGAACTAGACTAAGACATGTATTCATGAACTGATTATGAAAACTGAAACTTCAACTGTTTATGACATGCTGTGTAATTTAGACTGCGACTCATGAGAATCAAACCCAAGTCTATATTGATTACGCACTGAGGTCACAACTTTCAAAATGAAAGTCATGAACGAATTACGGAAGGTAGAGAATAGAAGCTCTGCAAATATTCAATGAACTAAGCTTAACTATATTTCTGAGGTAATTAGTAACATTGTAAAAGAAACATAGTGTAGGGAGAATCAGTAACATTCCCAAACATAGAGAGTTAGCCTCACATAGCTTGACTCTGGTCCTTTTAAGCATACCACAATGTTTGTTGCCTCTTTCAACGATAATCTATGTCAATATATATCAAGAGGAACCAATATTAGTACTAATGCTCATGTTTTAGTCACTTAGGCATTTTATCAAACACCTTAAGGGTGTAAAGCCTCATATCCCTTATTA
This sequence comes from Nicotiana tabacum, assembly GCF_000715075.1. Taxonomy (NCBI): domain Eukaryota; kingdom Viridiplantae; phylum Streptophyta; class Magnoliopsida; order Solanales; family Solanaceae; genus Nicotiana; species Nicotiana tabacum. Next base: position 21,491,840 of record NC_134085.1, read on the forward strand.
ATGGTGCTTTCTTCACCCAATTCTCATTCTACTACTTCTAGGTGATTCTAGAATCCCAAAAAGATGTAACTAACACCATTTCTCATCACCTAAATGTTATGTCAACAACCCAAAACCCTAGCATGGTTCATTTGATTCCCTTTAACAAACCTATCGACTATTCTCCAAAAACTCATCAATTCATAGTTATAAATGATTAGGGAATAAAAGCATTAGCTTTTTGAAGTTTAATCCTATTGAATTTGAGTTCTAATACTTCTTTTCCTAATAATGGTATCTCGATCAAATATCTAATTATTTGAAGGACTTACCCATGTTAATAAGGTCTTGGAGAATTGAAATTAACTTAGAATCATCGTTAGAACTTACCTTGGATGATGGAGGGACCTTGGAGGAGTTAGGTTCTTGAGAGCTTCCCATTCTAGTGTACGTTTTTGTGTTTTGGATTGTGGGGGTGAGGTAGGGCTTTTAAATAAGTGTACACGTCCCAAAACTTAAGGAGTAAATAAAATTATCTCGGATAAATATCGTCGGCGCGGGGCATCCTCAGAGGTGCCAAAATAATAGCGAAGGCACCATCAGAGGCGCCAAAACTACATGGCCTTGCACTGTTAGGGACGCTACAGTTAATGTCCAAGACAGTGCCTTGAACTGTCTATGGATGTGAGTTTTCATGGCCTTGCACTATCTAAGGCTATGAATTTTCATGGTCTTTTACTGTCTAAGGATGTAAGATGGACCTTCCATAAATTTATTTGATTCTATTGAATTTTAAGCACCTCACTCTCCGACTTGATTCCAAAACAACTACTCCACCCCATACTCATCCCGATAGGACTTCACATGCCTAAAAGACCACATTAATACTCATTTAACACATCCATACCTAATCCGAATTTATGGAGTGTTACAACTACGAAACAACACAAGTATATAGCATGAATCGGACATCATAATAGCAACAAGTGAAACAATGAGGTGGATAATCGATTAGGACTTAGGGATAACACTTCACAAATTCACAAAATAAGAATATTACCTCCCACGCCATACTTATCATCTATCCTCACTTCATTAAAGCTCATTTAGCTTCTAAATTAGCGACAAAAGACACATTTTATATCACTAGAGCATTTTACCAAACACATTGTAGGCATTATTTTCACCATACAATTTCAACTCAAAGTGGGCTACAATCACCACACAAATACACCAATCACACTACCAAATACAACCACAATATCACCAAATCTTAGAAATAGCACAAAATGCTTCAAATTCAGCAGAATAACCTCAAAATTTGGCCATCTTACACCCCAACACAACGTTATCCCAAAATTATTTCAATACCAATATCTTATACTACAAACCCTCCAAAAGAATAATTGCTAACAAAATCCCACCATAAAAACCCCATTTCCAGCCATAATGAGAGAAATAAATAAATAAATTATCAAAGACAATACTACCTAAGGTTAGAGACAATTAAACCAAAACTACTTAAAAACTACAGATAAACACCATGAGAAAGAGAAGAGATGAGAGAAAAGAACATACCTTGAGGGGGAATGAAGATGGAGGGAATGGATTTGAGAAGAAATCAAAGAAAAGTGAAGAGTTAGTTGTGGGTTTGTGGGGTGTGAAAGACAAGACAATAAAAGAATGAGGAAAAGAAGGGAAAGGGACGAGGGGTTGGGCAAAAAGAAGGTTGTCGTTTAAAATATTTTTTTTAAGTAAACGACCAGATTTTTTACACTACCACGCGCCGCAGTAGTGAGGATTTACAAAAGGCTCCAATTTTGTCATAGGCCCACATTTGTCCTATCACGGCACAGGGCGCAGTGCCCCATGCGGCACACTAGGCCAAAATTCTCAGAGTTCGACACTTTTTCACTTTTTAGCCCAAAGTTTGCACCCCAACTCTATTAAGTACTTATTGTGTTCAATTCATGTTCATACATGTCCAAACATATATCAATACTCCTAAACTCTAATAGTCATAATCTACAATTATCTAAACTATTTTACCAAAGCAATAAAAAGGGTAAGAAGTAGTTATGAGTTATAGTCGTCTACTTGACTTTGTCACTTAGGCTCATTTGATCACGATGCTAGAGGATTGCTTGCCAAATCCTCCAACAAGGTACGATTTTAACCTATTCCCATTGACTTTAAATCTCTCATTCCCTTCATCATCCTGAATTTCAATTACGTCATACGGTGAGACATGTTTCACCACATACGGACTCGTCCATCTTGACTTGAATTTTTTGAGGAACAACCTAAGTCTTCTATTGTATAGCAAGACTTCTTCCCCTTCATGAAACTCCTTTAGCGTAATCAGGAAATCATGTCACCACTTTGTCTTCTCCTTAAAATTCCCCCATTTTCGTACGCATCCAGTTTAAACTCCTCCAATTCATTTATCTGCAGTAACATGTGTTCACCTGCAAGACTAAGATCAAGATTAAGCAACTTAATTGCCCAATAAGCTTTATGTTCTATCTCAACAAGCAGGTGACACGATTTTTCATACACCAATTTGAACGGTGAAGTCCCTATGATTGTTTTGAATGTAATTTTGTACGCCCATAGAACTTCATCCAATTTTACAGACCAATCCTTATGAGAAGAACTAACTATCTTTTTAAGAATTCATTTAAGCTCAATTTAGCTACTTCAACTTGCCCATTAGTTTGGGCATAGTACGAGGTTCCTATTTTATGTGTGACCTCATACTTGGACAGCAGCACAGCAAATTGCTTGTTCACAAAATGTGAACCATTGTCACTAATGATCACTCGAGGTGTCCCATATTGGGTAAAGATGTACTTCCGTAAGAACTCACACACCACCCGAGCATCATTGGTCCTAGTAGGGATTGCTTCGGCCCATTTAGAGACATAGTCAGTGGCAAATAGGATATACTCAGAAGAATGAGATGACTGGAACGGCCCCATGAAGTCCATGAGCCAAACATAAAATATTTCATATACCGTACTGGATTTTAGTAGCATACCATCCCTCTTGATAATATTACCTACCCTTTGACACTTGTCACAAGTAGCTACATACACCATGCGTTTTTGTACAAAGAAGGCCAATACAAACTAACCTCCATGAACTTTATGATAGTGCATTTTTCAATATAGTGTCCTCAAGTTGCTCCATTTGGCAATGAGACGGAATACTTTCCATCTCACCTTCAGGGACACATCTTTGGATCATACCATCTGCACATAATTTAAACAAGAAGGGGTCATTTCAAAAATAACCTTTTACCTCGCCTTGAAGCTTCCTTCTTTGATCATAGGAGAGATCACGGAGCAACCATCAACTAGCTAAAAAAATTGGATACATCAGCGTACCAAGGTGGTCTTTTAGAGACCGCAACAATGGAGAAAATCTGCTCTTCAGGGAATTCTTCCCTTATTTCCATTGTCTCAACTGTAGGTTTATCAATTCGAGATAGATGATACGCGATTTGATTTCCAGTGCCCTTCATATCCTTGATCTCAAGATCAAATTCTTGGAGCAACAAAATCCACTACATCATATGCAGCTTGGATTCTTTCTTACTCAGTAAATATTTCAAAGTTGAGTGGTCAGTGTGCACAATCACCTTACTCCCTACAAGATATTATTTAAACTTGTCAAAATCAAAGACCATAGAAACGAACTCTTTCTCAGTAGTAGTATAGTTCACTTTAGCAACATTGAATGTTCTACTTGTGTAATAAATGGGCCTAAACATCTTGCCCTTCCTTTGCCCCAGAATTGCCCCCATAACTACATCAATAGAATCACATATTATTTCGAATAGCTGGCTCCAATCAGGTGTCACCATAATTGAGGCACTAATAAGTTTTTCTTTTATCAATTTGAATACCCTTAGGCACTCCACACTAAACACAAACTTGACATCCTTCGCTAGAAATGCAGTCAATGGCTTGGTAATGCTGGAGAAGTTTTTGATGAACCTTCTATAGAACCTAGCATGTCCTAAGAAGCTCCTTATGCTCTTTACATAAGTTGGTGGAAGAAGTCTAGAAATTACAACAACTTTTGTTCTGTCAACTTCAATACCATGTACAGTCACTATGTGGCCCAAAACGATTCCCTCTTTCACCATGCAGTGGCACTTCTCCCAATTAAGAACCAGGTGAGTTTCTTCACAACGTTCAAACACAAGCTCTAAATTTTTCAAACAGTCATCAAAATCATCAGCAAACAACCTATAGACACTTCCCATTTAGATCGGAAAATATGGACATCATGCACCTCTGAAAAGTGGTTGGTGCATTACACAACCCAAATGGCATCCTCATGTAAGCACTAATACCTGAAGGGAAAGTGAAAGTAGTCTTCTCAACATCTTACGAGGCAATGGGTATATGATTGTAGCCTGAGTACTCATCCAAGAAACAGTCACAACTATGTCCAACCACTTTCTCGAGCATCTGATCAATAAAGGGGAGTGGGAAGTGGTCTTTTCTTATTGTATCATTCATCCTCCTATAATTAATGCACATTCGCCACCCTAAGACTGTTCTAGTCAGGATCAATTCATTGTCTTCATTCTTTACCACTGTCATGCTCCCTTCTTACGCACAACTTGTACAGGACTGATCCATTGGCTATCAGATATGGGGAAAATCACTCTCGCATCCAACAACTTGATAATTTCCTTGTGCACTATGTCCTGCAGATTTATATTCAGCTTGTGTTGGTGTTGCACCACTAGCTTGCTATTTTCTTCCAGCAAAATTTTGTGCATGCAAATGGCTGGACTGATTTCTTAAATCATAGCTATGGTCCAGCCAATAGCCTTCTTGTACTTTCTCATCATCTCCACCATATTTTATTCTCGTGCACCTATCAAGTAAGCATAAATAATTACAAAAAATTGTGTTTTTCAAGAAAAGCATATTTCAAGTGAGTAGGGAGGACTTTCAATTCTACACATGGATTAGAAGCCTCATTTTTGAGTTCCTCCTCATCAACCACATAATCCTCATTCTCAAGAGCTTCAGCCTCTTTCTTAATTTCAGGATATTCTTTCTCCAATGTCTAAACTGAGTAATACACCTCTTAAGAGTATCCCCCACAAGCTTGTCAAACTTATATTTTTAGCCAACTCTCAACAATATCAAGCTTGAAACACGAGTAGGCAGATACCTCATCACTAGGGTATTTTATCATTCTCTTCATCTGGAACACCACTTTCTCGTTCCCCATTCTAAGCATAAACCGCCCCTCGTAGATATCAAGGATTTCTCCAGTTGTACAAAGAAAATACCTCCCTAGAATTAGAGGCACCTCCTTGTTCACTTCCATATCAACCACAATGAAATCCACAGGGAACACAGACTTGTCCACCCGTACTAGAATATCCTCGATAATTCCGTTAGGCAAGATGGTGGTCTGGTCAGATAGTTGTAAAGACACTAGTATGGATTTGATCACTCCAAGATCATCTTTTAGTTTCCTGAACATAGGCAAAATCATTAGATTTATAGAAGCACTAGAATCACAGAGGGCCTTGTCGAATTTCTCACTCCCCAATGAGCATGGTGTGGTGAAGCTTCCTAGGTCCCCACACTTTTGAGAAATTTTATTTTGTAATATGGCACTGCAGTAGGCATTACAAAATATTGCATTTGTGACTTAGCTGGGCCTGATGCACTGATCATGTTTGTGATCAATGTGTTATATTTGCAGGCATTGCATTTGCACAAGAGCTCGCAAATGTGACGCATGCATCTCGGTAAAATATGGGAAAAACATGACTTAGCTTATTTTCCATCATTTCTCAACCCTAAACACTCTAGAGATGATTTTTGAAAAACGTTTTCTTCCCAAATTTATTGGTAAGCAATTCTAATCCACTTTTTTCATCATCCCATTACTTTTTATGAGTTTTTAACATCAAATCTAGGATTTCCATGGTAGAAATTAGGGATTTGGGTAGAAATTGGAGATTCTGTAAAATTGAGACTTAGACCTCAAATTGAGGTCAGATTTTAAAACAAATTACACAACTGGGCTCGGGGGTGAATGGGTAATCGGGTTTTCGTCTGAATCTCGAGTTTTGACCAAACGAGCTTGGGGTTGACTTTTTTCTAATTCATTAAAGATCGAATCTTTTTCACTCGTGGGTAGTTTTTAAAGCTTATTTTAAATTATTTGAACTATATTTAGCTAGATTTGATTAGTTTGGAGGCTAATTCTAAAGAAAAGACAGCATTTGAGCATTGATTGGGTTGCGGAAAGAGGTAAGTATTTTGATTAACCTTAACTTTAACTTGAGGGAATTAGAACTTGATTGGATTATTTGATACTTGATTTATGTGTTGGGACAAAGTATATGCAAGGTGACGAGTGAAAATGTGTAGTCACGGGTTAAATATGTAGGTTGGGATATTTATTTATCATTTTCATTTAATCCGTGTTATTTAATTGTTAAATGCTTAAATTATTAATTGTATTTACTTGTTAAAATCATATCTTATTCATTACATTCCTTAATTGCTCATTGTTTTCATGTATCTGTGTCTTAATTTATTAACTATCATTACTTGCTATTGACCTTGGGTGCTACTAGATAACTATTTTTACCCGGTTTGTGACTTTAATTGAGTAATTCTTTTATTGCATTTCATTTGGATTACGTCGTAGTAGACTGTAGATATTTATTTATATTATTATTGTGTGGGATCGGGTTGCGCGCCGCAATGATTATTGGTATTATCGTGTGGGATCGGATTGCACTCCGCAATAGTTAGTATTAAGTGTTGGGATCGAGTTGCGTGTCGCATATATATATATATATATATATATATATATATATATATATATATATATATATATATATATATATATAGTTGTATTGTATGAAAAATAAATGGAGAAGATATTATTTCTTTATATATATTTGTGTATTGAGTTGTGCACCCGCAACAAAAAAAGACATATTTAACTATTTTGAGTTGTTTTTTGTATCGGGATTGTATTGAGAAAGATTGAGCTTTGATGTTATTCTGGGTCCTTTGTTTTGAAATTCATGTTCTAGTTTCCATGTTATACTTGTTTTCTCTGTTTTGTTGTTATTTCATTATATCCATACTGGGTTTTAGTGAGTGCCTTGTTATTGCCTCGCCAGTACCTCGTCGAGATTAGGCTCGACATTTACAAAGTATATGGGGTCGGTTGTACTCATGAAACACTTCTGCACTTTTGGTGCAGATTTTGGTGTTGGTCCCAGCAGTAGTTAGTGGAGGCTTGCTTGGATTATCTGATCACGTAGACTATAGGTATAGTTGCACTGCGTCAGCATCAACGAAGTCCACTTCCATATCTAGCTCTATTGTTTATTTTTGTTTCAAACAGTTGTACTTTCATTCAGACTTTGGTTATAGCACTTCTAGAATTCTCATTTACTTGTGACACTAGATTCCGGGGTTTGATTTGTTAGCATTTAGAGTTATTATAGTTGCTTTAAAAACTCTATAGCTTTATTTCTTAATGAATTGCTTTTGAATTGGTTTTAAAAGAATTAATTATGTACTAATGTTGGCTTGCCTAGCAAGTGAATGTTAGTGTCACGGCCTAAATTCCAACCTGTCGTGATGGCACCTATCACATCACTAGGCAAGCCGACAATCACTTAATAACTATGAATCTTAAATTAAAACATGATTTAATAAGTTCAACAGAGGAAAGTCTCATACATAACTAGAGGCGGCAAAATGGTTTAAAATATAATTATCCACCCATATTATCCATTAAAAATAGGTTGGATAATGAACCATTTAAAAATGGGTCGAATATGGATAAAAAAACCATATTATCTACTTAGAAATTGGCTAACCAAATGGATAACTAATGTGTTTAACTTTTACATTGAAAAGCCTCAAATTGGAGTTCCTCAAAGTTTGGAAGGCAAGGAATTCACTCATAAGTGATCATAGTTAAGAAGCCATGAATAATATGCATATCCATATTATCCGCCGGATAAATCCGTTTTTATCCGTTTCAATTGTAGACATGTGATTTTTGACCCTCCCTAAGATTTCACCCATTTTAGCGTAAAATATTTAGTTTAGGTCTAATATAGCTATTTCAACTAATTTTGACTTTTTTACTTTATTTCGTCACAAAATGAAAATTACAAAAGTATTTCTTCTTTTTAGTTGCTTTTAGTTTATATATCTTTCAAATATTTAAATAAAAAATATACAAAAATAGTACCATATTTTTTATTTTTTATATAATCTTGAAAATACAAAAAATAGTTTTATGTTTTAATATAGTTTAGTTTAATTAATTAAGATTAGTTTTATATTTTATATTATAAATTGTATATAATTTTAGAATGAGAAATTAGTTTTGGGTTGGTTTATCCCGTCTTTATGAATTTTGTAACTATTTTTAGTCTTGGACCCAATTTTAAGGCCCAAATAACCTAAACCCAAAGCCCAACCCTAAGACCTAACCTTCAGCACCCTATACATATACAAGACCTAAAATAACCTAGACCCCTAGACATCATCAGCCGTTTTTTAAAAGGAAAAAGAACTAAAAAATGAAAAAAGCTCTTCTTCTTCATGAAGATTGAACAAAATGCAGAACCCTAGTCTTCTTCTTCATGGCAACAACGGAAACCTGAAGATCAGGCCTGAACCAAAAACGACCCATCCCCACCATCTTCTTCAGTGAGCAAAAACGCCTAAGTCTAGGAATCAGACGCAATAACACAAAAAATCAGGTCCCCCACATTGATCTTCTTCTGCTCGAATATAAACAACCATTTTAAACTTTCCTATACAAAAAAGAATAGCCATATTCGATGAGTTGTTCCATCGGTTTTTTTATCAAAAAAAGCTTCTTCTTCTTGCTGGAAAACGCAGCAACATAACCATGAAATACAATCTAGAAAACCCATCTAAACAAGTAGAGTTCGAGTCAGGATAGTCGAGCCGAGCAACAAAACTCTGTCGAAATCCGGTGGAGCTTCTCGTGGAGGTTCTGTTCGAGGTCTCTGATCGATGGCTCGATTTTGGACTTTTGGTTCGAAATTTTTCTTTTAGTTCATTTCATTGTCAATCCCGTCAGTTTGAGGTTAATTTCCTCCCCTTTCTTTTTTTGTGTTCTTACGTTTTTGTATCTAGTCACACCAGTTGGTTTTGATGGATTTAATGCAACTTTACATCTTGGCCTTACATGATTAATATGTGATTGGACCTAGTATTTTCCTGAAGGAAGACATATAGTTAGTAATTCTTATTGTAGGATTTGCTAAGTAAAAGATGTTGGGGAAGCAGTGGTTTGGGGCTAGAAAATGAAATCTAAGTTTCAGATTATTATTTTTCGTAATAGGATTTTCTTTAGTTGAGCTATAGTTTAAATTGATATTTTTATCTCAATGTTAGGAGCATGTTAGGCCGACCATACCTGGGTAGGCGAACCTTTAGGCATGTAATTAAATCATCACAACAACGGGTATGCTTCCCATGGCGTGGTTGTGATACTTAATTTCAAATTAGTTGTAAAAATGAATATCCGTAGTTCACTTAGTTGAATGCCTTTACTTTAATAAAATCTAGGTGCGCCATACGCAAACAAAATCCATAATCTATGTCCCTCATATTAATTATCTTAACTAGTGTAAAAAATGCCTTGAACTTTCGGAGTTTGATTTAGGCGCGTTAATTAAATAATTGTCATGGCTACGGGTACGACTCTCGTGACATAGTTGTGATGCTTAATTTCTAAAATCCTAGGGTACATTTATGTGACCCAACAACAATTTAATTTTGTTAATAAAACAAACATGTTGTAGATCGTGGGTGCGGTTCCCGTGACATGATTCGCTATGTATAGTCAAATAATTAGTTGATGTGACGACCTGTCCAGTCGTCTTAAGAATTAACGCCCTGATCCCCTATTAACTACTTTCCCCAAGTTTATTTATGTTATTTCTATTTGTCGGGATGTCCAGTTTTGAGTTTCGGAGAGTTTTGGGACACTTAGTCCCTAAATGAGAGCTAAAGTGTTGGAAAGTTGAACGTAGTTGGAACAGTGTGAAGACGGCCTCGGAATTGAAATACAATGGTTTTGTTAGCTCCGTTGGGTGATTTCGGGGTTAGGAGCTTGTTTGAAGTGTGTCTTGGAGGTCCGTAGCTAATTTAGGCTTGAAATGCCGGAAGTTGAGTTTTTGAAGTTTGTGGTTCGATAGTGAGATTCTAATTCAAGGATCGGAATGGAATTACGAGAGTTGTAGTAGTTCCGTCATGTCATTTGGGATATGTATACAAAATTTCAGTTCATTCGGACGAGGTTTGGTAGACTTTTTGATCGAAAGTGTGTTTTACAGTTTTTGGAAATTTTAAGCTTGAATCCGATGAAAAATAAGTGTTTTGATGTCGTTTTGAGCATTTCGAAGGTTGGAACAAATTTGGATGTGGTTTTAGGATTGGTTGGCAGGTTGGGTTGAGGTCCCGGGGGCCTCGGGTGTGTTTCGGATGCTCAACGGGTCATTTTTGAAACTTAGGAAATTGCAGAAAAAATTGCAACAGTCAGTTCTGGTTTCCTTCTTCGCGTTCACGAGTGGGTTCTCGTGTTCTCGAAGTGGAGCTTGGATTAGGGGAAAATTTGGCCTTCGCATTCGCGATAGGGCCTTCGCGTTCGCAAAGAACTGGATGGTTGTGCTATGCATTCGCGATTGGGCTTAGCGTTCGTTGAAGAGGAATTGGCCCAAAGGAGTTTTGTGTATCGCATTCGCGTGATGCCCGTCGCGTTTGCGAAGGTTCGTCTGTGCAAGGCATCACGTTCGCGAAGTAAAGGACGCGTTCGCGAATAAGGAAAAATGGTCAAAGTTATTTTGTGCTTCGCGAATGCGAGGCTTTGACCGCGTTCGCGAAGAAGGAATTTTCTGGGCAGATATAAGATTTCAAAATCGATGGTTTGGCCATATTTATCAAAACTTAAGCATGGGAGCTCGGATTTTGAGCGAAATTTTGAGGGATTTTCAGAGGTATCGATTGGGTAACGATTCTTATCTCATTTTTGCTTGTAACCCATTAATCTAAACATGAATTCATCCTTTAATTTCGGAATTTGTATGAAAATTGGGGAAAAAAGTTCTTAGGCCAAGAAATTGAGTTTTGATTGGGGATTTGACATCGGATTTAAATAATTTTTGTATGATTAGACTCGTGAGAGTGTGAGTATTATGAAACTATAAATTTTATCCAATTCCGAGACGCTGGTCCGAGGGGCGTTTTGGTCCTTTTACATAATTTCGCATATTAGCTTAGAATTTAATTATAGAATCAGTTACTTGAAGTGTTATTTACATTATTCAATTGAATTGAATAGATTTGGGCCATTTGGAGTCGAGTACTCGTGGCAAAGATGTGGTGTTGGGTTGATTTTGAGCCGGTTCGAGGTAAATGGCTTGTCTAACCTTGTGTGGGGGACCTTCCCCATAGGATTGGTATATTTGGTAATTTAAATGCCTTGTACGTGAGGTGACGAGTGAGTACTTGTGCTAATTGTTGGAAACCCGATTTTCTTTAAGTACTTACTAGTATGTTTTCTTTCCTGTTTCTATTACTTGCATTATTAAGCATGTTGTTAGCTTAGGAAAGCATGTCTAAGTGACTTAATTGCTTCATTTGATTTAACCTGCCTTACTTGAATTATGTGCAGCATGTTAGGCTAGAATCACTTATTGCCTTAATATGAATTTTGCTATTTATGTTTATCTTCCTACTGCTGCTGTGTATTTATTTTGGGACTACGGATGTGGAATTCCGGTAGCTCCACCTTGTCTATTTACTTTGGGACTACGCGTTAGATTCCCGGTAGATCCCCCTGCACATTTACTTTGGGACTATGGGTTAGATTCCCGGTAGATCCCCCTGCATAGTTATATAGAACTACGGGAATGCACCCGGTAGATTCCCCCAGTACTGGGTATTTACATTTGGGATTACAGATTGTGATTCCGGTAGATCCCCATGCATCGATAGTTGGACTACGGGACAGGATCCCGGGAGATCCTTCGGACATATATATGATGGACTACGGGACGGTATCCCGGGAGATCTACTGGACAGTTGTAATTGGGACTACAGGACGGTATCCTAGAAGGTGCCCCGATTGTTATCTCTGTATCGAGCTGTATTTTTTTCTGTGGCTTGTTTTGTCTCTGTTCTATTTGTTGTTCTGTCAATTCTATGTTATTTCTTACTGTTGCACTTATTTATACTGTTTTATTCCACATTGTTAACCCTTATATTGTATTTAACCTCAGTAGGGCCATGACCTTCCTCGTCACTACCCAACCAAGGTTAGGCTTGGTACTTACTAAGTACAAATGTCGTGTACTCATGCCTCTTCTGCGCATGTTTTTCATGTGCAGATCCAGGTACTTCTACTCAGGCCTACCATCCTTGAGGTAAGTGACTACTTAGATACTTTGAGGTACATCTTTCGCGTCCGCAGATCGAGGAGTCCCTTTGTATTCCTGCCCTTTTTTTGTATTTAGCCCTTATGTACTTTCTGTTCTTATTAGACAGATTCCGGAGTTAGAGCTATGTAGTATTTCCTTTTCTTAGCTTGTGATTCGTGGGTTTCCGGGTCTTGGATTTAGATATTGGTTTTGAGATCTATATAAATATAGTGTATGCTGAGCGGCACATTTAACATTGTTATTGCCTTATTTCTGTTTTTAAACTGTTTAACTTCCGCAAGTTTTGGTTATCTTCCGCAACTTTAGGCTTACCTAGTCGTATAGACTAGGTTCCATCACGATGGTTCATGGAAGGCGAACCGGGGTCGTGACAAGTTGGTATTCAAGCTCTAGGTTCATAGGAGTCATAGATCATAAGCCGGTTAATTAGAGTCTCGCTGATCAGTACGGAGACGTCTGTACTTATCTACGAGAGTCTATATAACTGTTAGGAAAATTTCTACTTCATTTAATTTCCTTGTCATGCGATATTTCGACATCACAATTCTAAACTTCTGTTTTCTATTCTCTCACAGATGGTGAGGACACGTGCTACTCGAGATGATCAAGCACCCGTGCCCCCTACTGCAGCCGTCAGAGGCCGGGACCGGGGTAGAGGCTGAGGACGCGCACGTGGTGCAGTCAGAGCACATGCACGAGCTACCACCAAGGTAGCACCTGCAGTTCCAGCCGAAGTCCAGGCACCTGACATGCCTACTGCTACTACTACTCCAGCTCTTCAAGAGACTCTGGCAGAGTTCATGAGCATGTACACCACTTTCGCTCAGGTAGGGTTGGTTCCCCTTGCTGCAGCTAAGTCCTAGGATGGGGGAGGAGCATAGACTCTCGTCGCTTGCACTCCTGAGCAGCGAGTGCATGGTGAGAAGGTCCCTGAGATTATTCATGTACCACCTGCAATGCCAGTTCATCCCGAGGACGGGGCAGCGGCTTCTGAGATGAGCAGCTTAGGCTTGAGAGGTTCAAGAAGTACAAGCCTCCTGTATTCAGTGGTCTAGCATCGGAGGATGCTCTAGGATTTCTTGATGAGTGTTACCGCATTCGCTGCACCATGGGTATCTCAGGATCGAGTGGGGTTTTTTTCACTACCTTCTAGCTTCGAGGAGCCGCCTATGAGTAGTGGCGCACCTATGAGTTAGACAGTCTGGATGAGGTTGCTTCACTAACTTAGACTCAATTTTTAGATCTGTTCCTGAGAGAGTATGTTCCTTAGAGCCTCAGGGATACATAGCGCGCAGAGTTTGAGCATTTGCGCCAGGGTACTATGAATGTATCAGAGTATGTTGTTTGTTACACTAGTTTGGCTAGGCATATGCCAGCCTTGGTTGCTACTGTCCGCGAGAGGGTTCGCCGGTTTATTGAGAGCCTTATTCCCAGCATCAGATCTAGCATGGCTCGTGAGTTGGAGATGGATATTTCTTACCAGTAGGTGGTTAGCATGCTAGGAAGAAGGAGGAGAGGGAGGCCAAGAGGTCTCGAGAGTCTGGCCATTATTCTGGTGCCCGTACCCCAGCTGCAGGTCGTCATGGTAGGGATTCTATGAGTCGCCTTGTTCATTCAGCTCTTCCAGCAGCCAGTGGTATTCCAGCTCCTCCTAGGCCTTAGGAGCCTTATTATGCACCTCCGGTTTCTAGCACGCCTCCGGTGCGGGGTATTTTCAAAGGTCAGTCCAGCAGACCTGGACCTAGCTAGTCATAGCCACCACATCCTCCCAGAGCTTGTTTTGAGTGTGGCGACACATGCCATATGGTGAGGGATTGCCCCAGAAATGGGAGCGGTGCACCTCCACAGACTTTTAAGTCACAGTGTGCCCCGCAGAGTTCTTAGGCTATGGTTATCACTCCAGTTGCTACCCCACCTGCTCAGCTAGCTAGAGTTGGAGGTCACGGAAGTAGAGGTTACCCTAGAGGGGGAGGCCAAGCCAGATACTATGCTCTTCCTGCCCGTACCGAGGGTGTTGCCTCCGATTCTGTCATCATAGGTATGATATTGGTTTGCCAAGAGATGCATCAGTTCTATTCGATCCAGGCTCTACTTACTCTTATGTGTCTTCTTATTTTGCTTTGCATTTGGGTGTACCTTGGGATTCTTTGAGTTCCCCTATTTATGTTTCTACTCCTATGGGAGATTCTATTGTTGTGGACTGCATTTATCGGTCGTGTTTGGTTGCTCTTAGTGGTTTTGAGACTAGAGGCGATCTATTATTACTCAGCATGGTTGATTTTGATATTATCTTGGGAATGGACTGGTTGTCACCCCATTAATGTATTCTTGATTGGCACGCCAAAACTGTGACACTGGCTATGCCAGGTGTACCGCATGTTGAGTGGAGGGGTACTTTAGATCACACTCCCAGTAGAGTTATTTCTTTTCTTAAAGCTCATTTTATGGTTGAGAAGGGGTGTGACGCGTATTTAGATTATGTGAGAGATGTCAGTATCGATACCCCTTCAGTTGATTTAGTTCCAGTAGTACGAGATTTTCCCGATGTGTTTCCAGCTGACCTTCTATGCATGCCGCCTGATAGAGATATTGATTTTGGCATTGATCTATTGTCTGGCACTCAGTCCATTTCTATTCCTCCGTATCGTATGGCTCCTTCAGAGTTGAAGGAGTTGAAGGATCAGTTATAGGAATTGCTTAATAAGGGTTTTATTCGACCCAGTGTTTCACCTTGGGTGCTCCTGTATTGTTTGTAAGGAAAAAAGATGGTTCTATGCATATGTGTATTGATTATCGCCAGTTGAACAATGTTATAGTGAAGAACCGTTATCCTTTGCCTCGTATTGATGATCTGTTTGACTAGCTTCAGGGCGCACAGGTGTTTTCAAAGATTGATTTTCACTCAGGTTACCATCATTTGAAGATTCGAGAGCCAAATATCCTGAAACTGCTTTCAGGACTCGGTATGGTCATTACGAGTTCCTTGTTATGTCATTTGGGCTGACCAATGCCCCAGCAGCCTTTATGCATTTGATGCACAGTGTCTTCCGTCTGTATCTTGACTAATTCGTCATTATCTTTATTGATGATATTCTGGTATATTCCCTGAGTCGGGAAGATCATGAGCAGCTGAGGACTGTGCTTCAAACTCTAAGAGAGAAGAAGTTATATGCTAAGTTCTTGAAATGTGAGTTTTGGTTGGATTCAGTGGCATTCTTAGGCCATGTGGTATTGAGTGAGGGTATTCAGGTGGATCAGAAAATGATAGAGGCCATGCAGAGTTGGCCCAGACCATCCTTGGCTACAGAGATCCGCAGTTTCCTCGGTTTGGCATGTTACTACCGTCATTTTATGGAGGGGTTTTTGTCGATTGCAGCCCCCATGACCAGGTTGACCTAGAAGGGTGCTCTGTTTCAGTGGATGGAGGAGTGTGAGGCGAAATTTCAGAACCTCAAGACATCTTTGACCACAACCCCAATTTTGATACTACCTACAGGTTCGGGGTCTTATACGGTCTATTGTGATGCCTCGAGGGTTGTCCTCATAGCGGTGTTGACGCAGGACGGTAGGGTGATTGCCTATGCATCCAGATAGTTGAAGATACATGAGAAGAACTACCATGTTCACGACCTTGAGTTAGCTGCCATTGTTCATGCCCTGAAGATTTGGCGCCATTACTTATACGGTGTTCCCTGTGAGATTTATACTAACAATCGGAGCTTGCAGCACTTGTTCAAGCAAAAGGATCTAAATTTGCTCCAGATGAGGTGGTTGGAGTTGCTAAAGGACTATGATATCACTATATTGTATCACCCGGGCAAGGCCAATGTGGTGGCTGATACGCTCAAATTACAATTTAATTAAATAGTGTAAGGTAGTCAGTGTCAAATATAATAACCCAACAAGGTTGGGGTCGAATCCCACAGGGAATAGGTGTGAAAAGATTACTCGATTAGTGTATTACTTAACTCAAGTTAATTCTATTCGGTTAACTGTAACAAGAGTATGGTATGATAGTAAGTTGAAGAATTGACTAATTGTGATATTGAGAAAGTAATTAATTTGATTAAAGACACCAAGGTTGTGTCCCCTTTAATGAAGTGTAATGTTATCGGTGTTAATATGATATATTTCTAATGGAAGGTTCTTTTAATATGCAAATGATTCCTAAATGACTACCCGATATTTTTCAATAGTTGAGTAGTATTTCCTCTTTATAATTTTTCCAAATGTAAAAGAGCTGCAATTAAGAACAATCAATATGTGCCAAATAAAACCCACTTATTTCTAAGCGATGCTATTAAACAAGATTTAAAGCCTTGAGTCTTTAATATTTACTTCTACCAAACTCTAACCCACTTTGCCAAGCAAAGAAAGAATTTAATGGCACTTGTTAATGTTTGCAACCACCAACAATAAATGAAGAATGAGAAGTAAATAAATATCAACCAACCATTATACATATATTCAATATTAAACACCCATTAACATAACACCCATTTAAGGTCAACAACCTTAGTATTTAGAGTCAGCTACTCATAGTAAAATACACAAATAAGAGAATAGTAAATGCCATAAAACTTACAAAGTAAAAGATTCTTGACCCAAAAGCTTCCCAACAGAGAGGAATATTAAAGACAAGGTGAAAGATTCTTGACCCAAAAGCTTCCAAACAAAGAGGAATATTACAGCCCTGTGTTGTAGTCCCACCGTCAGACCATCCCCCCCTACAAAATCACAATAAATTTATTTATAGAGGGTCAAAACTCAGAACAGAAAACGGACAAAAATGCCCTTTCAGGTTAAATATGCGACCACATATCTGTCGAATAACAGACATGCGGTCCGCATTCTTTTCATGCCCATCGCACTTCAGAACCCTAGTTTCCAGGCCATCGTTGCATTGTTGATTTGCGGTCCGCATTCCAGATACGCGATCTCATTTTGCGTCGCATTTTCCACCATCAGCATTTCTCTTCATGAGTTTGCGGTCCATTCTGCAGTCTGCAAACCTGTTATGCAATCGCATTCTGGACCGCACTTCTTGCACTGGACTTTGGCCAACATTCTGTTTTGGTTTGCGATTCCTTTGCACATTATGCAGCTCGCATATAGGATTTGCGATCGCATCTTGGACCGCATTTCCACATTTGTTCTACATTTTGCTCTTTTCTTGTGTTTTGTGGCTTTTTGTTTTCATTTCCATGCTCTTGGGTCCTTACACCTCATTTAGTGCAACACACTAAAATTACATAATTATAGGAGATGATTGCATTCAAAACAAGTTAAAATCTAAGCAATTTGCATTGAAATGTGCCGAAATTCTCCGGCACATCAACACCCCCAACTTAAACTCTTGCTTGCCCCCAAGCAACTAAAACGACTATATCCTATTCTAGACTCTATCTAACAGACATGAAATAATAGTGATCGTGGACGGTGTTAGTTGTCAGTACTACAAGCATGCATTTTTCAATTGTTTACCCTTCCTGAATCATCAATATTTACAAAGAACTAATCAACTTGTGAACTGTGAGCCTCAAACAATGTGACAAAATGCTACCCTCAGCTGAGTGCACTTGCATTTTACTCAAAAACTCATCTTTTGTCCAACCTCACAATTCATGTGCCCTCGATAGAAAGAAAGTTCCAAAATCACTCTATTTACACTGACAACAAAAGGGACGAATTCACAATTTCACTCACCCTCGGAAAGAGTTTCAAGTGTTACAACATATCATACCATAGGCTTGCCCTTATTTTAATTTATCGCTTTATTCTAAGAAGCTCAGTTGGAAATCCCATAAGGACTTTTTAAGCTTGTAATGTAGGTTTAGGGAAGGGTCGGATAAGCATTTGGGTACAAGTGACTATACCCTCCTTGAGCACTAATCACATTTTTCTTTCTTGTGCTCTTTGCTTCTTTTCAAACCACAAAGCCTTCATTTGTATCTACTTTTCCATCATTTAGCCACCTCAACTACCTCTTTTATTCTCTTCAAGGCTCCTTATGCATAAACACTTACAACTCATATACTCTTTTTTGTTATATACTTTGCTTTAGGAGCTTGAGTAGTTTCATATTTTGAGGTACACTTTCCTACGGTCATTGCACAACCTTGCCAATTTCCGGCTCGACACACACCCTCAACTTCGGCTTTTAGCCTCATTCTCAGTGATCAAGGAGGGACGGATTCAAAAGAGGGAATTATTTCACAAAAAGGGAAAGGTGTGTAATGAGGTAGCCGAAGAAAAGGTTAAAAGCTCAACTAGGGTGACTAGTGATACTATCTGTATAATGGGTGGCTTGAAAGGCTAACTGTTTCCCAAAAATCACAAAGACTGCCTAAGTTCATTTCTCCAACCAAATGTAATTATTAAAAGCATTGAAATACCAACCGGACAAGTTCTAGATGGTAGAAGTAACCACAAGAATTATTTACACAAGGAACTCACAAACATGGCACACGAACTGTTTGGCTTACATAGTTTGAAGCCCTGAGTCAGCACTCGGCAACTCAAAGCTTTCATCATATATACATGTATAACTCTAGGTAGACATAGAGTCACAGACCAAGCCTCAAGTTCTCTTTTTTTTATGGAAGGGTATATGCTATATACATACACACATGCTTGCAACTAAACAAATACACCGAACCGGTCAACATGTTTCATTCTATTATCCTGGTTCTACTATTACACCCTTGGAAAAGAACCTTGCGAAGAAATACCAAGGGGATTTTATTGCTAATTACTAAACATGGACAACTATCTACTTGTTTTTGTTGTTTTGCTTTTTATATACACAAGGATAACATAACTAATGTACGGAAATCACAAAATAGGCACACGAATTAATTACACAACACTAATATATACAGAACAACAAGATGCACATGGGTATATAAGTCTGTTTGTAGCACAAAAAGCATCTAATATTCACAACCAAAAGTATATACAAGGCTACCATCCACCCCCAACTAAAAGCATGCACTATCCCCAATGCATAAGAATGTAGAGCAGAGTTTTAGGGGATCCCTGAGGTGCACTAAGCGCTATGGGAGTCGGCCGCCGACTAAGTAATGGTGGGGTCACCCTCTGATATTGAATCTGGAGCCGATGAGATCTCGGCCTGAGGAGTGACCTCCATTGATGGAGGAGGGATCTCTGGCTAACCCAGCATTGGAGTTGGGGCATGTGAGCTGCTAGCCTCGCCCGCTTATGGCTGAGTGGCCGATGGATCTGCAGGGGCGGCCATATCTGCTTGCGAGTGTTTGATCGCCATCTGAAGCTCTGCTTGCTCCTCTTATTTATCTGTAGTAGCAGCAATCTACTTGCCCTTCTCCTAAGGGCCATCATACTCCGAGGACCAAGAAGCCTCCTCATCCTCCCCCTTGCCTGCCTCCTCACTCTCGGACTCTGAAGAATGTCTGGAATCCTCCTCATCAGGAATATCAATGCGTATAGGAGGAGCTGGAGGCTGGGAAACCCCAGCAGTCTGAGGTGCAGTGTCTGCCATCAGAGTAGTGAAATCAAGACTCAAATCTTGTGCTGATATGTTTGTCCCCTGCTCACCTTCATTGGGTAGGAGGGATGATAGATCAAACTCCAAAGTCTGCATCTTGTGGAGCTCGGTCTTCATAGTGGTAACTTCCTCCCGGAGCCTAGGCAGGTCACTAACCTCACCTCGCTCTATCTTTTCAACCCTTAACTCAAGTTGTTGCAAGCGATCCCCATAAGTTGTTTGTTGTTGTTGGAGTGCGGTAACTGAGGACTGAATAGGCGTCAAAGCCTGTTTGATGAGTGTGGGCAAATTTTTCAGAAACTGGTCTACCTTATATTGGCATGTTGTGCTATGAGACCAAGCCTCAAGACGGTTGGCATTGCAGCAGAAAGTTGAGCAGTGGTGAACTGAGAGGCGTTCTGTGAAGTAGAAGTGGACGCAACTGGAACCTGAGGGGTCACAGGAGTCTGAGAGTCTGAAGGCTCTAAATCGACTAGGCCCTGAGTCTGAACCTCTGGGGGAGCAACAGCATCACTAATTCGCGTGATATCAATGTCCCTCATCTCCTTCCATGTCCTGTTAGTGTGTGGCATGGTAGGAACCGTCACAGCTTTGCAGAGGGTTGTGATCAAACATGGAAATGGAAGCGAGGTGGCGTGCTGCTTTGCCCGGATCCCTATCTCTTTGAATATAAGAGCTCCCACGTCAATCTGAATACCCGCCATAATACATGCAATGAGAAGAGCTTTCTCAAAGCCCATGTTAGTCTCGTTCCTGGATGGTATCAGTCGAGAGGTAACAAAGCTGAGCCAAAATTGACCCTCTCATATGAGATCCTCCTTGTATATTTTATGCACAGGGTTGATCCAAGCAGGGGTTCCCTTTGCTATTACCGAAGCAATCCAACTAAGCTCATTTTCCCTATTTGCCTATTTGGCAGCATACTCAGTTGCGCCCGATCTCCAGCCACAAAAGTGCAGCTCATTAATTGTCTCACTGTTGCAGAACACACACTTCCCCCAAACCAGTACGGTGTCAACAAAAATCCTGTTACATTTGTGGTGCGCAGTCATGGAGGCTCCATATGATGCATAGAACTCACGGACAAGAGTCTTATTATATTCAACAGGCGGTTCAGTAAAGCACTCCTATTTTCTTTCTTGGATGTTCTCCCATATGTGGGGGTACTGCTCTTGTAGCCTATTCAAACTCAATTGCTTTTCGGCAAGGATTTTGGTGAGCCCTTCTCTACACAGTTCCCTGGATCCATCAACCCCAAATCGGAGTTGGAAATAATATTAGTGTTTCCTTCTTGCCTCAGCTTGTAGGTCAACTGAGGGCAAGATCTCCTCCTCATTAGATTAGGAGGGATGTGGAACATTTGGGTCCGTTTGTGATCGTTTTGCTTAGGACGCGTGACGACTAGAGGATGCCCCTTTCTGGGTGGAGGATGCATGTTTCTTGGGAGTCATAGATGCAACAAAGTGAAATGTGAGCAACATTGTAGGCAATAATGAAAAGAAAACAAAAATATTCAAGAAAAAGTTGAAACTGCGACAGGTTATGAGGTCGCATAACCACTATGCGGACCGCAACCTTATCGCAAACTTGACAGTTCACTATTGGATCTCAGTCTGCGATGGGTTATGCGATCGCATAACCACTATGTGGACCGCATAACCATCGCAGACTTGAGTTGTTCACAAAAACCAAATCAAATCAAATCACAAAAATGCGATCGCAAATTCCACCGCAAAGTGGGAAATGCGATCGCAAAATAGCCGCATAAGGCATGCTAGTAAACTGGGTACACTGTGTCATTATGCAGTGAGTCTGCGGTCCGCATATTAATTATGCGATCACAAACTCGCCGCATTTTATCATCTTCCGCAGCCAGTCTAGGGTTAGTTATGCAGCAGAAATGCGGACCGCATTTTGATTTTGTGAACCGCAAATGTCATCGTTCCCAACGATTAAACCAACCCTCAGCCATGGTGGACCTAATTTTCACTACCCAGCACCCCCAAAACACACTCATTACCCAAGAGTACACTACGAAATTATAAAGCACGAAAGAAAAACACGGATGAAAAGGGAACATAAAGCAACAATAGGGGAAACGAAAATAAGAACAACTGTACGACCAAAGCTTGAAAAAAAATGGAATTGGGACAAAGAAGACATACAAATGACGTTGTTTATGAGCACACTTAGAGTATTAGATCACGCACTAGGCAATTTTTGCCTTCTTTGTTCCTTTTCTCTTTATTTTTTTCGTTTTATTTTTGTTTCTGATTAAAATAAATTGTTTTGGTTTGAATTTGTGAGACATGAAAGGATGCGAAGACATAGTTGATGATATTTTGCGGTGGGTAAGTGACTGCATAACACACTATGCGATCGCATAGTGTGTTATGCAGTAGATTCAAGTGACCCGCAGAAGGGCCAGAAATGTGTTACACTATGCGATCGCATAGTTAATATGCGGTCCGTAAAGTGCACCAACACATCGCATCTGTACCACCAAATTTAGCCAAAGACACTATGTTGGTTTGCGATCAGAATGCGGTCCGCATATTGAAAATGCGACCGCATATGTGTAGCAAACAACACAAGGTGATTTTTTTCTTCCCTTTTTCATGCAATCTTACCCCATGTCATGATCTTTTGAATCCCCTGCACTCTAACACACACACACATGGGTTGCCTCCCATGAAGCACTTGATTTAACGTCGCTGCACGACAAAGTTGGTGTTCCTTTGGATTCACTCATTGGTCGGGCATGGACCATCTTTGAGAGTCAGCTGCTCCACCAAATGTTTTTCTCCATTTGTTCCCAAGTAGTGCTTGACTCGCTGGCCATTCACTTTGAAGGTTTGGAGCCCATCCTCCGATTCTAGTTCCAAAGCTCCAAAAGAAGAGACATTTACCACTTTAAATGGACCGAGCCATTTTGAGTTGAGCTTGCCTGGAAACAATTTGATCCTAGAGTTAAAGAGCAAAACCAAGTCACCCGACTTGAACTCCCTCTTCAAGATCTTTTTGTCATGGACGAACTTCATCCTTTCTTTATACACAGTTGCACTCTCATATGCATGGAAACGGAATTCCTCCATTTCATTGAGTTGTGTTAACCACAAATTCGTTGCTTCAGCCTAATCCAAGTTCAACCTCTTTAGAGTCAACATGCCCAATCCACAGGTAGATGACAAGCTTTGCCAAAGACTAACCGATAAGGATAAGTACCAATAGGAGTCTTGTATGCCGTGCGGTACGCCCACAATGCGTCATCTAGCTTTCTTGACCAATCGGTCATGTTTGCATTAACAGTCTTTGCTAGAATGCTCTTGATCTCCCGGTTGGAAACCTCAACTTGACCACTAGATTGGGGATGATAAGGTGTAGCCACCTTGTGCTTGACACCATACTTCTCTAGTAGCCCCGTGAAAGCTTTGTTACAGAAATGAGACCCACCATCACTAAGAATGTCCCTAGGAGTGCCAAACCGAGTGAATATGTTTTTCTTCAAGAATGCAGTCACACTTCTTGCCTCGTTATTTGGTAAGGCAATTACTTCAACCCATTTGGACACGTAGTCCACAACTACCAAGATATATTTCATCCCATAAAAGCTCACAAAGGGACCCATAAAATTAATTCCCCACACGTCGAAGATTTCTATCTCCATCACAAAGTGCATTGGCATTTCATGCCTCTTAGAGATTGATCCTTGTCTTTGACATTGGTCACAAGCCTTGACCATTTGATTGGCATCATGATAGATTGATGGCCAATAGTAACCACATTCAAGCACCTTAGCCGCCGTTCGATTTCCTCCATGATAACCCCCAACCGGTGAGTCATGGCATGCCTTTTCAATTGGCATAATCTCTTCTTCTGGAACGCACCTTCTGATAATATTGTCAGCACAAACACGGAACAAGAATGGTTCCTCCCAATAGTATTGCCGGCAGTCTCTCAAGAACTTCTTCTTGTTATAGGATTCCAATCCGTCCGGAATAAAGTCACTAACCAAATAGTTAGCAATATCGGCATACCAAGGAGCAAAAGTTCTAGATAGTGCCAATATGTGTTCATCCGGGAATGCATCATTGATTTCAAGATCTCCCTTTGGTTTCCCTGCCTCTTCAAGCCTTGAAATGATCTGCCACTTGATTTTGAGTTCCCTTGCGATCCTTGACCTCGAAGTCAAATTCTTGCAACAACAAGACTCATCAAATCAACTGAGGCTTTGCATCCTTATTTGCCATGAGATAGCGAAGAGCAACATGATCTGTGTATACTATCACCTTGGATCCCAACAAATAAGCCTGGAACTTCTCAAAGGCATAGAAAATGGCAAGAAGTTCTTGCTCAGTTACCGTGTAAATCATTTGTGCCCCATTGAGTGTCTTGCTTGCATAATAGACCGGGTGGAGAACCTTTTTGTGACGTTGGCCAAGCATTGCTCCAATAGCTACACCACTGGCGTCGCACATGAGCTTGAAAGGAAGAGACCAATCGGGCGTGACAATAATAAGTGTCGTGGTGAGCCTTTGCTTCAATCCCTCAAAGGCCTTGAGACAGTTATAGTCAAACACAAATTTGGCATCTTTCTCAAGGTGTTTGCATATAGGATTTGCAATCTTGGAGAAATCCTTGATGAAGCGCCTATAGAACCCGGCATGCCCTAAGAAACTTCGAACACCTTTAATGGAAGTAGGTGGAGGAAGATTAGAAATAATCTCGATCTTTGCCTGGTCAACCTCTATGCCACATTTTGAAATTTTATGCCCCAACACAATGCCTTCATCCACCATGAAGTGACATTTCTCCCAGTTGAGCACAAGGTTGGTCTATTCACATCTCTTAAGCACTTGTTTAAGATTGTTAAGACAATGCTCAAAAGAATCACCTACCACCGAGAAGTCGTCCATGAAGACTTCTAGAAAATCCTCTACCATGCCGGAGAAAATGGACATCATGCATCTTTGAAAAGTAGCCGGAGCATTGCATAAACCAAATGGCATCCGGATAAAGGCAAAAGTTCCATAGGGGTAAGTAAATGTCGTCTTCTCTTGATCCTCTAATGCTATGTTGATTTGGTTGTAGCCGGAATATCCATCAAGGAAACAATAGAATGACCTTCCTGCTAGCCGATTAAGCATTTGATCAATAAAAGGCATAGGGAAATGGTCTCTACATGTGTCACTGTTGAGCTTCCGATAATCCATACACACCCTCCAATCGGTCATCGTTCTTGTTGGGATGAGCTCATTTTTCTCATTTTCAATTACGGTCATGCCTCCCTTTTTCGGCACACATTGCACCGGGCTCACCCAAGAACTATCGGCAATAGGGTAGACTACTCCGGCATCCAACCATTTGATGATTTCTTTGTTTACCACCTCTTGCATTGACGGGTTCAACCGTCGTTGATGTTCCACACTTGGTTTCGTTTCACTCTCCAATTGGATTTTGTTCTCGCAAATTCCCACGGGAATCCCTCATATGTCCGCAATTGTCCATCCAATGGCTTGCCTATGCTCCTTCAGGACTTCCAAAAATTGTTCTACCTGCACATCATTCAACAAAGAGGAAACAATTATCGGTAAAGTATCATTTGAGCCAAGAAATTTATACCTCAAGTGTGGTGAAAGCGGTTTGAGCTCTAGTTGTGGAGGTTCGATAATAGAAGGCTTTGCGGGTGGAGTGGCTCTATTCTCTAAGTCTAGAGATAGCTTTGTTGGAGTATAGGTGTAGGATCCAAGCCCCTCCAATGCATTTACCGATTCCATATACCCCTCCATATATTCACCATCAAAGTTCATCAAAATAGCCGACAATGCCTTGCCGAAGCATTGTTCTTCCATTTTCATTTCAACTGCATCCTCTACTTCATCAACAACATCGATCATCGAGATGCTTTCATACTCATGCGGTAGTTTCATACCCTTGTTTGCTTGGAATGTAACCTGTTCATCATTCACACGGAATTTGATCTCATTTCGTTCCAAATCCATTAGTGCTCTTCCAGTGGCAAGGAATAGTCTCCCCAAGATGATAGAGATCTCTTTGTCAACCGCAGAATCAAGGATTATGAAGTCGGCAGGTAAATGAAAGTTTTCCACCTTTACAAGTACATCATCAACAATTCCCACCGGTCGTTTGAGGGAACAATCGACCATTTTCAATATCATACTTGTGGGCCTTGGCATGCCTAATCCTACTTTCTTGTAAATGGCAAGAGGAATCAAGTTGATGCTAGATCCATTATCACAAAGGGATCTTGCAAAATCATGTGTCCCAATAGTACAAGGAATGGTGAAAGCTCCCAGGTCTTCTTTCTTTTGAATGGTGGATGTTGCAATGATGGAACTAACCTGGTGAGTCACATTCACCACTTCATTTTTGGTGGTTTTCTTCTTAGTGATAAAATCTTTCAAATACTTAGCAAAACCCGACATCCCTTGAAATGCTTTCACAAATGGAATATTCACCGATGATTGTTTGAGAACGTCGTAGAACTTTTCGAGTTTGCTATCATCAACCTTCCTAGCGAGTCTTTGAGGGAATGGAGGAGGAGGTCTAGGAATAGGTGAAAGAGTTTCTGGTGTCTCTTTTACCTTTTTCTTTACCTCTTCCCGGTGCTCTTTTTGCACTTGCACATCTTCCGGCATCTTCTCAATTTCGACAATACTTGGCTCTTCAACCTCAACCCCTTTCTCGAACTCTTCTACCTCAACCACTTGTTCACCCTCTCCTTGTAGTACCTTCCCACTTTGAGTAGTAATTGCCATGACATGAGAGTTTGGGCCACTCCCACTACCCTTTAGGTTCGCAATTGTGTCACTAGGGAGTGTTCCCTTTTGCTTTGGATTTTGTTATCTAGAGAGGTCTCTCATTTGCATCTCCAATTTTTGAATGGATGTGGTATGAGAGCCAACAAGCTTGGTCATGTTCCTCATAGAAGCGTCGGATTTTTCTTGATTTTGCAATACCCGTTCAAGCATACCTTTCAACTTAGACTCACTTGAGGAACCTTGATTTAAATATGGACCCTTTGGGGGAACATAAGGGTTTGAACTCCGGTTTGAGAAGTTGTTGTTGTTGTTCCAATTTCCTTGGGTTGAGCCACCTTGGTCATTTCGCCATTGTTGGTGGCATTGCCCTTGCAGGCTTGGCCTTTATTGATTTTGTTGTCCTTGACCTTGGTATTGTTGCCTTTAATAGCCTTCTTGAGAGTTGTTGACATAGTTTGCTTCCTAAAGATCCTCATTTGATATGGGTTGCACATCCACAACCACATTTACATATTTGTTTGGCTTTCGGTGAACATCTTTGTCAACACATTAACATGTGTAGCAAGCCCTGCAATCAATTGATCTCTCTCTTGATTTTCCTTGATCATGTTGCTCAAGAAAGGCAAACCACATGTAATTCCACCTGCGGTGTCCTCGGAATGCCATGTTTGATTATGCTTTGCCATTTTGTCAAGTATTTGCATCACTCTTGCGAATGATTTGTCCATGAAAGATCCGTCAGCTGCATTCTTGGCTATAGATTGGTTCATAGGATCCAAGCCCATGTAGAATTTTTCCAACAAGATAGAACCCGAAAAACCGTGGTTGGGAAACCTCACCCAGTATAATTTGAAGCGATCACATGCCTCATGTGCATGTTCTCCAAGTACTTGCTTGAAAAAAAGATTTTATCCCGGAGCTCAGACTTCTTACATTGCGGGAACCATTTAGCTAAGAATGCTCGGACAAGTTTGGCCCACGAATGAATCGAGTTTGGTGGCAGATTTTGAAGCCATTTCCTTGCGTCCCCAGCTAGTGAGTACTTGAAGCATCTCAACCTTAGGGCATCATCAGAGACATTGTTCTGCTTATGCATCGCACACACACCCAAGAAGTTTCTAAGATGTTGTGTCAGATCATCTTCAATGGAATTCCTGAAAAACCCCTCCGCTTTAAGCATAAGGATTAAACCATGTTCCACCTTGAAAGTTGAAGCGCCAACGGCCGGAGATACAATATCATTTATATCCTCAATGTACTCTTCGATGTCCGCAAAAGGATTTTGTTCCATTTCTACCTCTTTATCTTCACCATATTTGGACATGTTTTACTATCAACACCAAGAAAAACAAGCAAAGTGTAATGGAATAGAATAAGACGTAAAGTAAAGCGTACACTAATTAGTAATTTCAAAAGCGTATTCCCCGGCAATTGCGCCAAAATTTGATATGCTCAAATTACACTTTAATTAAATAGTGTAAGGCGGTCGGTGTCAAATATAATTACCCAACAAGGTTGGGGTCGAATCCCACAGGGAATAGGTGTGAAAGATTACTCGATTAGTGTATTACTTGACTCAAGTCGTAATTCTATCTGGTTAACTGTAACAAGAGTATGGTATGATAGTGAGTTGAAGAATTGACTAATTGTGATGTTGAGAAAGTAATTAATTTGATTAAAGAAACCAAGGTTGTGTCCCCTTTAATGAATTGTAATGTTATCGGTGTTAATATGGTATATTTCTAATGGAAGGTTCTTTTAATATGCAAATGATTCATAAATGACTACCCGATATTTTCCAATAGTTGAGTAGTGTTTTCTTTTTATGATTTTTTCAAATGCAAAAGAGCTGCAAATAAGAACAATCAACATGTGCCAAATAAAACCCACTTATTCCTAAGTGATTCTATTAAACAAGGTTTAAAGTCTTGAGTCTTTGATATTTACCTCTACCAAACTCTAACCCACTTTCCCAAGGAAAAAAAGAATTTAATGGCACTTGTTAATGTTTGCAACCACCAACAATAAATGAAGAATGAGAAGTAAATAAATATCAACCAACTATTATACATATATTCAATGTTAAACACTCATTTAAGGTCCACAACCATAGTATTTACAGTCAGCTATTCATACTAAAATACAAAAATAAGAGAATAGTAAATGCCATAAAGCTTACAAAGTGAAAGATTCTTGACCCAAAAGCTTCCCAACAGAGAGGTATATTAAAGCCAAGGTGAAATATTCTTGACCCAAAAGCTTCCCAAAAGAGAGGAATATTACAGCCCTATGTTGTAGTCCCAGCGTCAAATCAGCCCCCTGTACATAATCACAATAAATCTATTTATAGAGGGTCAAAATTTGGAACAAAAGTCGTACAAAAAAGCCCTTTCAGGTTAAATATGCGACCGCATATCTGTCGCATAACAGACATGCGGTCTGCATTCTCTTCATGCCCATCGCACTTCAAAATCCTAGTTTCCAGGTCGTCGTTGCATTATTGATTTGTGGTCCACATTCTAGATATGCGATCGCATTTTGCATCGTATTTTCCAGCATCAGCATTTCTCTTCATGAGTTTGCAGTCCATTATGCGGTTCGCAAACCTGTTATGCGATCGCATTCTAGACTGCACTTCTTGCACTTGACTTTGGCCAACATTCTGTTTTGGTTTGCGATTCCTTTGCACATTATGAGGCTCGCATATAGGATTTGTGATCGCATCTTGGATCGCATTTCCATATTTGTGCTGCATTTTGCTTTTCTCTTGTCTTTTTGTGGCTTTTTGCTTTTATTTCCATGCTCTTGGGTCCTTACACCTCATGTACTGCAACACACTAAAATTACATAAGTATAGGAGATAATTACATTCAAAACAAGTTAAAATCTAAGAAATTTGCATTGAAATGTGCCGAAATACTTCGGCACATCAGTGGCCGATGATTTGAGTCATCGGGGCAGAGAGTTTGGGGAGTTTGGATCATTTACCAGCATCAGAGAGGTCTATGGCGATAGATGTTCAGGCCTTAGCCCGCCAACTTGTGAGATTGGATTTTCCGGAACCCGGTAGGGTTCTAGCTTGCGTGGTTTCTCGGTCTTCCTTATTTGATCGTATCAGGTAGCGACAGTATGATGACCCTCATTTGCTTGTCCTCAAGGAAAAGGTTTATCACGGTGATGCAAGAGAGATGACTATTGGTGATGATGGGGTATTGAGGATGCAGGGTTGGACTTGTGTACCCAATCTTGACTGGCTTCAAGAGTTGATTCAAGAGTAGGCGCATAGCTTGTGGTATTCCATTAATCTGGGTGTCGCGAAGATGTATCAGGATTTGAGACAACACTATTGGTGGAGGTGGATGAAGAAATATATAGTTGGATTCGTAGCTCGGTGTCTCAACTGTCAGCAGGTGAAGTATGAGCACCAGAGACCGGGTGGGTTGCTTCAGCAGATAGAGATTCCGGAGTGGAAGTGGGAGTGGATCACCATGGACTTTGTAGTTGGGCTCCCACGGATGTTGAGGAAGTTTTATGCTATTTGGGTGGTTGTGGATCGGCTGACCACGTCCGCTCACTTTATTCCTGTATGTACTACTTATTCCTCGTAGCGGCTGGCAGAGATCTATATCTGGGAGATTGTTCGTCTGCATGGTATTATGGTTTCCATCATTTTAGATAGAGGTACCTAGTTCACATCACGATTCTGGAGAGTCGTTCAGCATGAGTTAGGTACTCGGGTAGAGTTGAGTACAACATTTCACCCTCAGATAGACGGGCAGTCCGAGCACACTATTCAGATTCTTGAGGATATGCTTTGTGCGTGTGTGATTGAGTTTGGAGGGTCTTGGGATCAGTTTTTTTCATTGGCAGAGTTTGCTTACAACAATAGCTATCAGTCCAGCATTCAGATAGCACCATATGAGGCTTTATATGGTAGGTGGTGTAGATCTCCAGTGGGTTGGTTTGAGCCGGGTGAGGCTAGACTATTGGGCACAGATTTGGTTTAAAATGCTTTGGAGAAGGTTAAGGTGATTTAGGATAGACTCTATACAGCCTAGTCCAGACAGAAGAGCTATGTAGATCGGAAGGTTCGTGATGTTTCCTATATGGTTTGAGAGCGGGTTCTGCTTCGGGTTTCGCCTATGAAGGGCGTTATGAGATTCGGGAAGAAAGGAAAGTTGAGTCTGAGGTTTATTGGCCCTTTTGAGATATTGAGGCATGTTGGGGAGGTTTCTTATGAGCTTGCCTTACCTCCCAACTTGGCAGGAGTTCATTCAATTTTTAATATTTTGATGCTCCGGAGGAATCACGGTGATCTATCGCACGTGTTATATTTCAGTTCAGTTCAGTTGTACAAGGATCTATCTTATGTTAAGGAGCCAGTGGCAATATTGGACAGGCAAGGTAGAAAGCTAAGGTCAAAGAACATTGCATCAATGAAGGTTCAGTGGCAGGGTCAGTCGGCCGAGGAGGCGACCTGGGAGACCGAACAGGATATGCGCAGCCGTTACCCTCATCTTTTCACTACTTCAGGTATGTCTCTATACTCGTTTGAGGACGAACGAATGTTTAAGTGTAGGAGGATGTGACGACCCGGCCGGTCATCTTAAGAATTAACGCCCTAATCCCTATTAACTGATTTCCCCAAGTTTATTTCTGCTATTTCTATTTCTTGGGATGTTTGGTTTTGAGTTTCGGAGAGTTTTGGGACACTTAGTCCCTAAAAGAGAGCTAAAGTGTTGGAAAGTTGACCGTAGTCGGAACAGTATGAACATGGCTTCGGAATGGAAATCTGATGGTTCTGTTAGCTCCGTTGGGTGATTTCGGGGTTAGGAGCGTGTTCAGAGTGTGTTTTGGAGTTTTGTAGCTAATTTAGGCTTGAAATGCCTAAAGTTGAATTTTGGAAGTTTCCGGTTTGATAGTGAGATTTTGATCCGAGGGTCGGAATGGAATTCTGAGAGTTGCAGTAGTTCTGTTATGTCATTTGGGATGTGTGTACAAAATTTCAGGTCATTCGGACGAGGTTTGGTAAACTTTTTGATCTAAAGTGTGTTTTTAGAGTCTTTGGAAATTTTAAGCTTGAATCCGAAGAAAAATAGGTGTTTTGATGCTTTTTTTAGCGTTCCAAAGGTTGGAACAAGTTTGGATGATGTTTTGGGATTGGTTGGCAGGTTTGGTTGAGGTCCCGAGGGCCTCGGGTGTGTTTCGGATGCTCAACGGGTCATTTTGAAACTTAGGAAAATGCAGAAAATGGTTTCCTTCTTCGCGTTCGCGAGTGGGTTCTCAC
Source organism: Nicotiana tabacum (assembly GCF_000715075.1). Taxonomy (NCBI): domain Eukaryota; kingdom Viridiplantae; phylum Streptophyta; class Magnoliopsida; order Solanales; family Solanaceae; genus Nicotiana; species Nicotiana tabacum. Next base: position 21,523,912 of record NC_134085.1, read on the forward strand.
GTTCGCGAAGAGGATCTTGGATTCGGGGAAAGTTTGGCCTTCACGTTCGCGATAGGGCCTCCGCGTTTGCAAAGCACTGGATGGTTATGCTATGCATTCGCGATTGGGCTTCGTGTTCGCGGAAGAGGAACTGGCCCAGTGGAATTTTGAGCATCGCATTCGCGTGGTGCCCGTCGCGTTTGCGAAGGTTCGTCTGTGCAAGGCATCACGTTCGCGGAGTGAGGGATGCGTTCGTGAAGAAGGGAAAATGGTCAAAGTTTTTTTGTGCTTCGCGAACGCGAGGTTTTGACCGCGTTCACGAAGAAGGAATTTTCTGGGCAGATATAAGATTTCAAAATCGAGGGTTTAGCCATTTTTATCAAAACTTAAGCTTGGAAATTCGGATTTTGAGCGAGATTTTGAGGGATTTTCAGAGGTACCGATTGAGTAATGATTCTTAACTCACTTTTGCTTGTAACCCATTAATCTAAACATGAATTCATCCTTTAATTTCGAAATTTGTATGAAAATTGAGGAAAAGTTCTTAGGCCAAGAAATTGAGTTTTTATTGGGGATTTGATGTCAGATTTGGATAATTTTGGTATGGTTAGACTCGTAAGAGTGTGAGGATTCTGAAACTATAAATTTTACTTGATTCCGAGACGCTGGCCCAAGGGGTGTTTTTGCCATTTTACATAATTTCACGTATTAGCTTAGAATTTATTTATAGAATCAGTTACTTGAAGTGTTATTTACATTATGCAATTTAATTGAATAGATTTGGGCCATTTGGAGTCGAGTACTCGTGGCAAAGATGTGGTGTTGGGTTGATTTTGAGCCAGTTCGAGGTAAGTGGCTTGTCTAACCTTGTGTTGGGGACCTTCCCCTTAGGATTGGTATATTTGGTAATTGAAATGCCTTGTACGTGAGGTGACGAGTGTGTACTTGTGCTAATTGTTGGAAACCCGGTTTTCTTTAAGTACTTACTAGTATGTTTCCTTTCCTCTTTCTATTACTTGCACTATTAAGCTTGTTGTTAGCTTAGGAAAGCATGTCTTAGTGACTTAATTGCTTCATTTGATTTAACCTGCCTTACTTGAATTATGTGCAGCATGTTAGGCTAGAATCACTTATTTCCTTAATATGAATTTTACTATTTCTGTTTATCTTCCTACTGCTACTGTGTATTTATTTTGGGACTACGGATGTGGGATTCCGGTAGCTCCCCCTTGTCTATTTACTTTGGGACTACGCGTTAGATTCCCGGTAGATCCCCCTGCACATTTACTTTGGGACTATGGGAATGCACCTGGTAGATTCCTCAGTACTGGGTATTTACATTTGGGACTACAGATCGTGATTTCGGTAGATCCCCGCACATCGATAGTTGGACTACGGGACGGGATCCCAGGAGATTCACTGGACAGTTGTAATTGGGACTACAAGACGGTATCCTGGAAGGTTCCCCGGTTGTTATCTCTGTGTCGAGCTGTATTTCGTTCCGTGGCTTGTTTTGTCTCTATTCTAGTTATTGTTCTGTCAATTCTATGTTATTTCTTACTATTGCACTTATTTATACTATTTTATTCCACACTGTTAAGCCTTATATTGTATTTAACCTCACTAGGGCCCTAGCCTTCCTCATCAATATCAAGGATAGGCTTGGCACTTACTGAGTACCGCTGTGGTGTACTCATGCCTCTTCTGTGCATGTTTTTCATGTGCAAATCCAGGTACTTCTACTCAGGCCTACCATCCTTGAGGGAGGCGACTACTTAGAGACTTCGAGGTACATCTGCCGCGTCCGAAGACCGAGGAGTCCCTTTCTATTCCTGCCTTTTTTGTATTTAGCCCTTTTGTACTTTCTATTCTTATTAGACAGATTCCAGAGTTAGAGCTATGTAGTATTTCCTTTTCTTAGCTTATGATTCGTGGGTTTCCGGGTCTTGGATTTAAATATTGGTTTTGAGATCTATATAAATATGGTGTATGCCGAGCGGCATATTTAACATTGTTATTGCCTTATTTATGTTTTTAAATTGTTTTACTTCCGCAAGTTTTGGTTATCTTCTGCAAGTTTAAGCTTACCTAGTCATAGAGACACTAAGTGTCATCACGATGGTTCACGGAGGGCGAACCGGGGTCGTGATAGTTGTATAACAATCATATTATTAAAAGCGGTTTAAAAGGGTAAAAAATGCACATAGGTTTCAAAGTCATTTTAAAATAAAATAAATAGGCTAATAATAACAGTTGAGAGAGCATGCTAAAATCACGAAACCTGAGAATGCCTAACACCTTCTCCCGGAATAACAGAATTCCTTACCCGGATTTCTGTGTTTCGCGGACAGTAAAACAGAGTCAATCTTTCTCTATTTGGGATTTAAACCGGTGACTTGGGACACCATAAATCATCCTAATTGGCGACTCTGATTTTTAAATAAAATAATCCTGTTTTGATTGTCACTTAAATTGAAAAAAAAAACCCCTTATACCCCTTTCGGGGTAGTAAAAAGGAGGTGTGATAGCTCTGACGACTCTACTGGGGACAAGAACCCAGAATCTCTGGTTCAGGGTTCAAGAATTCGAGCTTAGAAGAATTGTTATATTTGGATTTTATTTATTATCTATTTTTATTACATGTTTGAGCCTAATGTGTTAAATTATGCTTTTTACCACTTTGATACTATTTGAACTGTATATAAACTCCTACGAAACCCTTCTCTCATCTTCGGGGATGTGCACGCTGGCGTGACTCCTCTTCTGTTAGTGTCATACCTTAAATTAGGAAGAGGCTCGGACAAGTTACAAAGCCGGATGGCCTTTTGGTTCCCGGTACGTAGCCCCCCCCCCCCGGCTCGAGTTGTCCGCTCGGGTATACAAGTCTAGAACAACATACCCAGGTTTTGAACCTAGAATAACTCAGACCCACGCCGGATCCCTAGTAGGAACGCTTGTTTGCATCATGTGCATTTGACTTTGGGAACTCAACACAGGGGTTGGGTCCATCTAGGACAGGTGTACCCGAAAAATAAAAGACCATCCTGATGCATCCTATGTGCTACATGTTGTAATTTTCAAGGGTAAAAGGGTCATTTGGCGGACCAATAATAGTTGAGGGCAAATGCAAAAGAAAAAAAAGGGAAAAAAGAGAGGGTGAAGTGTAACGAATAAAGCAAATAAGGATAAGTTATGTGTTCCGTCACATTTTTATTAAGAAAAAGACAAAAAAAATCAAATAATCAAAAAAAGATTTTGCACTTTTTCATCATTTTCCGAAAATCAAAAAAAATGGAAAATAAAATCCAAAAAGAGTCTACATATTTCATCATTTTTCAAAAAAAAGACAAAAAACATATTTTCTCTAAATTAGTTGTTTGTTTTTAATTCTCGCTCGTATCCAATCTGCCCAAACTACGCATACCTGATTCTCGTCTCTCGGGGTGTGGTACGTAGGCAACCCATATAAGGTCCGATCTTCCTAGTGAATCTTAGGTTCTTGGCTTTGTGGGGTCTTAGCCAAATTTTGCACTTCTAGCCACATTTTGGCAAAATAAGCCATTTTGCAAAAATAGCCTCAATCATGTCTTGCATGTGTCCAACAGGAAGGGTTATTGTCTCACATAATATTTTAGGTCTTTAACTTATTTGGTTTTAAATTTTCTCATACATGTGTGGATTTACTTACCGGAGTTTGAGCATGACAGAGCGTCAGGACCATCTAGTTAGGATCGCTCATTCAGGAGTGGATTAAAAGAAGATTTTCTTTTCTTTTTTTATGTTTTGAGTGTTTTTCTTTTTATATCGTCCTTTACCTTCTAGTTTTGTATAGTAATGTTGATTTTTTATTATTATTGTACTTGCTATTTTGCATTTGAAAAAGTGTGTTATAAATCAAAAATTCAAAAAAGAGATTTTGCGTTTTTATATTTCCGTTAGAAGACTTCTTTACAATACTAATTCTAGTAATTAAAAAAAATTATTTGAGGTGGTTTTTCCTTTAGACAATTAATATATTTAACTTGAAATAAAAAAAATTATATTACCTTTAGTATTTTATGACTAAAAATTAAAAAAAAAATTCTTTTAGTGCCTCTTTTAAAGAGTTTTCTATAAGGTATTAATTTCAAAAATCCAAAAAGATTTTCTTTTGAGGTTCTTCTTTGGGAAACTAATGAAAAATGAAAAAAAAAATTCCTTTATTTTAATTAGAACTTTAGGATATTGTACATAGAAGAAAAACATATTTTATCCTTTGTTTATCTTAAAGTTTCTTCCTTAGGTAATCAAAAACTGAAATCCAAAAATATTTTTTTTATCTTGTTCATTTCTCGTTTCGAACTACTTTTTTAGGGATATCAAATGAATATTCTCTTTGGTTTATTCTTTAAATTTTCTTCCTAAAAAACAATCAAAAAATATTTTTCTCTGCTAGGGATTTTTCCTTAATAATTTCCCATAGAGTATTTATTTCAATATATATATATATGCTCGTTCAAGCTTGAGTTTAGAATAGCTAATAAAGCATTAAGTCTATAAAATTCAAAAAAAGATTTGAATCTTTTATTTCTCTTTTTTTTGCATAAGAGTAGTCGTTAAGGTAATAAACAAAAAGAAAAAAAAAGAAAATGAGAACATTAGTTTGTTTCCTTTATTCCCGATCTTCCCGAGCTACGCAAAGATCTGATTCATGCAGCGTCATGATACGTAGGAAACCTACATAGGATTCGATCGAATCATTTTTTTTATTTTTATTAAAAAAAAGAGAAGAAGAAAAAGAAGGAAGAAAAAAAATGGGGAAAAAAAAGAAGAAAAGAAAAAAGAGGGTGAAATTTTGGGATGTGAGAAATGAGAGGAAATAAAAGAGTGATAATTAGAAAAAAAAGGAAGGAAAATGAGCAAGCAAATGCTAGAAAAAAAAACGAAAAGAGAAGATTGAAATGAACAAAATTGGGATGATGCCAAGTGACCTAGTGACCCTTGAAGTCATTCTAGAACTGTTAATTGTTGCTAGGTGCATTGCACGTAATGTGATATTTTTAGCTGTTAAATCCCCTAATGCTAACGGGATGACCCCATTTTGTTCATTTTGATATCTTCATAGCAAAAAGGTGGTTGGTTTGTGGTTCTTAAAGTGGTAACACTTCTTTACAACATAAGGTCGAAAGGCAATGGCAGACGGCAACGGAATTGAGTCGGTTGATACTGGTGCCCAAAAGCAATTGGTTGAACAGGGCAATGGGTTGGTTGAAGAGGTAAGGATGTTAAGACAACACATTGCGGACATGTATCAGGCTTGGATGATTGGGAAGGCACCACCCCCGCCACCACATAGTTTCTTAGATGCTACCCTTACCCAAACTCCGGCCATAGTGCCAGATGATCCCACATACTATCCAGATCTACCCGCTTATCACAGCTTTCCCAACCACCCTAGTAGCTCCGTCACTCATCCTCCAATTACCTCGCCCAAAAATTGCCCTCCTGTCATATCCACTACCCCCATGATCATAACTTCTCAACAATCTTCCCTTCATGGATCCAACAATGAACACCCACTCAAAGCTCATGATGCCCAATATTACACAAGGCTCCTAACTCATACAAGCAGAGCCCTTAGGATGAGCCTCATGTTGAAAATGAAAAGTTCACCGAGAAAGAAGGGCGAGATAAGATATCCAGAAAGCTGAAAGGGTCTAAAACACCAAAGCTTAATTTATATGATGGACGTGGAGATCCAGTAGCCCATCTTAGAGGTTACTACAGTGAAATGAGAAGTGTTGGTGGGAAAGATAATTTGTTGATGGCATATTTTAGTGAGAGATTGACTGGGGTAGTCTTGCAATGGTATACTCGTCAAGATATCAATAAATGGCATGCATGGGATGACATGGCTCAAGATTTTGTTTGACACTTTCAGTACAATCTAGACATTATCCCAGACCACTCCTCCCTATCCAAGATGGAAAAGAAACCGGAGGAAAGCTTTAGGGAGTATGGGCTTAGATGGAGGGAACAGGTTACTCGGGTCAGTCCTCTGATTGGTGAAGAAAAAATGGTTGAGCTTTTGCTACAAGCCCAGAGGCCACCTACTACAGTAATTTGATCCCGACCTTGGGTAAACCTTTCAATGATGCGGTAAAAATGGGGAAGATGGTAGAAGAGGAAATCAAGTCAGGCAAAATCATGAGTTACTCTGCATTGAAAGACACTACAAAAGACATTCAGAGCATCTCAGTAAGTTTGGATGGAAGAAAGAGAAATAGAAAAGATGTTGTTGAGCCGCTCCAACGACAAGAGTCAGCGAGCATTCCTGCTCAACACTTGCAGTTGTGGCATCGTCCCCATGGATATCCCTGTGCTCCAGATAATCCTCCCCAATGCTACTTCTCTCCACAAAACCCCAAAAGTAGTACATCATATTCCCAGTACTCTATCCACATTGCACCACCATATATTCCACACCCACGAGGCCCGCGATAGCCTGCACCACTTCCACAAATGTCTTACCTTCCCCCTCAAGCATATCAACCAACTACCCGCAAAAGGTTCCAACCGAGGCCAGAGTACAAGATGAAAAGGCAAAAGCAAAAGGAGAAGACTTTCACTTCCATTGGAGAATCATATGCCAGTTTGTTCCGAAGGTTGAGACAATTGGACTTGTTGAAGCCGATTCAAATAAAAATGTCGAACCCTATTCCAAAGAATTTTGATTATTCTCAAAGGTGAACATATTGCTCTGATGCCCCGGGTCACAACACAAAAAAGTGTTGGCATCTGAAAAAAGCAATTCAGAAGCTTATTGATGCAAGCGACATTGTCGTGCAAAATCCGGATGCAGTAGACACTAGCCAAAGTCCATCGCCTGTTCATAATGAGACACATATGGTGGGTATGATTTGTTTTGAAAAGTAATATGAGAATTCTATTGAGATCCTCGGAGGTCCACGTGCTGCAAAGCTTTCAGCGCTATCAGAGGTTGATCTTAAGAACGAGAGGGCAAAAGGGACCCATACGCAATTTGCTAAAGTCAATGTGATGGAGACTTGTGAAGGTCCTAGTACTATTGATGCAGAACTCAGTGGCTAAGATGTTGAGCTTGGTGATTGGAAAGATACTCCTTTCTTAGCTAGCCAGGGAGGAGTATTGATGGTTCTTTTTGTTGTCATTTTTATTGTCCGGGTTATTTTAGGGTTATAATCCGGATAATGTCTTGTGCCTCAAACCCTTCTATCCTTTTTATCTTAACTAGTTACTTTAGTCGTAGTAACTCATTTAGTGTTATCTAGGTTTGTTCCAGGTTTGTACCCCAGTTTATTTTATTGGTCTTGTTGTTCAAACCCTTTCATCGTCTGTCTAATGCAATTTTCTGTCTTCTTCTTATTTCTAGTCATTTTTTTTGTTTAGTTCTCTTCTTCTTTTATAGTTCTTTTCATGCTAACTCTAGGCCTGGTCTTGAAAGTTAGTTTAATCATAAAGCAATGAAACAATTTGGAAGATGATGGGGACACTTGAGGGCGGTAAGTACAGATTTGGATATTTGAGATCATTTGAAGCCCGAACCATGTGAAACTGGGGAAGATAATTTGGGAAGTTAATAGGATGACAAGAATTCGTTAAAGGAGAGTTCATCCCGGATGATTTGAAGCAAAAAATTTTGAGTTCAAGTGCATCTCAAGTTGCAAGATGAAGTCAAGAAAGTTTTCTCCGAATTGACGGAGGATATCCATTGTGAAGGGGGAATCACCCAACAAGGGTTATGTACTTGACAAGGCACTAAAAAGAGTGGAAGGCATATCAGTGATACCAATGCAAATGCTACAAAAGAAATGCTATGCATGATCTTCATTATCATTTTCAAGTTGCATGTATTATCCTTGGTGTTCTTAGAGATTGGGAGGCCCTCTTTCAGCTATCCAAACACTTTATACCCTTTGGTACCCCTTTTGAGCCTGTACTAATTTCTTTGACCTCCCCTATTTTGGAATTAATTTAGAGTCATACGAAAAAAAAAAGAAAAAAAATTTTCCCATAGGTTTATTTTAGAAAGTTCATTCCAAAAGGAAAATTAAAAAAAAAGAGAAAAATAGAGATAAAGAACAAAAAGGAAAAAAAGTAACAAAAGTAGTCTCATGAACTACGTTCGACCTGATTCCTTTTAAGGATACGTAGGCAGTCTCACGGTTCGATCCCATCAAAATAAAAATTCAAAAGGCCCCAGGCAAAGAAACTGGGGTAGAAGTTGCGGTTTTGTAAAAGATCTGATTCCAAAAGTTGTAATTCTGAACTCATTCAAGTTGTTTTGAGTCTTTATGATATCCTTTCTTTCTAACCCTGTCCAGAAGCCACATTACAGTCCAAAAAAGACCTCCCAGATAATCTTTGAGAGTGTCGATCTAGATATGCCAGGAGCATATGATGCTTTACTATGGTCAATGCCTTGTCATCTGCAGAATAAGAGGAGATAAGAAGAAAAGAACAAAATGAGAAAGTCGTATTGGTGAAAACCTTCACATGCACCATAAGGCGATGGTAAGTTGAGAGAAAGTACAAAATGAGAGAGGCTTTATGGTGAAAACCCTTCGGGCACTACGAGTCGAATAAGGATTGTGAATCAAATAGGATAATCGGAGCATTGAAGCCTAGTTTCACTGCGAAGAGGTACAATAAGAGTTGAACATTAGACTTGATTGACAGATTAGGCCATTTAATCCAAAGGTACATGTCATGGTCATTAGAGTTGGTATCCACATCTGATAAGTTTCTACTTTGTAGCTTTCTTTTTAGGAATCATCTCTTTCTATGGTCTTTTACTCTGTTTTTTTTACTTCCTCTTCCTGAGTTTGTTTGGTCAGAACAAGTGAGAAATGACTTCAAAATTTGCCACCAGCTTTCCAATTGCACAAAATAGGATCTGGCTACCACATCAAAGTGGCATAAGTCAGGAAAGAACAGCATGCGCACTGAGTTGGTAACAATAAACGTGCTTTGGGATTCATGTGAAATACAAAGTTTTGGTATATGTTAATTCATGAACAATGCAACAGATCGAGGATGTTGGACGAACGGATCAAAGGTATTTTCTATGATAAGGTTGACAGAGAAAGTGGTTAACCAATGACAAGCAAGGTCTTCCAAGCGAAAATCAAAGTTATCATGGCAAGTGAAGGAGCAATAGAACTCAAGGCCAAGGCCAGTGTTTAAGTTAGGAAAGAATAGCATGCGCACTGAGTGGGTGGCATTTGACGTGCTTTGGGATTTATGTGAAACATGAAGGTTCAGTATATGTAAATGCATGAGCACAATGCAACAGTTGAATGGTATTGGGTTTGAACGGATCAGAGGTATTTTCGTGATAAGGGTGATACAGAAAGTGGTCAATCAATAAACAAGCAAGGTCTTTCGAGTTGAAATTGCAGTTATCATGGGAAATGGAGGATCAATCGCCCTCAAAGTCAAGGCCGCAAACCAACCACCATGTTTGAACTCACAAGTTTTCTTTGTTTGAAACATGGATGAAAATTGTGTCCAAATCAAAGCTTGGACGTTTGAATTTTTTTTCAAGTGTCGTGCCCAAATTTTGTCAGCACAAAGGCAGTTTGAGAAGGGGAAAGAAAATTTGTTCGATCTACAGGAACCCTCCATGGGGAAAGGCATGGTTTAGGGGCAAGGAATTTTGTTCGTTCCGCAGAGATCCTCCAAGAAGAAAGCTTGGCTTAAGTAAGTTCATTCTCGGCTTTTCAGGACCCTCCTAGATAATGGGATTTAGTTTTAAGTGTTCAGGAGCCTCCTGGATAATGTAATGTAGTTTTAAGTTGTCAGGACCTTCCTGGATAATGGGATTTAATTTTTTAAGTTTTTAGGACCCTTATAGATAATGAGATTTAGCGTAAGTTTTACCGTTAGGAAATAGAATTTAGCTTTCAAGTTTTCACTCTTAAGATACGATTTAATTTTCATGACCCTCCTGGATAATGGAAGTTAGCTTTTAAATTCTTAGAGATTTTGGGTAACATGATTCAGTTAACACTCACAGATGTTCCCAATATAAAACTGGGGCAGAAAAATTTCTTTTGTTTTGTCTATTTTGTTACAATCAGGCGTCCACCTGGAGAATAAGGGAAGACAGTCCAAGTCTCAAAGGAAATCCGTTCAAGTTTAGCAATCAGGCGCCCACCTGGAAAATAAGGGAAAGTAGGTCAAGTTCCGAGGAAAAGCAGTTCAAGGTTCAGCAATCAGGCGCCCACCTGGAGAACAACGGAAGACGACACAAGTTCAAAGGAAAACGTGTCAAACTCAGCAATCAGGCGCCCACCTGGAGAACAAGGGAGAGCAGTTCAAGTTTCCAAGGAAAACAGTGCAAGTTCAGCAATCAGGCGCCCACCTGGAAAGCAAGGGAAAATGGTGCAAGTTTCTAGGGAAAACAATTCCTAGTAGCAAGAGGAGATGGTTCGAGTGTCTGCAATCAGGAGCCCCCCGGGAAAACAAAGGAAAACAATTCAAGTTTTAGAGGAAAGGAATACAATTCAAATGTTGGTAATCAGGCACCCACCTGGAGAACAAAGGGAAAGCAGCAATGTTCAAAGGAAGACAGTTCAAGTTCAGCAATCAGGCACCCACCTGAAGAGCAGGGGAATACAGTTAAAGTTTTGGCAATCAGGTGCCCACCTGGAGAGCAAGGGAATACAGTTAAAGTTTTGGCAATCAGGCGCCCACATGGAGAGCAAGGGAATAAAGTTAAAGTTTTGGCAATCAGGCGCCCACCCGGAGAGCAAGGGAATACAGTTAAAGTTTTGGCAATCAGGCGCCCACTTGGAGAGCAAGGGAATACAGTTCGAGTATTGGCAATCAGGCGCCCACCTGGAGAGCAAAGGAATACAGTTAAAGTATTGGCAATCAGGTGCCCACTTGGAGACCAAGGGAATACAGTTAAAGTTTTGGCAATCAGGTGCCCACCTGGAGAGCAAGGGAATACAGTTAAAGTTTTGACAATCAGGCGCCCACCTGGAGAGCAAGGAAATAAAGTTCAAGTTTTGGCAATCAGGCGCCCACCTGGAGAGCAAGGGAATACAGTTAAAGTTTTGACAATCAGGCGCCCACCTGGAGAGCAAGGAAATAAAGTTCAAGTTTTGGCAATCAGGCACCCACCTGGAGAACAAGGAAAGCAGTTCAAGTTTCAAAGGAAGACAGCACAGGTTTCAAGGGAAAACTGTTTAAAGTAACAAAGGGAATACAATTCAACTTTTGGTAATCAGGCGCTCACCTAGAGAGCAAGGGAATACAGTTCAAAAGGCTAGTTATAAAAATATAATAGGTAAAATATTTCGTGTTTCTTCTTTTTAGTTGCTTTTAATTTATATATCATTCATAAATTTAAATAAAAAATAAATGAAAATAGTACCTTTTTTATTTTTTATATAATCTTGAAAATACAAAAAATAGTTTCATGTTTCAATATAGTTTAGTTCAATTAATTAAGATTACTTTTATATTTTTATATTATAAATTGTATATAATTTTAGAATGAGAAATTAGTTTTGGGTTGGTTTATCCCGTCTTTATGAATTTTGTAGTCCATTTTTAGTCTTGGACCCAATTTTAAGGCCCAAATAACCTAAGCCCAATACCCAACACCCAAACCTAAGACCTAACCTTCAGCACCCTATACATATACAAGACCTAAAATAACCAAGACCCATAGACATCATCAGCCGTTTTTTAAAGGAAAAAGAACTGAAAAATGAAAAAGGCTCTTCTTCTTCATGAAGATTGAACAAAATGCAGAACCCTAGTCTTCTTCTTCATGGCAACAATGGAAACCTGAAGATCAGGCCTAAACCAAAAGCGACCCCATCTCCACCATCTTCTTCAGCAAGCAAAAACGCCTAAGTCTAGGAATCAGCCGCAATAACACAAAAAATCAAGTCCCCCACGTCGATCTTCTTCTGCTCGAATATAAACAGCCATTTTAGACTTTCTTCTACAAACAAGAATAGCCATAGTCGACGAGCCATTCCATTGGATTTTCGATCAAAAAAAAACTTCTTCTTCTTGCTGGAAAATGCAACAACATAACCATGAAAAACGATCTCGAAAACCTATCTAAACAAGCAGAGTTCGAGTCAAGATAGTCGAGCCGAGCAACAAAACTTCGTCGAAATTCAGTGGAGCTTCTCGTGGAGGTTCTGTTCGAGGTCTCTGATCGATGGATCGATTTTGGTCTTTTGGTTCGAAAGTTTTCTTTTAGTTCGTTTCATTGTCGATCCCGTCAGTTTGAGGTTAATTTCCTCCCCTTTCTTTTTGTGTGTTCTTATGTTTTTGTATCTAGTCACACCAGTTGGTTTTGATGAATTTAATGCAACTTTACATCTTGGCCTTACATGATTAATATATGTTTGGACCTAGTATTTTCCTGAAGGAAGACATATACTTAGTAATTCTTATTGTAGGATCTGCTAAGTAAATGATGTTGGGGAAGTAGTGGTTTGGGGATAGAAAATGAAATCTAAGTTTCAGATTATTATTTTTCGTAATAGGATTTTCTTTAGTTGAGCTATAGTTTAAATTGATATTTTTATGTCAACGTTAGGAGCATGTTAGGTCGACCATACCCGGGGAGGCAAACCTTTAGGCATGTAATTAAATCATCACAACTACGGGTATGATTCTCATGGCGTGGTTGTGATACTTAATTTCAAATTAGTTGTAAAATTGAATATCCATAGTTCACTTAGTTGAATGTCTTTCCTTTAATAAAATCTAGTTGCGTCATACGCAAACAAAATCCATAATCTATGGACTTCATATTAATTATCTTAACTAGTGTAAAAAATGCCTTGAACTTTCGGAGTTTCCTTTAAGCGCGTTAATTAAATAATTGTCATGGCTATGGGTACGGCTCCCGTGACGTAGTTGTGATGCTTAATTTTTAAAATCCGGGGGTACATTTATGTGACCCGGCCATAATTTAATTTTGTTAATAAAACAAACATGTTGTAGATTGTGGGTACAGTTCCCGTGACATGATTCGCAACGTGTAATCAAATAATTAGTTGTATAACAATCAGATTATTAAAAGCGGTTTAAAAGGATTAAAATGCACATAGGTTTCAAAGTTGTTTTAAAATCAAATAAATAGGCCAATAATATAGTTGAGCGGCCGTGCTAAAACCACGGAACCTGGGAATGCCTAATACCTTCTCCCGGATTAACAAAATTCCTTACCCGGATTTCTGTATTTCGCGGACTGTAAAACAGAGTCAATCTCCCTCGATTCGGGATTTAAACTGGTGACTTGGGACACCATAAATCATCCCAAGTGGCGACTCTGATTCTTAAATAAAATAATCCAGTTTCGATTGTCACTTAAATTGGGAAAAAACTCCTTTATACCCCTTTCGAGGGTAGTAAAGAGGAGGTGTGACATCAATTATGTGTCGGGTCGGATAATTTATCCATTTTTAAAATTATCCGCTTTGAATCGCTCATATCTGACCAGACTCGCCCGTTTGTCACCCTTATATATAACTAATAAAAACAACTACAACTCGATACAATAAATCCAAAAATACTGGTGTCACAAAGTGCATGAGCTACTAAGTGTCAACACAGTCTAAATCTCTAATAGAAATGTCTGGAAAATAGAACAGTAATGAATAAACTAAAAGGAAAGAGAGTCGAGGTCTGTGGGCTTCATAGCAGCTACCTCTATAGTCTCCGAGCAGATACTGCACCAAATCTAGCAACCACCGTGTTCAGATGTACCTAGATCTGCACACGAAGTGCAGATTGTAGTATGACTACAATCGACCCAATGTACTCAATAAGTAACCGGACTAAACTTGGGCTGAAAGCAGTGACGAGCTCAGAAAGATACAGTCTGAATCCAGATAATGACAACACAGATATAATAGGGTAATGACAGTAATAACTCAAAGAAAATTCCCTATGTAGCTCGTACATAGTACAGAAATTAGGCATGCTTTCAAGTTTAACAATTTTAGCTAAATACTGATAAGATATGCCAAGTACATATAGCATGAGTAATGTTACATCTCTATAACTACATGTCAGATATTCATGTCAAATGTAATGTATCACAGTGATACTCCCAGGCACTCACGCTCTCAGAGTATTCAATCTGTCTGTTTCAAACTCCCACTCATCACACACAATCCCTCAGTACTGTACGGTACCAGCGCTCACTACTGGTATGTCAGACTTCAGAGGGGAGGATCATGCCCAAGCACTAATATAAAGCCATATGGCCTGCTATGCCATAGCCTGATCATATAATAAGCAAATAAAGCATTCTATAACGTGCAGCCCAATCCCATAAATGAGTCAACAAGGCATGTTGTGGCATGCATCCCAATCCCAAAATATCACTCACAATCTAGCTCGCATGCCTCAACTCAGTCATCATTCTCTCTAGTCTCACAGGCTCACAAATCTCATACCACTAAGGCCGAACAATGATAACATCATGTAACAATAAATGATAATGAAGACTGAGATATAATATGCAAATGAATGAATATGAAATGAGTACATAATTGCAACTTAAGCAAATAACTCAACAGCAGAAATGACCTCAGTGGGTCCCAATAGAATAAGCACATAGCCTAAACCTGATTTTTAACATGGATCACAACTCAATTACTCTAACACATAGGAATTATATGGATAGAAACAAGATTAGGTGACTACACAACACCACAAAATCAACCGAGTCATAATTACCACGGTGCATGCCCACACGCCTATCACCTAACATGTGTGTCACCCCAAAACCAACCATATAACATGTATTCTAGGGATTCATCCCCTCAGTATCAAGTTTGGAAATATTACTTACCTCAAAGTGCGCAACAATACTCCAACAAACCATTACCTCGCAAATTGGCCTCCGAACGACTCAAATCTAGTCACAAACAACTTAAAATAATCAATATAGGCTATAGGAATCGATTCCATACGATAAAGCTAAGCTCTTTAACCAAATTCAAAAAGTCAACACAAAAGGTCAACCCCCAAGCCCACGCCTCATAACCCTATAAAATTCACAAAATTCGAAAACGCATTCAATAACGCCTCCAACTATACCAAAATCATCCAATTTCGACCCTCAAATCCCAAATCTTACTCTCCAATCCCTAGTCCAAAATCCCCTAAATTTCACCTCAAAAACACAATCTTGGTGGGAAAATAAATGGGTATTTAATGTTAATGAATAAAAACGATCAAAAGTTGCTTACCTATTAAAATCTAGTGAAACCCCTCTCAAAATAGCCAGTAGCCAAGCTTACAAAGTACAAAATAAGAGAAATCAAGAAACCCTTCTATTTTATTCTTCTGTCAATGATTCTGCAGCTGCGGTCACTTAACCTGTTACAACCTATATTAACGTACGTTAGTTTATGCAGTAACTTAGTCAACGTAAATCCAAGAAGAGATTATCTTTTAGATGATAAGAAGTTAATCTTATTGGTCTTAGATGATACAAAGGTGTATAAGGGTGGTTAACAAGTATTAGAAGTTAAACGAATCAAGGATGTTGTCAGCCGTACTTTTAGGTAAACCTAGAGGTGCTTAATATACTCAAGAGTTTGTGTTTTAAGGTATTTGAATCATATAATATCCGTATCATAAGCCTTGAGGTCAAACAAGTTATGAAACAAAAGTCGATAAAAGTTGTCGCAACTTACGTTCATAATTTTACGTAAACTTTAGGTCAAATGTTACTAATATTTTCTCCTAATTTACTTTAAATTATGGGGTGATATACCCATAAATTGAAGATCTATGAGTCTAGTTTCCAACACATTTAACAGTTCGTCGATATGATATCGGAGTAGAGAGATATTCACGTTTTCACGAGACTGTGCTAAGCACCTCTCTATGGGTCCCACATAGTCGGGTTAAGAGATATGGATATATATAATATGCCTAGAACCCGTTTTAAGCCATTTATTTTTAGTAGATTCATATTTATAACCCTAGAATCACCATCTCAAGGTTCTCTCAAGATACAAGACCCAAACAAAGGGCAAACAACACAAATCAAGTGTCGGGAATCCAATGGCGCTAGTAAGTTTCTTGTTATTCTTGTTGTTGCTCATTTTTGTGTTGTTTCAGCTCATGTGGGAGGTTGTTTTAAGGGTTTTATATTCTGTAAATACTCTCTCAAGTTTTTAATATCAACCCTAGGTGATTTCAAGCCTTCTAAAGTGATTCTAGTATCGAAAAACCCTAATTGATTACTAGTTTCGCTTCCTTGTTGTGGCAGCATAGGAGGGATATTTCGTGGACAATTAAGTTCAAATTAGAGTTGTTATTTATGTCTAAAGGTAAATAACCTCTTACTCTATATGTATTTAAGATTATCCAAGTTGCGGCTAAGTCATTAAAGCTAGAACTTGTGAAATATATATCGAAAGGCTTGGTAGTAATGATGTCGGTTGGTGGATTGTTTTGGGAGGCTCAATATGATTAATATTGATGTTGTTTAGGCTTTTTGTGATTGTTTTCACTTGTGGGAAGTCATATAAATAGGGGATGTGTTTTCCGTTTCATCATAAAATAGGTTGTGGTCGGTACATAATAGTTACGACGCGTAAACATTAACGATAGTGTCATTTCTCCTATTGTAGACTAAGGAGTTTTGACAATTGCATAGCTTGAGATTGGGGCAGTATATACAAGGTATGTGAGGCTATCCCTTTCCTTCTTTTGCACGACTCCGATCGTACATAATGTAATGAACGAGCTTCCAAAGATACTCTACTCTTAGAAGCTAGCAGTACTTACATTGTTTCCCCTCTTATGGAACGATTGATGTTGATGTTGCTTCTCTTATTCTTATGTTATCAATGTTGTTGGTACTTACTGATTCTTATAAGGTTCATAGTGAAGAGTTAGTCCTAATAACGTATACAGAGGATACCGACCTTACGTTACTCCGAAAGGTTTAGAACGTGATTCTATGAGACGAGTATGCATTATATATATGTATCTATTTTACTCTACCAAGCCGCGCTATAGTCGGCCAGGTATGGTACCTATTGTGCAACCACTGATCAGTTGGGTTTTACCAAGCTCCACGTGGCCGGATACGATTCTACTGAGCCTTATGATGGTCAGATACATTTTTACCGAATCCTCTTTGAGGCCGGGTACGATATGATGATGATGATGATGCCTACAGAGGCATGTGTTTTAAAAGCTTATGTATATATGTGTATGTATCATGCATTTCATATAAGTAGCCTACAGAGGTACCCAGATGTTACATGTTGTATATTCTCTATCCTTGTTCACATTACAGTTCATACTTATGCTTTTCTGCTATCACGACCCAATCCGATGGGCCGCGACGGGCACCCGGTACCTTACTCAACCGTGTACCAAAAACGTATCTTTCTTATTACATTATCATATACACGTGACATACGGGCCTAATAGGCCAACATGATTATTTATAAACTCAAAATATAGGCCGACAAGGCCGTACAATCTTTCACGTACATGACATATGTCTACAAGCCTCTAAGAATACATAAATGTCATAAAGGTCGGGACAGAGTCCCGCCATACCAAACAATACACGTCTAAATCATACTAACCAAACAAGCAACTCCGAAGCAAATGGAGCGCACCAACATCTCCCGCTGAGCTGATAGCCTACTTGGAGGGCTCTCGACCTGTCTATCGGGACTTGCAGGCATGAAACACAGCGTCACCGGGCAAAAGGGACGTCCGTACGAAATAATGTAATGAGTATGTAAGGCAATATACTGAAAGCTGAAACTGAACTGATAATATAATAATTGCAAACAGCTGGAAGTTAAAGGTAATCTGAAGATATGCTTACCTGCTGATACTGACTCATCTCTCTCAATATAGTAAGTAAAATAGTTGTCCGGACCTATAAGACTCGGTATATATATATAACTGCTCTACTATAGTAGGCTCACTCATAGGCGCTCGGCTATACTAGGCTTTGTATGTGTGTGTGTGTGTGTGTGTGTGTGTGTGTGTGTGTGTGTGTATATATATATATATATATATATATATATATATATATATATATATATATATATATATATATATATATATATAACTGCTCTGCCGTAGTAGGCTCGCTCATAGGCGCTCGGCCATACTAGGCTCTGTGTCTCGACCAACTGGGCTCGCTCATAAGTGCTCAGCCACAATAGGCTCTGTATATAACTTACCATCTTATCAGAGGTTGTCCAATAGGGGACTGCCCATCGATTATAGCGTGATTGTAATAAAAACACTTTAATACTGTATATATAAATTCACTGCTCTCTTGACTAGAAGAATAAATATATACTCAATTGAATATGAAGTCCCGATAAGGAGAATATTGTAATTTACAAAACTAGAAAAATATACTTAGTTTGCGAGACTAGCAAAATATATGTAAATTTCGGAATATGAATTTTTCTTTATGCTTCATTATTAAACTTGTGTAATGACGAGATCATGCCAAAATGAAGGAAGAGATTAGCCATAATATACCTGAACCGATTCTCCTGACAATCCCTTTAACACTCGTTGATTGCAACAACACTTAATGGCGGATCGAAGTAGGGGAAAATCCATGAACTCGTACGATACTGAATTCTTGAAAGCTCATATTTTTGAATAATGTAATCTTCACGTTTTTGAAGAATGAAATCTTCATATTGATAAGGTTTCTTAGCATTCTGGTTGAATTTAGGTGAAAGAGTGAAATTTTTTCATTTTGACTAAAAATCTAAGCTTTTGAAAAGACCAAGATTCAAGCCTATCTTGTAATTCTTACACGTTTTTAGCCACTAAGAACCTATGACTTATTAGTCATAGATTTGAATGGTGGCCTACTGCCACGTGGCGAGTGGGATGGAAATTATTAATCTTTACCCACTTATTAGTTAACTGGGTATTATCCCGTTTATCCGATAATTAATCAATTACCCACATAATTTAAAAATTACCCCAAATTATTTAAAATTCTACTTATTTTTAATGTACTTTTTATACATTATACTATAGTGGTCATATGGTACCTTGCATGGTACTAGTTCATAAATACCGAGTATTTTAGCTCGGGCCGTATTTTATCCCAAAATGCCAAACTTCGACAAAATTCATTTTTTTTACTTGCTCCCCCTTTCACCTTCATGAATTTACTAATCACTTGTGAAATAGCATAATCCCTATAATCTCCAAATAATCGTTTCCTTGGACTGATGTCAATTACCTTACGGCAAATTCAACGTAAAATACTGCAGGGTGCAACATCGTCGTAACTTATTACTGCGAAGCGTAACATCACCATAATATAATACTACAGGGTGCAACACTATCGTAACTTAATACTACAGGATGTAACATCAATTGTAATATATTACTGCAGAGCAAAACATCGACATAATACTGCTTACTACTTTTGTCACGACCCAATCCGATGGACCGCGATGGGCATCTGATACCTTACTCAACCGAGTACCAATGTAACATATCTTTCTTATTACATCATCATGTACACGTGACATACGGGCCTAATAGGCCAACGTGATTATTTATAAACTCAAAACATAGGCCGACAAGGTCGTACAATCTTTCACGTACATGACATATGTCTACAAGCCTCTAAGAATACATAAATGTCATAAAGGTCGGGACAGATACTCGCCATACCAAACAATACACGTCTAAATCATACTAACCAAACAAGCAACTCCGAAGCAAATGGAGCGCACCAACATTTCCCGCTGAGCTGATAGCCTACTTGGAGGTCTCTCGGCCTGTCTATTGGGACCTACGGGCATGAAACACAGTGTCCCCAGGAAAAAAAGACGTCATTACGAAATAATGTACCGAGTATTGTAAGGCAATATACTGAAAGCTGAAACTGAACTGATAATATAATAACTGCAAGTAGCTGGAAGTTAAAGATAATCTGAAGATATGCTTACCTGCTGATACTGACTCAACTCTCTCAATATAGTAAGTAAAATAGTTGTCCGGCCCTATAAGGTTCAATATAACTGCTCTGTCGTAGTAAGCTCGTTCATAGGCGTTCGTCCATACTAGGCTCTGTATCTCGACCAACTAAGCTCGCTCATAAGCGCTCAGCCACAATACTCTCGGTATATAACTTACCATCTGATCAGAGGTTGCCCAATAGGGGCCTGCCCATCGATTATAGCTCGATGGTAATAAAAATACTTTAATACTGTATATATAAATTCTCTGCTCTCTTGACTGGAAGAAGAAAAATATACTCAATTGAATATGAACTCCCGATAAGGAGAATATTGTAACTTACAAAACTAGAAAAATATACTTAATTTGCGAGACTAGCAAAATATACGTAAATTCTGGGATATGAATTTTTCTTTATGCTTCGTTATCAAACTTGTGTAATGACGAGATCATGCAAAAATGAAGGAAGAGATTAGCCTTAACATACCTGAACCGATTCTCCTGACAATCCCTTTAACACCTGTTGATTGCGACAACACGTAACGGCAGATCGAAGTAGGGGAAAATCCATGAACTCGTACGTTACTGAATTCTTGAAAGTTCATATTTTTTAATAATGTAATCTTCACGTTTTTGAAGAATGAAATCTTCATATTGATAAGGTTTCTTAGCATTCTGGTTAAATTTAGGTGAAAGAGTGAAATTTTTTATTTTGACTAAAAATCTAAGCTTTTTAAAAGTCCAAGATTCAAGCCTATCTTGTAATTCTTACACGTTTTTAGCCACTAAGAACCTATGGCTTATTAGTCATAGGTTTGAATTGTGGCCTACTCCCACGTGGAGAGTGGGTGGAGATTATTAATCTTTACCTACTTATTAGTTAATTGGGTATTGTCCTATTATCCGGTAATTAACCAATCACCCGCATATTTTAAAAATTACCTCAAATTATTTAAATTTCTACTTATTTTTAATATACTTTTTATACATTATACTACCGTGGTCATATGATACCTTGAATGGTACTAGTCCATAAATACCGAGTATTTTAGCTCGGACCGTATTTTATCCCAAAATGCCAAACTTCGACAAAATTCATTTTCTTTGACTTGCTCCTCCTTTCACCTTCATGAATTTACTAATCACTTGTGAAATAGCATAATCCTTATAATCCCCAAATAATCTTTTCCTTGGACTAATGTAAATTACCTTACGACAAATTCAACGTAAAATACTACAGGGTGCAACATTGTTGTAACTTATTACTGCGAAGCGTAACATCACCGTAATGTAATACTACAGGGTAAAACACTGTCGTAACTTAATACTGCAGGACGTAACAACAATTGTAATGTATTATTGCAGAGCATAACACCGACGTAATACTACGGGGCGTAACACCTGTCTTGCATACTCAGTACTTTATTCATACTAATGTCCTTTTTATTTGTGGACGTTGCATGTCGTACTGCAGGTCTTGATAGTCAGGTAGACGCAGCTCCCCCAACACAGTAAGCTGCCCAGTTTAGCGGTTATTGGCGAGGTCCCTTCTCCGGACTTGCCGTGGTCTTGGTATGCATTTTGTTATAGATATTATGGGTATGTCAGGGCCTTGTTCCGGCAATGTTGCAGCACTTATATTCCTTTAGAGGCTCATAGATAGGCGTCAACTCATGTATAGTTTGGTATGCCTTGTCGGTTGATTTTTGCTGTATAGTCTTTCATGGCAGCGTGGTAGCTCGTACCTTATATATAGTTTCTTGGTTATCTGGTCATCCCATGTTATGTATGTTCATGCATTATCTTTCATTGTAGTTATTCATGATCCATGTCTTCCATTTATATTGATCTCATCGGCCCTTAAAGATAATAAGGAAGGTTAGATAAAATGTACGTTGGTGCTCGGCAAATATGGACCGGGTGCTAGTCATGACCCTCCAGTTTGGGTCGTGACATAACCAGATCTGTGGCCCCGCTTCTGCGAAAAGTTGGCCATATCTGCAGCCCATACATTCTAGTCCACTTCCGTTTCTGCGGTCAAACATGTGCTTCTGCGCACGCGCACCAGCGCCAAAATTCCCGCTTCTGCAGAGACCCAAAACAAAACTACACTCCGTTTTTGCCTCCATTTCCTGCACCTGCGAGCTCGCAAATGCGGACAAACTTTCGCATATGCGCATCCCCCAGCCCCCAGCATTTTCCGCACCTGTGATAGCCTGACCACTTCTGCAGTCTCACACCTGCAACTAAATCCTTGCAGGTGCGGTTGCACCAGACTTGCAAATCTTCAGTATTTCTTTGAGTCCAAACATCAATCCGATTTCAATCTGAAGCACCCCCCCCCATCCCCTGGGACCCCATCCAAACATACCAACACATTCTAAAATATCATACGAACTTAGTTGAGGCCTCAAATCACATCAAACAACATCAAAACCATGAATCACACCCCCAATTCAAGCCTATTGAAACAAATGGAATTCCAACTTCTGTAACTGATGACGAACCCTGTCAAACCAACTCCGATTGACCTTAAGTTTTTCACACAATTCATAAATGACACAACGGACGTATTCCGACTTCCGAAACAAAAATTTGAGCCTGGTATCAACAAAGCCAACTCTCGGTAAAACTTCTCAACTTTCCAACTTCGCCAATTCAAGCAAAAACAACCTATGGACCTCCAAATCGATATTTGGACATACTCCTATGTCTAAAATCACCATACGGAGCTAACAAAATCATCAAAACTCCATTTTGGAGTCGTTTACACATAAGTCAATATTCGATCAACTCTTTCAACTTAGGCTTCTAACTTTAGGACTAAGTGTCCCATTTCATTTCAAAACATTTTCGGAACCAAACCAACCATCCAACAAGTCACATAACAACAAACGAACATAGAATAGGCAATAAATGAGGGAACAGGGTTACAAGACTCAAAATAACCGGCCGGGTCGTTACAGTTAGGTGCCATCATGGCTCCGAGAGAGGGATTCCGGATCGTGACAATACCAAACAAGGTAGAAGGCGTATAGATAATAATAAGAATAAGGTAGAAGGCATAGATGTAATAACAGTAAAAAAAAGGTAGAAGACATAGATGTAACAACACAAGCAAAGTATAAGCCAAGGTAGAAGGCATGTAGATGACAGTAGTAAACTAGATAAGAGGCATAAATGTAATAACAACGACAAGGCAGAATACATATGTTTGATAATAACAAAATAAGATAGATGGCATATGTGTAACAATATAGCAAAGAAAAGTTAGAGTTGTATTAACAATCAAATAATGTAGAGGTATATACATGTATGTGAGGAAAGGTAAAACACAATATAATGCATGTCTCTTGTCCTCTTATACATGGAAACACCCTTCGTGACATAAACTCTCATTCTCATTTGCAAGAAAACACCCTCCGTGCCATTATCATATCACTATTCCTTACTGAGCATGGAAACATCTTTCATGTAATAATAAAAATTTCTAGGAGCACGGAAACACCTCTGTGCATAAATCATTGTTCCTCACTAGTACGAAAACACAAGTTGCTCAATTTACTCTTCCTCACCAAGCATATATATAAAATAGTACCAAATAAAGTAGGAAGTATAAAGAACATGAAGGAGAGTGATTTAGCATAATACTCCATGTAAGAGATAGTTATAACTTTTTCACCATTAGGCAAGGCCACATTTCAAGAATTATAATGTTCAAACATATCAAC
This sequence comes from Nicotiana tabacum, assembly GCF_000715075.1. Taxonomy (NCBI): domain Eukaryota; kingdom Viridiplantae; phylum Streptophyta; class Magnoliopsida; order Solanales; family Solanaceae; genus Nicotiana; species Nicotiana tabacum. The sequence continues at coordinate 21,547,620 of NC_134085.1, forward strand.
AACACTTAAGCATGGTCCTTAGCATGAGTATGAAAACTCAAGTATCATAAAATTAACAGATATAAATATACGTTCATGATATAAAATATAATCTCAACTAAATCGAGTATACTAAAAATATCAAGAATAGTTCATCATATTCAACTAAGATATCATAAAATAAAACGTGGTTCTGGCGTAGATAATTGTGCTCATGTTATCATAGAAATCAAGTGAAGCACACGTCAAGAAGAACACGAAAACCAATAAAGAATAAAGTAACCTAGAATCTACCTCAAGCATGAATAACCCTGGTACATACATATACACCCGTCACTTCGCATATACATCACCCCCATAAGTAACAAATGATATCATTTATTAGGAAAAATTTCCTCAAATCGAAGTTAGGCAAGACACTTACTTAATCTGGCTAGTCTTCAATCTCAAATTGCGCCAAAACCTTGTTTTAGCCCACCGATCACGTAAATTCAAGACAAACATAATCCAAGGAAGTCAATCAATGTTATAGCAAGTGATCCCAATCAATAAACCTTTGATATTTGAAATATTCTCAAACAAAATCAATAAAAGTAAACCCAGGGCCGCATGTCCAAAATCTAAGACCAATACCAAATCCGTATGAACCTGTCATGCCTCGACCACGGGGAGCGCGAGCGGCGCTCAACCGAGATACCCTGGTCGAGCAAGCCTGCATAACGCCCTCTACCCGACTCACCCAAGAATAAAGAGAAGATACATTTCATTAATTAGACAATAAGAAGGTCACGTGACCAACACCATTTCATTACCATTGATTACTCCATTTATAAGTCTCAAAATACGTTACACATTCATTGTTGAAGTGGAACATGTGGTACAAATACAACATTTTTAGTTTGACTTTCCTAACACCAATATACAACGTATACCGTGTCAACGGAGCCTCTAACAAAAACAAAAGAGTGTTATGACCGTGTTGGCAACAAAGCCCCGGTTATACCTCAAAATGCTATGTACAAAGGATAAAAGATACAGGACCCTAAAATGAAGTGGGGCTCACCAAGTCAGCTGAGGAGAGGGTGTATTGCTATCACTGCTCAATGCCGCCCGTTGTGGAACCACCTGCATTCATTAAAGATGCAGCACCCTGGTAAAAGAAATGTTAGTATATATAGATAGTACTAGTATGAAAACTAAACACCCCCTCAATAGAATGAGTAACAGTACAATGATAAATAAACATGGAATCAATGAGGGCCTTAATAATATTAAAGTACCAAGTTAGGAGAAAGAATAAATTCCAAGTAAATTTTAATATTTTAGATTGGGAGATCTTTAGTACCTATACACCACCGTGCTTTTAGCACAGAGTCCGGTCTCAGCCCGATCATCTAAGTCGTCTCACCCGAGACGTACACTCACAATACCACCATGTGTGCGGCATGGCATTCGATCTCAGCTCGATCGGTTAAGTCGTCTCACCACTATGTCGTGTGGGTTGACGTCACTTCACATTCCGCTAGAAATCATCACATCCCATCTAAGGGGAATTATTGCAACACATCAATCTCATCCCATATTTGGGGAAAACTCTCACCATCTCTCACCGAGATTTTACCCCTAACTCACTCCTACACTGCACATGTAGTTTGCAGGTTAGGTTATTTCAACCTACCCTTCCTCGGTGACTAAACGATACTCCCAAGGCATTTATTATTTGAAAGAATTTACAGCTCATTTCAATATTTTTTACATTTCTCTTCATTTCATTGGCACTAGTGGCCTGTATTGTAATATCATTCTCAGAACATTGGTCGTATTTCATATCTCATGCTCACTTCTTTTGCTTTCAAACACCACCAAGGGTTATCAACAACAAGGCATTTCTATTCAAGACTTTAAGTACACATGTGAGCAAATAAGAGTATAAGACACAATGAAAATTCTTACACAATTTGCCATAATAGCTTTCATTAGAATCACGTCTTGAAGTCATAACATGTTAACACACAGCCCATACTTAGATCATATTCCCGAAGGATAACACAATGAGATAAAATCATTCGAAATAGTCAAATTTACAATGGTCAGCCTGGGGCTTAAAAGAACATCGTGTGATTCAATTCTAAGAGAGAAGTTTAGCCAACATACCTCGCCTTAAGCTTTTTAAATTTACTACAATGATTCGGGAATTCTAGCCACTTCAATCTATTTGGAAATATAACAAAATTGAGCACCCATTAGGAAGGAGTTCATGGTTCTAGCTCCTTTGAGCTTTATATCAAACACTAGGTAGGCATTATGATTTCAAGGTCCTCCTATAGTGGATTTCTTTATCCCACTATCCAAAGTCTGCCCAATTGAGCTCAACAATCTTCCCACAAACCTTGATAGCATATGCATGCATAATGAACAACTCCCACACCCACAAATTATTTTTCTCATTACCTATTTTCAGTTAAATCCCTAAATTGAGGGCTAGGGAGTAGAATCTTACCTCTAGGATGAAGACCTAGTGAGTTTTCCTTGTTAATTCTCCAAGCCTTCAGCAAGAATTGAGGTACAATTAGTTTAGGAACCTCCTCTCACTCTAGAGCACTTCCTCACTCTCAAAAATCAGATTTTCCTTTTACAATTGGTCCCTAACGACTATATATCGAAATAGGGTCGGGTCATGAAATTAGAAATAATGAAGCCATGATGCAAATCTACGGTCAAATATGCGACCTCATAATGGCCCCTCGGAACTGTGCAGGTCTGCAGTCGGCAGACTAATTCTGCAGTTGCAGAAACGACCATAGAAACTCCTTACAAAATTTCTCATGCTGGCTTCTGCGACGGATATGCGGCCCGCGAAACGGTTATGCGGTTGCATAGTTGACCGCAAAACACCCTCCAAAATTTTGCCCATTTCTCTTCTTCACTTTGCGGCTGATCTGTAGTCTGTAGATTAGTTCTGCATTCACATAATGGACCGCAGAAATGACCCGCTCTGTAAAAAAAATTCTTCATCTCCCCAATGCTCTGTTCAACCCAAAAAGTCCGTACCGCATAAGTCTACCTTGGCATCATGAAACCCAATTCTAGGTGAGATTTTACGGGGTCTTATATAACCATAAATTGCTGAGTCCAAATATATAATTAGATTCCAAAATCGATTTTAAATCAGTAATCAAATCCTCAAAATAGACTTTCCCAAAGTATAGACAAAACCCCCAAATTTTATCTCAAACTTCTATGTTTTGGGTGTTAATAATTCATGTAGATTCTTGAGATAATACCAGAAAATGAGTAGAAATAACCTAACCCTTAATCTTGTATGAAAATCTCTAAACAAAATCGCCCCTCTCCAAGTCTAGGTTCAAAATATGAGAGAATGAGTCAAAATCCCAGTATACATAACTTATAAGTATTCCCAGAACTACTCTTCGCGATCGCAACCCACTACTCTGCATCTCGTAAGGCTCAAAATGGTGTTGCTGCCAAATCTCCTATGCGATCGCGGAAAGACCTTTGCAATCGTGAAGCTCACCAGCCCCTAACACTACAGGAACATGCCCTACACCTCGTGAACGTGAAGAACCAATGCCCCCAACTCATACCCTTCAATGCGAATGTGGTCCTCCTCATGCAATTGCGGTGCCAAGCTCCCCTACACTTCGTGACCGTTTACTTGACCATGCGAACGTGAAGTAGAAGCTCCGTACTCCAAAATCAGACTACGTAATTGTTACATCTCGCATTTTTGCTACGTTAAAATTTCGTCTTCAGTTAATTGATGTAGGCTCGGGGATGAGATTATCTGGAGGTTAGTATATTTATGCGATTTATAACAAGCAATAACTAAGTGCCATGAAGGAAAGGGTACACGAATTAAAGAAAATGAGTTTCGTTGAAGGTTGTCGATTTGGGATAAAATACGTGTCAAGCGTTAATACCCGATAATTATAAACTAGTACCATGCAAGGTACCATATGACCACGGTAGTATAATATATAAAGTGAATATGAAGTATTTTAAAAATAAATAGAATTTTAAGTAATTTGTGGTAAATTTTAAATTATGCGGGTAATTGATTAATTACCGGGTAACGAGACATTACCCAGTTAACTAATAAGTGGATAAAAAAATTATTAAACTAACCCCCACCCCACGTGGCAAGAAGCCACAAGATTTGGAATATGACTAAGTAGTCAATTTTCCAAGTGGCTAAATGTGGTCACAACTTAACTCTGCAAATCTTATCCTTAGAAAGAGTGCTTTGTAAAGGCTTTAAAGTCCAAAAATGCAGCCTTTGGATTAGAAGCAAAACACGTTAGGCAGAAACATTTTCCTTCATTAAACAATCAAACAACACTTGCATTCTTTGGTTTTAAAGAACCAAAAACGTGAAAGTTTATTTTGGTTTATCAAATTCAATTTTTAGCCAATGTTGCAATTTCAAAGAACTATCAATTTCGTTTCTGTATCTCGAGAATTTCGTCCATATTTTGTAAAAGCAGATTCGTTCAAATAATTCCGGGAACAGGTATGTTAAGGCTATCCCTTCTTTCTTTTGGCATGATCCATACGATATGAACGAAACGTGCAAATACACAAATTCCAAAAGTAACTCTACTCATAGGAGTAATAGAAATATCTATGTTCTTTAATTTCCAGGTGTCATAATATTTTATCATCTGTTCATGGGTCTCAGAAAAATACGAAAGTTGAAAGGATGTTACATTATGATATTGCTCAAGGGGCAAAATGGTCTTATGACATTCTGAATGATTTTATTGACGTACATTTCATGCATTGCATCCACGTGCATTGACCCATGACCAGATGGTGTTATATACGCATATATATGTAAATATATTTATATGGGATATGGGAAAAGGTTATGGCGTTATATACGCATCACCACCTGATCAGCTGGTATATGATGATGATGTTGCCCACAGTGGCTGAAATATTATTCAAACGGCGTTATATACGCATATATGGGTATGTATTCAAATAGCGTTATATAAGCACATTGACCTATGACCAAATGGCATTATATACGCGTATATATATATGTATATATATGTATATGGGATATGGGAAAGGTTATGGCGTTATATACGCACCACCACCTGATCAGCTGGTATACGATGATGATTTTGCCCACAGTGGCTGATATGATATGATGGGATGCCCTCAGAGGCTGATGATGTTATGAAATATGTACCCATGCACGACATGACATTCATACGCATATGCATGACGCTAAAAGTAATTTATGATTTACAAAGTTATTCAGACTTACAGGATGAGTCATGTACTCTATATTTCTTCCATGTCTCTTATGTACTTATTTATATGCCTTACATACTCGGTACATTATTTGTACTGACGTCCCTTTTGCCTGGGGATGCTGCGTTTCATGCCCGCAGGTCCCGATAGACAGGTCGAGAGCCCTCCAAGTAGGCTATCAACTCAGCGGAAGATGTTGGTGCGCTCCATTTGCTTCGGAGTTGCTTGTTTGGTTAGTATGATTTAGACGTGTATTGTTTGGTATGGCGGGACTCTATCCTGACCCGTTATGATATATATGTATTCTTAGAGGCTTGTAGACATATGTCGTGTATGTGAAAGATTGTACGGCCTTGTCGGCCTATGTTTTGAGCTTATAAAAGATCATGTTGCCCTATTAGCCATGTATGTCACGTGTATATGATGATGTATTAAGAAGATACGTTAGTTGGTACTCGGTTGAGTAAGGTACCGTGTGCCCGTCGCGGCCCATCGGTTTGGGTCGTGACAGTAATCGTGACTTTGCCCCGCAGATTGTGAAGGTTATCAGGGACACCAGAAAACGAGCAGTGCAAACTCAACCGAAAAGGTCCGAAACCACCCCGAATCACACCTGAACCCTTCGATCTGGTCCAATCATACCAACAAGTCCAAATATCTTATCCAAACTTATTCCAAGGCTCCAAACATCGAAAACAACGATAAAATCAAGAACCAAAGATCCAATCCATCTCTTGACTTTCAAATATTCAAACTTCGCCGAACGCATCTGAATCATACATAGACATTTCAAATCACAACCAAACTATGCACACAAGTTCCAATAAACCAAATGAACATATCCAACGTCTCAAAACCACAATAGGAGTCCAATAATACCGAGGTCAACTTCCGGTCAACCCTATGAACTCTGCAATTTTTCAAATTGCTAACTTTCAACAAATAGAGCCTAAACCTTCTAGTAAAATTCAAATTCAAATCTGAACATACGCTCAAGTCAAAAGTCACCATATTAATCTGTTTGAATTATCAAATCACCAATCTGAGATCATTTACTCCAAAGTAAAACCTTGGACAACTCCTCCAACTTAAAAAACTTTCAAATTGAGAATCGCGCTATCAAATAAATCTCGAACCTTACGAACATCAAAACCAACCATATACACAAATTGTAATATATCATATGAAATTACCCAAGCCCTCAAACCACATAATGGAATGCTAAAGTTCAAAACGACCGATCGAATTGTTATCATGGCACAAGAACTTGCTTTCTTCCCAACCTTTTAACCTAGTATAGAAGTGTTTATCAATATAAAATCAAGTACTCTCCTCCCTTTTTATTTTCCATTCACACCTTAAAAACCCAACAAATAAGTTGCGTCAAAATTATTTAATTTTGGCAAGATGATTGATTTTCTTGCTGTCCTTGAGCTGTAAGCCAAAGCCACGATTGTGTATCCCCTTAAAGAAACAAAAGGATCTCTGCGGCATAATCATTTTATTCTGACATATGCCATAGCAAAACCTGAATTCATGGAACATATGCTTTATATACGAAAGGAGCTTCAACTTTTAGCTCGAGGAAGTGCTTTCATTTTCAGGCACATGTTTCAATATTGGAAGTTTCAGTTAGCTAAGAAAATTGGCATTTTACATTTTTAGATGTTTCAGCTTATAGAGAATTTAGATGTTACTAAAAATGCTACACATATTTTTAAAGATTTTAATTTTACATAGACCTAATCTAATAAAATAAATTTTATTGACGTAATTGTGCAATTAGACAAACTTAACGTGGTGGAACTAAATAAGTAGCAATCTTAAAGTTGTTACATTATGAGGATTTGAACAGTTTCTATAGAAACTTCTTTCATGATTCCCATAAAGAATTCAAGGTTGGATGATGGGAGAAGAAAGAATTGAACATGGTATGGTATAAATGGAAAATTCAACTAATAGCAAATCTCCAAGTCCCCATGTTAGGCTCTTCTTTTTTCCATAAAAGGGCAAATCTTGTTATGCTACACGACTTGAGACTTTAAAGGAGGATAAAAGGGGGTTGGGTTGGATGGGGAGGTGGATTTAGAACTTACCTTGCTTGAAAGAATGGAGAACCATTATTTAGACAACTCCAAAAAGCAAAATACTATTAAAATAAGTAGAACAATATTTACGGTTCAATTTCAAGCAAGTTGGAATCGCTCCATGAGATTTTCAATATTATGCTAACTGCTAAGTTATCTAAGTGAACTTGTTCATACTATCGGTTTTAAGATCAAATTTATAAGGAGAATTGCAATAGGTTGACAGACAGCGAAAAATAGCTAATTGAAAATGAATCTTTATACTATTAAAACAAGTGATATTAAAACAAATAAACGAACAAAAGCCAATATATTTATGAATTGTGTGGAATAGGTGCAAAAGGCGAAAGGGGCTTTGATGAGTTGATGATTTTCATGAAGAAGAGAAGGGAATCTTGTAAAAAGTATTAATTGCTCTTTTGCTTTTTTAGGTTGAAGGGTGGTAGGAGATAAAGCTTTAAAGGCTAAATATAGTAAAAGCTCCCTAACTTCTGTTTTTATGTGACATGGGGAGTCCTTAGATATGGGGATGGAGCAACATGGGCCTAATTAGGGGTGTTCATAAGAACCCGAAAACTCTAACTAAACCGAGCAAAAAATCGATACTTTTTGGTTTTGGTTTTGAATTTTAAAAGCCGATCAAATTTGGTTTGATTTTGGTTTTAATAAAAAAAATAAACCAAACCGACTAATCAGAAAAAACCAAACCAAACCAACTATAGAAGTAGCTATTTCAAATTTATTATTACATCTATATATATGTATATTATTATACAAAGTTTCAAAAAATTTATGGTAAATGTTAATAGTTTGTACTTTTAATATAGTTCTTTACCTTTACATTCTAGTTTGATTGGTAGTTTTCTTTTGTTTAGTGTAAGAATCCATTTCGTGTTAAAAATAACATATTTTTAATTGAGTCCTTAAATTATTCATCACTATTTGATTCAATTATCATCAATATATTTTGGTAAATAATAGATTTCTCAAAGGGCAATTGATTTGATAGTGTTACATTGAAAATGTGATCGCCGGAATATGTGTTTAGTAGTGTATGTCTTATATTTAAGAAAAAACTGACAAATAACCGAAAAAACCAAAAAACCGACATAAACCGAATCGAGAAAAACCGACTTAATTGGTTTGGTTTGATTTGGTTCTAATATTTGAAAAAATGACTTACTTGGTTTGGTTTCTTTTTAGGGAAAAACCGATTCAAACCGAACTATGAACACCCCTAGGCCTAATAATTTTACTTCTAAACAAACACCCCCCAGTTATAATGCCTTGTGTTAAAAGAACCGAGCTTAAACAGACACAGAGTCAGGATTTGAAAATTATGGGTTTAGTATTCTAATTCGTTTAAGTTAGGGTTCTAAATTAATAATTTAATAATTTTTTCAGACAAATACAGAAATTTGGATAAAAATTACTAGATTCAGCCGAACCCGTATCCAAAGGGCTAGCTCCGCCCGTGCATATGGGGTCATGAACGTAGTTCCTCTTTTTGTTCTTTCCAAAAATAGAAAATGTTGATTATGTTTGAAAGGATCTTTTTCTAATGTCTGTTTCAGCTGTATTAAATGAGAATTTTTCTTTCTGTTTACCTTGACTGGTATACTCACTATTTTTCTCCTCCATTTTACATTCAATTCAGATGCACTATTTTATTTTGAGGAAAATTTCACTTAATTCCTTTTAACCTCTTGGGTTTGAAAAATAACTCTCTTGTTACCTTTTGAATGTGACCGTAATCTCTCTTTATTTCAATGGTTAAAAATGAGCTAAATTAGGGGCGTGCATTCGATTTTGACCCTTATCGATTATCGATTTGTATATATGCTTATCGTTAACGTTTCAATAAGGTCTCGATTTTTTAGATTTCGATTTATCTATTTTTGGGGCTTATCGATTCGGTTATCGATTACACCAATAAGAAAATTTGCGGGATTCCATAGAAAGTATATCGTTATAAACATGCCTAACTAAAATGGACAAAAGGAAACTAAAATAAGACGACCACCGTTTATAACATAAAAATTGTGTCAACAAGCACATGCAACGAAACTAAAGTAAATGATCAAATGTATGTCACCAACACTCCAACGGTATAAAAAAATACATCATCACAGCTAATTCTGTTTTCCATTAATTTGAATTTCATTCCCTTGCGCTTTAAATATGATCATTCCTTAAATGTGGAGAAGAAATAATAGGGTTAGGGACTTAGGGTAAAGGGAAGGGTATCATAGAATAAAGGTAAAAAAAAATTATCTTTTTAGTATATCTTATCGGTTTATCGATAAACCGACAACCGAAGAGGACAAAATCGAAATCGAAATCGATAACTCGATAAGGAAAATTTCGAAATCGATAACAAATAATCGATTCGATTTATCAATAAACCGATTCGAATGCACACCCCCAAGCAATATTATTGCTTGTATTTTCAAAATGACATGCAAAAATTATCTTCAATTATAATGGGCTATGCGTTTTTCCCAAAGCAAAAAAGTTGTATAGGAATAAGTACATTTCACCTAAGCATCGTAATACTTTGCGGTAAAGAATAATACATCTTTCTGCTTTTTCATGAAATAAAAAATCCCTTAAATGGAGTAATATTTTCATGTGGTTTTCAAAATTTCGGAATATGACTTAACATTCGAATTTAGTGTTTCTTTTTGTTTCCAATAATTACTCCGTTAATGAAATATTTTCAAAAATAAGTAGACATATGCATATGTAAGAATGGCATGAAAGTCGAAAAAATTCTCTACACAAAATTGATTAGTTAAAAGTAAACTCAAATTCCAGCAATAATACAAGTATCGAGCTGGATCGAGACATACTTAAAATTTGAATATACTCTACATAAAAGATCCCATGACTCAAAAGGGAAAAAGGTTATTATTTTTCTTACATAAAAAGTTAGGAAAATTTACACAAATGTCTCAAATTAGTCTCAACTTACCAAACCTCCGGCCATTAATCATAGACTTAGTAAAACTAGTCAACCACATATAAAAATTAAAAAATCAAATAAATAGGGTTCTTTCTCTCAAAGAATCACATGCAAAAAATAGCTTCCATATTTTTAAGCATGATTAGCAGCATTAGATGCAAGATGGAAAGGAAATTTCATGGATGAGGTAGTAAATAAGGTGATGAAATACAAATAAAAATATTCCAAAAATCAAAGAAAAAAAGGAACTTTTTCAATGGTATAGTTGAAATTCATTGAAAACATGTAGAAAAGTCAATATACAAATTTGAGGAAGATTGGAGGTGATTTGGACTGGTTTTGTATCAAAATTCGTAATTAAATCTAGTTTAAAAAATTCTTCTGCAACACATGTATCAAACATGTATCTCACACACAGATATACATGTGATACACAAAATTGATACAAATATGATACATATGTGATACACAAATCATTTTTTTTAACAGTTTTTACTTTGAATTTTCAATTCAATCCACCTCAAAACTTCACCAAATCATCCCAAAACTGAGATTCAAGCTTTTTAAGATGTACCCAATCTATTCTAATAACATCCACTCAAAAGAGAGTAAAAATTTGACCTTTTTCTTTGCTACAAATAACTAATTGGCTAATATTAATAACATTTTATTAATTGGACAATTTTTATAATGAGTCATTTATAAATGGGCATAGCTGACAGTTTCCCAAAAAGTTATTGGTATTCTCTACGCTACTTTAGTAAAACTAAGGAAATTGCTTGGCTTGTGGATTCTGAAATGGTCTACCGATGAGGCAGACTTTATCATGATTATCTTTTTTAAGGGTCGTTTGGTTTCAAGCAAGTTATATCGGGATTAGTAGAATTGGTTATGTTTGGTGGCATTATTTTTTATTGGCTATTTGGTATGTTATATTAATATCCTAAAATTATTAATTTTACTGTTTTATCATAAAATAATTTATCTTAACTAAGATTACTATTCTACCATCTGGCAAGTATAAGTTATCCCAATATTTCTTTTAATTCTGAAATAACTTATTCCAAGATCAGTAACCAAATAAGAAATAATTAATGTGGCATACAATTTTTATTTATTCTAAGGTTATTTTTACTTATTCATCGTACCAAACGATTCCTTCGGTTATTCATTTAGGACTCTCTATTACATAGAATTTACCAATGACTGCAAGCTGAGGTGGATCTCCCGTAGTAGTAGTTGTGGTGCAACTACTGCTTTTGCGCTCTGTGTATAGAAAAATTTAAATTAACACAAGATATGTATAAATACTAAGAGGGGTGTCCAGCCAACTGTGTGAAATTACAGTGCTAACATCAACAAGTCAAACTGCACCTTATACAAGCTGGTTACTAAACACCGTTTATATGTCCCTTAAAAAGGTTACTCAATTTATACAGTATTCCCCTAAACTTTCAAGTTCTACCTATTTTCCAAAGTATTTTTTATCAAAAGTACTTTTTCAAAAAATATAAACAAGGACATGCAAATACATGGTTTAAAAGCACAATAACTTGAGAGACACTTGTACTTGCGCGATTTTGACATCCTGGTCCCCTTACTTCATGGAATTTCGATTGGACCCTTGAACTTGATCAAATCTACTCTTTCCACACACAATCTCTCACCTCAAAATCCACAACATCTACTTTCTTAATCTGCCACTGCCAACTTTTAGTATTATTCATAGAGTACTGTTGATTGAGTTTGCAGTGTGGATCAGGTTGTAGTGGTTGCCTCTAACAAGTTGGCAAACCCATAGATCGTCTAAACTTAGTTTGACGACAAATAACTTGTGCTTGAATTTTACTGCTAATTCCAAGTTTCACACTGCCACTTTGCTCCACTCATCAGTATCTCATTTTCTTTCTTTTGTTTTATTTTTCCTTTGTTTCTTTTTTTAATGTGTCATAGCAGTTGTGACGTACGATTACTCGTCGCTTTCTTTTTATTAAGGAAAACAAAAAGCAAAAAGAAAAGAATATTCGAGGCTTGGAGGTTTGACAATTTCTTACCGATTTATTCGAGGCTTTTAAATTCGTAGTTTAGGAATACAACAGGTGCATGTCATTAACAATAGTCCATAGGCATTTTAAGGCCGGATTTTGTGGGTTTAACTGAATTAATTATTTTTATTTAAAATTATGTATAAATATATTAAAATATTTAAAATATATGCACATAATGTGATAAACATCATCCTCATTTTGAATTCATTGCTACTACTTGCTACTCTGTTAACCATTTTTACTTGTTATAGTAATAATTTCTAATCTACAGGAAAGCATTACAATATATTTTAACCACTTGTAATCACATTTGGTTTATGATTAAACCAAACACTAGATAAGAAAAAATGATGTAACATACGCCAAGAATACTGGAATTTTTTTTTTTACCAGATTGAAACCAATTAATTCATGTAATGGTTTATTGATCGTATATCAAACTTACAAAATAATGATCAAAACAACGATATATACAAATTCACTAAACAATCTATTGGGCATTGTACAATATAATCTATATTTTGTAATATGGATAGGTTCCATGTCTCTCCACTTTTACGTTGTCTCATCATGCCTAATTCTGATCAAACAAAGGATGAAAAATAACACACAAATAACTCTTATTTTACTATGCTCCTACAACCTATCTGTTGGCCCAAGCACACGTGAAGTTTTGAAAAATGACAAATGAACTCAGTCATGGACCAGGTCCATCTTGTGAAGTACAGTCATGATCAATCTATGCATGTGAGATGCACGTGAAGGAGATAGATCCTACTGATCAAGCAGTAATATCTCCTGATTTGATCGAAAAGGTTGCATATTAAATAAGGGGAGAAAGTCTCCTTATATGAAGAGAACACGATCCAGGATAAAGATAGTGTTAGAGTTTGAGATCATCATGAACTCTTCTACGATAGAAGTTCAGCAATTGAGTCCCGATCAAACTCTCATTAATAACCTATTAAATGACAGTGATTGTTCTCTTTTACAGGTGTTGCACATACGCAGAAGTGATAGTAAATTGAGAGCAAAAAGCAAGGCGATTTTGCAAGCAATTTATGTGTGATTTGAGTGTGCACTCCTGAAGTTACTTGAACGAGATAGAAGAACCAATTCCATTGTGTCTATCTTTTACTCTAGTTCAATTGTAGTAGATAGTTTAAAGTTGTACCTTTCAGCTTTCATAGAAGCAATTGTATTAGGTACCTAGAGTGTTCAAGTTATAGCTAACTTGAAGTTGTCGCAACAGTTGAGGCTGTGTGTCACAACGGGATTAGAGTTAATCCTTAGGTTTACAAAGAGTTTTTGTAAATGCTGTTTTGGCTCAGTGATTTTAGTGGGAGTTTGGGAAAATCCTACTGAGTAGTAGGTCGTGGTTTTTTTCACCTTTTGAGCCAGGTGTTTTCCACGTAAAAATCTCTGTGTTCTTTATTTTATGTTCTTATTATTCTGCAAACAGTAGTAGTTAGAACACCTAGAAGAACCAGGTTCTTCTATAGCGATAATTGGGTACCACACAAATCACCCTCTCCCCCCCCCCTCTTGTGTGGTATTGATGCTTAAAACATCAATTGGTATCAGAGTAGGTTACCCTTGAAGAGGCTAACACCTTAGGAAAAGATCAAAATGAGTGCACCACCTGGGAACTGGGAAGGGCAATCCACTGCTAGGCCTCCATTTTTTAATGGTCAGTACTATTCTTGGTGGAGGAACAGGATGAGGGATCACATCATAGGAGAAGACTATGAACTCTGGGACATAGTCACTGATGGTCCTCTAGCAACCACAAATAAGAATGTTGAAGGAGTGGATGTGCCAAAGACAAAAGCTGACTGCACTGCTGAAGATTTGAAGAAATGAGAAAAGAATGCCAAGGCCACGAAATGGCTTGTTTGTGGACTGGGTCCAGATGAGTATAGTAGAATTCAAAGTTGTACCACTGCTAAGGAAATCTGGGACACTTTGCGAGTGGCCCATGAAGGAACACTGAAGAGGTCCACAGGAACACTGTTGTCTTCTCAGTATGAGAATTTCACCATGAAGGAAGGAGAAATCATCCAAGAGATGTATACAAGGTTCACCACACTGACAAATAAACTTAAGTCTCTTGGAAGGGTTATTCTTGAAGAAGACAAAGTTGAGAAGATTTTTACAAGGGTTCTACCAGTCTCTTGGGAAAGCAAAATCACTGCTATTCAGGAATTAAAGTATATTGCTACCCTCAAGCTGGATGAACTAATTGGAAACCTCATTGCCTATGAACTGAGAAGGCAAACCATGAAAATGGATGCACCCAAGAAGGAAAGAAGTCTGGCTCTCAGAATTGCTGAAGTTTCAGATCTGGAGGATGATGAAATAGTTATGATCACAAGAGATTTCAAAAAGTACCTGATGAGAGGAAACGGTTCTTCAAGAGGTACAACCTTCAACAAACCAAGGGCTCCTGAGAAACATACCAATGAGGGTTGCTACAAATGTGGTAAGACTGATCACATGATCAAGAACTGTCCTCAATGGGAAATTGAGTGGAAGAAGGAAAGGGTTGAACAAAGGAACAGGAAGAAGGAACAGGTTCAACCAAGAAGGAACAAAGGATCAACAAAGGCTATGGTTGCTGCCTGGGGAGACACATCAGATGAGGACTCAGAAGATGAAGCTGGAGATGAACAAGCACTTATGGCCATCAGAGAATAAGATGATGAACAAGAGGTAAATATCCTTCATCTCAAAGACAAGATTAAATTCCTATCTAAAGAAAGGTTGTCTGAGCTATTGCTAGATTTTATTAATGAGTCTAAAATAATTAACAATGAGAAGGAAGATCTTTCTAGGGAATGTGTGATCCTAAAAGCCAAGTACAAAAACCTAGAGTCTAGGGCTAATGAGAGTGAGAGTAAAAATGCTGAGTTGAAGAACCAGGTTCTTGAACTTGACGCTTGTATCCTAGAATTTAGGTCTAAGAACTTAAAATTCAAACTAGGAACAGGTAAGAAGAAAGCTAACCACACATCTCACTCTAGAAGAAAACTTGGGAAAAAATGAAAGATGAGTTGTACAGGAAGGATGAGCAAATAAAAGTCTTAAAAGAAGATCTAAGGAAGGTAAAACATGAACTAGATAGAACTTGCAAATGGAACAAGGCTTCTGATGCACTTTCCTGGCTACAAGAACATCATATAGCAACAAAAGAGGACTTGGCTATGGAACTCAAGCACCTAAGTAGGATCCTAAAAGCAAGTATCTCACTCTTCCTGAGAACAAAATCTGCACACACTGTGGTAAGACTGGCCATTACAAAAATGAATGTAATGCAAAAGAAAAGGCCAATCAAAAGAACAAAACTTTTGTTCAAGAGAAAAATAGGCTGCCTGGGTGGGCTAAAAGGAATTTGACTTATCCCTTTGCCTATAGAAAGGGACTCAAACTAGTTTGGGTTCCTAAGACTAACCCTTGATTTCATTTTGCAGGTCCTAGTGAAGGGTAGTAGCCAAATATGGTACATGGATAGTGGTTTCTCAAAACATATGATTGGAAGCAAGAACCAGTTTCTTTCACTTGAAGACCTAAAGGGAGGTAATGTCTCCTTTGAAAATGGGAAGAAAGGTGAGATTATTGGGGTTGGAAAGGTAGGTAAGACAGATTCTCACTCCATTGAGAATGTCTACTTGATAGATGGCTTGAAATACAGCCTGATCAGTGTGTCACAACTGTGTGACAGAGGTAACCTTGTAGCATTTACCTCTACTAAATGCTTTGTGATTAACCTTACCACTGACAAGATTGTTTTTCAGGGAAAAAGAGTTAACAATATTTACATTGCATATTTATCTACTCTTTCAGAAAATGAACTCACCTGTTTAAGTGTGTTGGATAATGATCCCCTCCTGTGGCACAAAAGACTTGTTCAGGCTAATCTGAATCAGCTAAACAAATTAGTCTCTAAGGACTTGGTGATAGGGTTACCTAACATCAAGTTCAAGGAATACAAAGTTTGTGAGGCCTTTGCAAGGGGGAAGCAGGTAAGATCATCCTTCAAAAGCAAGAAAATGGTAAGCACAACCAAGTCGTTGGAACTGGTCCATATGGATCTATGTGGTCCAATGAGAACCATGAGTAGAGGTGGAAAGAAGTATGTAATGGTACTTGTTGATGACTATTCTAGATTTACCTGGGTACTATTTCTAACATTTAAAGATGAAGCATTTGACATGTTTACTGCTTTTGTTAGAAAAATTCATAAACAATTAGGAAATCAACTTGCATCCATTAGGTCTGATCATGGAACTAAATTTGAAAATGCTAAGTTTGCTGAATTCTGTGATGAAAATGGTATAGATCATAACTTCTCTACCCCTAGGACTCCTCAACAAAATGGAGTAGTTGAAAGAAAGAACAGGACTCTTGAAGACATGGCTAGGACTATGCTTCTTTCTAGAAAACTGCCCCACAGCTTCTGGGCAGAGGCTGTAAACACCACATGTTACATCATCAATAGATGCATGACTAGACCTCTTGTAGAAAAGACTCCCTATGAGTTACTTAAAGGGAGAAAACCAAATATATCCCATCTTAGGGCATTTGGATGCAAGTGCTTTGTGCATAATAATAGAAAATACTCCCTAGGTAAGTTTGATCCCAGAAGTGACGAGGGAGTATTCTTGGGATATTCTTCACATAGCAAAGCATATAAAGTGTTCAATAAAAGAACTTTGCGTGTAGAAGAAAGTGTGCATGTAGTATTTGATGAAACTAACATTCTTTCTAAGAGACAAGAACATGAAGATAAAGCCATTAGATTGGTAAAGGCTTTGACTAAAGCCTCAGCACAAGTTAAAGTGGCACCAAAAGAAGGAACAGGTGATGGAACAAGTTCTTCCATTCAGGGCAACCTGACAGGGGGAACTGATCAAAGAGGAATTGAAACAAACCCCCTAAAAGAACCTATTCATGACCATGTTTCTCAGCAATAGAACAAGGGAGAAACATCTAGAAGAAACCAGTTAGTTGTGAAACCTCACAAGTATCAAAGTTCTCATCCTATTGAGAACATTATTAGTGATCCAACATCTGGAGTCAAAACTAGATCACAATTAAAGAATTTGTGTGCTTTTGATGCCTATTTATCTCTTATTGAACCTAAAAATATTGTTGAGGCTTTGCAGGATGCATATTGAGTGAATGCAATGCAAGATGAACTCAATCAGTTCAAGAGAAGTCAAGTTTGGCATCTAGTTCCAAGACCCAAGGACAGATCAGTTATTGGTACAAAATGGATCTTCAGAAACAAACTTGATGAAGATGGAACAGTTACAAGAAACAAGGCAAGACTGGTGGTCCAAGGTTACAGCCAAGAGGAGGGCATAGATTATGATGAGACTTTTGCTCCAGTTACAAGACTAGAGGCAATAAGACTCCTCATAGCCTTTGCAGTCATCAGATGGATGTCAAAATTGCCTTCCTGAATGGCTACCTGAAAGAAGAAGTGTTTGTAAAACAACCTCCAGGGTTTGAGAGCAAGGAATGTCCTGAGCATGTGTACAAATTAGACAAGACTCTCTATAGACTCAAGCAGGCTCCAAGAGCATGGTATGAACGACTGTCCAAATTTCTGCTTGAACATGGGTACAAAAGAGGTAAAATTGATAGTACCTTATTCTTAAGGGAAAAAGGTAAAGATCTCCTTGTGGTACAAATATATGTTGATGACATGATATTTGGGGCCACCATTGATAAGCTAAGTAAGGATTTTTCAAAATTAATAGGGATTGAGTTTGAAATGAGTATGTGAGTGAGCTTAACTTCTTCTTAGGCTTACAGATCAAACAAAGCCCAAATGGAACTATGATCCATCAACAGAAGTATGCTAAAGAGCTTATCAAAAAGTTTAAAATAGAGGAATCAAAGGAAATAGACACCCCCATTGCAACTGCCACAAAATTAGACATTGATGAACCTGGTTCATCAGTTGATCAAAAGTTGTATAGGGGTATGATTGGTTCACTCTTGTATCTAACTGCTAGCAGACCTGACATAGTCTTTAGTGTAGGGCTTTGTGCTCGTTTCCAGGCCAATCCAAAAGAGTCTCACTTGACTGCTGTCAAGAGGATACTAAGATACTTGAAAGGCACCACTGATCTGTGTCTTTGGTATCCCAAAGGTAGTAATTTCAATCTAGTAGGATATGTTGATGTTGATTATGCAGGTTTCCTTATGGATAGGCAAAAGCACCTCAGGTATGGCTTACCTTAGGTATGGCTTACTTTCTTGGTTCATGTATTGTATCCTGGGCCACTAAAAAGCAAAATTCAGTGGCCTTATCCACTGCTGAGGTTGAATATGTTGTTGCTGCATCTTGTTGTGCTCAATTGTTATGGATCAAACAGCAGCTGGTAGATTTTGGCATTAAAGTTGGTTGCTTTCCTATATTCTGTGATAACACTAGTGCTATAAGTATGACAAAGAACCTTGTTTATCATAAGAGGACTAAGCACATAGATGTTAGACACCACTTCTTAAGAGATAACTATGAGAAAGGATTGATCTCCATAGAATTATGTGCTACTGATAAGAAAATTGTTGACATCTTCATTAAAGCACAGAGTAGAAAAAACTTTGAGAGGAACAGGTTGGAATTAGGAATGATTAAGATCACCTAATAGGTCCAGCTCAGAATGCACAAAAAAAATATGGAAAAAATTGGCTAGGAATTCTGAACTTGTGTAAATACCTAGATTAATTCTTATTCAGCTTCATACTTTAATTAGTATGCTCCTGTGACATGTGTTTATATGACTCACTGATCTCTTAAAAAAATTCTCTATTATGGCATTTGAGGCATGTTCAAGAGAGTTCTAAATGAAGAACCTGGTTCATCAGTATGGGTTCATATGAAAGCTCAGGTATGTTTTCTATACTCTGCACAATTAGAAAGATTAATAATTCAATCATGAGCAGAAGTCCTATACTCGTCAAATTCCTAGAAAATTCTATTCGTTAGCATTGAACCAGTTCTATCCACCTAGAACTATAAACCGTAATTTTTGCCTAATATCTAGGGAAGCCAAATAGATCATTCAAAATCGGGAAGTTCAGGTTGATTAGACTCTTATTTGACCATTGCAAAATGTTGTCGTTACTTATTAAATGTGTAATTCCTTTAAATACACATCTTTTCTACAGCCTTCATCATAACTCCAAACCATCAAAAAACTCTTCTTCACTTTCACTTGCCCTCTTCTCCAAAATTCCCAGATTCTCTCAAGAACCCAACAATCATGTCTAACCCACAAGAAAATCCTGGAACTCCTCCACCACCATCTCCCTCAAATTCATCCTCATCTAATCCACCCAGTGTATCCCCAAAACCTAGACTACGAAGGGGGAAAATGCTTGCTCGAAAGACTGTAGCATTTGGGGCTCTGAGGAAGGCTTTGAATGAAAGGCTGAAAGCAAGCCAAGTGAAAGAAAGCCAAGCTCCAAATTCTGACTCCAGCTCTGAGTCTGAATCCTATCAATCCGCAACTGAGGAGGAAGGACATTGGTCTTCTGACTCTGAAAAGATTCAAGAATCTCCTTCTGAGGTAAGTTCATCTGTAATTGAAAACCTAGAGACTAGGTTTGTTCTGGTTGGACCAATTAGAGATGTTTAAGTGCTTGAGAAACGTAGGAGTGGAGGTAAAAAAATTGAAAAAGAAAAAGAGAGAGAGGGTGCATGTGGTGAAGAGAGGGGAATTGGGAAAATTATAGTGTCTGCCATCTGTGGGGTTGAACATGAAAAAGTAGAAGAGAGTGGCATGAATTCAGGGGGAAGTGGTTCTGGGAAAGCTGCTGAGGGGTTGGTTTATCTGAGCACACGGAGAGATGAACTTGTTTCATCTACTAAAGAGACCCTAGTTGATCTACTGAAAAAGGTTGGGGCAAGCTATGACCCAAAGAAACGCAGAACTCCCACAACAAAAGCCCCAAATGTTCCTAAGCCTTCCAAGAAAAGAAAGGTTTCATCTCCAACACATACTGCCTCCTCATTGCCAAGGGGTAGAGCCACAAGAAGTAGGGTGAAACAGAGTGAAGCTGATCTACAAAGGGCCTTAGAAGAAAGTAAGAAAAAGAAAAAGGATAAAGGAAAGGAAATATTGCAGAATCCTTAGAGGCTGTTGAGGAAGAGGATATGGAATTGGTCCATCAAGAAAGGGGTACAACAGTGGAGGTTCCTACACCCAAGCCTAAAAATCCCAAGACCTCTTCCAAGAAGTCTTCCTCTGTGCATGTGGCTGCTGAACCCATGCTAGACAAGAGGACAATATCTGCAATGAAAACCAAACAATCAAAAGTTTCTGATGATGATGACTGGAGTGGAGAAGAAGAAGAAAATGATTCTGAGAAGGAACAGGACAAGCATGCCATTTTTGGCAGAAGAAAGATTTTAAAGGGTAGACTGTTGAAGGACCTGGTGGAACCAGGAATGATGAGATTGGTGGATGCTTTAGCTGCTCAGGGATGGAAGGACATGGTCCTTCAGATGGATGGTAGGCTAGCCAGAAATGAGCTGATTGAATTTATGGCCAATGCTGCTATTAAGGATGGAGTCGTTAGTAGCCTGGTGAAAGGAGTTCAAGTGTAGTTTGATGTAGAGAAACTGGGAAAGATCCTGGACATACTCTCTGAAGGGTTTGATGACTATACAAGGCAAAGGTGGCCATGCTTGGACTCCCTCCTTACTGCCCTTGAAATCACTAAGAGGTTTTGTGATTTAGAAGAGGTGACTGAAGCCAGGGCTGTCAGAAAAGTGAAATGAAGCCTAAGCACAATGTTGTGTTTGAATTTGTCAACAAGTGCTTATTGCCCAGACAGGAGAGAAGGCACACTACTAACTACATGGATCTGGTTCTTATGGAGTGCCTGTAGAGAGGAAAGCAAATCA
The DNA here is from genome assembly GCF_000715075.1 of Nicotiana tabacum. Taxonomy (NCBI): domain Eukaryota; kingdom Viridiplantae; phylum Streptophyta; class Magnoliopsida; order Solanales; family Solanaceae; genus Nicotiana; species Nicotiana tabacum. The sequence continues at coordinate 21,568,905 of NC_134085.1, forward strand.
ACTGGTCTGCCTTCATTATCAAACTGCTAGACAGGGTCATAAATGGCTCAAAAGCTCATGCTACTCCATATGGCTTCATTCTGACCACAGTTCTGGACAGGCTAAATGTGCCTCTAAAGAAATGGGAAATGGCTTCGAGCAAGGAACACTTTGGCATCAAAACTCTTCTTGCTTGTGACTATTCAGTCAATGCCATCCCCATTGAACCTGGTTCATCCCAGAAGACACCCATCAACAACAAAGTTAGGACTCTGGTTCAGGAATGTGCAGCCAAGGATGCTGAAATTGCTAGGCTCAAGGCTTGTGTGGTTGAAGTGGAAACTAAGAGGGATTGTCTCGGAACTGAGTTTGCCAAAGAAAAGGAGAAGAATTATGGAATTCTTCAGAATATGCTGAATCTTCTCCAAAATCAAACCCAACCCTCCAGTTCCTCCAAGCCTTAGTATTCCTAGTTTTTGTCTCCTGAACTTCTTCAGTACCCCCAGTGACCCGGATTAGGGATTTTTCTATTTTTTGCTCATGGTTTGAATGTTTTTATTTCTTTTTGTGGATTGTAGGTGGTAACATATCTCTATCAATGATAATTGTTGTTTTCTCTTGTACAATGATTAATCTGTCCTTGATAGTTTAAATATGTTTGTTTGATTACTGATGATTGCACTTGCAGTTGCCCCAGTGGCCATGAGTACTTATTAAAATCTAGGTATCACACTTCGTATGCAACTTTTTGATGATGCCAAAAGGGGAAAGAGATATTGTGCTTTACACATTTTGAAAATAAGTGATATTTATAACCTAATTAACATGGTCATTGATGATAAGTGAATTTTCTAAGTTTAGTATTGATGGTTAACCTGAGTTCTTACAGGATTCAAATCAGTAAAAAGCACAGAGTTTGTCATCATCAAAAAGGGGGAATTTGTTGGCCCAAGAACAGGTGAAGTTGTGAAGAATGACAAATAAACTCAGTCATGGACCAGGTCCATCTTATGAAGCACAATCATGATCAATCTATGCATGTGAGATGCACGTGAAGGAGATAGATCCTACCGATCAAGCAGTAATATCTCCTGATTTGATCGAAAAGGTTGCATATTAAATAAGGGGAGAAAGTCTCCTTATATGACGAGAACACGATCCAGGATAAAGATAGTGTTAGAGTTTGAGATCATCATGAACTCTTCTACGATAGAAGTTCAGCAATTGAGTCCCGATCAAACTCTCATTACTAACCTATTAAATGAAAGTGATTGTTCTCTTTTACAGGTGTTGCACATACGTAGAAGTGATACTAAATTGAGAGCAAAAAGCAAGGCGATTTTGCAAGCAATTATGTGTGATTTGAGTGTGTACTCCTGAAGCTACTTGAACGAGATAGAAGAACCAATTCAATTGTGTCTATCTTTTACTCTAGTTCAATTGTAGTAGATAGTTTAAAGTAGTACCTTTCAGCTTTCATAGAAGCAATTGTATTAGGTACCTAGAGTGTTCAAGTTATAGCTAACTTAAAGTTATCGCAACAGTTGAGGCTGTGTGCCACAATGGGATTAGAGTCAACCCTTAAGTTTACAAAGAGTTTTTGTAAATATTGTTTTGGCTCAGTGATTTTAGTGGATGTTTGGGAAAATCCTACTGAGTAGTAGGTCGTGGTTTTTTTACCTTTTGAGCCAGGTGTTTTCCATGTAAAAATCTTTGTGTTCTTTATTTTATGTACTTATTATTCCGCAAATAGTAGTAGTTAAAATCTGGGTATCACACTTCGTATGTAACTTTTCGATGATGCCAAAAGGGGGAAGAGATATTGTGCTTTACACATTCTGAAAATAAGTGATATTTATAACCTAATTAACATGGTCCTTGATGATAAGTGAATTTTCTAAGTTTAGTATTGATGGTTAACCTGAGTTCTTACAGGATTCAAATCAGTAAAAAGCACAGAGTTTGTCATCATCAAAAAGGGGGAATTTGTTGGCCCAAGAACTGGTGAAGTTTTGAAGAATGACAAATGAACTCAGTCATGGACCAGGTCCATCTTGTGAAGCACAGTTATGATCAATCTATGCATGTGAGATGCACGTGAAGGAGATAAATCCTACTGATCAAGCAGTAATATCTCCTGATTTGATCGAAAAGGTTGCATATTAGATAAGGGGAGAAAGTCTCCTTTTATGAAGAGAACACGATCCAGGATAAAGATAGTGTTAGAGTTTGAGATCATCATGAACTCTTCTACGATATAAGTTCAGCAATTGAGTCCCGATCAAACTCTCATTACTAACCTATTAAATGACAGTGATTGTTCTCTTTTACAGGTGTTGCACATACGCAGAAGTGATACTAAATTGAGAGCAAAAAGCAAGGCGATTTTGCAAGCAATTATGTGTGATTTGAGTGTGCACTCCTGAAGCTACTTGAATGAGATAGAAGAACCAGTTCCATTGTGTCTATCTTTTACTCTAGTTCAATTGTAGTAGATAGTTTAAAGTTGTACCTTTCAGCTTTTATAGAAGCAATTGTATTAGGTACCTAGAGTGTAAGTTATAGCTAACTTGAAGTTGTCGCAACAGTTGAGGCTGTGTGCCACAACGGGATTAGAGTTAATCTTTAGGTTTACAAAGAGTTTTTGTAAATGTTGTTTTGGCTCAGTGATTTTAGTGGAAGTTTGGGAAAATCCTACTGAGTAGTAGGTCGTGATTTTTTCACCTTTTGAGCCAGGTGTTTTTCACGTAAAAATCTTTGTGTTCTTTATTTTATGTACTTATTATTCCGCAAACAGTAGTAGTTAGAACAACTAGAAGAACCAAGTTCTTCTATAGCGAAAATTGGGTACCACGACATTTTCCAATGAAAATGCAGGAGTGCGGAACCAAAATATGGTTTATTTTTACTAAAAATACTCAAATAAGTGTAAAAAAATAAGTTACCAAAGTATATATAACGCTACTAATAGTGGCACTATACAGTAACGTTAATTGTACCGTTACTGTATAGCGCCACTATTAGTGGCGTTATACTGACAAACTTATATAGCGCCATTAATAGTGGCACTATATGTATATTACCTGAAGACATAGCGCCATTAATAGTGGCGCTATACCCCTTAATACAAATCCTCCATCTTCTTCTTCTTCGTTCCATCTCCCTCATTTTCATTTCTGGTCCCCACCACCACCACCACCACCACCACGGATTCTACCCCCATTTTTTTTAAAAAAAAATTTGGGTCCCCCCTCACATAAAAGTTTAATATTTGTGGTCCCACTGTCGAGTAGAGTTTCGTGTTATTGTGGATTCACTCTTCCGGAGTCAAAATTTCGATCTATCTACATTTCGAAAATTCTAAATCGAGGTATTTCGATTTATTTTAAGTTGAAACTTTTATAACAATGCATATTACTTGATTTGTATGTGTTCTATTTCGGTTTGTGTTTATTTTTTCCGAAACTAGCATGTTAAATTTTATCCGGATTTAATTTTAGTATTGTATAAAAATATGTAAATTAGTCTAAAAAATGTGTTTGTTAATATCCTCATGTATATTTATGTGTTTTTATGCCGTTTAGTTTAGATTATTTTTTAGCGTAGTAAAATGTATACTTTTTTAGCGTAGTAAAACGTAGACCTTTTTAGCGTAGTAAAACGTAGACCCCTTTAGCGTAGTAAAATGTAGAGCCTTGTAGCTTAGTATTGTGTAGTAATTGTTTAATTATCTTATATTCTAGCACGAAACCCATAATTATATATATGTATATATATATATATATATATATATATATATATATATATATATATATATATATATTCTTAACGGGTTATTTATTAAAAAATATGAATAAAAATTATAAAAAAACATAAAATTATTAATGATAGTTTGGTACTACTAGGCCTCAGAAAATCTAGCACGAAACCCATAATTATAATATATATATATATATATATATATATATATATATATATATATATATATATATATATATATATATATATATATATATATATATATATATATTTTTACAATTTAGTTATTAAATAAATATGAATAAAAATTATTAAAAAAACATAAAATTATTAATGATAGTTTGGTACCACTGAGCTTCAGAAAATCTAGCACGAAACCCATAATTATAAAAATTATATATATATATATATATATATATAATTTTTACAATTAAGTTATTAAAAAATATGAATAAAAATTATTAAAAAAACATAAAATTATTAATGATAGTTTGGTACCACTGGGCCTCAGAAAATCTAGCACGAAACCCATAAGTATATATATAATTTTTACAATTAAGTTGTTAAAAAATATGAATTTAAATTATAAAAAACACACATAAATTTTAATGATAGTTATTAAAAATTATGAATTTGCAGTTGACGACATGGATGCACCTATACATCCCGGCCCTCGGACGTCGGAGCTACTACCCCTACAGCCCCAGCATAGATCCGAGCATATATGGGGGGGGGAGAGTTGCTTACGCAGACTTTTCGGGGCAGGAGAGTGGATTTATTGTGGGAGTTTTTGACTCCTCCCCGCGTTCTACATCCCCGTGTGGTCCATCACCTGGAGGAGATGGGATTATATAGGATCATTAGCATTGGCCGGATACAGCTCGACTATGCTTTGATCACGGCGTTGATTGAGCGGTGGCGACCGGAGACGCACACTTTCCATCTGCCCATCGGCGAAGCCACCATCACACTCCAGGACATCGAGATTTTATATGGCCTGTCCACCGATGGCTTGCCAGTTTTACTGCCTGGGAATATGAGATATTTTAACCGGGCTTCATATATGGATATGCTGCACAGGCTCACGGGCTTCAGGTCCGAGGACCCAGATGTAGCAATTGGGAGTAGTCGTATGCAGTTGGTCCCCATTAGAGACCACTTGGTGCAGATCCACGATACTATCACCGACGACTCAGCGGAGGTGGATGTGGAGCAATATACGAGGCTGTTGTTGCTCCTTCTATTTGGGGGGGTCTTGTTCCCGAACACTTCGGGGAACCTAGTGAGCCTTCGTTTTCTGCATCATATTGCGGACTTTGATGATACAGTCAGCTATAGCTGGGGTGGTGCTGTCCTATCTTTTTTGTACAGGCAGATGTGTCGGGCATCCATGGGCACACAGAGAGACGTTTCTGGCTTTCTGCCACTTCTACAGGTGACAACTTATTCAAATAATTTGTCGTTTAGTTTTAGTTCTACCTAGTTATAGTTAATCTTTACGTCAACTTTCTATTTTAGGTTTGGGTGTGGAAGCGATTTCTGCAACTTCGGCCACCTCTACCACAGCTACCGGCTAATGTACATATTCCTGATCTCCCTCTAGCTTGTAGGTGGGTATTGCGTCGTAGACTTGCACGAGAGTATCATGGCCATCATAATCTCCCCTTCTGTAGGGATGTGTTGGATTTTCTGGAGGATGCACAGGTGAATATCTAACTAAACTTACCAATTATTTTTTAACTAGGTGTTGCGCATACTAACGGTTTGTGTTATTATTTGATAGTTCATCTGGACGCCGTACAGCGAAGAGCTGATAGGTACCCTGCCAGCGTATTGCACGCACGGTCGCCATATTTGGAGGGCTTCCGTCCCTCTCATGTGCCTCGATATTGTTGAGCATCATGCCTCAGAGCGAGTATTTCGTCAGTTTGGATTTCCGCAGTCTATACCGATTCAGCCTGCATGGGATCCTTTACATTATGAGAGGGATGATAGGATGAGAGTTGACGACACATTTATTGAGTGGCTGACAGCGCAGTTGGGTATTTGGGACAGCCGAGGGGACTTGACCCCAGCTCCGCAACACTTTCCTATCGAAGTTTATATGGCATGGTACCGCACTGCTTCCCGACTTTTTATCGGGAACCCAGTTCATCAGGTAGATGGTCGATACGTCTCATATGCCGGGAGACATGAGGCTCTAGTATGTTTTCTGTTATTATCAATTACTTTAATAGTAATTTCTAGTCAAATACGTAGTTTATATTAAAAACTTTTGTGCAGGCGATTGGATTGCATACCGTATATCGTATGGGGCAGCAGATGCAGAGTTATGTCCACGACCCTGTGATCATGCAGGACTATAGTCGTCGCTTAATGGATGTGGCTGCCCAGACACTGCAGCGAGGCCGATCGGATCAGCGTTTGGCACACCAGCCAGATTATGTTGACCCAGCCACATACCAGCGAGGTCGTGGTATGCCACGGGGTGGTGGCCGACGAGCTGCTGCTGCTCCACGACGACCTGCTGGTGTTGGACGACGTGGTTGTAGGTGGAGAAGAGGTCCCCAGCAAGGGGGCTTTGAGGCTCTTGCTGATGATGTTGCTGCTGATATGGGAGGTGGCATGCATGAGACCGACATGCCGTCTTACAGCCTTGGCATTTATGACACTCCAGGGACGTCGCAGGTGACCCCATCGGGTCAATTCTTGATCATGGGCTCGGATTTTCAAGGAGTGGAGTTGGGTAGATATTTCCCTGGCCCGTCTACCACTGATGAGTCTCGACCGATCCGAGATTTTGATAGTGGGCACCGACTGAGTTATGGCAGCTCATCACATGCGCAGGTATGTGTTTATTAGTATTAATTTTATTACTGTTTTTACTATAACTTATTTATTTTGTTTTAACTTTATTAATTTACTTTTTTAGGCTTCATGCGATGCTGCGACAGATGACTTCATTCAGGATCCAGACACGATTATGGTAAGACAATATAAATTTTTGTGAATTGTTATGTAGTTTTCTATACTAAGTTTGATATTATTATGTAGCCTTCTACTGGACCTGACAGCACCACCTATACATGTCATCCTGTGCCGCATCCGGCCATAAGGAGACGACTTGATGATGATGATCCTGATAGCGTACCCGGGCGGCAGGGGATGCGCCTCAGGCCAACGACTACTTTGAGACACACCGGATGCGGGACACATTGATTCGGTCTTCCATATTTTTGTTTTTTTTGGTGTAAATAATATTTTTTTGTACATTAACAACAATATTTAGTCGAATATGACAGTTACTTTTTTTTAGTTCTCATTTCGTTTTATAGTTTTTGGTATAGTAACACAACAACTTAAACTTAACTTCCACTTAAATTAAAATAAAATTTAGTACAACAAACAAGGAAAACATTACTACAACACAAACACAAACATAACAGGCCAACATAATAAAAATACATGACATATGAAAATGACACTAAACACATACACGTCAATGCTCCATCCTCAGTTGTCATTTATTCTTCGCTCCAACCACTTAAATCGTTCTTCCATTTGTTCTTTTTCTTCTTCTAACTCTTTCACTCTCGCCTTCACCTCCGCAAGTTCCCGTTTATATTTTTCGTTGCGTTCCTTGTGTGCTTCACAATTCCATTCTGCTCTCCATTTTTTATCTTCCACCTCCTTCAGTTTCTCCCTCATTTCTGTAATAATTCTATCTCCCTCCTTTTGTATTCTATGCTGGTATAACAACATATTATGAAATTCCTGTAATCTATCCCTGTAGCTTTCCTGATAACATGGTTCCTCAGCCCATTCATCAAATTCACAAGTAGGTTCGTCGGGTTGCTTGTACAACTTGTTCATACAGCACCAATAGCGGCGTCCAACGTTAGCACCTTCCCACCCACAATCCATCATGCATGGTTTTCCACATAAGCAAATTGGTGGACGACCAGGTTGAGCCATTTGTGAACTATTTGCTTATAATAAAAACCTTACTTACTTATAATGAAATATTTCTTGGGGGAAATTTTTAGCACACAAAATAACTACAATGACACACAAAATAACTACAATGACCCCATTATTTATAGGCTAAACAAGACACATATAGCGCCATATCTAATGGCGCTATATTAGATAGCGCCATATCTAATGGCGCCATATCATGATGTTGACGAGACGACTTTATGTCAGCCGGTCACACATATCTAATGGCGCCATATCATGATGTTTTCAGCTTTTTCAGTTCGACAAGACAAGACACACATAGCGCCATATGTATATTTTGTGTATTAAATATCGTGATAGTGACAAGACAACACACATAATAAATATACCGATAATTATATTAAATTATTATTTAAATAGGTAAAAAGGGAAAGTACAAATCATAATTAACAAACAAGAAAATATTATTTCATAAATACTTAAATCGTATACATAACAACTAATTATTACAACATGAACTCATGGGTAGTTAGGTACAATAGAAGAACACCCGCCCTGAGCTTGATTATTGTTGCCACCCAAAGGACATTTTCTACGGTCGTGGCCTGTTTGCGAGCATATACCACATTTGCGTGCATATACGATATCACTAACATCCATTTGGTTCCGTATACGCGTTCTCTTCTGCACCTGTCTTTTACGCAAATAGGACTTGTTACACACTATTTTAAATGGTTCTGGGGGCCAGTAATGCTCAGAACCCGCTGGTTGCAACTGACCACTATATGTGTTTAGGTATTTGGAAACACTATATTGTTGATCAATATAGTTGGTGTGAGCACGTGATTTTTGCCTCACGAAAAATACTCTAAAATAAATCAAAAATAAAACAAAATTCTCTTAGTATGCAATTTTAGAATTTATGTGGATTTTATTAATTGTTTGTGTTTTGTCCGTAAATGTTTACTTTGTTATAATTAAATGAAAATTAAAATAAAAATACATGTTGCATGCATATCTAGGAATTAATTATGCATTTAAGAGTTAATTAAAGGGAAAATCACAAAAAATATGCATTTATCTTATTTTTCGTCATTTAAATGTGTCATTGTGTGATTAATATTTTGTCCTATGTGTTAATGGTTGTTAAAGGTAATTAATATTTTTAAGGGTAATTTAGATTCTATATAAATTAAAATTAGAAATTAAAATGTAAAGAAAACCGGACTGGGCCATTTATTTGACAAAAAATTCAGACCCAAAACAATGCATTTTACCCATCCCAGGTCAGTCAACCCAAAGACCATCAAATGACGTAGTATAGGGTAAATACTACGCCGTTTGATGATGCCCGGTCATTTAATTACAAATGCAAACCATACGGCGTCGTATGGTTGAAATAAATCGGGGCCGTTCATTATTTCTGATCCAAGGGCTCCCAGGATTTTGACCTTACTCGTAACCCTTACCCGACCCATTGCCCCGATTCAGCCCGACCCTAATGTTAAACCAAACGACATCGTTTGGTTAAATGAACTGATCCTGACCGTGGATCAGGTTTGATCTGACGGTCATTATCAATCCACCCCATCCCTATATAAATCCAAATCCCTACCCCGGCCCCCTAACTAAACACCCCCCCTCCCCTCTCCACTGTTCATCATCGTCTCCAAAAACACACCCCTAACCCTAGCCGCCCTAATTCCCCATTGCCTGAAACCCGGCGGCAACAACGCCGCCGGTCACCACCTTAACACCCTCGACTCCTCACAACCCCCTCTTTACGGATTTGGTATTAGTTTCCTTCGAATCAGATCACATAGTCTCGAATCTTCGATTAAAGGTTGGTCTGAAAAACCAACTTTCTCCGATGGCCTCCAAGTTAACACCACAGTATCCCCTGTCCATTCTCATCACGGATCTGTTAGTGGCATGGTTCGAATCCTCCTGGAACTGCTCGAATCTTCATTTGAAGATTCGAGTGAAACCTAACCCTACCCAGATCTGTTCCAAACTAACACCAAATGACCCCTAGGCCTCCCTCACCCTTGAGTCATCTTTGGTTCCCTTCGAATCTGCCCAGAATTGGTCGAACCCTAAATCCAAAAAATGAAACCCTAAAAATTTCCAGTCAGGAAATCTGTTCAATTCAAGTGAGGGATTGAGGTCTAAGAGACTTTTCCGAATCCAAAGTTGAATTTTGTCTGTGTGAAATTGAAGATTCAGAGGTATTTTCTATTTCTTTTGTTTCCAACGTATATATTGTTTCCTGTTTTAGTTGTCTGTGAAATTTTTCATATTTATTTAATTAATTCTGTGATTCTGCCTCATACCCGATTAGTTGATCAGAATTATGTCATTGTCTCTGTTTGTTGTTTACAATGTGTATAATCGACTCGATTAAGTTCGTCGATTAGTTGTTCTGTAAATCCTGGTTTCTGTTAATGCTGATTGAAACAATCTGTTTCTATTTTACAAATTGTTTGTTGACAATTGTTGTAGATAGTCAGTTGACTAATACTCGTCAATTAAATCATCTTTGTTTATAAATAAATTCGTCAAATAGATGTTGTGAATGTTGGTTTCTGGGCAGTAAGTTTCAGGGCATTGTCAATATACTGACAATGCCCCTGCATTCATACTTATTCAGATTCAGTTTAAATTATTCTGTTGAGTTATGTATTGTTAATATGTTTATATGCAAGTTCAGTGTTCAATCTGAATTTAGCTTTTGTACATTAGCTATTGCATTTCCCTGTTTAGCATAATCTATAAGAACAGAATGTTTGTTTGATTTAGGAATTGGTTATTAGCTGCTAAACAGTTTAATTCAGATAAATCTGTTAAGGTTTAGGCAGTCTTTGATCTGGGGCAGTAATAACAGTAATATTAAGGGATTTTCAAGGGTATTTGAGGAATAAAACAGTGAGGATAATGTGATAATAATAGTGTGTTGATAGTGGAGTGTAATGGATATAATTTAATGAGATAATGGGAAACAAATGGTAATGGGAGTGCTCAAAATAAGGGAAAAAGTATCTTTAGTGGCTGATTTATTAAGAAATCAGCCTTAGTGTTATTTGGGTGGAGATTTCCTGATTTTTAAAAGAGAAAAGGGTCCAGGCAGCACTTAAGAGAAGGGGGCAGACCTGTATATAAAAAGGAGTTGGGACTGATTGAAAAAGAAAAAAAAGAGAGAAAAAAGAAAACCAGAAAGAGAGAGAGAGGAATCTGAAAATTAGAGATTGAAGAGAAAGAATACACATGGAGGGAGATAAAAGAAAGAAAACTAAGCAGAAAAATCAGAAATGGAAATATGAAGAGGAGGAAGAAAATAGAAAAAGAAACAAAAAAGAGAACACACACATACACACACAATCTGAAACATATGTAGAAGAAGAAAAGAAAAATCAGAAAGATACTTTTCTTGAATCTGTACGGGTCTGTTTTTTTAGTGGTATTGTTTGGTTCAAATCTGAAATTTTTCTTAAAATTCTGTTACTGCTCGTCTGGTTTCACGGGTCTTGATCAAACCTGCTGAGTTACTGGTATATTCTGTTGTTTTGTTGCTGTTGTTACTGCTGAAATTCACCTCTTCTACCCTCATTTCCAGGTACATATCTGTAAACTCATGTCATGAAAAGCTTCAACATGACAAATAAATGAAGTTTGGGATTATAATTATGTCCTTTACTCGTTTAAGTCTATTAGTTTAAATTTCAGTTTTGTTTCATGTTGGTTAATATAGTAGTATGCTTGACATGATAGCTATTAGTTAATCATTCCCTTTTGAAGTCGTATAAGTGTTGTAATAATGTTATCTATTTCAGAGTTTCATTAAGTGTAGTTATGTTCGAATTGTCAAGATAGGGAACATGGTAGAAAGTTGGCCACTAATTAAGTCTTATGATATTGTTGGTTAAGTATAGAATAGAATAGGAAGTATCAAGAAATTGCATTACTAGTATATCTTGTCAAAAATCCAATTTTGTTTAGATTGATGTCAGTTGTATGTTGTTCATATATGGCAGGATAACGGTTATGTGTATAACCATAGGTGAAAGATGAATTGATATAAGCCGCCACGATGTTGGAATATTATGAAACGGTTCAAATGTGTAACTACGTTATATGTAATGTCATTTGATCGAATCAACTTGTAGAATAATTCTTTTCCTTACCAATAAAGGGTCTTCCTATTTTAATTCGTTTTTTTTTAAAAATAGTGTATAAGAATAATGTCGATAATTCTTACAAAAGGTACATTTAGTAACCATAAATAGCTTGCATAGGCCGAGAATAAAAATTAGTTTGATTTCATATATCATCATAAGCAGAATTAACCAAAATAATCATGCCTATTGGATTAAGAACAAACGATGTAGAAGTAGATTAGATTTATAATGTGTAACAATTTTAAGAATGCAAAAAATAGCATTCGCTACAAATAGAATAATGAAAATTCTTCGAAAATATTACTCCCTTTCATGAGTCGATTTTTTTTAGTTTCATACGCCATTCACGTTTGAGTATACATATATTGTATTTACGAGAAAAATGGTAGTATTAATCACACGTTGTTTATTTTATTCTTTAAATTAGAATGGCTTGGAGGAATATAATTTATACGCTAAAAAATATAATTTGCGATCAAATAGTGAAGTCTTTTCGAGGAATTTAGAGACTAGAAAAATATTGATTTCTCATGATTTTCACATAAAAATGCATGGACGTAATAAACAATTTATGGAAAATCTATACTACTATTAAGAATATTTTGCGTGATCAGGGATGCGTTCGCGTAACCTGATTATATTTCCAAAAGCAATTCGGATTATGCGTTCACGCAATTTCGAGTGAACATTTAATAAAAGAAGGGGGTTCTTCGGAGAATATCATTATTAATCTCATATAACCCGAGATGTGCAGTTCATTATTTAATCATACAAAAGGGGCGAATGTCCTTGATTTTATTTTAAGCACAATTGCGTACATCATATTTTTATATTATACAAAAATATTATCAATCATTCTGTGTACACGTATGCGTGACACGATTCTTTACGTTTATAAAAATATATATAATACGAATATACGTACGCGTGATTCGTTTCAAGAAAATCTTTAATTGAAAACAATCTAAACAAAAGCGGTAATAAAATCGGGCAACAAGAAAAAATGTATTTAGTAAATCAAGATAATTAAGCCAAATATAAAAATGGTTAAGCGACCGTGCTAAAACCACGGAATTCGGGAATGCCTAACACCTTCTCCCGAATTAACAGAATTCCTTACTCAGGATTTCTGGTTCGTAGAATAACAAACATAGTCATATTCTCCTCGATTCAGGGATTAAAACCGGTGACTTGGGACACCTTAAAATTCCCAGGTGGCGACTCTGAAACAAACAAATAAATCCCGTTTCGACTGTCCTTTAATTGGAGAAAACTCCTTCTCACCCTCGCGGGGCCGGAAAAGGAGGTGTGACAGCTCTGGCGACTCTGCGGGGGACCGAAAACCTAGAACCACTGGTTCAGGATTCAAGAATTTGAGCTTAAAATAACTGTTATAGTTGGCTTTATTTGTTATATAATTTTCACATGTTTATGCTTAATATGCTAAATGTTGCTTTTTACCGCTTTAATATTATTTGAATTATGAATATATACAACTGCTACGAAACCCCCTTCTTTCTGAGTCTTCTGAATTTATGGTGCACACGTGCGCGTGGCCCACCTTTCTGTTAAAGTCATACCAAATAAGATGAAGTTGGGACAAGTAACTAGGCCGGGTAGACTTTCGTGCTCCCGGCACGTTGCCCCCACTTCGGCTCAAACTGTCCGTTTGGGTAAGCCAGGTTTAGAACAATCTGCCTCAGGTTTTTCGCTTAGAATAACTCAGCCATGTACCGGATCCCTAGTAGGAACGTCTATTTGCATCATAAACATTTGGCCTTGGAGACTCAACACAGGGGTTGGGTCTATCTAGGACAAGTGAACCCGAAATGAAAAGACCATTCTGATGCATTTTACTTGCTACTTGTGCATTCATTTGCCTCGGATTTGCTTGTTGACCAGCTTAATTGAAAAAAAATCATTGCGAGAGCCGAGAGATAAAATGTTTTTTTAAAAAAAAAATAAAAAAATAAAATATATATATAGTTTTAAGTCTTGAAAAAAAAATAAGAAGTGCTAAATAAATAGATAAATTGATTTTTTTTAGTGTCTGTTTTCAAAATGAGTCTTGATTTTGTTAAAATTAATTTCATATACAAAATGAGCACCACACAAAACCCACCGTCCACGAATACAGACGAGTTTCTATTTCAGCTTCAGATGTGGTGGTATGAGTTAGGCGAAGATGGTCAAAAATGGGTCATTAAGCATTTGGGAAATCTCACAGATATTATGAAAGTTAAACCACGTGATGATCTGATTGCGGCGTTAGTAACTTTTTGGGACCCTGTTCACAATGTCTTTCGTTTCTCTGATTTCAAGCTTACTCCTACATTAGAAGAGATAGCTGGATATGCTGGTTTTGACGGAAGTCTAAGAAATCAAAACTTGATATTCACAAAGGCTCCCTCGGTACATCGATTCTTCGGTCTTCTGAACATCAGTAATCAAATCAGGAAAAGCAATGTCATCAACGGATGTTGTTCTTTCAACTTCCTATATTCAAGGTTCGGAAAGCCAGATGGATTTGAAATTCATGAGAAAGGCCTTACTAACAAGCAAAACAAAGACACCTGGCAGATTCACCGTCGCTTCGCCTTCATGGTGGCTTTTCTAGGAATCATGATCTTCCCAAACAAAGAGCGAACAATTCATATTCGCACAGCGAAAGTTGTACAGGTCCTCACCACCAAGGAAAATCATACCCTTGTCCCGATCATTCTCTCAGACATTTATCGGGCGTTGACTTTATGTAAATCAGGGGCAAAAGTCTTCGAATGATGCAAAATTTTGTTGCAAATGTGGATGATTGAACATCTCCAACATCAGCCCAAGATCATACAGTATGGGCCAAGCAATGATAATTTCATCGAGAGTTATGAGGAAAGAATAAAAGATTATAAGTCCCCAGAAGGGATAGAAGCCTGGGTATCTCATCTAAGGGCTTTAACGACAAATCAAATTGAGTGGACTTTGGGATGGCTCCCGATGAGGGAAGTGATACACATGTCAACCTCGAATAGTTATTTGCTACTATTGGGATTGAGAAGCATCCAGCCATATGCGCCACTAAGAGTTCTAAGACAACTAGGGAGATACCAAGTAGTTCCTGATGATGAAGATTTGAGTATGCAAGTAATCGAATTACACCCTGAAGCCACTATTCCCGAGGCTCTAATTCAGCAGATGTGGAATGGATGTCGATACTTGAAAAGTGATACTCAAGTCCCAGACACTACAAGGGGCGAGATAAATCCAGGATATGCAAGGTGGTTTGAGAAACGGTCTCGCGTGGATGATGCACCAGAACCCGATCTAAAAAGACCAGCAAAAAGACCCCATGTTCAAGCCTTTAATGATAAAATCCAAGAGCGGCTGATTTGGGAAGAAAAGGAAAAGGGGTATAAAGCAACTATCCATGCCTTAAAGGAAAATCTGAGGAACCTTAGTTTGGAGAAAGATTTGCAGGCACAGGAAGCAGAAGGCGAGAAGAAGAGTCTGGCCTGTGAGAATAAAAACCTTCACGCTCAATTTCAAAAAATAAAGAAAGCTTCTGAAACACCAATGAGGAGTTGGAAGGATCAAAAAATCATCGCCAATCTTTTGGAAAAAATGCAAGATGGTAATTCCATTTTGGCTAAAACTGAAAAGGCATTGAGCAAAGCTGAAGAAAGAGTCCAACAATTAAACGAAGAGGCCAGATCTAATAAGGAACGCCAAGTAAGGCAATCCGAAGAAGACAGGGCACAATTCAAGAAGGAGAAAGACCGTTGGATGCATTTAGAAGCCCAACTTCATGCACAGTTAGAAGAAGCGAGAAGGTATAACAGGGAACATCAACACGCAGACATCGACAGAGAAAGAGCACAGGCAAGACTAGAGCAGGCCAGACTCCGAGCTCAATTAGAGTCAGCTCTAGATCGCGAAGACCGTATCAGAGATATAGCCACCACTCGCCAGCAGCAATTGCAGAACCAAGACCAACGTCTCCGAGATTTCAGGGCACAAATCCACGACTTAGCGGTCTACACCTCTCAAAGTTATGTAAACTGCCAAGGAATGGATTATGAAAGGTTTACAGAGCATGCACCTATTTTTGCCCGTCATCTGGCAATGGAGTTAGAAAGGATGTATCGTACGCTGGGAGGTCATCCAGGTCAAACCCCACATTGAGCAGATAATCCAATGATTGACAACAAAAGTGGAAAGTGGAGCATGTTGAGAGATGTTAAGAGTTGTGTCTTTTATTTTGATTTGGGTGTGTGTGTTTCAAACCATTTTCTTATAAGGTTTTCAAATGTAATGTCTGTTCCATCTTTGTATTATTTTCAAGAATAAATAAAACTGTTTGCCTTACGTCCGAACTACGCAAGGTCTGATTCATGCGGGGGCATGATACGTAGGCAATCTCTATAAGATTCGACCACAATAAAAATATATGAAAAAAAAAATAAGAGTGAACAACAATAAAAGACCAAGAAAAGCTGGGATGACACAAGCAGCCGAGCAAATACATAATAGAAATGGGTTATTTGTCTAGGAGCATTGCATCTCAACGTGTAATTATATATGTGTTAAACTCTCAAAACTAACAAGTTTGCTCATTTCCAGAATTCAAGCAGTTAGTTTCTCTAAAGAGTATACTGGCATATTATCATTATCACACGAGATCAAAAGGACCAATACCCGAAAGTATGTCTATCCCAGATGTTGACACAGGTATTGAGCTAGAGGAGATGGATGTCGGGAAAATGAAAGAAGAGATGTTTAAACTCAAGCAGCAAATGGCTGAGATGTACCGGGCCTGGTCTATAGGGCAGTCACCCCCATCTTACTCAACTAACCCTGCTCCATCAATGTCCCAAACTCAGGATAATCTTACCACTGAATTATCCCCAAATTTCCCCATCTACCAACAATACCGAGGCACCACCTCTCAGACACCGCAGTCTCCCCCTCCTAAACCAGTTCCATACTTTCCTCCACCTGTAACTCCTGTCTTTGTGACACCTCCCACAGCTACACTCCACAAATCTCCTAGTGAGCCTACATTCTAGGCCCAGGACAACCAATATTACCCCCCGGAGCCCACCCTCAAAGCCTCCAAAATCCATTCAACTACTCCTCGTTTTGACCTCCCAACCGAAATTGACAAGCCAGCCAAAAATGCTGAACAAGAAGAGATGTTCAGGAAGGTCAAAAGCCTAGAACAATCGTTCCGAGACATGCGAGGTTTAGGTGGGCAAGTCAGTGTAGCATACAAGGATTTGTGCTTGTTCCCAAATGTACAATTACCAGTTGGCTTCAAGATGCCTAAATTTGACCTATACAATGGGCACGGCGACCCAGTAGCCCACTTAAGGGGTTTCTGCAGCAAGATGCGAGGAGCTGGGGGAAAGGACGAATTATTGATGGCTTACTTCAGTCAAAGTTTAAGCGGATCAGCTTTGGAGTGGTATACACGCCAGGACCATGGGAAATGGTACACCTGGGATGACCTGGCACAGGCATTTGCATACCATTTCCAATACAATCTGGAAATCATCCCAGATCGACTATCTTTGACAAAATTTGAGAAAAAACACAATGAAAGTTTCAGAGAGTATGGCTTCCGGTGGAGAGAACAGGCAGCAAGAGTGGATCCTCCTATGAAGGAGAGTGAAATGGTAGACTACTTCCTTCAAGCCTTGGAACCAACTTACTATGCCCATTTGGTTTCAGCGGTAGGAAAATCATTCAACGAAGTAGTGAAGATGGGAGGTATGGTGGAAGAAGGCCTCAAGACAAATAAAATCATGAGCTATTCGGCTATTAAGGCAACTACTCAAGCTATTCAAGGCGGGGTAGGAGGAATCGGAAGAAAGAAAAGGGAGGAAGCAGCGGTAATTGATTCAGGAACTTGGTCGGGATCCAGAGGTTCACTTCCTTACTATAATTAACATCGACCTCACCAATCAACTCACCACCACAATTCACCTCAACACTACTATCACCCTTCGGAACCTCATTTTTTCATCAACCATGCACAAACATACAATTATCCACCTGCTCACGCTAATTGGCGTGCTCCTGTCATACCAAGTACCTACCCTTATCCGCGAGCCCACTCCGGACCAGGTTTCAGACCTAGTCTAGTACTCAGGGGTGAAAGGGGGCAGAAAAAGAAAACCTACACTCCATTGGGAGAGTCCTACACTAGTCTGTTCCACAGGCTGAGACAGCTGGATATGCTAAGACCAATACAATCCAAGCTACCCAATCCTCCTCCAAAGAATCTGGACTACACCATTAGCTGTGAGTATTGTTCCGGTACACCAGGCCATGATATGAAAAAATGCTGCCATTTAAAAAATGCAATACAAGAGCTGATTGACACTAATAAAATCGAGGTTCAAACCCCCGAAGCTCCCAATATCAACAGAAATCCAATGCCAGCCCATCAGGAGGCTAATATGGTAGAAATAGTACAGGTTGATGGGGAGACAAAAAAGCCGTCACAAACTATCATGATGATCAGGTCTCATGAAGCCAAGCCAGATAAGCAGTTAACAGAGGAGAAGCCGGTACCTAAGCAGAACAGAAATGGTGATGAACCATCTGTGGTAGTCGAGAAGGGATCTTCGAGCAAAGTTGCCACAAAGCAAGAAAGGCCGAAAGTGATAGTACAAGGGATTGCTAGCAAACCCATTGTAGTCGTGGAAGGAGCCCGTATAGATCGGGTTATTATCAAACCTGTAACCCAGCTACCAGTGATCAACAACAAGGCCATTCCATGGAACTATGAACGGGTGACTGTAATGTACAAGGGAAAAGAAGTCAAGGAAGAAGTCTGTGAGGTGCAAGGCTTGACTCGTTCGGGAAGATGTTTTACTCCCGAAGAGTTAAGAAAAACTAAAAATAATCCAACACCAATAAAGAAAGCTGTGACGGAAGAAGAAGCGGAAGAGTTTTTAAGAAAAATGAAGCTCCATGACTATTCTGTTGTGGATCAACTGAAGAAGACGCCCGCTCAAATTTCATTATTGTCATTACTAATCCATTCAGAGGAGCACCGTCTGGCTTTGATGAAAATCCTGAATGAGGCTCACGTTCCCGATAAAATCTCTGTAAATCATTTGGGAAGAATAGCCAACAGAATCTTTGAGGCAAACAGAATTACATTTTCTGATGATGAATTGCCTGTGGAAGGGACTGAGTACAACAGAGCTCTTTACCTCACCGTGAAATGTGAAAACTCCGTAGTAACCCGGGTATTGGTTGACAACGGGTCAAGTGCAAACATCTGCCCTCTCTCCACTTTAAGCAAATTGAAAATCAAAGAGGAAAGGATCCAGAAGAATAGTATTTGCGTACGGGGGTTTGACGGTGGAAGCAGAGATTCATTTGGCGACATAGTGCTGGAACTGACAATAGGGCCAGTTGAATTCACGATGGAGTTTTCAAGTACTGGACATAACTGTTTCTTATAATTTGTTTTTGGGTCGACCATGGATCCATGCTGCTAAAGCAGTCCCGTCAACACTACACCAGGCGGTCAAGTTTGAATGGGATCATCAAGAAATAGTTGTGCATGTGGAGGAAAGTTTAAATGCTCACAATAGTGCCATTGTACCGGTCGAGGGAATAGAAAATGACCAGGGACCATGGGTATACCAAGTGTCCGACACAGTGTCGGTAGAAAAAATTCCAGAAGGGAAGTACCTTCCGAATCCAAAGATAACCTCTGCATCAGTCATGATAGCCTATGAAATGTTAAAAAATGGTTTTATACCCGGCAAAGGTTTGGGCTCATCTTTGCAAGGAATTATACAACCAGTATCTCTCCCCGAGAACTGGGGAACATTTGGTTTGGGATTCATACCCACTGTCACAGACGTGAGAAAGGCCAGAAAGCTGAAACAAAAGGCATGGGTGCTTCCAAAACCAGTCCCACATTTATCAAAGTCTTTTATCAAGATCGGTGCTAAAAATTGCCCGATAACAACAATTCCTAAATCCCTGGTCAATCCTGAGGAGGAATTAATTGAAAGATTCGAGAAATTGTTTGACGATGTGAATATGGTGGAAAGCGGGGAAGGTTGTAGCAACGCAGAAGTTCAATTCGTTGGGCCAGAAACAAAGCTTAATAATTGGAAAGCCACTCCTCTCCCCATTCGAAAGGAGTCTTGGTAGTTTATTTTTGATTTTCCTTCATTTTGTTTGGGTTACCTCAGGGTTGTAATCCCAATGCTTATATTACAGTTTGTTTGAAGTGTGCAAACCTTGTTATCTTTCATCATCCAATAAAATACAGTTTCCTTTTTTTATTATCGTTCCTGATAGTTTTCTTTTCCTTTTCTTCTTTTTTTGTACAGTTCTTTTTACGCTGGCTCTAGTGATATGCCATGCATGAGGAATCCTCAGCCCAGTCTTAAAAATTAATCTGGTTCCGAAATAATAATTCAAGAAATATATTGTGATTATGAATCAGAATATGATGAAGATGAGGCTTTTGAAGAGATTAGTAAAGAGTTAATTCACTTTGAGGAAAAAACCAAACCTAACCTGAGTGATACCGAAGACATCAACATAGGGGACACGAATAATATCCGGGAAACTAAAATAAGTGTCCATCTCGAACCAAGGATCCGAGAAGAGTTAATTAAAGCACTAATAGAATTCAAAGATGTTTTTGCATGGTCATATGATGACATGTCTGGCCTGAGCACTGATTTAGTGGTTCACAAATTGCCCACCGATCCAATGGTGCCTCCTGTCAAGCAAAGGTTGAGAAAATTCAAGCCTGATATGAGTGTGAGAATTAAGGAAGAAATCACCAAACAGTTGGAAGCAAAGGTCATTCGAGTCACTCGATATCCTGTTTGGTTAGCTAATATCGTTCATGTACCAAAGAAAGACGGTAAAATTAGAGTATGCGTCGACTACCGCAATCTCAACAAAGCAAGTCCAAAGGATAATTTCCCATTACCCAATATCCATATTTTGATCGATAATTGCGCCAAGCATGAGATAGGATCTTTCGTGGATTGTTATGTCGGGTATCATCAAATTCTAATGGATGAAGAAGATGCAGAAAAAACGGTATTCATCACACCATGGGGAACTTATTGCTACCGGGTAATGCCATTCGGTTTGAAGAACACCAGAGCAACTTACATGAGAGCAATGACCACAGTGTTTCATGATATGATACACAAGGAGATTGAGGTATACGTGGACGATGTGATCATAAAATCAAAGCATCAGGCCGACCACGTTGGGGATTTGAGGAAATTCTTCTTAAGACTTCGCAGGTACAACCTCAAGCTTAACCCTGCCAAATGCGCATTTGGAGTTCCATCTGGAAAGTTGCTGGGATTCATAGTCAGTCAGCGAGGCATCGAGCTAGACCCATCAAATCAAAGCCATCCAAGAATTGCCACCTCCAAGGAACAAAACTGAAGTAATGAGTTTGTTGGGGAGGTTGAATTACATCAGCAGGTTTATTGCTCAGCTCACAACAACCTGTGAGCCTATTTTCAAATTATTGAAAAAGGATGTTGCGGTCAAATGGACCGATGAGTGTCAAGAGGCGTTTGATAAGATAAAAGGATACCTGTCGAACCCACCCGTGTTGGTCCCGCCAGAGCCAGGAAGACCTCTGATTCTTTACTTGACGGTCTTGGAAAATTCATTTGGTTGTGTATTGGGGCAACATGACCTCACTGGCAGAAAAGAACAGGCCATCTACTACCTTAGCAAGAAATTCACAGCTTATGAGGTTAAGTATACTCATCTGGAGAAGACATGTTGCGCCCTAACTTGGGTAGCTCAGAAATTGAAACACTATTTGTCATCCTACACTACTTACCTCATTTCGCGTCTGGATCCGTTGAAATATATTTTTCAAAAGCCTATGCCAACGGGAAGACTTGCAAAGTGGCAAATATTGCTCACAGAATTTGACATCATCTATGTGACTCGAACTGCAATGAAAGCCCAAGCACTGGCTGATCATTTAGCTGAAAACCCGGTCAACGAGGAGTACGAGCCGTTGAAAACCTATTTTCCCGATGAAGAAATAATGCATATCGATGAGATGGAACAAATTGAAAAACCTAGCTGGAAACTTTTCTTTGATGGGGCCGCTAACACGAAAGGAGTCGGGATAGGAGCTGTAATCATTTCTGAAACAGGGCATCACTATCCTGTTACTGCTCAACTACGATTTTATTGCACCAATAATATGGCTGAATATGAAGCTTGTATTTTGGGGTTAAGGCTAGCCGCAGACATGGGTATCCAGGAAATCTTAGTCATGGGAGATTCGGATCTTCTGGTACATCAAATTCAAGGAGAATGGGAAACCCGAGACTTGAAGCTCATACAATACCGACAATGTCTACATGATCTTTGTCAGCGGTTTCGATCAGTGGAGTTCTGGCATATTCCAAGGATCTATAATGAGGTTGTCGATGCATTGGCTACCCTGGCATCAATGTTGCACCATCCGGACAAAGCTTATGTGGATCCACTGCATATTTGAGTCCACGATCAGCACGCTTACTGCAATATGGTTGAAGAGGAATTTGACGGTGAACCGTGGTTCCACGACATCAAGGAGTATATCAGAATGGGGATATATCCATCACAAGCCACAGGGGATCAAAAGAGAACCATTAGGCGATTGGCAAATGGATTCTTCTTAAGCGGAGGAGTTTTGTATAAAAGAACATCAAACCTTGGATTATTAAGATGCATAGATGCCAGACAAGCTATGGCTGTCATGTCTGAAGTACATTCGGGAGTTTGCGGACCCCACATGAGCGGATATGTGTTGGCAAAGAAAATCCTCCGAGCTGGTTACTATTGGCTTACCATGGAGCGAGATTGTATCCGTTTTGTGCGCAAATGTCATCAATGCCAGATACACGGGGATTTGATTCATTCTCCACCATCCGAGTTGCACACAATGTCGGCACCATGGCCCTTCGTCGCCTGGGGCATGGATGTGATTGGACCAATTGAGCTGGCAGCATCCAATGGGCACAGGTTCATTCTGGTAGCCATTGATTATTTTACCAAATGGGTTGAGGCCAAAACATTCAAATCAGTGACCAAGAAAGCTGTGGTCGATTTTGTTCACTCAAATATCTATGTCGATTCGGAATCCCAAAAGTGATCATCACAGATAACGGTGCTAATCTTAATAGTAACTTAATGATGGAAGTATGTCAACAGTTTAAGATTACACATCGCAACTCTACCCCATATCGGCCCAAGGTGAATGGAGCAGTCAAGGCAGCCAACAAAAACATAAAGAAGATACTTCGGAAAATGGTAGAAGGTTCAAGACAATGGCACGAAAAACTACCATTTGCGTTATTGGGATATCGCACTACTGTTCGCACTTCAGTAGGAGCAACTCCTTATTTGTTGGTATATGGCACTGAGGCAGTAATTCCTGCAGAAGTTGAAATTCCTTCCCTTCGGATCATCGCCGAAGCTAAGATTGATGATGATGAATGGGTCAAAACCCGTCTGGAACAGTTAAACTTGATTGATGAAAAACGATTGGCCGCAGTATGTCATGGCCAATTGTATCAAAGAAGAATAGCAAGAGCATACAACAAAAAGGTGCGTCCCCGGAAGTTTGAAGTGGGTCAACATGTGCTGAAACGTATTCTTCCACATCAGGTTGAGGCAAAAGGCAAATTTGCCCCGAATTGGCAAGGACCATTCATCGTGACCAGAGTATTATCCAATGGTGCATTATGTTTAACAGATATTGAAGGAAAATGCATAGACATGGCTATCAATTCTGATGCGGTAAAGAGATATTATGCATGATTTTTGGTATAGTTATTTAAATGTTTATATTCGGCATTATTTCGAAGATTGGAATGACAAAGGCAAATTATTCTGCTATCCAAACACTGTACCCTTTGTTTTCCCCTTTGAATCATATTCTTTCTTTCTTACCCTCTCTTGGAATCAATGAAAGTCAAATAAAATATATATATATATATATATATATATATATATATATATATATATATATATATATATATATATATCACTATTATTTAGTGAACTACGTTTGACCTGATTCCTCAAAAAAGGATATGTAGGCGCCTCACGGCTCGGTCATAGGGTGCATGATACGCACAAAAAGAAACATCAAGAGACCCCAATCAAGAAACTGGGGCAGAAATTGTATTGGAAATAAGAAAAGGATTCCAAGAGTTGTAATTTTAAATCCATATCAAAACTGTTTAACTTTTGATACCTTTCCATTCCAACCACATACCAAAAAGACCTTTCGATCAATCTTAGAAAAATGCCGAGTCGAGCAAATAAAGATGGTTCATAACACACTGGTCCAAACAAGAAAAGAAAGTAAAAATGAGAGAGTCTTATAGGTGAAAACCCACACGGGCACCATGAGACGACGGAAGTTGAGAGAAAGTAAAATGAGAGAGTCTTATTGGTGAAAACCTTCGCAGGCACCATAAGGCGAAAAGGAATTAAGAAATGAACAAATGAGGAAGGTTTGTCGGTGAAAACTCTTTAAGATATTGCAAGTCAAACAGGTCTGTAACTCTGCTAAAAAAAATTGAAGTTGGGTTATGGAAATTTTGGGAAAGCAAGATAAAACAATTGAAAGGAGATTGATTAAAAGACTGGGTTGATTAATCCAAAATGCATACCATGATCATTGGTGCCAGTAACTCCAATCAGATAAGTCCTTTATTCTTTCTCCAACAGTCATCCAAATTTGGATTTTTCTTTTTCTAGATTGTCGAAATCGTCATGTTTTCGTCACTAATAATCTTACTCTTCTAAAGCTTTTGAGATGAGTTTTGTTCCAAACAAATAAGAAGGAATGTCAAGGTATACTACCAAGATTCAAGGTTGCATAGGACAAAAATACGGCCATGATGGGCAGGAGGTAATAGGATAAAAAATAAGATATGGGTGTAAGAAAAGTGGAATCAAAAGTGGATCAGCAATGTCAGGAGAGACATATGATTACGGTTAAAAGGGTTGAAAGTGGAAACATACAGTTGGGTATCCTATAGTTAAGGATCAATTACAAGGACAAAACAGTCTTTTCAACCATTCCAAGGCAATAAAACAAGACGAAGAGAAGCCCCACCGTCGGCAAGAATGCCCCAGTTAACCACCCTGCTTTAAACTAACAAAGTTTTCTTTGATTTGAAACAGGGGCAAAAACAACATTTGTGTCAGGAAACACCCGGTGAAGGTAAAAGAAGAAATCAGGCGTCCACCTGGAGAATGAGGATGAAGAATTAAAGAAGAAATCAGGCGTCCACCTGGAGAATGAGGATGAAGTGTTAAAGAAGAAATCAAGCGTCCACCTGGAAAATGAGGATGAAAAATTAAAGAAGAAATCAGGCGTCCACCTGGAGAATGAGGATGAAGAATTGAAGAAGAAATCAGGCGTCCACCTGGAGAATAAGGATGAAGAATTGAAGAAGAAATCAGGCGTCCACCTGAAGAATGAGGATGAAGAATTAAAGAAGAAATCAGGCGTCCACCTGGAGAATGAGGATGAAGAATTGAAGAAGAAATCAGGCGTCCACCTGGAGAATGAGGATGAAGAATTAAAGAAGAAATCAGGCGTCCACCTGGAGAATGAGGATGAAGAATTAAAGAAGAAATCAGGCGTCCACCTGGAGAATGAGGATGAAGAATTAAAGAAGAAATCAGGCGTCCACCTGGAGAATGAGGATGAAGAATTAAAGAAGAAATCAGGCGTCCACCTGGAGAATGAGGATGAAGAATTAAAGAAGAAATCAGGCGTCCACCTGGAGAATGAGGATGAAGAATTGAAGAAGAAATCAGGCGTCCACCTGGAGAATGAGGATGAAAAATTAAAGAAGAAATCAGGCGTCCACCTGGAGAATGAGGATGAAGAATTGAAGAGGAAATCAGGCGTCCACCTGGAGAATGAGGATGAAGAATTGAAGAAGAAATCAGGCGTCCACCTGGAGAATGAGGATGAAGAGTTAAAGAAGAAATCAGGCGTCCACCTGGAGAATGAGGATGAAGAATTGAAGAAGAAATCAGGCGTCCACCTAAAACAAGGGCAAAAACAACATTGGTGTCAGGAAACACCCGATGAAGGAATTAAAGAAAAAATCAGGCGTCCACCTGGAGAATGAGGATGAAGAATTTAAGAAGAAGTCAGGCGTCCACCTGGAGAATGAGGATGAAGAAGTAAAGAAGAAATCAGGAGTCCACCTGGAGAATGAGGATGAAGAATTAAAGAAGAAATCAGGCGTCCACCTGAAGAATGAGGATGAAGAATTGAAGAAGAAATCAGGCGTCCACCTGGAGAATGAGGATGAAGAATTGAAGAAGAAATCAGGCATCCACCTGGAGAATGAGGATGAAGAATTGAAATGGCAATCAGGCGTCCACCTGGAGAACAAGGATGAAGAATCGAAAAGGCAATCAGGCGTCCACCTGGAGAATAAGGGAATACAAATGAAGGATCAGCAGTCAGGCGCCCACCTGAAGAACAGAATGGCAATGTAGTTTGACATTACGGGTTGAAGTCAAAAGCCCGCCCATATGCGAAAGGAGCACACGTAAAGTCAATAAAGCATAGGAGTCCAACCAAATCCCCAGCAAGAAACAACAAGAGTCCCAAACAAATAAAGGAAATACGAGACACAATGAAAGGAAATGCGGAACAAGTCAGAAGCAAAAGATGCCCGAGAGTCACCGAGACATCAAGACAACAAGAAACGCAAGGGCATGATCTAGATAAGATCTTGTAATTCATATACCATAGTCTAGTTTAGCTTTTGTTTTACCTTTAAAGCAGGGGGTAATAAGGAGGTCAGCAAGCAGTAAAAGCAGCACGAAACAGCAGTAGTATCACAGTCCTATGGTAGTCCCAGCCACCCAAAACTTCCCGAACTACATTGACCTGATTCCTTTATAGTCAAGGATATGTAGGAAACCTTTGAAGCAGAGGTTCGGTCAAATCTTTCAAAAATGCTTCTCACAGAGTATTCGAACAGGCAAAAATCGCTCATATCCGCTCACTTTATCTTTGCACGCAAACTCTTCGAGTTTCCGCACAAAGAGGGGCAGCTGTGAGCACGTGATTTTTGCCTCACGAAAAATACTATAAAATAAATCAAAAATAAAACAAAATTCTCTTAGTATGCAATTTTAGAATTTATGTGGCTTTTATTAATTGTTTGTGTTTTGTCCGTAAATGTTTACTTTGTTATAATTAAATGAAAAATAAAATAAAAATACATGTTGCATGCATATCTAGGATTTAATTATGCATTTAAGAGTTAATTAAAGGGAAAATCACAAAAAATATGCATTTATCTTATTTTTCGTCATTTAAATGTGTCATTGTGTGATTAATATTTTGTCCTATGTGTTAATAGTTGTTAAAGGTAATTAATATTTTTAAGGGTAATTTAGATTCTATATAAATTAAAATTAGAAATTAAAATGTAAAGAAAAACGGACTGGGCCATTTATTTGACAAAAAATTCAGGCCCAAAACAATGCATTTTACCCAGCCCAGGTCAGTCAACCCAAAGACCATCAAACGACGTAGTATAGGGCAAATACTACGTTGTTTGATGATGCCCAGTCATTTAATTACAAATGCAAACCATACGGCGTCGTATGGCTGAAATAAATCGGGGTAGTTCATTATTTCTGATCCAAGGGCTCCCAGGATTTTGACCTTACCCGTAACCCTTACCCGACCCATTTCCCCGATTCAGCCCGACCCTAATGTTAAACACTGATCCTGACCGTGGATCAGGTTTGATCTGACGGTCATTATCAATCCACCCCATCCCTATATAAATCCAAATCCCTACCCCGGCCCCCTAACTAAACACCCCCCCTCTCTCATGTTCATCGTCATCACCGAAACACACCCCTAACCCTAGCCACCCTAATTCCCCATTGCCTGAAACCCGGCGGCAACAACGCCGCCGGTCACCACCCTAACACCCTCGACTCCTCACAACCCCCTCTTTACGGATCTGGTATTAGTTTCCTTCGAATCAGATCACATAGTCTCGAATCTTCGATTGAAGGTTGGTCTAAAAAACCAACATTCTCTGATGGCCTCCAAGTTAACACCACAGTCTCCCTTGTCCATTCTCATCACGGATCTGTTAGTAGCATGGTTCGAATCCTCCTGGAACTGCTCGAATCTTCATTTGAAGATTCGAGTGAAACCTAACCCTACCCAGATCTATTCCAAACTAACACCAAATGACCCCTAGGCCTCTCTCACCCTTGAGTCATCTTTGGTTCCCGTCGAATCTGCCCAGAATTGGTCGAACCCTAAATCCGAAAAATGAAACCCTAAAAATTTCCAGTCAGGAAATCTGTTCAATTCAAGTGAGGGATTGAGGTCTAAGAGACTTTAATCGAGGTATTCTCAACTGAGAATACTTCGAATAAAGTCTGTTCAGCCTCAAAAAGTTCTGAATCCAAAGTTGAATTTTGTCTGTGTGAAATTGAAGATTCAGAGGTATTTTCTATTTCTTTTGTTTCCTACGTATATATTGTTGCCTGTTTTAGTTGTCTGTGAAATTTTTCATATTTGTTTAATTAATTCTGTGATTCTGCCTCATACCCGATTAGTTGATCAGAATTATGTCATTGTCTCTCTTTGTTGTTTACAATGTGTATAATCGACTCGATTAAGTTCGTCGATTAGTTGTTCTGTAAATCCTGGTTTCCGTTAATGCTGATTGAAATAATCTGTTTCTATTTTACAAATTGTTTGTTGACAATTGTTGTAGATAGTCAGTTGACTAATACTCGTCAATTAAATCATCTTTGTTTATAAATAAATTCGTCAAATAGATGTTGTGAATGTTGGTTTCTGGGCAGTAAGTTTCAGGGCATTGTCAATATACTGACAATGCCCCTGCATTCATACTTATTCAGATTCAGTTTAAATTATTCTGTTGAGTTATGTATTGTTAATATGTTTATATGCAAGTTCAGTGTTCAATCTGAATTTAGCTTTTGTACATTAGCTATTGCATTTCCCTGTTTAGCATAATCTATAAGAACAGAATGTTTGTTTGATTTAGGAATTGGTTATTAGCTGCTAAACAGTTTAATTCAGATAAATCTGTTAAGGTTTAGGCAGTCTTTGGTCTGGGGCAGTAATAACAGTAATATTAAGGTATTTTCAAGGGTATTTGAGGAATAAAACAGTGAGGATAATGTGATAATAGTAGTGTGCTGATAGTGGAGTGTAATGGATATAATTTAATGAGATTATGGGAAACAAAGGGTAATGGGAGTGCTGAAAATAAGGGAAAAAGTATCTTTAGTGGCTGATTTATTAAGAAATCAGCCTTAGTGTTATTTGGGTGGAGATTTCCTGATTTTTAAAAGAGAAAAGGGTCCAGGCAGCACTTAAGAGAAGGGGGCAGACCTGTATATAAAAGGGAGTTGGAAAGAAAACTAGAGATTGAAGAGATTGAAGAGCAAGAATACACATAGAGGGAGATAAAAGAAAGAAAACTAAGCAGAAAAATCAGAAATGGAAATCTGAAGAGGAGGAAGAAAATAGAAAAAGAAACAAAAAAGAGAACACACACATACACACACAATCTGAAACATATGTAGAAGAAGAAAAGAAAAATCATAAACATACTTTTCTTGAATCTGTACGGGTCTGTTTTTTTAGTGGTATTGTTTGGTTCAAATCTGAAATTTTTCTTAAAATTCTGTTACTGTTCGTCTGGTTTCACGGGTCTTGATCAAACCTGCTGAGTTACTGGTATATTCTGTTGTTTTGTTGCTGTTGTTACTGCTGAAATTCACCTCTTCTACCCTCATTTCCAGGTACATATCTGTAAACTCATGTCATGAAAAGCTTCAACATGACAAATAAATGAAGTTTGGGATTATAATTATGTCCTTTACTCGTTTAAGTCTATTAGTTTAAATTTCAGTTTTGTTTCATGTTGGTTAATATAGTAGTATGCTTGACATGATAGCTATTAGTTAATCATTCCCTTTTGAAGTCGTATAAGTGTTGTAATAATGTTATCTATTTCAGAGTTTCATTAAGTGTAGTTATGTTCGAATTGTCAAGATAGGGAACATGGTAGAAAGTTGGCCACTAATTAAGTCTTATGATATTGTTGGTTAAGTATAGAATAGAATAGGAAGTATCAAGAAATTGCATTACTAGTATATCTTGTCAAAAATCCAATTTTGTTTAGATTGATGTCAGTTGTATGTTGTTCATATATGGCAGGATAACGGTTATGTGTATAACCATAGGTGAAAGATGAATTGATATAAGCCGCCACGATGTTGGAATATTATGAAACGGTTCAAATGTGTAACTACGTTATATGTAATGTCATTTGATCGAATCAACTTGTAGAATAATTCTTTTCCTTACCAATAAAGGGTCTTCCTATTTTAATTCGTTTTTTTTTAAAAAATAGTGTATAAGAATAATGTCGATAATTCTTACAAAAGGTACATTTAGTAACCATAAATAGCTTGCATAAGCCGAGAATAAAAATTGGTTTGATTTCATATATCATCATAAGCAGAATTAACCAAAATAATCATGCCTATTGGATTAAGAACAAACGATGTAGAAGTAGATTAGATTTGTAATGTGTAACAATTTTAAGAATGCAAAAAATAGCATTCGCTACAAATAGAATAATGAAAATTCTTCGAAAATATTACTCCCTTTCATGAGTCGATTTTTTTTAGTTTCATACGCCATTCACGTTTGAGTATACATATATTGTATTTACGAGAAAAATGGTAGTATTAATCACACGTTGTTTATTTTATTCTTTAAATTAGAATGGCTTGGAGGAATATAATTTATACGCTAAAAAATATAATTTGCGATCAAATAGTGAAGTCTTTTCGAGGAATTTAGAGACTAAAAAAATATTGATTTCTCATGATTTTCACATAAAAATGCATGGACGTAATAAACAATTTATGGAAAATCTATACTACTATTAAGAATATTTTGCGTGATCAGGGATGCGTTCGCGTAACCTGATTATATTTCCAAAAGCAATTCGGATTATGCGTTCACGCAATTTCGAGTGAACATTTAATAAAAGAAGGGGGTTCTTCGGAGAATATCATTATTAATCTCATATAACCCGAGATGTGCAGTTCATTATTTAATCATACAAAAGGGGCGAATGTCCTTGATTTTATTTTAAGCACAATTGCGTACATCATATTTTTTTTATACAAAAATATTATCAATCATTCTGTGTACACGTATGCGTGACACGATTCTTTACGTTTATAAAAATATATATAATACGAATATACGTACGCGTGATTCGTTTCAAGAAAATCTTTAATTGAAAACAATCTAAACAAAAGCGGTAATAAAATCGGGCAACAAGAAAAAATGTATTTAGTAAATCAAGATAATTAAGCCAAATATAAAAATGGTTAAGCGACCGTGCTAAAACCCCGGAATTCGGGAATGCCTAACACCTTCTCCCGAATTAACAGAATTCCTTACTCAGGATTTCTGGTTCGCAGAATAACAAATAGAGTCATATTCTCCTCGATTCAGGGATTAAAACCGGTGACTTGGGACGCCTTAAAATTCCCAGGTGGCGACTCTGAAACAAACAAATAAATCCCGTTTCGACTGTCCTTTAATTGGAGAAAACTCCTTCGCACCCTCGCGGGGCCGGAAAAGGAGGTGTGACAGTTGGTCTCCGCATAACCAACACGTTGAAAACACTTGATGGCATGTGAACAAGGCATGTGGTAGATTGACCATTTCCCACATGAGAATAACCTTGTGGATTCATTTACAGTATGTACATTATTACCCCGATTATTATGGATAGCGGTGCGAACTTCAAAAATACCTCGTTCGTTATCATATTGCAAAAAGGAATGCCAATGTGCTCGCCGTCTGTATTTCTCTAATCTCTTCATAGGCACTGGCATAAATTCAACACTCATTTCCATCAATTCCGTTGCAGCTGCAGACCGTTGTACAAACCTCTCCGCCATCTGCTTGAACGACATACGCACCATGGCTGTGACGGGCAATCCTCTTGCCGACTTTAACAACCCGTTGAAGGATTTTGACACGTTTGTAGTAAGAATTTCCCAGCGTTTGCCACCATCTGCATGCAACGTCCACTTTTCAGGATCATGTCGCATTAACCAACGATATGCTGCATCGTCTTCTTGCCTGATAGAATCCATATGCCTCCGGAATTTATGTTGTTGGTGGTCTGTTGCTGCCATCCACATCAAATCATGTAGATCTTTTTTGGGATGTGCCTTCTTGAAATTGGCCTTAAAGTGCCTCACACAGTAACGGTGGTATGCATAAGGTTCTTGCCAGGCAGGAAGGTTCTCCACAGAACTTAATATACTCCTGTGTCGATCAGATATTAGACAAATACCTAAACGATGTTTGACAACGTGCTTTTTCAAGTGGTTCAAAAACATTGTCCACGTCTCTGTGCTTTCATTTGCACAAATAGCAAAGGCTATTGGAAATATCTGTCCATTAGCATCCACAGCCACGGCTATCAATAGCTTGATATCGTACTTTCCATAGACATGAGTTCCGTCTATGGATATTACGGGCCGGCAATACGGAAAACCATCAATTGCTGGCTTAAACGCCCAAAACACGTAATTGAATATATATTCTGGTTTACCCGGACTCCGCTCAAGCTTCCATTCAATAACTGTTCCGGGGTTAAAGTGCTGCAGTGCAGCCATGTAGCTAGGCAGATCTGCAAATGACTTATCCCAGTTACCATAGACTATTTCAAACGCTCTTTTGCGCCCAAGATATGCCTTTCTTTTAGTAATTGTGTGGCCATATTCCTGGTAGACTGCTGTAATGCACTCTTTGATTTTATACCTTATGGACGCTTCGATGTGCGGAATAAGTACAAGAGATATCAAGTCAATATCCAAGTTGAAGTGATTCCCGTTGAAAGTGTCCATTTCGCATGTGTGGGTGGGAATGTATTTACCCACTTTCCACATACCTGTTTTCTTCTTCGACGCACGCAACATCCAATTACATGGCCAAAACCACTTGCGGAAAATAGCCTTGTATACCGTCGGACTTGACTCCAATACCTGCATCTCACGACACTCTTTAACATTGTGCATTTTACAAGCCCTGCTTACGCGTGCTTTATCAGGAAAAAGCATCCCCTTTGCAAGCACCGTTGGTCTAGACTCATCCCACATTGCTGTCCGGATTTCATCAAAACCCCTTGTGAGAGCTTCCACATCCGGCACGCGTGGCAAGTTATCAATATAAGGAATCTCCCTTGAATGAAACGGCACTTCAGACTCGTTCACTTTTCGTCTATGGGGGCTCTCTTCAAATCCGGTCCTTCCTCCTCGTCCTCTTCATCACCATCCTCACGAGCAAATGGTGTCTCGTCTCCCGATTCATCGGCATTGTTATCGTAATCGTTGTTCTCTTCCTCACTCTGTTCATCTGCCAGATCCTGATGTAATACGTCGTTTTCGGGCAATTGAGTGAGTACGGGTAGTTCAACTTGCTCGTTTTCACTGCACATTTCAACAAAAATATAAGCTACTAAATTAATAAATGCTTTATATATGGCTGTAGCTTTTCACTTACAAGTTGTAATGTGATGACATTCCATGATGGACGTTTTCAGTTAGGTGATGACTACCGGATGGGTCACTTGTAAAATTCATATCCGGCCGGTACCCCCTATTAAATAAATGAGCGTTAAAATTAATTCAATACGCAAAAATATACATAATTAACACAAATGAAAATTGAAGTTTACCGCTCTTCTTGTGAATTATGGAAAGCAGGGTATAAATTATTTTTTCGCTGCTCATTCGCCGACGGTGATAAATTTAAATCAAGAAAAATTCTTTCATCTGGAACATGTCCGGCAAAAACTGATCCAGAATAACCACCCGATGACTGGGGGTTATCTCTACTACGCACAACCTCATTTTTTGGAACGTCTTCGACCTTCACGTACATCTCCAATATTGTGATTACAAGAAATTCCCGGCATTCGTCCGGAGTCCTCAAGAAATCACTCAAAGTGTCATCATCGTCGATGTTAAACTCTGAGTAAAAAGCAACCCCTTGCGGCGTAACGGAATACGGATATCTTCCGGTTACTTTGAGTATCACTGAACATTTTCTCACACTCATTTTTTTGCATAACAACGATATCAATGTTTCGTACTCCATTGAAAGTGGCAATTTAACATTACACTTAGCAGGTAAACTGTAGCCCACAGAGTTATTCTCCATCACAACCTCACCCCCCCAATATAATGATACTCTTATTCTACGTTCTTCAGACATAATGAAAAAATGCTGGAGAATTTAACAACAATAGAAACCAAGAAGAGTTAAAAAAAAAATTGAATGAAGTTGGCGCGATTCTACGATGTTTATATAGAAAATGGCTAGCCGGATTATTATTTTTTTATATATATAGCGCCACAAAAAGTAGCTTTATACGCATTTAAATTATTGAACCCAGACATTATTGGTGGGGTCAGGTAATAAGGCATATAGCGCCACTATTAATGGCGCTATGTAAGTTTGTCAGTATAACGCCACTAATAGTGGCGCTATACAGTAACGGTACAGTTAACGTTACTGTATAGCGCCACTATTAGTGGCGTTATATATACTTTGGTAACTTTTTTTTTTACACTTATTTGAGTATTTTTAGTAAAAATAAACCATATTTTGGTTCCGCATTCTATTGATGCTTAAAATATCACTATCACTATAAGAAGAAGTATTTGTGACAAGGGAATTCCTCACAATCCTGCCACCAATTCGATATTGAAAAAAATATGAAAGGGTAAATATATCACATATTCGTCACATATTTGGTGAATTTCGTCATAAAACTGTCACAATTTTGTGACAGACCTATCCATCATATAAATATTTCGTTGCAGAGTTTATCATTTTTAAGAACTTCCAAGATATCTCTTAATTACCTTGGTATCCATTAATTTTTGCTTATATTCTTAAAACTTCATTTACTAACGAAGGAGCTAAATTGGTCTTTCCATTGCATGAATTCGGGTCATTGGCTCCGAATCTTCTAAAATTTTGGAAAAATGACACTGTATAGCCGCTCTCAAAATAATAGCCGAAAAAATTTATATTTTTTTATATTTTTTTGTATATATATATACATTCTGCATGTTATATACAAAAATTATACAAATTTTATATACTTTTTCGGATACCAAATGTAAATAGTTTCTGGCGCGGGCTATAAGTGAAATGCTTCTCGAGACATTTTTATCCTTTTTACCCTTTAACACAAAAAGAATTAATGATCTTTACAATACAAATACATACTATATGCTAGTAATGTCATGATTTCAGTCAAGGAAATAGTTTTGTGTGTGTAATAAAACCTACGGAAAAGGGTCAAAATTGTCCTTAAACTATTGGAAATAGAGCAATTTTGCTCTCCGTTTGTTTTTTGTATCTATAATACTCTTACCGTTAATAAACTGGCTCACTTATACCCTCACAACAAACGGTAACTCCACATAGGCACAAAGCATATTACGAAAATAGTTTTTGGCTGAATTGGATCTCCACGTGGGATTCTCCAACCTAACGAGAACAATGGCCAACAACCTGAAAATTTATACCGGGAAGAAAACCATCTACAACGACAAAGAGCCAAAACTACCTTTTCACCACCTGGATATTTATTGAAACTGTTACACTTCTAATAATCCAAAAGGTAACTTTAAGTTAGAAATT
The DNA here is from genome assembly GCF_000715075.1 of Nicotiana tabacum. NCBI lineage: Eukaryota > Viridiplantae > Streptophyta > Magnoliopsida > Solanales > Solanaceae > Nicotiana > Nicotiana tabacum. The sequence goes on from NC_134085.1 coordinate 21,604,596, forward strand.
CAAGATGTAAAGTTCAAATTAAATTGTGAAATGCTTATCTAATCAATTCTTCATCTGCAAAACTAAAACAAAGAGTATCAAACAACAAGATGACCATTTAACAGAAGTGTTCACCAAATTCAACATGTAGATATAGAAGAAAAACAAAGAAATAAAACCAACCACTATAAGATAGCTTAACCACTAAACAAAAGGGACCTTTCATCATCAATATCCCACCAGAAGAGGTGCCGACCTTCCCCGTCACCACTAAAATAATACCAATGAGCCACCCTCCAAACCCATTTTCAAAATCATAAATTTCTTCCTTAGAAAAGCTTCAGATCTGGCTGGAAATATCGCCCTCAAAATAAACTTTGACCGTAGAACCTTTAGATGTGGTAGACGAGGCCTTTCTAACGCGGTCGTCCTTTTCGGCTAGGTTTGCTGCCCCTTTTACTGATATAAAAATCAAGTTTTTCACCATAAAATCCAAGTTGTTCATTGAAATACCCATAGTAAAATAACGATTAATTGAACACGGAAAGCAGCTCCAATGGGGAGTAAACGTTGGCGGCTAAACTTTCACTTTTATCTTATTTTCTCTTCCTCTGGTTCTGTAGAATGGGCTGGAATAACCCGCAAGGAGAAGAAGATGGGGGTGTACTGGTGGCTCTCGGTGGATGAACGGTAGCCATGGTGATTTTTGGAGTGGTTGAACAGTTATGTTTATCATCCAAAATAAAAAGAAGATAATATCTATCCTACGCGGATATCCAATTCAGCCAAAAAATATTTTTTTAATACGCTTTGTACCTATGTGGAGTAACCATTAGTTTTGAGGGTATAAGTGAGCCAGTTTATTAACAGTAAGGGTATTATTGATACCAAAAACAAACGGAGGGCAAAATTGCTCTATTTTCAATAGATTAAGGATAATTTTGACCTTTTTACGTAAAACCTAGGACAAACAAAATTTGTTTAAAGTCTCAATCTAAAATTAAAGCCCAATCCCCTAATTAAAAAGGAAAGCCCACTTTTTTGATTGATGCCAGCACTTGCAAATTATTTAGTGTTTAGCCACAATATAAAAAATAAAACAGGCGGATGTTGCTTCTTCTTCGTATCCTAATATTTAGTTTTTCAGTACAAAATTTTAGGACACGATGTCCTGAAATTTGATTTTTTAAGTTAAAACTTTAGGACACTATGAGTACCTTGAAGTTCATTTTTTAGTACAAAATTCAGAATATTGTGTCCTAAAGTTCAGCTTTTCAGGTTAAAACTTTGTGATATTGTGTCTTTTAAGTTCAAGTTTTCTAGTTTAAACTTTAGGGACATTATGTCCTAAAATTCAACTTTTCAATTTAAAACTTCACGATATTATGTCCTAAAGTTCAAACTATACCGTTCAAATTTTATGCTTGTATATGTTTATTGTGCATAACAACTAAAGCTAATATTTCCAAGCTTTTGTTGTGACCAGAGAGGACAAGTCCGAATGAGTTTTGGGTCTTTATGATAAGAGAGACAACAAGAACTAAGGGTGGCAAATAGGAAGTTTAGGTTGAATTTGGGCAGGTCAAAATGGGATGAGTCAATAAATGGGTCATTGTCCAACCCAACCCAAAGTGTACTTGGGCTAAAATGAGAAGGGCCAAGATGGCTAAACAATGGGTCAATTTTCATAAAGTACTACCTTTTAGTAGTAAGTAGTGATCTATAGATACCATTTGCTATATTACGGATTATATATACCTTTTTGTGGTTATAAGATGTATTTGATGTATTTAAGTTATTGTATTCATGAATACAGTAGCAAAAATAGGCGTGACTCAGGGAAGTGCAGCTAATCAGTTGTTGTATTCGAGTGTATTCGACTGTATTCATCGCGTGAAACATGGGATTACAGCTAGACAGATTACTGTATTCGACTGTATTCACGGCGGAAAACATGGGATTATACTGTTTTTAAACGAAAGTGTATCAATTAACGTAATAGACTCCTAATATATCTCAACAAACTCAATTATAACACACAAATTCGTATTTTCGATTATAAAAAAGATTCTCAACTAAAAAATACCCCAAAAACATAGAAATCTTCAGAGAAATTATATAATACATCTGAATACATAAATTATATTAGTTAAAAAAAATATATGAATATATTCATGGCATATAGCGAGACAGTGAATATAATAAAATACATAGAATACAACGGGATACATTGAAACACAATGAAAAAAAAAGACAATGAATACAATGAAATACACGCAATACAGCGAGATACATTGAATTATAATGGAAAAAAAGACAATGAATACAATGAAACACATGAAAATACAGCGTGATACGTTGAAAATACATTGAAATATATTAACAGAAAATCAAGTTGCTCAGCCCCAAAACTTCGTCGTCTTTGCTCAAGAACAAACCCTAATGTCCGCCTTGGAGCCAAATAGTCCTTCCATCTTCAAAGATCTTGCAGAATGCTAATTGAACCAGAACTTACAGAATATTAAATCGAAACTTAATTGGTTTCTTGTCTAGTTCCGATTATGGAGTGGGGAAAACGGTCTCATATAAGAAGCCAAATAGTCCTAGTAAGAAGAGAAGAACACAGTACTTATATATATTTGTCCCTGCCCGTGTTTAACTTTAAAAGAAGCTTCCGTCGTTTACCCATAAACAAACCCACAAACAGCTTTTTCCATGAGTCAAAAAATATAAAGCGAGAAAATCCATAACTAATATTTCCAAGCTTTTGTTGTGACCGGAGAGGAGAAGTCCGAATGAGTTTTGGGTCTTTATGATAAGAGAGACAACAAGAACTAAGGGTGGCAAATAGGCAGTTTAGGCTGAATTTGGGTAGGTCAAATGGGATGAGTCAATAAATGGGTCATTACCCAACCCAGCCCAAAGTGAACTTGGGTTAAGATGAGAAGGGCTAAGATGGCTAAACAATGGGTCAATTTTCATAAAGCACTATCTTTTAGTAGTAATTAGTCATCTATAAATACCATTTGCTATATTACGGATTATAAATACCTTTTTGTGGTTATAAGATGTATTTGATGTATTTAAGTTATTGTATTCATGAATACAGTAGCAAAAATAGGCGTGAATCTGGGAAGTCCAGCTAATCAGTTGTTGTATTCGAGTGTATTCGACTGTATTTATCGCGTGAAACATGGGATTACAGCTGGACAGATTACTATATTCGACTGTTTTCACGACGTGAAACAGGGAATTATACTGTTTTTAAACGGAAACTTTATCAATTAACGTAATAGACTCCTAACATAACTCAACAAACTCAATTATAACACACAAAATTTGTATTTCCGATTATAAAAAAGATTCTCAACTGAAAAATACCCCAAAACATATCAATCTTCAGAGAAATTATATAATACATCTGAATACATAAATTATATTAGTTAAAAAAATATATGAATACATTCATGGCATATAGAGAGACAGTGAATACAATGAAATACATAGAATACAATGGGATACATTGAAACACAATGAAAAAAAAAGACAATGAATACAATAAAATATACGGAATATAGCGAGATACATTGAATTATAATGGAAAAAAAGACAATGAATACAGTGAAACACATGAAAATACATTGAAATTTATTAACAAAAAATTAAGTTGCTCAGCCCCAAAACTTCGTCGTCTTTTCTCAAGAACAAACCCTAATTTCCGCCTTGTAGCCAAATAGTCTTTCCATCTTCAAAGATCTTGCAGAATGCTAATTGAACCAAAACTTACAGAATATTAAATCGAAACTTAATTTGTTTCTTGTCTAGTTCCGATTATGGAGTGGGGGAAACGGTCCCATATAAGAAGCCAAATAGTCCTAGTAAGAAGAGAAGAACACAGTACTTATATATATTTGTCCCTGCCCGTGTTTAACTTTAAAAGAAGCTTCCGTCGTTTACTCCCATAAACAAACCCACAAACTCCTTTTTCCATGAGTCAAAAAATTATAAAGCGAGAAAATCCACAACTAATATTTCCAAGCTTTTGTTGTGACCGGAGAGGAGAAGTCCGAATGAGTTTTGGGTCTTTATGATAAGAGAGACAACAAGAACTAAGGGTGGCAAATAGGCAGTTTAGGCTGAATTTAGGTGGGTCAAAATGGGATGAGTCATTAAATGGGTCATTCCCCAACCCAGCCCAAAGTGTACTTGGGCTAAGATGAGAAGGGACAAGATGGCTAAACAATGGGTTAATTTTCATAAAGCACTATCTTTTAGTAGTAATTAGTAATTTATAGATACCATTTGCTATATTACGGATAGATACCTTTTTGTGGTTATAAGATGTATTTGATGTACTTTAAGTTATTGTATTCATGAATACAGTAGCAAAAATAGGCATGAAACAGGGAAGTCTAGCTAATCAGTTGTTGTATTCGAGTATATTCGACTGTATTCATCGCGTAAAACATGGGATTACAGCTAGATAGATTACTGTATTCGACTGTATTCACGGCGTGAAACAGGGGATTATACTGTTTTTAAATGGAAAGTGTATCAATTAACGTAATAGACTCCTAAACTTAATTATAACACACAAAATTTGTATTTCCGATTATAAAAAAGATTCTCAACTGAAAAATACCCCAAAAACATAGCAATCTTCAGAGAAATTATACAATACATCTGAATACATAAATTATATTAGTTAAAAAAAATATATGAATACATTCATGGCATATAGCGAGACAGTGAATACATTGAAATATATAAAATACAACGGGATACATTGAAACACAATGAATACAATGAAATACACGGAATACAGCGAGATACATTGAATTATAATGGGGAAAAAGACAATGAAACACATAAAAATACAGCGTGATACGTTGAAAATACATTGATATATATTAACAAAAAATCAAGTTGCTCAGCCCCAAAACTTTGTCGTCTTTGCTCAAGAACAAACCATAATTTCCGCCTTGTAGCCAAATAGTCCTTCCATCTTCAAAGATCTTGCAGAATGCTAGTTGAACCAGAACTTATAGAATATTAAATCGAAACTTAATTGGTTTCTTGTCTAGTTCCGATTATGGAGTGGGGGGAAACGGTCCCATATAAGAAGCCAAATAGTCCTAGTAAGAAGAGAAGAACACAGTACTTATATATCTTTGTCCCTGCCCGTGTTTAACTTTAAAAGAAGCTTCCGTCATTTACTCCCATAAACAAGCCCACAAACTCCTTTTTCCATGAGTCAAAAAATATAAAGCGAGAAAATCCACACCTAATATTTCCAAGCTTTTGTTGTTATCGGAGAGGAGAAGTCCGAATGAGTTTTGGGTCTTTATGATAAGAGAAACAACAAGAACTAAGGGTGTCAAATAGGCGATTTAGGCTGAATTTGGGCGGGTAAAAATGGGATGAGTCAATAAATGGGTCATTGCCCAACCCAGCCCAAAGTGTACTTGGGCTAAGATGAGAAGGGCCAAGATGGCTAAACAATGGGTCAATTTTCATAAAGTACTACCTTTTAGTAGTAAGTAGTGATCTATAGATACCATTTGTTATATTACGGATTATAGATACATTTTTGTGGTTATAAGATGTATTTGATGTATTTAAGTTATTGTATTCATGAATACAGTAGCAAAAATCGGCCTGAATCAGGGAAGTCCAGCTAATCAGTTGTTGTATTCGAGTGTATTCGACTGTATTCATCGCGTGAAATATGGGATTACAGCTGGACAGATTATTGTATTCGACTGTATTCACTGCGTGAAATAGGAGATTACACTATTTTTAAACGGAAAGTGTATCAATTAACGTAATAGACTCCTAATATAACTCAACAAACTCAATTATAACACACAAAATTTGTATTTCCGGTTATAAAAAATATTCTTAACTGAAAAATACCCCAAAAACATAGCAATCTTCATAGAAATTATATAATACATCTGAATACATAAATTATATTAGTTAAAAAAAATATATGAATACATTCATGGCATATAGCTAGACAGTGAATACAATGAATACATAGAATACAACGGGATACATTGAAACACAATGAAAAAAAGACAAGGAATACAATGAAATACACGGAATACAACGAGATACATTGAATTATAATGGAAAAAAGACAATGAATACAATGAAACACATGAAAATACAGCGTGATAGGTTAAAAATACATTGAAATATATTAACAGAAAATCAAGTTGTTCAGCCCCAAAACTTCGTCTTTGCCCAAGAACAAACCCTAATTTCCGCCTTGTAGCCAAATAGTCCTTCCATCTTCAAAGATCTTGCAGAATGCAAATTGAACCAAAACTTACAGAATATTAAATCGAAACTTAATTGGTTTCTTATCTAGTTCTGATTATGGAGTGGGGGGAAACGGTCCCATATAAGAAGCCAAATAGTCCTAGTAAGAAGAGAAAAACACTGTACTTATATATCTTTGTCCCTGCACGTATTTAACATTAAAAGAAGCTTCCGTCGTTTACTCCCATAAACAAACCCACAAACTCCTTTTTCCATGAGTCAAAAAATATAAAGCGAGAAAATCCACAACTAATATTTCTAAGCTTTTGTTGTGACCGGAGAGGAGAAGTCCGAATGAGTTTTGGGTCTTTATGATAAGAGAGACAACAAGAACTAAGGGTGGCAACTAGGCAGTTTAGGCTGAATTTGGGTGGGTCAAAATGGGATGAGTCAATAAATGGGTCATTCCCCAACTCAGCCCAAAGTGTACTTGGGCTAAGATGAGAAGGGCCAAGATGGCTAAACAATGGGTTAATTTTCATAAAGCACTATCTTTTAGTAGTAATTAGCTATCTATAGATACCATTTGCTATATTACGGATTATCGATACCTTTTTATGGTTATAAGATGTATTTGATGTATTTTAAGTTATTGTATTCATGAATACAGTAGAAAAAATAGGCATGAATCAGGGAAGTCCAGCTAATCAGTTGTTGTATTCGAGTGTGTTCGACTGTATTCATCGCGTGAAACATGGGATTACAGATGGACATATTACTGTATTCGACTGTATTCATGGCGTGAAATATGGGATTATACTGTTTTTAAACGGAATGTGTATCAATTAACGTAATAGACTCCTAATATAACTCAACAAACTTAATTATAACACACAAAATTAGTATTTTCGATTATAAAAAAGATTCTCAACTAAAAAATACCCCAAAAACATAGCAATCTTAAGAGAAATTATATAATACATCTGAATACATAAATTATATTAGTTAAAAAAATATATGAATACATTCATGGCATATAGCGAGACAGTGAATACAATAAAATATATAGAATACAACGGGATACATTGAAACACAATGAAAAAAAAGACAATGAATACAATGAAATACACGCAATACAGCGAGATACATTGAATTATAATGGAAAAAAAGACAATGAATACAATGAAACACATGAAAATACAGCGTGCTACGTTGAAAATACATTGAAATATATTAACAGAAAATCAAGTTGCTCAGCCCCAAAACTTCGTCGTCTTTGCTCAAGAACAAACCCTAATTTCCGCCTTGTAGCCAAATAATCCTTCCATCTTCAAAGATCTTGCAGAATGCTAATTGAACCAGAACTTACAGAATATTAAATCGAAACTTAATTGGTCTCTTGTCTAGTTCCGATTATGGAGTGGGGGGAAACGGTCCCATATAAGAAGCCAAATAATCCTAGTAAGAAGAGAAGAACACAGTACTTATATATCTTTGTCCCTGCCCATGATTAACTTTAAAAGAAGCTTCCGTCATTTACTCCCATAAACAAGCCCACAAACTCCTTTTTCCATGAGTCAAAAAATATAAAGCGAGAAAATCCACAACTAATATTTCCAAGCTTTTGTTGTGATCGGAGAGGAGAAGTCCGAATGAGTTTTGGGTCTTTATGATAAGAGAGACAACAAGAACTAAGGGTGTCAAATAGGCGGTTTAGGCTGAATTTGGGCGGGTCAAAATGGAATGAGTCAATAAATGGGTCATTGCCCAACCCAACCCAAAGTGTACTTGGGCTAAGATGAGAAGGGCCAAGATGGCTAAACAATGGGTCAATTTTCATAAAGTACTACCTTTTAGTAGTAAGTAGTGATCTATAGATACCATTTGCTATATTACGGATTATAGATACCTTTTTGTGGTTATAAGATGTATTTGATGTATTTAAGTTATTGTATTCATGAATACAGTAGCAAAAATCGGCCTGAATCAGGGAAGTCCAGCTAATCAGTTGTTGTATTCGAGTGTATTCGACTGTATTCATCGCGTGAAATATGGGATTACAGCTGGACAGATTATTGTATTCGACTGTATTCACGGCGTGAAATAGGAGATTGCACTATTTTTAAACGGAAAGTGTATCAATTAACGTAATAGACTCCTAATATAACTCAACAAACTCAATTATAACACACATAATTTGTATTTCCGGCTATAAAAAATATTCTTAACTGAAAAATACCCCAAAAACATAGCAATCTTCATAGAAATTATATAATACATCTGAATATATAAATTATATTAGTTTAAAAAAATATATGAATACATTCATGGCATATAGCGAGACAGTGAATACAATGAATACATAGAATACAACGGGATACATTGAAACACAATGAAAAAAAAGACAATGAATACAATGAAATACACGGAATACAGCGAGATACATTGAATTATAATTGAAAAAAAGACAATGAATACAATGAAACACATGAAAATACAGCGTGATACGTTGAAAATACATTGAAATATCTTAACAGAAAATCAAGTTGCTCAGCCCTAAAACTTCGTCTTTGCCCAAGAACAAACCCTAATTTCCGCCTTGTAGCCAAATAGTCCTTCCATCTTCAAAGATCTTGCAGAATGCTAATTGAACCAAAATTTACAGAATATTAAATCGAAACTTAATTTGTTTCTTGTCTAGTTCCGATTATGGAGTGGGGGGAAACGGTCTCATATAAGAAGCCAAATAGTCCTAGTAAGAAGAGAAGAATACAGTACTTATATATCTTTGTCCCTGCCCGTGTTTAAATTTAAAAGAAGTTTCCGTCATTTACTCCCATAAACAAGCCCACAAACTCCTTTTTCCATGAGTCAAAAAATATAAAGCGAGAAAATCCACAACTAATATTTCCAAGCTTTTGTTGTGATCGTAGAGGAGAAGTCCGAATGAGTTTTGGGTCTTTATGATAAGAGAGACAACAAGAACTAAGGGTGTCAAATAGGCAGTTTAGGCTGAATTTGGGCGGGTCAAAATGGGATGAGTCAATAAATGGGTCATTGCCCAACCCAGCCCAAAGTGTACTTGGGCTAAGATGAGAAGGGCCAAGATGGCTAAACAATGAGTCAATTTTCATAAAACACTATCTTTAAGTAGTAATTAGCCATCTATAGATTCCATTTGTTATATTACGGATTATAGATACCTTTTTGTGGTTATAAGATGTATTTGATGTATTTAAGTTATTGTATTCATGAATACAGTAGCAAAAATCGGCCTGAATCAGGGAAGTCCTGCTAATCAGTTGTTGTATTCGAGTGTATTCAACTATATTCATCGCGTGAAATATGGGATTACAGCTTGACAGATTATTGTATTCGACTGTATTCACGGCGTGAAACAGGGGATTACACTATTTTTAAACAGAAAGTGTATCAATTAACGTAATAGACTCCTAATATAACTCAACAAACTCAATTATAACACACAAAATTTGTATTTCCGGTTATAAAAAATATTCTTAACTGAAAAATACCCCAAAAACATAGCAATCTTCATAGAAATTATATAATACATCTGAATACATAAATTATATTAGTTAAAAAAAATATATGAATACATTCATGGCATATAGCGAGACAGTGAATACAATGAATACATAGAATACACCGGGATACATTGAAACACAATTAAAAAAAAGACAATGAATACAATGAAATACACGGAATACAGCGAGATACATTGAATTATAATGGAAAAAAAGACAATGAATACAACGAAACACATGAAAATACAGCGTGATACGTTGAAAATACATTGAAATATATTAACAGAAAATCAAGTTGCTCAGCCCTAAAACTTCGTCTTTGCCCAAGAAAAAACCCTAATTTCCGCCTTGTAGCCAAATAGTCCTTCGCAGAATGCTAATTGAACCAAAATTTACAGAATATTAAATCGAAACTTAATTTGTTTCTTGTCTAGTTTTGATTATGGAGTGGGGGGAAACGGTCTCATATAAGAAGCCAAATAGTCCTAGTAAGAAGAGAAGAACACAGTACTTATATATCTTTGTGCCTGCCCGTGTTTAACTTTAAAAGAAGCTTCCGTCGTTCACTCCCATAAATAAACCCACAAACTCCTTTTTCCATGAGTCAAAAAATTTAAAGCGAGAAAATCCACAACTACTTGCTCTAATTAACAATGGCGGATGATCAAGAAGGGTATAAAGAAGAGACACTAAACAGAGAGAGCTATTCAGGACTACTATTTGTCGATGATGATAATACACTAGGAGTGTGTTTTAACTTCACTTCATCTTCCCCAAAAATGCTCTGTTTTGGTGATTACACCAAAATGTGTGCTGATAATCCTTTTGTTGAAAGTTGTTGAAATTTAATTGACTTCTTGTCTAGTAATCGAAACTTAATGGGGGAAGTGAATGGGATGTATCAAAGTGGAGAGAGAAAGAAAATAATGTAATTGAATAGCATATTTAGTGGTTTAGGGCTAGGAGGTAACCAAAATTAAATATTTTGCTATTAACCTTAAAAGGTATCTATAGAATATAATTTTTTTAAATGGTATTTATTTAAAATAAATAAAGTGCTAACCTTTGCTATAGGAGGTAAAAATTCCTTTTACAAATTAGAATCATACTCCATCTTGCATAAACAAAGCTTTTAACCGTTTATACCTATGTTACCTACTTTCCTAACTTCCTCATAATTTATATATTCCATGCACTGGCGATGAATTGCTATATATCGAATTTTAAATTTTAGCTAACAAACACATATAGATTAATCTTATACTCACTATTCATGAGCTTTTATTACTTTCTAAAACTACATAAATTTAAAAGTGTAAAAGGAGGGGAAAAGGTAAAGAAAATAGCAGTTGGACAATGTTTCAGAAAATATTATGAAGAAAATTTTTGTGCGAGATAAAGGGTTGACTAGTTGGAATTGTTCCAAAACTAATTCATTTCGGAAAAGGGTCAAATATATCCCCCTACTTTCAAATATTGTTTACATGTACCTTTCATTATACTAATGGGCTATCCATACCCCTACCGTCATACTTTGGAACAAAAATACCCCTATTTTGGATAGAGTGCCACGTGGCAGTACCAGATTAAATGACTCATTTCTTTTTTTTACCCAACCCGTTTTACAAAAACCCCACAACCCGAACCATATTTTCATTTTTCAGTTTTTTAAAGAATTTTCTTTTTGTAAAATTTAAAAAATGTGATACATGATATAGTACAAATTAAAGAATAAGGCGGGTAACTTCTCACATACATATTATTTTACTACCTATGATTGTGGAAACATGAAGATTATCAATCTTTCAATCATTTGTAGTCTCAATATGATAGCCATTTGTATTAGTAAACTTCAGGTTTACTACAACATATGTTTTGACCATAATCATATAATATGAATGACATATTTGTATATAAGCTCTTCGAGAGCCTTCATTTATTATCCACAATCTAATATTTATCTGACACTACTGGTGTCATGTATTCTTTAGGCAAACATTTAGCTCTTCAAGAGTTGTTGATACATTTTGTACTATCAAATATTGCTCAGACACTGCTGGTGTCATGAGAGAAAATCACAATCAAATAAACAATGTAAAATAATTGTTTAAGCACAAGAAAACTCCTCTTCATAATATTTTTCCACTTCAGGAGGCAATTTCAATTGTGTTACTTCTTCAGGAGCAAATTTACAATACGAATATTGAGTATATATTCTCTCAATTATATTAACTCTTCTGGAGGTGAATTGTAATGTACTCACATCAAGAGCATGTTCATATTTACCCGACTTATTAGTATTGTCATATTCACTTCAAGGAATGGATTAATATTATCAAAAATTCTCATCCTTCAGGAAATCGAACATAATTATCTGAATGCGCATTAATCACATCAAATTGTGATGCCTCAACCTCTTTTAAAATATTTACTACTTCATGAGCAAATCGAGGCGTGCATTTAATATAGAGAATATTTATGTAGCTTATCTTCAATTGTAACCATAGAAAGCCTAAATTATCACTTCTGGTGATCATAGGCATATATCACTTCTGGTAGTTAACAAAATATAATTACAATGAGATATACGAAATATAACCACTTCTTGTGGTTGTATATTTCTTGCAAACTCTGTTAGAGTTTAAGTTGATCTAATAATGTTATCCATATTCTTCAAAATAACATAAACAAGATATATTATAGTAAACATCATTATCAAATAACATAATCAGTTACATCCAAATGCATGAAGTCTAAATTATCTTCAGAAATAAAATTTGCTTCAGCATTTTTCTCTGTCTTCTTTAGGGAGGCTTTCAACCAGGTGCTTTGGCGTACGACAGGTACGTGACCAGTGCCCTTTTTCTCCACATCTATAGCATGCATTTTCTGCATTTGGTGCTTGCACCGCTTCATGCTTTTGTTCATTCCTTTTCCACTGCTGGTGGTGAGGAGTGTTCTTTGGTGCATTATTATTACCATGATTAGAGTTTCTTTCCCGACCACGACCATGACCACGACTGGGGCCACGACCTTTTCCACGTTTAGCCTGGTTGAAGTTCGTCTCATTCACTTCAGGGAATAGACAAGAACCAGTAGGTCGGCTTTCATGATTTTTCATTAATAGCCCATTATGTTGCTCGGCTATAAGAAGATGTGAGATAAGTTCAGAATACTTTTTAAATCCCATCTCTCGATATTGCTGCTGCAGGAGCATATTCGAGGCATAAAAAGTGGTGAAAGTTTTCTCCAACATATCATGATCAGTAATATTATCACCACATAACTTCAATTGGGAAATAATTCTGAACATAGCAGAATTATACTCACTGATAGATTTAAAATCTTGTAGCCTTAGATGAGTCCAATCATATCGTGCCTGTGGAAGAACGACCATCTTCAGGTGGTCATATCTATCTTTCAAATTATTCCACAGTATGACTGGATCTTTAACAGTAAGATATTCCATTTTCAGGCCCTCATCAAGGTGATGGCGTAGGAATATCATTGCTTTGGCACGGTCTTGGTTTGATACCTGATTTTTGTCTTTGATGGTGTTTGCCAGACCCATCGCGTCAAGATGAATTCCAGCATCAAGAACCCAAGACATGTAGCTTTTGCCCGATATATCCAGGGCTACAAATTCAAGTTTAGAAAGATTTGACATTATTTAGGAAAAGAAAGTTCTTACCTCAGATACTTTCAAAATATTTTCTCGAGATGGCAGAGTCTCGTGCTGATAACGTGTTATAAAATAAAGACTATAAAGTAAAGACAAGTATAGAGAGAAACTGATATATTATTCTGATTCAAACTGATGTACATAATGAACTGAAATCTCTTCTATTTATAGAAGAAAGGAAGCTGCTGTGTAAGCTGCTACGCAAGCTGCTGTGTAAGCTGCTACTGCAAGTTGCTGTGTAAGTTGCTACTATACCAGATATGGATAATCTTCTACCTAGGGTAATGTTTATCCATAACCGGGCCGAAGTGATAAGCTTCTTCAGGAAGCTTATTTCTAATAGAGTACTAAATAGATAAACATATTTACGGTGGAGTCCCATATGGATAAGCTTCTTCAGGAAGATTATTTACAATGAAGTACTAAATGAACATCCATAATATAATATATTTATAACAATTTTATATTTATTAACTTGGTATAAACACGGGATAAGTTTTTGTAATGCCCCAAAAAATTTTACACTAGGATGTTTGGTTCAGGCTCTAAGTTGGACACACGGGTATTCAAAAAGTTGCAAAAGTGTATAATACTGAGATCTTATGTTTGAAAGGTGAGAAGTAGTTTGGAATAAGTCGAATATATTTAAAAAAAGAAAGAGAAGTAATCACACGTGACATAAACCAAACAATCATATCTTCTAATGTATAATGAATTGAGCTATGAATCATATATCAAATGAAAGCTCTTTAAGTCTAATTCTCAAAACTTCAAACAGTTTGTCATTTCAATATTTCTCCAAAATATTTTGAACTTTTCACTGAAGGATAGCATAGAAGTAGTCTGCTCTAGGAAAAACACCAGCGTGCCGTGCAATGTGTGGCATGACGTGCCACACTGAATTTGAGTTAGATGAGCAAATGAGTTTCTGAAAACCCTCTTGACACTGGGTGTCATAGGACGGATGGCACAATGTGCCAAGTTAACATGTGCTACACTAAAATGCGTATCTTATAAGGCACTTCGAGGAGAGAAATTCACTTATTTCTATAGCATTTTGGAGAAGATTTTGAGAGCAAGAACGATTTAGGGCTTCACTAATCCGCCCAAGGTAAGATTCCTATTATGGATTCAAATTAGAAACTTTAGATTAGCATTGTTTAACACCTAACAATTTTAAAATCCTAGGTTTTCAACATTAATTTAAAGGACCTTTTAAGAACACAAGACACGGGATTTTGAGAACAATGTTCAAGGTAATTTCTTTGCTTCTTACTATTAAAATTAAAACTTTAAAGCATATTACGATATTTAGACTATAATAAGGATGAAGTACACTGGTGGGGTCAATGTGGAGTCATTTATGGCCAAGAAAATCCCATATTTAGAGAGATAGATTGAAATTATTGTTGGGTTAATTATTTTAACCATTTATTATAGATTTTAGAGAAAAGTGAATAGACGAGTACATGAATAGAGGTTCTTGATCGTTGATTCGGGTAAGTTGAGTTTACAATTTCCTAAGTTTAGGACTTGAAAAGAAAGTAACCGTAAAGAAAATTCTAAATAAGAAAGTTGTTTGATAAGGTAGTGCATGATTGTTCGTACGTGTAAATATTGTGACTATTTGTTTGAAAACCCTTGATTGATTAAAGGTATGTTTGGTATGAAAGGAAAATATTTTTCGGGAAATGTTTTTCAATTTTCTCATGTTTGGTTGGCCTAAATGGTTTGGAAAATATTTTCCTCATCAACTCATTTTCCCCCAATTGGAGGAAAATGTTTTCCCTATCAAGAGAAGGGAAAACATTTTCCAAAACTCCTTCTCAATGTTCCCCACCCTATTTCTCATCCCCACCAACCTCCACACCCCACTCCAACCCCATCCTACGCCCCACTTACCCGCCCCCACCCTAAATAAAATATTGTTAATAGTACTTTCTTTTCATGTTATACATAGATTTATTTTCATTTCAACAAATAAAGTATTTTTTTCTCATGATATAAAAAGTATTTTTTTTATTTAACAAAAGAAACTTTATTTTCATGTAGAAAAAGTATTGTTTTTCATTTCAACAAAAAAATATTTTCTTTTCATGGTGTAAATAAAGTTTTTTTTTATTTCAACAAAATAAGTATTTTCTTTTCATAACGTAGAAAAGTATTTTCTTTTATTTCAATAAAATGAGTACTTTATTTTCATGTTGTATAAAGAGTACTTTCTTTTTCAACCAAAAAAAGAGTATTTTGTTTTTAAGTTATAGAGCACAAATTTAATGTTATTTTTGCGTAAAAAAGTAAAGCAACACATTAGTTCCTTTCAGTTTGTGTGAAGTTTTAGAGACTTGGGGGAAGGGGAGGGGAGAGGGGTGAGCAGAGTAGCATAAAAAATATTTTTGTAAAACAATATTTTCTACTCTCTAACCAAACACTAGAAAATATTTTCCACTCACCAACCAAACAGGGAAAAATAAGTGATAAACTACTCATTTTCCAAGAAATTCAACCAAACACACCCTAAATATTATGAATTTATCACTAGTTCATAATACATTTTATCTTACAAATTTTTAATTGGCTTGCATAATATCTCAGCTAGCTCAGAATATCATAAGCAACTGAATCTCTTGTTTCATTTGATTTTGTTATGTTATTGCTTGCATTCATTCAGATTCAACCCAGATTTAATATATAACATCACATATAGTATGGGTGAAGTAGCCATCCTCCCAGGTGTGAGTGTCGTAATTACCAACGCTTGCCACCCTATAGTCACAGGTGTTCCATGTCGCGCCCCCCTTTTTTCCTCCGCGGAGAAAGTTCGGGTTTCGACGTTTATGGGGGTAATAACTTATTTCCTTTTGGGATTTGGGTATTTGAAGAGTTACCACCTAACGGATTATGGCGCGTTAGCGCACCTAGAGCGATTAACTCTTAGACTAGTTTGCATTATCAGAGATTTAGGGTAAGGGCTCGAAATAACCTTGAGGGGAAGGTGTTAGGCACCCCTCTCGGTCCACAACGGTGGGTCCCGGTCGAACTTATACTTATGAATTAGTCTTTTAACAAATAAGTAGTTGAAACACATAATTGCAAATAAAAGCATGTTGGACATTGTATGATCAAAGAATTTGAACAAGTTGCATATAAAGAGTAAGGTTTAAACATCGGGAATTGGGAAAGAGGGGTCCTAGGTTAGTTAGCCTATAGGATCATCCCATACAATGCCCGGTAAACACTCCTCAATGAGGGACTACACGTGACATTAGCGCGTAGTCATCATATCCCTTTCTACCCAATTCCCTCCCATTGGTCATAGCCTAAAGCGTTCTAGCAACCTTGAAAATGTACTATGCGTGCACTATCCGTCCCTTCTTTGTAGCCCTAGAGGTATTTTAGGACCTCTACTTTTGGATAGTTCTAGACCTTCCTAAGGTTTTAAAGAATAAAAGTCTAGGCGTCAATCAAGAACAAGTAGGACTGCATTTAAAGAGAACAGATTATAGGCTCACAGTCACCTCCTCAAATAGAACAAGTAAATGCACGTATCCAAACAACAGTCAGGTATTTAAGAGAAAATCCTAGAACATGATATGTAGGTGAGCAAGGATTATGCAGTATTGACTTAGGACAAAGTGTAAAAGATCATATGTAGCTTGCCTACTGATTTAAACCTGTTGAATCTGGACAGTTTTAAATAACCAAAGCACAGTTTCAGAGTTGCAGAATTTAAATCGCCTTATAGGCTTGCCTAAACGCAGAACAGTGATGTCCTAAGAGCATGATATCTACATTGATGCAATAAAACAGCGAACAGTTTTAAACGGATACTTGAGGTCCTATAGACATGTTTTCTAGTGATATTAAATTAAGGCAGCGTTTGAAAACTCATTAAAGAAGCGGACAGTTGATTAAACCAGTTCAAAAGGAACTAACATGGATTAAACTGATTTGTTTAACTAAATTGATTTTAAGTTCTATAGACATGATTTCGGATTTTAATTCATATAGGCATGGTATCTAATTGTTAAGAGCTGATATTGGAACTTATACGCATGATTTTTAGTGAAACAAATGTAAATACATGTTGTAACAGAAACTGAACTTAATCACTTTACACCCCATAGGCATGATATCTAATTATAAAGCCATTTAGATCCTATAGAAATGATTTCTAATTATAAAGTTGATTTTAACCCTATAGACATGATTTCTATTATTGAAGCCATTTAAATCCTATAGACATGATTTCTAATATTGTGAAAACATAGCAAGTTCATTAACACAATCCTATAGACATGGTATCTACCCGAATTACCCAATAAATATAACTACCCATCTCTTTTTCACTAATCACCCCAATGTTGCTTACAAAAAATTATTACAAACCAGCTCGATAAATTACATAAACAAGTAAAGAAAAAGAAGAAGTTAATTATAGGGAGCCTGAAGCAGGCCCAAATGACTTCACAAGCCTCCAATAGCCTCAAATGTCAAAGTTCCATGGACAGTATCATGTCTAGGTATGTCAAAGTTCCCTAAGGACCTCAAGGATCTCGGGAAGTGCTCACACCTAGACTTTTTCTCAAACAAACAACTGATTTAGGTGCAGTGTGGAAGGGTCAGCTCTGACATGCCAGAGTTCAAAGAGATCTCAAGGATCTCAAGGCAGTACACATGCTAGAGGGGCAGAACCTAATACTCTAGGAGTAATGTGAGATTGCTTGACCTAGTTTTGAAATGGTTTTGATATGAAAAAACATTGTTGGAAAGGGCTCAATTAAGTAAAGAAGTTTTATAAAAATAGGAATTGATTAGTAATAAAACAGTTTTGAAAGAAACAGTGAACTTGTGAGAAATCAACAAACAATTTAACATCACCATTCAGATACAGATTTCACTCAGGGAGTATGGGAATTGGGGATACATAGAACATATTAATGTAACAGTAAGAGCACAGAAGTTTCCTTTTCAGAGTTCCTTATGGGATTTAGGAGTCAATTACACAGCCATAGAACAAACCGTGAGAGCATAGTTATACTAGACAGAATTGCACATAGGATCAGAAGTACTTAGGGAGTAGTAAGTAACCTAACAAAGTAGATTACTATCAGGAATTGGATAAACAAACAGACAGACAATCATACATGGAGTAGAGTCAAATTGAGACATGCTAGAGAAAGCAATAAACAAGTCAGCAGACATGTTAATCATAAGTTGAATAGGTAATACTCATATATGCTAAGTGAAACCAGGATTTAAGCATGTTAGTTACATATCAAAAAGCCAAATGATAGACAGGATGCAGTAAGCTAATGCAGTGAGAGGACACATAGAGTTTTGAACTTGTAATTAAATCAGAACATACCGGTTAAGGAGAGCAGACACAAAGTATAGAGCAGTGTAGTGCAATAACTAGACTTGTCTTATAGCTGGCTAGTTCAATAGAAGTAGTAAGTAACAAAAAAGAGCAGAAAACTTTGAGTATAAGAGAGAGTTTCGAACTAGTCTTCTTGTTATGGTCGTTGTTCAGAACTTAAAAGAAGAGGAGGTTTATATATGAATCAAAACTCAACAAAACAAGGTAAGAGATCAATTAAGTAGTAAATCAGGGAAATCACACGTAAATCAGCAAGATTTTCCCTTAATCGAGGGACAGTTTCAATCAACGGTAAAACATACTAAGTATTTAAGGAAAAGAATAAAGTAAAGCTTAGGTATAGAACAGGTAATTAAGGAAAAATGCACAACGGTTTAATTAAGGAAACAAATCAATAACAATCAACGGAATGCAAACAAGGCAAGAAAAAATAATTAAGGCAGGTAAATTCAATCAAATTGAGTAAAAAAGTAAGGATCAAACGTTAGATGGAAAGGGGTCAAATTAAACCAGAAAATAAGGGATTCCGAGTAATCAAGGGTTTAGAAAGTCATGAAAGAAGCAACATACTTACCATATAAAATGAGGTAGAGCATGAATAGTCAGGATTTCACACAGCTTTAACAAAATCCATGGTTAAACGACATTGATTCAAAGAGAAACATACAAGTTTTGCATGAATGGTCAGTATAAATACAAGTACATAATATCAGTGAAAGGTTGAACTAAGAAAATTCAGTAGAAGCATACAAGGACAAGTAAATCATGAGAAATCACAAGAACCCAAGGCAAGAATAGAGTTAGAGGTACCAACATCCAGAAACCAAACGAAGAACCCCATAAGATTAAGGTTTTCAGTACAAACGGGCTAGGGTTGCAGCAGGTTCATAGAATTAGTAAAAAACGTATGAGAAGCAGAAGTTTAAACAAAAAGAATCATCAAACAAATTTTAAAAAGAAATTTCGAAAACCCTAGTTTTAGGAAAAGATGAAAAATCACTTGAAATCATATGATTCTTGTAAAGAACCTCAAGGCTATTGTAAAACACACAAGAAACAAACTCAAATCGTCTTAGATCTGTACGGATCTAGGAGGTTTAGAAACAAAATTAGGGTTTCGAAGAGAACCATATAAAGATGAAGAAACCTATTTAAAAAACCATAAATCGTGGCTAATATAGGACGATCTCACTCGAAATCACACCGTAATGGCCTGGAACATGTGAGAGATGAACCCTAGATGCAAGTCGACATAGCCCTGGTCCCTTGAGGGCCTTAGATATGGCAAGAATGACACGAGAGAGGCCATTGGAGGCCTGAGAGATGTTGAGAGGTCACAAGAGATAGCCATAGATGGGGGTCAGTGAGATTGGGGATTAGGGTTAGGGTGAGAACGTTTTGAGAGTAGAGAGGATTTTAGGGCGGTGGAGTAGGTCGTGAAATGAATTAGGTTTGGGGGGGTATAGGTTAGTTTAATTAGGAAAGGAAAAACCTGGATCGTTGATCAAAATGATCAACGGCTAGGATTTGGCAGGGTATTAGGTTTGGACGGATGGGTATTGGGCCTGGGTAGTTTAATTGGGTACTGGGCTAGCAATTTGGGTTAGGATTAAGGTTGAATTGGGGCTACAATTGAAATATAATTAGGCCATATTTTAAATAGCCATTTTCAGTACTATATAATTTATAAAAAATAATAAAATTATTTTCGAAAAAACAAATTTCGTGTACTAAAATGATTAAAAATAGTTGTTTAACATTTTAAAAATATAAATGATCATTTTATGTATTAATAATATAATTATGCACTAATAAGGCTAGTATTGCAAATATATGCAAATTAACTTAAAAAATGTAAATACAATTATAAAAAATGAAATAAAAATATTTAAACAATATTTTGGCATAAATATAGAATTTAGATAACTAAATAACCACAAAAATAATTTTAAGGATAATTATTGGAATTTTTATAAGTAAAAAGGAAGAAATAAATCAATTTGAAGCCTTTAAAATTATAGAAAATTATAAAAATGCTTATGCATGCTTATATATACATATATTCTATTTTGAAAGTATATATATATATATATATATATATATGTATTAAAAATATTTGAGAAAATATTGGGTATCAACAGTTGCACATCTTTACCCAAGAAGGATGAAAGAGTTTTCGGGTAAAGAAATGATGGCCAATTTTGACCGGATGGGATGTTTTGAAAGACAGAGGCCAGACTCCGGTATTCGAGTTGCCTACATATTCCTGGTCTTACAGGAATCATGCCATATGTAGTTCTGTATTCATTGGCGGAATATACCGATAAAGTTATTGCAAGAACGAATACGGGATGCAAAAGCGACTATGGTGAGCGATTAAGGTTTGAGACAGTTGAAGGAATTGGAGCTAGGTTGCTCCTGCTAGGATAGCAGTTTCTCACTGGTCACCTGCAGAAAAAAGATGCTACGAACATGTATTGTACGAAAATTTAAACATGATGCAGATTCCCTTTTGGACCATGAAGGTTATCTTTGAACGGTTGGAGATGACGTCCTAGGCCATTAATTGTTTAGTTAGGGATTCGCAGGCCATGAAATGATGTTCTCGGGCCATGACAATGGTGCCTCCGAACCATGACGCCTTTGAATAATGATATGCAAATTTGAGAGATCCTCAGGCCATGGCACGGTGTTTTCCGGCTATGAGGATGATGCCTTTCAGACTATGACGCCTTTGGATAAATTGGCGATATTTCAGCTTATGATATGCAGTAATATGATGTTAACAAGACAAGGCTTAGTCTTGTGAAATGAAGGGCAGAGCTTAGCCCGATTGAAAAGCGAATAGAAATAGAGAAATATTTGTGCAAAGAGGGACAATGCTTAGTCCCATGTAGATGGGGAGGCAAGGATTAGCCTCATGCAAATAGGGAGGCAAGGATTAGCCTTATGCAAATACGAAGGCAAGGAATTAGCCTCATGCAAGTGGGGAGGCAAGGATTAGCCTCATACGAATGGGGAGGCAAGGATTAGCCTTATGCAAATAAGGAGGCAGGGATTAGCCTCGTACAAATATGGAGGCAGGGATTAGCCTCATGCAAATAGGGAGGCAAGGATTAGCCTCATCCAAGTAGGGAGTCAGGTATTAGCCTCATGAAAGTAGGGAGGCATGGATTAGCCTCGTGCAGATATGGAGGAAAGGATTAGCCTCATGCAGATATGGAGGTAAGGATTAGCCTCATGCAGATATGGAAGCAGGGATTAGCCTCATACAAATATGGAGGCAGAGATCAGCCTCATACAAATAGGGAGGCAAGGATTAGCCTCATGCAAATGGGGAGGCAAGGATTAGCCTCATACAAATATGGAGGCAGAGATTAGCCTCATGCAGATATAGAGGCAGGGATTAGCCTCATGCAAATATGGAGGCAGGGATTAGCCTCATGCAAATATGGAGGCAATGATTAGCCTCATGCAAATGGGGAGGCAAGGATTAGCTTCATGCAAATGGGGAGGCAAGGATTAGCCTCATGCAAATAGGGAGGCAAGGATTAGCCTCATGCAAGTATGGAGGCAAGGATTAGCCTCATGCAAGTAGGGAGGCAAGGATTAGCCTCATGCAAATAGGGAGGCAAGGATTAGCCTCATGCAAATTGGGAGGCATGGATTAGCCCCATGCAAATATGGAGGCAAAGATTAGCCTCATGTATATAGGGAGACAAGGATTAGCCTCATACAAGTATGGAGGCAAGGATTAGCCTCATGCAGATATGGAGGCAAGGATTAGCCTCATGCAAAGAGCGAGTAGCAAATATGAGTATTGTATGTCTTAGCTGGAGATATGTTCAGTGTCTGATGTCTAGATTGATAGTGAATTCTGCTTTGTGTATACATTTCTGCGAATGCTATCGCTACGTCGAATATGCCTGCGTTCAAAGAAAAATTGTAAGTTTGTGGGGGGAGGTTGGTTCGTGCCCCTGTCGGCTGGCTTTGCTTTGCTCTATTCTGAAAGCCTTTTCAAGTTTCCCTGGGTAACACCTGACTATTATGGAAATAGAGTTTTCCAAAATATGCAATTATTGATAAAAATAGAGTCATTTTAGAAACGTATTGATATAAGTAATTTTTGATGAACCAGTGACTGTAACATATCTCAAAGGCATTGCAGCTCTCTTACATTGGAATTTTGAGGGTCCTCAAAATTCTGCCCCAGTTTGGTAGATGATCTTTTGACCGTTTGCAGATAATGGGTCTTGCTGAACCTTCTTCGGAATTTTGGGAATCCCTCTCAAAATTCTGCCCCAGTTTCTTAACCAATTTTTGACTTTCTGGCATGCAATGGCGTTGGCTGGACTTGCTCCAAAATTTTGAGGGTCCTCTTTAAAATTCTGCCCCACTTTCTGATCTTGGACAAATGGAAATTTTATTATGATATGACCGAACCCATAAGGTTGCCTACGTATCCCTTCTTAAACGAGAATCAGGTCAAGCATAGTTCAATTACATCAGATGAGGAAATGTGAATAATCTAAGCATAGTATCTTTTGACTGCATCTGAATTGATTGGTTTTGGCCAAATTTCTTCGTCTATTTCTGCAAGTATGAGTGCTCCTCCTGTCAGCACCCTGTGAACCATATAAGGACCTTGCCAGTTGGGGTAGAATTTCCCTTTGGCTTCATCTTAATATAGGAAGATCTTCTTCAACACCAGCTGCCCTGGTGCAAATTGCCTTGGTTTGACCCTTTTGTTGAAAGCTCTGGACATTCTGTTCTGATAAAGTTGACCGTAACATACTGTGTTCATCCTCTTTCCATTGATAAGGGTCAATTGTTCATAGCGACTCCTTATCCACTCTTCATCATTGAGTTCAGCTTCATGTATGATTCTTAAAGAAGGAATCTCTACCTCGGCTAGAATGACAGCCTTGGTACCATAAACCAACATGTAGGGAGTTGCTCAGGTTGATGTGATAACTGTAGTGCGGTATCCCAATAAAGCAAAGGGTAGCTTCTCGTGCAATGGTTTGTGGTTTTCTACCATCTTCCTTAGTATCTTCTTGATGTTTTTGTTGGCGGCTTCTACGGCTCCATTCATCTGAGGTCTGTAGGCTGTGGAATTCTTATGCTTGATTTTGAAAGTTTCACACATAGCTTTCATCAAATCACTATTGAGATTGGCGGCATTATCAGTAACAATGGACTCGGGAACTCCGAATTGGCAAACAATGCGATCTTTGACAAAATCTGTGATGACTTTGAAGTAGTGGGCTTTGTAATATGCAACCTCTACCCATTTTGTGAAATAATCAATGGCTACCAGAATAAACCTGTGCCCATTTGAAGCTGTGGGCTCAATCGGACCGATAACATCCATTCCCTAGGCGGCAAATGACCAAGGTAAGCTTGTTGCATTGATCTCGTTTAGCGGCACTTTTATCATATCAGCATTCACCTATCATTGGAAGCATTTGCGGACATACTGGATACAATCTGTCTCTATGGTCATCCAAAAGTAACCGACCCTGAGTATCTTCTTAGCTAAGACAAAACCATTCATATGTGGGTCGCAGGTCCCAGCATGTATCTCCCCAAGTAGCTTAGAAGCCTCTTTTGCATCGACACATCTTAGTAGTCCCAAACTAGGAGTTCTCCTATACAAATTTCCTCTACTGTGGAAGAGGTGATTAGACAATCTCCGGAGTGTGCGTTTCTCAGTGTGGTTTTCATGCTATGGATATTCTCCTTTCGCCAAATACTCTTTGATGTCATGGAACCAAGGTTTTCCATCTATTTCTTCTTCAACATGGTACAATATGCCAGCTGATTATGAATCCTCACAGGGATAAGATCAATGTAATTCTTACCTGGATGATGTATCATAGATGATAAAGTGGCCAATGCATCGGCAAACTCGTTCTAAATTCTGGGCACATGTCGGAATTCTATCTTTGTGAACCTCTTTCTCAGTTCCTGCACATGGTGCAGATATGGCAATATCTTGGAATTCTTGGTGGCTCACTCTCCTTGTACCTGGTGCACAAGCAAATCTGAATCACCGATCACCAGCAACTCCTGAATGTTTATGTCGATTGCCATGTTGAGCCCTAGTATGCAGGCTTCTTACTCTGCCATGTTGTTGGTACAGGGAAATCTGAGTTTAGCAGATACCAGATAATGTTGACCTATTTCTGATATCAATACTGCCCCAATGCCACTCCTTTGAAATTTGCAGCTCCATCAAAAAACATCATCCAATTGTCGTATGCTTCGGTAATGTCTTCCCCTACGAACGACACTTCTTTATCAGGAAAATATAATTTCAAAGCTCTGTATGCTCCTCCCACCGGATTTTCAGCAAGGTGATCTGCCAATGCTTGTCTTTGACTGTCTTTTGGGTTACGTAGACAATATCGAACTCACTTAATAGTATCTGCCATTTGTCCAACTTTCCAGACGACATGAGTTTCTGGAATATGTACTTCAGGGGGTCCATCCTGGATATGAGGAAAGTAGTGTAGGCACAGAAGTAATGCCTCAATTTTTGAGTTGTCCAGGTTAAAGCACTGCAAATGCGTTCCAGCAGAGAGTACCGTGCTTCATAAGGTGTGAACTTCTTACTCAAGTAATATATGGTTTGCTCCTTTCTTTCTGTCTCGTCATGTTGTCCCAAAACACATCTGAAGGCTCCATCCAACACAGATAGATAAAGTAACAAAGGTCGTCCTGATTCTGGTGGGACCAAAACTGGTGCTGTGGACAGGTATTCCTTGATCTTGTCTAAAGCTTTCTGACAATCCTCGGTCCAGCTTGTTTTGGCATCTTTCCTTAGAATCTTGAAGAAGGGTTCACATATGACTGTGGACTGTGCTATGAATTGACTGATATAGTTGAGACGTCCTAAGAAGCTCATCACGTCCTTTTTGCTCTTAGGTGGTGGTATCTCCTGAATTGCTTTGACTTTAGACGGATCCAACTCGATCCCTCGACGATTGACGATGAATCCCAATAATTTTCCTGCGGGAACCCCGAATGCACATTTTGTGGGGTTTAGTTTCAAGTTGTACCTCCTTAGCCTATTAAAGAACTTTCTCAAGTTCGCTATGTGATCTGCGGCCCTTTTGGATTTGATAATGATGTCGTCCACATACACCTCTATCTCCTTGTGTATCATATCATGGAAAATGGTTGTCATGGCTCTCATGTAAGTAACCCCAGCATTCTTCATACCAAATGGCATCATTTTGTAGCAATATATCCCCCAAGGTGTGATAAAAGCTATTTTCTCTACATCTTCTTCATCCATCCAGATCTGGTAATAACCCGCGAAGCAATCCACAAAGGATTGGAGTTCATGTTTGGCGCAGTTTTCGAACAAAATATGTATGTTTGGTAGTGGTAAGTCGTCCTTGGGACTTGCTTTGTTTAAATCTTGATAGTCAACACATACTCTGACCTTCCCATCCTTCTTCGGAACTGGCACAATGTTAGCTAACCAAGTTGGACATTCAACCATCCTGAGAACTTTGGCTTTGATCTGCTTGGTAAATTCCTCCTTGATTTTCAAACTCATGTCTCGTTTGAACTTTCTGAGTTTCAGCTTCACTGGCGGACACATGGGATTAGTAGGCAACTTGAGAGCCACTATAGACATGCTCAAACTGGTCATATCATCATACGACCATGCAAAAATATCATCATACTCTTTTAGGAAATGAATGTACTCTTCCTTCTCTGTTGGTGACAAGTGAATGCTGATGCGAGTCTCTTTGATGGTCTCGGCGTCTCCCAAATTTACTACTTCGGTTTCGTCCAGATTGGACTTAGGCTTATTCTTAAAATTTTCAACCTCCCTGATAATTTCCTCAGGTATCTCATCTTCTTCATCTGAATCACTATTCTTATGTTGCGTTGCCTCATTACATGTCACAGTCACTGGTTCATCGGGAAAAGTAATAATAACACCGTAGAAAGAAAAAGTGTAAAAATAGTAATGAATAATAAAGAGCAAATGCATTTGATTAAGACTGAAAAATCATCCAGACAAGTACGGCTCAATGAATCAGTCATTTATTTTGAAATAACAAAATTACTGGAAATCTTAAATGCCTAGAATGGCTATAGAAGTAAAATCTATCAAGCTACCCAGAGACTCGGTGGGCTCAGGATGGTGTAGCGGTCCAATTTATGAGAACAGCTCCCTTCTTTACAGTCTGAATGGTGAGGCCTCCTTCCTCCTCCTCCTCAATTATGGCACTGCAGTTCATGTTCTCATCCTCCATGAACAAATTCTTCAACCCAGCTAGTGCTTCTTCTTCTGCAGTCCCCCATATCGTATCAGCTTGGTGAAAAGCTTGTTCCAAGCGTGGCACTGGTTGCTCGAGAGGGTTATACGGGTCCACGCCATGGAGGCGACCAATTTCTATACTCTTGCCATGTGTATTGGTATCCGAGCCCAAAGGTGGTACCATGATTTTTCAGTTGTATCGGTTTAGTGATACCTTGGAGGTTCTTTCCCAACCTTTTGCTGGGTTCATATCCAGACCAGGATAATATACTTTCTATTTTACTACTCCAACATTTATCCTTCTTAACGGCATTGACCCGTTCAATGTGATGATAGGTTTCCC
Organism: Nicotiana tabacum; assembly: GCF_000715075.1. NCBI lineage: Eukaryota > Viridiplantae > Streptophyta > Magnoliopsida > Solanales > Solanaceae > Nicotiana > Nicotiana tabacum. The sequence continues at coordinate 21,632,076 of NC_134085.1, forward strand.
CTCTTAGCCTTCTTCTATCTCTAATAGCGGGGATGGTTTAACTAGTGTAAATGGGGTTACTCCCATCTCCGTAAATGATCACCTCCTGACGATTCCATTCGAACTTTACGACTTGATGTAGTGTAGAAGGCACGACTCCAGCGGCATGGATCTATGGGCGGCCCAACAGAAGATTATATGAGGCTGGTATGTCAAGCACCTGAAACTCGACGTCGAACCAAGTTGGCCCCATATGCAAGCAAAGGTTGATTTCCCCGATTGTGGCCCTTTGGGACCCATCGAAAGCTTTCACGTTCATGCTTCCTACCCGTATTTCATGAAAACTTTTGTCCAACCTTTTCAGAGTGTCCAATGGACAAATATTGAGGCTTGAACCTCCGTCAACTAAGACCCTAGTAATGAATTTATCTTCAAATTACACTGTAATATGCAATGCTCGGTTGTGATTCAACTCCTGAGGCGATAGCTCATCTTTGTAGAAGATAATCTTTTGACTTTCCAGTACTTGCCCTACCATATTGGCCATTTCTCCACCAGTGATGTTATTGGGTACATAAGCTTCGCTCAGCACTTTCATTAAAGTGTTCTTATGCGCCTCTAAATTTTGCAACAATGATAGGATAGATATCTGAGCTGGGGTTTTTTTCAGATGGTCAACAACAGAATACTCCTTTGCTTGTACTTTCCTTCGCAGGTCACCTGGTCCTGTCTCAATGATGAGCTACCTGGTAGTGACATCCTTGCTTGATCCTCCCAAGTGTTCAGGTGTATAGACTCTTCCAGTCCTAGTCATTCCTTGTAAAGCATTAGATTCTTCTACCTTGGTCTTCCCTTTTCGCTGAGCCTCGGCAACGTAATCCCAGGGTATTGCTTTTGAGTTGAATGGAGGTGTGGTTGATACTATCACAGTGAAAGGTGTGACCACTTCCACTTCAAATAGAGCGGGGGTGGCCACAGGTGGAGCCACCTCTACCTCAAACGGAACTGATGCAGTTATCTCAACCTCAATTGGTGACTGAGCCTGTACCACAATAGGAGTAAGTGTGACTGCAACTTTAAAGTCATCGCCTTTTGGAATAAGCCCAATCGACCTCTCAGGGTCCCATTCTTTGTTCGTCTCTATCACATGTACTCCACCACCTCTATGATCAGGGAGGGGGTTGTTGCGGACATTAGGTGCGGCTTCCTTAGCCTATATGACCTTGTTGTCAATTAGCATCTGGATCTTATCCTTCAATGTTCGGCACTCAGTAGTGGTGTGCCCCTTCATATCGGAATGGTACGCACACGTTTTGTTCGTATTGGCCCATTGGGATGGGTTTTCTAATACCATAGCAAGAACAGGAGTGACGTAACCCGCGACTTTCAACCTTTCATACAACTGGTCGATGGGCTTAGCAATGGCAGTGTATTGTCTAGGTGGCTTGCGGTCGAAGTTGGGTCTTGGTCTTAGAAAGTTTTGGCGAGTTGGAGGTGATTGGAAATGTGATGGTTGGGAGTAATAGGTGTGATGGACAGTGGCTGGTTGGGAATATCCGGGAGATGAGGGCTGATATGTGGGCGGTGGTGCTTCGTATGTGGGTGGAGGTGTTTGATATGTGAGTAGATGTGGTTGATATGTGGGTGGAGGCGTTTGATAGGTAAGTGGAGATTTTAGGCCCTGGGCCACCATTACTGCCCCAACATCTCTTTTCTTCGATATGCCACCTAATTGTAATGCCTTATTTGTGGCTTGTAGTGCCTCAAAATTTGTTACCATTCCGCTCTTGATTCCTTCTTCGATTCTTTCTCCAAGTTTGATGATATCAGAGAATTTATGATTTTCGATAACCATCAACCTTTCATAATATTGCGGATCATGTCTCTGACCAAGAACTTGTTCATTTGTTCCTCGTCCAAAGATGGTCTCACCTTGGCCGCTTCCGACCTCCAACGAGTAGCATACTCACGGAAAGTCTCAGTAGGTTTCTTCTTAAGATTTTAAATGTAGAAAACATCCGGTGCATTTTCTGTATTGAACCTGAATCGGTCTATGAAATACGATGCCATACTTACCCAATTGGACCATTTCTTGGGATCCTGACTGATGTACCAAGACAAAGCATCCCCAGTAAGACACCTAATAAAGAGTTTCGTTCGGATCTTTTCGTCTTTCCCGACCCCGACGAGTTTGTCGCAATATGTCCTCAGATGGACTCTGGGATTACCTATGCCATCAAACATCTCAAACTTGGGAGGTTTGTATCCCTCTGGCAGTTCTACGTGTGGCTGTATGCATATGTCTTCATAGTTCAACCCTTCTATTCCTTTGCCGCCTTCGACACCTTGAACTCGACTTGTCAACTTCTTGAGTTCCTCAGCCATGTTTTGAATGAGCAGGTCCTTTTTGGAGGATTTCGGTGTATAGGAGATTGGTTGGATAGAGTGAGGTACAGTTTCCACATATATAGTTACTTTGATAGGTGCCAGGGACTTGGGTGTAATGATGGTCATTGGTGGAGTTTTGGGGATCGGCAATGGGTTGTGGTGTGTTTTGGGGAGTGTGGTAAGTGGTGGTTGGTGGGTACTGAATTGGTTGATGGTGATGTTGTGGCGGAGTTGGTATTGGCAGTGGATTGAGATTTTGGGGTGGAGTTGCATATTGATTTGGTGCGGGAGGATTTTGTGGATGTTGGTTTTGTGTGTTTTGGGGAGGTGCTGGGTTCTTTGTGTTTTGTTGGTGGATGTCGGGGACATTTTGGGTGAGTGACAAGTTTGCCAAGTTGCGAACCTGCTCAAGTTCTCCTTGCAGTTTCAGTATCTTTTATTCCAGTCTCAAGACTAGATCATTTGGGGCCGGAGTACTATGGCCATCTGAGGTTTCTGCATTCTCAATATTCTCCTTTCGGATACCACTTAAGTCGTTCATTTTTGCTTTTCCTCTGCCTTTTGTGTTGCTTGGAGGAGGAGGTGGAGGGCCTCTAGATCTGGTAAGATACGCTGATAAGGCTAGTATGAGTGAACCAACCTAAGGGGATGGGAATAATCAAAATAAGGAAAAACAAAAAAAAGGTAACAAGTTAGTGAGGATTCTGAAATGTTTGTAGTATTTAAACATATATTGAGGAAATGTAAGTTCATGTCTTAATTTGGGAGCCTCTATTTGCCCGAGGTAGGCCTAGCGACAAATAAATTTGGAGAACTTTGGATGCCAATAAATGCTTCATTTCATAATGTAAAAGTAGATGAATCCAAAACGACACTAAGATAATAAAAAATTAGTCACTACTGGCACTTGGCCTTATTACATTTTAGGAAAGCAAATAAATCTAGTCTATTTGGTCCCAGAAGGACCTTCCCCAGATTCGATCTTCCTGACTCCATCATATAGGTTCCCCAGCTCGCACAGACCCAACAACAAGTAGGCTCTGGCCAGATGCCCTCCTTCAGCTCCTTCAGCGTTCTGGCAATCCTCGATCCTCTTTATGATTTTACCTTCCAGCTCCACTATTCCTTGCTCCAGATATTCTAATTTCCTGTTGGAAGTGACTGCCATCTCTTTCCATTATTCAATCAACCTCACATCCCTCTCATGTATTTCCCGATGTTCGTTCTCAGAGTCGTGGACCCTCTTGCGTAGCCTGTTGTATTTGACTTGAGCTTCAGCTTCTTCATCTATGATCCTATTCCCTCGACCGGCTCCTGGCATCACCATTCCTTTTAGATTGTCCTCTAATCATGCTGGGTAGAGAGGTTCACACCCCACATGATACCTGTCTGGCTCAACGGTGTTCTTTTCCACAATGATTTTGCAGTGCCACATGTGCTGAGCTTGACACTTGTAAGGGACGTCGTCGTCTTGAAAGTCTGCCCTGAAATGACTCATCTTGGCAACCCTTGGTACAACGTTTTTCCTGCCTTCTTGCCTCATAACCGGGATAGGGACATAAGGGTATATCCCTCTCAACCCAATCAACACCGAGTGTGGAGCTTCCCTGGATCTGATGATAAATTCGTTTGTTGGGAACCATTCAAACATCCATTGCACCTGTTTCTCGGTCAGATTGTCGAAGAACTCTACCCATTCTTTGACACTTTCTGACTGAGTAAACCTGTCTGGAATGTAAGTCATCCGCTTGGGATGATGGAAGGCAATATGGTCGTTCCAAGCCCTTTACGGAAATTCTTGGCGATAGCGACCCTTTTAAAAATGTTCTAACAACCACAACTACAACAACAAGTTACAACCCTCGAAATGTTTGACCCCTCTTTGACAGCGCTCCAGAGCCCTGTAGATGTCGGCTATGATCATGGGGATTATAGTGTACGTCTATCCATTGATCCCTTCCATCAGAGTCTTGGCGACCATAGCCAACCTAGTGTGGATTTTTTCCCTTTTCATTGGGAATACTATCAGTCCCAAGAAGCATGCAATGAACACGAACACTCTGCGGTGAATATGGCCCATAAAAGTGAGATATATCTCATCATGGTAGGTACGATAGGACTTACTATAGCCATACCTCCCATACAGATATTCGAGGGGTATGTAAGATTTCTTCAAGCATACCAGGTCAGTATTTTTCTTCAGCCCCATCATCTTTAAGAACCCTTTACTGGTACGGTTCTCTGGCACCAATAACCCAGGACTATCCCAAGTCAACCCTGCAAGCCCTCCAATTTCTTCTAGAAGTGGTGTCATTTCTATGTCGCCGAAATGGAACACAGACCTCTCACTATCCCAGAACAAAGTGGCAGCCTCGATCAACTTGTTGTTTGGCTCAATGTCTAACAGGGAAGGCAAGTTACCCAGGTACTTTCTTACATGTTTCTTGTCACTTGAGGAAAGGTCCTCCTACCAATCTAGCAGCAATGGTGGAATGTTGCTAACCATACCGAATCTGGGGACCTCGTGCCTCATTTTCTGCAAAACAAAAGGGTTAGGCCTTTCTCCCCACCATTATACATTCATGATTAGCATATTAGCATTTGGTTCTCCAAATTAATGCATAGAACATGGTTGTATCCGTTGGATTATGGAAACCCTGGTGGACTTTGGATAAGGCTCATCTTAAAGGATCATTATGTGGACAACATAATTGATCCGACTAGGTTTGACCATGATGCATGCACAATTTCGATCAGAGTAAGGTTACTGATAACTAGGGATTTTGATGTGTTTCATGCTCTTTCTTGCTTACGCTTTGATTATAAATTCTTACAAAATAGTCCCAAAAGGCTCATAAGTTGTGCTTGATTGCAGGTTTGATCAACAAAGTGACGAGACGTCAAAGATCGGCTCAAAAGGAGTGAAACCTGCACAAGTACCAAAGACAAGACAACTCAGGACAAACAGGCCTAGTGTGGCCGCACTACACTTTGTGCGGTCTGCACTAGGGAGATTCAGAGCTGGATTTGAAGGCATCAAAGCAGTGCGGCCGCAGTACATATTGTGTGGTCCGCACTGAAGATACCGCGGCCGCACTACCATTTTATGCGGTCCGCGGAAGCAAACTTCAAAGAGACGTCAAGTGCCAAAGTTTAAGCCTATGCGGTCCGCGGTCGTGTTTGTGCGGATCGCGCTAGACTCCTCCGTGGACGCATTCCATTCTGTGCGGTCCGTGGAGCCTGGGTTCAGAGAGTTGATTTTTCAGAGTCAAGAGCCTAGTGAGGCCGCACACCATTTTGTGCGGTCCGCACTGACCCCGCAGGGGCATTTTTGTCCAGTTTTTTCAACTTAGTATAAATAGAACCTTTCTCTATTTTTAGGGTATCAGATATTATTAGACTTTCTTAGCCATTTTGGGTATTTTAATGTAGTTTTACCGATAGAATCTCTGTATTTACTTGAGTGTTTAATTAATATATTTTTATCTTCATCTATTTCTTTGTTTTTCTCTTCAAGCATGAGTAGCTAAACCTATTCGCTAGGGTTGTGGCTCAACCCTAGTGTGGGTAATTGATGGGTATTGTGATTTAGGGCTAGATTGACTTTGGGTGTTTGTTATTTGGGTCAATTTTATGGTTTAATTTATGAATTGGTGGTTACAAACACTGGTTTGTGCTAAGTTAACTTGGCTCTTCTTGAGAAAGAGAGCCTAAGTCTCCAAAATTTACCCAACAAGGAATTGGGATGGACTCAAGAGAATTGATAGTCCAGGGTTAAACCTCGAGAGAGTAATTACCCGACTTGAACCCTAGTTGCTTGAGCAAATTTGCCTACCCATTTGATCTTGAGAAATTCAATTGGACAAAATCACTATCTCTATCGAGAGGTGTGAGAGTGGGTAAAATTGTGCAGCGGTTATAGCATATTTCCCCAATCATGTCAATCATGCCTTAGAAGCAATTACCCGTCAATTAGCCACCTAGGTGAAAGTCACTACCCTAGAGCCTTTTTATCAATTAGATACAACTTTTAGCAATTCTCATTTAGCATAATCTAGTTGCATTTATAATTAGTAGTTGATAATAGTAGTTTGTTAAAGAAAAACCAAAAATGATTGGAAGTGATATTTGGAACAAATACACAATTCCACTCTAAATAGATACTCGACTCCATTCCTAGCTCCTTGTGGAAATCGATCCCGACCCACAAATTGGGTAAAAGCTATTGCGACCCTCTTTTCCTACTTTTTAGTAGTGCGGAGTAGGCTGCGATCAACCTTTTGGCGCCGTTGTCGGGGAGCTAACGGTTTTGGCTATCTATTTAGTTAGTTTTGTGTATTGTTCTTCTTTCCTTCTTTGTTACTTACTTGTTTGTGTCACCACTCAGGTACCAACATGGCTTTAAACAACGCTAATGACCCTCTTGGAAACGTGATAGCGGGGGAGGAGGTAGATGATCTTGAGCAAGATGAGGTGCTTCTTGCACCTCAAGGACAACGTAGAGACCGCAATGCCAATGTGAATCCAAATGACAATATTCCAGAACCTCCTCCGCCACCTCCAAGAGTGGCCCCTAGAGTACTTCTGAACCAGGGTTATGAAAGTGCTATTGTCCCACCTAGAATCGGGGCGGGCAACTTTCAGATAACCAATGTGATGTTGACCTTACTTGAGCAGCGTGGATACTTCACGGGCGCTGCGAATCAAAATGCTTACAAACATCTCAAGGGGTTCGTAGATACATGTTGGGGGAGCAAGCAGATGAATGTATCCGAGGATGCGCTGAGATTGACATTTTTCCCGTTCTCACTCGGGGGAAGGCATTAGACTGGCTCGAGAGACTCCCCAACCATTCCATCACCACTTGGGATGAGTTGGCGGATAAGTTTATTGCCAAATTCTTCTCTCCTAGTTATATGGCGACACTTCGAGATGAAATATTAGCCTTCAAGCAAGAGCCAACGGAACCTTTGCATGAGATTTGGGAGCGGTATAGAACGATGGTGAAGGAGTGCCCAAATAATGATATTACCTAGGCCATGATCCAACAAACCTTCTATACTACAAATCAATGCATTGTTAACCAATTGGTCGGGGGTAATTTTATGATGCTTTCTTATGATGAGGCATGTGAAGTACTTGATGAAATGACAGACATTTCTTCAACATGGCAGAGTAGAGCAAATATGCCTCAAGGTGACCCTACGGTTATCCATTTGCACAAAGAATTGCACGACCACGGGCAAGCGATAACTGAACTTACTACTACTATGAACCAATTGGCTAAGGCACAGTTGCAACAAGTTCAGAATCCTCGCCAAGTGAATGCCATGGAGGGTGTTAGTATGCTTATCAACAAGAGAAGGCAAAAGAGGCAACAAAATCAAGGAAATTCTGAGCAATTTGTTGATGAATATGATGGGTGTCAAAATGATGGTTATGATGACCAAAGTGAAGAGGTACAATATGTAAACAACTATCAAGGCAATAGAGGCAACTCTTCAAACCAACAATGGCGACCCTAAGGAAATTGGGGCAATCAACAATAAGGTGGTGAGCCTCAGGTTGGAGGCATTGCCCGAACTAGAAAGCTCGATGTTTGGGAGGATAGGTTTGTGAGACAGGTGGCATACCACAAGTTTAGGGAGTGGTGGCCGGTGAGAAAATTGATACCAGAGCGGAGTTTCATTGACAAAGACCTTTTACCCCACAACCCTGACGTGCAAAGACAGTTCAGAACTAGAATAGGTTGGGAATATTTCTTAGATTCATGTGTGAACGCCAACGAACACTTGGTCAAAGAGTTGTATTGTAATGTAGCCCACATCTTAAAGGGCTCCAAAGTGACCAAGGTTCGGAACCTCAAGGTATTGTTTGACGGGAAGTCGCTCAACGAATATCTGGGTTTCAACAAGGAGAATGAGTCTATTTATATGGCAAAGATGGAGATGGGCGAGGAGGTACGTCCATGGTTAGCTCAGTACCTGGCAATCCCGGGTACCGTTCCTGATTGGTTGACAGCTAGGGTCAAAATACTACGGAGGACCTTAAACTTTGAGGCGAGGGGTTGGGAGACATTTGTGTGCAGCCGATTAGATCCTACTACCCATAACCAGACTCTTCCTCTCCACCGGGCTATTTTGGTTGCTTCCATTATGGCAGGGTACCCCATCAACGTGGGGAATGTGATGTCCCGAATCATTTCTATAGTGGGTGCCGAGCATGACCGGAACTATCCTTTCCCCAACACCCTCACTATGTACTTCCGGGACTTGGGGGTGGACAAGAGGCCATATAACATCAAGGTCAAGGCAACAGCCCCGTTCTCTTGGTACAGCTTGAAAGGGAATGACAACCCCAAGGACAAGAACTACAAAGCCCCTGCTTCTGCCCCAACTAGCCAGTCTGAAGAGCTAGTTGTGGTAGATACCCCCACTGAGCCTGCCTCTACTCATGCTAAAATGCCTCCCGGACCTTCCACATCAGCAAGCCCGGAGATCCTATCTACTCGGGCCCATCCCATCACTGCCCACCGACTGAGCCAGGCCCTTTTGAGTATAAGCAATTGGATGCAGACTGCCTCATCCAAGTTGTCCACATTGACTACCACAGTAGAGGCTCAGTCGGCTCCTCCAGCCCCACAGGTGCCCCAGTCGATAAAGGATGCTTTGAAAGAGATACTTGAGAACCAGAAGAAAATCCTTACTACTTAGGAGACATTGACCAAGGCAGTCGATTCACACATCAAGGCTCTCAAGGAGCTTGCTCGGGAGCATAAGAAGCTTAGGAAGACACGGGCCTCCAAGGAGTCCGTAAAGGAGCTGCGGGCAGATATAGATAGACTGAAGGCAGACCAGCTACCTTTGGACCTGTTTCTCGATGACCCAGTCTCAGCAACTCATCCACAGTTGGAGCAGACCTAGAGGCCTCCGAAAAGGAGGAAGATCCCTAGAACAGATGATGCCATCATCCAGTTGGCGGACCCACATGAGGCTTCCTCCAGTCAGCCACAGGATGTACCAGTTCCACAGCCTGTCGAGGTCCAGGCCCAAGTCCTAGTAGCAGCAGAGCAGACCACCAGGAACCAGTCTGAGGTTCCCAATCACACAGAGGACCCAGGGACCACCCATGAGCATATACAGACAGACACGGCTTAGGGAGTCTTCTATATCCTTTTTTTCTATTATTTTTGGTGCTTATTTAGACTAGTGGCATTGGGGACAATGCCAGCTTTTATTTGAGGGAGTGTGCCCTACACATTTATAGATGACTGTATATATTGATATCTTTATGCTTTCTTGATTTTTCATTTGGTATGTATATAATTTTATATTTAGTTACTTTTATCGCATTTTTTATCTTTCCTTGGGTCTGTATATAAAGCTACATCATATTGTATATATTCATCCCCCGTTGTATATTCAAACTCCCTATTGTATATATTCATTCTATTTCCGCAAAAATTTCTTGTTTTTAGCTTCTTATTTATGTTAATAGCTTTTGTTTTGTTTTGTACATTTTCAATAAGCCTTTGGTTTTCTTAATACCACGGTTCTTTCCAAAGGTGGAGTGTTGTGTGAACCGGGTGGCTCTTCCCAATAATGGATGGCGTGACAACCTTCTTAAGGGTTTGAGTCCGTTTTTGTTTTTGTTTTTAGTAGTTTATAGTTAAGGATACCTCAAGCAAAGCTTCACTTGGACTTAGCACATTTGCCTTTGATCCCATGGTCAAAGACAAAAAATGTTGTGTTTAGGACGGTAAAAGTCGTGACCTTGTGACTCTTGTGTTGACCGATAATCATCAAGTGGTTTTTTGGGACCATTGTGTGCTCAAATCGTATCTAAGGTCGTTGTGGGCCCCCGACTCTATGTCTTTAGCGATCCTTTAGCTTGTGTGGTGAGTAATTGAATTGCAAATCCAAGTCCCGAGCCATTGGTCTAGAACTTGCCCCGAATATTTGTTGAGGCGAAATCCTACATAAATTTTGACTTGAGACGTGATTATAGGCCATCTTTGATCCAAATAATAACTTGAAAAATTCCATAGCCTACCAATGATATGATCCCTAGTTAACCCTTTTGAGCCTTAGACCTTTTTCTTTCAAGAACCATGAGACAAGCCTATACCCGTTCTAAAAGATACCCTCTCTTGGCACCCGATCTTTCCTTGAGCACATGGCAAAAGAATAAGTTTTGGGGGAGAGATGTGGGTGGCAACAAAGTGGTAAAAGGCACCAAAAATGAAGAAAAGGAAAGGCAATGAAAAAGAAAGAAAAGCAAAAGACAAAAAAAAGCTCAATGTGAAAAAGAATAAAAAGGGATTCAAGAAAAGCAAAAGAATGAAAGGTGTGGAAAGTTGAAAAAGGAGAAACGGTTTGAATTGCATAAGAAAGAGTAACAACGTGTCCCTCTAACCCCTTAGAAAGAGGTGATATGACTCAAAGAGTCAAGAGAATGTATGTCGAATGAATCGAAAGAAGTGCTTAAGGGAAGATGGAACCCACTTAGATCAAAACATTCCCTGCCCTGAACCAAAATCCTTCACAATGACGCCACAAAAGCCCTATATGATTTTGAGTTGAATGATGCTTATATTAGTGGATACTCACATGAGGGACAAGCATATGGTACTTAGAACCGGACTTGTGACTTTTTCTTGAGAGAGATGAGTGGATTTCCATTAACCTCGGTTTGTGTGCCAATATTCAAAAAGGTGAGGTTTGCTTAGGGAGAGTTGAGGATGTGTGAGTTTGGGTTCCACAATGACCAAATTAATTGAGAGAGTTCTTTGATGTAATGAGTCAACTCTTGATGCTCTTGTGTCATACTTGATCCATGATTTTTCAAAGGTTAAATGTTGTTAATGATTCATTTGTATTGAGGGCAATTGTTAGTCCCAATTGATGCTAGTTGAGGTTACTTTAGGATAGCTGACAATTCTTGGATTTTCCCTTAAGGGGTGGGTCTTATTTTGTTTGCTTGAGGACAAGCAAAAGCTTAAGTTTGGGGGAGTTGATAACAGGGGATTTTGATGTGTTTCATGCTCCTTCTTGCTTACGCTTTGATTATAAATTCTTACAAAATAGTCCCAAAAGGCTCATAAATTATGCTTGGTTGCAGGTTTGATCAACAAAGTGACGAGACGTCAAAGATTGGCTCAAAAGGAGTGAAACCTGCACAAGTACCAAAGACAAGATAACTCAGGACAAACAGGCCTAGTGCGGTCGCACTACACTTTGTGTGGTCCGCACTAGGGAGATTCAGAGAGCTGGATTTGAAGGCATCAAAGCAGTGCGGCCGCAGTACATATTGTGTGATCCGTACTGAAGATACTGTGGCCGCACTACCATTTTATGCGATCCGCGGAAGCAAACTTCAAAGAGATGTCAAGTGCCAAGGTTCAAGCCTATGCGGTCCGCGGTCGTGTTTGTGCGGACTGCGCTAGACTCCTCCGCGGCCGCATTCCATTCTGTGCGGTCCGCGGAGCCTGGGTTCAGAGAGTTGATTTTTAAGAGTCAAGAGCCTAGTGCGGCCGCACACTATTTTGTGCAGTCCGCACTGACCCCGCAGGGGCATTTTTGTCTAGTTTTTCCAACTTAGTATAAATAGAACCTTTTTCCATTTTTAGGGTATCATATATTATCAAACATTAGCTATGCTCGTAAGAAGACTTTTCTTAGCCATTTTGGGCATTTTAACTTAGTTTTACCGATAGAATCTCTGTATTTACTTTAGTGTTTAATTAATATGTCTTTATCTTCATTTATTTCTCTGTTTTTCTCTTCAAGCATGGGTAGCTAAACCCATTAGCTAGGGTTGTGGCTCAACCCTAGTGTGGGTAATTGATGGGTATTGTGATTTAGGACTAGATTGACTATGGGTGTTTGTTATTTGGGTCAATTTTATGGTTTAATTTATGAATTGGTGGTTGCAAACACTGGTTTGTGCTAAGTTGAATTGGCTCTTCTTGAGAAAGTGAGCCTAAGTCTCCAAAATTTACCCAACAAGGAATTGGGATGGACTCAAGAGAATTGATAGTCCAGGGTTAAACCTCGAGAGAGTAATTACCCGACTTGAACCCTAGTTGCTTGAGCAAATTTGCCTACTCATTTGGTCTTGAGAAATTCAATTGGACAAAATCACTATCTCTATCGAGAGGTGTGAGAGTGGGTAAAATCGTGCAGCGGTCATAGTATATTTCCCTAATCATGTCAATCGTGCCTTAGAAGCAATTACCCGTCAATTAGCCACCTAGGTGAAAGTCACTACCCTAGTGCCTTTTTATCCATTAGATACAACTTTTAGCAATTCTCGTTTAGCATAATCTAGTTGCATTTATAATTAGTAGTTGATAATAGTAGTTTGTTAAAGAAAAACCAAAAATGATTGGAAGTGATATTTGGAACAAATACACAATTCCACTCTAAATAGATACTCGACTCCATTCCTAGCTCCCTGTGGAAATCGATCCCGACCCACAAATCGGGTAAAAGCTATTGTGACCCTCTCTTCCTACTTTTTAGTAGTGCAGAGTAGGCTGCGATCAGTTACTATGGGGGTTTAGACTGGTACCCTCAAGCGGACAACTTGAGGGGAAAAGACACGGAACCGTCGACTGCACCGCTGATCGATTGGTTTTACCGCAAATAAGCCTTTCCGAATTTAAGGGTAATAAATAGGAAGAGCGCAACCACTCATCAAGTGTTGCTATAGGATTTGATACGCACGAGTGGAATATGATGTGGAACATGATTTATGCAGCAATAAATAGCATGTAGTTAAGTATATGCACGTAGGAAAAATAAATACAGTATTTAAATAATTGAAAGACAGTTACGGAAAAGAAAACAAAGAGACAAGTCAATTTCAGGAATAAAGAATCATAAAGGCTTAAAAGAAAATAGGCAGTTAAATTCAAATAAGGGGAAAGGATATGGGATGGAGCATGATTGGACTAATTCACAAAAGATAAGTTCGTTATGGTAAAAGCCTAAAGGTATCCCCAGTATAGTCGTCATGCTGTCGCGCCCCCTATTTTCCTCCGCGGAGAAAGTCCGGGTTTCGACGTTCATGGGGGTAATAACTCATTTCCTTTTGGGATTTGGGTATTTGAAGAGTCGCCACCTAACGGATTATGGTGCGTTAGGGCACCTAGAGTGATTAACTCTTAGACTAGTTTGCATTATCAGAAATTTAGGGTAAGGGCTCGAATAACCTTGAGGGGAAGGTGTTAGGCACCCCTCTTGGTCCACAACGGTGGGTCCCGGCTGAACTTATACTTATGAATTAGTCCTTTAACAAATAAGTAGTTGAAACACATAATTGCAAATAAGAGCATGTTGGACATTGTATGACTTAAAGAATTTGAACAAGTTGCATATAAAAAGTAAAGTTTAAACATCGGGAATTGGGAAAGAGGGGTCCTAGGTTGGTTAGCCTATAGGATCACCCCACACAATGCCCGGTAAACACTCCTCAATGAGGGGCTACACGTGACATTAGCATGTAGTCATCATATCCCTTTCTACCCAATTTCCTCCCATTGGTCATAGCCTAAAGCGTTCTAGCAACCTTAAAAATGTCCTATGTATGCACTACTCGTCCCTTCCTTGTGGCCCTAGAAGTATTTTAGGACCTCTACTTTTGGACAGTTCTAAACCTTCCTAAGGTTTTAAAGGATAAAAGTTTAGGCGTCAATCAAGAACAAGTAGGACTGCATTTAAAGAGAATAGATTATAGGCTCACAGTCACCTCCTCAAATAGAACAAGTAAATGCACGTCTCCAAACAACAGTCAAGTATTTAAGAGAAAATCCTAGAACATGATATGTAGGTGAGCAAGGATTATGCAGTATTGACATAGGACAAAGTGTAAAAGATCCTATTTAGCTTGCCTACTGATTTAAACCTGTTGAATCTGGACAGTTTTAAATAACCAAAGCACAGTTTTAGAGTTGCAGAATTTAAATCGCCCTATAGGCTTGCCTAAACGCAGAACAGTGATGTCCTAAGAGCATGATATCTACATTGATGCAATAAAACAGTGAACAGTTTTAAACAGATACTTGAGGTCTTATAGACATGTTTTCTAGCGGTAGTAAATTAAGGCAGCATTTAAAAACTCATTAAAGAAGCGGACAGTTGATTAAACCAGTTCAAAAGGAACTAACATGGATTAAACTAATTTGTTTAACTAAATTGATTTTAAGTTCTATAGGCAGGATTTCTGATTTTAATTCCTATAGGCATGGTATCTAATTGTTAAGAGCTGATGTTGGAACTTATAGGCATGATTTCTAATGAAACAAAAGTAAATACATGTTGTAACAAAACTGAACTTAATCACTTTACACCCCATAGGCATGATATCTAATTATAAAGCCATTTAGATCCTATAGGCATGATTTCTAATTATAAAGTTAATTTTAACCTATAGACATGATTTCTATTATTGAAGCCATTTAAATCCTGGAGACATGATTTCTAATACTGTGAAAATATAGTAAGTGCATTAACACAATCTTATAGGCATGGTATCTACCCGAATTACCCAACAGATATAACTGCCCTCCCCTTTTTCACTAATCACCCCAATGTTACTTACAAATAATTATTACAAACTAGCTGGATAAATTACATAAACAAGTAAAGAAAAAGAAAAAGCTAACTATAGGGAGCCTGAAGCAGGCCCAAATGACTTCTCAAACCTCGAATAGCCTCAAATGCCAAAGTTCCATAGACAGTATCATATCTAGGTGTGTCAAAGTTCCCTAAGGACCTCAAGGATCCCGGGCAGTGCTCACACCTAGACCTTTTCTCAAACAAATAGCTCATTTAGGTGCAGCGTAGAAGGGCCAGCTCTGATATGCCAGAGTTCAAAGAGATCTCAAGGATCTCAAGGTAGTACACATGCTAGAGGGGCCGAACCTAATACTCTAGGAGTAATGTGAGAGTGCTTGACCTAGTTTTGAAATGGTTTTGATATGAAAAAACAGTGTTGGAAAGGGCTTAATTAAGTGAAGAAGTTTTATAAAAATAGGAATTGATTAGTAATAAAACAGTTTTGAAAGAAACAGTGAACTTGTGAGAAATCAGCAAATAGTTTAAATATCACCATTCAGACACAGATTTCACTCAGAGAGTATGGGAATTGGGGACACATAGAACATATTAATGTAACAAAAAGAGCATAGAAGTTTCCTTTTCAGAGTTCTTTATGGGATTTAGGAGTCAATTACACAGCCATAGAAAAAACAGTGAGAGCGTAGTTATTTTAGGCAGAATTGTACATAGGATCAGAAGTACTTAGGGAGTAGTAAGTAACCTAACAAAGTAGATTACTATCAGGAATTGGGTAAACAAACAGACAGACAATCATACATGGAGTAGAGTCAAATTGAGACATGCTAGAGAAAGCAATAGACAAGTCATCAGACATGTTAATCATAAGTTGAATAGGTAGTACTCTGTCACGGCCCGGATTTCCCTCCATCGGGTGTCGTGATGGCACCTACTATCGGAGCTAGGAAAGCCAAATGTTTAAAACACCTTTCCTGCTTTCTTTCAACAATATAATAAGCGAGACAAAATCTAAGCGGAAGACTTTAAATTTAAAACAACTGAAAACCAAAAGTGTGGAAGTTTGAACCAAAATCCTACCCAGAGTTTGGTGTCACTAGCTCACGGACTACTACAGAATGCTACAAACAATGTCTGAAAGGAAAATACATCATTTTTGTCTGATACAAGATAAACAAACGAAAAACATAGAAAGGGATCTGCGAACGCCAGCTAGGCTACCTCGAGAATCCCTGGACTAAAGATAGCTCCCAAAAAGTCCTAATGCTGCGGTCCGAAAGCTGCTCCCTGATCTGTGCACAAAAATGCACAGACTGCAGCATCAGCACAACCGACCCCATGTGCTGGTAAGTGCTTGGCCTAACCCCGGCGAAGTAGTGACGAGGCTAGACAGGACCTACCACAATTAACCTGTACAGATATATATAGCAAGTGCAAGAAAACAATAACAAGATAATACAAAGTAAAGCTGGGAGGGGACATGCTATCGGGGAGTAACAGATAAAAATGAAATATCGGGAATAAACAAAAGAACTCCGGTTTCCATAATATATATATATATATATATATATATATATATATATATATATATATATATATATGATATATATATATATAAGTGGACGGCGTGCCACACGATCCCATAATATCATATATAAGTGGACGGCGTGCCACACGATCCCATAATATCATATATAAGTGGACGGCGTGCCACACGATCCCATAATATCATATATAAGTGGACGGCGTGCCACACGATCCCATAATATCATATATAAGTGGACGGCGTGCCACACGATCCCATAATATCATATATAAGTGGACGGCGTGCCACACGATCCCATAATATCATATATAAGTGGACGATACGATCCCATAATATCATATATAAGTGGACGGCGTGCCACACGATCCCATAATATCATATATAAGTGGACGACGTGCCACACGATCCCATAATATCATATATAAGTGGACGGCGTGCCACACGATCCCATAATATCATATATAAGTGGACGGCGTGCCACACGATCCCATAATATCATATATAAGTGGACGGCGTGCCACACGATCCCATAATATCATATATAAGTGGACGGCGTGCCACACGATCCCATAATATCATATATAAGTGGACGGCGTGCCACACGATCCCATAATATCATATATAAGTGGACGGCGTGCCACACGATCCCATAATATCATATATAAGTGGACGGCGTGCCACACGATCCCATAACATAGTATATAATATCTGACTTCATATAGTAGACCCCTTCAGCGGAGGATAACAACTCAATACCTTTAACCCGACAAGGGTACAGCTAACAGCCCAAAATATCCCGACAAGGGAGAGTATATATCAGTCTACACATCCCGGCAAGGGAGTACTCACAACACATTCTCTTTTTAAATCACTTCTTCCTCAACTAACACATTCATGTTCGAGCTAACACTCCAAAAGTACACCAATCACAATTCTACCTCAATCGTTCACATTATATGAAACTCATTAAGTAAACAAGGAGATTGTGTCACATTATTCGAATTAAAAGCAATTAAGACCCTCGGTCATGCTAGACTCCGGTGCATAGATAACTGTCACCATGCTTATACACTGTACTCCACATTAGCAAGTAGCAAATAACATCCTAATCCTATTACCTCAAGCCAAAGTTAGAACAAACGCTTACCTCGATGCCTTGAACACCACTCAAGTCTCAATTATAGCTTTACCTCTTGATTCCACCACAAATCCGCTCGAATCTAGTCATAAGTTACTTAATCACATTAATAATTACTAAATGAATCACTCCCAATGCATGAAAATAATTTTACAAGGTTTTTCCCAAAAAGGTCAAAAACACCCCCGGACCCACGTGGTCAAAACTCGAGGTTCGGACCAAAACCCGGTTACTCATTCTCCCACGAATCCAAATATATGATTTGTTTAGAAATCGGACCTCAAATTGAGGTCCAACTCCTCAATTTGTAGAAAACCTAGGTTCTACCCAAAACACCCAATTTTCCCCATGAAAATCTTTGTTTTGAAGTTGAAATCATGTTAAAGATGTTAAGAAGTGAAGAAAATGAGTTAGAAATCACTTACCAATCGTTTTGAAGAAGAAAAGTTGTTTGGAAAATCGCCCTTTAGGTTTTGGGTTTTTGAAAGTGGAAAAATGACTGAAAATCCCGGATTTATACATTTTGCCGGGGGCTGGCGCGGACCGCACAGAAATGCACCGCGGCCGCGCTGAGGGAGGGGAGAAGTGGGCTTCCTCTGAACTCACCCAGCGCGGACCGCACTGATTTGGTGCGCGGCCGCGCTGGTCGACCTGGCTACCCCCTCTGAACCCCACCATGTGGACCGCACAGAAAAGTGCCGCGGCCGCGTGGCTGCCAGCGCGGACCGCGCGGAAATGGTCGCGGCCGCGCCGGACCTGCAACACCTGAACCTGCATTTGTTTTTAAGTTTAAGACCTCCCGGGCCCCACTCGAAACTCACCTGAGCCCTCAGGGCTCTAAACCAAATATGCACACAACCTTAAAACATCTTACGGACTTACTCGTACGATCAAATCGCCAAGATAACATCATATGCATAGAATCAAGCCTCAAAACACATGATTTTCTCTCAACTTTCATAAAACTCAAATTCCCCATTTTAAGTCTGAAACACGTCATATGACGTCCGTTTTTAGCCAAACTTTACAGATAGTGCTTAAAACATATTTAAGACTCGTACCGGGCATCGGAACCATAATACGAGCCCGATACCACAATTTTCTGATCAATTTTCTTCTTCCTTAATTAATTTCAGAAAATAATTTCACACAAAAATTCATTTCTCGGGCTTGGGACCTCAGAATTTAATTTCGGGCACACGCCCAAGTCCCATATTTTTCTACGGACCCTCCGGGACCATCGAATCACATGTTCGGGTCCGTTTACCCAAAATGTTGACCAAAGTCAATATTATGCATATTAATATCAAAATTCATCAAATTTCTCACAAAATTCGCATATTTCAACATAAAAGCTTTCCGGCTTCGCGCCCGGACTGCGCACGCAATATCGAGGCAACTAAAAGCGAGGTTTTCAAGGCCTCGGAAGCATGGAACAAGGAAGAATTACGGTGATGACCCTTTGGGTCGTCACATTCTCCACCTCTAAAACAATCGTTCGTCCTCGAACGGACAAAAGAAGGAAGTACCTGAGTCGGGAAATAAATGAGGATAGCGGCTCCGCATATCGGACTCGGACTCCCAGGTCGATGCCTCAGGAGGCTGACCTCTCCACTGAACACGCACCGAAGGAAAACTCTTTGACCTCAACTGTCGAACCTGCCGGTCTAGAATAGCCACCGGCTCCTCTTCATATGATAGATCTTTGTCCAATTGGATAGTGCTGAAATCCAACACGTGCGCTAGATCTCCGCGATACTTCCGGAGCATAGATACATGAAACACGGGATGCACAACTGGCAAGCTAGGTGGCAAGGCAAGTCTATAAGCCACCTCTCCCACACGATCAAGAATCTTAAATGGACCGATGAATCTAGGGTTGAGCTTGCCCTTCTTCCCAAATCTCATCACGCCCTTCATAGGCGATACACGGAGCAATACCCGCTTACCAACCATGAAAGAAACATCTATGACCTTGCGGTCTGCATAACTCTTCTGTCTGGACTGAGCTGTACGAAGTCTATCCTGAATAATCCTGACCTTGTCCAAGGCCTCCTGAACCAGATCCGTACCCAATAATCGAGCCTCTCCCGGCTCAAACCATCCAACCGGAGACCGACATCGCCTACCATACAATGCCTCATACGGAGCCATCTGAATGCTGGACTGGTAGCTGTTGTTGTAGGCGAACTCTGCTAAAGGCAAAAACTGGTCCCACGAGCCTCCAAAATCAATGACACAGGCTCGGAGCATGTCCTCAAGGATCTGAATAGTCCTCTCGGACTGACCGTCCGTCTGGGGATGAAATGATGTACTCAACTCAACCTGGGTGCCAAACTCTCGCTGAACCGCTCTCCATAAATGCGAGGTAAACCGCGTACCCCGATCCGAAATGATAGATAGCGGCACCCTATAAAGGTGAACAATCTCCCTGATATAAATCTCGGCTAACCTTTCAGACGAATAGGTGGCTTCAATAGGAACAAAATGCGCTGACTTGGTCAGCCTATCAACAATAACCCAAACCGCATCAAACTTCTTCCGAGTCATCGGAAGTCCAGTAACAAAATCCATAGTAATCCTCTCCCACTTTCACTCGAGAAGTTCAATCCTCTGAAATAAACCATCGGGCCTCTGATACTCGTACTTAACCTGCTGACAGTTCAAACAACGAGCCACATATACAACAATGTCTTTCTTCATTACCCGCAACCAATAGTGCTGCCTCAAATCCTGATACATCTTCGCGACGCCCGGGTGAATAGAATACCGAGAACTGTGGGCCTCCGCTAAGATCAACTCTCGAATCCCATCAACATTGGGCACAAACTCGCCCCTACAATCTCAATACACCATCATCATCTAAGGTCACTTTCTTGGCACCTTCACGTTGCACCGTGTCCCTCAAGACACACAAATGGGGATCATCGAACTGCCGATCACGGATACGCTCCAATAACGAAGAACGAGCGACAGTGCAAGCTAATACTCAACTAGGCTCAAAAATGTCCAACCTCACAAACTGATTGGCCAAAGCCTGCACGTCCAAAGCAAGCGGTCTCTCACCAACCGGAATATAAGCAAGACTGCACATACTGGCTGACTTCCTACTCAATGCATCGGCCACCACATTGGCCTTTCCCGGGTGATATAAGATAGTGATGTCATAATCTTTCAACAATTCCAACCACCTCCTCTGCCTCAAATTCAACTCCTTTTGCTTGAACAAATACTGAAGACTCTTATGATCCATGAACACCTCACACGCCACACCATACAGATAGTGTCTCCAAATCTTCAATGCGTGAACAATGGCTGCCAACTCCAAATCATGCACTAGATAGTTCTTCTCATGAACCTTCAACTGCCTCGAAGCATAGGCAATGACCTTGCCATCCTGCATCAACACTGCACCAAGTCCAATGCGAGATGCATCACAATAGACTGTATAAGGCCCTGAACCTGTGGGCAAAACCAACACCGGTGTCATGGTCAGAGCTGTCTTGAGCCTCTAAAAGCTCGCCTCACACTCGTCTGACCATCTGAACTGAGCACCTTTCTAGGTCAATCTAGTCATAGGGGCTGCAATGGATGAAAACCCTTCCACGAACCGACGGTAGTAACCTGCTAACCCCAGGAAACTCCGAATCTCCGTAACTGAAGCTGGTCGAGGCCAGTTCTTGACTGCCTCTATCTTCTTCGGGTCTACCTGAATACCTGCTGCTGATATGATATGACCTAGGAAGGTGACCGAACTCAACCAAAACTCGCACTTCGAGAACTTAGCATACAACTGACTATCCTTCAGGGTTTGAAGAACTGCTCTGAGGTGCTGCTCATGCTCCTCCTGACTGCGGGAGTATATAAGAATATCGTCAATGAAGACTATCACAAACAAGTCCAAATAAGGTCTGAACACTCGGTTCATCAACTCCATGAACGCTGCTGGGTCATTAGTCAATCCGAATGACATGACCAAAAACTCATAGTGCCCATACCGAGTGCGAAATGTTGTCTTAGGGACATCAGATGCCCTGATCCTCAGCTGGTGGTAGCCAGATCTCAAATCTATCTTTGAAAACAACCTCGCACCCTGAAGTTGGTTGAATAAGTCGTCGATCCTCAGTAGTGGGTACTTGTTCTTAATTGTCACCTTGTTTAATTACCGGTAATCAATGCACATACTCATCGAACCATCCTTTTTATTCACAAATAGCACTGGTGCGCCCCAAGGCGAAACACTGGTTCTAATGAAACCCTTCTCAAGTAAATCCTGAAGCGATCCTTTAACTCTTTCAATTCTGGCGGCGCCATACGATACAGCGGAATGGAAATGGGCTGAGTGCCCGGAGCCAGATCAATACAAAAATCAATATCCCTGTCGGGCAGCATGCCCGGCAGGTCCGAAGGAAAGACCTCGGGAAACTCCCGAACAATAGGAACAGAATCAATAGACGGGACCTCAGTGCTGGAGTCGCGAACATAGGCCAGATAAGCTAGGGATTCCTTCTCGACCATGCGTTGAGCCTTCACATAAGAAATAACGCTGCGAGCAGAATGACCAGGAGTCCCTCTCCACTCTAGTTGGGGCAAATTTGGCAATGCCAAGGTCACGGTCTTGGCATGGCAATCCAAGATCGCATGATACGGGGACAACCAATCCATCCCTAATATGACGTCGAAATCCACCATATCCAAGAGCAACAAGTCAACACGGGTCTCAAGACCCCTGAATACCACAACACAGGAACGATGAACCCGGTCCACCACTATAGAATCCCCCACTGGTGTAGACACGTATACAGGAATACTCAAAGCCTCACTAGGCATAACCAAATAGGGTGCAAAATAGGACGACACATATGAATACGTAGATCCGGGATCAAATAGCACAGAAGCATCCCTATCACAGACCAGAATAGTACCTGTAATCATAGCATCTGATGACTCAGCCTCTGGCCTGGCTGGCAAGGCATAACAACGGGGCTAGGCCCCACCTCCCTGAATCATATCCCTGGGACGATCTGCTGCTGGCTGACCCCTACCTCTAGCGGTCTGAGCTCCACCTCTAAGGCCTCTACCTCTACCTCTATGTCCTCTACCCCCGCCTCTAGCTGGCTGGGCAGGCTGTGGGGCAACTGGTGCCTGAATCATCGAGCGAGGACCCTGCTGCTGCGAGCTGATGGAAGCTCGAGGGCAATATCTGGCAATGTGACTCACATCGCCGCAAGTATAACAAGCCCTCGGCTGCTGAGAATAACGAAGTGGTCGTGCACTGATAGGTGTTGATGGTGAACTGAAGAGCTGCTGGTCAGAATACTGCAGCTGAGAACCACGATCATCTGGTGTACCATGAGAAGCCTGGAGAGCTGACTGAAAGGGCCTCGAAGGATGGCCTCTACCATAAGAATCCCTACCTCCAGACGAGGTACCACCGAATCTACCCGAATGACGGGGCCTCTTATCAGACCCATTACCACCTCCCTGAGAAAGTGCCAGCTCTATCCGACGGGCACCATCTGCCGCCTCCTGAAATGTAATCTCACTCCCGGCACTCATGGCCATCTGAACACGGATCGGCTGAACCAACCCATCGACAAACCTCTGCACCCTCTCTCTCTCTCTCGGTGGGAAGTATCACAATGGCATGACGAGCGAGATCAATGAACTGGGTCTCGTACTGGGTAACCGTCATAGGACCCTGCTGGAGACGCTCAAACTGCCTGCGAAGAGCATCTCGCTGAGTAACTGGAAGAAACTTCCCCAGAAATAACTCTGAAAACTGATCCCAGGTCAATGATGGCGACCTTGCTGGCCTGGCTACACAGAAATCCCTCCACCAAGTCTTGGCGGATCCTGCCAGGCGAAAAGTGGCGAAGTCGACCCCATTGGTCTCTACAATGCCCATAGTCCATAGAACCTCATAACAGCTGAAGATGAAATCCTGAGCATCCTCTGAGGGAGTGCCACTATATATAGTAGTGAAGAGCTTGGTGAAACAATCAAGCCTCCACAAAGCATTCGCGGACATAGCCGCACCATCACTAGACTGAGCCGCAATACCTAGCTGGGTTGCCACAGCTGGCTGAACTGCTGGAACCTGAGCCTGAGGAGCTACCGGCTCTAGAGTACGAGTATCGGGAGTCCGAACTCCTCCCCCAGCCTGAGATGTGGCTGGAGCTACGGGAAGCAAACCCGCTCTAGAAATGCCCTCCATAAAGCCTACCAGTCGGACCAAAGCGTCCTAAAGCACTGGAGTGACTATGAAACCCTCTGGGACCTGAGCTGGGCCCACTGGAACCGCTGGGGCCGGAACCTCCTCCTCAAAATTGACCTGAGGCTCCGTCGCTAGGACTGCTGCTCGGGGCTGAGCTCTGCCCCGGCCTCGCTCTTTGCCCTTAATAGGAGCTGCTGCTGGGGGCTCAGGCAGCTGCACGGTAGAAGAGGAAGCACGTGTTCTCGCCATCTACGAAAGAACAGAGTGGAAAGACAATCAGTACTTGAGAAACAGAATCGCACGACAAGAATGAACAAAGTGAAGTTTTCCTAACTCAGTAGCCTCTGCGGGATAAATACAGACGTCTCCGTACCGATCCCTCAGACTCTACTGAGCTTGTCCGCGAGTTGTGAGACCTAAGTAACCGAGTGCTCTGATACCAACTTGTCACGACCCGGATTTTCCACCATCGGGTGTCGTGATGGCGCCTACTATCGGAGCTAGGCAAGCCAAATGTTTAAAACACCTTTCCTGCTTTCTTTCAACAATATAATAAGCGAGACAAAATCTAAGCTGAAGACTTTAAATTTAAAACAACTGAAAACCAAAAGTGTGGAAGTTTGAACCAAAATGCTACCCAGAGTTTGGTGTCACTAGCTCACGGACTACTACAGAATGCTACAAACAATGTCTGAAAGGAAAATACATCATGTTTGTCTGATACAAGATAAACAAATGAAAAACATGGAAAGGGACTTCGGCCTGCGAACGCCAGCTAGGCTACCTCGAGAATCTCTGGACTGAAGATAGCTCCCAAAAAGTCCTACTGCTGCGGTTCGAAAGCTGCTCCCTGATCTGTGCACAAAAATGCACAGAGTGCAGCATCAGCACAACCGACCCCATGTGCTGGTAAGTGCCTGGCCTAACCCCGGCGAAGTAGTGACGAGGCTGGACGGCGTGCCACACGATCCCATAATATCATATATAAGTGGACGGCGTGCCACACGATCCCATAATATCATATATAAGTGGACGGCGTGCCACACGATCCCATAATATCATATATAAGTGGACGGCGTGCCACACGATCCCATAATATCATATATAAGTGGACGGCGTGCCACACGATCCCATAATATCATATATAAGTGGACGGCGTGCCACACGATCCCATAATATCATATATAAGTGGACGACGTGCCACACGATCCCATAATATCATATATAAGTGGACGGCGTGCCACACGATCCCATAATATCATATATAAGTGGACGGCGTGCCACACGATCCCATAATATCATATATAAGTGGACGGCGTGCCACACGATCCCATAATATCATATATAAGTGGACGGCGTGCCACACGATCCCATAATATCATATATAAGTGGACGGCGTGCCACACGATCCCATAATATCATATATAAGTGGACGGCGTGCCACACGATCCCATAATATCATATATAAGTGGACGGCGTGCCACACGATCCCATAATATCATATATAAGTGGACGGCGTGCCACACGATCCCATAATATCATATATAAGTGGACGGCGTGCCACACGATCCCATAATATCATATATAAGTGGACGGCGTGCCACACGATCCCATAATATCATATATAAGTGGACGGCGTGCCACACGATCCCATAATATCATATATAGGTGGACGGCGTGTCACACGATCCCATAATATCATATATAAGTGGACGGCGTGCCACACGATCCCATAACATAGTATATAATATCTGACTTCATATGGTAGACCCCTTCAGGGGAGGATAACAACTCAATACCTTTAACCCGACAAGGGTACAGCTAACATCCCAAAATATCCCGACAAGGGAGAGTATATATCAGTCTACACATCCCGGCAAGGGAGTACTCACAACACATTCTCTTTTTAAATCACCTCTTCCCCAACTAACACATTCATGTTCGAGCTAACGCTCCAAAAGTACACCAATCACAATTCTACCTCAATCGTTCACATTATATGAAACTCATTAAGTAAACAAGGAGATTGTGTCACATTATTCGAATTAAAAGCAATTAAGACCCACGGTCATGCTAGACTCCGGTGCATAGATAACCGTCACCATGCCTATACACCGTACTCCACATTAGCAAGTAGCAAATAACATCCTAATCCTATTCCCTCAAGCCAAAGTTAGAACAAACGCTTACCTCGATGCCTTGAACACCACTCAAGTCTCAATTATAGCTTTACCTCTTGATTCCACCACCAATCCGCTCGAATCTAGTCATAAGTTACTTAATCACATTAATAATTACTAAATGAATCACTCCCAATGTTTGAAAATAATTTTACAAGGTTTTTCCCAAAAAGGTCAAAAACACCCCCGGACCCACATGGTTGAAACTCGAGGTTCGGACCAAAACCCGGTTACTCATTCTCCCACGAATCCAAATATATGATTTGTTTAGAAATCGGACCTCAAATTGAGGTCCAACTCCTCAATTTGTAGAAAACCTAGGTTCTACCCAAAACACCCAATTTCCCCCATGAAAATCTTTGTTTTGAAGTTGAAATCATGTTAAAGATGTTAAGAAGTGAAGAAAATGAGTTAGAAATCACTTACCAATCGTTTTGAAGAAGAAAAGTTGTTTGGAAAATTGCCCTTTAGGTTTTGGGTTTTTGAAAAGTGGAAAAATGACTGAAAATCCCGGATTTATACATTTTGCCGGGGGCTGGCGCGGACCGCACAGAAATGCACCGCGGCCGCGCTGAGGGAGGGGAGAAGTGGGCTTCCTCTGAACTCACCCAGCGCGGACCGCACTGATTTGGTGCGCGGCCGCGCTGGTCGACCTGGCTACCCCCTCTGAACCCCACCACGCGGACCGCACAGAAAAGTGTCGCGGCCGCGTGGCTGCCAGCGCGGACCGCGCGGAAATGGCCGCGGCCGCGCCGGACCTGCAACACCTGAACCTGCATTTTTTTTTAAGTTTAAGACCTCCCGGGCCCCACTCGAAACTCACCCGAGCCCTCGGGGCTCCAAATCAAACATGCACACAACCTTAAAACATCTTACGGACTTACTCGTCCGATCAAATCGCCAAGATAACATCATATACATAGAATCAAGCCTCAAAACACATGATTTTCTCTCAACTTTCATAAAACTCAAATTCCCCATTTTAAGTCTGAAACACGTCATATGATGTCCATTTTTAGCCAAATTTTACAGATAGTGCTTAAAACATAATTAAGACTCGTACCGGGCGTCGGAACCAAAATACGAGCCCGATACCACAGTTTTCCGATCAATTTTCTTCTTCATTTTCCTTAATTAATTTCAGAAAACAATTTCACACAAAAATTCATTTCTCGGGCTTGGGACCTCGGAATTTAATTCCGGGCACACGCCCAAGTTTCATATTTTTCTACGGACCCTCCGGGACCGTCGAATCACAGATCCGGGTCCGTTTACCCAAAATGTTGACCGAAGTCAATATTATGCATATTAATATCAAAATTCATCAAATTTCTCACAAAATTCGCATATTTCAACATAAAAGCTTTTCGGCTTGGCGCCCGGACTGCGCACGCAATATCGAGGCAATTAAAAGTGAGGTTTTCAAGGCCTCGGAAGCACGGAACAAGGAAGAATTACGGTGATGACCCTTTGGGTCGTCACATACTCATATATGCTAAGTAAAATCAGGATTTAAGCATGCTAGTTACATATCAAAAAGCCAAATGATAGACAGGATGCAATAAGCTAATGCAGTAAGAGGACACATAGAGTTTTGAACTTGTAATTAAATCAGAACATACCGATTAAGGAGAGCAGACACAAAGTATAGAGCAGTGTAGTGCAATAACTAGCCTTGACTTACAGCCGGCTAGTTCAATAGAAGTAGCAAGTAACAGAAAAGAGCAGAAAGCTTTGAGTATAAGAGAGAATTTCGAACTAGTCTTATTGTTATGGTCGTTGTCTAGAACTTAAAAGAATAAGAGGTTTATATAGGAATCAAAACTCAACAAAACAAGGTAAGAGATCAATTAAGTAGTAAATTAGGGAAATCACACGTAAATCAATAAGATCTTCCCTTAATCGAGGGACAATTTCAATCAACGGTAAAACATACTAAGTATTTAGGTAAAGAACAGGTAATTAAGGGTAAATGCACAATAGTTTAATTAAGGAAACAAATCAATAACAATCAGCAGAATGCAAACAAGGCAAGAAAAAACAATTAAGGCAGGTAAATTCAATCAAATTGAGTAAACAAGTATGGATCAAACGTTAGATGGAAAGGGGTCAAATTAAACCAGAAAATAAGGGATTCTGAGTAATCAAGGGTTCAGAATGTCATGAAAGAAGCAGCATGCTTAGCATATAAAATGAGGTATAGCATGAATAGTCAAGATTTCACACAGCTTTAACAAAACTCATGGTTAAACGATACTGATTCAAAGAGAAGCATACAAGTTTTGCATGAATGGTCGGTATAAACACAAGTTCATAATATCAGTGAAATGTTGAACTAAGAAAATTCAGTAGAAGCATAATAGGACAAGTAAATCATGAGAAGTCACAAGAACCCAAGGCAAGAACACAATCAGAGGTACCAACATCCAGAAACCAAAAAAATAACCCCATAAGATTAAGGTTTTCAGTACAAACGAGCTCGGGTTGCAGCAGGTTTATAGAATTAGTCAAAAATGTATGAGAAGCAGAAGTTTAAACACAAAGAATTATCAAACAAATTTTAAAAAGAACTTTCAGAAACCCTAGTTTTAGGAAAAATGAAAAATCACTTGAAATTATATGATTCTTACAAGGCTATTGTAAAACACACAAGAAATAAACTCAAATCGTCTTAGATCTGTACGGATCTAGGAAGTTTAGAAACGAAATTAAGGTTTCGAAGAGAACCATACAGAGATGAAGAAACCTGTTTAGAAAATCATAGATCGTGGCTAATATAGGACGATCTCACTCGAAATCACACCAGAATGGCCTTGAACAGGTGAGAGATGAACCCTAGATACAAGTCGACATAGCCCTGGTCCCTTGAGGGCCTTAGAGATGGAAAGAGTGATATGAGAGAGGCCATTGGAGGCTTGAGAGATGATGAGAGGTCATCGGAGATAACCATAGATGGGGGTCAGTAAGATTGGGGATTAGGGTTAGGGTGAGAGCGTTTTGAGAGTAGAGAGGATTTTAGGGCGGC
Source organism: Nicotiana tabacum (assembly GCF_000715075.1). Classification (NCBI taxonomy): domain Eukaryota; kingdom Viridiplantae; phylum Streptophyta; class Magnoliopsida; order Solanales; family Solanaceae; genus Nicotiana; species Nicotiana tabacum. Next base: position 21,661,127 of record NC_134085.1, read on the forward strand.
GGGGTAGGTCGTGAAATGAATTAGGTTTGGGGGGGGGGGGTATAGGTTAGTTTAATTAGGAAAGGAAAAACCTGGTCCATTGATCAAAACGATCAACGGCCAAGATTTGGCCAGGTATTGGGTTTGGGCGGATGGGTATTGGGTCTGGGTAGTTTAATTGGGTACTGGGCTGGAAATTTGGGTTAGGATTAAGGTTGAATTGGGGCTACAATTGAAATATAATTAGGCCATATTTTAAATAGCCATTTTCAGTACTATATAATTTATAAAAAATAATAAAATTATTTTCGAAAAAACAAATTTCGTGTACTAAAATGATTAAAATAGTTGTTTAATATTTTAAAAATATAAAAGACTATTTTATGTATTAATAACGTAATTATGCACTAATAGGGCTAGTATTGCAAATTTATGCAAATTAACTTAAAAAATGTAAATGCAGTTATAAAAAATATGCTAAAAATATTTAAACAATTTTGGCATAAATATAGAATTTTGATAGCTAAATCACAACAAAAAATAATTTGAAGGATAATTATTGGAATTTTTATAAGTAAAAGGGAAGAAATAAATCAATTTGAAGCCTTTAAAATTATAGAAAAATTATAAAAATGCTTATGCATGCTTATATATGCATATATGCTATTTTGGAAGTGTATATATATTAAAAATTAAAAATATAAGGAAAATTGGGTATCAACACTCTAGATTCAGAAAAGAAAAATGTGGTTAACCTTCCCAGGTGTAAAAGCTGAGGGTTAGGGAATGGGCTAGACACCCTCATACTTGCACGTACCATTAGTTGTTCAGATTTGTGTGTTTGGGAGTGTCACGATCCAAAATCTCACATAATAGTGATGGCACCTAACTCAACCCGCTAGGTAAGCTAAATAATCAAAGATGCAACTCTAATGAAAAATCATCAATAATAATAAATAAGAATATGAAAATCAATACAACTATCAAAAGAACTGGTAGTACAAGTCATGAGCGATTAAGAATAAGAATACAACTCTAGTTTGAAGGAATAATACATCATCTATTTGAAATTTATATAAACAGAAATATAAGTCCTAAGCTACCATGAAAAAGGTAGCATGAATCCAACAAACGGGTACGCCTCAAATGTAAAGCACCATCACAGCTACCCAGCTCCAGAATCTGCACGCAAGCTGCAGAAGTGTAGTATGAGTTAAACCGACCTCATATACTCAATAAGTATCTTGACTAACCTTAGAGAAGTAGTGACGAGGTTTTTAAGTCAAAAGATACTCACTTTGCATAACCTGTGCAGCTCAATAACATGTACAATACAGAGAAAATATTTCATAATAAAGGATGTTAGCAGTAAAGATACACAATTGGGAGATGCATAGTTGAAAAAGAGATAATAAATATTTTTTTCCAATTAAACAGGTCAAAGAAAATACAACTTGTACCAAATCTGTGCACAAAAAAGACATACACCAACGTATACACAAATACTCCACATGTATGTAGAGTGTTTATATACAATAATGATCCAATTTCATATCAATTTCTAATTGGTATGTTTATGAAACCTTTACATGGGTCCAACATATCAATGTATGATAATAACTCTCTTTTTATATCCATTTGATACTTTCTAAGAGTAAAACAGCTCATTAATAATGTCACATGCATTGCAAAATGTATCAACTTGCATAGATAGATTATATGCATGGGGAGAACATATAAATGCGTGTATATGCACAAATGATTCACTTGAATGGGCAAGCTTCCACCTTCATGCTCAATTACTTATCACATTGGATCTTACATAACAATCAACTAGGAAGCTATCAATTTCTCACAACCTGCGTATACGCCATCAAGAGAGAAATATGAGAGGACGATCCTAGGAAGATGGATCCTTATCCACACGATGCATGGACGAAGCCTCATATACTGCATGACAGAAACCTCGTGTTGCAATAATATCAATATCACCATAAACGCATGGCAAAGACCTCGTGCCAATATAAATTCACATCAAATTTACCACACGACAAAGACCTCGTGTCAAATTAAAAACAATATCACAATTATCTCACGACAAAGATCTCATGCCAAATCAATAATAATATCACAATATCCGCACGACAGAAACATCATGTCATAACCTCAGTCCATATCCGAGAATCATATGGTTTAACTCTAGCGCCCGTGATTTCTTCCCATCTGTCCAAGCTTTAGTGGACAGAGTTACCCGGTACATGTGTTGGTGGGAGGTAGCATGTACCCCGTCGAATTCAGAGGCGGATCCAGGATTTAAACTCTATGGGTTCAACTTTTAAGATTTTTAACATTGAACCCATTATATTTTTAAAGTTATGGGTTAAAATCTATTATTTTTGCAATTTTAATGAATTTTTACACATAAATTTCTACGCTGCATCGAAAGACATTACATAAATTTTAATTGAACCCATAACTAACACACTACATCCGCCTCTGCCTAGGTTGGATGTATGCCTATATGTATGTATGACCACAAACCATACATGTAATACATCATCCAAATCATCATCATGCCTAAATAAATATCAAAAGACATTTTATAATCTTTAACATGGGTAAGATAACTCTAGTAGGCATACATCAATTTAAGGCATAACATAAGAATAACAACGACAGACATGCGTTCATAATATACATGTGACTACGTCTAATGCAAGTATAGCGATGAACTCAAGAATAGTTGATCATGCTCAAAATAAGATATCATTAGCCTCTACATTAACTCTAGCATGATTAATTATGCTTATGTAGTCAATCAATTGAGTAAAATATAGAACTAGTAGAACACACAATCAAATAAGACATAAAGTAGTCTAGAATCTACTTCGAGTATAAATACCCATGGCACATGTATATACGCTCATCACCTTATATATACATCATCCCTGTGTGACAAACAATATTAATTATTAGGAAAAATTCTGTAACGACCCAACTGGTCGTTTTGAGAATTTGCATTCTATTCAACTGTTTGATATCTTGACTAGCTTCATATGATATATCATGACTTGTGTGAATCACTGATTTTAGTTTTCAAGTGATTCAGAATTGATTTGGAAGAATGATTCTTAACTAGGAAGCTTTAAATTGGAAGAGTTAACCAAATTTGAATTTTGTGTATTTGACCCCAAATCAGAGTTTTGATGGTTTCGTTAGGTTAGGATGGTGATTTTGGACTTGGAGGTATGCCCGAATTTTCATTTGGATGTTTCTAGAAGGTTTCGACACTATTTGGATTAAGTTGGCAATTTGAAGGTTTGAAATGTTTATAAATTTGATCGGGAGTTGACTATGATGATATCGGATTCGGATTGTGGTCTCGAGAATTAGAATAGCTTCGTTATATCATTTGGGACTTGTGTACAAATTTTTAAGTTATTCTGAGTTGATCTGTTATAGTTCGCACAAGTTTTGGAAGTTGAAAGTTTAAAGTTCATTAAGTTCGATTTGAGGTATGATTCGTGGTTTCAATATTGTTATGTATGATTTGAGGCCTCAAGTAAGTTCGTGTTATGTTATGGGACTTGTTGGTATTTTCAGACGGGGTCCTGAGGGGCTTGGATGAGTTTCGGACGAGGTTCAGATCGTTTTGGATCATTTTGGCTATGCTGGCTTGGCAGGGGTTCTGGTGTGACCGCACCTGCTGTCACGACCCAAAACATGGACTGTCGTGATGGTGCCTTACGTGGTACTAGGCAAGCCGACAACTCAATAAATTCCAACACTTTTAGATAAAGAGATGAACTAAAACAGAATTGAATAATTAAAGCTTTCATAACTGGATAAAAGGTCAAAACTCAACTCAAAAATTCCCAAACCAGGGTGTCACTGAGTACATGAGCGTCTATACAACACAAGTCTGAAAAATATTGTCTATGAAAAGCTGTAACTAAATACATAAAGCTGAAAGATAGGGAGGGAGAGTCAAGGTCTGCAAACGCCGGGTAGCTACCTCGAAATCTCCGAATGATCAAGTTGCTCATATAATCAGCTCCCACTGTGTCCGAAAATACCTAGATTTGCACACGAAGTGCAGGGTGTAGCGTGAGTAGAACCAACTCAGTATGTAACAAGACTAACTATTGGACCGAAAGTAGTGACGGTAGTTCAATATCAGAAATACAGTACAGGAAAGTAGGCATGCTCTCAAGTTTGACAGTTAAGGCCAAAATAGTTAATTCATGTCAAGTTCAATTGAAACAGGAAATAGTACATCTCAGTAACTACATGACAGTGATATATGCCAGTTGAAGTACAACAATAATGAAATTAGGTGCATACTCTCAGATAACAGTCACTCAGTCCTCCCTTTCACTCCAACCTCACAATCATTCATTCTTCCCAATCACTCGTACTCGCACTTAGTAGGTACCTGTGCTCACTGTGGATGTGCAGACTCCGGAGGGGCATTTCTAGCCCAAGCGCTATAATAGGACAATCATGACATGAATCAAATTAACCTACTGTGGAGTGCAACCCGCTCCCATAAATATCCTCACAATCAGGCCCTCGGCCTCACTCAGTCATCAATTTCTCCAATCACTCGGGCTCTCAAAAATCATGATAATCAGCCCAAATAATGAAGGTATAATGTATCAATAAAAGGACAACATAGACTGAGATCTAATATACAATAAAAGCTATGACTAAGTACAAAATGACAGTTTAGCAACTAACTCAACATTTAACACGGCCTCTACGAGCCCTTACAGTACCAACACATGGCCTAAGCATGATTTCTATCGTGACTGACAACTCAATTACTTTATCACATGATGAAAATATGGATAACAACATGATAAATCAACTATACAATTTCATGGAATCGACCAAGTTACAGTTCTCACTGTGCACGCCCATCGCATAACATGTGCGTCACCTAAACACCAATCACATAACACATAATTCAGGGTTTTGTACCCTCAGAACCAAGTTTAGAAGTGTTACTTACCTCAGACTATGCAAATCCCTACTCCGACAAGCCCTTACCTTGTGAAATGGCCTCCAAATGGCTCGAATATAGACACAAACAGTTCGATACAATCAACACAAGCTAAAGGAATCAATTCCATAAGAAAATGCTAAAATCTTAATCAAAAGTCAAAAAGTCAACCCAAAAAGTTGCCCCCGGGTCTCGAAATTTGATAAGAGTCACAAAATCTGGACACCTATTCAACCATGAGTCCACCCATACAAAAATTACTTAAATCCGATACCAAAATCTCGATCAAATCCCCAAAAATTGACCTAAGAACTTTCCTCCATTTTTTCTAATTTTCACCCCAAATCACTAATTAAATGATGAAATCAAAGACATAAACATGGAATTTAACCAAAACTAAGTAATAATCACTTACCCCAATCACCCACGTAAAATCTATCCAAGAATCGCCTCCTACCGAGATCCCAAAATCAAATTTGTGATATGAACTCAAACCCTCGTTATGAAATATTTAAGTTTCTGCCTATGATTCGATATTTACACTATGCAAAATTCTTTTACAGTCCCTCACTTGGAACTTTCTCATCTCTCGCCCCTTCGCTCAACCAATTCACTCACAACGCACCAAAGGAATATACATCTATTTGTTTCTCTCTCTCTAGAGGTTTCGTCATGAAAGGAGTTAAATCTAAGGCTGGAGCTGATTCCAAGCTTGGAGTAAGGAAGAAGGCTACGGAGACGAAGAAAGCGAAGAAAGTCGTGAAGGATCCAAACAAGCCTAAGAGGCCTCCAAATGCCTTCTTCGTTTTCATGGAGGAGTTTAGGAAGACGTACAAGGAAAAGCACCCAAACAACAAATCTGTTGCCGCTGTTAGTAAAGCTGGCGGAGACGCGTGGAAAAAATTGTCAGATGCTGAGAAAGCACCTTACCGGGCAAAGGCTGAGAAAAGAAAGGCTGAATACCAAAAGAACATGGATGCCTATAACAGAAAACAGGCTGGTGATGCAGAAGAGGAGGAATCAGACAAGTCAAAGTCTGAGGTTCATGATGATGACAAGGACGATGATGGAAGCGAAGAGGAGGAGGAGGATGATTAAAAACTGAACAGTTGTTGAATTGCAGAAAATTATGGCAAAGTTGATGTAGGAATCCCTTTCAGCCCTTTCCTTGATAAATAGATACCCTCTTTTTAAGGTTTTCTTTCTTTTTTGTTTTCGTTTTTTTGGGGGGGTTAGTTGGGACGGGATAAAGGAAATTTAGATGACCTGGCTCGATAGCTCGAATGGCTTATGTATTTTTTATTTTGGTGGTGTTTAATGAAAAATTTAGCTACGGATTTCCCTAAAAAAAAGTTTTTGCCTAGGTGACCCTTCTTCCGAACGCAACCCCCCTCTCGCGTTCGCGTAGCACAAACTATTCTGACGCCAAAATCCTATTATGCAAACGCGAGGTAACACTCACGAACGCGGTGCCTAACTGACCCCAGGCTTCGCGAACATGACTCCCCTTCCACGAACACATAGACCAAATGCGTGGGGTCCCAGTCTACTCCTCTCCACGAACGCGGCATAGCCCACGCGTTCGCGATGCTCTGCCTGGTCTAACCTATGCGATCGAGTACTCCAGCTCGTGAACACGTAGAGTAAAATTTTACCATTGTCCAAATAAGCCTACGCGATCGCGGACCCATCCACGCAATCGCATGTAAGGAAACCAAACATAGGCACCAGAAAACTTCAGCCATAACACCAAGTCCAAAAATTGATCCCTTAACCATCTAAAACTCACCCGAGGCCCCCGAGACCTCAACCAAACATACCAACAAGTCCCAAAACCTCATATGAACTTAGTCGAGCCTTCAAATCATATCAAATAATACTAAAATCATGAATCACACAGCGATTCAAGCTTAATGAACTTTTGAACTTTTTTTTAAGCAAATATACCACTCAACTTGATTCCTTGTGGTAAATATATAAATAATAATCCAAAATAGGAATCCAGTTAATACAAGATACGTACAAATGGAAGGAAAATGAGCAAAAGCAATTACACCTAACTATTACAAAAGTTTGAGGTAGACAACTTCAAGCTGAAGGTGGCGTTTGTATCCTCTAACCACGTGCAAAACGTCAGTGTAGCACCTCGAAATCTCTCATCATGCGCCATGTTTTGCTTACCAAATTGGTCAAACTGAATCACTAACGGTACCTTCAATTGCTGTAGCTGTCTAAAAATCTGATGATGCGTGGAACTATGTTTGACACCTTAGTCTTTCCAAATGTTGTGATGCATTTGCCGAGAAAGATTCCTTGTTAGTTGTTGCGTATTATCATATGACTGGTTAGTCGACTGTTTGTGCAGCTAGACCACACCAGCTTTGACCTTTTTGATTGGGTATTGGATAATTGGATTTCTAGCAGAAGTTTCGAAAGGACCATTTCCAAGCATACTTGTTTACCCAGTCTTGAATGGACAAAGTCATTATCAGCTGCACAAATTCCCTACTCCAGAACAAGCTTTAGTTCTTTCTCGTATGGTGCTATATCATTCCCAAAATGAGAATTATAAAATGGTAATACCACTGGTAAGATACATCCCCATACAGTACTTAAATTCCAAAGTTGTTCAGAGTACTGCGTGTGAGTAGAATGGGCTGTACCATGATGTTTCTACCTCCTGCTTTCTTGTGACAATCACTGGCCAAATCTTGCTACTATGTGACTCTCCTTGCACCATAAGACCACCCCCAGAATGAGCATGATATCATGCTAATACCACTGGGAGGCAGCCTATCAGTGTTCAGAAGATGATCAACAGAGGCACGCAAATGTACAGTTCCTGTTCCTTTGAATGCTGTGTGCACATGCAGTCTTAAAGCAGGAATAGGCCAATGTGTTACTAGTTGAGTTATACATAGAATCTTCATCAGAGAATTGTGTGAAGTTGCAACAATTGTCTGAACTTGTTCAGAGTGATGACGTCCAAATCCACTACTAAAAAGTAAATGGATACGGTCGCATACAATATAATTTACCCAACTATGAGTCGGGGTTGAATCTCACAGAGAACAATATGTAGGCGATTAGGAATATAAGAGAATTATCACTTGTTATGCAATGCAAAACACTTAGAATTATTTTTAGAAAATGTTTATAACTAAATGCAAAATGGTAAACTAACCAAAAAAGCAAGTAAAATGATCAATGGCTACAAGTATGGATACACGGGGAATTACACTCAAGTAACGATCCAATGTATTTCACGACTTTACAAATATGAGCGAGTTTATGTTAATTAGCCTCGGGTAATAATTCTATATTAGTTTCTTCCAAATACTAACAAGACTTCCTAACTGAATTAGCCTCGGGTAATAAAAACAACTATGGATTCATGTATAATAGCCAAATCTAAGTTAGAATCATTTATCCCGATCAACTCCTTGAAAATCTCTCTCAAAAAGCACCAAAAACCAAGCTCTCTAGATCAAAAGATCAAGAATAAAATAAAACCCTTGATTTGCCCCTTTTTTGCCTAGTGATTTCTGTTTCTGTGGAATATAGATCACTTCTCCGACTCCGCACCTACGAAAATTCCATCGCAGGTGCATCTCTCACTTAAGCCCTGAGATTCTGCTTCTACGGGCACCAAAAACGCACTTGCGCTCATGCTTCTACGGCCAGTGGCTCGCTTCTGCAAGCCCACTTCTGTGGAGTGTTGACCTCACATGCGGTCCTCCCCCAGTCCACTCAAATTTGCATCTGCGATGGCACTCTCGCACCCACGTGTCCGCACCTACGGCCAATCCTACTGCAGGTGTGATGACACCAGAACATCAGCAGCTTCAGCAATCAACAAATTCCAAAAATGATCCGATTTCAATTCGATTCTCATTTGGGCCCTCAGGGATCCCGTCCGAACATACCAACAAGTTTCAAAATACATAGCGAACCTACTCGAGGCCTAAAATCACATCAAACAACTTTGATTCTATGAATCACGGCCCTATTCAAACCTATGAAAATCATGAACACCCAACGCCCAAAATTAACATTGGTTCATACCAAACGAACTCCGATTGACCTCAAAATTTGCACACGAATTATAAATGAAACTACGGACCTATTCCAACTTTTGAAATTGAAATCCGGTCCCGATATCAATAAAGCCAACTCCCGGTCAAACTTCTCAACTTTCCAAACCTTCAATTTTCTAACTTTCGTCAATTCAAGCTGAAACGGCCTACATACCTCCAAATCAATATCCGAGTATGATCCTAAGTCCAAAATCACCATACGAAGCTATCGAAACCGTCAAAACCCCATCCAGAGTCATCTACATACAAGTCAAACTCCAATCACTCTTTCAATTTAAGCTTCCAACATTGGGACTAAGCATCCCAATTCACTCTGAAACTCATACGAAACCAAAACTAACCACCCCGACAAGTCACATAATCATAATATAACATAGAAGAAATAATAAATAGGGAAACGAGGCTAAAACACTCAAAACAACCGGCCAAATTGTTACAAAATTACTTGGCATATATCCTCGCAATGTATTTTTTACTCTAAAACCGCCATTATGTTGATTTGGAAGCTCGATTTCTTTTCATCTGGTGTATTGAGTATCACTTTCTATTCAATGTAGAGTTCTTATCTTCATGAATCTCATGTGGAATTATTGTTTGACCCCACTAGATTTTTGGGCTATCTGACGTTTTTCTTCTTGGGTGTCTAACCAATTTCGGTTAAGTTGTCTCTTTGGGACTTTGAGTTGAGCCTACATCTTTTTCTCTCATGTTATTTATTTAGATATGAATTTGTTCTTGTCTGAGTAATTGCCTATTTGAACTGGGTTGTTTGTGTTTTTTGGAAATGTTAATTCTTTTTGTTAGAGCTATAAAGAATTATTAGTTCTCCGTAGTGATATACTTTAAGATGAACCATATTGAAGCCAAACATCACCTCACATGTTTTTGCAAAAAAAAAAACATCTGTTCTTTATTTTCGTGGTTTGCAAAACTTGTTTTGAAATTTCTTAAAACTTTTGCATGTAGGCGGAACTTTAGTGATAATCTATTTTAATTTAAGAGGCTAAACAAGAAGGTGCCATCGTAGATGTTGGTTCTCTCAAGTGGGTACTTTTGGAGTTCATTCGTGTTGCTTAATTCAAGAATCCTTCTTGTGGGTTGAGGTATAAGAGGAAGTGGCTTTAAGAATTATGAATCTGTGATACTGGTTCGTTGAGCACTTCGTTTTCAAGATTATTTTTCCTTTGAAGCCATTTTCATATTAACTTTCTTCTTCAGTTGGGGTTCCATATCTTAATTCTTCGATAGTTCAGAAAATTGCCATTATCAAAACTTTTACCCTTTTCTTTTTTGAAATTCTATAAAAGTGTTGATATATAGGTTATGGCGCGTTATGGGTTGGGTAAGGGGAGGAGTAAAACCGTAAGAGGTCGCTGGCGGAGCTAATGATTACTTGGGTTAAAGTTAACATGTTCTGAAAAATCGATTAGTTTTAGGGCTCCAGGACCAAATTCATCTCCTTTTGACATACATTAGGGATTAAATCTACTAAAGGTGATATACGTGTTGCGGAAGCCAAATGTATATAGTGTGAATAAGTCACAATTACTATACCAAAAATTATGACAGTCACCAAATAATAAATAAGACAATAAAGCAACAATAAAGGGAACACCAGAATTTACGAGGTTCGGCTAATTTTGCCTACTCCTCGGACACAACTAATATTTTATTTCACTCCAAAAATACAAGTAAAATAATACTAAAGAGAGAAGATACAAATGCCTTAAACAGATGAGAAGGCAAATGAGAGGTGTGTTTAAATCCTAAACATTAGGCCTTCTTTTATAGGGGGAAAATCCCCCCAAAACTCAAGAGCCCACCGATGTGGGACAAAAATTTGCCAAATTCAACAAATCTCCACCTTGGCAAAATTCCACATCTTCAATTTTCTCTCAATAACAAATTTTGATTGTGTCTTCATCTTCAATCTTCAGTTTTCAACAATGTTGATCAAATCCAAACAATGTTGAAACTTGACCGCAGTCACCACCTTTGTCAGCATATCAGCAGGATTCTCCGTAGTATGAATTTTCTTCACTGTGACTCCACCTTCTTCTATGATTTCTCGTACGAAATGATACCGAACATCAATGTGTTTCGTCCTTGCATGATACACTTGGTTCTTCGCTAATTGAATAGCACTTTGACTATCACAAAAAATTGTGATACCTTTTTGTTCAACACCAAGCTCCTTTAGCAATCCTTGAAGCCAAATTGCCTCTTTCACAGCCTCTGTAATAGCCATGTACTCTGCCTCTGTTGTAGACAAAGCAACTGTTGACTGCAAAGTAGACTTCCAACTAACTGGTGCCTTTGCAAAAGTAAACACATAACCAGTAGTTGATCTTCGTTTGTCCATATCACCCGCAAAATCTGAGTCACAATATCCAACTACAGACTGATTGTCTTCCTGCTCAAAAACTAACCCGACATCTACAGTATTATGAATATACCGTAGAATCCACTTCACAGCTTGCCAATGCTCCTTCCCTGGATTGTGCATATATCTGCTAATAACTCCAACAGCTTGTGAAATGTCAGGCCTTGTGCAAACCATTGCATACATCAAGCTACCAACAACATTTGCGTATGGTACCTTTGACATATACTTTCGTTCAGCTTCATCCATTGGCGACATAGTAGTACTTAGCTTAAAATGGGAAGCAAGTGGAGTACTAACTGGCTTAGTCTTGTCATATATGCCAAAACGTTGAAGTACTCTCTTCAAATATTCCTTTTGAGATAAACAAAGTTTCTTTGAACGTCTATCTCTAATTATCTCCATGCCAAGAATTTTCTTTGCCTCACCTAGATCATTCATCTCGAACTCCTTCTTCAGTTGAATCTTCAACTTATCAATTTCTTCTGAATTCTTGGAAGCTATCAATATATAGGAGAAGATATACAAAGGAACCATCTTTAAGCTTGCGCAAATACACATAATGATCGTATTTGCTTCTCTTGTACCCTTGCCGCAACATAAACTCGTCAAATCGCTTGTACCATTGTCTAGAAGATTGTTTCAATCCGTACAATGATTTTTCAAGTTTGCACACCATATTTTCTTTTCCAGCAACTTTGAATCCTTCTGGCTGAGTCATGTAGATTTCCTCCTCCAAGTTTCCATGTAAAAACGCAGTTTTTACATCCATCTGAACTAGTTCCAAATCCAATTGTGCTACCAAAGCCAACATAATTCTAATGGAGGAATGTTTTACAACTGGAGAAAACACTTCACTGTAATCAATTCCCTCCTTTTGAGCATATCCTTTGGCCACCAATCTTGCTTTGTAGCGAACATCTACTTGGTTAGGAAATCCTTCCTTCTTTGCAAATACCCATTTGCACCCAATTGCTTTCTTTCCCTTCGGGAGATTGGCCAATCTCCATGTATGATTCTGATGAAGGGACTGTATTTCATCATTCATGGCAATCCTCCACTTATCTTCTTCTGAACTTTGGACAGCGTCTTTATAAGTAGTAGGAACATCATCAGCTACAATTGAGGTTGCACAAGCAACCGTCTCTATGAGACGAACAGGTTTCGTTATTGTTCTTTTTGGCCTGCTGGTTGCTATTGATTCAAGTTGTTGTTGAGGTTCCTGAGTTGGAATCTCCTCTACTGGCTCTCCTTCCAGAGGGTAATCTTCATTTGTTTCCTCATCTGCTTCTTGTGTAGGAAAAATAAATTTTCCCTCAAACTCCACCTGCTTAGAAGCACCTTCATTTTGTTTGGTATCTTCTGTTACCTTATTTACCATAGCAGATTCATCAAAGGTAACATCCCTGCTGAATATTACTTTCTTTGTCATAGGACACCATAAGCGATATCCTTTGACTCCAGAAGTAATTCCCATAAAAATAGCCTTCTTTGCCCTTGGATCCAATTTTGACTCTGTCACATGATAATATGCAGTTGAGCCAAACACGTGCAAAGAGTCATAATCTACAGCAGACTTTCCATACCATTTTTCAAATGGTGTCTTGCCATCAATAGCAGCAGATGGTAAGCGATTAATGAGTTGGCATGCATATGTAATTGCCTCAGCCCAAAATTCTTTGCCCAAGCCAGCATTGGACAACAACACCGTACCTTCTCCAGCAAGGTCCGGTTCATACATTCTGCCACTCCATTTTGTTGTGGTGTATGTCTAACAGTGAAGTGTCGGACGATGCCATCATTTTCACATACCTTATTGAAATGATCATTTTTGTATTCACCTCCATTGTCTGTGCGACTACACTTGATCCTCCTGCCTGTCTGATTCTCTACCATCGTCTTCCATTTGAGAAAAATTCCCAACACTTCATCTTTGCTCTTCATTGTATACACCCATACTCTTCGGGAAAAATCATCAACAAAGGTTACAAAATAGTGTTTCCCACCCAATGAAGGTGTTTTGGAAGGACCCCAAACATCAGAGTGTACATAATCCAAAATGCCTTTAGTATTATGGATCGCTGTACCAAATTTAACCCTTGTCTGTTTCCCTTTGACACAATGCTCACAAAACTCCAAGTTGCAAGCCTTTACTCCTTTTAACAATCCTTGATCTGATAGAGTTTTCAAGGATTTTCCTCCAGCATGTCCCAAGCGCATGTGTCATAGCTTGGTTGCTTCTGCCTCTTTGTCGTCACTGGATGTCACTGTCGCTGTCCCAATAACTGTACTGCCACGATAGCGGTACATATTATTATTCTTCCGATTAGCCTTCATTACCACTAGTGCACCGGAGCATACTCTAATCACTCTATTTTCTGCAATGATTTTGAACCCTTTTGATTCCAGGGCTCCCACAGAGATGAGATTCTTCTTCAAATCCGGTACATATCGAACATCTGTCAATGTTCTGATCATTCCATCATGGTTCCTTAATCGTATTGAACCAATGCCATATGAGGTAAGAGGTCTGTTATCCGCTGTGTGGATGACTTCATATTCTCCTTCTTGAAATTCCACAAACCAGTCCCTGTTGGGACACATATGATGGCTACAAGCCGAGTCCATCAACCATATGTCTGATGATGTTAATGACTCTGTTGTAACTAATGAGAAGTCTGAATCATCACAATCAGCTACATTTGAATCCATAATGGCCTTTCCATTATTATATTTGGCCTTATTCTTCAACTTCGGACAGTCTTTCTTCCAGTGCCCTTTTTCTCGACAAAAGGCACATTCATCTTTGCTGGGTCTGGATCTTGACTTGGATCTTCCCTTCTTTGTCCTCGTTTGATTTTGAGGACGACCCCTCACAAATAGTGCTTCTCCTTCTCTGCCCTTCTGTTTTTCTCGCTTTCTTTGTTCATAGCTGTACAAAGCCGAACAAACTTCTCTGAGAGAAACTTCGTCATTTCCATGGAGTAGAGTAGTTTCAAGGTGCTCGTACTCATCAGGAAGTGACGCCAACAACATCAAGGCCAAGTCACCATCATCATAAGTTGTATCCATATTTTGCAAATCTGTAACCAACTTATTGAAACTGGTGATATGTTCATTCATCGTGGTACCAGGAACATAGGTGAAGTGAAACAATCTCTTCTTCATGTACAATTTATTTTGACTGTTTTTCTTCAAAAATTTATCCTCCAGTGCTTTCCATAATATACTTGCAGAAGTTTCCTTTGTGTATGAATATTTCTGCTCTCTAGCAAGGTAGGATCGAATGGTACCGCAAGTAACACGGTTGAGAATCTTCCAATCTTCTTCTCCAATAACATCTGGTTTCTTTTCTTCAATGGCCAGATCTAGCCCTTGTTGAAAAAGGACATCTAGAACCTCGCCTTGCCACATCCCAAAATGCCCGGACCCGTCAAAAATTTCTACCGCAAATTTCGCATTTGACACAATTCTTGTCATAAGCGAAGATGCCAATGATGACGTATTGTTGACACTTGATGTAGATTCTTCTTGTTTATTATCTCCCATATTTGACACAAATATTATTTAATAGCTGACGACACAAATCAAGATTATTTCCTTTCTGATGTAGAAGATCAGACTAAGCTGCAACTACAGAGCATACTCAGACAGAACCTTGACACAGTTACCAAGATAAATCTTTTCTGATGTGGAAAATCAGACTATGCTGCAACCACAGAGCATACTTAGACAGTACCTTGGCTCTGATACCAATTGTTGCGGAAGCCAAATGTATATAGTGTGAATAAGTCACAACTACTATACCAAAATTATGACAGCCACCAAATAATAAATAAGACAATAAAGCAACAATAAAGGGAACACCAGAATTTACGAGGTTCGGCTAATTTTGCCTACTCCTCGGACACAACTAATATTTTATTTCACTCCAAAAATACAAGTGAAATAATACTAAAGAGAGAAGATACAAATGCTTTAAACAGATGAGAAGGCAAATGAGAGGTGTGTTTAAATCCTAAACATTAGGCCTTCTTTTATAGGGGGAAAATCCCCCCAAAACTCAAGAGCCCACCGATGTGGGACAAAAATTTGCCAAATTCAACAAATCTCCACCTTGGCAAACCAACCCCAAAGACAATTTTGATTGTTAGGATAGCATTAAAGGTTGCTAGTGGAGCCCACGTTAGAGTCATATGTGACAATTGCATATGAAAAAGAAAGTTCAGGTTGGAGCCACAAGGGAAAAGGATTAAAATAGCACGATCTAGTCAGTTTTCGAACTGGTCATTCAAAAATAGCCAGCATTTACCAAGTCAATAAAAATAACCGCTATTTTGCTGCAACAGAGACCTGTCCAACATAATATACTGGAGTTCGATGCACATGTGTATGAACTTCCAGCATATTATGTTGGACCGGTATACTTTGTTGGCTCCAGTATAATATACTGGAGACTGGAGCACTGATGCTCCAAACTCCAGTATATTATGCTAGACCGGTATATTATACTGGAACTCCAGTATACCGGTATATTATACTGGAACTCCAGTATATTATGCTGGAGTATTTTTCCGGATTTTGAACAATGTTTTCGTTCAGATTTATCTTTACATGAAAAGTGGCTAAATTTCGATTACCTTTGAAATTGTGGCTATTTTTGAATGACCACTTGTAAATCTGGCTATTTTTGAATGACCACTTGTAAATCTAACTATTTTTAAATTTCTTCCGGGAAAAGGTGCACACTGTAGCACTTAGTACAACATAGTTAATGTACAAAATAATTGTAACCTGACCCAAGCTCCTCAACTGCCCCTTATTAATAGTAGCAATAGGAAGGAGCATTTGCATCTATACTCGCTTTTTGGGTCACGTTTTAATTTGTGTCTGCTTTGCAAAAAAATTACAAGCATACCCACTTTTTCACGTAACTTCAGCATACGGGGCTGAAGTAGCAAAGGCAATCACGCAAAACTTCAGCATTCAAGTAGACGGGACTGAAGTAGCAAGTGTGCTGAACCAAGTGCGCTGAAGTTTTTGTTTGTAATTGCTGAACTTAAGCATAGTAGCTGAAGTTTTGTTCTCTATTTGCTGAAGTTTTTGTTTGTAATTGCTGAAGTTTTTGTTTTTGTAACTGGCGAACTTTAGCTCTAGAGCTGGCGAACTTCAGCTCTAGAGCTGAAGTTTTTGTTTTGTAACTGGCAAACTTTAGCTCTAGAGCTGAAGTTATTTTTTGTTTGAAATTGCTGAAATTTTTGTTTTGTAACTGGCGAACTTCAGCTCTAGAGCTCTAGGGGGCATGTTGTACCCACACGAAGTAACTTAAAGCAACATTAACAGGAACCAAGAAACATCAACACATTACCAATCCAATCGACAACTGAAATCTCCAATTTCCGCCAGACCCAATTCACCAAACAACAATATAAAATTAATAATTAATTTCTCTTGTCCCATTTTCACATCAAAATTGTGCATAAAATTCAAGTTGCAAAACCAAGATAGAACCTTTACAGCTGAGGGTGTCGGCGAAAAGGAAAAATGATTGAAAATTTATAGGACTCACCGGAGAAATAAGAAGAAGTAGATAGGGATGAACCTTACTTCTGGAAAAAGAAAAGATAAAACTTTGAGGAGGAGAAGGAGGAGGAGAAAGGGGGCTGAAGTTGTTTAAAAAGTGGGTACACGTTAAAACTTTTAAAAAAAAAATGGGTATAGTTTAAATGGAGGCGACCAAATAGGGTGTCCCGTGCAATTTTTATGAATAGGAATGAGAAAATGTTAGAGCGGTACAAATGCTATAGCAATTTCAAAAGTTTTACAGCAATACAAATATTATGGCATATTTAAAATCACATATTTAAAATATTATTTTTTTAATTAAATTTTATGCCAAGTCAAACTATAAAATAAAATAAATGTATTAATTAACTCTTTTTATTGTAAAACTTGTACTTGTACACTCCCTCTATATTATTTTAATTGTCGCTTTAGCTAAAAAAAAAAACTTATACTTGTATACTCCATCCGTCTCATTTTAACTGTCGCCTTATCTAAAAAAAAATTATTCCAAAATAATTATAACTTCAGGAATTCAAGACTAAATTTATTAATTATTTTCAGTTATACCTTAAAAATAAAAAAGTGGTGATTTTTTAAATATTGTTCAATTCGCAAAAAAGCATTTAATAAAAATAATTTAGTAAATTATATTTTGTATTCATTATTTTCTTAATGAGTGTGCGAAAAAGTTAACATATACTCTCCTGTTTCATTTTATGTGAATCTATTTCTTTTTGGTCTGTTCCAAAAAGAATGACCCCGTTCTAAATTTGAAAATAAATTTAGCTTAAATTTTCAATTCTACCCTTAACGAGAAGCTTTTATAACCACACAAATACTCTGGACTCCTTTTTAACTTGTTTAAAACTACAAATTCAAAAAGTCTTTTATTTTTTTTTAAAATGCCCAGTCAAATATGTTCACACGTAAATTGGAACCGATGGAGTAATAGTTAAAATGGGACTAAAGGAGTACTAAATATAGTACTAATAAACTAATTACTTCAGTATCACTCGACTGTCCTGGACAATGAATAAGGTTGAAATGAACCGATTTGAGACAGACATAATCATTTTTAGTTTTCTTTGACTTTATTGGGGCAAGTTTTTCTGTATGTGGGTACCAGAACAAAATGTAGTGAAAAATAGGAAAAAGTAAAGAAAAACAAAAAAGAATATTTCTCTGCTGATGAAAGTCTTATTTGGACTTCAGGGGTCAGTTCCGACAAAAGAATACTATAAGATATTTTTTTTTGCTTCTTCAGGTTGGAGTATTATTTTAGATATTTTAATCATAATTTAGTTTAATATCCTCCCTATTCATCGGAAAAACTGAAATTAAGATAATTGAATTGGATATGACGATCCTAATTTTTGTGTCTGAACTTGATTTTCTTCATTATTGATGTTGTGCAGGATTGAAGCATTCAGATCAACAGTGGTGAATGGTTCTGCTATTTTCTAAGTATCATTTATGAGGTTCTTTTCCCTCTATATAACCCTTGAATTTTTCCAGTGACAAATATTAGATTTTGCTGTTTTTCATGTTATTATTGGCTGCCTTGTCTAAGTCCATGTTTCGATTTGTGAACATTAACATAGCACATTGTCTCTCTTCATAATTAACTTCCAGTCTCTGCTGAGACTTCTTCTGCTTTACTTATTGATCATTGTAGTATTAGACACCAGAAAAAAAATTCTTTTTTCACTCAAGGAGAGGAACTCCAACTTTGGTGGAGTGAAGATTAGGTTGAGCAAATGGAATATCTTTATGTGCGGGAGGTGAAGGCTAGAGGTTTACCTACGAATGAGCTTACGGGTAGTCTTGATCCTTATGTTGAGGTTAGGCTGGGGGATAAAAAGTATACGACCCGCCATTTTGAGAAGACGTCAAATCCTGAATGGAATCAGACGTTTGCTTTCTCCCAAGATAGGATTCAGGCTCCTGTACTTGAGGTGACCGTGAAAGATAAGGATATTTCTGATGATGATTTTGTTGGTCGCTGTATGTTTGATTTAAGTTGTGAGATCCCAAAAATGGTTCCCCCTGAGACCTTGGTTCCTCAGTGGTATAGATTGGAGGATAGGAGTTGGTCGTCTAAAGACAAAGGGGAGTTGCTGTTGGCTCTTTGGATGGGTGCTCAAGCAGATGACACATTTCCTGAAGCTTGGAATTCAGATGTTTCTGCTGTTGATGTCCTTGCAAATGTAAGATCTAAGGTGTACCTCTTGCCAAAGCTTTGGTACCTGAGAGTTAATGTGATTGAGTTCCAGGACTTGACTCCAAGTGATATGTATAGGATCCGGCAACCGCAAGTTTTCATAAAAGCCATCCTCGGAAATCAGACATGTTGTACAAAGGTTTCCACGAGTATGACTATCAATCCCTGCTGGAACGAGGATCTAATGTTTGTAGCTGCAGAACCATTTGATCAGCTGTTGATTCTTACTGTGGAAGATAAAGTTTCACCTAACAAGGATGAGGTTCTTGGGAGGTTTGCGATTCGTTTGTCACATGTGGATATGAGGTTGGATGAGAAACCTGTAACCTGTAAGTGGTATGAACTTGAGAAGCAGGTTAAAGTTGGCGGTGAAAAGAAGAAGAAAGTCTGGTTTGATAGCAAGATCCTGATGAGTATATGTCTGGAGGGAGGTTACCATGTTCTGGAGGAGTCTACCTGTTACAGTAGTGATCTTAGACCAACCGCAAAGCAATTGTGTAAGTCCAGTATTGGCGTGCTTGAATTGGGTATTTTGAATGCTCAGGGCCTCAAGCCAATGAAGAGACAAGACGGGCAGGAAACTACAGATGCCTATTGTGTTGCCAAATATGGGCAGAAGTGGGTCGGAACTAGGACGATTACTGATAGCCTTTCTCCCACGTGGAATGAGCATTACACTTGGGAGGTATTTGACCCTTGCACTGTTATAACTATAGGTGTCTTTGATAATTGCCTACCGCAAGGAGGAGATAAACCTGAAGGTGCAAAGGACTTGAGGATTGGAAAGGTTAGGATCCGTATTTCCACTCTTGAAACAGGCCGAGTCTACACACATTCTTATCCACTAATGCTCTTTGATACTACTGGGCTGAGGAAGACGGGTGAAATTTGCTTGACTATGCGTTTTATTTGCTCATCAGTTGAATATGACGTATATGTACTCTCGGCCACTGTTACCCAAGATGCAGTATCTTCATCCTTTAACAATTAAACAGGTTGACGACTTGAGGCACCATGCCCAGCAGATTTTCATGAGACTGAGTCGTGCTGATCCATCTTTGGGAAAAGAGGTAGTGGAATATATGTTTGAAGAAGAGTATTCTTTGTGGAGTATAAGGAAAAGCAGGGTTAACGTTTTCAGGCTTATGGGTATTTTAGAGGCTGTAGCAAAAAAATTTGATCAAATATGTAATTGGAGAAACCCCGTTACAACTTTTCTGATCCATATCATGTTCATCATACTGGTTCTAAATCCAAAACTTATCCTACCTGTTTTTTTCCTCTCTCTCTCCTTAATCAGTGTTTGGAACTACAGGTGGAGGCCGGTGCATCCTCCACTCACAGATACTAGTCTTTCCTGTGTTGATACTGCTCTTAAAGATGAATTATCTGAGGAATTTGATAGTTTTCCAACTTCATTTTCATCGGATATTGTTAGTATGAGATATGACCGTTTGAGAATGATTGCATGGAGAATTCAGACTGTGGTTGGTGACTGGGCTACTCAAGGGGAGAGGCTGCTATCATTGCGGAGCTGGTGTGACCCTAGGGCGACAGCCGTGCTTGTGATTTTCTGCTTGGTTGCTGCCATTGTAGTCTATATCACGCCTTTCCAAGTTCTGGTACTCTTTACTGGATTTTATACATTGAGACATCCGTGGTTACGCTTCAAGCTTCGTTCTATCCCACTTAATTTCTTTGAAAGGTTGCCTACCAGAAGAGACTGCTTGCTATGAGCTGTACCTTTGTCTGCTATCTGTTTTTCATTTTTTCCTATGCTATTTTCCCCCTTGTGTCCGGACTGAAAGAAAATGATGTGTAATACTAGAAAATAAGGGGCTTTTCTTCTTAACCTTTTATCCTCTTCGCCTAGTTCTAAAAATTAATACCTTTATGTATAAGATCAAGTCTTGTGAATTTTCGGTTTTTATGTGTTCCAAGTCTGTTGAAAGCTAGCTGTCTCATGCAACTCAATATCTCGTAGTCAGTTGGTTCTTTCTTTTAAAATGTGCATTCAGCTCTATATAAATGCTTTCTCTATTGAAGTTCAAATCTCTTTTCTGTTGACATAATAATGGGTTTCAACCGTGGACTATTGCTATCTTGTATTTTATATTTATGCGTCTCAAAATTCAAAACTAGCTTTTCTCTTTTTAAGTGTGAAATTATCAGTTCACTTGATAGCGGCCTAAGTTGCTCTGACATGGCAGTTTAGGTGTCGCACCCGTGTCGACACGACACTAGTATAGGTGTGGGTATGAGATCCTTACTGGATATGGTCAAATAATTTTGCGTGCTTTGACCACGACCGACGAAAAATTCTAGACGAGATATAATTTAATTCCCGAAGTCAGAACCAAAACTAGGGTAAATTTGAACTAAAAAAACATACCTTATCTAGGAAATCAATCCTTTACTTATCTACAACTTGAGAATAAAAAAGAATCCACACTTTACAAGCTATACATAAGTATTCCATAAAATTTCTCATAATTTAGAGATATTTTTCTGTTTTTGAATTATTTTTAGCCGGATCCCCGCACACATATCTGTACTAAGATCCATATCCTCGAATCATATCCGATCTGTAGATCCGCACCCGTGTCCAAGCAACTTAAATATTGGCTCCGTATATGGTTGTTACACAGTTGAAAGGAGAAAAGGTTCAAAAGAAATTATGTCTGTCGATGTTATATCGTGAACTTAGATGGAAATGAGCATGTGAGACAAGGATCTCTTCCATGTATCTTTTACAGCCTATTAAGTTTCAAGATTTTGCGAGATCAGAACGGATAGATCTTTAATCAGATGTTTATTGGTGTGGAGTGCACCTGGTCAGTTTATCTGCTCATAATAACTTGTTATCAGCATTACTGTGCATAATTTTCCATGGAAGAAGAAGCACGGCCGGGAATCTGTATATACCTGTGTAGAAAGTGGTGGTATTCAAGTTTGTGGCCGAAGATGGATTACATTAGGTATTAATCCAAAGAAAGAAGGGACGTGAAGAAAAAAATCCAAAATTTTTGTATGTATGAATTTTGGAAGCCTGAGAATGCTGTATGGGACCTTCATATTTCCTTTTCTTTTCCCCTTCTAGAAATGAAAGTGCTATATTATGAAAGTAGTTGATTGACCATCTGTTTGTCATTGTTCTAGCACATAATGGGTTTTGGAATGTTGCATAGAATTATGTGGTCTATGATTCCTCATTGTATCAGGTTCAGTTAGCCACTTGCGGGATCTTAAATTTGTGTAAAAGAGACTAGTCCTCAGTACTTATAGTGTTTAACACACAGGATTACAACATCCAGAAAATGTTGAGTTTTTGGTTTCCAGCATTATTCTGGTAATGATATGTAAAGGTCATGTACCCAAGAATGTCGCTTAGCGTTCGATTACATAGGTGAAAACCATGAGAAACTAAGGTTCAAATTTCAATAGAGACAAAAGACGCTAGATGATTTCTTTCCAGCTGCCTAAGTTTTGGTGGCAGATGTGCCCGAGTCAGAGGCAGATCTAGGATTTTTATAACTTGGGTGCACCATTAAAAAAATGAGAAAAAAGAAAGTATTAAATGGAAATTGATACCTACCCCTCTAGGTAAATAACTTAACATTCAATCAAGTGCATCATTTAGCCTCTTTGGAGCATGGGTGCCAGCAGATGATATTAGATAAATTTAAGAAAATATGTACATAAAATACCTATTGTGACGGAGAAACCATGAGTTCACGTGCCCGTGAATTAGGCTATACATCCGCCCCTGCCCCGAGTTGTGCTAGTGGGAGGTCAAGAATTTGATGGAATAGTCAAGCTGCAACCAAGTGGACCCAAAAATGACAGTTATAGAAAAAGAAGAAGATATCACAAATCATATATAGTAGCATCATGCAAGAAATGCTGCTCAAGCAACTGCGGGAAATGACCATCAAAAGATTAGTTGCAACTTAAAGAATGAAACAAAAAATTTGTGTCTATGGGCATAGAGTGTTTCAGTCCCATGGACTATTGCTATCATATCTGATCTGAAAGAAAGATTTTGGTCTGGCAAATTCAAATTCAACACTGGTTAAGAGAGTTATGTCCTGTTGGATTTGGCTCGTTACCCCGAATCGAAAATGAAAGGAATTTTCCCAACCAAATGCTTTTAGCTGATTACTACTTTTCAGACCTCTCTGGAAAATATAGTAACAGCACAGACTGCTAATTTTCAGCATTTTAATTGAAAAATAGCCATGTTAATGGAGTACGAAACTGAAATAATGGTATTTTGGACCCAAAATACCATTATACAGTTAAAAAAAAGTTACATTTCTAACTAAAATGCAGTATAATATTACGTTTTATTAAAACATATTATAATACTGCGTTTTACTTCAATTTGGGCCCACCAATATTCCCTATTCTAAGGATAACTGACAATATTCGTTTTTTAAATATAAAACGTAGTATAATACTACATTTTACTAAAACGTTGTATTATACTGTGTTTTACATTAATTTTTGGGCCCACCAATAAGTGTTCTGCGGATAAATGACATAACAATAATTCAAATACATAAAGCGTGGTATTATACTGCATTTTACATAAAAAAAATTCTGCACCCCAAGCTAGGACTTGCCTTATTTAAAGGCGTTAGGATTTTATGAAAATCCATTCAAAACTTTCCTTCAAACTTCCGTTCATACTTCTCTTCTTGTTATCAAGCATTTTTTTTATAATGTCTGAAGAGCCAAAAATAAGGGTTTCATTATATTTGGAGGGGGGAGGTTGTAATGGAGAATAACTCTGTGAGTTATAGTTTACTTCCACAGTGTCATGTTAAATTGTCACTTACAATGGAGTATGATAAATTGGTATCGTTGTTACGTAAAAAAATGAGTGTGCAGAAACGTTCGATGAACCTTAAAGTAACTAGTAGATTTCTGTATTCTGTGACTCCACAAGGGTTTGCTTATTATTCTGAGTTTAACATTGAAGATGATGAAACTTTTAGAGATTTTTTGCGGATTCCAGATGAATACAGGGAATTTATTGTAATAAAATTGTTGGAAATGTACGTCAAGGTTGAAGACGTTCCCAATAATGAGGGTGTGCATAGTAGGGATAACCCCCAGTCGTCGGGTGGTTATTCTGGAGCAGTTTTTGCCGGACAGATTCATGATGAAAGAGTTTGCCTTGATTTAAACTTGTCGCCACCGACAAATGAGCAACCACAAAATAATTTTTTGACTTTATATAATCCACAAGACTACTGGTAAACTTTAATTTTTCTATGCTTTAGCGATGTTTATTTTATGTTTGAATTGGATTTGTATTAACACTCACATTTTTTATAAGGGGTACCGTCCGAATATGTACAATATGCTAGCCCGACACATACTCTTGTACAGGTAGGCAAGAACAACAGCTCCCCAGCTGTATTAGGGTAACTCATCTAGCTGCTGAAGAAGATGAAGAAAGCGCATACTCACTAGATTTCCCTAAGTGTTCGGGAACAAGACACCCCCAAAAAGAAGAAACATCGTCAACCTTGTGTACCGGTGAATATGGAGATCCTCTGTCTCGCCGGTAATGTCGGGATGCAATACCTCCATATGCTGTCTGATAGTTGTCACAGAAATGCGACTGCACCCTCTAACTGCAGCTTCACCCTGTGGCCTGAAACCAGTATACTACCCCATCAAATCGAAATACTGGGCACACGTCATAGTTCTCATATACTGGGGCAGTGCAACGACCAGTCCATCAACACGCAACCCATATAAAACCTGAACATCCTGATGCGTGATGGTGGCCTCTCCAGTGGGAAGGGGAAAAGTATGTGTCTCCGGTCGCCACCGCTCTATCAACGCCGTGATGAGAGACCAGTCGAGCTGCAACTACCCAATCTAAAAAATTCTAAGGAAGCCTGTAGCACGCAGGCGATGGACTATGCGGGGATGAAAATCTCTCTCCCTCAAAAAGTCCCACAAGTCGTCCGGTCTCCTGGCGCGGAGAGTCTGATCCAATAAATGTCCCTCCCATATGTAGGTGGACCTATGGTCGCCCTGTAACACTAATATCTGATCTGCGGCTGGTCCAGGATGCACAGGCGGCAAGTCCATGTCGTCTACTGTAATTTAAACATATTAATTGTGTGTTTGTGTTATAATAATTAATAATTAATTATTTAATTGGACAAAGTAATTATCTATGCATTCCAGGCTTGATATTTGAGGCCCAGTAGCACCAAGCTATCTTTAATTCTTATGTGTGTCAATTTCAAAATTTTTAAAATTTTGTTAGTTTAATAAATTAAATAATTAATTTTTAATTGGACCGAGTATATAACTATAGGTTCCACGCTCGATATTTGAGGCCCAGTAGCACCAAACTATCCTTAATTATTATGTGTGTCAATTTCAAAAATTTTAGAATTTTGTTAGTTTAATAATTATTTAATTGAACAGAGTAATTATCTATGAGTTCTAGGCTCGATATTTGAGGCCCAGTAGTACCAAGCTATCCTTAATTATTATGTGTGTCAATTTCAAAATTTTTAGAATTTTGTTAGTTTAATAAATTAAATAATTAATTATTTAATTGGACAGAGTAATTATCTATGGGTTCCAGGCTCGATATTTGAGGCCCAGTAGCACCAAGTTATCATGAATTTTTATGTATGTCAATTTCAATATTTTTAAAATTTTGTTAGTTTTATAAATTAAATAATTAATTTTTAATTGGACAGGGTATATAACTATGAGTTCCACGCTCGATATTTAATTTGACAACATATATTAATTTGTTAGTTCTGTAAGTTTGTTTTATAAATTAAATAATTAATTTTATAAAGGGTAATTGGATAGAGTTTGGAGTTAGTAAATACTTAAACTATAGAGACTCTACGCTAAAAGGCTCTATATTTTACTACGCTAAATGACTCTATATTTTACTACGCTAAAAGGATCTATATTTTACTACGCTATAAGACTCTATATTTTACTACGCTAAAAGGCTCTATATTTTACTATGCTAAAAGACAACTATTCTTTAAGAATAAATAATCTAAACTAAATAAAAACAACAAACATATGATCATAACATTCACGAAATTACATATAAAACAATAAACGATATTTGTGAACAATTTCATTAAAAATAAAAATTATTTCTCAACTTTTAACTATTTTTTAAAATACTAATAATTTAATCCGAGTAAAAATAACATATAAATTTAATCGTAAACATAACACAAATCAATGTGGAAACACATTCAAGAAAACAAATATGCATATGCTCTACGAGTTTCGACATAAACTAAATCGGAATATCTCGATTTATTATGTTTTTTGAAATGTTGGAAATTTGAAATTTTGAGCCCGAAAGAAGGAATCCACAATAATCAAAGGCTCGGGTTATATGCGGGACCTACGCTCTTCACTTTTTGTGTGACGAGTGGGGCCCAAGGAATTTTTTTAATCGGAGGGGGGACCAGCAGAAATTGGGGGGGGGGGGGGGGGTTAAAATTGGACTACTTCTGTCGTGGGGAAGAAGAAGGGGTTATATTTTTTTATAGGAAAACGTAGAACTATACTGCGTTTTCCTATAAAATAAACAAATTATTAAATAAAACGTAGTATTATACTGCGTTTTAGTTAGAAATATAACTTTTTTTAATTGTATAAACGTATTTTAAATTTAAAATACCATTATTTCAGTTTCGGACTCGTTTTAACTTCATGAATCATGACTATTTTTCTATTATAGGAACTAAAAAGTGGCTATTTGTGAATTTTTTCTCCTCGAAATGGCTTCACTTTTACCTACAAGGTCCACTATAATTTGAGCTGCTCAGTCCTTTTCCATGCTGGGCGAACTCACTTACTGTTACAGGGATAGCCATTATTTGGGTTTGTATTTAAAGCGTAGCCAGTCAATAAAAAAAGGTAACTTTCTTATCTTCTTCTCTTTCTCGCTTCTTCTATTGCTTCTCTTTTTCTTGTCTTCTTCTTCAACTCCCCTTAATTTTTTTTCCACTATGATAGTGTTTGGTACGAAGGAAAATATTTTTCAAATTTTTTATATTTGATTGGCTTAAATATTTTCCTCATGAAATTATTTTTATCCAATTAGAGAAAAATATTTTTCCTATTAAAAGAAGGGAAAATATTTTCCAAAATTCTTTTTCAATTTATCCCAATCTATTCCCCATCTCCATCAATTCCCACCAACCCACCCCGACACCCCCACCTACCCACCCCACCCTCACCTTCGCCACACCCCAACCCTAAATAAAAATATTATTAATTGTATTTTCTTTTCATGTTATACATAAAATATTTTTTTCATTTTAACAAATGAGTATTTTCCTTTTCTTTTCATGATATAAACAGTATTTTTTTTCATTTTAACAAAAAAAGTACTTTCTTTTCATGATGTAGAAAAAATATTTTCTTTCATTTCAATAAAATGATGTAGTAAAAAGTATTTTCTTTCATTTCAACAAAATTAGTAATTGCTTTTCATGATATAGAAAAAGTACATTCTTTTTCAACAACAAAAAAGGATTTTTTTTAATTATGGAGCACAAAGTTCAACATTGTTTTTGCACAAAAAAGTAAAGCACAACATTAGTTACTTTGGGGTTTGTGTGAATTTTTAGAAGAATAATTAAATTCTTGAATAAAATAGAGTCCTTAAAACATTAGGTATTTATGGGGAAGGGGAAGAGGAGAGGGGAGAGGGGGAGGGGGAAGGGAGAAGAGCACAGGAAACATGGGGACTTGGGGAGGAGGGGGGGAAGGGATGAGGAGAGTAGCATAAGAGATTATTTTCCTAAAAAATATTTTTACACTCTCTAACCAAACCCTAGAAAAAAAATTTATTCACCACTCAAACAAGAGAAATAAGTGATAAAATCACTCATTTTTCATGAGAATTTTTCATGTAACACCGAACAAACCCTATATATAACCCGCACTAATAATTAAAAAGTTGATACAGATTCCATCCATGTACACATCCAATAATGAAAAAAAGTTTTTGCGAGGGGTGGTAATTTTAGCCCAAACTCATCCAACTTGCCCAAACTGTCCAGAGATTAATGGGTTAGGCTGGAAACATTTTAGCTCATTTGGGCTGAGCCCAAGTTAACTCATCATTTTTTATAGCTCATTCTGCCCCATGAAGCAGCCTAAATACAACTCATGAAGCTCACCCCCAAAATAAGTGTATCTCAACCCAATTGAAGGCTTATCTGAAAATTTACTTAGTTGCCCCATCATTAGTTTATGTATCTAAGTTGAAAAACGAGAATCAAAGTATCTAAGTTTTAATGTAAATATGAATAATATTGTAAATGAGTTGTGGTGAAATTTATTTATTTAGAAATAATATAAAGATATATTTCACCTAACAAACTTTAAATACTAATTTGTTATTTAATAAAAAATATTAATAGAATTTTTTTGGAAAGGAGAGAGTATTTCTTATGTGGGGAGTAGGGCTTCTTGTATTACGTTGTAAAGAATAAAAAATAACTTTATAAATAGATATAAATCAAAGTTTGTACAAAAAATTATATGGGTTGATTTTCTCTAAAATACTTTATCAACAAAGTTTTTTGAGAATTTCGTGTGGCCGGAAGACTCTTTTCTAAATAAATTCGGAAAAGGTCTAAATATACCCCTCTACTTTCAAATATTATTTACTTGTACCCTTCGTTATACTATTGGGTTATCCATACCCCTACCGTCATACTATTGGGTTATCTATACCCCTATTGTCATACTTTGAAACAAAAATACCCCATTTTTGGATAGAGTGCCATGTGGCAACACCAGATTAAAACGACTCATTTCTTTTTTTTTACCCGACCCGTGTTTAAAAAAACCCACAACCCGACCCCTATTTTCATTTTTTCCAGTTTCTTTTTTAAAATTCTAGTTTTTTAACGAAATATTTTGTTAAAAAGCAAAAAATTATTTTTTTTGTTTTTACAAATTTGTTTTTCCAGTTTTTACAAAACAAAATTCTTTTAAAAAACTGAAAAATATATTTTTCAAAAAACAAAAATATTTTGTTGAAAATAATTTTTTCAGTTTTTAGAAAACGAAAATATTTGTTAAAAAATGATTTTTTTCTATTTTTACAACAAAAAAAAATCAGTTTTTACAAGTTTGTTTTCCAGTTTTTACAAAAAGAAAATCTTTAAAAAAACTGGAAAAATGAAGAAAAAAAAAACATTTTTCAAAAGCGAAAATAGTTTGTTGGAAATATTTTTCTCAGTTTTTAAAAAACGAAAATATTTTGTTAAAAACTGAAAATATTTTTTTTTTATTTTTACAAAAAAAAAATATTTTGTTGAAAAAATGATTTTTAAGATTCTTCAGGAATTCTCATATGTTGCTTGTTCTCATAATGAATTGATTATACCAGCTAAAGTTGGGACTAAGACCCCTGATTCTGAAATATATAAAAAGTGAATATGGGTCCGTTCACCTATCATGTGAACTACTTATAGGTGCATATATGAGATGGTTACATGTGTAATTATTGTCAACCTGCAGTTTGGCATTTGGAATTGCTTTTCTCGATTAAAAGCATAATTTTCAGATAATGAAATCAAGACAGTTCATCTTGATAATGCTGGTTTATATCCAAGCTGGTTTAGTATTGAATACCTCCTATTAATGGCTAAACCATTGCTTATGAGAACAAAGCTTCATGTGTTGGTCTAAGATTTTCTAAATTGCATATAACAACACTTGTATGCATCAGATCAACAATATATGATAAGTCATCCCTTCACAATTGTTTTAGGATCAGAAACCAAATATTTTTACTATCTTTTGTTGCGTGGTATATGATTAATTTCTCTATCATAATACACAAAGATATGTTTTCCAAAGATGATTGGGGATATATGTTAGTTTTTCTAACATTTGGGGATGGAATAAACAGTTGAAAAATATGTTATATGAATCGAATTATCATGATCCTCACTTAGAAGATAATTCAAGTCGAATGCCAGAAGCATTTGCTGATCCAAAATTAAATATCATATTTCAGCTGCAAATGCTCCTATTAAAATTAAAGTCCCTGAAGGATAGAGTTTACTATACGCATGAAGCGTGGTAGACCAATCGGTTCCAAAGGTAACAATCCTTGAAAAATAGTAGGAGCTAATGATCAAAATGAGGAGGAAATAAGCTCTAGAAGAGCCCACGACATAACATTTCATGAAACTCCCGAAAAAGTTCAGGTACCTGAAAATAAAGAAAGTGATGAGATCTCCACAAGTTATGTCGCTTCGGAACTGACACAAAATGATCGTCGACGATATATTTAATACAATATAGTGCACAATATTGTAAAAGATTGTGAGGATCAGACTAGCAGTCCAGACACTTGAAGATGTCATACCATTTAGATACAAGTCTTAACCTATATGACTTATTTGGCTAAATCTATATGAAGATCCTTGAAGGATTGAAAATGCCCAAAGCATATAATTCAAAGTATTGAGAAATGTTCTTGATCAAATTATAAAGATCTTTGTATGGTTTAAAGCAATCTGTGTGCGTGTGGTATAATCGCCTCAGTAAATATTTGCTGAAAGAAAGTTACATAAATTATGTTATTTGTCCATGTATTTTTATAAAGAAAATGTCATCAAAATTTGTTACACTTGCTATTTATGTTGGTGACATAAATCTTATTGGAACTCCGGAAGAGCTCCAAGAGGGTCTTAAAAATACTTTTACATGGACAAAGTGTACCCATTAAGTACACCAATGAATATTCAATCACTTGAAGTGAATAAGGATCTGTTCCAACCTCTAGAAGAGGATGAAGAGCTCCTTGGTCCTGAAATACTCTATCTCGGTGTAGATGGTGCACTTATTTATCTTGCTAATGCTAACAAAAGTGGTGCAGATCGTATTGGTAATGCAGATGCAGGTTATTTATCTGATCCCCATGAAGCTCGATCTCAAACCGGCTACGTATTTACATATGGAGGTACTATCATATCATGACGCTCCACAAAACAATCTATTGTTGCTACTTCTTCAAATCACGCTGAGATAATAGCTATTCATGAAGCAAGTAGGGAATGCGTATGGTTGAGATCAATAATTCATTTTATTCGAGAAAAATGTGGTTTGAAATGTGAGAAAAGACCCACAATTTTATACGAAGACAATGCTGCATGCATAGCTCAATTGAAGGGAGGATTTATAAAAGGAGATAGAACGAAGCACATTTCACCAAAATTATTCTACACACACGATCTTCAGAAAAGTGGTGACATTGATGTGCAACAAATCCGTTCAAGTGATAATCCAGCAGATTTATTCACTAAATCTTTGTCAACTTCAACTTTTGAGAAGATGATATACAAGATTGGAATGCGGAGACTCAAATATTTGAAACAAAGTTTTCATCAGGGGGAGTAAAATACGCAATGCACTCTTTTTCCCTTATAAAGTTTTTAATGAGACACCTAACAATGCGTATTACTAAATATGTGTACTCTTTTTCCTTCACTAGGATTTTTTCCCACGTGGCTTTTCCTAGTAAGGTTTTAATGAGACACATTATCTTTTAATGAACATCCAAGGGGGAGTGTTATAAATATATTATATTATGGATGTACATTTAGTACTCCGTTGTAAATAATCTTCCTGAAGAAGCTTATCCATATGGGACTCCACCGTAAATATGTTTATCTATTTAGTACTCTATTGGAAATAAGCTTCCTGAAGAAGCTTATCACTTCGGTACCCGGTTATGGATAAACATTAGATTATCCATATTTGGTATAGTAGCAGCTTATACAGCAACTTGCAGTAGCAGCTTATACAGCAACTTGCAGTAGCAGCTTACACAACAACTTGCGTAGCAACTTACACAGTAGCTTGTAGTAGCAGCTTACACAACAGCTTGCGTAGCAGCTTACACAACAACTTCCTTTCTTCTATAAATAGAAAAGATTTCAGTTCATTATGTACATCAATTTGAATCAGAATAATATATCAGTTTCTATCTATACTTGTATTTACTTTATAGCCTTTATTTTATAACAAAAATATATATTTTGCATTTTCTTCTTCTAACAATATGCATTTTTGTTTTGCTATTGATTAAGTTTTTACAAATCAACACTATGCGGGCTTTCAGCCTTGCTTTTCTCTCGCTGAGATTTTGATCACTGCCATTTTCTTCCTTTTGTTTTTTCGAGTAAGAGATTGATTGAATATTTGAATAAAATAAATTGGCACTGATCACTGCCATTTCCACTCTTCCACAGCTTTTTCTTACCTTTTTCCTCTCCACTAATAACACTAATGGCGGAATCCGATGAAACACCGTCACCGGCGACGACACCATCCACCGCCCCAATATACATTCACCCACGCAGGGAGCCATTTGAACACGGCCTATTACCGATCCCGAAGCTAATCTTCACCGACGGAACACAAACCCTAGGTCCAATTAAGGACAAGCTATTATCCTCCCTTTCGTCCTCCGAGTCAAGTACTACGAACCAACGCGTTAACACGGAATCCATTGCTGAGTCCCTTCAGATCTCGCTCGAACACGCTCGCCTCGTCCTCGAAACCATTGCTTGTGTTCTTCACTCCGATTCGGACCCTCTCGTTACCGCTAAGCCCTCCGAGGTCGGCTCTATCGGTGTTAATGTGTTTGATTTGGTTGTATTTTTGTACATTCAGAGTTACAAAAGGTTGCTTCCTAAAGGACATAAGGATTCAGCTGCCGTAGCTGATGTTTGGCCTTCTACTTCGGCTTTCGACGGGTTCTTGTCCGCATTGTCGCCGTTGCAGGTGAGGACATTGTTCCAAACTCGGCATTTTTGTGAATGTGTAGTTCCTAAATTAGAGTTTAAGTTATATAAACATAAGAATTGTTTACTTTATCATGTCACCAAAGGGTAAGCCTTCTTATATGTGGGATTTATACTCCTGAAAACAAGATTAATTACCTGGCAAAGTAGGTAAAAGGTGGCTTGATGGTGTAAAAATTCCTTACATTGTGGTGTATATAACTTAAAACTCTTCTAATTATCATTGATGATTTGTCTGGTGATGGTGTTGTGGTATATATAACTTAAAGCTCTTCTAATTATCAGTTATTTGATTTGTTTACTGAGCTTTCTTTGCATTTTTGGTTATTTGTTGGAAGCTTTTAGTTGTAGTTATGGTTTTTTAATAGGATTTAGATAATATGAAGAAGTTGTAAGATGAAATGTTTACCATGTTGAAAAGAACTTGAGAACTAATAAAGTGTTGTACTTGGTGTCAAAACTTTATACTAAGTAGAATAATATATATCTAGTAGAAAAGGTTTAAAATACTAGTTTATACTAAGTTGTAGGCGGAAAGAGTAGTGGTGGATGTTGTGGCCCTATGCAGAGGAAGATCTACGATTTGAATATGGGTTCGGGATTCTAGGATAGACCTCAGTGCTAATAGCAGGGTTCATAATTAAATATTTATACATATTTAGTGGATTTCTTAATACATATTTCGGATCTAGGCCAAAGCTTTTGGGTTTGACCGAACCCATAGCTAACACCGTGGATCCTCCCTGGTCCTATGCATGGAATTTCATAAGATTGTAGATAGGCCTATGGTTGTGCAAGTTTGCTTTCTTTTGATTCTTGGATCTTGATGAAGGATGCTTCCCGGGGCTCGTTTTTCTGACTATGTTAAATGACTTCCCTTCTTGATCTTAACGAGTCTGTTTTCTTTATTTGTGCTATTCATTTAAATAGTGTGGCATGTACCATGAAACACCCGTTGCACTGCTGTGAAATAATAACCAGAAGATTTGTTTCTGTCATTGCAGCTTGTACGTAGCAATAGTCGACGAAATATGCCATCACAATCTGATGAAGAGGCTCATCAGTTATCCTATTTACAAAAGCACCTGGGAAACATTCTGTCTCTTTTGTCAGAGGCAGTAGAAGGAGAGGGCGACGAAACACTGGTTTGTGAATTTCATACTTCATGTTTGTAACACCCCTCTTGTTATTCAACATACATGGTTTAGCTGATATCCTATGATTTCAACATGCAATGCTAAAAATAAAAATAAAGAATTCTAAGGGAGTTGATGCAGTATGGCCTTGGATTCTATGCGGTTTTAAGTTGTCTTGCAAGCTGGGGTGTGAATGTTTGAGAGAGAAACAATGCGAATACAAAAGAATTGGGAGGAACATAAATTTTTGTGGTTAACTGCTACAACTAGAAAGAAATTGAGGTGCAGGTGGGGAGGTTTGTATGCCTAGCAATACTAATGGAAAAACCCACTGGTGAATGATGTATAACTTCGGGCGTTGTTTTCCCCCTGCATCTACATGCTTGCCACTTGTATCGATGTAGAACAGCTTCCTTTCAAGTTTTTGCTTTGCCTTTCTTAGACCCACTTGGTTAACAGGTTAAAGTTTTTGCTTTATCTCTCTTAGACCACTTGGTTAGCAGGTTCAGGTTTGATTTGTTGAATTACTTTTGTCCTGGTCTTTATAAGTCATGCTTATGCAGTAAGACATTAACTATGCATCCAATTGATGAAAAAGATTTAATTATATTTGCGTTCATGTGACAGAGTCAACGGATATATTAACTTTTTAGTATCATGTAAAGTTCACTTTTCTTTCCTATGAGGTATCTTGGAAGGTTTGGATTGTCAATTGGGTTGGTTGGGCTCGAAGCTCGACAAGTCTGTCCATTAAGATCAGGATTCAGCCTTAGGTGGGTGTGAACTTAGCCAAGCGTGAGAATAAAGTTCAAGCAAGTGTGGGCCAGGACAAGTTCAACGCCCACTTCAACTTGTTCACTAAATAGTATGATTATTTCTAGTTTGCTTATGTGAATGTTATATGACAATTTGACTGGATAAAGAATTTAAGAAAAGAAGGAAACTTTTGACAGATAAGCTAAATGTGTATAAGATGCCCAAGTACCCTTACCTTCTTGTGATCCGAAAGATGCTATGTCATTCCTATAAGAGTATTTTATTAAATAAGAGTATGTTATTAAGGCAAAATGAGAATACCAGAAGTAAATAGGTGCATTAGAAAAAGGTGTCAATCTTTTTGGAACATGCTAAAGAGGAAAGAGTGTCACATAAAATCGAATCATATGAGTAGTTCTTTGTTTAATACTTCAATAAATAGTTAGTACACTCTTTATCCTGTATATAGAATTTAATATCATGTAGCCCCTTCTGGTAGTTCTAAAATTATTTCTACATTCTCTAGCCTAGGTTTATATGCTGTATTATCTATGTCTAGGCTCAGGTTGACCATAGAGTTTCATTGTTTAGAAGTTTTTCTTTTGGCGTCAAGTACAATTTACAAGGTTAGTTTACAGTGGAGACAAATGGATATACGTGGGAGGGATGCATGAGATTGTTTCTAGAAAGTAAGATAGTTTTTATTGTGAATATGTTTCCATTTTCAAATCATATTTACCAGTATCAAAGTGGGTTTTGTTTTCAAATAATATTTTCTGTTTCCAAATTCTATTTACCAATATCATGGCTAGTAATGGTGACTGGACGCTTTTTGTAGAAAATTATGTCCTTGTAAGTTTATATACGTGGGTACACTGCCTCGTATGTATGATTTCCCCATCAAGGTGACTAAACTTATTAACCAATCAAAAAGTTTACCAATAGCCTAGAACATATCATTCATGGGAATCATCGAACTGTAGAGGTCCATCACCATGTATTCGATATCCTACTGCTCTTTATATATTCGGGCCTGATACTTATGTGATTTGAGGATTTGACATGAGATTAGCACAGTTAGCCTCGGCATAGCTGATGATACTGAACCCTAGCCTTGTTGGATAGTTGTAGATATCACTGAAATTCATAATCATCATCCCCGACATTTTTTTCTTTCCGTCTATGTTCAAGCTCACGTCTTCTCTGGGAACATGAACATGACATTTTACATTTTAGTGATGCTAGTCTCAAGAACAATCTAGGCATAAGCAGCAGTGCTACATGAACTTTAAAACATTCTCTATATCACAAAGGAGGCACGCCTGATCTTAGGTTATCGATCAAACAAGCTAATTGAGATAAGTGAAGACGATTGATCGACTTGTCGAAGAAAAAAAAAGAAGGGAGATTATAGTTACTTGCTCACGGCAGTTGAAATTTGTGTAGCCTCTGATGTAGAACCCTGAGAGAGCATGTGTGAATATCCAATCTCCAAATTGTCATTTGATGGAAATGATACTTCAAGTAACAAATGTTATTTATTCGGGGCTGTTGGCAGAGTCTGTCATTTTTCTTTGATGAGTAAAAGGTGAGTCTGTCCTTTAACTATGTGGAAGAAGGTATATGAATGGGGGAGTCCCGTAGGTACATAGTGGAGTATTTTCTCTAGAATTTGGCAATCTCCAATGCACTTAATTCCCGTGCATCAAATTTCACAGGTTGTGCAAGGATAATGGCCATTAAATGGATTCTAACTGCAGATATGCCAGCCAAATGCACTTTTTGTCACTCTGGAACTGCGTGCACATGATGTTACCTGTCAGGCCTTCTTTTCCAACTTTTATGCCTCGTGATAGAATTCTTCCTGGGTGACGATTGGAGCCCTCTCTAATGAACTTGGGGTAGTTATGATGCCCTCTGTTATGCTGATTTCCACGATATTGTAGGATCTAAGAAAAAACAAAATTACCCTAGTAATTGCATTTTGTGAAACTCTCAGTGACAACTGATGCCAGGAAGTTTAGAAACTGAAACATCTATTGCTGAACCTGTTGCCTAAATTTATGCCTGTTTGCAGCCATTTCTCTTACCTTTGTGTCATAGAGTACTGGGTAAAGATATAATGTAAAGCTGACCAATTAGTGTAATGCCTTTAGGTTCTGTCCGCAGAGAAATTTGAGCATCTTGGTTTTCTATTCTATTTTGGTGAAAAGGGATCTGAGAGAATCCCATTGAGTCAGAATGCCCCATTTTTTGCCAATTCAGATCCAGACATGCCAGCTGTTCCTGTTCCTGCAGCTCAAGTACATGATTGGCTGCTACAAAATATAGCGTCTGCTCTGGAACGCATTACTGAGAGGGCTTCTGCGAAGGAAAATGGACCAACCAGTGCCATCGACCAGGATGTGCCAATGGCTGATGTCTCTGCAAGTTCAGTAAAGAGTTCATTGAGTCCTAGAGGCCCAAATTTCATTGAGGGAATCTCGAAAACATCATATGTACGTCAGCCAAATGATCTTAAAGGCTCTTCTGTGAAGGTAAATTTTAACTGACTTTATCTTATTGTCTTATGCTAAAACGTAATTTTACCAATAAAAAAAACTGAATTTATTTTATTGTTGTTGTCAAAGATATAAGTTGCATGATTCAATATAAATTGATACTGCTTCTGTGAGACAAGTATTTTGTCGGTGGCACAGGAATCTTTCCTTAGTCTTTAATATTTCGATCTGGTCTCTAGAATTTTTAAAATAAAATGACCTCAGTGGTCTGATTCAAGGAAGCTTATTCTGAATGTGCTTCTTTTGCCACCATTTTAATGCATATTCTTGGTTTTGAATTGAATCATAACAAGTGTGCCTGAAATATTTATAATTTGTTGGTGCTTTCTGTTCTAGAAGAGACAGGATTCTATCTTACCCATTTGTGAAGTTATATCAAGATATAATATCGTCAGCTACTTTCTTCTACAAATGTCAGGCATAAAATATCTGGAGTTGGTTTTATTGCAATCAGAATAGTAAAGATTCTATTGCAATCAGCTTTTGCACTATTCTCATAATAATACTGAATTCAACCCGTTCTTGTGTTGATATCCAATTGCTCTCTTCCTGGTAGAGTTTCTGATAGAAGGTCCACAATTCCCTTATCTAAGTCCTGTTCCTCTGTGCATTACCTGTCATCAATGGATACCCTTCCAGTATACTCCTCCCTCTTGAATTGGAAACACAGTAATGTGGAGCTTAGTCGCAGTGCCGTTTGGCGAACATTCCGTATTTTTAAAAGAACATCAGACAATTGGGCTGGAACTTAAAGAACACAAACTTCAGACACATCACACAGATAATAAGATGCTGCACGGGTGCTCCAGAACACCATTTTTATTGAAGAATTTTAATTTCCAGTAATGTGCTGTAATCTGTGTATGTGCGCACTTGTCTTTATGTTCTGATGTTTGTTCTCATGATCAATGCTATTGTGAAGTTGGAAAACTAGAATTATCTATAAAGATTCTAATGTAGAAGAACTGTCTTTATATGTTTGTTATATTAATTTAATATCTGAAGCTATTAATATTAATTGTGCACTTGTCCCAAAAAAGGGCTAAATATTCTAAGTTAACAGCAAGGAGATTTCCTCTTACATGGCATCATGTATCTGAGAATCTACTTGCTTAATAGTTGATTCATTGAAGTAGTTTTCTGTTGGCAACTTATTTTGGGGCCTCTTTGGTATGTTACTTCTTTTGATTTCTTGGTTTCATGTCTAACTGATCAGCAATAGCTTCAACATATATCTGGAATTCTGGCTGTTGTTTGATTTATTTTTTGACAATTTTAAAGCATCATTACTCATGTGTCCTAGGGGCTAGTGTGTCAAGATACAAGTCCCTTGTCAGTTTGGCGATAGATCGTTCGAGGCTAGAAGAGAAATGCACTCTCGGAGTATGTGGAAAATGATAGGAAGAAGTATTGGATAAGTTGTTGGTATAGGGCTTTACTACTGTATTAAGTGAAAGCCAATAGATGCGACAGAGCGACGTGCACGGAGTACAAGATGATACTAAGGAGTGGTCTTGGATGTGAAGCAAAAGAGTGGATTGGGAAAGTAGAAAAATTGCATAAAACTGAGAATTCGATATTGACACTAAAAGCGACAAAGCAAATAACATGTGAGGACAAGTTAGAAAAGAGGGAGCATGAAGCTTAGAAATTACTGTTAATATACAATAGAAGGAAAGCACCCTCCACTTCCAACCAAGAGGTTGTGAGTTCGAGTCACCCCAAGAGCAAAGGTGGGAGTTCTTGGAGGGAAGGATGTCGGGGGTCTATTTGGAAACAGCCTCTCTACCCCAGGTAGGGGTAAGGTCTGCATACACACTACCCTCCCCATACCCCACTAGTGGGATTATACTGGGTTGTTGTTGTTGTATTGTCTTGATCCTACATTGATACTTGAAGAAAAGTAGCAATTGGAAGTATAAATGAGTCTAAAGGCTAGGGCCTTCATCGTTTTCCTTTACTTGTCAAAAAAGGGGGGGGGGGGGGCTAGGGCCTTGACCTCAAGAATTGTGGTGGTTGAATGAAGTAGTCAAATAGTTGTTAAAGAAAAAAAGAGTTATACAGGAAGTTACCTACAACAGAAGATGAATAAGTCTTTAAAGAGTTATCGAGTTAAGAGAGAAATTGAGGTATGTGATTAGCAAAGGGAGAGGTGCAGCTTTAGATGGTTTATACAAAAGTTGATGCGAAAAGGGAGAAAGAAATGCATAAGTTGATACAACAGGGGAGAGGATAAAGACTTGGACCAAGTTCAGTATGTTAAAGATGACTCTTGACAAGGTTTGACAAGAGACAGTGAGATTAAAGAGAAAAT
Organism: Nicotiana tabacum; assembly: GCF_000715075.1. Taxonomy (NCBI): domain Eukaryota; kingdom Viridiplantae; phylum Streptophyta; class Magnoliopsida; order Solanales; family Solanaceae; genus Nicotiana; species Nicotiana tabacum. The sequence continues at coordinate 21,701,000 of NC_134085.1, forward strand.
GAAGATGCTATAGCAATCAATTGCTCAACAGAAATCACAAAGATAGCTTTATAGATCTTCGTACATTTGTGACAAAACCTTAGTTGCATTTGTAGAGGTCTAATGAAGTAAAGGATGACCTGAAAATGGTTTAAAAACCTGTGATCCTGATAATTTTGAAGTGCTTGGAGAGATTGGAGTACTATGTTTAGTTAAGATTAACCCAACTATTTTAATGTTATATTAAGAAGTAGAAAGTAGCCAAACGAGTGGGGTATCCTTCATTTAGAATTGTGAGACATTCAAAATTGTGAAAACTATCTGTGATATTAACTTATGAATCATGATGGAATGTTATTGAAGATTGATGATCATAAATTTAGAGATTAGTGCAGGATCAATTTGGATTTATGCATCGTAGATCTACAACATAGGTTGTATTTCTGATTGGAAAGTTGATGAAAGAAGAAGAGGAAGAGGATCTCAATGATAGTAGTTGCGCTAAATAAAGCTTATAATATAAAGCAAAGAAAAGCCCTTAGGTTGATGCTTGAGATGAAAGGAACTCATATCAAATATATATATGTCATGAAGGATATGTATGATGGAGCGATCACTATTGTGAAAATGGCGAAGAGAGATATAGAGGAACTTTCGTGGATTTATACCAGGAATCTGGCTTGTGCCCCTATTTGTTTACCTTTGTTGTGGATGAGTGAACTAACTTGCCCTGGTTTTAAATGATTTAACTGTAGGTATATAGATAAGGTTCTTTGGGCAGCCCGGTGCACAAAGCTCTCGCTATGCGCGGGGTTCGGGGAAGGGCCGGACCACAGGGGTATATAAGATAAGGTTCCTTGGTGCATGTTTTTCTTTTGTGTATAATGTTCTGTCAATTTAGGAAACAAGAGAGGTAATCAATCAAAAATGGTATTATATAGAAGCACTCTTAAGAATTGGGGTTTTACGATATGTAGTAGTAAGATAGAATATATGTACCACAAGTTTTTTGTTCACGTGAAGGTAAAGTGATATTTGATGCGATTGTAATGCTTAAATGCAGACAATTCACATATTTAGGCCAGACATTCAAGGGAAAAAGGCATGACAGAGAAAGATGTTTTATTTTAGATCAGAACACAATAGTTGAAATAGATGAGGGTGATGGAACTCATGGAAGTAATACCCAATTGAAAGATGCCTACCAAAGTAACAAAGTAAGTTTCATTGAGCAATTTTGAGACCAATAATATAGTGATGGTGAATGTTGGGCTTTTGGGAAACTTGGGCTTTTGAGGCGCAACATATCAACAAGATAATCATCGTAGACAAGTTGTACATGATTCAACAAGATAAAAATGACTGCATCCGATAGAGGATGCAAATAGTAGAGATAGATGGCAAAAGAAAGGTCACGTGAGATAGTTTAGCCAAGGCTTACAGACATCTATATGCATTAGTTTCATTTGTGCACGACACAATTATGAGTGAAGGTGCTAAAAAGAGATGAGGTAGATCTAAAATTACCTCGACCAAAATTGTTATGAAAGACCTGCTATCTCTTGGGATTAATGTGACTTAGTTAAGAACCTATTGTGGAAGCAAAGGATCCATATAGGCAATACCAACTTGCATTAAATATCAGTTGTCGTTTCACTTGTATTAGGTCTAATGCTTGCCAAGAGCTTTTTAGTTTTCTTAAAACTCAGTATATAAATGTGGTTTAGAAAACCTCTAGTTTAGAGAATCCCTTAAGAATAAAATGGACTCGAATAGGAAAAATAGGTGTAGAGGGCTCATATAGCCAACCACAATTAGTTTGGAATTTGAGTCATGATTGATTGGTCAATTGAAAGCCAATCTCATAAAAAGAGAAAGCTATGTCTTTAGGATGGAAATGGTTGATCAGCTTGTATGTGTTTCTTTAGCTATGCGCTCAGACATTAATAAATGGGCAGCCAAGTGCATTAAGCGGGGTATTAAGCTCCCGCTATGCGCGGGGTCGGGGGAAGGGCCGGACCACAAAGGTATATCATACGCAGCCTTACCCTGCATTTATGTAAGAGGCTATTTCCACGGCTCGAACCCGGCTCAGACATTAATGTCTTTGGTAAATCCCAACTTAGTCTCAACTCCCAAAACCTTGTGAGGCTGTTACAGTTGTGGATTAAAACATGAAATGACTTTGCATTGGTAAAATCTTTAGCCTTTCTTTTTGCTTTGGTTAAAATGAATGTCATATGTTCTTTAGGTAATGCTTCGGGCTTGTAATCCAACGACGACAACAATTACTCCCTCCGTTTTAATTTATTTGTCTTAGTTTGGCTTGACACAAAATTTAATAGAGAGGAAGACTTTTGAAACTTGTGGTCTTAAGTATGCCATAATATTTGTGTGGCTATAATACTTTTGAAACTTGTGGTCTTAAACAAGCCATAACATTTGTGTGGCTATAAAAGCTTCCCATTAAGGAAATATAAAAATGTGCCAATCTTTTTGAAACGGACTAATACGGAAATACTGCTAATCGTTTTGAAACGGAGGGAGTATTTGTCAGTCCCAAACAAGTTGGGGACTTGTTATCCAATAGAAAATAATTCTGCAGCATTCTATCAACTTCTCTTTTATGCTTTGTGCAGTCATCTAAATTAGTTTAAAAAGAGGGACTTTTACATGGATCTTGATATTGAAACTTTCTCCATTTCATTTTTCTGTGTTCTGCTCAGGTTGTCAATTGCCATGAATCAGTCATTTACATTTTAGCACCTCTGAAATATGCTACAGTATACGGATGCTCTGATGCAACCATTTTCCTGGGAGCTGTTGGCAAGGTAGGTTCGCTGAGAGTTCAGGAAGATTTGCATGTTCCTTCTTAAGTTGGTATTCAGATTATCAATGTGAAAAGCAATTGTGGATTTTAAACTTTGTGAGAGTTTGTTGTTACCTGGCACCCAGAGATTTTGGATTTGCATTCTTGTTCTCTTCTCACGTACATGCTAGGCACGGAAAAGTCAGCTAGACATACATGCAATAAGATGAAAAAGAAAGAAATTCATGCTTTATCAAACTGATGTTTTCTACTTTGTTGCTTTCTGCTGCCACTTAGAAGTCTATGCATTTTTTAAATTAGCCGTGATTTTGAAATCTCAATATAAAAACTAAACAGTTACCTGAGGTGTTTAATTTTTGGGTCAAGGTGTAACGAATACCACATAAACCATAGTTTCTGCTTGTCTTATGAGTTAATTGATTTATGACTGCATATATTTCACCATTATGTGTCCGATTCTCTAGATGAAATATGAGCATTTCGCTTTGTAACCTCTTTTACAGGCTGTAAGAGTTGAGCACTGTGAACGTGTGCATGTGATAGCAGCGGCTAAACGTATCTGTATCATCAACTGTCGTGAATGTGTATTTTTCCTGGGAGTAAATCAAACACCACTTGTTGTTGGTGATAACCATAAATTGCAGGTGAATCTTAAACTTCTACACTGCTGCTGAATAAATTTCATCTTATTCCATGGATCACCAATTCTCTCATTTTATTTTTAATGCTTATATGCCACTCACTCGGTGGCATTGAATTTCATTGCAAACTCAGAATGTATCCCAAGAGTCCATTTTCATTTGCTTTTGCTATCATTGATCTTACACTAGCATTTTGTTCTTATTTTTTATGATTAAGTGGAAAATGACTAAAATACCAGCAGTTCTTGGTCTTGGGTCTGTTTTTCATATCTGGATCCCTGCAAGAAAAAGGAGTTTCAAATAGACACCATGGCAGATACCTTATGAACCATGCAGCTCTTTGTTTAGGTAATCTGAGGGTCCTATCTGGGTGCAAACTGCAAAATATAAGCACCTGATCAGAAACTGTTTCTGTCACGTGTCAGACAACATGGGGCAAGCACAATTGGAAATGTGGCTGTCAGTTTAGCGCAATTGAGAGGTTTGGAAGCCTATTTGGTTTGTGGTAATTTTCTTGAAATAGTTGAATAGTGGAGATAAATTTAAGTTTTGCGATTTCATTAAATGATGGAGCAGAATGTGTGCCTAGTGGAATTGACTGTCTGTTCAATTTAGAAAATTGTCAGTTCAATATAGAAAATTGAGATACTAAATTTTGGCATGAGGTATATATGGATAGCCAGAGGTGAAAAATTTAACTTTAGGGATTCTACTAGGTGTACTTTACTTTATATTACCAGGTCCACCGACGTCCCGCTTAAACCATGAACAAGTTGTGAACAATAAGGAAGCTAAGAAGTGATCAAAAGACCAGTGATGGATAGTCTAACTCCAACCACGATAAGTGAACTTCGAGTCACCAACGGAGTAAAGTGGGAAAATGCCACTGTTTGGCTTCTGGGTTGGGGGCTTTGGGGATGGAATGGGGGGGGGGGGTGTGTGTTAGGGTTTACCATATCCCCCCAAAAAAGGCGATTGATGCTGCAATGACCTGTGACATTATCTTCCGTACCTTTTATACCCATCTACTAAGTCGTGTACTAAATAGATGGTGCATCTTAATAGGTTTTATCTCGCAGCAGTAGTTTTATTGGGCACATTCCTGCTAAGAATTCTTTGGATTGGTGGCTCTTTTGCTTTAAGATCCACGTTTTGCGACTAAGTTGGTTGCACTTAAGGATGTGGCCTAACAGTGTTTTGGATAGCGTGCGGCGGCAAATAGCGACGAGGGCCTGCTTCACTGAGGCGAGAGGCACGCAGCGAAGCACTCGCCTTTTTGATGTGAAGCGACAATTTATACAAAAACATAAAATATTATATACATATAACTAAAAACTCAATGTCAAGTCAATATGCAATTAATTCCACTATATAAAGAAGACAAAAAATAGAGCAAAAAAAAAAAAATGATTCTGCCTTTGCAAACACTGCCTCTGGAAAAAAACAGCAAAGAAAAAAAGACAAAAAAAATAGAGCAAAACAAAAAATTGATTCTGCCTTTGGAAACAGCAAAGAAAGAAGAACAAAAATGAAATTTTTGCCTCTGGAAAAACAGCAAATAAAGAAGAAGACAAAACAGAGCAAAAAAAAAAAAAAAATAAGAGAAGAAGAAAAGCCTCAGTTTTTGCTCGACAAAAACACCACAAATACAGACCCTATTTGGCTCTGTTTCTATCTGACAAAAAACAGAAGAAAAAAAATAGAAAGAAGAAAGAAGAAAGAAGAAGAAGCAGCATACCTCTGTTTTTTCGCTATTGAAGCTTGTAGAAGATGAAGCCAGATGACGAGGAAGAAGACGGAAGAAGACTGTTGGTTTGTTCACCGGTGAAAATCCCTAATCACTGAAGTTTTTTTGTTCGCAGGTGAAGATCGAAGCCCTAATTCCCGACTTGAGTCTTCTCCCTTTCTCTCTTTTTTTTTTTTTTAAAAATAGCGGCGCTACAGTCGCTACTCGCGACACTGTCGCCTCACGCAACACACCCTGAAGCGAGCGCTATTTGGAATCGCAACGCAATATATGCTCTGAAGCGACACACCCTCGCCTCGCCTCGCCTCACGCTATTAGCGCTGAGGCGAGCGCTATTTATAACACTGCTGTAGTCAAAGAAGTAGGAGAACCACGAAGTCCGAGATCCATATCCCAGGGAAGCAGAAAATGCTAGCAAAAAAGCCCATTTTGTGTGACGACTGATTTGGTGTGTCGGGATCGTTACCTTATTTCTCTTTCCCGTTATGCTCTTATTACTTGATAATCCTATTTTACCATTTACCTTGTTTTTCTACTTAACTCCACCCTATACCCTATTTTATCTTTATCATATTATAATTTCTTCATTCTCATCTACTTTAGACATCTCCACCGCATATTTCAGATTCATTTGCTACTCTTATATCCAATTAGAAACCACAAGTATTTCTCTTTCTTACTTATGCAATCAGACATCTCTACCACATATTTCAGGTTCATTTGCTACTCTTATAGCCAATTAGTAACCACAAGTATTTCTCTTTCTTACTTCGTATGCAATTATTATGTACTAGTTCATGATTTCTCTTTTTTTTTTTTTTAAAAAAAAAACTTGGTGCAATCATTATTTGTCATAATTTTTGTTTGTCGTTGTTTGCTTTAGTAGTATATGTTAAAAAACAGTAGCCAAGAAGGAAGTATATGGCTATTAGACATGAATTGCGATCAGACGTCTAGTTCCTTGCAACTCTCAATCATAAGCATATTATCAGTAACACCAATATTTTTATGATTAATTTAGCGGTATTACCAGCGAAAACAACTACTAGTATATTTTACAACAAGGGGTTGTTAGTAAATTATCAATTATTATACAATACCATATAATGAAATCAAACAATAGAAATGTTACTTAACCACAAGAAAAGATACAATCTATTTGAATTTGTATCCACAAAATAATACAATACATTATAGAACTATAAATTATGAAGTGATGGATAACAACCATCCAAACAAGCTGTAGATGATTTCTTCGTATCTGCCTAAAGCCTTAGTGGGCAGATTTATCCGGTACCTGTGCTGGTGGGAGGTAGCAGGTACTCGGGGAATAGTCGAGGTGCGTGCAAGCTGATTCAGACATAAACATCATAAAAAAAATATTTTCCTAAGCTGACTGGGGCTTGGTTAATGCATTTCTATTTTTATTATCAGATGTAAGAGTTGACAGTAGAGTGTTCTGTGTTTTCTCATTATATGCATCTCTATTCTATTTATTGTGACAGTATGCTCCTAGCTTCAGAGTTAACAGTTCCACGGAATTTTAGATTCTGAGCGCCGTTCATGTTTCATGGTTTTATCAGGTGGCTCCATACAATACTTTTTACTCCCAGCTGGAGGAGCACCTGAATGTAGTTGGTATTGATCCAGCCATCAACAAATGGGATGAACCTGTGGCTCTTGGCGTTGTTGATCCACATGATTCGCTTTCACATCCTGCAGGTGTTTCTGATGTTCAGACTGAGTCCGCCAGTCGCATAGTCCCCGATCAGTTCACTAACTTTTTGGTATGTTTAAACAATCTGGATGACGAGTTCATATTTGAGTTTTATTTTTCAATTTACATAGTATTGCTTCCAGTTTCAATCGTCCTGTATCCTTGTTAGTTTCCGAAACTGAAATCTGAATTCTGTCAAAGGAACGTTTGCTGAAAATCTGTTGCTTTATGATTATGATTTGCATGCTAAAAAGAACACATCTCCATGTCCACAGATTCCAAACTGGTTTGAAGGTGAACAATCTGGGTCTACAAAAAACAATCCATTCCCTTTACCTGATGCTTACATGGCATCGCAGCAGAGAAGGGTAAGTTGAAAAACTTTTACTTCTTTTTTGTAATTATTTTGTATAACATTTGTTTACCCCATTGCCATTTGTTGTTCTTATGCCTTCAGTAGTACAGTCCATTCCATGTTCTAATGGTTTATCTGAGTTGTCAAACTTTTGCTTTATCGTCATTCATACTTAATGTTTCAGCAAAAAAACTTGGAGGAGATTAAGCAGAACTTGCGGGAAGCTGATCTTGAAGAGAGCCGGAAAAAGGAATTAACAACAGCTCTCCATCAGTGCTTTAACGACTGGTTATATGGTAATTGTGATGGTTTAAATTTTCGTGTGTAATGGAAACTAGTTTGCTCCTTCTCTCTCACCCATTCTCCCATAATTTGTCAGCTTCAGGAAATATACGGCAATTGTACTGTCTTCAAAATGAATAGAGTTCTACAGAGGTCATGCAGCAGTTTGCAAAGACAGTAGCAGAAACACGACTTTCCCTGTAGATTTCGGTTTCGTCACAGCAAGTTCCTCTTTTGCCATTTCTTTTGGTGCTTGAGGCAGCTGATGAGTTTTAATGCTATTGCCTGTGCAGCTATGAACAAGTTCAAACTTTTGTACCGTTGTGCAGATTTAAGTTAGAATGGCTTTTTGTACTGCATTTCATTAAAGCAGAATGCATTCTCCTGTACTAATATGGTAGCTTGTATTTTTAACATTAGGTTCTCCATTTTTCCTGACTTACTAGGTTCTGAAATATAGCATTCTGTTTTAGCATTTGCTTGCTTTGGCTTGTTGGGTTCCTGTATACAAATAAGAGATGCTGAAGAGAGGCCAGTATTTTGTAGAACTGGTCACATTGACCCTGAAAAGAATCAATTTTGTATTCTAAATGCATTTCTGATAACCTGGATTTGTCTACTCCTGCCCCCCAAGCGCCCAACCCCCAACAACATTTACTTTTGGTTTCTGCCAGTGATATGCTTGGACTTGCTTATACAGGATGCATACTTTGACTTGGTAACTATAGCATTGAAGTTGTTGTCCAGTCCATCTCTTGTGATCTTGCTAATTGTGGTTTCTTCTCTGCCTAGCCTTAGTCCGTGGAGTTATCCGATACCTGTGTTGGTGAGAGTTAGGTGAAATACTCGAGGTGCGCACAAGTTATCTCGGATATCAGTGTCACAAAAAATGATCTTGCTATCCATTGTTTTGCTTTTGTTTATCATCTATGTTGAAACAATTGTTTGTATATGCATTTGGATGAGATGAACAATTCAGTTTATTGGAAAAGAGAGAATTGAAATATATGATTTTAACATGGAAAAAATTAATGGATGAGATGAACAAGTCAGTTCATTGGAAAAGAGAAGATTGAAATATATGATTTTAACATGGAAAAAATTAACCTACATAGGTGTTTATACCACACCAAACTTATGGATGCAAGACAAGTGTTTTTCGCAGGCGCATTTTGCACTTAAGGATGATTAGGTGATGTATTTTCACTTTAATTTTTTGGCTTCTAGGGTTAAATTGCTAGATTTGTTGAGACACTGTGGTGTGGTTAACTATTTACCTTTTTGACAAGATTCTTCTTCAAAGTTAAACTAGTGAGCGGATAAGCATTTCGGTTAATACAATGTTTATTACCAAGTGTCTCGTCAACGGTCAATCAATAAACTTACTACGCTTCAATATCAAATTTGTGGTGGTTGGCTCGGCATATTCAATCCATTGTTTTCTAGTGCATTTTGTTCCAACCAAACGTTTACATAAGTTTCCAAAACTCCGTTAGAAAATCAAATTAGATACGCATAAGACTTCAAAGATCAAAATTAGACATGAAACTTCAAGGTTTTAACAGTGGAAAAATAAGTCTGACTCTGCTCTTTAGATGTTTTTTCTTGCTTGATGAATTGTTATTGCTCTAGGAATATAATGTCAGGTGTTGAGGGTAGTTTCGATATTATAAATGCCTACCACATCTCGTTGTTTAAATTAGAGGAAACGACAATAAATACCTACTTAGCTCAAAATTTTTACCCGTGTTTACCCGTTCTAAACTTTGTTTCAATCTGTACACATTTTATCCTAAGTAATTACACATTTTAATTTTTATGCCTTTACCATATCTAATTCTTCAAACTAATTCATTATCTCTTCTATTTCCCTCCTCTCGCTTTTCCTTTTCCAATCCAAAATATCATGTGTATGCGTTCAAAACAGTGGATACAATTTTAAATCTAAAAGAATTTTTTTTTTAGAAACTCCATGTATATGAGTTCATAAGTTTAGATTTGAATTTTTGTGTGCGAGTTGAAGTGTTTTGTTGTTGGAATTCAATGGATATTATTCTTTGCTGTGTAGATTCTACTGTTTAACGTTGATTTGTTGGAGATTTATTGTAAGAAAAATCAGATCTATCATCGAAGGACCTTGAAATTTGAAACTTGCAACTCATAAATGGGTTTGTTGAGTTTATAGTTATTTCGATTTGATTCACTAAAGTGTTTGAAATGTTGATCGGAGGTTGTGGCTAATTTTAAATCAATTTGGTAGAGATTTTGGACTGGATTTTTGAATTTTGGGTGGAAACTGAGTAGTAGTAGCAAAGAAGACTGAAATTCTTTGTATACCAAAATGATACTATATTGTATATCTCAAGGTTAGGGATATCAGGAAAAATGGTGAAGGGGACTTATCTAACTTATTCTTTGTCCTTCTTAATACCACTCTCCAACAAATCCATATGGTCAAATGTGCAAATCATCATAACAATCGCGACAACCCCTATTGGTCCCTAAATGCCACTGATAATTTTACCACTAGCTCAATTCCAACCACTTATTCAAGTTAGTGGATTAAGCATGGCAATGCCTGAGCCACATTGGTATTGCCATAGAAGCTACTTGCCAAATCTACAAACAGGAGGAGGGATCTATTAGACATATTTTCCTGCAATGCCCTAACTTGCAGCCTCTAACTTAGCTTTTGGAATAACGTTGGCATCGATCCTTCATCTTTTAACTCTTCTACTAACCACTGGCTAATCATTATAAAAAAATACATTAATTATCAGGTCCAGCATCCTAACCTATCTTGGAAAGAATTTCTCCCCTTTGCAATTTGGAACCTCTAGACGAATAGGAATAATGACACCTTCAATAACCTGAATAATAATTTTTCATAAACTTGGTTTTGATGCAGAGAGCTCTGGAATATAAGTTTACTGCCTCTCCCAGGGCAGAAATACACTGCAGTCCTTATCAAACGAGCCAAAAAAAGAAATAAAATAAATTTGAACTTAATATTGATGGTGCTTGCCAGAATAATAATCCTAATGGATGAATTGGCAAACTATCAAAAATGCACAAGGAGAATGGATAATGGGGTTCAACAAGAAAATCCTTAGTTACAACTCAACTCACACGGAGTTGCAAGCGTTCAAGTTGGGGCTACAAATGGAAATAGAAAGGCAGCTAGTACCCATTGAGATTGAGACTGTTGCTGCTGAGATCATACATTTACTAGAAAAAAAATCCCTATTATTAATAATTTAATTAATGATTGCAAGTTTCTATTGAGGATGTTGGGAAACCCTATGGTACGACAGGATTCTGTTGTCCTTTTAACGCTTCCAGACCAAGTCAAAGAATTCGTGCATCAGGATAGGGATGGAGCTGTTACTACTAGGCATATATCTAGTTCTGTTTGTAATAATTTGGCCAAACTTGGTAATCTTAGTTTATCTGCTACTAACTCTACCTGTTTTACTACTGTCATGTGTGTTCATCCCAATGTGATAACACCACTATGTATTGTTAGTACTTAATAATGGATAAAGTCTTTCTTCTTCTCAAATAATAATAATAAATATCCCAAAAGTCTATTGAGGATTTCAACCCTAACTCACGCCTATATAAAGAGATACATATTCTCTTGAAGAGACATCTCGAAAATTCCATAAATTCTTGGGATATTCACAAATAGATCAAAATATGGCCGAATACTTATTGACAATCAAATAGTTCAAGAAGATGGAGATCAAATACATCCCCAAGAGGTTTGCATCATCCTACATTCGAAAAATACGTTGTTTCAGCCCTCGAATCATAGAGATAATCAGGAGAGAAAAATCAAGGGAACTAGCAGAATTGTAACCACAAAGATTCATCAATAAAATTACTCATCTTTTATGTTTGTGATTATAGTTTTTCACATATGTTGAAAATTTGTTTGCAATAGAAGAGGAAGACATATGTATTTTTTATGTGGGATGCACAAACGAAAACAAAATACATACAACTAACATAATTGTATACAAGTTGTATGTGTTTGATTACAACATAAAGGTATATACAAATTGTATAAAAATTGTATGCTTTAACCGGATTTTGTAAAAAAAAAATCTAGCTACTTTTTTTGTTAAATAAAAAACCTAGTTAAAGGGGGTAAATATTGTCCTAATTTTGTATCTATAAAAAAATCCCAAAATATAAATTATTGGAATATTATCATCTATAGAAAAGTGTCTCAAAATGAAAGAAGTTCCTATTAACTTAAGTGCTTTTTATTAGCCACGGTCCTGTTATTATACCATGTTCGTGCAATTTCTGGAAAAATTCGGTATACGAGAAATCTAATCCAGTTCATTTTCTTGTTTCCACGTGGCAGAAACCCATTCACTCTCTTAAATTTCTTGGGCCCACGCCTGGCTTCTAGCCAAGAAACTATCAACTCGAAGTGAGAGGAGAAAAAAAATTAAATTTATTATACAACACATTGGAAACCCTGTGGAGATGGCAGGGATTAGTTGCTATTCTCCTTCATTACTCTCTTCCCGGAGGTATGTTTCTCTTCCTCCTTCCTACCAAGAAAAGCTTTTTTTAGGTACCTAAAAACAAACTACGGAAAATGAATAATTTAGTTTCTTGCATTTGATTTCAGACAGTTCCAGTTTTCCTTATATTTCAATAACTCCCTCTTGTTTTTTGTTTGGGTGCACGAAGTCTATCCTAGTGAGGAACTTTAGAAGATTTTATTTGCTTACATGAGTTGAAACTATGTAAGCTTAGGGCCCGTTTGTCCAAAAAAAAATTTCCTTTTCTTTTTTTTTTTTTAAAATGTGTTCCTTCATGAAATTTTATAAGTTTTTAAAAAAAATTCGAAAATGAGTTTTTCAAAAACTAGAAAAAAAAATTTCCATTCACAAAGCTGCAACATTTTTTCAAGTGAAATGTATGTACAAACGTAATTTCAGATTTCAAATAGTACCATTTTTTAACTTAAGTCCAAATACTACTTTTTTTCAAAAATTACAATTCTTATGTCCAAAGGCCTACATTAGTCTTAATGGTTCATTTGTCACTGTTTCTTGATTAGTTGAATGCAAGAGCATATTTATGTGATTTTATAGGAAACACTTGGTCAAACTGCATGTTATTTTAGGTGGCGACTCTATCAATTTGATCCTTATATTTTTGTATTACCTTGTACAAAAATGCATGATATGATGTTATTCTAGCTGTCATTTTGCACCCTCTTCATTTTCGCGTGAAAATTTTAGGAGCTCAACTAAGTGATGTGATGTGTATTTCAGCAACTTGGGATCATCTTTGTTGGTTGTCAAGTATCGAGGAGGGATCGTGATAGGGAAACCTCTTAGGAGGAGAGCTTTCGAAATTAAAGCAGAAGTTGAGTTTGTGAATGCTGATGAGGCGAAGAAACTTGTAGCTGTTGAGGGATATACAGTTCTAGATGTGCGCGACAAAACTCAATTCGAGAGAGCTCATATCAAAAACTGTTATCACGTACCACTCTTTATTGAGAACACAGATAATGACTTAGGTATATCATTTCTCCTTTATCTTAGTTGTTTTTTTTGTTACAATCTCCCACGTTGATTGAGAGAGCAGACTATTGTCTCCTTATATGTTCTTGAACAATTCTCATCTCATGATCAAACTCTTAAGACTGAGTTTTGCTCAATATTAATTTTCATGTTACTGGGGTCGGAGCTATTCATATTATTCGTTTATACAATGTTATGTTATTCACACTTCAGATGTCCAGCTCCACGCGTGCCGGGGAATTAGGGGCTGCTGCATTGGTGTTCTGTTCAGAATTTGATTAGTGCCTTTTATTTTCTGCAGGGACTATAATCAAGAGACAGCTGCACAACAATTTTTCTGGTTTATTTTATGGATTGCCATTTACCAAGCCCAATCCTGAGTTTGTGCAATCTGTTAAAAGCCAATTTTCTCCTGAAAGCAAGCTGCTACTTGTCTGTCAAGAGGGTCTTAGGTAAGTTAACTATTTTTTAGTTAAAGTTAGATCAGTTTAGGGCTAATATTCCAAGTGAATTTAACTTCCATGTTGATTGAAACCATTCCAAATGTGGAATCATGAAAACGAAATGCTTAGTGTTGAAGACATAATTAAGTAAATAAAAGTGTATTCTCTAATAGCTTAAGCTTTTAGATGAGATGGTCACACACTTCAACATGATATCAGAGCAGGCAAAGGTCCTGGGTTCGAGTCTCATCGCCACCAAATATCAAAAAGAATTTCCACGTGCTTGGCTCATCGAAAAGAATCAAGCCCGCACATGAGGGGACGAGTTGAAGACATAATTAAGTAAATAAAAGTGTGTTCTCTCTAATAGCTTAAGCTTTTAGATGAGATGATCACACACTTCAACACTTAGCTTGACCTCCACTTGGATCCTCGCTCAAAAGGCATGTAAATAGAATAGTAAACACTGTGTTGAGTTTTGGATTGTTGAGTTTTGGATTGTTGAGTTTTTGTTTAAGATGAAATAGTCTTAAAATGAGAGTGAATGGGAAATGGGATTTGGATTCGGATTTGATCAAATGATCGATCGATTGATTAATTATTTGGACCAAATTTATTTGTTAATAGTGAATATTAACGTGATATAATCCGTGTTTGTAACGGATGTTTTCCAATCCGTGTATTGTGTTGCACCAAGAAAGCAACAAGATGCCTAGTGCACCTCCCACCATGGCCAAGTGCTCCTCCCACCAAGCAAGTGTTCATTCCACCATGTAAGTGCTTCCTCCATGATATCCTAATGCTTGTTCCACCATGGAGGGGGCGGATTTCTCTCACATGACTGCTATAAATAGAGCAGAAGTTGTAGAGAAAGAAGAACACACCGGAAAAAAACACTCGAAACACTCAGTATACAATTGATATACACTCTGTATATAATTGATATACACTCTGTATACACTCAAACTACACTCTGTATACACTGTGTATACACTGGAAAAACGAATTGCAATCTGATATCCTCTTCAGTAAGAATTCAACATCGGCTATACATTGCATTCCTTCCTCTCAGAATTTCCATTCGACTTCTGAGTTCTCCTCCCTTGTTCTGCATTGTTTTAAAACTACAAACAAAGCAACTGTAAGTGTGATTTGCTTCCGAACTTTGCGTTCGCTGAAATACTGGGGTTTGAAGTACCGTTACACCAGTGTGTAATTCGTTCTATCCTGGGAGGAAATAATCCATAACCTTGGGTACTAGGAGGGGATTAAATTCCTTAAGGAATTCAGTGGGCTCGAATTAATTTTTGTTTCAGTTATATCATTTATATTTACGTATGTTACTGCTGTAGGTAGCTGATAAAGAGGATAATATCTAAGAGTGGAAAAGTTAAAACTTGATCTTCAATCATTCCATATTTATACCAGATAAGAAGTACTATACAAGAAACAACAACAACAAACTTAAGGAATTTAATAATTTTAATTTCTGTATTTGTGTTACTTTTATTATCCTGGAAACTTAAAACCCTTGTGGTTTTGTGTACTCCCATTTGGAGAGTAAAGCCTTCGTGGCGTTTTGTTGGAGATTAAAATCTACGTGATTTTTCACTCCAGTTTTAAACGTTTATTAAACGTTTGTTTGTGTCATTTTTACAGTAAAAATGGCGAATGACGGAAATCAAGCTGTTCCGATGATGACTGCCAATGCATCGACAAGTCGAACTCCGGCGTTGGCACCGACAGAGAAACCCGGAAAATTTTCCGGGATGGATTTCAAGCGCTGGCAGCAAAAGATGTTCTTCTACTTGACTACGTTATGTCTACAGAAGTTCATCAAGGAAGATGTTCCTGATCTTCCAGATGAAACTCCAGAGAATGATAGCTTTCTCGTGATTGAGGCGTGGAAGCATTCTGACTTCTTGTGCAGGAATTATATTCTTAGTGGACTGGAGGATAATCTGTATAATGTATACAGTGGCGTGGAGACGTCAAAAGAATTGTGGAATGCGCTTGAAAAGAAATACAAAACTGAAGATGCCGGGATGAAGAAATTCGTCGCTGCAAAATTTTTGGACTACAAAATGGTAGATAGCAAGTCTGTTATTACCCAAGTCCAGGAGTTACAAGTGATTATTCATGATCTATTTGCTGAAGGTATATTTCAAATGAATGCTAATGTTGAAAGTAAATTTTTTAGTAATTTTACTAACGGAATTTTCATTGAAGGTCTTGTCATCAATGAGGCATTCCAAGTAGCAGCAATAATTGAGAAGTTGCCTCCATTGTGGAAGGGCTTTAAAAATTATTTGAAACACAAACGAAAGGAGATGTCCCTTGAAGATCTCATTGTTCGATTGAGAATCGGAGAGGACAATAAAACTGCTGAAAGGAGAGACCGTGGAAATTCAACAATAATGGGAGCAAATGTTGTTGAAGATAACAAAAAGAGAAAGAAAGCTTCTGGTCCGAAATACAACCCAAGCAAGAAGCGGTTCAGTGGAAACTGCTACAACTGTGGGAAAACCGGACACAAATCTACGGAGTGTCGTGCTCGGAAGAAAGACAAGCAAAGGAGTCAAGCAAACATGGTAGAAAAGCATGATGATGTTGATGACTTGTGCGTCATGCTTTCTGAATGCAACCTGGTAGGAAACCCAAAGGAGTGGTGGATTGATTCTGGAGCCACTCGCCATGTTTGTGCTGTGAGGGAAGCATTTTCTACATATGCTTCTGCTGGACCCGAAGAGACGCTCTCTATGGGAAATGCTGCTACAGCAAACATTGAAGGATACGGTAAGATATTTCTCAAGATGACTTCTGGCAAGGTCATGACTTTGAACAACGTCCTTCATGTTCCCGAGATTAGGAAGAACTTAGTCTCTACTGGACTTCTTGTAAAGCACGGTTTCAAGTGCGTTTTTGTATCTGACAAGGTAGTGATTAGTAAGAATGAAATGTTTGTAGGAAAAGGTTACCTTACTGAGGGCCTTTTCAAGCTGAATGTAATAGTTGTTGAAACTAATAATAAAACTTCAGCTTCTTCTTACTTACTTGAGTCAAATGATTTATGGCATGTACGTTTGGGTCATGTCAATTATAAAACCTTGCGAAAAATGATTAACCTGGAAGTATTGCCTAAGTTTGAATGCGAAAAATCAAAATGTCAAATATGTGTGGAATCTAAGTATGTTAAACATCCTTATAAGTCGGTTGAAAGGAATTCAAATCCTTTAGACTTAATTCACACAGATATTTGTGACATGAAGTCAATACCATCTCGCGGTGGAAAGAAGTATTTCATAACTTTTATTGACGATAGTACTCGATATTGCTATGTTTACTTACTTAATAGTAAAGATGAAGCAATAGACGCATTCAAGCAATACAAAAATGAAGTTGAAACGCAACTTAACAAGAAAATCAAAATGATAAGAAGTGATAGGGGTGGTGAATATGAATCTCCTTTTGAACAAATATGTTTAGAATATGGAATTATTCATCAAACAACAGCCCCTTACACGCCCCAATCCAATGGGATTGCGGAAAGAAAGAATCGTTCATTAAAGGAGATGATGAACGCATTGTTGATAAGTTCTGGTTTGCCACAGAACTTGTGGGGGAAAGCCGTTCTTACGGCCAGCCGAATACTAAATCGAGTACCCCATAGCAAAACACAATCCATTCCATATGAAAAATGGAAAGGAAGGAAGCCCAACTTGAATTATTTTAAAGTGTGGGGGTGTTTGGCAAAAGTGCAAGTTCCTAAACCCAAAAGGGTAAAAATAGGACCGAAAACAGTTGATTGTGTTTTCATAGGATATGCGATTAATAGTAAAACATATCGATTTCTGGTTCATAAATCAGAAAATCCCGACATTCATAATAATACGGTTATAGAATCAGATAATGCTGAGTTCTTTGAAAATATATATCCGTATAAAAAGGAATGCGAGTCGATTGGTGAAGGATCTAAACGACCTCGGGAAGAAACAAAAGAAAGTACATTTAATCAGGGGGATCCAAGACTTAGTAAACGTCGAAGAACGTCTACTTCGTTTGGACCAGATTTTGTGACTTTCTTATTGGAAAATGAGCCTCGAACATTTAAAGAAGCTATGTCTTCTTCGGAATCATTGTTCTGGAAAGAGGCAGTCAATAGTGAAATAGAATCCATATTGAACAACCATACATGGGAATTGGTTGATCTTCCTGCTGGAAATAAACCTTTGGGTTCTAAATGGATTTTTAAGAGAAAAATGAAAGATGATGGCACTATTGATAAATTTAAGGCAAGACTTATTGTCAAAGGGTATAGACAACGAGAAGGTCTTGACTACTTTGATACATACTCCCCAGTTACAAGGATTACGTCTATACGGATGTTAGTAGCATTAGCTGCAGTGTATGGTCTTGAAATTCATCAAATGGATATTAAAACGGCCTTCTTAAATGGAGAGTTGGAGGAAGAAATTTACATGGAACAACCTGAAGGTTTGTGGTTCCAGGTAAAGAAAATAAGGTATGTAGACTTGTTAAGTCCCTTTACGGACTAAAACAAGCACCCAAACAATGGCATGCGAAATTTGACCAAACAATGTTGTCAAATGGTTTTAAGATAAATGAATGTGATAAATGTGTGTACATTAAAAATGTTCCAAATCACATAGTCATTGTTTGCCTATATGTGGATGATATGTTGATAATGAGTAATAACATTGCCAACATAAATGCTACTAAGCATATGCTAACTAGCAAGTTTGATATGAAGTACTTGGGAATTGCGGATTTAATTCTGGGGATTAAGATCCAAAAGACTCCTCAAGGTCTGGCATTGTCACAATCTCATTATATTAAGACAGTACCTGAAAAATTCAAGCACTTGGGCTTTAAAGTTGCAAAGACTCCAATTGACGTAAATCTTGCATTAGCAAAGAATAAAGGCCAAAGCATATTACAATTGGATTATGCTCGTGTGTTGGGATGCTTAATGTACATCATGAATTGTACACGACCAGATATAGCTTGTGCTATAAGTAAACTAAGTCGATACACGAGCAATCCAGGTCAATCTCATTGGATGGCAATGAAACGAGTTTTGGGATACTTAGAACATACCCAAAACTTTGATTTGCACTACAGTAAATATCCTGCGGTGATTGAAGGATATTGTGATGCAAATTGGATCACCGGTTCAACTGATTCGAAGTCCACAAGTGGATATGTATTCACTATTGGTGGAGGAGCGGTATTTTGGAAGTCGACCAAAACAAACATGTATTGCCTGCTCTACAATGGAGGCTGAGTTCATAGCCTTAGATAAAGCCGGTGAAGAAGCTGAATGGCTCCGGAATTTCTTGGAAGACATTCCATTTTGGCCCAAACCGTTGGCACCAATATGCATACACTGTGATAGCCAAGCAGCAATTGGAAGGGCTGGGAGCGTTATGTATAACGGTAAATCTCGTCATATACGACGAAGACATAAAACCGTTAGGCAACTTCTCTCTAGAGGAATTATCACGATTGACTATGTAAAGTCAAGTGATAATGTGTCGGATCCACTTACAAAAGGCCTAACTAGAGAGGTAGTTGAGAAATCATCGAGGGGAATGGGACTATGGCCGAGAACAAGTCATTGTGGCGGTAACTCTACCTAGAAGACTGGAGATCCCAAGATCTAGGTTCAAAGAGATCAAACAAAGTCATTAACGACGGTTCAACATTGTCAACAAAATTTTTTAGTCCATTTTCGTGATGAGACAATGTTCAGTACCAAGGATAAAGCATTAATGCTTTTTAATGATTTCTAAATTTGATACAGGGTATATCAAATAGTGTATCTACGGGATGACACGTTTAGGAATCACCTATGTAAGTGTGAAGTGTTAGCCGCTTCAAGGAGAATTTTGCAAGGCCAATTCTCTACGCACTTATGAAACCAGGCAATGTTCATGGGTGAAACGAACATAACAATGAGAACTAAAGACGGTTAAGAGATTGATTGTGTGACTTATGGTTGTCTAGGTATACACTAAAGTTCGACGGTTCAAAGATATCAAATCTACCGATTGACCGAGTATATCCGACATAAGTTCACTACGGAAAGTTCAAAGGGAAACCTACTTATCCAGATGCAATTAATTCTTGCTTGCAAATCACACAAGTTTTTCATGCATACTTCCGTGATATAGCCATTCCCCATTCATGTGGGGGATTGTTGAGTTTTGGATTGTTGAGTTTTTGTTTGAGATGAAATAGTCTTAAAATGAGAGTGAATGGGAAATGAGATTTGGATTTGGATTTGGATTCGGATTTGATCAAATGATCGATCGATTGATTAATTATTTGGACCAAATTTATATGTTACTAGTGAATATTAACGTGATATAATCCGTGTTTGTAACGGATGTTTTCCAATCCGTGTATTGTGTTGCACCAAGAAAGCAACAAGATGCCTAGTGCACCTCCCACCATGGCCAAGTGCTCCTCCCACCAAGCAAGTGTTCGTTCCACCATGTAAGTGCTTCCTCCATGATATCCTAATGCTTGTTCCACCATGGAGGGGGCGGATTTCTCTCATATGACTGCTATAAATAGAGCAGAAGTTGTAGAGAAAGAAGAACACACCGGAAAAAAACACTCGAAACACTCAGTATACAATTGATATACACTCTGTATATAATTGATATACACTCTGTATACACTCAAACTGCACTGTGTATACACTGGAAAAACGAATTGCAATCTGATATCCTCTTCAGTAAGAATTCAACATCGGCTATACATTGCATTCCTTCCTCTCAGAATTTCTATTCGACTTCTGAGTTCTCCTCCCTTGTTCTGCATTGTTTTAAAACTACAAACAAAACAACTATAAGTGTGATTTGCTGCCGAACTTTGCGTTCGCTGAAATACTGGGGTTTGAAGTACCGCTACACCAGTGTGTAATTCGTTCTATCCTGGGAGGAAATAATCCATAACCTTGGGTACTAGGAGTGGATTAAATTCCTTAAGGAAACACTGTGAATTCAGTGGGCTCGAATTAATTTTTGTTTCAGTTATATAATTTATATTTACGTATGTTACTGCTGTAGGTAGCTGACAAAGAGGATAATATCTAAGAGTGGAAAAGTTAAAACTTGATCTTCAATCATTCCATATTTATACCAGATAAGAAGTACTATACAGGAAACAACAACAACACACTGTTCTACAGGATGTCATAACACTGCGAATAGTAAGCACTGTTCAACAAGCAAATTTAGTGTTCTTGATTTTGTGGATGAGTAAGTAGGAGTGCGTCTACTGAGTACAATCGATTCTTGATTTCCTATGAGGCAAGAATGATTAGTGAAATTCAGTAGTGAATTTTCTTGACACTAAAGATTCATGCTCTTACACTTGGTCTTAACTTAAGATCTGAGTCCCTTTGGGTACATCCAACAAAATTGGAATAATATATATATACAAGATCGCAGCTCCTGCATAAGGATGACAGGAGCATATCGAGAAATGATCCAAACTTAAGAGCTGAATGCTTAGTTGGAGCACTATATAATCATACCTTATCAATTATCATAGAGACATGGATCTAGCGAAGGTAAATTTTTCAATATTGAGATCCTTAGTGAATAGACAAAAGGAGAAATCGATCATTATTTTTCTTACAAGTATCCTTGAAATTCGGACAGATTCTTGTTATGTGCCATCTGAGTTCTAAAAGAGCTGCCTGGTCTATGATCTTTTGCCTCCTTTATGTTTCATGCGCATCTATGCATCTTCACACTATTGATGGATGGTAAACTTACGTATTCCAAATTTCTTGTGGCTAATCGTTGTGTTTCTTGAAATGCTTTAAGGTCTGCAGCTGCTGCCCAGAGATTAGACGAAGCAGGTTATGAGAACATCGCATGCATAACATCAGGTCTTCAAACTGTAAAACCTGGTAAAACACTAAAACTCAAATTTAACATTTCAACTTGAATCTTGTCTTTCTGGATTAGCTGAAAACCGAATATAATTTCGTGTATCTAGGAACATTTGATTCTGTTGGTTCCAAAGAACTGCAAGATGCTGGCAAAGCCGGTTTGGTTACCATACAGGGCAAGATTTCAGCTGTTCTAGGAACTGTGCTTATCTGTAAGTTCTATAAGGATAGATCTTTAATGCATTCTCTTAAGAGTTTAACTTTTGTGCACTCATAGTACATACGTTTTCTACACTATCAGGTTAAATTTACCTTTAAATAACGTTAACTCTCCAAGATCGATATGGTAACTTGAAAAATAAAGGGTGTGTTTGGTATGAAGGAAAACATTTTCCGGAAAATGTTCTTCAATTTTTCATGTTTGGTTGGTTTAAATGTTTTGGAAAACATTTTCCTCGTGAACTCATTTTCCTTCAATTGGAAGAAAATATTTTCCCTATCAAGAGAAGGGGAAATTTTTTCCAAAACTCTTTTTCAACATTCCCTACTGTATTCCCGCACCCCACCAACCCACCCCGCACCCCACCCTCTATAAAAATATTGTTAATAGTACTTTCTTTTTATGTTATAGATATAGTAGTACTTTTTTTCATTTCATCAAATAAATACTTTTTTTTCATGATATAAAAAAAGTATTTTTTTTTTCATTTTAACAAAAAAAGTACTTTCTTTTCATGATGTTGAAAGAGTATTTTCTTTCATTTCAACAAAATGATGTAGTAAAAAGTATTTTCTTTCAATTCAATAAAAAGAGTATTTTTCTTTTCACGATGTAGAAAAAGTATTTTCTTTCATTTCAACAAAATGAGTACTTTATTTTCATGTTGTAGAAAGAGTACTTTCTTTTTCAACCAAAAAAGAGTATTTTTTTAAGTTATGGAGCACAAATTTCAACGTTATTTTTGTGTAAAAAAATAAAGCAACATATTGATTCCTTTGGGTTTGTTTGAATTTTTTAAAAAATAATTAAATTCTTGAAGAAAATAGAGTCCTTAAAACATTAGGTATTTGAGGGGGGGGGGGGAGGGGGTTGTTTGAGGAACACATGAAACGTGAGGACTTGGGGAAGGAGGATGAGGAGAGTAGCATAAAAAATTATTTTCTACTCTCTAACCAAACACTAGAAAATATTTTTCGGAAAAAGTTTTTCATTCACCAACCAAACAACGGAAAATAAGTGATAAACCACTCATTTTCCATGGAAAACATTTTCTAGGAAAACACTTTCCATGGAAAACATTTTTCTTCATACCAAACACACCCTTTATTTTTCAGTCATAACTTCTTGTAGAGTTGTAGTCAGTTGGCATTCCATTTGTTCCATTTGTTCATTTAACTAATCTTTTGTTGTTGAATGTCTGATATTTCAGGTGCATTGCTATTCATAACTCTTTTCCCCGATCAAGCAGAACAGATTCTTGCATTGGTTCCTTCAAGCTAACACCTAAACAACTCCAACTTTCTTTGTTTTTTTGGTGTCTCTAGTATGTTGAGGGATTTTGTTTTTTTTTAAGAAAAGTAGAGTGTGCTCATTTGTGTAGAGAAAACTACTTGATATTGAAATACCAGTAGTCATCGAGCTTTTGTACATTTCTCATTTGACAAATATCTGATTGGTAAACGGCAAATTGCTTTTTCTTATTTAGCAACTAAGAGCTATTTCTTTTAGTTTTTTGTTTTTCCTCTAATATTTTAATTTGAATTTTCTAGCCTGAGAATATGGATAAATATGATCTACCAAAGGAGAAAAAAAGAAAAGAAACAAAAGGGTTTTGTGCAAGTTGGTATTAAGTTGGAAGGACGATAGAAGAACGTGAAGAGATAAGCAAATCAGGGAAACAAAGAACACGAATAAGTTTGTTTCTGAGGTTTTCCTGTTATGGTTTATACGGTTGATGTCTTGGTAAGTTGGTATAAATAATAATACACGATCGGATTATTTGGACTCCTACTTGCAGTAGTATAACACATAAACCTTTTCCTAAACACACACAACTTTGTAAAGTTAGAACCTATACCACTCCTAACTAACTTCATTATTCTATAAAGAGTTGGACTCTAGTTTGATACACTTACTTTCAAAACGGGCTACCAAAGATTGTTGGTATCTTTATACAAATAGTGGGTTGAGTTCACTATATATATATTCTTTAGCTCTTACATATGTATGGGGTAAAACTGGTTTATAATATCTGGGCGAATGATGGTGTGGCACGTGGCATTGTAGACAAGTGGGATATGAGTCCGCAAAAGCTGTTATCGGTTGCAAACAACGAGCGATCAACACCGAACAAGTCCCGAAGACAAAACAACATATAGGAAAGATTTGCCATATTGATATTGGGTAACATTCATTGGGCAGTCGTTACAAAATATTTGTGTTGCTTCCAAACGCACACGCAAGTATACGTAGTTGACAAGTAATATAGGATTGTAAGTCCAGATATCGTACCCACAGGGACTTGTGATTAACTATCAACTAAATTAAACCAAACAATTAATCTATTCAAGCGAATCCTAACATATGAATATTTAACTAATTTAATCTAGAATAACAAATTAAGAGATTAAAAAAAACAAGCTGGAGAAATTAGACACGAATTCAACGAGAGACGATATTCTAGAGCTATGGGTAAACTAACGATCCCGTTGAGTTTTTTTTACTTAAATTGTCTAATTAATTTATCTAGTTTATTGATTAACATGGTTAATATTACTGATGATAGGCTATAATTACGTATTTTAGTCGCTTATTACACTCTAATTTACTGCACTTTAATTGAGTTTGAGCTTTAATCGCTAGTGACTTGCACTAATTGTGTGTTTTATGCCTTGCAGGAAGTGATCCTAAGCTCAAGAGTTAATTTGGAGCTAAATTGATCAATCAGGAGCTTTGAAATCTGAGTAAAAGCCCAATACATTAAACCGGGATCGTGTTCGGAGGTCGTGTACCAAGTCTAGATGTTAAAAGAGGACGAAATAAGTTCACTCTAAGGAAATTGCACTGCCGGCATGGGGCGCCTCAAGGCGCGGTGCAGCAGTACAAAGGTGGGTCTGACAAAAAAAGTGAGAAGCTACTGATAAAGGCCATTAGCGCGCCGCATGGTGCGGCCCATTAGTACAAATTTTACAGAGTGAGTGTCCTATTTCGCACAGGAGAAGGTATTTTCATCTCGGCCCAACCCTACTTGGTATAAATACATGTAAAAATGCTATTTTGAGGAAGGTTGGACAGATTTGAGACACAGATTCGACCTAAGGAGGCAGAGACACAATAGGAGCTAGGCGGGGAATTCTTCTACGAGTTTTTCCTTCACCTTCCTATTTTTCATTGTTGGTTATGACTTTTAGTATTATAGTTTTACATACTATTATGAATAGCTAATTTGTTATCTAGAGTTTTGATAGAACCTTTTGTAGGATAAATTCTTGTTATGTTTGTATATAATGAGTCGTAACATTTCTCTATTTGTTCAACTACGTTTATATTATGGTTGGTTGAACAACTCTCAATTGACTCTTCCTATTTAGTGTGTATTACTCAGGAGAGAGTGCATATTTAGGTAGTTGTTGAACAACATCACTCCCGATGTATGTGAGGGATCAATAACCAAGGGTTTAAAGGAGGGATTAGGGATAACGAAACCTTGGGTGCAATCTAAGTGATCTGTAATTAAAACCAACTAGCGTAACTCGGGAGAGTACGTCTAGTAAATTTTCGTAATTACTCGGGAGAGAATTACAACACGCAGAGCGCTCATGATCGGTAGAGAATACTTAGGCGAAATTATAGAAGACATAGCGGGAAAGATTCCGACAATTGGGGAAATCATTACTCTAGACCTCCTTAATCTTGTCTCTAACCCTTAGTATCTTTAGTTGTTAATCTACTAATTTAATTATTTAGTTAATTAGATATAAGAATCTTAATATTTATAACTTAGGAATTGTTCGAGCTTGTCTTAGCAATATTGAACAGTTGTAGCTAAGCCCTAGTTCTCTGTGGGATTCGACTCCGGACTTGTAAACCGGATTATATTTGCAATGACCGCTTAGTCCTTTTTATAAAGCATAGTTGGCATGATAAATTTTGGCGCCGTTGCCGGGGAACTAACGATGTAGTTGTAGGTGTACATATTGCTAGGTTTCAAGTTTGAACTTTTATTTTATTTTTTAGTATTTGATTTTTTTAAATTTTTTTTATTTTAGTTTTATTTGAGAAACACGATATCATGGAATTATGAGAATTTTGATGTTGGTAATTCTACCTTTAATCCTCCTTATGCATATTGTGAAGGAAACCACCCAGGGAAAAATTATCAAAATATTCCCGAGAGCGAGTTTTGTGCCCCAACTCAATCTTATATGTGAAATATGTGGTGGTCAAGATGGTCACTTTCACGGTTGTGCTTATATTTCTTACCTTCCCCCAACCCCTTACTTTGATGGTTCTTCTTTTTCTGGTGAAGTTAATTGGAACAAAGAACCCAGGGAAGCTGACCTAAAGAAGATCAAAGATATGTTAAAGTGCATTTTGGAACAACATAGTAAATTACAACTGCAGATAGAAAGGCAGGAGGAAACTATTCACAACTTGAAAGTTCACATGAGTCAACTGGTTGAAGATTTTAATGCTCAACAAGTCAATATTGTGAATAGTATCCAAGAAGAGCATGAATTAGATACAGAAATTGAGGAGCTAGAGGAGAAGGCCAGAGTAAAACACCAACAATCAATCGAATTAGATTTTGAGGATGTCAGTGTCGTAGAAGAGATACTAGAGTCAACCAAGGATATTAAAGATACATATTTAGTTGACTCTATTGTTATTAGTGTTGAGAATGTAGATAGTCCCAAGGTTCATGTAGTTGAGCGCATTGGTCCACACTCCAAACATTTTTCCACATTGTGTTTTGATGATGATATGGAAATAGAGTCGTCTGAGCCACTTGAGGAGTCAAGGAATGAGGAACAAGGTGCTTACATTTTGGAATTCTTCTTGCCAGAAAGTCGGGATTACACACCTCATCTAAAGGCAAGAAGTGCAGAATACTACATTATTTTATTGGGCCAGTCAAATTCGTTCCATCACCCCAAGAGCATGATCATAGAGCAGAATCAAAACTAGGGGTCCAATTCATAAGTTCAAGGTGGAGACAAAAAGTGATTCGCATCGTGCTGCGACGTTAAATCAAGCGCTTGTTGGGAAGCAACCCAACTTTACTGCTTTCTTTTATTTTATTTTTTATTAATTTTTTAATTGTATTATTTTTGTAGTGTTAATTTTTTATTTTCTAGGCGCAGAAAAGCTATTGAAAGGATGCAATAGCAAACCAGATGGTTGGAACTAAGTGTGAGATACTCGCACGAAGGACCAGGCCTGAGAGAAATCTAAGTACCCTATGAGTTGCTAGTGCTTCGGCCTTTGGCCTACCAGGAAGTTTCTTTTACCTTCTTATTAGTTATGGTGTACATTGGGGACAATGCACAATTTTAAGTGTGGGGTGAGGAGACTGTCTGGGAGTATTTTAGCGGTGTTAGTTTAATTGAATAATACTTTTTTTTAGAAAAAAAATATTGAACTTTTCCTGACGATGGATATCCTAGACAATTTTCTTGAGGAACTTAAGTCTAAAGAAAAAAGGACAAAAAAGATTTTCTTTGTAGTAATTCCCCATTGGTTTTTCTTTGTGCCGCGGTTCTTTTCCAAGGGTTTTGTATGAACCGGGCGTAGTTAGTTTTTTTCGGGAGTAGGAGCCATTGTGTTGTGTTTTGAATTGAAGCAATATCTCTTGACTTTATTATGCCTTGAGAATAGTGAGTCATTTGGTTGTGACGGTTAGGCTCAGTTTTTGACTCTTGTATAAGTACCTTAACTTGTATGTTCTTAACTTTACTCAACTGCTTTGACTAGAGTGTCTTGATGGTCCAATCTTGAGTGAGTCATATGCCATGTGTTTATGAGGTTTGTTGTATTCTGTGCATTGCATTTGATGTCTAGAACTTGCCCCGTGTGTTTGCACAACGAAATAGTAGTTTTGTTCAGTCTTGGAAGTGATATAGGCATTTCTTTGTTGAGCCATATATGTATTTTACCCGCCTAATTGTTATGTATCATAGTTAACCCCTTTGAGCCTATAATCATGTTTCTTTGGCAACCACATTACAAGCCTTACCCATTTGTTTGAAATAACCATCTTTTTGAACCTTTTCACCTCTCATGAGCACTTGAATTGTTATGAACTTTATAAAAGTTAAAGTGTGGGGTGGTTGGTTTGGATTTTGAGTGGAAATAATGAAATAAGGATAAGGTGCACTAATTTGAAAGAGCAAGAGCCACTTGAATTGAAAAAGAAAAAAAAAAGAAAAAAATAGTTGTATTGTGTGCGTGTTGATACCCAATTTTCTCTATATATTTGAGCAATAATCCCTTGATTAAAGGGGAGTACTTGTGTTAATTGATTCTGATTGTGGTTATTTCCATGTTTGAGTTGAAACTTTACTGGTTACCTTATTCTTCACTCGTTTTCAAAACTATAAATACCCTACCCTCTCTTCTTTCAAACACACAAACAATTGAGTTCAAAACACACTTACACTCAAAACTCTTTCTTTCTCTATTACTATTTGTGCTATTGCTTTGTCTAGCCGGCTAAAAGCCAAGGCTAGATTGTGGAATCCTGCTTACTTTACCTTTATGCACCTTGCTTTCTCTACTGGTATGTCCTAGTTAATTTTTCAAGCCTCAACAACAATATGCTTCTTTAGTTGTTTCAGTTTCCCTTATTCTTGAGTACTCGTATTTATGGTTCCGCAATCAAGTTACATTATTGGCATGCTGTAATATGTTCCCTTCCTCCTCAGATTGATGCTTCCCCTATGTGTGTTTTGAAGCATACTCTGGCAGTCACTTGTTGTGTACTTACTGTCTTGTGAATCCCAAACCCCCATATCCCCTCTATGTGTTTGTGTTCTTTTGGCTGGTTTGTGACCAAGCCAACTTCAGCTATTGTTGTGCATGTCCAAACCAGACCCCTGCTGGGGTCATGTGCTTACAGATAAGTGTATTCCCAAGATCCCTTTACCCCCTTGTATGATTACTGATTCTATTTGTTTGAGTTTTAAGTTTTATTACTACAACTGCTTTCAAATTGCCTCTGTTACTGATTACTTTCAACTCAGTTTTAAACAAACTCTTTTCCCAAACTATGTCAAGCACTCTCACCTATTCCTAGAATCTAGGTTCTGCCCCTCTTGTGTGAGCCTTGCCTTGGGACCCTTGAGCTCCTTCTGAACTTGGACACATAAAAGCTGGCCCTTCCACACTGCACTAATTCTGTTTGGTTATGTAAATTTGGGTGTGACCGCCCGGGATCCCTTGAGGTCCTTAGGGAACTCTGACACACCCAGATATGAAAAAGGCTTTGAAATATTGGTATTGAAGTGGTTAATTACATAACTTAAAGAGAAAGACAAGATCAGGCTTCCTTTAGTTGTAATTTCTTATTTCTGCACTTTATCTGTAATTCAATCATTTGGTCTGTAATAATTTGTAAATAATTATTGGGGTGATTAGTGAAAAAGGGTGAGTAGTTGTATATTGTGGGTAAATTGGGTAGATAACATGCCTATAGGATCTGCTCTGGTTAAAAATGAATTCTATTAAAGTTAAGAACACCATTCCATACAAAGGCTGTACCCTGGGACTATACAGCCGAGGCGAGAAGGAAAGGCAAGGTCAGGTTTGAAGAGACTATTGCAGCACAGGGTATAACAAGAACTGGTAGAGTATATGCCCCTGAATATCTAGCTGAGTCAAGCAAGCAGGCCTCCAATCGGCCATCCATCATTGAGACAAGTCCAGATGACCTCTAGAGGAAAATATAGGCCAAGGAGTATTCGGTCATCGACCAATTAAACAAGATGCCGACACAAATATCCATTCTCTCTTTGCTGTAGAATTCTGAGGCACACAAGAATGCTCTGTTAAAGGTGCTGAGTGAAGCATACGTACCAAGCAACATCACGGGCGGGGAAATGGATAATATGGTAGGACAAGTGTTGGAGAGCAATGAGATCACCTTTCATGAGGACGAGCTTCCACCTAAAGGGTTGGGGCACAACAAAGCACTGCACATCACCGTGCAATGCGAAGACTATTTCATCATCAGAATCCTGATTGATAGAGGTTCCAGTCTCAACATTTGTCCGTTGGTGACGCTCAAGAAACTGGGTAAAGGACTGCACAAGATAAAAGATGGATCAATTAGTGTGAAAGCCTTCGATGGTTCTCAGAGGTCCACTATCGGTGAGATTGTTCTATGCTTACAAATAGGACCAACATGGTTCTACGTCGACTTCCAGGTGATAGACCTGCCAGCATCTTACAACTTATTGCTGGGACGACCATGGATTCATGCTGCTGGGGCCGTAGCATTAACACTGCATCAGGCAGTAAAATTTGAATGGAATCACCAGGAATTGATCATTCACGGCGACAGTAGCAACCCTATATACGGTCGTCAGACCATTCCTGCGATCGAGGGAAGAAGGAAGCTAGGTGGAAAGACTTACCACCACATCAAACGGGTCAATGCTATTGACAAATACAAATAGTAGGATAACAAAATTGAGAGTATACTGAATTAGAGTGGGTACAAACCTGGCAAGGGGCTCGGCAAGAACCTACAAGGAATCGCTAAGCCCATAAAACTCAAGAAACATGGCACTACTTTCGGTCTGGGATATGAATATACCTGGGAAGAATTCAACAATTGGTTGCCGCCATGGTGCGGTCCTTACTATCCACTAAAGCATCCAATACCGCGTCTGGAGAAAACTTTCCAATAGGCCGACATTGTTTATAGGTCAGATGAAGAAAAAGCACTGGCAATGGTGAAGAACTTGTTCCTATAAGACAACGACATGGACTGTTGTGTTGTTCTCGAGGAGGAGGGGGAGGAAGGCCCTTCCATACAAGCTGTAAGTAAAGGTGCACATCTCAATAACTGGACCATCAGGACAACCAGAGCCCAACGAGCCTCGGGGTAGCAAGGCTAAAACAAGCATTATCCATTGTTTTTACTAAATGATTTTCTTTTCGTATTTTCAATTCCCGCAATAAGATCTTCAATGGTCAAAACAGTTATGCAATTTATCAAAGCATTTTGACATTTCTTATAAATCAACACTCATTATCGTTTTCTCTCATTACTTTACTTATACAACATTACTATTACTTATCTTGATGAACCAACAACTATGACATGCAATCAAACAACGCAACAAATGGACATTGATTCAGACGAAGATGACATACCTGACGAGATTGTTAGAGAAGTTGAGAACTTTGAGAACAGACCTAAGTACAACCTAGACGAGACCAAAATTGTTAACCTGGGAGACGCAGAAAACATCAAGGAAGCATGAATCAACATTCACCTATCACCATCAGAAAAGAAAGAATACACGAAATTTCTAAAGGAATATGAGGACATATTTGCCTGGTCGTATGATGACATGACTGGACTGAGTACGTCTATTGTGGCTCACAAACTGCCGACCAATCCAATATGTCCGTCGGTAAAGCAAAAGCTCAGAAAGTTCAAAACTGATATGAGTCTGAAAATCAAGGAAGAGGTTACCAAGCGGGTCAAATCTAAGGTTCTCAGGTTAGTAGAATACCCGACGTGGTTAGACAATATCGTGCTAGTGCCAAAGAAGAACGAGAAGGTCAGGGTCTGTGTCGACTATCGGGATCTCAACCGGACCAGTCCAAAAGACGACTTTCCTTTGCCAAATATACACATCCTAATTGATAATTGCGCCAAGCATGAGCTGCAGTCATTTGTAGATTGCTTCGCTGGTTATCATCAGATCTGGATGGATGAAGAAGATGCTGAGAAAACAGCTTTCATTACGCCGTAGGGAATGTATTGTTACAAGATGATGTCGTTCGGCCTGAAGAATGCAGGGGCCACCTACATGAGGGCAATGACTACCATTTTCCATGATATGATACACAAGGATATAGAGGTATATGTAAATGATATTATCATCAAATTCAAGAAGGCCACTGGTCACATGGAAGATCTGAGGAAGTTCTTCAATAGATTGCGAAGGTACAACCTGAAACTGAATCCTGCCAAGTGCACATTTGGGGTTCATACTGGGAAATTGCTAGGGTTTATTGTGAGTCGCCGAGGAATAGAACTGGATCCATCAAAAGTCAAAGCCATTCAAGAATTGACACTGCCAAAGAACAAGAAGGATGTGATGAGTTTCTTGGGAAGGCTCAACTATATCAGCTGATTTATAGCACAATCTACAGTTATTTGTGAGCCAATATTTAAGATGTTGAAGAAGGACGCCGCTACCAAATGGACTGATGACTGCCAAAAGGCCTTCAACAGAATCAAGGAATACATGTCAACACCACCAGTCTTAGTCCTGCCCGATCCATGTAGACCCTTACTACTCTACCTTACAGTGTTGGATGGAGCTTTTGGTTGCGTTCTAGGGCAGCATGATGAAACGGGGAGGACGGAACAAGCCATTTATTATCTCAGTAAGAAGTTCACCTCGTATGAGGCCCGATATTCTTTATTGGAACGCACCTGTTGTGCTTTGACTTGGGTAAAAGCTGAGGCATTACTTCTATGCCTATACTACATATCTCATATCAAGGATGGATCCTTTGAAGTACATCTTTTAGAAGTCCATGCCCACTGGCAAGCTATCCAGGTGGCAAATCCTATTGAGTGAGTTTGACATCGTCTACGTAACTTAGAAAGCGGTCAAGGGACAAGCACTGGCAGACCACCTCGCTGAGAATCCCGTGGATGGAGAATACGAACCTTGAAAACATACTTTCCTAATAAGGAGGTATCATTCATAGGAGAAAACATTGCAGAGTCTTATGACGGTTGGAGAATGCTTTTCGATGGAGTAGTAAATTTCAAAGGAGTCGGTATAAGAGCAGTCCTAATATCAGAAAACTGGTCAGCATTATCCGGTGTGCGCCAAACTGAGGTTCCCATGCACCAACGATATGGCCGAGTATGAAGCCTACATCTTAGGACTCAAAATGGCCATTGACAGGAACGTTCAAGAGCTGCTAGTAATCAAAGATTCAGATTTACTTATACATCAGGTACGAGAAGAATGGGCAACCAAGAACTCCAAATACTCTCGTATCTGCATTATGTACAGGAATTGAGAAAGAGGTTCACGAAGATGGAGTTCCAACATGTTCCTAGAGTCCAGAATGAGTTCGTCGATGCATTGACACACTGTCATCTATGATACAACATCCAGACAAGAATTTCATTGATCTCATTCCAGTAAAGATCCATGATCAGTCGGCTTATTGTGCCCATGTTGAAGAAGAAGCAGACGGAAAGCCTTGGTTTCATAGTATCAGGGAATATTTGGCAAAAGGAGAGTACCCAGAGCTTGCAAATCCTACTCAGAAACGCACACTTCGGAGATTGTCCAACAACTTCGTTCATAGCGGAGGAATCCTATATAGGAGGACCCCCGATTTGGGACTATTAAGATGTGTTGACACGAAGGAAACATCCAGGGTACTAGAGGAAATTCATGTTGGGACCTGCGGTCCACATATGAACGGTTTTGTCCTAGCAAAAAAGATACTTTGGGTTGGTTACTTTTGGTTGTTTGTAGAAATGGACTGCATCAAGTATGTCCGGAAATGCCACCGCTGTCAGATACATGCAGACATAATAAAGGTACCTCCAAGCGAGCTCAACACAACAAGCTCACCATGGTTGTTCGCCGCTTGGGGGATGGATGTTATTGGACCAATCCAGCCTGCCGCTTCCAATGGACATAGGTTTATCCTGGTAGCCATTTACTATTTCACTAAGTGGGTAGAAGCAACATCTTACAGAGCAGTAACTAAGAAAGTCGCGACAGATTTTGTCCGCGACCGCATTATTTGTCGATTCGGGATTCCAGAGTCAATCATTACTGATAATGGCTCCAACCTCAACAACGACTTGATGAAAGCTATGTGCGAAACTTTCAAGATCAGCCACAAGAATTCCATAGCCTACATACCTCAAATGAATGGAGCTGTAGAAGCCACCAACAAGAATATCAAGAAGATATTAAGGAAAATGATAGAAAAGCATAAACAATGGCACAAGAAGTTGTTATTTGCTCTATTGGGGTATCGCACCACAGTTCGCACATCAACCGGGGCAACCCCCTATATGCTGGTTTATGGTACAGAGGTTGTCATTCCTGGTAAGGTAGAAATTCCTTCCCTAAGGATCATACAAGAATGAAGTCGACGACGCAGAGTGGGTAAAAAGTCATTATGAGCAACTAGCTCTTATAGACGGAAAGAGAATGAATGCAATTTACTATGGTCAACTCTCTCAAAATAGAATGTCCAGAGCCTTCAACAAAAGAGTCAAGCCAAGCCAGTTCACACCAGGGTAGCTGATGTTAAAGAAAAATTTTCTGCATCAAGACGAAGCTAAAGGGAAGTTCTCTCCCAACTGGCAGGGTCCATACATGGTTCACTGGGTTCTGACAGGAGGAGCCCTCATACTTGTAGAAATGGACGGAGAAGTCTGGCCAAAGCCGATTAATTCAGATGTAGTCAAGCGTTACTATGTGTAATTTTTATGCTTCCCTTATATGATGTAAATTGAACTACACCTGACCTGATTCCCGTTTAAGAGGGGATACGTAGGCAGCCCTATGGGTTCGGTCACAATTCAATAAAATTTTCATTTTCCCCCCGCAACTGGAAACTGGGGTAGAATTTTGAGGAGGATCCTCAAAATTCTGAAGTAATTTCAGCCGATCGTCGCGCAAGCAACAGTCAGAAGCATCAACCCATTAAATTGGGGTAGAATTTTGAGGACCCTCAAAATTCCGTAGCAAGAGAGGTTGCAATGCCCCGAACTACGTCACAGTCGTCGGTTCATCTAAAAGCTATTTTTAATTATACACTTACTTTTACAAATTCATGCATGTTTATTATCGAAACTGCTTTGTTTAGCAACACTACCCCAATGATACAGACAGTATCACCAGATCAAAGACGAGCAAGTCAAGCAAAGCCAGCGGGGATACGAACTGACTTCCCCCTTACAAAACTCATGATTTTTCTTTGGATGCAGGCACTAGGATTACGAAAATCATCAAACATACTATACACCCATAGGACAAACATTATTCAGGAATACAACTCTCAGAACCGATGCACTTCCCAACATTTGCTATGCGCACACACCAGTGATGTTCTGTCTGTCACAATGCTCTCAGTAATCACAATATCGCAATCTGCTATCAGCTATGAAAACTCTACTATCATTCGTTATTTCATTTTGCATAAGGCTACCATTCTACCTTTCGAGACTAAACGCTATCTCCATCCGCATTCTTGCATAAGGCTACTATTCTGCCTTCTAATCTGCATAAGGCTACCTTTCTGCCTTCCGAGACTAAACGATGTCTTCATCTACATTCTTGCATAAGACTACTATTCTACCTTCCAATCTACATAAGTCTAACTTTCTGCCTTCCGAGACTTAATGTTGTCTCCATATGCATTCTTGCATAAGTCTACCATTCTACCTTCCGAGACTAAACGTTGTCTCCATCTGCATTTGCATTGCATAAGGATACCACTCTGCCTTCAAATAAATGTTGTCTCCATCTGTATCTTGCATAAGGCTACCATTCTGCCTTCCGAGGTTAAGCTCTACCTCCATCTGCATTCGCATCTTTGCATAAGGCTATCATTCTGCCTTCCAAGGCTAAGCTCTACCTCCAATTTTCTTCGACACTGAGCACTATCTCAAGCATCATTTATTTCGTTTCTCTTATGGGCTAAGCTCTGCCCTTCAATTTGCAAGACTAAGTTCTTTCTTTTTCGCATCATACTACTGCATATTTCATGGGCTGAAATATCGCCAACTCATCCGAAGGCATCATCGTTCGGAGGCACCATCTTTATAGTCCGAGAACACCATGTCATGGTCTGAGGATCTCTTTCGATCTTTTGCATATCATTATTCGAAGGCATCATGGTTCGGAGGCACCATCCTCATAGCCCGAAAGCATCATTTCATGGCCTGCGAATCCTTGATCATATGCTTCATGGCCCAGGACATCATGGTCTAAATACATCATCCTAACCATCCAAAGACAACATTCATAGTCCAACGGGAATTTGCATCATGTTTAAATTTATGCACAGAATACGCTTGTATTATTTCATTGCAGGTCAACCGGCGAGCAACAGTCATCCCGGCAGGAGCGATCCCGCTCCAGTACCCGCAGCCATATCAAGCCTTAATCATCCCCGTAAACCTGTCACTCACCTTGCCCTGGATATTGCGTCCGTTCTCGAAAAGTCTCCATCGGCATACTCCGCCGACGGATCCTGAACTACATACGGCCTGATTCCTGTAAAATCAAGGATATGTAGGTAGCTCGGAAGCCAAGGTGCGGACTAAATCTTCTTCAAACCATTTCGCTCAGTCAAAATTGGCCATCATGTCTTTACCCGACAATTCTTTCATCCTTCCCGGGTAAAGAGGGACAGCTGTTGATACACAATTTTTTCCTATATATTTGTAATATGCAAAATAATTTCAAAATAGAATATAAATGCATACATAAGTATGTCCAAATATTTTATTATTTTTCCATAATTTTTTAAAAGGTTTTAAATCGATTTAGTTCCCTTTTCATCCATAAAATCCCAATAATTATGTTCAAAATTATTATTTTTGATGATTCATTTATTGAATTTTTATACTTATGCCAAAATATGGCTAAGGCAATTTTTACATATTTTTACAATTTTATTTAGTATTTTTAAAAGCTAAGTGCATATAATTGCAATATTAGCCTTTTAAGATTTAATTGTATTTTATATTCATAAAATTAAGCCCTATATTTTTAAATTGTTATTTACATGTCGTGAATCATTTTAGCACTTTTAATTTTTTTTTAGAAATTTATTTACTATTTTTCTATAATTTAAAAGGGGGAAAATTGGCTATTTAAATAATATCCATTTGTATTTCAATTCTAGCCTAAATTGAACCCCAATTCCCCAACCCAATTTTGAATTAAACCCGACCCTAGCCCAATTTTAACCGACCCAAACTCGGATCCCCACCTACCCCATTTAATCTGGACCGTTGATCATTCAGATCAACGGTCCTCATTCACCCTTCCTA
Organism: Nicotiana tabacum; assembly: GCF_000715075.1. Taxonomy (NCBI): domain Eukaryota; kingdom Viridiplantae; phylum Streptophyta; class Magnoliopsida; order Solanales; family Solanaceae; genus Nicotiana; species Nicotiana tabacum. The sequence goes on from NC_134085.1 coordinate 21,737,766, forward strand.
AAATAAACCTAAGCAACCCCTTGCCCTAACTCATTTCTCACCACCCGCCGCCCTTGAATCCCTCTCCTCTCAATTCTCTATGTAGCCTCACATAAACCCTAGCCACCGCCACCCAATTCCACCATAATCCCTTGCAATCCCTACCTAATTCATGGGCTCCCATGGCGATTTGAGGCGTGTACTCGTCTCCTATGTCTGCTGGCTATCTATTTTTGTGATTCCATGGACAGATCTCAAAGGGATCTAGTCCAGTCTTGGTTCAACTTCTATCTATGGCCTTCTTCCGGCCATCCATGGCAGTTCAAGTCAGATCCTTGACTTTTCTGACTAAATAGGTAACTTTTCAAAGTCTTTCTCACTTTCTCTAGGTTCTCTAAAACCCTAGCTCTAAGAGTTTTTCGATCTTCTTTCAGATCTATCTTAGATCTGTGTTTATCATGAACTTCTTAAGTGTTTTCTCGAAGGTTCTTCGATTTTCTTTCAAAAATGACTCTTCATTTTTCAATGATTAGCGGTTTTCTCTTAACTTCTTTTAAAAGATCTCTTTTCTGATTTTTTGGTGTTGTTTCATGATTTTTATTATGTTCAAATGACTTGGTTATGCATTCCTTATATTTGATTCATAATGTTGAAAATCCTAGGTCTTTTTTGGTCTTATCCGAGTTCTTAAACTGGTTGTTTGAATGTATACTTGTTCGATTAAGTTCTTTATTTCTGACTCTCTTTTCTTTGTTTGACTTATCTGATTCTGAGTTCTTATCATCTCTTAAACTCAACTATCTTTAAAACCCTAATTTCTTAAAGGGATTTCCTCACTTGTTACTGTGAGACCTTTACTTGGTTCTGACTCTCTTTACCTGTTTGACTGGTTTCTTCATTTTGGCTCTACGTGTGAGCCCTGACTATTTGACTCTGTTGACTACTGAGCCTTAGCTTACTCTTGTAATTGCTGCATGTTTGTGTGTATCCAGTTATTTCTTTTGCCAATGTGTTTGGCCTTGCATGTCTGATATTTCTGTTCATTCTATTTATATGTCAAGGTGCAGATTCATGTTTCTTTCTTGATCGATCTTGATTTCCTCAATATTATGATTGATTGCAAATGGTTCCCTTATAAACCCTAATTTTTACTCATTTGTTTCAAATTTATTGATTCCCTCCTTTAATTACTATGATGTTTTACCTTACTGAATCCCTTCCCAAAACTAAGCGTATTTTGTACTTAGACTTAATTATTTACTTCATACTTTTACTGCCCCTTATATGGCAATAATCAATCTATCTCAAACTGATTTCTTTCCTTAATTAACCCTATTAATATCCGTTTGAGAAATAATCTCTTGATTACAGGGGAATACTTGTGTTAATTGATTCTGATTGTGGTTATTTCCATGTTTGAGTTGAAACTTTACGGGTTACCTTATTCTTCACTCGTTTTCAAAACTATAAATACCCTACCCTCTCTTCTTTCAAACACATGAACAATTGAGTTCAAAACACACCTACACTCAAAACTCTCTCTTTCTCTATTACTACTTGTGCTATTGCTTTGTCTAACCGGCTAAAAGCCAAGGCTAGATTGTGGAATCCTGCTTACTTTACCTTTCTGCACCTTGCTTTCTCTACTGGTATGCCCTAGTTAATTTTTCAAGCCTCAACAACAATATGCTTCTTTAGTTGTTTCAGTTTCCCTTATTTTTGTCTACTCCTATTTATGGTTCCGCAGTCAAGTTACATTATTAGCATGATGTAATATGTTCTCTTCCCCTATGTGTGTTTTGAAGCATACTCCGACAGTCACTTGTTGTGTACTTAATATCTTGTGAATCCCAAACCCCCATATCCCCTCTATGTGTTTGTGTTCTTTTGGCTAGTTTATGACCATGCCAGCATCAACTATTGCTGTGCATGTCCAAACCAGACCCCTGTTGGACCATGTGCTTACAGACAAGTGTATTCCCAAGATCCCTTGACCCCCTTGTATGACTACTGATTCTGTTTGTTTGAGTTTTGAGTTTTATTACTACAACTGCTTTCAAATTGCCTCTATTACTGATTACTTTCAACTCAGTTTTAAACAAACTCATTTACCAAACTATGTCAAGCACTCTCACCTATTCCTAGAATCTAGGTTCTGCCCCTCTTGTGTGAGCCTTGCCTTGGGACCCTTGAGCTCCCTTTGAACTTGGACACATAAGAGCTGGCCCTTCCACACTGCACTAATTCTGTTTAGTTATGCAAATTTGGGTGTGAGCACTGCCCGGGATCCCTTAAGGTCCTTAGGGAACTCTGACACACCCAGATATGAGAAAGGCTTGAAATATTGGTATTGAAGTGGTTTATTACATAACTCAGAGAGGAAGTCAAGATCGGGCTTCCTTTGGTTGTAATTTCTTATTTCTGCACTTCTTCTGTAATTCAATCTTTTGGTCTATAATAATTTGTAAACAATTATCGGGATGATTAGTGAAAAAGTTGGGTAGTTGTATATTGTGGGTAAATTGGGTAGATAACATGCTTATAGGATCTGCTCTGGTTAAAAATGAATTCTGCATAGTTTATTTTCACACAATTAGAAACCATGTCCATAGAATCTAAATGTCTTTAATAATAGAAATCATGCCTATAAGGTTAAAATCAGCTTTATAATTAGATATCATGCCTATAGGGTGTATAGTAATTGAAGTTCATATTTCATTACAACATGTATTCAGATTAGTCTCCCTAGAAAGCATGTCGATAGGTTCAAAGTCAGCTTTTAATACTTAGATACCATGCCTATAGGATCTAAGTAGCTATAATAGAAATCGTGCCTATAGAACTTAAAACCAATTTAGTTGGAGAAGTCGTTTAGTTCACAATGTTTATTCTGAATTGGACTAGTTAATTAATCTGCCGCTTCTTTAATAAGTTTCCAAACACTGCCTTAAGTTAATACCATTAGAAAACATGTCTATAGGATCTCAAGTTGTCCGTTTTAAATTAATCACTGCTCTACTGCATTCCTAATAGATATCATGCTCATAGGACATCACTATTATGCCTAGGCAAGCCTTAGGTAATTACTCGAATAAAACTGGAACTGCCTTTGTTTAATCACCAACTGCTACAACCAGCAGACAGGCCTGATTCGGACTTCTTTTCTGAACTATATAATGAATCTGGTTTTGACTCAAACCCTGCTTTAGGATTTTTAAAATTCAGACCTTAACTGTATTTAAGTCATGCTATTTATATGTATTGTTTGCGGAGGTATACATGAGTCGTCTAATTATTTATATGTTCCCCCTCTAAATGCAGTCCTACGTGTTTTTATATATCGCCTTAGGTTTTTTACCTTTAAACCTATGTGTCAGCCTAAAACCTCCCTCTTATAGGAATAGTAGTCCTAAATTTCTCCGGGACTGATAGGAATGGGACGGGTAACATGCAACAGAGGTCGAGACCAATCCGCGCTTTAATACTTTCATGGGGTGGGAAGGGTAGATATGGATATGATAACTGGTGCGCTAATACCATGTGTATCCCCTCTTTTGAGGAGTGTCATACCGGGTATTGCATCGAGGTGATCCATATTACAAACAAACCTAGGACCCCCCTTTATTTTTTTTTACGAGCATGTCTAGCCTGTAACTCTTTTCAAAACCCTTTTAAATCGTTTTTTCCAAACGTTTGTGTATTTAAACTTAAATCCCCTATTACTTGAGCCTTTATTTGTTTACTTGCTAATTGCACAAATTCACAAAAAACTATCTTGCCGGGAAGCACACTAGTGGATCCTGAGGGGTGCCTAACACCTTCCCCTTGGGATAATTTCAAGCCCTTACCTTATCTCTGATTATCAAACATAGTTGTAGTTAAATCTTATAGGTGCCCTAATGCACCCTAAAATCGTTAGGTGGCGACTCTTCAAAAGACCCAATTCCTAAAAGGGAAATGAGTCATTACACCCTATAAATGTCGAAATCCGGACTCCTCTCCGATGGAAGGGAAAAAAGGGGGGCGCGACAGCATGGCGATTCTGCTGGGGAGATTTAGGCTTTTACCATTTCAGATTGTTCTTTTGAATTTGTACCTCCCTATGTGCAATTACTTGTTTAAATTTCTTTAAGCATTTAATTTCTCTTTTCAAAAGCAAAACTAACATATCTTTTTTGTTTCCTTCCTTTATTGCTTCTTTAAATTATAAAACTATTGTATTTATCGCTTTTTTAACGTGCAAATACATGTCAACATGTTTTTAATTATTGCATCATTGGGGATCCTCTGAAGATGTACTACCATAGATAGTAGTGAAGAGCTTGGTGAACCTATCCAACCTCTACAAAGCATCAACAGATATAGCTGCTCCATCACCGGTCTGAGCCACAACACCCGGCTGAACTATCCCAACTGGCTGAGCTGTTGGAGTTTGAAACTGAGGAGCCATCTGCTCCGGAGTGTGAGTAGAGTGAGTCTGTGCTCCCCCCTCCCCCTCTCAACCTGAGAGACGGCTGGTGCTACAGAAAGTAAGCCTGCTTGGGAGACACTCTCCATAAGGCCCAGAGCATCCTGGAGTACCGGGGTAGCGATAAACCTCTCTGGGACCTGAGCTGGCCCTGCTGGAACGGTCTAGGCTGGAGCCTTCTACTCAAACTCTAACTGAGGCTCCGCCGCTGGTGCTGCTGCTCTGGGCTGAGCCCTGCCCCTGCCTCAGCCTCTAGCACAACCTCGTCCTCGTCCTCTGCCTCTCGTGGGAGCTGCCATTGGGGGCTCGGGCTGCTGATCAGCGGATGAAGAAGCACATGTTCTCGCCATCTGCAAAAGAATAGAGTAGAAGTTAAATTAACATTGAGAAATCAAATTGCACGAGAGAGAAGAATAGATGTGAAGTCATTCCTAAATTTGTAGCCTCTAAGGGATAAGCACAGACGTCTCCGTACTGATCCCTCAGACTCTACTAAGTTTGTCCGTGAATTGTGAGACCTAAGCAACCTAGAGCTCTGATACCAACTTGTCACGACCTGAATTTCCCACCGTCGGGATCGTGATGGCGCCTAACAATGAACCCGCTAGGCAAGCCAACGTTACTAATTTGTTTACCTTTTTACTTTATCTTTTAGCAACTTACAAGTTAACATAACATAAACATCAGAATAAAAATGCGGAAGAATGGAATTTAACAGTCTAACTGAATATTAAAACGAAATCCATAGTACAACTCCACCCAGAACTGGTGTCACAATATCACGGACTGTCTATGAATACTACAAACAGTGGTCTGAATAAAAAAATACAAATCTATCTCAGAAATAGATAAAATAGAAGGAAATATGATAGAAGGGGATAACAAGACCTGCGGACGCCTGCAGGACTACCTCGGGTCTCCACTGGACTGAAGGCAGTAACCTCGAACTACGGTCCGTAGGGTCCAGTATCGGGATCTGCACAAAAGAGTGCAGAGTGTGGTATCAGTACAACTGACCTCATGTACTGAGTAAGTGTCGATCCTAACCTCGGCGATGTAGTGATGAGGCTAAGACACGACAACCACATAAACCTGTGCAATTTAATCATATACGAGAAGTAATAAAAACCAGAACTAAATAGAATAAGATGGAAAAGGGGGAAACATGCTGAGGGGGATATCAGATTATAACAATAATGAAGTAAAGCAACAAAGTAAATATCAAGCTTGAAGAAATGGAAATATAACACAGAAACAAGTGCACGACATCACCCTTTCGTGCTTTTACTCTCGTCCTCACCATAGAAATCAACAGGAACGGCACAACATCACCCTTCGTGCTTTTACTCTCTCATAATCATGACACGACATCACCCTTTGTGCTTTTAAATTTATTAATATGGCACGGCATCACCCTCCGTGCATTAACACTCACAATATTGATACGGCATCACCCTTCTTGTATTAACACTCACTCACAATATCATGCATGGCATAACCCTTCATGATTTACACTCTTTCTCACCCAAACAAATACAAAGATAACATCCCGACGAGTGAATCAACAATAGAAACAATACCGTCCAGGCAAGAGAGTCAACAATAGAAACAGTATCAGCCTGGCAAGGGAATTAGCTATAACCAATCTAGTTTCAACAGTTACTTCACAAAATGAACCTCAACTTGAACCAATACTCGACAAATGGTCAATTACCAAGGATCTATCATAAGTCCTGTTCCACAGTGCTAATCATCAGTTTAAGCATGAACAACACATAATAAAATCACAAGAATCTTAATATAAGACTCACAGGAATGCTTGACACTAACGTATAGATACTCGCCACCTCACCTATACATCGTACTCGACACTAGCACATAGCAATTAAGACAAAACACCTATTCCCTCAAGCTAAGGTTAGACCAAACACTTGCCTCGGATTCCTCGGCCAAACTCAAGCCTCAAATACCGCTTTCTCCTTTTATTCCACTCCCAATTCAATTGTATCTAGCCAATATTAACTTATTAACATTAATCGAAGCTTGAGAAACCAATTCAAATGAAAAACTACAGATTTCCCAACATTCTTCCAAAAAAGTCAAAATCCGACCCCGGGCCCGCTTGGTCAAAACTCGAGGTTCGAACCAGAACTCATTCGTCCACGAGCCCAAATATGTAATTAGTTTCGGAATCCGACCCCAAATCAAGATCTAAATCCCCAAATTTGTAAAATCCCCAATTCTCTTAAAATCCCTAATTTCTACCCTTAAACAACAAGATTTAGGCCTAGAAATCTAATGGGTGTTGATAAAAAAATGAAGGAAATGGGTTTAAGAACACATACCAGTGATTTGGTGTTGAAAATTTTCTTCAAAATTTTCCCAAGGTCGGATTTTAGGGAAAGAGATATGAAATTTTGAAGAAATCCCGACCTAGGTTCTATTTTAATTCGCTAGACAGGTCTTCTTCGCGTTCGCAAGAAGCCTGTCGCGTTCGTGAAGCATTGGCTGAAAGAGACTTTGCGTTCGCGAGGTACTGTACGCGTTCACGAAGGTTCACCCTCTGACCTTCGCGTTCGCGAGCCAATCCCCGCGTTTTCGTAGAGTATCTTCCCCCTCCCCCAGGTCCCTGCTAGAAAGGCCTTCGCATTCGCGATAGCCATGTGGCATTCGTGAAGGGTAACGCCCCCAACCCTCCACGTTCGCATAGAAGGAATTTCCTTCAGACAAATTTTACACTACGCGTTCGCGAGAGTTCCTTCACGAACGCAAGAAGAAAACACATGTGCACCTGCAACAGCTATGACAACAGAAATCTCTAAGTCCAAAACATCCCGAAACCTGTCCAAAACTCACCCGAGCCCTCGGGGCTCCAAATCAAACATGTACAAAAACCTAAAAATATCATACATACCTGCTCATGCGATCAAATCGCCAAAATAACACGTAGAACTACGAGTTTTGCATCAAAATAAAAGAAAAATCTCAAGAACTCTTAAAGTTTCCAATTTCACAACCGAGGGTCCGAATCACGTCATATGAAATTCCTTTTCTTACCAAATTTTTACAGGCACAACTTAAATACCTTATTAAACCTGTACTGGGATTTGGAACCAAAATACGGGCCCGATACCACCAAATTCAAACATCTTTAAATTTCCAAAAACTCTTATAACTTTTGTTAAACAATTTCTTTCAAAAATTCATTTCTTGGGCTTGGAACCTCGGAATTCAATTCCGGGCATACACCCAAGTCCCATATTTTTCTAGGGACCCTCCGGGATTGTCAAATCATGGTTTTGGATCCGTTTATCCAAAATGTTGACCGAAGTCAACTTAAATTCAATTTTAAAGGCAAAATTAGCATTTTTCTCAAATTTTCACATAAAGGCTTTTCGGATGTATGCCCGGACTGTGTACGCAAATTGAGATGAGACAAAAGGAGGTTTTTAAGGCCTCGAAATATAGATTTGGCTTTTAAAACAAGTGATGACCCAAATTATAGAATAGATTAAATTCTAGGTAAGAACACTTACCCGATCGATTTGATTGAAAAACCCATAAAGAATCTCTCAAAACCAAGCTCTACAAGTCAAAATATGATGAAAATGGCCTAACTCTCGATTTGGAAAACTTATATTCAGCCCAGGTCTGAAAGCATCGTGAACGCGGAGAAAGGCTTGCATTCACAGAGAATGAAAATAAGGCTGTCAAAAAAAAACCCTTCGTGAACACGAGGGAAGGAGTTCGAACACGAAGAACAAGGAACAGAACCTATGCGAACGCAAGACGGCAGACGCGAATGCGAAGAAGAAATATGAGGCTGCCAGGAAGAACTTCGCGAACACGGGTGGTTAATCGCGAACGCGATGAAGGGGAAAAGTAAGCCTTTGTGACGCGATTGTTTGAATGCGAACATGAAGAAGGATCTCGAGGTGGTCAGCAGAGACACTTCGCGAACGTGGAAGGAGCTTAGCGATCGCGAAGAAGGACACTAGAAAAATATAACAGCTGTTCAAAAATAGGAGAAATTGACCCGTAGCTCACCCAGAACACACCCGAGGCCCCTGGGACCCCGTCTAAACACATAAACAAGTTCTATAACCTAACACGGACTCGCTCGGGGTCTCAAATCACATCAAACAACACCTAAAATGCAAATCGCGCCAAGAATTGAACTTATGAACTTCTAATTCTTCCAACTTCTAAAACTCTTGCCGAAACCTACCAAATCGACCCGGAATGATGCCAAATTTTGCAGACAAGTCTCAAATGACATAACGGAGATGTTCCAACTCTCGGTATCTCATTCCATCCCCTCTATCACAAAATTCAACTATGTGTCAATATTCTCCATCTTCCAAACTTCAACCTTTCCAACTTTCGCCGAAATGCCTCAAATTACCCTACGGGCCTCCAAATCCAAATCCAAATCCAAATCCGGACACACGCCTAAGTCCAAAATCGCCATACAAAGTTGCTGACATTATCCAAAACTCATTCCGGAACCGTTTACGCAAAAATCAAATTCCGATCTAATTCTCACCGCTTAAGCTTCCAAAAATAGAATCCTTCTTCCAATTCGACTCTGAATCGTCCGGTAACTGAATTCAACCATGCACACAAGTTGATACACATAATATGAAGTTGTTCAAGATCTTATGCCGCCGAACGGAGCTTAAATGTTACACCCCATATTTTCGTACATGAAAATACGCCATAAATAAATTAATAAGAGCCCGGAAGTGAGATGTCACGTCCCGCAGTACTACATTATAATGATGTTGCACCCTGTAGTGTTGTATGTTGAATTTGTCATAAAGTAATTGACATCTGTCCAAGAAAAAGATTATTTGGAGATTATAAGGATTATGTTATTTTAAACAAATGATGAGCAAATTCGTGAAGGCAAAATGGGAAGAGAGTCAAAGGAAATGAATTTTCGTCCAAGTTTAACATTTGGAATAAAATACGGCCCGAGCTAAAATACCCGGTATTTATGGACTAGTAACATACAAGGTACTACATGGCTATAATAGTAAGGTGTATAAGGTATGTGAAAAGTGAGTAATATTTTAAGTAATTTGTGGTAATTTTTAAATTATGCGGGTAATTGATTAAATATCGGGTAACGGGACATTACCCGGTTAACTAATAAGTGGATAAAAATTAGATAAGCCTTATAAGAACTAACGTGGCAGCCCCCCCGCCCCCCCCCCCAATATAAAATGACTCTTAAGTCATATTTGATAAGGTGTCACATTAGAGGTTCAGCCACCTTTTCATTGTATTAATCTAAGAGTTTCTCTTAAAGAAATTTGTTTTGTTTGCTTATATCGGAAATCCTGTGCTAATCAGTAAGCATATATCTCTAAGCATGGGTGCAAAATGAAATCAAAAAATTGTTTCCAATCCATATATATGATCTCAAAGGCTACCAAGAGATCTCTCCCATTCTTGTATCTATACAGGAGGGAGACAACTTTATACTACTATTGTCTGTCATAGAGGATTCAACCTTTTCCTAAAGATGAAAATTGTCACACACTCAATCTGCATGTTGTTAATTGTCTTTGAATAAGATTCAAAAAAATCAAAGTGGGCCAATATTGCCAAGATATTTTCAAGAAAAGTGAAGAAAGGAAATATGAGACAACGGGCTAGAATTGGGCGAGCAAAGTGTAATGGAGATATCAAGCTGCTTTAGAAATTTATCCCTACGGTATATTATTAGTAAAAGGGACATGAAAATAAATTTTGGTTTAAACCTGAAGAAGACCATGGTACTTACAGGTATGTTAAGGTTATCTCTTCTTTCTTTTGGCATGATCCATACGATATGAACGAAACGTGCAAATGCACAAATTCCATAAGTGACTCTACTTATAGAAGTAATAGAAATATCTATGTTCTTTAATTTCCATATGTCATAATATTTTATCATCTATTCATGGGTCTCAGAAAAATACGAAAGTTGAAAAGATGTTACTTTATGATATTGCTCAAGAGGCAAAATGGTCTTATGACATTCTGAATGATTTTATTGACGTACTTTTCATGCATTGCATTCATGTGCATTGACCCATGACCAGATGGCATTATATACGCGTATATATGTAAATGGGATATGGGAAAAGGTTACGGCGTTATATACGCACCACCACCTGATCAACTGGTATATGATGATGATATTACCCACAGTGGCTGAAATATGATTATAAGGACGTTATATACGCATATATATATATATATATATGCACTCAAACAGTGTTATATATGTGTATATATGTATGTATGTATATATGTATATGGGATATGGGAAAGGTTATGGCGTTATATATGCACCACCACCTGATTAGCTGGTATACGATGATGATTTTGCCCACAGTGGCCGGTATGATATAATGAAATGCCCACAGAGGCTGATGATGTTATGAAACATGTACCTATGCACGACATGACATTCATACGCACATGCAAGACGCTAAAAGTAATTTATGATTTACAAAGTTATTCAGACTTGCAGGTTGAGTCATGTACTCTATATTTCTTCCATGTCTCTGATGTACTTACTTATGTGCCTTACATACCCGGTACATTATTCGAACTAACGTCCCTTTTGCCTGGGGACGCTGTGTTTCATGCCCGCAGGTCCCGATAGACAGGTCGAGAGCCCTCAAAGTAGGCTATCAGCTCAGCGGAAGATGTTGGTGCGCTCCATTTGCTTTGAAGTTGCTTGTTTGGTTAGTATGATTTAGACGTGTATTGTTTGGTATGGTGGGACTCTATCCCGACCTCTATGACATTTATGTATTCTTAGAGGCTTGTAGACATATGTCGTATACGTGAAAGATTGTACGGCTTTGTCGGCCTATGTTTGAGTTTATAAATAATTATATTGGCCTACTAGGCCCGTATGTCATGTGTATATAATGATGTAATAAGAAAGATACGCTATGTTGATGCTCGGTTGAGTAAGGTACCGGGTGCCGTTGCGGTCCATCGGTTTGGGTCGTGACATTAAATTTTCAAAACGACCAGCCGGGTCATTACATAAAGTTACAATATGATTCATGTATATGATATCTTGGAAAATTTTATTTTGTGTCTCATACAACTGACACTAGTTGTATGAGGCAACTTTTTTGTCTTACTGTTTTTTAGACATAGAAGTGTAAGATTGGGTCCACAAATTTGTGAGACAAAAAGGAGCCTCATAAAACTAGTGTCAGTTGTATGAGACACAAAATAAAACTTCTCATGATATCTTTAATTTCAATAGAATGGTCAAAACTAGAAACAAAAATGAAAAGAAAAAACTTAAATTAGTAAGGGATAATTTTGAAACCATAAATTTATTACCTATAAAAGCATCAACCATATTATAACTGAATGTTCTTTGTAAAATTACCTATCTATAACTGCCATATAGAATCTTTAAGATTACTAATAATAATTCTAAAAATATGCACACAATCTTTTTCATTAGATAAAGTTTCTATCTTGCATAAGATATAAGATTTGATGGTTTGCATATGATATCTTTTTTATTGGACAAATTCCAAAAAATATTTAGATAGAAAATTTAACTGTTAAGCTTTTAGATTGTTTCAAGGGAAAACTATTGGATACTTTTTTGCTGAAAATTTTGACACGAATCATTGCTAATTCAAGCGTTATATCGCTATTAAAAGAATGAAATCTATGAAACAAGCTACAATTACAAAGTCCTTCCATCAATCTTGGAAAAAAAATAATTTTAGGTAGCTTTGAAATGTCTGCGAATTTAGATCTTTATACTTTTAGTTATGAATTTATTGATAATCTACTAGCTTTATTCAATATTTAACTAGTGAAATATGCATGTTTTTTGAGCTTTTAAATTTGAATAATTTTTTTATCTTTAATATATAACGTTAAAAAGAGGAAAATAATTTATTTTTGAATAATTTTATCTATAACAGCCAAAAAATATTTAAATGTCAAATGATGTTATATGTATATAATAGTCATTCACTATAAAAGTCAAAAAATATCGGAACAAACGAGGTTAGAGAGGGGTGACTGTACATGCTATTTAAATAAACATTACTTACTAAATATTTCAGACTCCAATTAATCTCTTAATCAATTCATATAAGGATATTATATTTCTCATTATAATTATTTTTTATTCTTGTTCAAACATGTTTTAGCGGGGCAAGTTCACAGATTGCCGATTTTGAAACCCGCATTTAAGGTAAAGTCAAAATTATAAATATCTATAAGTTATGGCATTTTGGGAAATAACTCCCGACATAAGTGATCAAAGTATATTTAGGCATTTTAGAAAATAACTCCCAACATAAGCGATCGAAGTCACACAAATTCGCGTTTGAAGTTGCAAATGTTGCTTGAAGTTTGACATACTGCTTGTATAATCATACTTCTGACATACGCGTTGTCGCACCCCGTTTTCTCACGAAAGCGGGTTTTGACGTGTGACAACTCTTTTAAATGGGTATTAAAAGAGAAGAGTCATCACCTAACTATTTTTAAGGTGCGTTATGACACCTATTTACAAATAACTCTGTTTGACTAGTCAACGCCGCCAAAGATCGGGTAAGGGCTCAAATTACCTTAAAGAGAAGGTATTAGACACACTTCGAGGTCCACAACTGTGGGTCCCGCCGAACTTTAAACTATGTGTATCATGTAATTAAGCTACGTGATCAAATAAACAAAGGAAAATATAGAATCCGTAGAGCCTTATCATAACACATGGAAATTGGTGCAAATCCTTAATGATTACAAGGATACAAATTGTAATGACCCAGTCGGTCGTTTCATGTGTTACCGCTCTGTTTTCCCTATTTCTACTTCTTATTGTCTTGTTCAGCTGTATTATATGTTATCGGGTTAGTTGGCTCGGGTTCGGAGAGGTTTGGGTAAGGTTTGAGACACTTAGTCTCTTTTGAGTAAGCTTAAGTTGGAAAAGTCAACAGGATGTTGACTTGTGTGAAAAAGGGCTCGGATGTGAATTCCGATGGTTTGAATAGCTTTGGGAGATGATTTGGGACTTAGGAGTGTGATTGAAACGTGTTTTGGAGGTCCGTAGTAGATTTAGGCTTGAATTCGCGAAATTGGAATTTTGGCATTTTTCGGTTGGTAGGTGAGATTTTGATATAGGGGTCGAAATAGAATTCCGAGAGTTGCATTAGTCCGCTGTGTTATTTGAGATGTGTGTGCAAAATTTCAGGTCATTCGGACATGGTTTGATAGCCTTTTTGATCAAAAGCAGAATTTGGAAGATTTTTGGAACCTTAGGTTTGAATCCGACGTGATTTGGTTGATTTGATGTTGTTTGAGGTATTTTGAAGATTTGTATAAGTTTGGATAGTGGTATGTGACTTGTTTGTGCTTTTGGATGGTTGACGGGAGGTTTTGAAGTTGAGTTTGGCAGCTGAAGTTTTATGGTTGTTGTCATAACCGCATCTGCGGTTGGGAGGCCGCAGGTGCGACTCCCGTAGATGCGGAAGCAAGCCGCAGAAGCGGCCAAGAGGGAATCAGCTGGAACCGCAGAAGCAGCTAAGGGAGTGCACCTGCGATAGCGCAGGTGCAGGCATTGCATCGCAGATGCGGAGATGGACTCATAAGTGAAAATCGTAGATACGGTGCCTTGAACCGCAGAAGCAGGACCGCAGGAGTGGGTATTGACCGCAGGTGCGGAATCCCTAGGTCAGAAGGTATATATTTCACCCTTTGCGATTTTTGGCCATTTTTCTCAATATTTCATTCGGGATGAAGATTTGGGAGCCATTTCAAGAGTGATTTTCAGAGGGATTCATTGAGGTAAGGTCCTTAGTTCCTAACATCGTTATCATGGTGATTTTTATCGTTGTTTGCATGAAATTTAAGGAAAAATTAGTGGTAAAATGGGGGTTAGGGCTTGGTTAATTGGAGAGCTTTGAGTGGTGATTTGAGGGACCATTTGATGTCCGATTTTGGTATTTTTGGTATGAATGAACTCGTGGAGGAATAATAATTTTATTGATGTAAAATTTGTTGAATTTTGAGACGTGGGCCCGAGGGTCGGGTTTGGTCAATTTCGGATTTTGTGTTGTAATTTGATTTTTTCGAGTGGGCTTGTTCCCTTAACATATTTCGGCTTTGAGTGTTTTGAATATGAAATGTTGAAGGAGTTATAAGAATGGCTATGTTTTTCACTTTCTTTAATTGACAAGTCTTTGATGTGGAAAGTCTTGGAAATGTAGGAATGTGTAACTATATGCCACCTAATAAGAAATGACTCTTAGTCATTTCTTTAAGGTTTGGCTTATTGCCACATGGAGATGGGGTGGGGATTTCTAATCTTATCCAATTAATTAATTAATTAATTAATTAGGTAATATTTCGCTATTTGGTAATTAACCAATTACCCGTATAATTAAGAATTATTCCCACTTACTTAAAATATTATTCACTTTTTACATATCTTATACATTAGCATGGTCATGTAGTACCTTGTATGACACTAGTCCATAAATACCGAGTATTTTAGCTCGGGCTGTATTTTACCCCAAAATGCCAAACTTGGACAAAATTCATTTTCTTTGACTTGCTCCCCTTTCACCTTCATGAATTTACTAATCACTTGTGACATAGCATAATCCTTATAATCTCCAAATAATCTTTTACTTGTATTGTTGTCAATTACCTAACGACAAATTCAACGTACAATACTTCAGGGTGCAACATCATCGTAACTTAATACTGCGAAGCGTGACATCACCGTAATGTAATCCTGCTAGGTGCAACACTGTCGTAACTTAATATTGTGAAACGTAACATCACCGTAATGTAATACTGCTCAGTGCAATACTGTCGTTACTTAATACTGTAAAGCATAACATCATTATAATGTAATACTACAAGGCATAACATCATCGTAATATATTACTACAGAGGGTAACATCATCGTAATATATTACTGTAGAGCATAACATCGACGTAATACTGCGGGGCGTAACATTATTCCCCCCTTTAGAGCATTCGTCCTCGAATGTTGACTGATGTACTTATCATTTTCATAACTTATATATTTCGAATACTTTAATACTTTCCTTGTCATTTAGGCAATTATTCTGTGAATAAATCCAAAGGCCTGGGCATTCCCCCTTTTATTCCTTTTCCTCATGCCACGACTTGTGGCTGGAATCCTTCCAATCTCATAATTGTTGCTACCTTCTTTTATGCAGCATGTATGATTCTAACCTTGTAAGTGCGCCTATGCGACTCTTCTCTCCTTTTTTCCTCTAGTGTTTAGCTAATCTCTAGGCCTTACTTTGTGAACAAAGCTTGACAAGATGTCCCTATGGGCATCTGTAGGTATACTGAAGTTCTTCGCTTGGTACTTAGTTGAACTTACAAATATTGTTATACCTTATTCCATGGATCTGTTTATCCATCTGTGTGACTTTACTATATCAAGATAGGTCATACTATACCGTAACTCTTACTTCAATTTATCGTTACTGAGGTCTATTACCAAATTCCAGCTTACTCTCGTTGCTTATCCTATATGTATAAGACTAAGTCCTTTAATACTTCCTCATTACTATTCATCTTAAGAGTGACGGCCTAACCTCATTTCATACTTTGTAACTTTTATCCATCCATTGTTGATTCACCTCAATATCGATCTACAATCCACAACTGATAATTGAAACCTCTTACGTAATATCTTGCCACTAGAGCTTACGTTGCATCGAGAAATACTTGAAGTGATTTCCATAATCGTATTTCATAATATCTTAATGTGATTCACCTTATGGGGGTATTATAATCTCGCGCCGTCTGAAAAGTCTTTTCTCCTCCTCCTCTTTTTTTTTCCTTCAAATCATTATTCAATCAACTGCCCAAACATCATCTTTTGTCTGTCACAATTACAACCTCATTTTATTAGCAGGTCAACATTCTATTTTTTCTAAATGTGGCTAGTCATAGACTCATTTGAGCTCATTTAGGCTATACTGAGCTTTATATAATTTAGAGAACCCATCAGCTCCCTTGTTTTCACGGGCTTAATCCTGATGGCTTATCCATTTTTGTCATTTTCTCACTTTTCCTTTTCTTATCCTTACTCCTGTCTTTCTAAAACCTTGTCGTTCTATCATACTTTAGCTTGCGACCGATTTCCTTATGCTTTTCTGGAACATCGAGACATCACATTGTCTCTAACTCTTCTTTAACTCTCTAATTAGACCTTTCGATACCTAGAAACCATACGCTGGAAGGTATGCCACTGACGACGTTGCTATCATTTTTGGATACTAGGTCCCCGTGCTTCTAGCCCCTTATCCGCAGTATGGACTATTCATAACCTTTTGTATTTGAATATCTTGTACGTTGTTCACCTTTTCCTTACTTACCTTAAAATATTGCCTCACATTCTTTTATCTCTTTCATAACCTCCCTTGCACATAGGTATAATTTATCTCTACAACCTGAAGCTCTATTATAATATTTGCACCTTTGGTGCATACACAATCTGATAGGAGCTTCATACTGACTTCTTATGAGGTTGGTACTCTTTGGTTGGCTTCATCATAGAGCCGTTATAAAATATGGCTACTATATTATCTTTCTTATACTTCTGCTATTTATGAGTGATCTCGAGGTCTATAATTCTCTTGGTCCACTCATGCTTTACTTAGTTGATGTAGCTCTTTAATTTCCTCTTCTTTCTGATCAGCCTTTATGTAGGCTTAATCAATCTTCCGATCTGCAGCTCATGGTATTAGTTATTACTTTAGCCTTTCATAGGCACTGAGGGATATTTATGATAAAATCTTTTAACAATTCAATCCTTCGTCTATGACCCGGGCTCAATTCTTTCTTTTAACGTATACCAGAATCTTCTACGGCTATATATACTACAAGTATAAAACTCCAAACTTTTAAGTGCATTTATAACGTCACCAACTCGGGATCATTGATCGAATAATTTCTTTCGTTCCTTCTTAGCTTTCTTTAACGTCAGCTATTACTTTTCCTGGTCTTTCTTGTTGCAGGCATACTTAGCTTATTTTAGTTCCTACGCATGCCAGAGTTTTCATGCAACTCATATGATCTTGAATATTACTTTTAATTTTACTTCCCGTTAATTAGCCACGTAGGTGATACTTTCTTTTAGAGTGATTAAAATGTTGTTGTGAGACTGTTGTTACACGATCATTTCCTCTTTAGGTCGTTGTGCTTAGGTTGAAGCCTTCTTCCTTATTTTTTTCAGCTAGTCTTTTGTTGTAGTACTTAGGGAGAACCCTTGACTCTTGTAAAGTTGTGAGCTTATTGCGGACATTTTGATGTCCTTGCTTGCCTATAATCATCTGTAGTTGCTTACCTCCATGCCTTTGTGCTTGTAGGGTTGCTCCTGAACTGATATTTTGATTGTCTTCCCCGTGGCACTTTCTTTTATCCCCTTAACACTCACAAGGTACCTTTTTAAATTCCCCAACTCTTATATGAATATATCTCAAGTATTACAGTGTCATAACTACGAGGCTAAATTCCCCTTGTTGGGGTTCCCTATGTTTATCTTGCATTGATCTGTTGGGTTTGTCTTTATCCTCTTGTCTAGGCATAACTGGGCTCTTCCTGAATCAACTACTAACTACTCGTTGGCCCATTCTCATATCCATATTCCGTGTAATCTTTCTTGGGTTATTTCCTTGTCTTAACTTACCTCACGTACTGGCTCCTTATCTATCAATAACATCCCGAGCAACAACCCTTACTTCCCTTTTTTTTGACGTCGTCTTTACATAACTTTCTGGAATCATAGCATATCTGTAACATCTAGATAGGTGCAATCTCATCCCTTTTTCATTTTTATTGCATTCTTCCTTTATCATTCCACATTCCCCCCTTTAGGAGAGTACTAAGACTTGGAGCTATGACGACCTGCCTACTAATGTTTTTCTGCTTCATCTTTGGCATTCTTTTATATCATCAATGACCCTTACTCTCCTTGCGGTAATCCTTCTGTACCAAGGATAACAAAATTCCTCACTCGCAATGGTGACACTTAGTGTAACTGGCACATACAGTCCCTTAAGCTCAACTTTGCTCATATTACTTGCTTTAGGGAAGCATCTCCCTGAATGACCATTCTCTGAATTCATCATGGATCTTTTTTTGTTGTCCATTCTACTATCGCCGGAACAAAATCTGAAAATCTCATGATGCCGACTATTATCAAATCACTCAGTCCCTAATTCACGTTTAGTTTATCTTGTTCACCAGGCCATACTGATTTCTATTATTTTGGGGTCTAACTTTTCCTTCTGGTAATCATGTTAGAGTCGCGAACTTATTTATTTTATTTTTTTTAAAATGAGGATATGACTTTATGGCCTATATTTTCTTGTTGTGGCCTATGACTTCTCGTCTTTTCCTTCACTTGACTATAGACTCTATAATACTGTCATTTTTTTATCTACCGTTGTCATCCATGTGTCACGTCTTACTCATAATGCTTCATTAACTCTTATCTTATTTCCTGCTAACATTCCTGTCTATCACTTGATTTTGTAAACTTCAACAAGCTATTCCTTTGCTTTTAGCTCCCCTTTGCTCCATCCATTGTCTCTTCGGGTTTCCTAACATTGTCTCTCTACTAGGGACGGGAGTCATACTAATATAATATTTATCTCTTCCAGGATTCCAGTGCCTATCTTTGTAGTACCCATATCCAACTGTACTATTTTATGGTGCACCATATGGGTGTCTCATAAGGAGATCTACTAGTACCTTCGCAATATCCTTTGGAAATGTAAACTACGCAAACAATTCATCCATCATATCTTCTTAAACTACTTCTGTTAACCCCCATAGGGCATATCTGGAATGGGTGCGACCAATTGTATATACCTCTGTTACTATTGAATATAACTCAAAAAGCTTATGTTTCTCTGTCTCAATTATAAACGTCGTTAACCTTCATTAATTGGGTGTCTCGTACCCTTCTTCAGCTTGCTTCTTTTGCTTGTTGAAACTTGTATTTATCTTTTTAATCTCTCATTGTCTTTCACCATAAAGATGGATAAACATTCTTGCCTTAAGGCTTCTTATCAAAAAGCTTACACCTTTCAGTACACCCATGATCTGCTAAAGACCTCTCATTTACTTATCGTAATCATCATACAAAAATCGAATTCCTCTGACTCAGCCCTTCCACAGCTATCTCTATTTCTAATACTTCTTTACGGATGTAGGTATCGACTTATTACGAATAAAAAAGAATTTCGGAATTTGAATTCTTATAAGTGAGATCTACCACACGATCTAGAGTAAGAAGAAAGAGTGACAGTCCTAAATGCCCTATAGCCTCCTGCTTATAAGTGTAGTGCATGACACACCCATAAACAAGACTCTACTAGACACGACTTGTAGACTCCCTAGGACAGAACTACTCTGATACCACTTTTGTCATGACCCAAACCGATGGGCCAGGACGGGTACGATACCGGCACCCAATGCCTCACCGATCCTTGCGTACCAACTTGCAACTAAGGGACTCTGGACATATGATGTCATACTTTGGCCATGGGCCACATAGCAAGACGACTGCAAATGCTGACTAAATGTCAATATAAAACTGGGCCGACAAGGCCGTCATAATTTTTACAGCTGACAAACCAATCAAATATACATACAAGTCCTGAAAGCTCAACATACTACACTAACTGACAGGATATGTCTACAAGCCTCTACTGATGGATATACTGTGATCGGAACAACTCTCCGACCTACTCATAACATATATACGTATATATACAAGATGTACATAAGGATCTAGACCCTAAAACTCCGAAAGTCATGGAGCTTACCAATTAAGCTGAACTCGGCCAACACTTAATGAGGAAGCCTACCTGTTTGTCTATCTGAACCTGCACACATGAAATGCAGTGCCCCCAGAAAAGGGATGTCAGTATGAAATAATGTATCGAGTATGTAAGGCAATATACTGAAAGCTAAAACTGAAATGATAATATAATAACTGCAAGTAGCTGGAAGTCAAAGATAACCTGAAGAGATGCTTACCTGCTAATACTGACTTAGCTCTCTCAATATAGTAAGTAAAATAGTTGTCTGGCCCTATAAGACTTGGTATATATATATAACTGCTTTGCCGTAGTAGGCTCGCTCATAGGCGCTCGACCATACTAGACTCTGTATCTCGACCAACTAGGCTCTCTCATAGGCGCTTGGCCACAATAGGATCGGTATATAACTTACCATCTGATCAGAGATTGCCCAATAGGGGCCCGCCCATCGATTATAGCTCGATGGTAATAAAATACTTTAATACTATATATATAAATTCTCTGCTCTCTTGACTGGAAGAAGAAAAATACTCAATTGAATATGAAGTCCCGATAAGGAGAATATTGTAACTTACAAAACTAGAAAAATATACGTAATTTGCGAGACTAGCAAAATATACGTAAATTCCGGGGTATGAATTTTTCTTGATGCCTCATTATCAAACTTGTGTAATGACGAGATCATGCAAAATGAAGGAAGAGCTTAGCCTTAACATACCTAGAGTAGGGAAAAATTTGTATAATATTCTTGGAAAAGATTGCACCGTACTCCGTTTTAGAACCGCAAAATTTCTCCGTTGCTAAAACTCTAAAAATTCTCACTGGAATTGTTGAAATTGTTGAAATCATGTTGCATTAAGGATAAAATCTGATCTTAAGTGTTTTGAGAATGAAATGTTGAAGGAGTTATAATAATGGCTACGTTTTTCACTTTCGTTAATTGACAAGTCTTTGATGTGGAAAGTCTTGGAAATGTAGGAATGTGTAACTATATGCCACCTAATAAGAAATGACTCTTAGTCATTTCTTTAAGGTTTGGCTTACTGTCACATGGAGATGGGGTGGGGATTTCTAACCTTATCCAACTAATTAATTAATTAATTAGGTAATATCCCGTTATTCGGTAATTAACCAATTAAACGCTTAATTAAGAATTATTCTCACTTACTTAAAATATTACTCACTTTTCACATACCTTATACACCTTACTATCATGGTCATGTAGTACCTTGTATGACACTAGTCCATAAATACCGGATATTTTAGCTCGGGCTGTATTTTACCCCAAAATGCCAAACTTGGACAAAATTCATTTTCTTTGACTTGCTCCCCTTTCACCTTCATGAATTTACTAATCACTTGTGACATAGCATAATCCTTATAATCTCCAAATAATCTTTTACTTGTATTGTTGTCAATTACCTTACGACAAATTCAACATACAATACTTTATGGTGCAACATCGTCGTAACTTAATACTGTGAAGCGTGACATCACCGTAATGTAATAATGCTGGGTGCAATACTATCGTAACTTAATACTGCGAAGCATAATATTATTGTAATGTAATGCTACAAGGCGTAACATCATCGTAATATATTACTGCAGAGGGTAACATCATAGTAATATATTACTGTAGAGCATAACATCGATGTAATACTCCGGGGCGTAACACATGTAGACCCTATAAGCATGTTATCTACCCATTCATGCGAAATTTAAAGCATCCTAGCCCCCTTTTATTAACTTTCCCATCATTCATTATTACTAATTATTACAAACCATATTGAATTATTACAAACCCAAATATGAATACAAAATAACCCAATAACGCATCTAGGCCTTCAAACAGGCTTAGAATTTCATATGGACAGCAAGTCCAAACTCCAAATGTGGGCAGTACACCCCAGGCTTCCAGTACCATGGTAGGTCCAACATACTAGGCCCAAATGAATGACTTACTTTACCCAAATGGATGCCAAGTTCAGCCATACAAGCAACAAACTTTATAGAATTTAACTAGACATCTTAGACACTTAATTCTTAAAGCTATAGCTAACAACATCTCTAGTTAAGACATATAAACATGACCAGGCTAGATTGAAGGCACACAAGATACATATGAGGCAAGTTGAGGCTTGTAATCCCAGAAAGAAAGTTTAAGAGCGACAGAATTAACCACTATAGGATAATGAACCATTCCAAAGAGAGTTGCAAAGTAAAACAAGATCCAAAATTAGCCTAAAGGACTTTAGACATAAGAGTTTTACATGAAGGTCTAGCAGAATCAAGGATAGGAACAAGTGAAATAGCAGTATGCACATAGAAATTCTAACTTGAGAGCCTAGTGAGCATGACAAATAAGCTAGTGGGCATAGTCTACAATGGTTGACAAGCAGTCATATGGGAAAACTTAACATGCTGAGCATCAGTCATTAATACCAAAGTTCAAAAACATTACCAATATTAGCAAGATAGGTAGGCATCAAGACTTACACTAGTTAACCATATATAGAATAAAAGTTATGCACGAGAGTCTTAAGCACTATTTTAAGAACAAAGAATTGAATAAGGTTTGTCGCGGGGTGTGGGATAAAGTTTCCACATATATCGGATTGCTTTGATGGATTCCGAGAACTTGGGTATAAGGGTGGTCGTTGGTCAAGGTTTGGGGATCGGGAGTAGGTTGTGGTGCATTCTGGGGAGTGTGATAGGTAGTGGTTTATGGGTATTAAGTTAGATGAGGGTGGTGTTTTTGAGGGGTCAGTACCGGTGGTAGATTAATGTTCTGGGGAGGTGCGGGATACTGGTATGGTGCGGGAGAATTTGGTGGTGGGTTTTGGTTTTGGGTGTTTTGCGGTGGTGCTTGGTTCTAGGTAGTCGGGTTTTGTTGGTTGATGTCAGGGACATTAAGAGTGAGGGAGAGGTTTGCCAAATTTTGGACCTGCTCAAGCTCGCCTTGTAGTTCCAAGATTTTCTGTTCCAGATGTAAGACCAACTCATTCTGTACCGGAGTACTTCGGCTATCCGAAACTTCAATGTTTTCTACTATAGTAGCATTGTCTTTCCTAATACCACTCAAATCATCCATTTTCCCTTTCCCTTTGCTTTTGCCTTTAGGATCTCTTAGTGGAGGAGGAGGTGGAGGACCTCTGGATCTGGTGTGATATGCTGACGATGCAAGTATGCATGGACCAACCTTTGGGAATGGGAATAATCAAAAGAAAAGAAAAAGCAAAAGGTAACCAAGTTAGTAATTAAGGTGAAATAAAAGAGTGTTTGTTATATCTAAACATGTTGCACAAAGTCATGCAATGATTCGCGTCCTAATTTGGGGGCCTCATTGTGCCTGAGGTAGGCCTAAGCAACACATAGACTTGGAGAAAATTGATGCCAACATTTGCATCATTTTATTAATGCAAAAAATGAGTCAAGCTTTTACTAAATCGACAATAATAAAAAATACTAATGGCATTTAGCCTTATTATAATCGAAATCTAAAGCTAAGCTAGAAAGCAGTAAAGAACATCATTTCCTAGTCTACTTGGTCCCTGAAGGACCTTCTCTATGCTTGGCTCTTTTGACCCCATCAATCAGGTTCCCCAGATCGCGCATATCGAAGAGTAAGTAAGATTTTGCTAGATGTCCTCCTTCACTGCCATCCGTGCCTTGACAATCTGAGAGTCTCTTTCTCATCTTTCCCTCGAGCTTCATAAATCCTTGTTCCAAGTATTCCAATCTTTCGGTTAACTTAGTGGCAATCTCCTTCCATTCCTTTATCGCCTCCATATTCACTTTTTGATGTTCCATATGTTTAGCTTCAGACTTGAAAACCCTTTTTCATAGCCTTCTATACTTAAACTGTGCCTCAACAGCATCATCTATGATCCTGTCCTTCGGATTGACTCCTGGCTTGACGTCTCCCACTATGTCATCCTCCAACCATGATAGATAGTAGTACATATGACCAGCGTGACACTTGTCTGGCTCAATGGTTTCATTTTTCACAATGATCTTTTGGTTCCATATATGTTGTACCTCGAACTTGAATGGAATGATGTCTCTTTGAAATCTGCCTTGTACTGGACCATGTTGGAAACCCGAGGTATGACCTGTTTTCTCCTTGCTTGCCTCATTACCCTTATGGGAGCATAAGGATAGATGTCTCGCAACCCGATCAGTACCACATGAGTAGTCCCCCTTGACTTGATGATGAACTCACTGCTAGGAAACCACTCGAACATCCAATGTACCTACTCATCCGTCAGATTGCTGAAAAAACGCACCCAACTTACAGTATTTCCAGGTTGTGCAAACTTGTCTGGGATAAACAACATTTTCTTTGGGTGATGCTTAGCTATGTAGTCATTCAACGACCGTCGCAGAAGCTCTTGATGATACTCTCCTCTCTGAAAGTGTTTCAGCAGCCATACTTGTAGCAACAGATTACAAACCTTAAGGTGTCCAAATCCCTGTTTGCACCGATCTGGAGCGGGATACATCTCAGCTAAGATCATAGGGATGATGGTATAAGTTTGTCCCTTGATGCCTTCCATCAAGGTCCTAGCTACCATTGCTAAGAGAGTATAAATCCTTCCCCCTTTCATTGTAAATATCAACAACCCAAAAAAGCAGACGACGAACACATAAACCTGGTAGTGCATCCAACCCAAGGAAGTAATGGCAAGTTCATCATGATGAAGATGACACGACTTGCTATGTGCATAACTCTCGTAAAGAAATTCAAAAGGGATGTATGATTTTTTTAAACAGAGCAGCTCATCATTTTTCTTAAAACCCAATGTCTTTAGAAAACCATGGGAGGTGCGATTCTCTGGTACTAGTAATCACAGACTATCCCATGGTAACTTGGCGAAGCCTCCTATTTCTTCTAGGATAGGAGTCATTTCTATATTGCTAAATCAAAAAACGGCTCTTTTCTCATCCCAGAACATAGTAGCAGCCTCAATTAATGCCCTATTTGGTCGAATGTTCATCAAGGATGGCAGGTCACCAAGTACTCTTCTCACATGATTTTTGTCACAAGGTGCAAGGTCTTTCCACCAGTCAAGTAGCAATGGTGGGATGCTTTGGACCATACTGAACCTGGGGACTTCATGCTTCATTTTCTGCAAACAAACAAAGGTTAGCCCCTTCCCCCTCCAGATTTGACTGCTTATGCAATAATGATCAACACGTTGGTGCATTTTCTCCACGTAATGCACATAATATGATAGTGTCCATTGGGATTATAGAAATCCCATCAGACTTTGGACAAGGTTCATCTTAGCATGTTATTACTTAATAACGCTCCAACTCGTACTAGATTTAGCATGATGCATGTACATTTCAAGTTGGAGTAGGGTTTCTAGAATGGTCTAGACTGGTACTCCCAAATGGAAAACTTGAGAGGGAAAGGCACTAGACCGTCGATTGTACCGCTGATCAACTAGTCCAATGCAAATAAGCCTTTTCGATTTAAAAGGGTAATTTTCAAAAGAGCGCGGACACTCATCAAGTGCCTATATGTTGATAGTTGGCACTAGTAGAGTATGATGTGGAGCATGCTTTCTGCAGAAATAATAATACGTTGCCAAGTATTTGCATGATAAAATATGTAAAAGCAGTAAATAAGATAGAAAAGGTAAACATGGAAAAAATAGAGAAGAAAAAAAGGAAGAAGTCAGTTTAGTTCATAAAAATATATGCGGGAATGTAATAAAGCGGGTAAGGAAGTAGGGATGGGAAAGGCATGATATAGCAGTATTAGAAAAGACGAAAAGAGATGAAGAGTGGTCATAGCAAATAAAGGTGAATGGGGAAGGGATATGCATGTCATAGCAGATTTAAACAAATAAAGGTGAGTAGGGAAGGGATGCGTATGTCATAGAAAATTAACAAATAACGGTGACGAAGGGAAGGGATGTGCATGTAACAAAGAAAGTAAATCCACATGAGCCAAGTTCATTATGGTAAGAGCCTAAGTGTAAGTCCCCAGCAGAGTCACCATGTTGTTGTGCCCTGTTTTCTCATGAAAGCAGGTTTCACGTGTGACAACTCTTTTAAATGGGTATTAAAAGAGAAGAGTTTCCACCTAACAATTTTTAGGTGCGTTAGAGCACATATTTGCAAATAACTCTGTTTGACTAGTCAACACCACCATAGATCGGGTAAGGGCTCAAATTACCTCAAAAAGAAGGTGTTAGGCACTCTTCGAGGTCCATAAATGTAGGTCCTGACCGAACTTTAAAACTATATGGATTATGTAATTAAGCTAGGTGATCAAATAAACAAAGGAAAATATAGAAGTCGAAGAGTCTTATCATAACACATGGAAATTGGTGAAAATCCTTAATGAATACAAGGATACAAATACAACGGTCTATGTTAAACGACTAAGTGGAGATATCAATTATATAAAAGGTAAGATTTTCTAGCCTAAAGGATCACCCCGTGCAACATAAATAATACTTCGCAACATCCTTTGGGTAGGAGTTGTTCATATTATTCAGCGGGCACAGACTATCATCTCCTGCTACCCGATTACTATGTTGAAGTTGTTTACTTAAAGGTGCTCTAATTCAGTTCTAAATCGGTCCCTATGTGTGCGCTACCCGTCCCATGTCTATGGTCCAGGAGGCTTTGGACCTCTTTGGGTAGTTCTAGACTCAACTTAGGTTTCTCAAAAATGACAAAACTAAGCGACATTCAAAACAGATAGGACTTCACGTAAAGATAGTTAAAGGCCCAAGTTAACCTCCACACATAAGCAACAAAGCACACGAACAGATTTTATATTATGCAGTAGGCAATTTCAGAATCGAGGAGCTGTTTAAAACATATATGCTTGGCTTCTAAATGACCACATAGTTTAAGAATATCTCATGGGAAGTGCTGCTATTCGGATTATCGAGATTACAAATTACAAGTTATGGAAACCTATAGACATGATCTCTAAGTGATTTGTACAATGGGCAGTGAAAGCCATTGGAAAACTCAGAATTACTCGTGTTTGATCCTATTGGCATGCTTTCTAAGCAAGTAGTAGTATTTATAGCCAGGTTCTCTAATAGTTGGTATTTGAACACGGATTTATCGTGCTTATTCCTATAGGCATGTTATATATGTGGGCAGAGTAATAATATATGTGGGCAGAGTAATAAGATAACAGAAGCAATCGATTAGTTAATCAATTAAAGCCTTATAGACATGGTATCTATATGAGTATCAGCAAAGGCATATATTAATACGATCCTATAGGCATGTTGTTGCTGTCCGTCACTGCTGCGTTTTGCTGCTGCCCACTGCTGCATTTTGCTACTGCCCGCCGCTGCTCCGTCATGCTGCTGCTTGCTTTTGCTACGACCAGCTATGGACGAGCTTCATCGAGCTCGAACTCGAGCTCACATGGATGCCGCTGCGTCTTCGTCTCCATTCGCGTTGCTGCTACTATGTCGCACTGCTGCCTGCTCCGACGTGTTGCTGCTGTTGTTCCATCGTGTTGAGCTGTTGCTCCTGGAACTGCTACTGTAGCTGCTGCGTCGTCTTCAAACGACGCCAAATGACCATCTTCTTCGATCGTCGTTTCGATCCGGTTAGTGGGTTTAAGATTTGGGTTTAACATTCTTGTCTTGTTCATCGTTGAATTAATTTTTTTTAGTTTGTTCATGTGTTTTGTTGGTTTAATTTTCAGATTCAAATGAAAATTTAATTAATTGTTTTTCATTTTGTTTCATGTTAATTTTATTTATTTTTGTAAAAAGGAATTGTTAGTTTAGTTTTAATATAGAAAGGTATTAGTTTAAATCGTTCAAATCCGTTGTTTGTTGTTAATATAGATTTAGTTAGTGTTCATCTTGTTTGAAGTTCGTTTTTAATTTAGTAATATAATGAGAAGTTATGTTTTGGTTTTAATTTTTGGATCATGCATCTTTGTTATAAGTTTTGTTGGATTTAATTTAAGAAAGATTAGTTGATTATTTGAATATTAGTGATTTGAATATGTTTATTTGTTTTGTTTAAGTTTTATTCGAAGTTTGAACAAAGTTTGTTTGTTATTGTTATTGAATATTTTCATTCATGTTCATACTTTGTTTGGTTGATCTTGAATCCGAAATTTGTATAGTTTGATTTCTTGTTTATCATTTATGATTATTTATTGAATTTGTCTCATAATCTTGTTTAAGTTTAATATAGGAATTGTTTGTTGTGATGTTGTTAGAGTTGATTTTAAGTTCAATATTATTGAATTTGGAAATCTAAATATACTTGTTTGATTGTTGTTGTTGAATCTGAAAATAGGATTGTTTATTGCTAAAAAAAATTGTTCAATCAAATTTTAGTTGTTCTTTGTTGTTCAATTTGTGTTCATGTGATTTGTTGTTGAAGTGTTGAAGAAATCATGTTCATGTGATTTGTTGTTTAAATTTGTGTAGAAATTGGTCATATTGGCTATATTTTGGTTATTTTTTAGGGTTTTCTTCTCTTTTTTTTTTTGTTTTGTGTTGTTTGTAAGATAATAGGGGTGTTGGGTTATGGGCTGGGTCGACCCAGTTCGAAATGGACTGGGTCGTTTGGGAAGATTGGGCCAATTTTTGGGCCTGTGGCTTGAAATCGAAGAAGAGGCCCAATTCCGACTTTCTTTATATTTTCGCTCTCTTTTCTTCTTTTATTTCTCTAAAACTAAATTATAAAAATACTTAAATTATTATTAAGAACTAAATTAAGTTATAAAAGCGCAAATTAACTCCAAATAACAATTAACGCACAATTAAGTAGTAATTAAGCATAAAATTGTATATTTGGACATTAAATGCTAAAAATGCAAAGGATGCCTATTTTTGTAAATTTTTATTTTTTTGTAAACAAACTTAATTACTAACAAATTGTAGAATTAAATCCTACATGCAAAATGCGACATATTTTTGTATTTTTTTATTAATTTAGCAAATAAACATGCACAGACAAATACAAATAATTATTCAAAATATCACAAAATATCACAAAATTGCACACCAAGGAAAATTATTTTATTTTTGAATTTTTTGGGAGTAATTCTCATATAGGGCAAAAATCACGTGCTTACACATGGGCCCGGGGACAATCAATTGCACAAATTGAGCGAATAGTTTTTGATGCTTGATTCCTATAGGCATGCTACCTAATAACGCATAGGAGTAGACATGTGAACAAGTAAAGCACTTAAACTCATGCTTCTGATAATGTGTGGGCATTAGACAAGTTGAGTGAGTGAAGTGTTCGAATTCCTATAGGCATGATCTCTATTAGTGTATAGAAATAGGCACATCAAACAAAGTAGCAAACAAGCATGTAGACCCTATAAGCATGTTATCTGCTCATTCATGCGAAATTTAAAGCATCCTAGCCCCCTTCTATTAACTACCCCATCATTCTTTATTACAAGTTATTACAGACTATACTGAATGATTTCAGACCCAAATATGAATACAAAATAACCTAGTAGCGCATCTGGGCCTTCAAACAATCTTAGAACTTCACATGGACTGCAAGTCCAAACTCCGAATGCAGGCAATGCACCCTAGGCTTCCAGTACCACGGCAAGTCCAACATACCAGGCCCAAATGAATGACTTACTTTACCCAAATGGATGTCAAGTTCAGCCATACAAGAGACAAACTATTTATAGAATTTAACTAGACATCTTAGACACTTAATTCTTAAAGCTATAGCTAACAACCTCTCTAGTTAAGACATATAAACATGACCAGGCTAGATTGAAGGCACACAAGATACATATGAGGCAAGTTGAGGCTTGTAATCCTAGAAAGAAAGTTTAAGAGCGACAGAATTGACCACTATAGGATAATGAACCATTCCAAAGAGAGTTGCAAAATAAACCATGATCCAAAATTAGCCTAAAGGACTTTAGACATAAGAGTTTTACATGAAGGTCTAGCAGAATCAAGGATAGGAACAAGTGAAATAGCAGTATGCACATAGAAATTCTAACTTGAGAGCCTAGTGAGCATGACAAATAAGCTAGTGGGCATAGTCTACAATGGTTGACAAGCAGTCATATGGGAAAACTTAACATGTTGAGCATTGGTCATTAATACCAAATTTCAGAAACATTACCAAGATTAACAAGATAGGTAGGCATCAAGACTTATACCAGTTAACCATATATAGAATAAAAGTTATACACATGAGTCTTAAGCATTATGTTAAGAACAAAGAATTGAACAAGTCACAAAGCATACACTAAAATTTACAAATAGCAAGAAAACATGTCATGCTGGTTTAGAAGTTCAGGCAATACTGGCATTTAGAAATTACATGAGCATAGATCAATCACAAGGAAGTTAACAAGTGGTACAAGAATAACTCAATAGGAAATGATACATTAGGTATGAATTAATCTATCACAAGAATCTGAAGCAAGTAGGGAGATGAACTCATGACAAGCAGCAGAATAACATTCAGCTATACACAAACATACTAAGCTAAGCAGGTTTAAGATAGTCAGAGGTCATGGGCATACATCAAAACTTAGAGCTTGAGGCAAGTTCTGATGATAAGAAACATAAGGCTATAGGATAACTTCAAAGCAAAGGGGATCATAAAGATAGTAGCCTATTGGTTCATTGAAGCTTAAGTTACATAGATATACAGAACATGAACACACGCACAGAAAAATAAAATTGCGAGAGTCAAAGGTACTTACAGTTACTAATTAACGAACAAGCAAACGAGAAGAGCAATTTCCAGTAGTGATTCAATTAACAGTAGCAAAAAGCAGCAGAGTCCTAAAATCCCAGTGCGTCAGAATTTCCAAAGGTTTCAAGTGAACTCCGGGCAGTGCTCACACTGAAAAGAGTACACAGTCGAATTCTAATGGTCTTGGCTTTCAGCCAGCCAAGGTTTCAAGTTTCAGAATAATAAGTGAGGGTGAGAGAATAATGGTGATTAAGGTCCCTTAAAGAAGATTAGGGGGGAGTTTATATCGTAGTAAAGATCAATACACAAAATAAGGGAATACAATAGATTAAACACAAATAAGGAAAATATAGCATGCAAAATCAATTAAAATCAGTTTTAGAGAAAATCTAGAAAACCCTAGTTTAGATGAAGAACAAAAATGGTAAAAAATCTCACTAAATCGAAGCCATGGGGCCTGACAGTGAGTGTATCGGGTCAGAAATATGAAGATAGTTTAGAATCGAAGTTGAACAAACACCAACGACTCAGCTTCCATAAATAATCGAGCCCCAATACTTGCAACGTTTAGAAAATGGTAAATATCTCCGTGTGTGCAAGAAAGGAAAGGGATTATGGATGATTTCCATGTAATATTGGATTGGGACAGGGATTTGAGTGAGGCGGCTAGGATTTAGGTTTGAGAGATGAGAGGGAGGGTTTGAAGGCAGCGAAAATGATAAATGGGTCTAGGGCTTGGGTTAGGGGGATATAAGGAGATAGGTAGATTTATTATGGGTCGTTGATCATTTGAGATCAACGGCCAGGATCGAAAAGGGAGTGGGGCGGGTCATTTAAACGGGTACCGACTGGGTTTGAGATTAAGGGGTCGTTTGGCTTGGGCTGGGGAAATTGGACCAGGGATTTGAGGAGTTTGGGCCACTAATATGGTCCAAAATTGGTATAATTCGGGCTACAAATTAAATACACAAAAATTGTTAATAAAATAATTTATAAAACTATTTAATATATAATAAAATATTACTTATGCAATAAAATGATTGAAATTAATAACTTAATATTATAAAAATATAAAAAATGCAATTTTAGCATGAATAATGTAATAAATGTAATTATGCATAATGTATAGGCTATTATTGCAAAATTATATAAATAGCCTAAAAATATAAATATAATTATATAAATAGATTAAAAATATTCTGAAACATATGTGTGGATGAAAATAATAATTTTGAGTGATTAAGCCATCATACAATAATTTAAGGGATAATTAATAAATATTCAAGTAATTTAAATGCAAGAAAAATTAATTTTAAAGCTCTAAAAATTATGAAAAATTATAAAAAATGCTCATATGACTTTTGTAGACTAAGTAATCATGCAAAATGATATTTTAAAAGTATATATACTATTTTAAAAATATGAAGACAAAATTGAATATCTAACACGCATATAAAATTTAACTTGTCAAGGCCAAATTTCCGACTCATTCAAAGTTTGGCTTGCCCAGGCTAAACTTCCAATATATGCATCCAAACTTTCCATATATATGTCTAAAGTTAAGCTTAAAATTTTCAAACTTAAAACATGTATGTATGTCTAAAGTTTCAGACATACATGTTCAAAATGAGAGTAGTTTTTCTCAAGTTTGAACTATCAACCTTCATACTTGCCAATATTTTCAAATTTTTTCAACACCAACTAAATCTAAACTCACCTTTTAGATTCAAAATTCAAGATCCACTTCTTCAAGCTTGCAACAATGATGATTTTAGAGATGAATTCAGGATTTGAAGTGTATGGATTCAGAACTTTAATCCTTTTGAGTAATTGAATTTTTAATCGATAATTTTTTCATATTAATTAAATATTTTAAGATAAAAACAGAATTTCGACCAAAGCTAATGAGTTCACCAAGCCCATAGTCGAAACTCTGCCTCTGTCCCTATTTTCAGTTGACATGCTTTAATTTTCTCCGCTCATACCTCTGTTAAATTTTCCGATTTAAGTCAAAGAGTTTCAATAGTTTCTTCCTAATACAAATACAACTTATTCACTGTTTTGGACGAATTACATTACACCCGAAAGGCATAAAATCAAGAATCAAGGAGCAAACAACTATTGTAACTGAATGAAGCCAATTTATTTATGGATATTTAGGTTTTTAAATGGTGTGAGTATTTCGATTTTGAATATGTATCTTGGGATATTGGCATAACATTGTAGTGGTGGTAATGGAGGAGGAAAGTTCTGTCTGAAATTTGCTGCCTTGACTACCATAAATAATTTAGAAAATTGGTTATAGGTTAAGTTGGAGCATCCAAATAGGCTGCCCATGCAATTTTTACCGAAGAAATTCAAAAATAGCCAGATTTACAAGTGGTCATTCAAAAATAGTCACGCTTTCAAAAGTAATCGAAATTTAGCCACTTT
Organism: Nicotiana tabacum; assembly: GCF_000715075.1. Classification (NCBI taxonomy): domain Eukaryota; kingdom Viridiplantae; phylum Streptophyta; class Magnoliopsida; order Solanales; family Solanaceae; genus Nicotiana; species Nicotiana tabacum. The sequence continues at coordinate 21,771,210 of NC_134085.1, forward strand.
TCATGTAAAGATAAATCTTAGCGAAGACACTATTCAAAACCCGGAAAATACGCCAGTATATTATGCTGGAGTTCCAGCATAAGTATACTTAAACTCCAACATATTATACTGGAGTTCCATGATAAGTATATTGGAACTCCAGCATAATATGATGGAGTTCCAGCATAATTACACTAGAACTCCAGCATAATATACTGGAAGTTCATACACAAGTGCACCGAACTCCAGTATATTATGCTGGATCGGTCTCTGTTGCAGCAAAATAGTGGTTATTTTTCAATGACTTGGCAAACGCTGGCTATTTTTGAAGAGAAATTTTCATAAAGCACTATCGTTTAGTAGCAATTAGCCATTTATAGATACCATTTGCTATATTACGGAATATAGATACATTTTATGTGGTTATAAGATGTATTTGATGTATTTAAGCTATTGTATTCATGAATACAGTAGCAAAAATAGGTGTGAATCGGGGAAGTTCAGCTAATCAATTGTTGTATTCCAGTGTATTTGACTGTATTCATGGAGTGAAACATAAGATTATAGCTGGACAGATTATTGTATTCGACTGTATTCACGGCGTGAAATAGGGGATTACACTGTTTTTAAAACGGAAAGTGAATCAATTAACATAATAGACTCCTAATATAACTCAACAAACTCAATTATAACACACAAATTTTGTATTTTCAGTTATAAAAAAGATTCTCAACCGAAAAATAACCAAAAAACATAGCAATCTTCAGAGAAATTATATAATACATCTGAATACATAAATTATATTAATTAAAAAAAACTTATGAATACATTCATGGCATATAGTGACACAGTGAATACAATAAAATACATAGAATATAGCGGGATACATTGAACTACAATGAGAAAAAAGACAGTGAATACAATGAAATACATGGAATACAACGAGATACATTATAAATAAGGTGTTAACCTTTGCTATAGGAGGTAAAAATTCTATTTTTGAATGACCAGTCCAAAAACTGATCAGCCCGTGCTATTTTTACTATTGTCTTAACGGGGCAGTTGCATTTGTACCCGCTTTTTGTGTCACGTTTTAACTTGTGATCGCTTTGCAAAAAAAATTGCAAGCGTACCCGCTTTTTGCATAACTTCAGCATACGGGGCTGAAGTAGCAAAGGCAATCACGCAAAACTTTAGCATTCTAGTAGTCGGGCCGGAAGTTCAGCTCTAAAGCTGAAGTTTTTGTTTTGTAACTAGCAAACTTTAGCTCTAGAGCTGAAGTTTTTGTTTGTAACTGGCGAACTTCAGCTCTAGAGCTGAAGTTTTTGTTTGTAACTAGCGAACTTCAGCTCTAGAGTTGAAGTTTTTGTTTTGTAACTGGCGAACTTCAGCTCTAGAGCTGAAGTTTTTGTTTTTGTAACTGGCGAACTTCAGCTCTAGAGCTGAAGTTTTTATTTTGTAATTGGCAAACTTCAGCTCTTACTTCAAGAGGCCAACTGTTTAGAACTTCAGCTATCCTGGTTTTGAACTACAGTGCAACTATCAAAAGGACACCATCCTCGAACTTCCCTTTCTGATCACTTAATTGTTGAAGAAATTGATTATATCTCACAGCAAATTCACATTTATGATCCTAACGAGTGCATAATAGCCAAGCTATCAAAACTAATTATCACAATCTAATTTCAAAAATGTCGAAGATCCTACAGTCCTATTCAATTGTTCTGCTACTTCTGTACCATATGATTACAGTAACGTAGTTCCTTGTCTTGGTTCTTCTGGATACCAAGTTCATGTTGTTTCTCCAACCATTCTCCTCAACATATTCTTGACTGGGCCTTGTACAAACATTCATCAATACCCATACTCACAGTAAACATTTCTTGAGAACATGTTGCGGCTGAATTGGCCTCTACCACTCTGTGGAAAATGTGAGTCCAAAAATGAAGAAGAAGAAGAAGAAGAAGAAGAAGAAGAAGAAGAAGAAGAAGAAGAAGAAGAAGAAGAAGAAGAAGAAGAAGAAGAAGAAGAAGAAGAAGAAGAAGAAGAAGAAGAAGAAGAAGAAGAAGAAGAAGCAGGAGGAGGAGGAGGAGGAGGAGAAGGAGGAGGAGAAAGTGGGCTGAAGTTTTATAAAAAGTGAGTAAAAATTAAAAGTTTTAAAAAAATGGGTATCGGTTAATGGGGCGACCAAATAGAGTACCCTGTGCTTTACATAAAAATTGCACGGGGCGCCTATTTGGTCGCCCCCATTTAACCTATACCCATTTTTTAAAAAACTTTTAATTTGTACCCAGTTTTTAAATAACTTCAGCCTCCTCCTCCTTTTCTTCTTTCTTCTTCTTTGCCAAAACCTGATACCAGCCGTGAATGCAAATCCAGTTCCGTTGCTTCCTTTGATTTCGATAACTGGTGCGTATTGTCACAGTTGAAAATATTAGATACTTGAGCAGCCACTAACTGTGGATAAACTCATATTCACATGAAAACTTCAGCCCTATTTACGTTGTGGCAATGCAAGACATGACTTGCAGCCACGATAATTAACCATAAAAAGTTGGTTAGTTTTCCTTCAGAATATTGTGAAACTTTCGACCAGACTTGCAGCCACGATAATTAACCATAAAAAGAAGAGGAAATTGTAGCTAGATAGAAACTGCTTTGGAGCTGAAGTTTCCAAGTTACAACACAGAAACTTCAGCCCTAGAGCTGAAGTTTCCCAGTTACAATACAGAAACTTCAGCTCTAGTATGTAATATTAATATGTGGTAAAAAACTTCAGCTCTAATATGTAATATTAATATGTGGTAAAAAAACTTCAGCTCTAGAGCTGAACTTCAGGCCCGACTACTAGAATGCTGAAGTTTTGCGTGATTGTCTTTGCTACTTCAGCCCCGTATGTTGAAGTTATGCGAAAAAGCGGGTACGCTTGCAATTTTATTTTGCAAAGCGGACACAAGTTAAAATGTGACACAAAAAGCGGGTATAGATGCAAATGCCCGTGCTTTACTGTCTTAACGCACAAAACTGCAAGGCCCAAAATGACCTTTTATGTTGGGCTTTGTTTAGGCCCATGATTATTACCCAACCCATTGCCTTCACTGCAGCTAAGAGTTGACAACTCCATTACTCCATGGCGCACGTTAGCATATAGAGACCCATTTCTTTGCTATCACTGTGAAACTCCGGCGATCTCCGGCAATTCCCTAAGAAAAAAAAATCAAGCAGTGAATATTTTCCGGAGAAATGCAGAGCCAAGACGATATTCGTAATCTTCCAGTCGACATAGCATTCGCTCGCCTCGGAGGTAAAAAAAATCAACTAACAAATAAATGAAATTCGATAAAATCCTAAATTGCTTATTTATTTTTCTTCTGTCAATCATTTTTCTGATGAATTTGATTATCGGATTGAAGAGTGGTTGGCTGATCGGAAGAGAATTCCGGCGGATTGGCGGAAGCGACTTGCGGCTGTGAGAGCTAAGATTACGATGTCGTTCGCTTCGCTGCCTAAAGACATTGATCCTTACTTTCACACTCTTGATGTTGAAGGTTTTTTTTTTTTATTTCTTTTTCTTTTTGTGGTTTCTTTGTTTTTATTTTAGCTGTAAAATTCTTCCTTTTCCCATGAATTTTATGATGTAACAATTCAGGCTTGTAAGAATTTATGCTTTTAAGCCCTAGAATTTGATAATAATCAAGTGTGCTCAGCTCGTGACCTAGTTGCTGCCTTGCTGGTACCTCGAAATAGTACTCTCCCTCCAATTTATGTGATAATTTTTCCTTTTTAATCTGTCCCAAAAAGAAATGTCTCTAATTTGTTCTAAACTACAAGTTTCAGAAGTTTTTCTTTCTTTCTTAAACTCCAAACACCCTTACATAAATTTGGACGGAGGGAGTATCAGTTAGTGTTGATTTTGTTTATCAGTGTACTGCCATACTAAGTTGTAAACTAGCTGAACCATCTTAGAATTAGAGGTTAAAACCAAGAATTCTTTTTGTTCGACCTTTTGTATAACATTAATAAGAACAGGCTATGTTGGCTCCTCTTCTTTTGTTTTTGAAGAAGAAGAAGAAACAGGCTATATTAGTTCTTTGAGAAACTGAAAATACAACTGGAGGTGAAAGTGTATTTGCTAATTATTTTATTAAGAACCGTAAAAAGTGCTAACAATTAAAGGACAGCCCGGTGCACAAAGCATCCCGCGTTCACGCAGGATCCTGGGAAGGGCCGCACCCCTAAGAGTGTGATGTAAACAACCTACCCTAATCCAAGCATCAGTAGTTGCTTCTGCGGCTCGAACCTGTGACCTATAGGTCACACGGATATAACTTTACCGTTGCTTCAAGGCTCTCATTCGAAAATGCTAACAATTATAGAAAAAAGAAAGAAAAAAAAGAGGAACTGGAAAAATGTTACGTACAATTTTGGATAGGCATACATCTTTCTGTTAGTTAAGAACCGATAATCTTTTCTTATATACTTTTTTGTTGTTAAAACCAGGTAGAGGATGATATTTGAAGTATGTTTGCCATTCACTTTCTGACCTTTTATGCTCCTTTCATGGACCTAACGGCTTGTTTGGATTTTTGTTGCGTATTGTTTCGTAATTTATTGTATTCTATTGTACTGTATTATTTTAATGAATACAACGTTTGGATAAATTGTATTGTTTGCCGTTATTTCATGATATCACGCACCAACAAATATAAAGAAAAAACTTGCAATATTACTAGAAAAAGTAGGGTACGAGTCAGAATTATTATAAAAAAAGGTGGGGTAAAGGATAAAAAAGAATTATTTAATAATAAGGAAGGGTAAGATGAGAGGAAAAACAAGGTAACGGTGTGAGCACACCAAATCGGTCGTTACGTAAAGTGACACTTTTCATCGTTACATGATACGATAAAACTTAAGTAACAATCAAAGCAAACATTGTATATAAAGTAACAATACGATACAAAACAATAGGTAAAAACCATCCAAACAAGGTGTAACTACTAACTAGTATAATTTAAAAGAAAATTGGTATAATTTGATGGAAAATTCACTTGTCAGAGGAAAAAAAACCAACAACAAAAATTGGTGGAAATTTCAGCTGCTGGCATACTATTAAGTGACGTTTTGGTTGCATCAATTCTCTGTGGTTCCAAAGAAGATATTTTATACACTCCACTTTTGCTGAGCACGAAAGTATATTGATTGAACATTAATTTTCAGGGATCGGTTATTTGGAAGCCAAAAAAATATATGAGATTCTTCTGAAGTCAGCTCCAGAAAGCCGTAATATTTTTGGTCGGCTTTCAGGTGATGCTGTAAGACCTACTCTCTCTCTCTCTCTCTCTTTCTCACACGATATGTATATGTTTGTTTGTTTCCAATATAACGTGATCTTGTTTTGACTCTTGTCAGGGTGTTTGGGAAGCAATAGTGCGTGCCTATGAGAAGGAATACATTTTCCTTGGTGAAGCTGCTCAGACTATGGTCCAAAATGTTAACTATGAGATGTAAATTTGCTAACTTTATCACACTACTAGCAAAACAAATTAAGCTATGATTTGACTGTAGTAATTTTCTATCAAGATGTCTAAGAGCCCTATGATTATTTTGTAGCCCCTATCATAAGAAGCAGATTCAGAAGACACAGCAGCAACTAGCTGAATTGGAGCGCAAAGAAACTGATATAAAAAGAAATGCAGCTGTTTCGGCGTCTAAATATGTAGAGGCTTGTCAGGAGCTGGGCCTGCAGGTTTTAGCTTGCTTGACTCTGTTACCATTGGATTAGCCTTTTTATTCATCTTTCTTTCCATTTATATTATACTTTTCTCTTCTATCCAGGGAATAAATGTGAGGTCAGAACTTTTAGAAACTGCCACTAAATCTCTTCCAACCACATTTAGCAGAATCTTGGAAGTACTTAATGGTGATTCTGTCTCACGGGCTACTGAGTTTTACTCAGATTTTGTCAAAGATGCTCATACAGAAAAGGATGTAGGCGACGAACTTTGTGACTTTCTTTCCCTATATCTGTTGTTAGTGTAGCATCAGTGTTTGGTGTAGCATGGATTACTTAAGTTGTTTGTTCTGGTTGCAGAAAACCGCTGCTGTTGTGTTACTAAATCTGAGGAGTGTTCGTGAAAGGCCCCCTTCGACTGATGTTTCCATAAGCTCTGAAGTATTTGAGGTTATGAAAGCTCAAGGAGGATATAATGACTTAGGTCAAATGACTGTAGAAACTGATATTGCAGCTGATGGGATTGACTGGGATATTACTTTAGATAGCTCTCAAATTGATTGGGACATTGGCACTGTGGAAGAAACAGAAGAAAATGGAAATGGTTTGGGTCCCTATGAGATTGTTAATGCAAGCGATATTTTGCCATCTCCTCGTAATGACAGTGTAGAATCTCATCAGACCTCAAAGGAAGAAGGATTCTCAGCTCCTGAGGTCTCTGCATCAGAAATATCTTGGGATATAAGTGTTGACAATCCTCAAGTCGATGTGATTGAAGAAGACAGTTCACAAAATAATGCTGTGGAACTACGTTCTCTTCAAAACAATTTAACTGCAGAGAGGAGTCCTCTACTAGAGACAGAGTACAGGAATAAGATACTTGATGACTTATTTGAGGTCTGTATGAATGGTGTTATCCTCTTTTATTTGATTAGTATCTTTAGACATTTTTTCTTTGTTCGGCACTAGTTTATCAACTTTTGTGCTGGAAATAGGCTCTATTATTGAGGCCGCTTGATTAGGTTGTCGTCAATTTGAACTTTCAATGTCTTCGTTGAGTCGTTTTGCCTGGTGGGTTTGACGGTTTCTGACATCTATTGTTTGATGCTTGGCCATCAGGTGAAAGCATTCTTGAATCAACGGTTGATTGAGCTAAGGAACGAAGAAACTACGTCTTTACAACATCAAGTCCAAGCAGTTGCTCCGCTTGTTCTGCAGCAGTACTCTTCTGATATAATTCAGACAATGCTATCTGACGTTTCCTCAGCCATTTCATTGCTTACAAATAGGAAAACAAGGGACATGATCATGATCCTCAACTCCAAAAGGTACTGATTAGTTATGGATTCCATGAAATTTGTTTTCTGTTGCAAGTTGAATAGTATATTTTCTTCCTTTTTCAGATCTTTATGACATGCAAAGTTCTTGAATCTGCATGCCCCCAATATATCTTTTGTTTTAAACTGCAAAGTATACATAAACTTTATAAGTTTAGTAATCTTATAAAAAAAAACATTAACTTTGTAAGTTCAGTAATCTATTCACTCTTGAAGTTTATGGCATTCAACTTTTGATGGAGTAATAGCTCACTTCTGTTGTCATCATGATGAGATGGTTTCCAGACACTAATACTAGATCATTATTCTATGAAGTTTGTGGACTGCAGATTTAACTATTTGTGTTAAAATTGCATGCTGACTGCTGTATTAATCCTAATTCCAGGTTTTTGGATCGGTTGCTCAATACTTTGGAGGAGAAAAAGCGTCAGGAAGCCAAGTTAAAGGACGGATTAAAGGACTTGTCTACTAGGCGTATGGAACTTCAGAATTCAATGTCTTCATCTTGGCCAAAACAAGTGAGTTTCTTATTTTATTTCCCTTCCAGTTTTGTGTAGTGTGATTTGCATTAATTGCAAAAATGTGTAGCTACTTTGAGTTTAAAGTATTATTTATGTTCTCATAATTTCATTATTTTGGATAAAGTAATAATTTGATTAAAAGTGTGGGCATAAAAATGCCCGTACACAAGAAGTATACCAAAAAGTAGAAAACATTCTCATAATTTCATAACATGCTTTTTCGGATTTTCAAAGGTTTCCGATCCCTGACAAGGGGCCAAGTAAATTATGGAACCTTGTGTACATACAGTGTCTTTTAGACTTCAACTTTTCCTGTGCTTTTGTTGTCAATTACAGTAATTCTTACAGATCTTCTGAACTTCACAATGCTGTAAGTTTATGCTAGATATGTATGTTGGCTTTGCAATACATTTTTTCGAATAGTTATCCCTCCCGCCAAAAAGAAAAAGAGCACCACTATCAGTGCCTTTTGAAATAACCTCGATAATATCTGTTCATATCTCCGAAAGGAAATAAAAATGTGGTGAAGTAAACCATAGCAGAAGTCCCCTGCCTGCTCTTTCTCTCTTGCATTCGTAATTTTTTTCTTGAAATTTGGTTTTTTCTTATGCAGGAAGCAGCTATTGCGAAGACCAGGGAACTGAAGAAACTTTGTGAGAGTACACTTTCATCCATGTTTGACGGACGGCCTGTCAACATCATAGGAGAGATTAATGCATTGTTAATTAGCAGCTAGTGTTAGAAGGCTAGAGCAACTCTTATACATCATGTAACTCTAATTGTTGTTGATACTGTAGAAGTTAGAAATACACACAATTGAACCTGAATTTTGCAAACCACAGGGTATTTTGGTTTGGCACTGCTTCACACCCCCTCTTCCCCGAATGAAAAGACATAAGAAATCAACTTCGTTGTGCTCCCATGGAATGCCATTGTGCTAATTATCCTAATTCTATTTCATGCCCAAACTTCTATTTCATAAGCGTTGAATGTTATACTAGCAACTGGTATTAGTTTTGTGTTGTCAAAGGTTCGGTTGAGGTTTGTTCAAGGCCTAAAGCTAGGTGCATAATAGGCTGAGCGCTTCTTCTTTGCTTAATCGATGCTTCAATGCTAGCACCAAGGCTCTAAGACACACGCCTTACTGTCGCTTATTGTTTTGTTTTGAAAAGAACGACAGCAAGCAAACAATATTTCATCTAGTTATAGTATTTCAATTTATCAGTTAGATAACTGTTGTCTGGGTTTATAGTTTATCATAACTGAACTACATAAATGTTTCTTTTCCTTTTCCTTTAATTGCGCCCTTCTTTATTTGTGCTTTGCGCTTAAATCCTCAATTAACTTCAGAATGTTTTTTCTGATTTTCACCTTTGATACCACTGGATTCGTTCCTGTTGGGTGGAATACGACAAACTCTTAATGTTCTTATATCCTTATTCCTCGATCGCATTTCTATTGTTCTCAAGTATGTAACATTTTTGTTGAAGTACCGTCCAGTCAATTGTCTTTATTGGCTGCGAAACAGTTGAATCTGAGTTCGTAGTGTGATCTAAAATGTTGGTATTTTGAAATGCTATATATTCCCACAGTAGAAAGATAAACGAGTTTGCTCTTCTTTTGGTGAAAATAAATCTGGCAAACAATACTAGAATCTGGTAAAAGCAAGATACGAGGGATGTACTCTCTCGAAAAATCAATGTATGCATTAAATTCTATAGAGGCTATACGAGCATTGCAACTTTATGTTACAATCATCCATTCTGATGCTACAATTTTATTGGCATTGAGCGAGGCCTAAAATAGAACTGGAGCTACAAAATCACGTCACCATAAAAGAATGGAAATGGTTGTGAAGAAGTCCTTAGCATGAAAAGAACTATACAAAGTGGTATTCAGCACATTGCAGAGGATCATCAGATGGAGTAGTAGCTTGCAGTTGGTGAGGCAAAAAAGCGGCTGTTGGTTGAACGAAAGGATCGCTCAAAGGGGTCAACCTCATTGCCTTCTGCTGTGGCTTTATCTTTTCCAGACTTTGCTTTTTCTGGCCCAGACTTCTGTAACACTGACACTAGTGAATGCACAACTTCAGCCATTTGAGGACGGAATTCCTTTTCTGGCTGCGCATGTTTTTCAGCAACAGACACAAAAGTTAAGGATGATTGTCAGTTGAAACCTTTATCTGAAAAGATTTATTATCATAGTTTTGGGGGTACATTAGAGTAGTCTTCTCTAGGAACCAAGCAGATTCTAGTGAAGTTCACTCAATTGTAGTGTGTATGGTGTACTGTACAAACCTGAATGCATTGGGAAATGATGTCAGCATAAGATGAGAGAGCCCTGGAGGAAATTGTTCTCTTTATGGTAGGATCAACCATGTCCAACAAAGACTCACTGTCATGAAGCTTGGAAGAAGCCCATTCTACCAGTGACTGCTCTCCTTTTGGTTTTGAACTGCATTCGTAACAGGAAAAGAGAAAAAAAACATCAGCAACCAAATAATGGTTTTTGACAAAGTTGAGAGAAAGTTGGCAAGTGGAAGAAACCTGTCAAAAGGGCGCCTTCCAGTTAAAAGTTCAAGAAGCAGCACACCAAAGGAATAGATGTCAGCCTTTGGGTTGCCACTTCCACGTTTGACATGCTCAGGCGCAACATAGCCACTATCTTCAATAGCCATCTCAGAAGCCTGTCTTGCACCAGTAACAATGACAGTAATTGCTAGTGAGTATGTTGAAAAACTTGTGCTGTCATTCTAGTTTACTCAGCATTTCTCTGAGCAGTTCTTTACTAATCATCAATAATAATACTAGTAGTGAAGAAAGGTTATAAGTGTAAAGAAGGTACCTTGATTTTAACACTGTTGCTGGCCAGTGGTCTTAGGACAGCTAGTCCACAATCACAAATACGAGGGTTAAGATCTTCATCAAGCAAGATGTTGGCAGCCTTTAGATTGCTATGGGTGATGGGAGGGACACAGAACGTATGCAAGTAACTGAAAATGTAAGTGGAATGATTAAAGCCATGAACAACAGGAGAGTACTTAAAACATTTATCCTCATCCACCTTGCAGTATTTGCAGTCACAATTACAATGACAATGAAAGCTAGTATTGTTTACTTACTTCAATGCCCTAGCAACGCCAATGGCAATGCGGAGTCGGAGGCTCCAAGTCAGAGGCATGCACAGAACACTGTGCAAGGCATCATCAAGTGTCACATTCCTTATGTACTCATACACAAGGAGGTGATTGCCATGCCCCACACAATATCCAATAAGTGCAACGATATTAGGGTGCCTCAAACGGGATGCAGTTCGAATCACATCCATAAATTGTTCTTCCTCAGTTATGGAGAGTGCTACAGTTTTAATGTTCTTGACAGCCAGAATCTTGCACAACCAAGAAGTAACAAGAGTAAGAAAACTTTGTAAAAAATTCTCTTGGTTACGTGTGGGAAGTCGCTGCTAGGATATACCTGTCCATCAGGGAAATCTGCTCTATAAACAGAACCAAGGGTTCCTTCACCAAGCAGATTACCGGGACTGAAATTACTTGTGGCCAACTGCAACTCTGCTACTGTATAGTGTTTGGCACATATTGGGATTTTGCACTTCTTGGAGAAACTTCTTCTTTTTGACATTTTCAGAGTCATGGTCGGTGCAGGTGGCAATTGCCATGAGGAAATCAGTGGAGGAGAGTCACTGCTGGAGGAATCTGGGCTATCGTATTGAGCAGCTAAAGGACCAGTGGTGACTGGTAAAATGAAAAGCACAAACAGAGAAAATATCTATAAGAAATGTGGTTCATTTTCACAGGAAAAAGGGTGCATTATCATTGGCGTATACATTAGGCATTATCAAGATTGTAATTCATGATAATATAATTTCATAAAATTGTACAAGGCATCTAACTGTAAAATGAAGTGGTTTCTGAAGAATTATATCTGACCTTGGGGTGCACTGATTGGAAGAGACTGCAATGAACTTATGCTGCCTCTTATGCTGTCGAGTGTCTGTTTTTGGGATCGACGAATCCGGAAAGTGATAAAGACTGCTGCACCAAATACAGTCAGTACAGCTCCAACAACCATAATAACTATTCCTCCAGAGCCTGGTCTTTTCTTTCTGTTGTCTCCTGTTTCATGAGAAGGATATTTCTCAATGGCACTTGATTTTGTTGTTGGAGGACTAGAAATATTGGGCATAACATCAGTAGGAAACTTCCAGGGAAGATAGTCTGCTCCTCCACTGTGAAACCGATTACCCCCAATCCTGATTATTAGGGAAAGACACAAAGCCAAACGTCAAGTAGGGTAAAATATACCAACAAATAGACTTTGAATCCAGAGTTTTTACCATAAGTTGTTTATATTTTGAAAGCTCCCAGGAATAACACCACTAAAATGATTATCTTCAATGTTCCTGGAATAGACACAATTGAGCAATTTGAGTGTCTTAGAATTTAAACTTCAATAGATACACTCATCAAAACTGATAACTCACAGGTCATGTAGATGAAGGTCAGCCAGAAAAATTACTGATCCAGTGAATTCATTGCTCTGAAGATACCTGCCAAAAGTACCTCATTGTACTAATGGAATATGCAACTGGTAGAAATGCTGACAGTTGTGAAAAAACTTACAATTTTGTAAGGTTCTTCAGAGCTCGAAATGAAGCAGGTAAATCTCCACTGAACTTGTTGTGTGACAGATCCCTGTTGAAACAAATTTTTGTACGTAAAATTTTCTTGCCAAGCTCAATTTCTTTACTACTTCAACCCTATACAGCATTGTCTTATGCACCTTTGTTTACCTCATCTATTTGTTTATAGAAAGTACCTCCTGAATTTGCATACATAATGCAAGTATTCTAACTCATATTTCGGTTGATCACCTTCTAAAGTCAGAAGTATCATATAGAGAGAGACATCTATTGATAAATGACAGATTAGTATAAACAATGGAATTCAAGACATGCCGCACTAATTACAAACTTGAATCTCGAGCAGAGATCTCGCTACACATTAAAAATATGGCAATGAAGGCTTGAAGCTGAAGCTGTGTCTCATTCAATTACAGAAGGCAGATAATCGATTTTGAGCAGAGATCACAGTTTGCTTCCAAATAAAAACTAGGAAAAAGAAATCAAGAACAAGAAATATATATCATACATCATTATAAGATTGTCTGAGGCACCAAAGACATCTGCCAGTGGTCCAGACAGTAGGTTCTGGCTCATATTTCTGCAACAAAAGAACACTTGTTAGGACTCTGAGAATGAAATAACCAAAATACTGATAGAAAAAAGAAGCTGCTTACAGGTGCCTGAGATGTTTCATTGAACTCACAGAAGCGGGAATGCTTTGAGTAAAGTTATTGCATGCCAAATTTCTATATCAACCAAAACAAGGAGCACAGTTTGTGAGATAATGAGCTAATTTCTTGCTCTGAATAGGAAAACTAATTCACAACGATATTCATCTTACAAGTCTGTGAGATTATGTGGCAAGCTATTTGGTATCTCGCCATGAAATTGGTTAGAGCTAAGATCTCTATACAAACAGAAACTATGAGTGATAATCTCAATATTTTTTACATTTTCGTATATAAAATGACACCAAATGAAATAACTTACAGGTGTTTCAAATGTTGTAGACTAACAAGTTGATCTCCAATATTACCAGTAAGATTTAACCCTTGAAGTTTACTGCAGGAAACACAGAAACAGGCAATTCAATTGGCTTAATTTGTTGGTGAGTTTGAATTTAGCGACAAAAGATAGAGTAATCAATTATTTTCAGTAAAGTACATCTCAATTACTGATGATTGATAGCAAGAAACCCCAGTCCATGATTCTTCACAAGGATCACCTCCCTCTAATTTCCAATTCTTAAGTTCAGTAGGGCTGTTTAGAGCTCTGTACAAATCTCTCAGTGCTTGAACTGCAAAAATGAAAATGCTCTAATCAAATAAAATTTTCTAATCCCAACTCAAGTCACTTCTAAAACTGCCCAAATCAAGAAGTAACAACCACCAAATTAAGAACAGTTTCAGAGAAATGCATCAAAATTAGGAAAACCCAAAATAATGAGTGAAAATACCTTGGAGATCATCAGTGCGGGCAAAAGCTTGAAAGAATAGAACCCCAAAAAGCAAAATTGCAGCAGTAACCAACCCCAGATTTCTCTGCTTAGCCATTGTGCACAGCAACATACACAGAGATCTCCTCTTAACTTCAAATCACGTAACACTGGTGGAAATGCAAAAATCGGTTATTCTATAATCATCAAGCCCAAGAAAAATTAAAAGATATAAAAGAACTACAAACTCACAATAAAAACCGGTAGTAAAACAAGAAAACCCAACTCAGAAAAGAAGAAGATTCAAGAAGTAGCATGAAGACTACTCATACATTAATAAAAAAAATCAGAAACATTCGTGCTTGACAGGAACACAAAACCAACCCCCCCCCCCCCCCCCAAAAAAAAAAAAAAAACCAGAAAATCAGACTTTAATTTGTTAGAAGCATGCAAAGAAACAAATTATGGGTAAGGAATTGGAAGAGAGATAGGCATACCCAGACGAAGATTTTTTTTTTTTGAGAATCAAAATGGAGAAAGGGCTCTCTGTTGAGTAATGACGTTGCTTCGAGTCCAGTAGAGTTGAACGGTTAGTTAGTTATAATAGAAGCTGTGCCGCCTCAAAGGAGCGCGGGAAAGATTTTCTTCTTCCACGGCTTTAGTTCTTATAACCTGCCCGGAAATGAAATTTCTTTTAACTATAAAGTGATGCTGTAATTTTTTTTTAAATGTAGTTTTACTTTTAGCCGATCGTGTCATATTATTTCCTTTATTTTCTTGGTTATGAATTCACGTTATTATAATACATTTCTTGTGATCAATTTTTGAGTAACTTGATAGTAAGCAGAGATAAAAATTCACCACAAGGATTCAAAAACATTCTCTCTTATGCTAAGGTGATTCAACAATGTATATTTATGTACGTAGAAATTTTTTTTACCTTTACATATAGTATAATTTTTTGGCAAGCAGGATTCAGTTAAACTTTCTCCGATAAATATGATTATGTCAAGCTTGATAGTATAAAATATCTTTGCATCACTTGCCTAAAATACTTAAAACCATCTATAATAAGAGTATGTTGATAACTTAAAAGAGAGAGTAAGTAAAAAATTATTACCAATTTAACCACATTGATAATATTAAAATTTCTTTCTTGATATATGTAACTTTTATAAAATTTTGTTAGGGAGCGTTTCCTCATTAAATGGACCTTACGCGGCACGAATCTGGATATAATCGAGTTCTAATACAGACCAGACATCGGGTGGAAAACCAAAAAAACGTTTATCCATTTCTCATGCTCTTCCATTATCCTTCCCACCCATCCCTCCTTTTTACCCTTCCCTCTTTGGAGAAGACATTGCTAAAGGAGTAAAATTTATGATACTATCAAAGTCGGACTTACTATTATTTCACTCGATAGGATTTAAGATCGTTTGTGCATTAATTTGGAACAATCTTGTGACTCTAATTAATGTGTAGCAATATTCAAGTATTTATGGAAGAAACACAATTGCATTCTTTTAACAATGTTGTAACAACAAATTTTCGCGTCAAGAAAATAAATAATTAAGACTGAAAAATTGCGTAACAAATGTAGTATTTGATTTCAATAAATGAAAGTGTTACAATCTCTATGGTATTCCTCTGATTCTTCAAGAATGTAAAGTACCTTAATGAGCTTGACTTTGATTTGATTTAAGCGCTTGTAAAAGCTTGATCTTGAATCTCCTCCTTGAACTTGAATTTGGGTTTGATCATGAACAAGTAATTTGATCTTGAACGCGTTGGTATTTGATTTGGCTTCGTTCTTGATCTTGAACTTGTAACTTGAGTGCTTCAGTGCTTGAACTAGTAGCTTGTAGAGAAATCTGCGGTGTTTGATCCACGAGCTCTCTGCTTGCATCTTGTTATCACTTCTGGTGTCTTCTAGCTTTATGAAGACTTCTATTTATAGTTGTAGGGAATGGTGTGGCTCTGCAATTTGATTGGTCCGTTTGAACAGACCAATACCATCCAGACACTTGGCACAAATCTATTGGTTGTTGATTTGATTTGGTATGCCACCCCTTTCCTAACACGTGACATGATTTCATTGGCTCATTTATTTATCTTGGATTGTCATATCATTTGACATGTGTCTTGATTTTATTGGCTCGTTTTTTGACTTGGATTGTCACATCACTCGACACGTGGCATGAGGCTGGGCCTTAAGATGGGCTAATGGTCATTTGAACCTTGGGCCAATAAAATGGGCTTATCATTTAATATGTAGTCCAATTAAATGGACTAGCCCAAAACACATGTATTGGATTAAGATAATTAGTCCAATTTATTAGTCACAATATTTGTTTGGACTAATGTCTTGAATTTAATATGGTCCAAATTATTTTATGGATTTAAATCCGACAAAATTTAAATGCTTACAAATGCATTTCTACAATCACTTTAAGTTGGATGCCGCTTGAGATATAAGATGAAATAAGTATGGTATAAATATTGATATTACTTTACTCAATGTTTATATTTTAAATCCTGCATAGCTAATATAAAATTTAATACACTAATTAATATATTATTTATTACTAATATAGCATGAATAACAATATTTGGATTAAACACTAAAATATAAAATTATCCTTTATATTTTCCTCAAACCCATCATCAATGCTCTTTATATTTTATTAAGTTTAAAATTAAACATATATATTAAACTTTTTATCCTATATATCTCATTTTTAATTAAAAAACCAAACGCATAATAAAACATAATTTGTGTATTACATCCCGGTGTTAATGATCCATGCACTATTAATCATTGTATTACCACCACTACATAATCTGTTTATTAATCAAATGACCCCCTAATTTTGCTACTTTGTTGAAGTCGGAAATAACTTAAATATGATAAAAAGAAATACAAAAAAAAAATAGCGAAAAAGAATAAGTTTGAAAATTGGACATTCATATAGAGATAGGATTTTTTATTTATTTACTTGGATTAAAAAGGGTATTTTACCCAAGATCTATACTTATATAATAATGGTTCTAAACTTCTATAAACACTATAATTATGGTCTTCGATAAGAAATTGTCCCTCTTAAATCTCCTAAAAATGTAAATAAATTAATTATTAGTTCATGTAGTAGTTTGAATAACAAGTACTATGTTTTTCCAGGTCTTCTATGTATTACCTCATTTCAAAATGATTCTCACAATTCTACAAGTATTAATTTTTTTTCTCAAATTGTGGTCGCTATTCCGTTATTTTTATCACATAAACAACTTGTTCCAACAGTCTAGAGGAAAATTTATTAAACATGGAGTTTAATAAAATTTTGAAAATTGTTCAAGTTATTACTACTATTAATAAGCCACAATCGAGAGGAGCTTCCGGATCATGTGAATTTACAAAAAAACCATAGAGATTTAACTTTATCCCAAGAATTGACAAAATAACCAAGTCAATAGTAATCAGGCGTGGACGACTTTGCAAGAAAACGGAGCCCCACTTCAATTTTTCTTCCGCACATCAATTTGTAGGCTCTTAAACACTATCACTTCTTTTAGTAAAAATAGCACGGTATAGCCAGTTTTCGGATTGGTCATTTAAAAATAGCCAGCGTTTACGAAGTCAATAAAAAATAGCCACTATTTTGCTACAACAGAGACCGGTCCAGCATAATATACTGGAGTTCGGTGCACCTGTATATGAACTCCAGCATATTATGTTAGACCGGTATACTTGTGTATGAACTCCAGCATATTATGCTGGACCGGTATACTTTGCTGACTCCAGTATAATATACTGGAGACTGGAGCACCGGTGCTCCAAACTCCAATATATTATACTGGACAATTATACTTGCTGGAACTCCAGTATATTATGTTGGAGTTCTAGTGTACTTATGCTGGAACTCCATCATATTATGCTGGAGTTCCAACATACTTATCGTGGAACTCCAGTATAATATGCTAGAGTTCAAACATACTTATGCTGGAGTTCAAGCATACTTATGCTGGAACTCCAGTATAATATACTGGCGTATTTTTCAGGTTTTGAACAGTATTTTCGCTCAGATTTATCTTTACATAAAAAGTGGCTAAATTTCGATTACTTTTGAAACTGGGCTATTTTGAACGACCACTTATAAATCTGGCTATTTTTTAATTTCTCCCCTTCTTTTAACATAGAAAAAGAAAACCTGGGCCCACTGAATATGTGGATCTCTTTGCTGAGATGAATATGACAACTTTTCAAATGCCAACTCTTGGAGTATAATTTTATTTTTATCTCTTATTTAGCTCTTTACTAATTCTAATTATCTTTATAAAAATTTAGTACATTTAGCAAACCTCTGCGAAATTTAAATGCCAGCAAAAGCCATTTTACATGATAATGTTAGGAGATAGAATAGAGATTAGAGTGAGGTAGGCTACATATTCATTTTGGAATCTTTTCATATGTTGGGTTTTTTTTATGTAAAGATGGGATGATGTTGGGACTTCCTAAAAGAAATAGCGCTGTGGAAATACATAAAGGGCTATAATCTATACTATATTAAAAGCACGAAGGCCCTTAGCGAAATGTCGTTCGTCTTTTTTACCCTTTAAAAATAGATTTTATATTGGACAAAATTATAATTTAAGTTATTTTCCTAATATTTAGAGCTTTAAACCAACTAAAACTTGGTTATTGTAAATCTTTCCTTGTTTGCAATACTTATTAAGTCCTAATTTAAGTCTTTAAATCGATATGAAAGTCCTAATATTTGCTTTACATAAATTCAGTTTTATGTGCGTAACTGTGACGACCCAAAGGGTCATCACCGTAATTCTTCCTAGTTCTGTACTTCCGAGGCCCTGAAAACCTCGGTTTTAGTTGTCTCGATTTGCGTGCGCAGTTCGGGCGCGTAGCCGAAAAGTTTTTATGTTAGAATATGCGAATTTTGTGAAAAATTTGATGAATTTTGATATTAATATGCATAATATTGACTTCGGTCAACATTTTGGGTAAATCGGACCCGGACCTGTGATTCGACGGTCCCGGAGGGTCCATAGAAAAATATGGGACTTGGGCGTGTACCCGGAATCAAATTCCGAGGTCCCAAGCCCGAGAAATGAATTTTTGTGTGAAATTGTTTTCTGAAATTAATTAAGGAAAATGAAGAAGAAAATTGATCAGAAAACTGTGGTATCGGGCTCGTATTTTGGTTCCGACGCCCGGTACGAGTCTTAAATATGTTTTAAGCACTATCTGTAAAGTTTGGCTAAAAACGGACATCATATGACGTGTTTCGGACTTAAAATGGGGAATTTGAGTTTTTATGAAAGTTGAAAGAAAATCATGTATTATGAGGCTTGATCCTATGTATATGATGTTATTTTGGCGATTTGATCACATGAGTAAGTCCGTAAGGTGTTTCGCACCTCCTTTTTCCGCCCCCGCGTGGGTGCATAGGGAGTTTTCTCCAATTGAAGGACAGTCGAAACGAGATTTGTTTGTTTGTTTCAGAGTCGCCACTTGGGAATTTTAAGGCGTCCCAAGTCACCAATTTTAATCCCTGAATCGAGGAGAATATGACTCTGTTTATTATTCTGCGAACCAGAAATCCTGAGTAAGGAATTCTGTTAATCCGGAAGAAGGTGTTAGGCATTTCCGAATTCCGTGGTTCTAGCACGGTCGCTTAACTGTTTTTATTCTTGGCTTAATTATCTCGATTTTACATTTTTATTGCATGATTTTGTTACCGCTTCTGTTTAGATTGTTTATAATTAAAGACCCTTCTTCGAATCGAATCACGCGTACGTGTATTCGTTTTATATATTATATATTTTTTAATGTAAAAAATCGTGTCACACGTACGTGTACACAATGATATTGATAATATATTTATTATAAAATAATTATTTTTTCGAAATTGTGTTTTAAATAAAATTAAGAACATTCGCACTTTTTGTATGATTAAGTAGTGAACCGCACATCTCGGGTTTTATGAAATTAATTTAAGATCCTCCGACGAATCTCTTTTTAATAAAAATTTGCTCGAAGTTGCGCGAACGCATAATCCGAATTGCCTTTAGAAGTATAATCAAGTCACGCGAACGCATCCTTAATTATGCAAATATTCTTAACAGTAATATAAATTCTCTACAAATGTTTAGTGCATCCATCTATTTTTTAAATGTAAGAGTCATGGAGAATCACCAATTGGGATGCCACCAAATTTCTTGACAAAGAATTCAAAATTTATTAGGCGTTGCTACAAGTCTTATTTTACGCGTATGAATTATATACCTCAAAACTATTCAAATTTTAAAGAATTAATGATATGAAAAAGAAACAAACAACATGTAACTAAAAATACTACCATTTTTATCGTGGATACAACATTAATATATCAAAAATCGAATCGCATATAAAACTGGAAAAAAGAATTAATTTGATAAACAAATTAATAGTTTCTGAAGAATTTTTATTGTTAGATTTAATGCGAACTCTATTTCTACATATCCTTGACATAAAATGTTGCAATTCGTGCTTATAAATCCCATATCCTTCTTATATGCTTGTTTTTAGTCCAAAGTTATAATTGTTTGGTTAATTTGTTTACAATGGTAGATAAGAATCAAGTTGATAAGAAAGAGAACTATTATACAAATTGATTCAATAAAATTGCATCACATGCAATATAGTTGTACGTTTGAACCATTCCTAATATTCTAAACTCGTAACGAATTATATCAACTCACCTTTCACTTATGGTTATACATGTAACTGTTATCACGCCATGTACGAACAACATACAAATTTCATCAATCTAGCTTTAAATAAAATCGGACTTTTGTGACAAAATATGCTAGTA
The DNA here is from genome assembly GCF_000715075.1 of Nicotiana tabacum. Taxonomy (NCBI): domain Eukaryota; kingdom Viridiplantae; phylum Streptophyta; class Magnoliopsida; order Solanales; family Solanaceae; genus Nicotiana; species Nicotiana tabacum. The sequence continues at coordinate 21,791,723 of NC_134085.1, forward strand.
ATGTAGTTTCTTGATACTTCCATACTATTCCATATTTAGCCAACAATATCATAAGATTTAATTAATGGCTAGCTTTCTGCCATGTTCCCTATCTTATAATTTGAATATAGCTATACTTAATGAAATTCTGAAATAAATAACATTATTACAAAGCTTATGCGAATTTCAAAGGATGATTAACTAACAGTTCTCACATCAAATGTAAGCTACTATATTAACTAGCTGAAACAAAACTGAAATTTAAACTAATAGATTTAAAAGAGTAAAAGACATAATTATAATTCCGAACTTCATTTATTTGGCAATGTTGAAGCTTTCCACAACATGAGTCTAAAATATATACCTGATATTGGAAGCAAAAGAAAATGAAGATGGGAATCAGCAGCAGTAATAACAGTACAACAGCAACAACTGCCCAGCAACAGTAACAACCCAGTAACAGACCGGTGGAGTAGTAATCCCAAAAACAAAAGCTTTAAGCTTTGAATGAAACAACAACCATTAATACTAATTTCAAACAAAGAAAGAAAGCAGAAGATTTTTTAGTTTTTATTTTTATTTTGAAAGCTTAAATATTTTTCGGAATTTTTCTTTCTCTTAAATGTTCAGCCCTTTTTTCTCTCTTCTATTCTCTGTCCGTTTTTTTCTCTCTATCTGTATGTGTATTTTTTCTTGTCTCGTCTCCCCTCTTAAAATCTGATTTCAAGACTTCTACTTATAACCCATCCCATAAACCTTTCAATTAATTAAAATCCATACTTTTTCTCTACCCAACCCATTATCTTCCCACTCATCCCCATTACATTAAATAAACATATCACACCACCCCATTATATTTTGTCCCCCATGCCTAACATAAAATAATGCAAGATTCCCCCTTTAAATTAAATCTTGTCCCCCCTTTATATTAAACAACTATATCACAACCCACCCCATTTCATTTTGTCCCCCATGCTTCAAATAAACAATTACAAAATGTACAATTCCTAAACTACCCCTCACGACCTTACTGAAATTACCAAACTACCCCTGAACGTACTACAAATTACCAAACTACCCATCAGCTATAACACATCATTTAATCAAACTTAACCAAATTATAGACAATATGATTAATTTCTAACAATGTTCAAACAACAAATTTCATGAACATGATTTCTTCAATATTTCAACAACAAAGCACATGAACATGATTTCAACAACATTTCAACAACAACTCACATGAACACAAATTGAACAACAAAGAACAACTAAAATTTGATTTGAACAATATTTTAGCAACAAACAATCCTATTTTCGGATTCAAAAACTACAACAAACAAGTATATTTAGATTTCTAACTTCAATCATATTGAACTTAAAATCAACCATAACAACATTACAACTAACAATTCCTATATCAAACTTAAACAAGATTATGAGACAAATTCACAAAATAATCATAAATGATAAACAAGAAATCAAACTATACAAAATTCGGATTCAAGATCATCCAAACAAAGTATGAACATGAATGAATCTATTTTAACATAACAAACATGACGGATTAAACGATTAAATCAATATATTTCCTTTAACACAACTAAATTCTTTTTAGACAAATAACAAGATCGACGAATAAACAATTATGAACTTAAGCTTGATCTTAACAATATTAACAATTTCTAACAATACATAAACACATGAAACAAATTGAAGAAATAATTAATTAAACTTCAATTTGTATCTAACAAACATTAAACTAACAAATATTCACTTAAACAACAATACAAACATGAAATAAACATGAAACATAACTAATTAATCTTTCGTTTGAAATCTGAAAAATTAATTTAACAAACAACACATGAGCATGAACTAAAAATTAATTCAAACGATAAACAAAACAAACATTTGCCGATTTTAGATTCGAAAATATCAAAGAAAAATACGGACAAAATAAAACTCAAAAACTACTAACCGGATCGAAATGAAATATGTACGGACTGTTTCGACGAACCTCGAATGAGAATGAATCTGTCCGGATTCGACGACGAACTCAACGACGAACTCACCTTCATTGTAAACTTTGACGAACTCAAAACGACGCTCGACGACCTCGACTAAAACGAAGAAGACGGAGGGAAAGGAGCAGCAGTCCGCAGCTTCAACCCAGCTGAAACGAAGGAGAAGTGATGAACGGAACGGGAAGCAGCTGGTCGACGTTTGGACGCCATGGACGTGAAGCAAAAGCAGCAGCTCGGAGACGGCTTCCATGGCGACGCTCAAGCTGAAGAAGACGAAGAAGAACAGCAGCAGCTGAGGCTTGTTTTGGCCTCAAACTACTCGACGGAAGCAGCTGGCCTCAAGCTCATCCATGGCGGAATGAGCTGGACGACGAGGGCAGCGACGGGCTTGGCCGTGACGAGCAGCGGCGATGGGAGCTTCGAACAACAGCTGACTCGTCGAGGGCTGTGTTCGTTTGGTTGTTTGGTTGAGACACAGAAGCAGCATGGTCAGCCATGAGCGTCGAGCTCAAGCTTGAGCTCGACGAGCTTCGTCAATGGCGGATAGGGCTAGGAATTTCGGACGAAGAAGAAGAAGATGAAGACGATGTAACCATGGGTGGTCGGAGAGCAGCTTTGTTGCTGCGTCAACTATTGGACGGTGGTCGACGGGCGGACATGGGAGGGTAACTTGGAACTTGAGGAAGAAGAAGAAGATAGGAGGGTGGCGGATGATTTTGCAATTTTTAGGGTTTTCTTCATTTTGTTTTGTTTTGTTTTTCTTTTTGTAAAATGTAAGACAAAAGGGGTTTGGGTCTTTTGGGTTATGGACTGGGTCGACCCAGTTCGAAATGGACTGGGTCGTAGGGAAGATTGGGCCATTTTTTGGGCCTGTGGCTTGAAATTGAAGAAGAGGCCCAATTCCGACTTTCCTTATATTTTCGCTCTCTTTTCTTCTTTTATTTCTCTAAAACTAAATTATAAAAATACTTAAACTATTATTAAGAACTAAATTAAGTTATAAAAGCCAAATTAACTCCAAATAACAATTAATGCACAATTAAGTAATAATTAAGCATAAAATTGTATATTTGGACATTAAATGCTAAAATTGCAAATGACGCCTATTTTTGTAATTTTTAATTTTTGTAAAACAAATTTAATTACTAACAATTGTAGAAATAAATCCTACATGCAAAATGCGACATATTTTTGTATTTTTATTAATTTAACAAATAAACATGCACAGACAAATACAAATAATTATTCAAAATATCACAAAAATATCACAAAATTGCACACCAAAGAAAAATCATTTTATTTTTGAATTTTTTGGGAGTAATTCTCATATAAGGCAAAAATCACGTGCTTACAAGGTGTTTTTGAAATTATATGAATGTTTGGTTTGGAGCCCCGAGGGCTCGGGTGAGTTTTGAGTAGGGCCCGGGAGGTCTTAGACTTAGAAAAATATACAGGTTCAGATGTTGTAGGCCCAGCACGGCCGCGGCCATTTCCGCGCGGTCCGCGCTGGCAGCCACGCGGCCGCGGTGCTTTTCTGTGCAGTCCGCGTGGTGGGGTTCAAAGGGTCGACCAGCGCGGCCGCGCACCAAATCAGTGCGGTCCGCGCTGGGTGGGTTCAAAGAGAGCCCACTTCTCCCCTCCCTCGGCGCGGCCGCGGCCATTTCTGTGCGGTCCGCGCCAGCCCCCAGCAAAATGTATAAATTCGGGATTTTCAGACATTTTTTCCACTTTTCAAAAACCCAAAACCTAAGAGGCGATTTTCCAAACAACTTTTCTTCTTCAAAACGATTGGTAAGTGATTTCTAACTCATTTTCTTCACTTCTTAACATCTTTCAACATGATTTCAACTTCAAAACAAAGATTTTCATGGGGGAAATTGGGTGTTTTGGGTAGAACCTAGGTTTTCTACAAATTGAGGAGTTGGACCTCAAATTGGGGTCCGATTTCAAAACAAAGCATATATTTGGATTCGTGGGAGAATGGGTAACCGGGTTTTGGTCCGAACCTCGAGTTTCGACCACGTGGGTCCGGGGGTGTTTTTGACCATTTTGGGAAAAACCTTGTAAAATTTATTTTTCATGCATGGGGAGTGATTCATTTAGTAATTATTAATGTGATTACGTAATTTATGACTAGATTCGAGCGGATTGGTGGTGGAATCAAGAGGTAAAGCTATACTAGAAGCGTGAGTTGAGTTTGGAGCATTCGAGGTAAGTGTTTGTTCTAACTTTGGCTTGAGTGAATAGGATTAGGATGTTATTTGCTACTTGCTAATGTGGAGTATGGTATATAGGCATGGTGACGGTTATCTATGCACCGAAGTCTAGCATGACCGTGAGTCTTAATTGCTTTTAATTCGAATAACGTGACACAATCTCCTTATTTATTCGATGAGTTTCGTATAATGTGAACGGTTGAGGTAAAATTGTGATTGGTGTACTTTTGGAGCGTTAGCTCGAACATGAATGGTGTTAGTTGAGGAAGAAGGGATTTAAAAAGAGAATGTGTTGTGATTACTCCCTTGTCGGGATGTGTAGACCGATATATATACTCTCCCTTGCCGGGATATTTTGGGTTGTTAGTTGTACCCTTGCCAGGTTAGAGTGATATGTTGTTGATTTCCCCTAATGGGGCTCTCCTTACAAAATCAGATGGTTCGAGTTATATTATGGGATCGTGTGGCACGCCGTTCACTTATATATAATTTGGATCGTGTGGCACGCCGTCCACATATGATTTTACGAAATAGGATCTAGTGGTACGCCTACCACAAATTAGAGTGATTATTGGATATTGGCCTCCGTTGCCGGTGACATATTGCGCACTGTGATAAAGATGAAATGGGAACGAGTGGTACGCCTACCACGTGGTATATGAAAATTGGGATCGTGTGGCACGTCGTCCACTTATATATGATATTATGGGATCATGTGGCACGCCGTCCACTATATATATATATATATATTATGGGAAATATATCATGGGAACCGGAGTTTCTTCTGTTTATTTCCGATATTTCATTTTTATCTGTTACTCTTCGATGGCATGTCCCCTCCTAGCTTTACTTTGTATTATCTTGTTATTGTCTTCTTGCACTTGTATATATATCTGTACAGGTTAATTGTGGTAGGTCCTGTCTAACCTTGTCACTACTTCGCCGGGGTTAGGCCAGGAACTTACCAGCACATGGGGTCGGTTGTGCTGATGCTACAGTCTGTGCATTTTTGTGCACAGATCAGGGAACAGCTTACGGACCACAGCAGTAGGACTTCTGCGAGCTATCTTCAGTCCAGGGACTCTCGAGGTAGCCTAGCTGGCATTCGCAGGCCGAAGCCCCTTTCCATGTTTTCGTTTGTTCATCTTGTATCAGACAAACATGATGTATTCCCTTTCAGACATTGTTTGTAGTATTCTGTAGTAGTCCGTGAGCTAGTGACACCAGACCTTGGGTAGTGATGTGTATTAAACTTCCGCACTTTTGGTTTTCAGTTGCTTTAGATTTAAAGTCTTCCGCTTAAATTTTGTCTCGTTCATTTTATTGTTTGAAAGAAAGCAGGAAAGGTGTTTTAAATATTTGGCTTGCCTAGCTCCGATAGTAGGCACCATCACGACACCCGATGGTGGGAAATCCGGGTCGTGACAAGTTGGTATCAAAGCATTAGGTTACTTAGGTCTCACAACCCACAGACAGCTCGGTAGAGTCTGAGGGATCGGTATGAAGACGTCTGTATTTATCCCGCAGAGACTACTGAGTTAGGAAAACTTCACCTTGTTCATTCTTGTCGTGCGATTCTGTTTCTCAAGTACTGATTGTCTTTCCACTCTGTTCTTTTGCAGATGGAGATGACACGTGCTTCCTCTTCTACCGCGCAGCAGCCCGAGCCCCCAGCAGCAGCTCCTATCAGGGGCAGGGGGCGAGGCCGAGGCCGTGCCAAAGGCCGAGGCCGGGGCAGAGCTCATCCCCGAGCGGCAGTCCCAGAGGTGGAGCCTCATGTTGACTACAACGAAGGGGTTCCAGCTCCAGCAGCTCCGGTGGGCCCAGCTCAGGTTCTAGAGGGTTTCATAGCCACTCCAGTGCTTCAGGATGCCTTGGTCCGACTGGTAGGCATTGTGGAGGGCATTTCTAGAGCGGGTTTGCTTCCCATAGCTCCAGCCACATCTCAGACTGGGAGAGGAGTTCAGACTCCCGATACTCGTACTCCAGAGCCGGTAGCTCCTCAGGCTCAGGTTCCAACAGTTCAGCCAGCTGTGGCAGCCCAGCCAGGTATTGCGGCTCAGTCCAGCGATGGTGCGGCTATGTCCGCGGATGCTTTGTGGAGGCTTGATCGTTTCACCAAGATCTTCACAACCACATATAGTGGCACCCCCTCAGAGGATGCTCAAGATTTCATATTCAGTTGTCATGAGGTTTTATGGACTATGGGCATTGAGAGACCAATGGGGTCAACTTTGCCACTTTTTGCCTGGCAGGATCCGCCAAGACTTGGTGGAGGGACTTCTGCTTAGCCAGGCCAGCAGGGTCGCCATCATTGACCTGGGATCAGTTTTCAAAGTTATTTTTGGGGAAGTTTCTTCCAGTTACTCAGCGAGATGCTCTTTGCAGGCAGTTTGAGCGTCTCCAGCAGGGTCCTATGACGGTCACCCAGTATGAGACCCAGTTCATTGATCTTGCTCGTCATGCTATTGTGATACTCCCCATCGATAGAGAGACGGTGCGGAGGTTTATTGATGGGTTGGCCCAGCCGATCCGTGTTCAGATGGCCATGAGTGCCGGTAGTGAGATTTCATTTCAGGAGGCGGCAGATGGTGCCCACTGGATAGAGATGGCACTTGCTCAGGGAGGTGGTCATGGGTCTGATAAGAGGCCCCGTCATTCTGGTAGATTCAGTGGTACCTCGTCTGGAGGTAGGGATTCTTATGGTAGAGGCCATCCTTCGAGGCCCTTTTAGTCAGCTCTCCAGGCTTCTCATGGTACACCAGGTGGTCGTGGTTCTCAGCCGCAGTATTCTGACCAACAGCTCTTCAGTTCACTATCAGCACCTATCAGTGCGCCACCACTTCGTTATTCTCAGCAGCTGAGGGCTTGTTATACTTGCGGCGATGTGAGTCACATTTCTAGATATTTCCCTCGAGCTTCCAGCAGCTCGCAGCAGCAGGTTCTCGCCCGATAATTCAGGCACCAGTTGCCCCATAGCCTGCCCAGCCAGTTAGAGGCGGGGGTAGGGGACATAGAGGTAGAGGTAGAGGTCTTAGAGGTGGATCTCAGACCGCTAGAGGTAGGGGTCAGCCAGCAGCAGATCGTCCCAGGGATATCATTCAGGGAGGTGGGGCCCAACCCCGTTGTTATGCTTTGCCAGCCAGGCCAGAGGCTGAGTCATCAGATGCTGTGATTACAGGTACTATTCTGGTCTGTGATAGGGATGCTTCTGTGCTATTTGATCCCGGATCTACGTATTCATATGTGTCGTCCTATTTTGCACCCTATTTGGTTATGCCTAGTGACTCGTTGAGTATTCCTGTTTATGTGTCAACACCGGTGGGTGATTCTATTGTGGTCGACCAAGTTCATCGTTCTTGTATCGTAGTGTTTGGGGGTCTTGAGACCCGTGTTGATTTGTTGCTTTTGGACATGGTCGACTTCGATGTTATATTGGGGATGGATTGGTTATCCCCGTATCATGCTATCTTGGATTGCCATGCCAAGACCGTGACCTTAGCCTTACCGGATTTACCCCGTTTAGAGTGGAGAGGGACTTCTGGTCATTGTACCCGCAGTGTTATCTCGTATGTGAAGGCTCGGCATATGGTCGAGAAGGGATGTTTGGCCTACTTGGTGTATGTTCACGATTCTAGCGCGGAGGTCCCTTCTATTGATTATGTGCCCGTTGTTCGGGAGTTTCCTGAGGTTTTCCCTTCAGACCTGCCGGGTATGCCGGCCGACAGGGATATCTACTTTTGTATTGATTTGGCCCCGGACACTCAGACTATTTCTATCCTGCCATATCGTATGGCCCCGCCGTAGTTGAAAAAGTTAAAGGAACAGCTGCAGAATTTGCTTGAGAAAGGTTTCATTAGACCTAGTGTGTCGCCTTGGGGTGCGCCGGTGTTGTTTGTTAAGAAAAAGGATGGTTCGATGAGAATGTGCATCGATTACTGGCAATTGAACAAGGTTACAATTAAGAATAAGTATCCACTGCCGAGGATTGATGATTTATTCAACCAGCTTCAGGGTGCGAGGGTGTTCTCGAAGATAGATTTGAGATTTGGTTATCACCACCTGAGGATTAGGGCGTCTGATGTCCCTAAGACAGCATTTTGCACTCGGTATGGGCACTATGAGTTTTTGGTCATGTCATTTGGATTGACTAATGCCCCAGCAACGTTCATGGAGTTGATGAACCGAGTGTTCAGACCTTATTTGAACTTGTTCGTGATAGTCTTCATTGACGATATTCTTATATACTCCCGCAGTCAGGAGGAGCATGAGCAGCACCTCAGAGCGGTTCTTCAGACCCTGAAGGATAGTCAGTTGTATGCTAAGTTCTCGAAGTGCGAGTTTTGGTTGAGTTCGGTCGCATTCCTGGGTCATGTCGTATCAGCAACAGGTATTCAGGTAGACCCAAAGAAGATAGAGGCAATCAAGGACTGGCCTCGACCAGCTTCAGCTACGGAGATTCGGAGTTTCCTAGGGTTAGCAGGTTACTACCGTCGGCTCGTGGAGGGGTTTTCATCCATTGCAGCCCCTATGACCAGATTGACCCAGAAAGGTGCCCAGTTCAGATGGTCAGATGAGTGTGAGGCGAGCTTTCAGAGGCTCAAGGCAGATCTGACCACGACACCAGTGTTGGTTTTGCCCACAGGTTCAGGGCCCTATACAGTCTATTGTGATGCATATCGTATTGGACTTGGTGCAGTGTTGATACAGGATGGCAAGGTCATTGCCTATGCCTCGAGGCAGTTGAAGGTTCATGAGAAGAACTATCCAGTGTATGATTTGGAGTTGACAACCATTGTTCACGCATTGAATATTTGGAGGCACTATCTGCATGGTGTGGCGTGTGAGGTGTTCACGGATCATAAGAGTCTTCAGTATTTGTTCAAGCAAAAGGAGTTGAATTTGAGGCAGAGGAGGTGGTTGGAATTGTTGAAAGATTATGACATCACTATCTTATATTACCCGGGAAAGGCCAATGTGGTGGCCGATGCCTTAAGTAGGAAGTCAACTAGTATGGGCAATCTGGATTATATTCAGGTCGGTGAGAGACCGCTTGCTTTGGACGTTCAGGCTTTGGCCAATCAGTTTGTGAGGTTGGACATTTCTGAGCCTAGTCGGGTATTAGCTTGCACGGTCGCTCGTTCTTCGTTATTGGAGTGTATCCATGATCGACAATTTGATGATCCCCATTTGTGTGTCTTGAGAGACACGGTGCAGCGTGGAGGTGCCAAGAAAGTAACCTTAGATGATGATGGCGTATTGAGATTGCAGGGGCAAGTTTGTGTGCCCAATATTGATGGGATTCGAGAGTTGATCTTAGCGGAGGCCCACAGTTCTCGGTATTCTATTCACCCGGGCGCCGCGAAGATGTATCAGGATCTGAGGCAGCACTATTGGTGGCGTAAGATGAAGAAAGACATCGTTGCACATGTGGCTCGGTGTTTGAATTGTCAGCAGGTTAATTACGAGCATCAAAGACCTGGTGGTCTATTTCAGAGGATTGCACTTCCCAAGTGGAAGTGGGAGAGGATTACGATGGATTTCGTTACTGGACTTCCGATGACTCGGAAGAAGTTTTATGCAGTTTGGGTCATTGTTGATAGGCTGACCAAGTCAGCACATTTTGTTCCTGTTGCAGCCACCTATTCGTCCGAAAGGTTAGCCGAGATTTATATCAGGGAGATTGTTCGCCTTCATGGGGTGCCACTATCTATCATCTCGGATCGGGTTACGCAGTTCACCTCGCATTTCTGGAGAGCGGTTCAGCGAGAGTTGGGCACCCAGATTGAGTTGAGTACATCATTTCATCCTCAGATGGACGGTCAATCCGAGAGGACTATTCAGATTCTTGAAGATATGCTCCGAGCCTGTGTTATTGATTTTGGAGGCTCGTGGGACCAGTTTTTGCCTTTAGCAGAGTTCGCCTACAACAACAGCTACCAGTCCAGCATCCAGATGGCTCCGTATGAGGCATTGTATGGTAGGCGATGTCGGTCTCCAGTTGGATGGTTTGAGCCGGGAGAGGCTCGATTATTGGGGTACTGATTTGGTTCAGGAGGCCTTGGACAAGGTCAGGATTATTCAGGATAGACTTCGTACAGCTCAGTCCAAACAAAAGAGTTATGCAAACCGCAAGGGTAGAGATGTTGCTTTCATGGTTGGGGAGCGGGTATTGCTCCGTGTATCGCCTATGAAGGGCGTGATGAGATTTGGGAAGAAGGGCAAGCTCAGCCCTAGGTTTATCGGTCCATTTGAGATTCTTGATCGTGTGGGAGAGGTGGCTTATAGACTTGCCTTGCCACCTAGCTTGTCAGCTGTGCATCCCGTGTTTCATGTATCTATGCTATGGAAGTATCGCGGAGATCCGTCACACGTGTTAGATTTCAGCACTGTCCAATTGGACAAGGATCTGTCATATGAGGAGGAGCCGGTGGCTATTCTAGACCGGCAGGTTCGACAGTTGAAGTCGAAGAGTATTCCTTCGGTGCATGTTCAGTGGAGAGGTCAGCCTCCTGAGGCATCGACCTAGGAGTCCGAGTCCAATATACGGAGCTGTTATCCTCATTTATTTCCCGACTCAGGTACTTCTTTCTTTTGTCCGTTCGAGGACGAACGGTTGTTTTAGAGGTGGAGAATGTGACGACCCAAAGGGTCATCACCGTAATTCTACCTAGTTCCGTGCTTCCGAGGCCCTGAAAACCTCGCTTTTAGTTGACTCAATTTGCGTGCGCAGTTCGGGCGCATAGCCGGAAAGTTTTTATGTTAGAATATGCGAATTTTGTGAAAAAATTGATGAATTTTGATATTAATATGCATAATATTGACTTCGGTCAATATTTTGGGTAAAACGGACCCGGACCTGTGATTCGACGGTCCTGGAGGGTCCGTAAAAAAATATGGGACTTGGGCGTGTACCCGGAATCAAATTCCGAGGTCCCAAGTCCGAGAAATGAATTTTTGTGTGAAATTATTTTCTGAAATTAATTAAGAAAAATGAAGAAGAAAATTGATCAGAAAACTGTGGTATCGGACTCGTATTTTGGTTCCGACGCCCGGTACGAGTCTTAAATATGTTTTAAGCACTATCTGTAAAGTTTGGCTAAAAACGGACGTCATATGACGTGTTTCGGACTTAAAATGGGAATTTAAGTTTTTATGAAAGTTGAAAGAAAATCATGTATTTTGAGGCTTGATCCTATGTATATGATGTTATTTTGGCAATTTGATCGCACGAGTAAGTCCGTAAGGTGTTTTTTAGATCATATGAATGTTTGGTTTGGAGCCCCGAGGGCTCGGTGAGTTTTGAGTAGGGTCCGGTAGGTCTTAGACTTAGAAAAATATACAGGTTCAGATGTTGAAGGCCCAGTGCGGCCGCGGCTATTTCCGCGCGGTCCGCGCTGGCAGCCACGCGACCGTGGTGCTTTTCTGTGCGGTCCGCGTGGTGGGGTTCAGAGGGTCGACCAGCGCGGCCGCGCACCAAATCAGTGCGGTCCGCGCTGGGTGGGTTCAGAGAGAGCCCACTTCTCCCCTCCCTCGGCGCGGCCGCGGCCATTTCTGTGCGGTCCGCACCAGCCCCCAGCAAAATGTATAAATTCGGGATTTTCAGACATTTTTTCTACTTTTCAAAAACCCAAAACCTAAGAGGCAATTTTCCAAACAACTTTTCTTCTTCAAAACAATTGGTAAGTGATTTCTAACTCATTTTCTTCACTTCTTAACATCTTTCAACATGATTTCAACTTCAAAACAAAGATTTTCATGGGGGAAATTGGGTGTTTTGGGTAGAACCTAGGTTTTCTACAAATTGAGGAGTTGGACCTCAATTTGGGGTCCGATTTCAAAACAAAGCATATATTTGGATTCGTGGGAGAATGGGTAACCGGGTTTTGGTCCGAACCTCGAGTTTCGACCACGTGGGTCCGGAGGTATTTTTGACCATTTTTGGAAAAACCTTGTAAAATTTATTTTTCATGCATGAGGAGTGATTCATTTAGTAATTATTAATGTGATTAAGTAACTTATGACTAGATTCGAGCGGATTGGTGGTGGAATCAAGAGGTAAAGCTATACTAGAAGCGTGAGTTGAGTTTGGAGCATTCGAGGTAAGTGTTTGTTCTAACTTTGGCTTGAGGGAATAGGATTAGGATGTTATTTGCTACTTGCTAATGTGGAGTACGGTGTATAGGCATGGTGACGGTTATTTATGCACCGGAGTCTATCATGACCGTGAGTCTTAATTGCTTTTAATTCGAATAACGTGACACAATCTCCTTGTTTATTCGATGAGCTTCGTATAATGTGAACGGTTGAGGTAAAATTGTGATTGGTGTACTTTTGGAGCGTTAGCTCGAACATGAATGGTGTTAGTTGAGGAAGAAGGGATTTAAAAAGAGAATGTGTTGTGATTACTCCCTTGCCGGGATGTGTAGACCGATATATATACTCTCCCTTGCCGGGATATTTTGGGCTGTTAGTTGTACCCTTGCCGGGTTAGAGTGATATGTTGTTGATTTCCCCTAATGGGACTCTCCTTACAAAATCAGATGGTTCGAGTTATATTATGGGATCGTGTGGCACGCCGTCCACTTATATATGATATTATGGGATCGTGTGGCACGCCGTCCACTTATATATGATATTATGGGATCGTGTGGCACGCCGTCCACTTATATATGATATTATGGGATCGTGTGGCACGCCGTCCACTTATATATGATATTATGGGATCGTGTGGCACGCCGTCCACTTATATATGATATTATGGGATCGTGTGGCACGCCGTCCACTTATATATGATATTATGGGATCGTGTGGCACGCCGTCCACTTATATATGATATATATCATGGGAACCAGAGTTTCTTATGTTTATTTCCGATATTTCATTTTTATCTGTTACTCCCCGATGGCATGTCCCCTCCTAGCTTTACTTTGTATTATCTTGTTATTGTCTTCTTGCACTTGTATATATATATGTATAGGTTAATTGTGATAGGTTCTATCTAGCCTCGTCACTACTTCGCCGGGGTTAGGCCAGACACTTACCAGCACATGAGGTCGGTTGTGCTGATGCTACACTCTGTGCATTTTTGTGCACAGATCAGGGAACAGCTTACGGACCATAGCAGTAGGACTTCTGGGAGCTATCTTCAGTCCAGGGACTCTCGAGGTAGCCTAGCTGGCGTTCGCAGACCGAAGCCCCTTTCCATGTTTTCGTTTGTTCATCTTGTATCAGACAAACATGATGTATTCCCTTTCAGACATTGTTTGTAGTATTTTGTAGTAGTCCGTGAGCTTGTGACACTAGACCTTGGGTAGTGATGTGTATTAAACTTCCGCACTTTTGGTTTTCAGTTGCTTTAAATTTAAAGTCTTCCGCTTAAATTTTGTCTCGTTCATTTTATTGTTTGAAAGAAAGCAGGAAAGATGTTTTAAATATTTGGCTTGCCTAGCTCCGATAGTAGGCGCCATCACGACACCCGATGGTGGAAAATCCGGGTCGTGACAGTAACATAAGTATAATTAGTAGGTCTATAAATTAGAAATTATTTTACGCTAAATGTTAGCTACCACTACTTGTCAGGAAGACATTAGTATTTTAGGCTACTTGTAAAAAAAGAGTCACTTGGGTATACATTTTTCATGTAAAAATAATTATATTTCGTTAACGTCGTTTTCTTAATATTTAGTAAACTTGAGCTCCAACTAAATATCTTATATATTAAATCCGGTTATAAATATATTATATTATGGATGTTCATTTAGTACTCCGTTGTAAATAAGCTTCCTTAAGAAGCTTATCCATATGGGACTCCACCGTAAATATGTTTATCTATTTAGTACTCTATTGGAAATAAGCTTCCTGAAGAAGCTTATCACTTCGGTATCCGGTTATGGATAAATATTACCCCCGGTAGAAGATTATCCATACCGGGTATAATAAGCTTATCCTTTCAGTACCCAGTTATGGATAAACATTACCCCCGGTAGAAGATTATCCATACCGGGTATAATAAGCTTATCCTTTCAATACCCAGTTATGGATAAACATTACCCCCAGTAGAAGATTATCCATATCGGGTATAATAAACTTATCCTTTCAGTACTCCGTTATGGACAAACATTGCTCTCAGTAGAAGATTATCCATATCTGGTATAGTAGCAGCTTACACAGCAGCTTCCTTTCTTCTATAAATAGAAGAGATTTCAATTCATTATGTAGATCAGTTTGAATTCGAATAATATAACAGTTTCTCTCTATACTTGTCTTTACTTTACGGTCTTTATTTTATAACAAATCTTCCTTATTTGAACCAAGTTCTTATATTTATTAGGATTTTGAGATCATTTAAAATTTGACCTTGTATAACTTATGTTCTTATTTAAATAATATTTAATAACCATATTAATTTTCTTCCATGTAACTTTTCAGTTTGCTTTACTATGTCTTTTTTTATTTTCATTGCACTTTAATTTTGTGTTCATTTACAATTCGTAGATTATTAGTTGCCTATTGATTTGTATTTTTGCTGAAATCGAAAGGAAGCACAATAACTTGTGAAATTGTAGTTAGGACATTATAAGACTGAAACAAAATTTAAGTTGAATTATTGACTAATGATTAAAGACTTTTATGAGAAAGTTATACATTATCAACATTCATAATAATCTTCAAGAACTCACCCTTTTTATTTTTTAACTCAAATACAACCCTTTAATTAAATTTGTACTCATTGAGATGAGGTACATGCACATCGCGCGGATATTACATTGGACAAGACAATCAATTTATATTTTTCCTAACATTTAGGACTTTAATTATTTCTCTAATATTTAGGACTTTAGACTTAATTAAATTTGATGTATTAAACTTTTCCTTATGTGATATATAACCATATTTGTAGAAGATGATATACGACCATACTTGTGAAAGAAATCCACGTTTGTAGGGTTAGAATCTTTATAAAATTTTTAAAAAAATTAACATAGTTCTCTTTTTGGCTCTCGAACATCTTGGTAGATTTAGGCATACTTTTTTATTAATAAAATGATAAGTATAATTCTACAATTTTCAAGACATCTAAGATGTGTGTATTCTCATTAAATATTAAATAATAAAAAAAATTAAATTAGAAGTCTAGGCATTTCTTTATTTCTCCAGTTTAGTGGACTTTTTCATCAAAAGAAAATTAAATAAATGGAAAAAAAAATTATAAAGAGGAAATTAAAAGAAACAAAAAAGAAGTAAAATACGTATTAAAGAGGGGGATAATTAAAAAAAATATTGCAAATTCACATTAGGGTAGTGTCGAACACTTTGCACTCCTTTTAGGCTTAGGAGTCTACTTTTTTTATAATAAAATGCGAAAGGTTTGAATAAATTTAGCACTCTCATAAAATAATATTGGTAAAGAATCTTTAATTATTGGTAAACTATCATACATAAATTTTATAATAACTAATGTAAAATATACATGCAATGCACGTACTCAAGTGCTCATATAAAGTTAAATGCGTATTTTACTGTTCAATCAAACAATACTTCTATGACACTTTTATTTATTTATAATGGAGCACATACTAGAGCAAATTTAATACAGAATCATTAAAGTAGATCAACTCCCTAAACATGATCAATATAATTTTTATTTTAGAACTTGTAATTTTTTGTACTGGTATTGCTTTTAGAGACACGCACAACATGCGTACGTTAAAACTTAAATTATTATTTCTCTAATATTTTGGACTTCGAAATCAATTTAAGTTTCTTTCCTTATAAGAATTATGTAAGCATTCCTAATATTTAGGAATATTAAATCAAGAAAATTTTTACTTATATAAATTCTTTTCTTACTTGAGTTGTCAGCTATAATTCTATTCTACTACAATTATATTTATTTGCTCTGTGGAATAGATTCAACATCTCGTAATTTTGTACATATCAGTTATTATAAAATTGATGCTCAAATATAATAAACTTTTATTTCACTGAAATAATTAAAAATTTAAAAATATAACCAGTTAAATCATATACTAAGACTTTTGATTGGTAGTTGCCCGGAAAAGTAGTAAATTTGAATAGTTGGGAAGCGTTTCTCTCTCTCTTCTTTTATATTTTTTTATTTGTTTTAGAAATGGTTAGGAAAAAAATCTTATTTCTAACTTTTTGCCTCTTTATTTTTATTTTGTTTGAATAATCTACCATTTTAGACTATATCAGATAGCAATAAATTTAATGTCAACATATGAAATATACTACCTATCAATTAGTTATATTGTCTATCTAATTATGATTTTGACTTTTTATTTCTAATCAAGCAAGGACTAATAAATATTCTACTTGGATTGGAAAACAATTCTAAAGTAAGCCTCATTTAATGTAGGTTAATTTACTTTATTGATTCAGAGTAATTTTTCTTCGATACCAAATATTTAGCAATTTTTTTGTATATAGTATGGATACATATTTAAAAATAATTCTTTTAATTATCTCAAAGATATATTTCAAATATTATTTATATTAATTTTAAAACTATATATCTTATTACGAGGGTTACAGGCGCAACTCGCGTAATCTAATACTAGTAAAACAAACACATACTTTGAGGACCATTTCAACAATTTAAGGATCCGATCCTCTGCGCACGAATCCCAGTATAGGACTCATAGACCTCACTCAAAACATAGCGCGTATTCTTTGCGCTAGTTCCCACGGAAGCTTGCAGCAGTTAGCAACAATGGCGGAAGAAGAGGAAGAAGATTACATGGGAGACCTTTCTCATTTCATTCCTCCAGAAGCTTCTTCTATTCCCCCTAATCCCTCTTATAAACCGGTCAGTTCCCCTCACACATAGTAACCCTATATTTTTTTTTTGTTGACTAGATTTCCCGAAATCTCATGGAACTATAGTTATTTAATAGTTTAATTCTCAAAATTACTTGTTAACTTTTACTTTTTTCAATATTCAGTAATCTAGGTTCTAGGTTGGCAAAGAACAAGTAAGTATAATTTTCTGATGTGCTGCAATAAAACCTTAGCTACCTTTTCTTCTAAGTCATGTAGTCTCTATATTTCCAATATTCACAGACTAATCAGCACTTTGTGTGGTTGGAGTCTCTATATTTCTAACATTTGTTTAGAAATATTTACTTGCACATGTAATATAACAATGTATAACCTTGTTTAGAAATGTTTACAACCTTGTTTTTGTAGGTTGGCAATGGCTAAAAGTGACAGAAGTGATTCTGCTAGCTCCAATATATGAGAACTAGACTAGCACTAGGGAGCTTACAGAATCCAAAAAATGGTCCATGGCTCCATGCTATTTACAGAAGAGAGTTTACACCAGCTAAACTGATTCTTAAGGCACCTAGTCTTCAAGGAATGATTTGGAGTTGAGATACCAGCTACACGTCTACAATTCCTTTCTGTCCAGATACGCCAAAAAATACTGGCAGGGACCATTCTCCAGATATTTCTGATAATTATTTGATATCCCAGTTATATAGGTTTTATTTGGTCTTAGAGTTAGCCAAGACTTTTCAGTTTGTACTTTTTCTGCATCTTCTTGATGCCTTTAATGCAACACCTTACTTCATAAAAAAAAGTTTCATCAACTTTCCATGCCCTCCAGGCTCCAGCTTTCATATGCATCCTTAACACTGAATGGCATGAGCGAGCTAAAGTAAAAAAATAATAGTCAAGTGAAACATGATCCATAGGTTTGCTGCTACAGGACAGGGGAGAAGTAGGTGGTTGATGTTTCTGAGTTGAGCTGACACATGTAGCATCTGTTAACAAGCTGAAAATCCCTTCTTGTGAGGTTATCTTGTGTCAGACATGCTTCTTTGAGGGCTGTCCAACTGAAACAGATCACTTTTGTGGGTAACTTTGTAGCTTCCGGGGCCATTTAAGCAGTTGAGTAGATCATTAAGTTCCCAACCTTGTACATCTTTCTCAACGGCGAGTCCTTATCTGCTCTGAGCTATTGTTGAATTTGGAACAACAGCAATCAGAAATAGGTTGGGGAATTCCTTCTTTAGGATGATATTTTCTAACCAGTTGTCCTTCCAGAAGCTAATGAAAGCTCCATTCCCCACTCTGAAACTTGTATGTTGATTGAATTCTCTCCATAATTTTCAAATACTTTTTCCAAAGGCCTACTCCATGTGGTGATTTGTGTACCAGTGATTTAGCTCCCTGTATTTTACTCCGATTACATCCTTCCAAAGTTCAGGTTCCTCTGAGCTGTACCTCCATAGCCATTTCATTAGCATGCATCTGTTGTGATTCTTGTGAATTTCTAAAATCTTTTATGCCTAAACCACCTTGAAGTTTAGGTTGTGTGAGTGAATTCCCTTTTACCAGGTGAAACTTGTGTCTCTGGCTGTTGCATTCTCGTAAAACTGTCTTGATTTTATCAAGATATTCAGAACCTTGCCTGGAATGGGAATAAAGACATAAAATATGTAGGTAAAAAACATTGTTGATTACTGTTAACCCGTCTCCCATTGATAAGTATTGCATTTGCCAGGTTGCCAATCTTCTTTCAAACCTTTCAGTAACTCCATTCCGGATCTCAGCTGGTCTCAGTTTTGCACCAAGCGGCAATCCCAGGTAGGTTGTAGGAAATGCCCCAATGTTGTAGCACATTGTTTCAGCTAGTTCTTCCAAATTGGAGACATTTTTGACTTGCCAGCATATTGATGTGTAACCCACAATGGGTTCAACGAGCAGCAGTGTGAGATTGAGATTTAGCATCTGGTGCCTATCTGCCCTTCAAAGCGTATCATCTGCATACAACAAGTGTGAGACTGATATTGAGTTGCTAGGATTGTGACCCACCTTGAAGCCTTCTATCCACTTCAATTGCCTCGTTTTTTTGTAGTATTTTGCTAAGTCCCTCTATAGCCAAAATGAAAAGGAAGGGAGATTGAGGGTCTCCCTATCTAAGAGCCTTTTTTTGATGAAGTAATGTATTGCATTAAAGGCATCAAGAAGATGCAAAAAGTTACAATAGAAAACTTGGTTAACTCCTTAGGACAAAAAACTATTCTAGAGCAGGAAGTTAACCAAGAGCAAAAAGCAATGGTTACTAAATCATTGTGAGAGAAATAATGAAGTCTAAGAGGGGAATAACATCATTTACAGGGGAAAGGTTACTCCAACTGAAAAGATTCATCAAACATTTAGACTTCAGGTGACCATTGGAAGTTGAAATGCCATCAAAACATGTATCGGCCAAAACTGAATGTTTTACTTAATTATGCAGAATTTTATCCATTTTATCCACTTCTCACCAAATCCCATCTGTCGGAGGACTGTTATAAGCTAGGTCCAGTTTAGCTTATCAAAGGTTTTCTCAATGTCATAGGCTAGCTATGGCTCGAGTGACTTTTTATCATAATTTTGGACCTGACTGCTAAATTGTTTGTTTAGATTTCTTTTCTTTTCTTAGACTTTCAGTGCAAAATTGGGTCTAAATTCAGTGGGACAAATTATAAAATTATGACAATGGTGTCAAATAGATGATATGTTATGTTGTTGCCTCTGACCCTAATCCGTGTGTCTTTTGGTTTCCAGGCATCAAGATCAAATAAGCATGTAGTTTCGAACTCTTCAAACAAGAAACGTAAGGTGTTAAATTGGCAAGAACGCAAAAAGCTCAAGAGAGAGAAGAAGCAGATTGAAGAGGACCAGAAAACTCTAGTTAACTTAGAGTCGGCAATTCCTGAGACCAACATTGGGTTCAAGATGTTGAAACAAATGGGATATACTCCTGGATCAGCTTTAGGCAAGGAAGGCTCGGGTATGTCTGAACCCGTGGGGCTGGAAATCAGAAGGGGGCGTGCCGGGATTGGGAAGGAAGATGATAAGGTAGAGAAGATGAGGAGGGAAATGGAGAAGGCCGACAGGGATAGAAGGAGAGAAGTAGAGCTAATGGAAACTTTTGAATCTCACCTGAAGGAGCGATGGAAGGAAAAGAGGATCGTCAGCAATTTTCACAAGGCTGAGGCAGTACTGGCTCAGTTAGAGAATAGGGAGGTAGTAGAGGAGAAAAAGGAAGAAGAGGATGAAGAAAAGGAAGAGGAAGAACTGATCACTGAAGAGGTATTGTATTCTGTATCATTTTCGTATGATTTCTTAAATAAGCAATTAAGATTTAAGCAAAATGCTAAGTTGGAAACTAGCATCTAGTTCCCTTTTGCTTTTTAACCCATTTTATGCAAAAACTGAGTTGGCTTAGGTTTGCTTTGCAAAACGATTCTAGGACGGTTAGTGATTAGCAATATCAGATGCATAGTTTCCTGGTGGCTGACTTTTTATATATCGTATGTAATACTTATGGCTTATAGATGTCAAATCTCTCCTGTAAGTCATTTGTTTTGATTTTTATGATATACTTATGATTTGCAACAATTATAGAGGTATCAAGTTATTGAGTCACACTATGAAGGTTTGGGAGAGAGTGGTGGAGGCCAGGGTGAGGAGGTGCGTGTCTATTTTCGAGAATCAGTTTGGATTCATGCCGGGGCATTCGACTACGGAAGCGATTCATCTGGTAAGGAGATTAGTGGAGCAGTACAGGGAAAGGAAGAAGGATTTACATATGGTGTTTATTGACCTTGAGAAGGCATACGATAAAGTTCCGAGGGAGGTCCTGTGGAGGTGTTTGGAGGTTAGCGGCGTCCCGGTAGCGTACATTAGGGTGATTAAGGATATGTATGATGATGCTAAAACTCGGGTAAGGACTGTGGGTGGTGACTCGGACCATTTCCCTGTGGTCATGGGGTTGCACCAGGGATCGACTCTTAGCCCATTTTCGTTTTCCTTGGCGATGGATGTACTATCGCGTCACATCCAAGGGAAGGTGCCTTGGTGCATGCTATTTGCTGATGATATAATGTTGATAAACGAGACGCGTAGCGGAGTTAACGCGAGGTTGGAGGTTTGGAGACAAACCTTGGAGTCTAAAGGTTTCAAACTGAGTAGAACCAAGACAGAATACCTGGAGTGCAAATTCAGTGAGACCCATGATGCAGACGTAGAGGTTAAGCTTGATGCTCAAGTTATGTCCAAGAGAGCGAGTTTTAAGTATCTCGGGTCTATTATCCAGGGTAACGGGGAGATTGACGAAGATGTCACACATCGCATCGGAGCGGGGTGGATGAAGTGGAGGCTCGCTTCCGGTGTTCTATGTGATAAGAATGTGCCGTTAAGACTTAATGGTAAGTTTTATCGAGTGGTGGTTCGACCCGCTATGCTGTATGGGGCTGAGTGTTGGCCAGTCAAGAACTCCCACGTGCAGAAGATGAGAGTAGCAGAGATGAGGATGTTGAGATGGATGTGTGGGTGTACCAGGCGAGATAGAATTAGGAATGAAGCTATCCGGGACAGAGTGGGAGTAGCCTCCATGGAGGACAAGATGCGGGAGTCGCGGCTGAGATGGTTCGGACATGTTAGGAGAAGAAGCATTGATGCCCCTGTCAGGAGGTGTGAGAGGTTGGCCATGGAGAGTTTGAGGAGGGGTCGAGGTAGGCCTAAGAAGTACTGGGGAGAAGTGATTAGGCAGGACATGACGCTGCTTCAGCTCACTGAGGACATGACACTTGATAGGAGGGTGTGAAGGTCGAGGATTAAGGTAGAAGGTTAGTAGGCGGTTTATAGTGTTCACCGATAGGCTTAGTAGCATGCATTTCCCTTCATATTCTTTGATTTTTATTACGGTATGTGATTTTGTTCGTCTCAGGTATTGTATTCCGTGTTTCTATTATTGGATACTGTTTTCCTTCCTTGCTTCCCTCTTCTTCTTCTTGCCCTTCCTGAGCCGAGGGTCTATTGGAAACAACCTCTCTACCTGCATTAGGTAGGGGTAAGGTCTGCGTACAGACTACCCTCCCCAGACCCCACATGTTGGGATCAAACTGGGTTAGTTGTTGTTGTTGTTGTTGATATACTTATGATCCACGTTTGTCTTGAGTGGATGCTCTTTTCTGGAAGCAAATGTAAAACTGCCTACTATTGATTTTCTTATTTTATTTTTTGACTTCCCAATAGTGCATATGATTCTTCCTAATGGTGCTTTTCTTGGCTTTCTTTGAGTATGGTATGTTTGCATTGCCATTCTTAATGAAGGTTACTTTCTTGTTTAGCTTGCTGCTTGAAATGGTTGTGTTCTCGTTTAACCTGGTACTAATTTTGGGTACTGCTTCACTTTTGTCAATGCAGGATTTGCTCAACACATTGATGAAACTGAGAGATGAATATCATTACTGTCTTTTTTGTGGATGTCAGGTTAGTAGATGAATATCTTAGATAAATAGTAGCGATTTATTTTCCCATATTTAATTATGGTGCAAAACCCAAATTTAGTCTTGAACTGGTGTGGTGAGATTGATATTGAAGATAAGAATTGTGTTGTCACGAACTTTTTAGCTCTTTATGTCTCCAGCCATAAAATGTCTTGACATCAAGATGTGCGAGCTAGTGCAGTCCAGAAGATAACAGCCCTTTGATTTTGGGGTAAGGGTTCAAGGTAAGGGTTCAAGATTTGTTGAGAACATTAGGTGGTGAAATTAATGAGTTTAGCAAATTAAACCAAAGGAGAGGTAAATAAATGCTTGGCTACTATAACGACTAATTATCCATCTAATGGATACATCCTTGTCTATCTGTTAGAGATTAGAGATTGTGCGTTGCAGACTCTGGAATTTCCAACGTGCTACTCAGTGGTATCACGTAAAGGGGAGTGGAAAGGGAACAGGCTATAGCTCGCACATTTTTCCTTGAAGAGAATGGCTCTAATCAACTAAATTCAAAACTCAATCTTGGCTGCTTTAATTACTGATTCTCCATCTCCTTGGATAATTTTGTCTATCTATTAGAGATAAGAGAGATAATGTGTTGAAATGTCACCGTTACATATCAATTAAATTTGAGAGGTAATGTGTTGGACTCTCTCGGATTTCCAGTTTCTAGTTAGAGGTATCATGTAAGGGGAGTGGAAAGTAAACATGGAATAGCGCACACATTTTTCCACGAAGATAAAGGCCCTCGTCATATCTGTATCTTATTGCTAATATTCTTTTTCTTTTTGCAGTATGAGTCAACCGAGGCGCTGCTATCTAACTGCCCCGGGGTAGCTGAGGAGGACCACTAAATGCCATCTCCCAATTGGCCTCAGCAGCAAGACCTTAAAAAGAAATTTAAAACCCTCCTAAACATATGGAAAATTCCAGGGATGATAGGAGCAACATCCATTGCCCTAATCATGCATCTCGGCAAACAAGAGCTCAGAATGACAATTGTTTTCGCACTTGACTGATTCCTTTCAGGCGAATGTGGATTCTCAAGAGAGAGAAATCAGAATCCTCAGACAACATTGGTGCATCTCCCATTGCATGGAATTGCATTTGTTGAGCCAGGACCTTTATAGCACGCTATGGATGGCAGCTGGATATCAAGATGTGTTCATGTAATACATAGCTGTTGATTGAAGTTGTAGCTATTCTTCATATGTTGATTGCCTTGTAATGTTAGCACTGTCATATTCGATTGCTCCAAAGGTCGTATAAGCTTAGCTTCCCATGAATTTTTTTTGTGGTACACCACACACTATCTTGTCTGTTCAGCAGCAGTCTCCGCATCAGCTGGGGTGATCCTGGACTCATACCGGGATGGGGCTGTTAAAAAAATTAAGGAGTGTACAAAAATATGAAGAGAGTGTTATTGCTCATATTCCAATTGTGCACCTCGCTTATTCTGGCTCTTTGGTTTAGGATGGATCCAGACTCAACTGCTTGTAGTATAAATATAATGATTAGTCAATGTAAACTAAGAGAAGTATTGACTTTTTTTTTATAATAAAAAATAGAGAAGTATTGAATTGTCAAGCCAGGCCAAAAAGTCGACTTGTAAGTTGTAAGTAATGAACTTGGCCTTCTTGATGTGTTAACCATCTGTCAAATGAGGCTCAGGCTTAATTTGAAGTATCCCAATGGTGTAATGCCGTCAACTACTTAAGAGAAAAGGTGGAAGCTGACTATAATCTCCTGTTTTGGAGAAATAAATAGCTCATGAGAAATGAAAAAGATCATATTATTTTGATCTCGAAGTTCCTTTACTCCATAGTTTGAAAAAATGCAGCGACAAGGGACAACAAGCCCACACAGGCAGCAGGGAGTATGGCACTACTAAGTACACAAAGTATTCTACATTCACGGGTCCAGGACTGCACTTCTAAGTGTAAGGTAGACAGCCTATCCTACTAATCATTAATGACTGCTTGCACGGCTCAAACCCATGACCTATAGGTCACACGGAGACAACTTACCGTTGCTCCAAGGCTACTAGCACCTAAACATCTTAATCAATTCTAGTTCGAACTATCTACATATTGTCTTACCACCTCATTGCATGGGAATATCTCTGCTCTTAGTAAGATGGACACTGTCCTTCCTCAATGTGTATATCAAGAAAGGGACAATGGAAGAAAACACTAAGCTGCTTTAAAAGAAATGCAAATTACACGGTAGCAACAAGAAGTTAAACCGTACAAAATACATAAATAACCATACAGAGTCATTTTTGATCAAGTCTCGGAGAGTTGCACAAAGGTAGCATCATAAAAAGTGCCATTAGTCAACATACAGCCTGATAAACACGATGCCATTTATTGAACAAAAGTCTTCCTACAACAACGATAGTTAGATATGAAGGAGATGACACTCAAAGTGTCCAGTGCACATTCTGAACAGAAGAATCGTAACCCTTTGAGTGCTCCAGTTCCATGTACTGTCTTCCACTGTGCTGAGCCATCCCAAGCTCAGCAGAGTACTGATTGACAGCATGTTGAGAAATGTGACCAAGCCCGAGATCAGGAGGTATTGCATGTGAACTGCTACTAGCTTCATTTCCTTTAAATCCCCATAGAGAGCCTGAGTAGTGATTGACAGGAGCAGCATGGGAACCCGATGGCTGAACGGTATGTCCGCCATCAGTGTTAACCAAGCCGTTAACCCCGAGGCTAGAGGATTGGTTCCTCGAGCCCCATGACTCATTTGACAGAAGAGAGAGAGCACCACTGGAATCTGAGACTCCAGAGAAGCAATTTCCGGAAGGAATAATACCAGGACCAGAATAATTGGCACCCCTTGCAACTGAACCTTGCAGAACAAGGTCGGATGTAGGATTTTCAGAACTGTTCAGCCAATGACTTTGGAGAAGCTTCCCTGATGCAGTGGATTGATTATCCCATCCCCGCTCAGATGATCTAGTATTTGGCCATGCACCTCCAGTGAGATTCGGATATGCAGTGAAGTCGACCAGAAAACTTCCAGATCTGCCATTGTTTTCTGCAAGTGCAGATGTTAAAACAACTATGGTAAGCATGAAGTAACAGAACCAAAGAAATGCTTAAGCTCCATGAAGTCTTATGCAAGGAGCACCCATACCAAATATTGATGAAGAAAGACTTCCATAGCGATTAGACAAAAGAGATCCAGGTGGAGGTTTCCTCCGACGCTCATTATGGCCTGCTAGGCGCCTGCGGCAACTGCGTTTCCCTTGGTCAAATTCTGGCAACCGATGGAACCTGGAAGCAAAGTACCAACAGTTAATTCCAGGCAAAGAGAAGCAACTGATCAAAGATATTGTTAGCCCCTATTGCCAATTGCAAACTAGCATTTTCCATTATTATTAAACAACATACTGATATTTAAAATCCACCTTATTTGCAATAAATCATTCAGCAAACCATTTAAATTTTGGGAAACACAGCTTAGCTATGGCATTCCCTCAACCCCTCGGACAAATAAAATAAGGTCCGATCACTGCACCTCGGACAAATAAAATAAGGCCCGATCACTGCAATAAGGATAAAGAGCCAAATGTAATTAACGATGGGCACCTTGGAAGCACTTCTGTTATCATACCACCATGAAAAATTAGTTATATTATATGGCTAGATATGTCCAAAATAATGCTGAGGTTAGCCCTCGCAATTGGTGGTTTCTAACATTTTTTGTTTTTCAAGCCACTTTATTATTGTAGTTAGATCAACAATTCAAGCGCTCTTGATCACATAAGATTTAACCAAAACCTGAACAAGCATTTGTTACTTTCCGAGATCTATTGATGATAATAATGAGCTTAACAATACAAATAGCAACGAAACTAAAGAATTTAACAAAAGCAAGAAGCCAAAAAGGAGTTATAAATGACATATAGGGTGTGTGTGGTACGAAGGGAAATGTTTTCCTAGAAAATGTTTTCTCAAGTGCAGTCTCTTACTTTAAACGCCCCCCCCCCCCAACCACCAACTCCCCCCCCCCCCAAAAAAAAAAAAAAAGAAAAAAAAAGTTAAAGTGGAAACAAAGAAAAGAAAATCATGATTCAGCTTGAAGTGCCATAACCTTTTCCCCCCAAAAGATGGTGTGATGTCGGACTGCTATATTGTGAAAAATGTTAACGTAATGTGTAAGAAATTGTAAATATGGCAAGAATCCATTCCTTGTAAATATGGGAAGGTTTGGTATCCCTATAATTGTGTAACTAGAAGTTGGAAGTTCTTTCTTTTCCTTTTCCGAGTTACTAGATGCTTCAGGGAATAACCAAGCACTTCATTCCCCAAATCTCTCATTCCTCCTTTCTTGACATAATATCAAAGCCGATGGTTAGACAAAACTAGTATGGAGATAGCGAATAGTTTGGAGTTGGTTGGTTGGAACACTTGGGCCCATTGGAGACGCATAAAAGCAGTCTGGTAATTTCCTTGATGGCCATAAAAACACTTGAACAATGCAAGTAGCACATAACAAATCTCAAACCTGTCCACTTTTGTGGTGAGCTGGCCAGTCAGTCTTGGTGGTAAGAAAGAAGTCAGGATTCATATAGTCGAATCTCACTTGTTTGGGACTAAGGCATAGTTGTTGTTATTACGTTAAGCGCATCGGGAATTAACAGCTAAAATATCTTTGAAATAGAAGACGAACATGAAAAACTTTTCCCTTGTCAGAAGAGCTAATGCACACATGGCAACAACTAACATAGAACCAAAAAATGTACTGCCATTTTTGTTTTAAAGAAAAATCAACTCACTAGGATTAATCTGGATCTTGTAAGAATGAATATCAATGCCATCTATGGCAGAAAGTAAATTCGTGCAAGGCAAGTACCATTCTCATAAAAAAGAAGACACCACATTGCTTCAATTGGATCACTAAATTGAATGTCCTATCAAAAGAATTTTGGCCAATGTAGACAATGTAGCTACTTATCCATGTAGGACTCTTTGAAAGAGTACTTCTTGCATCCAGAAGGATTTCTTTTTGTTCTCCAGATAATTAGAGGTCTAGCACTGGAGCTATTATATCCTTATTTCAGCTTGGAAAGGCGCTGCAGTTACTTTATCTGATACTGAGATAGAACAACCAAGCCAATCAAGGTAAACCACAGAGTACTCTTCATTGCAGCGAGCAAACTGATCAAGCGCTAGCCACTCTATTCCCGTTAGCCTCAGGCTACAATTCATGCCTATAACGTTGTCTGCAGTTGTTATTTTTCATTGTTGATTACAGTGCATGATGTCAATTCTGTGAATCTCAAAAAATGGGCTTTTGACATGGAAATCCAGGATATTGGTTATTTCAAAGTAATTGAAAATTCAGCAGAATGAACTTAGACAACACAATAAAGTTGAAGTTAATCCTTTACAGCACAAATTTTAAAATTGTTTGCCAGAGAACTTCACCACGTCTAGACTTGGGTGAGAGTAGCATGAGACACAGAACAGACAAATATGTTGGTGCGAAAAAAAAAAGGTTTTAGCAATAAAAAACACACCTTTAGTCAATAACTGTAGTTAAATTGGAGAGAGTTTGCACTATCATTTGTGATAATCTTTTTTTGGGGACAAGTGCATTATCAGTTAATGATTCCTTCTTCTAAGCGACACTGCATGCATAATGAAAGCTAGATTCAAGAGGAATAGCAAAGATCCTACATTTTTCCCCAACCCATACTCCTTTTCAGAACGAAAAATGGGAAAAAGTTGAAAACTAGATAGAGGGTAATAAAGAAAGGAAGAGTTATTTGCATAACTCCATTTCCCAGTCAAGAAAACCAACAAATAAGTATTCTGATTTAATAAGTGTAAGTTAACTGCTATGTTTTGTTGACATCTCTTCAACAACTAAACTAGCATAGCATATCTCTTCACAAATACTCTCAACTTAATTTACTTGGTCTTATCCTTTTCCTTTTTGGCTTTTACCAAATTCTTCAACATCCATTATGCTGTTCAAAACGAACAAAAACATATTCATCATATAAAATATATAGCTTCGACTTCTGAGGGGAAAATGGGCATGTAACACTGAATTTATATTATTCCTGATAGTAATTTAGTACAGTAACATTTACTTTGTGATAAAACTGCTCAGAGTTGAATTTTTACACCTACTCCATCATTCAACCCTTTTCTACAGATATTATTACTTCAACGTGAGATTTGGAGTTTTTTTTCTCTTTTTCCCCTGTTTTCTCTAACGAACCATGCAATATATTTGTTATCTTGTAACAAAATTTGTTAGAATGCTCAATGAACTAACCCAAAAACATAGATAGGCCAATTTTCGATGAGGAAAGCCTCTATTGTGTTAACCGCAGCAATTTAGACATACCATTTCTTTGACCAGTAACTTGGCTTCAAAACACTAATTTACATCATCTTTTCTCCATCCACATTTTCACGCTTAGCGACAAAACACATGTTTTTGAGTGAAGCACAAACCCAAACACCACCTTACCACAGCCTCCTCAAACCAACAAAAGTTAATTCCTGGAAACTCTAACACACCGTATAGCCATGATCATATCTAGAACTTTCGAACTTTAGTAATCCTGTAGCTGTAGTCATACTAAAATTATTGGAGTATGCTATATCTCCCAAAGTTAGTCTCCTATTGCTTCCCAAGTAAAATGAAAGAATTATTTCTTTTCAAATGCAATACGCCTTAACTTTTCTTTCAATGAAGAATGTATGACAGTCATTTTGAAACAGAAAAAAAGTTCTACTACTTTTTACATTTTTTCTGAATAATTAAATTTGTTTTTCAGAAAAGCAAATCATGGTTTAAGAAGATTGATTCTTGATTAGGTAGTAATCCTAGTATTTTTTTCAAGCCATTTACTAAAACAAGCATATCTAGTTCCTGCTGAGTCCTCTACAAGAAGCAGAAGATTGCACTGAACATCTAAAACAAAATCAAACACATATCACATTCAACCACAGCATAGTGGAATTCTCAGCTTTCAAGTAGCTTTTGGATGTTATATTAGGGAAGAAAGACTGAAAGAGACACCTTAACCAGACAAAAGATTAATACTATATAAATCCTCTTGCACCAATGAATTAGCAAACAACAAATTAACAAATCCAGCACAGTCAACTCTCCAAATAAAACCAATAAGCAAACTCCACAGAGGCACAGGACCACAACTTCATAAGCACAAGAAACAAATAGCAAGTGTCCCAACTTTATATATATATATATATATATATATATATATATATATATATATATATATATATATATATATATATATATATAGAGGGCATAAATAATACTAATATTTTTTTTATGACAATGGTGTTCGAGCCCGTTTGCGTGCACCTCGGCTATGTCATGGCTACACATGTAGCTCGTAACTCTATAAACCCAGGCGAAATCAGCTAGTGTTTTTGGCTTCTGGGACAGTAATATTTTTTTTTTTTTTTAAAATGAAATTTTATAGTAGTAATTAATAAGGTCTCACCTGCTACACTGTTGACAAAATCTTTGTTCAAGACCAGCAACAATGACCACAGGAGACTTAGAATGTGTAGCACAGACTTTGTGCCTTGAATAGTAAGCCTTAACATCACTCAGATCTGCTTCACACCCTTCAACTTGACACCTAGATGGCTGCCGACCTTGAACTACACCACCCCCTCTTACTTTCTTGGACATCGCCGGCGCCGGAGTTCCGGTGACCGGCGGCGATGATGACGACGACCCAGTTGCTGATTTTAGGTGCTGAGGTCCAACATGTTCAAAGTAGATTTTTTGACCAAATTTTAAAGTGTTGGGAGGAGAGTCAGGGGAAGTAGAAGTAGTAGAAGTAGAAGAAGAAGCAGAAGCAGAAGCCAGAAGTTCCATTTCCGACCTACCGAGCCCATTCATTACAACCTTCTTTGAGTCAAATCATTGATAAATAAAAAAAGGTGCCCCCATTCAGTTTGAAGAGACCCTCTCACTTTATTTACATTTATGGTGAAGCAGAAAGCCTTAAAAAAAAAATTCTTTAATAAAAAACATTTTTTGTGATTATTTTATGTCCAAATATATGTGTGAATACTTTTTTTAGTTTTAGTTTTAGTTTTTTATTTTTTATTTTATGTGTGAATACTTGTGAATTGGGACTTGGGAGTATCTAAATTAAAGAAAAATGGGGTTTAGGGGTAAGAGTTTAATTCTCCAAGCCAAAAGTACCTTTTTTTTTAATTTTTTTTTAAGTTGAAGTATTTGGCCAAGCTTTTCGAGGAAAAAAGAAATTTTGAGTAGAAGCAGAAGTAGTTTTGGTGAGGCAGAAAAAAGTTTCTTCTCTTCAAAAGCAATAACAACAACAACCCAGTTGTATCCAATTTAGTGGGGTCTGGGGAGAGTAGTGTGTACGTAGACCTTACCTCTACCCTATGGTAGATAGGCTGTTTCCAATAAACCCTCGACATCCTTTCCTCCAAGAACTTCCCACCTTGCTCCTGGGGAGACTCAAACTCACAACCTCTTGGTTGGAAGTGGGGGTTGTTTACCATCAGAGCAACCCTCTTGTCTAACTTCTCTTCAAAAGCACTTTTTAAAAATCAATTTTGAGAAAAATATACTTAGAAGTGGGCGTTTGGACATAAGAATTGTAAAATTCCCAAAAAAGATGAAAAAAATTTTTCAAGTGAAAATGATATTTGAAATTTAGTTGTGTTTGGACATGAATATAATCTTGGGTTGTTTTTGAAGTTTTACAGCACATGAATATAATTTTGTGAATATTTCTACAGCATAATAGAGTGAGACTAGCCAGTTAGACTAAGAATGTCATTGTTCGTCTATTGATGCAGGGCTTTACCTGCTAGTTTTTACTATACCAGACATCTATTTCGTATTTCGTATTCTGTATTTCATATCTCCTATATTGCTGTTATTCTATTATGCATTTTTATGGTACTAATATATCGTCTCCTGTTGCTTTTTTGAGCCGAGGGTCTCCTGGAAACAGCCTCTCTACCCTTCGGGGTAGGGGTAAGGTTTGCGTACATATTACCCTCCCCAGACCCCACTTGTGGGATTATACTGGGTTGTTGTTGTTGTTGTTGTTGTTGTTGAAGTTTTGTGAGTGAAAATTTTGAAAAATAGCTTTTTGGAGTTTTTAAAATTTTCGAAAAATTTTCAAAATGCATCTTCAAGTGAAAATTGAAAATTTTGTGAACAAACGCTGATTTCGGAAAAAAAGTGAAATTCTATTAGAAAAAAGAGAAAAATTTCTTATGTCCAAACAAACTCTAAATATTTTGTAAAATTAGTTGACATGTGCAAATTAATCCGAATATCACAATTATTAAAACAAGAGAGGAGAATCTACTATACAAAGTATTTCATATTTATGCTGCGTCCGAAGAAGGGTAGCAGTCCAAAGAAGTGTAATGTAGATAATATATTTTAACGCAAATATCAGTATTTGATTTCACAGCTCGAATGCATGACTTATAAATTACACGGACGCAACTTAACCTTATTTTTTTTTTCATTGGGGATTGTTTGGTTTGTTTCCATACGGTATGAGATAATACTCGATATCGAAGATATGTTACCGAGGATGGTTTGTTACACTGTGAAGAGAAGACAGCTGACAATGGGGTATGGTGCCAGCTTGGGGGGTTGTGAAGTACTCTGACCACACTTAAAAGAGACTGTCAAATAATGGAGCTGAAGAATTGTGCGTGTGTGAGAGAGAGATATTTCTTTCTCAGCAGCTTTACTTGAACTCTGCTACTTTTTTGGGGTTCATTTCAAACCCATCTTTTTCATTCTTCCCAAATCCACCCCTTCCTTTGTACTTGCGTATATACAAATAGTAGTTTAGTAGTTTACATCTGTACACTTATTATAGAATAATCCCAAGTTTGAACTATCAAAGATTCTACTACAAACTCCTAATAAATAAGCACTTGTCACTACTTACAAATTATAGTTTCAAGAAAATTGTAGTCCGTACCAACGGCCAACCCCCCAACTAAAAAAGCACTTAACTGATTTGCTCCAACACTTCCTCTAGTTTAGTAAAATTATATAGGTCTCCCATGTATTTTAGAAGTATACGTAGATCTTATTGCTCCGCAGGTCTAACTTGTAAAATTATATTGGGTAGATCTTACTTTAATTAGATCCTCTCTAGATAAAGTTACCTTCTTAGACGTGAAAATTAATGAGTTAGCCTAACTCTTATTTTTAGGAGTTTTTGGCTGCTATAACGAAATGTTGTTATAAAGAACATATATTATAACATAACATAAAAATCGGTTCCAAAAAACCTTAGCTTTTATAGTGAGTGATTATTATATAGAGATGCTATTATATAAAGGTCTCACTGTACTCAAAAATTTAGGCTAACCATTTGATATTGGGTGTACCGGACTATTTTTTTAATCATTTAATGTTTGAAATTCATTGTATTAATTAATCTAAATTCATACCTATTAAGTAGGAGTGCTCCCTGTTAAGATTTTTTATTACTAAGTTACAAATCCTGAAAAAAGTATCGTTTGGGACCTACTTAATTTTCAATTTTCAAATTCCTTTGACTCTCTAATTAATACTAAACATTATAGCTAAGGTACAACTAACAAGCCTAATTTATGAGAGACAGACCCCCACAAGCAAACCCTTCTTCCACTGTCCTCAAAAGTTTTTGGTAGATGGAATGCCACGTATATCACATTAATAAATGAGTAGGCTTTTAAAATGACCAGACAAGTTAGCTTTATTTTCCAACACCTTTCCTTTTCATTCTTTCATTTATTGTAACGGTAATCTGTGAAGGTGTCATTTAATTTGCTGCTCTAATTTAAAGTAAGTCAAAATGTGAAGTCAAATTTAGAGCCCAAAACCAAGTACTTTGAGACCAATAATTAGCTAAGATTCTTAATTATGGTAATGTCTGTTTGTACATGTAAGAATGTCGATTACCCTTACAGGAAATTTTTGCCATCATTTCCTAAAGGTAAATATGCACTATGAGTAATTTTAGTATGTCTGACTGTTTCTCAACTAACGACTTTGAAAATTTTCAAACTAAAGCAGCGATACATGTAAAGCATAAATGCATAATGATTGATGCAAGTTCAGAGGGAACTGTTCTATTTACCCTCAAAATCTAATAATAATTGAATTTGTAAGTGCTTTTAATCATACCTGAATTAAATCGATACAAAGCGATAAATTGAATTGTAATTAAAGCGAACAATGATAAAGTAAATTCAAATCGTACAACTTAAATATTTATAGTCTTAAAAAGTAAGTCTTACTTGAACTGGATGTAATTCAAATGATATCAGATACAAAAGAACAGTAGCTTACAGTAAAAAAATAATATTATATTGCTTTGGGATGCATGTAACAATGTCATTTACAAATAATCACACTCCCTTTATATAGTAGAGGAGTCCTAATTTAGGTACAATTCTATAAAAGATAAAAAATCTCATGATTTGCTAATTAGCCGGTTTCTCATTGATACATGCCGAGATTCCCGCCGTGATACCCGACCGGTTACAAATATTTCGGCCTTCCGTTATCCGGTTTGACAACGTTTCCTCGAGCTCATTCAGGGTCAAGGTCGATTCCGAGGTCATGAATTCGATGTTCTTGAAGACGGGCATTTTGACCTCGTATCCTAGTTCGATGGAAACGGGGTCAATCTTCAACCCTTTACGTTTCAATCCCGATCTGTCATGCAATAGACGAGCCCGATTTTTTACCGTATACAGATAGTCCCCTCGTTTTTTGGAGAGTAAACGACGAGAAACGATATAAACTCCCGATTCTTGCCTCGATACCCCGCGTCAGAAATGACAAAATGAACGAAACATCTCATCAGTCACGTCTTAATGACATTAAATGCTCGTCAGTTGCTGGTCAGCCACTTCTGATTTTG
This sequence comes from Nicotiana tabacum, assembly GCF_000715075.1. Taxonomy (NCBI): domain Eukaryota; kingdom Viridiplantae; phylum Streptophyta; class Magnoliopsida; order Solanales; family Solanaceae; genus Nicotiana; species Nicotiana tabacum. Next base: position 21,826,191 of record NC_134085.1, read on the forward strand.
AACCGTCATTTGAAAATTATAAATACCTCATCCTTCATTTATTCAAACTTTACATCCAAACCTTTTCTACTCTTGTTCTAAAAAATCTTTGCATTTTCTAGTACTTGTACCCAGATTTCTTGAGATCTTTGTAAGAACTCTCGCTTGTCTAAACCATTAAGCGTACCCTTTACTTCATCTCCTTCATCTTTATTCAAAAGAAAATGGCGAAGACTTCTAAGACAGTTCCTCAAAAATAAACTGCTTCTTCATCACGCCCGAGCGGCGAGGAACTACCGGTGGAACCTCTTCTTGGCGCGTTTATACCTGGCGGGTGCTCGGTGACCGCTGACTTCAAAGTTGAAAAGCCTTCACCCGTTCCGGGCCGGGGTGAGAAAGTATCGAGGTATATTTCCTCGATCAAAGAAGAGACCCTCCTTACAGTCATAAAGGATTGCAACTGCGCCGAAAAAGACGTGGTGTTTCCTAGGCCCGAAGAAGATATCACTACCCACATTAAGGGATACGCAAGTATTTACACTTATCCCTTTACGTTGGGTTCATTGGACCCGGTGATCATCAAATTCTATAAAGGCACGAGGTGTGCCTTGGTCAGATCCAACCCTCGTTCTGGAGGATAGTCATTCTTCTTCGATTCTTCGTGAGCAAGATTGATGGATGCACATTCACCGTTGACCATCTGATGCGCCTATACAATCCTCGATTCTTCCGGGGGGACTGATTAAACTTGCGCACCGGGCCACTAAGGCCCAGTTCTCGAGCATCGATGAAGGTCAAGACCGAGGTTGGCTAGGCCGATTTGTCTGACTGAAGACCTCGGACCTGATCCCGGCCAAGTACATGCCATTCCCTGAGGAGTGGAACACAAAACGTAAGTAAAGTTCCGTTTTACCCAGAATTTTATTTTTACTCTTTTTTTCTCCTTTCTTATCGACGTTTGTTGACGATGCAACTGTTGCTCGGGTTCCGGATGCAATTCCTCGACTCAAGGAGTGGGCCAAGGACATTGTCTCACAGAAACCGTATTCCGAGCGAGCATGGCGCGAACTTTCAAAGGGCTGGTAGGAGGCCCGTTCTCACGATAAGATTACTTTCTTGAGTGAACAACACTTGGGTTTCCTCGTGCTGCTGAGTTCTTACTTATTTTTTTTTATTTGTAGGTCTTTCCAAGGATGTCACCATGAGGCCTCCATCTGGTGACGAGGATTGCCCTACCGAGTACCCTGCTCCGAGGTAGGGTGAGGAGAAGAAAAAGAGAAGGGCTCCGAGTTCTCCCAACTCAGAGAAGAAAAAATCGAAAAGGAGGCTGGTGTGCAAATCCAAGGAAAGCACCAGCGCCTAGAGCTCCCATCGGACTCAATCCACCGGCTGAGGGATGAGTCTGAATAAGAAGAAAAAGCTTCCCAACTGGTGGCTCGCATGTGAGGCGACATCGAACTGCCTCAAACTAGGGGGTCGATGAAGGGGAAGTGGTCGAAGCTTCCGAACCAGAAAGGGGCGAGGTTGTTTTGCCCCAAGCTAGGGAGGCCGATAAAGAGACCGCGACCGGTGCTTCTCGGGCAGAGGATAATGCCCCGAAGGATGCACTTGGGGTGATAGATCTCTCCGAGTCGCTTTTATTTACTGACTCCATGATCAACGACGCCCAGACGCTGAAAGGACATCCAAATGAGGGGCCCCAAGGGGGTGGCAAACCCCTTTTACAACTTTTTTGAAGGTTTAGATTCTACTACCTCGGAGGACATCATCGGGTTAGGTGACTTACCGGTACCAAAGAAGAGTCCATCTTTGAGAACCAGCGGGCCTTCTTCAAGTCTAAAACTAGTAAATCGTTCCCGATTCCGAGTACATATTGTGACCGAAAGCGGTCAATTATTATGTCTATTTCGGAGGATGCCCGAGTCTTCTCTGCCCCTGTGGGGGTTGAAAGTTATCTTCGGTGCCTGGTGACCGAAGATGATATAGCAAATATGAAAGAGGTGGACGCACCCTGCCTGTTCAACGAATCCCAACAGGCATTAAACCGGGTAACTTTGAATGCCTCTTGACGACTTTTATTATGTACTTAGATTAAGTCATAAAAAATTGTAACTCTTTCCTTTGTGTTTGTAGGCCTCGGTGCTCCATCACGAGACTTTTCTCCGATATTGAGAAGAGTTAAAAAAACATGAGGCTGAGACCCGATGGCTTATTGAGAAGAGGGATGCTTACAAGCTTCTCAGTGAGCAACGTGAGGGGGAGGTCAAGAAACTTCAAGATGAGTTAGAGACGGCTCGGAAGGAGCATGGCAACCTATTCGAGCAGGTAAGGAGAGTATTTGAAGTTAGTGACGATGAGTCGAATACGGTGGCTAATGGTCCAAACCCGCAGGTCCAATAAAAGATTGACCAGACCGGACAGCTCCGGGCAGAGGTGGATGCGATAAAGGTCGAGGCCGAATAATGGAAAAAGAACATGGACCGCCTGGCTTCAGAAAAGGAGACCGCCCGGGCACAATTGGCTTCGGCTGAGGTCCATCTTCGAGTTGTAAAGGAGAAGTCTTTGGTGCAAGCCAAGAAGATCGAGGAGCTCCAGTCTCAGTTGAATTTGGCCGTCTCTGATCGAGAAAATCTGGCCAAGGAACTTGAGACGGTCAAGTCGGAGGCCAAAGTAATTAAAGTTGATGCCGACGAGATGGTGGCCATTTATAAGGCTGATGCTGAGGCGGCTCAGGTTCGAGCAAAAGATATCATCGAGCATGCGAAACGGCAATCTCGAAGGGAGGCCCTTGAGGAAATTCATGCTCGGGGTTTCGGCTTATCGGCTGAGATTGAGAGTGCCAAAGAGCTCAAAGCCGAGGCCAAAAAAATGGCCTATTCTGAAGACCATGAGGATTTCGAATATTTGGGCGAGTCCGAGGGTGGTGGAGACCCCGAAGGTGATGATGTTGTCCCCGATGAAGACTAGGCAATTAGGCCTTTTTTAGATGCTTTTGTTTTTTTGTATTATCTTTTTGTTGAGGCCGTTTGGCTTTTGTAAAAATTTGCATCGACGCTGTTTGGCCCTTATAAAAAGAATTTTTGATTATGTATATAAGGCCTTTTCCCTTCAACAACTTTTGAATTTTCTCTTTGCTTTATTTACTTATATCTGCAAAGATCTGAATGCCTTAGCATGAAATAGTTAGGTTATGTTCGGAGGTTCAAACAAACCTTGCCTTCAACTTTATTTTGTTTTAAGGCTTCGCGGGGTTCGGTGTGACCGAAATTGTTTTCCCCAAAGTACTTAGACTTTTTTAGATCATAATCTACCGAGGTTAGCCTTTAGAACTGGTTAAGAAATTTTAAGGCCTTGTTGTTTTTGTTACGGGTCTCGAGACATTTTAATTCGGTCATAGCCTTTTTAGTTCGGCTGCTGCCCAATGGGCTTGTCACCCCGAGTTATCCAAACTTGACTAAAATAAACTTTAAAATTCGGGCGTTGCTTGATATGTCTTATGCCTCCGAACTCCGATAGCCCAGACCATTCGAGTTTGTTTTCGGACGGTAGTCCCCGAGTGAGAGTGATTGTTCAAACTCAGATTAAGGTGGCCCTTGGGCTCGATACCTTTAGGGGATCAGATATATGAAGTTCCTTGAAAAATGTAAGATTTTTTTAAAAAATGACAAGATATTTATCCGCAAGGAAGAGACTTCTTTTTATTCTTGTGTAAAATAGTTATACATGTGTACATGCTTTGTGCCAGGGCTCGAACAGTCTATGCGGCCATGGTTCATTTGACCGTTTGACCCTTATAATAAATCCTATCTATCCAGACCCTTCAATCACAAAGTTTCTTTCCTTGCTAAAGTCGATATCCGAGGGTACTGTCCCCCAGTATTCGAGATTGATCATAGAGACAAGTCTCAGATACTATTGATGCGATTTTTGACACCGGTTCATGACCGGCCTTCTATTCTAAGTTAGCACGATCCACTGCTGCCTCGTTAAAAACCTTGCTGAAAAACCTATTTAGAACAAAACTGGTTCAAGGGAAAAAGAGTATAACGCATGCTTTCAGCCCTAAAAATCTGTACTGCTCCTTGTTGGTTACCTGCAAGTGTTAGTTCAAAATAAGTAAAAAGGAAATAAATTGGGTCGTACCTTAGCAGTAGTATCGCTTCAAGTGAGTTATGTTCCAGTTATTCGGTAGCCGTTTCATTGCCCCGAGTTTGTACGATCCTTTTGGGTGATCTCAAGAATTTGGTATGGTCCTTCCTAGTTCTACTCCAACTTCCCTTCGTTCGGGTTCCGGGTGTTCAGTGTAACCTTCCTTAGCACTAAGTCCCCGATGTTGAAGTGTCGAAGGTTGGCCCTTCGATTATAATATCTCTTGATCTGCTGGTTTTGGGCAGCCAACCGGACGCGGGCTGCTTCGCGCCTTTCATCTAATAACTCTAGGATCGTACTCATGGCCTCGTCATTTGTTTCCTTTGTTGCATATCAGAATCTGATACTTGGTTCACTGACTTCGACCGGTATTAGGGCTTCGACGTCGTAAACTAGCATGAATGGGGTGGCCCCGGTACTGGACTTCGAGGTCGTACGGTATGCCCATAGGACTTAGGGTAGAATTTTCTACCATTTTCCTTTGGCGTCGGTTAACCTCTTTTTGAGGTTTTGGAGTATAGTTTTGTTGGTCGATTCTGCTTGTCCGTTCCCACTAGGGTGATAAGGTGTTGACAGGATCCTTTTGATCTTATGGTCTTCAAGAAATTTGGTCACTTTGCTGCTGATAAATTGTTTCCCATTGTCGCACACGATTTCGGATGGCATTCCGAACCGACATATGATTGTTACATCTCGCATTTTTGTACATTAAAGTTTTGCCGTAAGTTATCAACATAAGTTCGGGAATGAGGTTATTTTGGGATTATAAGCATTATGCTGTTTCAAACACGTGATGAGTAAATTCGTGAAGGAGAGAGGATAAGCAAATCGTAGAAAATAAGTTTCATCGAAGTTTGGCAATTTGGGATAAAATACGGTCCAAGCAATAATACCCCGTATTTATGGACTAGTGCCATACAAGGTACCACATGACTATGATAGTAAAGATGTATAAAGTATGTTAAAAGTGAGTCACACCTCCTTTTTCCGACACCACGAGGGGCGCAGAGGGAGTTTTTCCAATTAAAGGACAATCGAAACGGGATTTGTTTATTTATTTCAGAGTCGCCACTTGGGAGATTTAGGGTGTCCCAAGTCACCATTTTAATCCCGAATCGAGGAAAAGAATGACTCTGTATTACAGTCCGCGAACCAGAAATCCGGATAAGGAATTCTGTTAACCCGGGAGAAGGTGTTAGGCATTCCCGAGTTCCGTGGTTCTAGCACGGTCGCTCAACTGTTATATTCGGCTTGATTATCTGATATAATACATATTATAGACTTATGTGCAAATTTTATCCTTTAGCCGCTTTTATTATTTTTATTTATTGTTATTATTTTACAGAGAATTGCAACATTGTGAAAACGTATTTCAAACCACGTCACAATCAATGCACCCGTAGTTATTGGCACATTTCAACTCTGTTGAGATTTGGATTTGGGTCACATAAATGTGCACCCGAGTTTTAAGAAAATTGAATTATTAAAAGGCGCGCCTAAAGCGACTAGCGTATCATTTACTTTGGGTAGGGCCGTGAAATTTTGCTAAACGGTCCATCCCGAAGTCTAAGAAATTTTAAAGCAAATATTTACCGAGGGCCCTGCAATTTTGTATTTTTATTCGGCGAGGCTCATCTCATTCTTATTTTTAAAAGGAATTTGCAACGTCATGGACATGCATCTCGAACCACGTCACAATCAATGTACCCGTGATTAGAGACACATTTCGACTCCGTTGAGATTTGGATTTGGGTCACATAAATGTGCACCCGAGTTTAAGAATGTAATTTAATTAAATCGCGTCTAAAGAGTCTAACACATTATTATCTTTGGGGGAAGGTAGTGAAATTCACTAAAGAGTCCATCCCAAATTCTAAGTATTTATTATGACCAATTATTGAGGGCCCCGCAATTTGCATTTTTATTTGGCGAGGCTCGTCTCATTATTTTTTTTAAAAAGGATAATCTTAGAACGACTACATTTTTTATTTTTTGTTTTTCTCTAAAATAAATGAAGAAAAGATCCTACTTTATTTACATACTTCGAGTTATTATAGTTAAGTTTCGAAAGTGAGTCGTTTAAAGAGTTTACATGGGCAGCACATCGAATATTCTACATACAGACAGTAAAAGAAAGAAAAGACTACATTAAACTACAATTTCAAATCTTTCACATTTTTGCATTCATGCTTCGAGTGGCTTACAAGATGAACCAGTGTATCAGTTTGTGTACCTGGTATTTGGAAAGCAAGGAAAGAAGATGAAGATCAGTAGAAGCAGCAGTAGTGTAAATACACAACAACAACAGCAACCCCAGCAGCAATTCGACCCAGGTTCAAGGACCAGAAAACTTTGAAGAAAACCGAACAACTCAATAGAACAAAACCAAAAGTATGTAAACAAACTAAACAACAACAACCCACGCGTGTATTAAACCCGAAACTTCTCACTTTGTTTTTGTTTTCTTTTTAAACTCTACCACACTCTCTTCGGATTTTCAGAATGTATTCCTCTCTCCCAAAATTCTCCCAAAAACCCTCTTTCTAAAAATTTTCCTCCTAAAATCTCTTAAAATTCCTCCCAAAATTCCCCTCCTTCTAAAAATTCTTCTCCCCCTTCCCCTAATTCAATCCCCTTATCCCCCCTTATATACAAAGCAAGACCCCCTTTTACCTCTTTCCCCTTTAACTTTTATTATTACCCACACTTTTACTTTAGTAAAAGTAGTCAACGTGGCCCCCCGTGTTCCCTCTTTTGAAAAGTAGTCAAAGTGGGCCCCCGTGTTCCCTCTTTTTGAAAAGAAGACATTATTACCCACCTTTTACTTTTTGCTTTTATCATTATGTCTTGTCCCCACCATAATTAAATAATCTGCAATTTGTTAATTCCCATATTACCCCTAAAACTACTGTTACTGCCCTGATTCAAAATCTGTTATAATTTCAAAAATCTGTCCAAATAACAATTATCGCACATTTAAATTGCAATTAACTATAAAAATCACACAATTTAGACGTTAAATGCTAAAAATGCAACGTACATTATTTTTATGATTTTGTAAAACAAACTTAAATAAATACTAAATGCAAATGCGACATATTTTTGTAATTTTTTATTAATTTAACCAATAAACACGCACAGACAGAAATACAAATAATTATCAAAAATGCCACAAAAATTCTAAAATTGCACACAAAGGAAAATTGTTTTATTTTGAATTTTTTGGGAGTAATTCTCTCATAGGGCAAAAATCACGTGCTTACAGCTGCCCCTCTTTGCCCGAAGACACGAAGGGTTTTCGTGCAAAGATAAAGTGAGCGATTTTTGCCCATCCGAGTACTCCGTGTGAAGCATTTTTTGAAAAAGATTTAACCGAACCTTTGCTTCAAAGGTTTCCTACATATCCCTGGCTAAAGGGGAATTAGGTTAATATAGTTCGGGAAGTTTTGGTAGCTGAGACTACCATGGGACTGTAATGTTACTGTTGTTGCATGCTATTACCACTGCTTACCGATCTCCTTGTTACACCGTGCTTAAAAGAAAACAAGAAGCTAGGCTAGACTGCAATTGGTTCTTGTTGCCTTGCTTTCTTGTCTGCTCGCATTTCTTACGGTGTTTTTCTTTCGATGTTTTTCCACCTTTTACACATGCACTTGAGTTTGTGCTGGGACCTCTTATTGCAACCTTCTGCTTCCTGATGTTGGGGATTTTTATTGTTTCCTGCTGGGGTTTCCTGTTGTAACCCTCTGTTTTATTGTCCTATGACTTGATCTTGAAATGTATGCCTCTGTTGTATGGGCGGGCTCCCAACTTTAATACTTGAAAATTAATGTTGAATGTATTCCTCTGTTATATGGGCGGGCTCCCAACTTCAACACTTGAAATGAAAAGACTGAATGTATGCCTCTGTTCTATGGGCGGGCTCCCAACTTCAACGCTTGAAATGAAAAGACTGAAATGTATGTCTCTGTTCTATGGGCGGGCTTCCAACTTCAACACTTGAAATGAAAAGACTGAGATGTATGCCTCTGTTCTATGGGCGGGCTCCCAACTTCAACACTTGAAATGAAAAGACTGAGATGTATGCCTCTGTTCTATGGGCGGGCTCCCAACTTCAATACTTGAAATGAAAAGACTGAAATGTATGCCTCTGTTCTATGGGCGGGCTCCCAACTTCAACACTTGAAATGAAAAGATTGAAATGTATGCCTCTGTTCTATGGGCGGGCTCCCAACTTCAACACTTGAAATGAAAAGACTGAAATGTATGCCTCTGTTCTCCAGGCGGACTCCTGATTGCTAACTTTGAAATGGAATGTCTCTATTCTCCAGGCGGACTACTGACTTTTAAAATTTAAACTGTGTGTCTCTGTTCTTCAGGCGGACTCCTGACATCAAACTTGAAAAGTATGTCTCTGTTCTCCAGGCGGACTCCTGATTGCTAAATTTGAAATTGAATGTCTCTATTCTCCAAGCGGACTCCTGATTTTTGAAATTTAAACTGTATGTCTCCGTTCTTCAGGTGGACTCCTGACGTCAAACTTGAAAAGTATGTCTCTGTTCTCCAGGCGGACTCCTGATTGCTAAATTTGAAATTGAATGTCTCTATTCTCCAGGCGGTCTCCTGACTTTTAAAATTTAAACTGTGTGCCTCTGTTCTTCAGGCGGACTCCTGACATCAAACTTGAAAAGTATGTCTCTGTTCTCCAAGCGGACTCCTAATTGCTAAATTTGAAATTGAATGTCTCTATTCTCCAGGCGGACTCCTGATTTTTGAAATTTAAACTGTATGTCTCCGTTCTTCAGGCGGACTCCTGACGTCAAACTTGAAAAGTATGTCTCTGTTCTCCAAGCGGACTCCTGATTGCTAAATTTGAAATTGAATGTCTCTATTCTCCAGGCGGACTCCTGATTGCTAACTTTGAAATGGAATGTCTCTATTCTCCAGGCGGACTCCTGACTTTAACCAATAAATCGCCATTCTGTTCTCCAGGGGGGTTCCTGACTTCAACCAATAAATCGCCATTCTGTTCTTCAGGGGGGCTCCTGACCACTTAAAATTTAAATTGTATTTCCTTATTCTCCAGGTGGGCTCCTGACTGCCGATACTTCAACTGTTCTTCCTTGTTCTCCAGGTGGACGCCTGATTGCTAATACTTCTACTATTCTTCCTTGTTCTCCAGGTGGACGCCTGATTGCTAATACTTCCATCGCTCTTCCTTGTTCTCCAGGTGGACGCCTGATTGCTAATACTTCCATCGCTCTTCCTTGTTCTCCAGGTGGACGCCTGATTGCTAATACTTCGACTATTCTTCCTTGTTCTCCAGGTGGACGCCTGATTGCTAAATTTGAAATTGAATGTCTCTATTCTCCAGGCGGACTCCTGATTTTAGAAATTTAAACTGTATGTCTCCGTTCTTCAGGCGGACTCCTGACGTCAAACTTGAAAAGTATGTCTCTGTTCTCCAGGCGGACTCCTGATTGCTAAATTTGAAATTGAATGTCTCTATTCTCCAGGCGGACTCCTGATTGCTAACTTTGAAATGGAATGTCTCTATTCTCCAGGCGGACTCCTGACTTTAACCAATAAATCGCCATTCTGTTCTCCAGGGGGGTTCCTGACTTCAACCAATAAATCGCCATTCTGTTCTTCAGGGGGGCTCCTGACCACTTAAAAATTTGAATTGTATTTACTTATTCTCCAGGTGGGCTCCTGACTGCTGATACTTCAACTGTTCTTCCTTGTTCTCCAGGTGGACGCCTGATTGCTAATACTTCGACTATTCTTCCTTGTTCTCCAGGTGGACGCCTGATTGCTAATACTTCCATCGCTCTTCCTTGTTCTCCAGGTGAACGCCTGACTGCTAATACTTCCATCGCTCTTCCTTGTTCTCCAGGTGGACGCCTGATTGCTAATACTTCGACTATTCTTCCTTGTTCTCCAGGTGGACGCCTAATTGCTAATACTTCCATCGCTCTTCCTTGTTCTCCAGGTGGACGCCTGACTGCTAATACTTCCATCGCTCTTCCTTATACCCATATGATGTGAGATACGTAGGTTGCATAGTTAGGAGAAAATGCCTCTCCTATGGGTAAAACTAAACTTAGGAGGAAATGCGTCTCCTAGGGGTAAAACTAAACTTTAGGAGTAAATGCGTCTCCTATGGGTAAAACTAAACTTAGGAGGAAATGCGTCTCCTACGGGTGAAAGTAAACTTAGGAGGAAATGCCTCTCCTATGGGTAAAACTAAACTTTAGGAGGAAATGCCTCTCCTATGGGTGAAACTAAACTTAGGAGTAAATGCCTCTCCTATGGGTAAAAATAAACTTTAGGAGGAAATGCATCTCCTATGGGAGAAAATAAACTTAGGAGGAAATGCGTCTCCTATGGGTAAAAACAAACTTAGGAGGAAATGCTTCTCCTATGGGTAAAAACAAACTTAGGAGGAAATGCATCTCCTATGGGTAAAAAACAAACTTAGGAGGAAATGTCTCTCCTATGGGTAAAAAAAACAAACTTAGGAGGAAATGCCTCTCCTATGGGTAAAACTAAACTTAGGAGGAAATGCATCTCCTATGGGTAAAACTAATTTAGGAGGAAATGCTTCTCCTGTGGGTAAAAACTAATTTAGGAGGAAATGCATCTCCTATGGGTGAAACTTTAAACTTAGGAAGTGCGTCTCCTATGCGTGAACCATTTCCTTCTTCCTGAATTATTTACTTACCTGTGTTGTCTTCCCTCGAAACTGCTGGGGATTATTTTGCTGGGGATGAATTTTCCTTTTCTTCCTTACCCACTCTGGGTTGTCCGACCCTCTTGAAACTTGGTCGAAACTCTATCGAGGATGCTTCTACATCTCGATGATCAGCTGGGGATAACACTGCGAACTGCTGAGTAACCCTGCTGGGGCTAACACTGCTGAGTAAATATGTTATCTTACTCCTTCCAAAATTACCTCCTTTTAAGTAGGATGCTTCATTCCTCTGCAAACTACTTCCCCTTATTTTTCTTTTTTTTTTTTTTTTGCATAGCTTCTTCCTTCGAAGACTACCTTCCTTGAGACTCGTTTTGCCTTTCCCCGAAAGGAAACGCTAAGGATACCGATTTTCACCAAACTTGTGTCGGACTCCTCGAAACTGCTGGGGATAACCCTGTTGGGGAATTATTTACTTACCTGTTGGGGGATAGAATGTTATCAACTGGGGATAATGCTGTCGAGGATAACACTGCTGGGGGATTCTGATTCCTTCAGAACTAGTGCTTCACTCTTCGGAAGACTGTTGGGAATGATGCTGGCCTCTTGCTTTTTCTGAGCTCAAGTTTCATCCCTTTGTTCTGTCCGCTGGGGAACAACTTCCTCCATTGAAACTTTTTATGCTGGGGGTAAAACTGGTTCAAAGACCACTTCCTTTGAGACTGGTGTTATCTTTATTCTTCCCCAAATGGGTACCTGACTTCCAGAAAATTTTCTAAATGAAAGGAAAATTTTCTGCCCCAGTTTGATAATCTCCCTTGTGGCATGCATTTCCGTCATCAATGCCATTTCCTTTACCTGTTTCAAATCAAACAAAATTTGTTATTTTAAAACATGGTGGTTGGTTGTGATACTCCTACTGGGATGGCTTTTCCCTTTCTCCTTTCTTGCTCTGCGTTCCAAAACTTGTTGGGGATGATATTATTTGTTGGGGATAATCCCTTTCTGCTGAGGATATCCCTCTTCTCTCGTGGCATGGCTCGGAAACTTGCATTTTCCCGACCTTTTAGTCTCACATGAATTTCCCAAATCATGCTCATTGCTCTCCTTGTTCGTCCACGGGCCTTGGCCTTGAGGTTTAATAACCTTTGATTTTGGCAAGGATATCCCTCTTGACACTCGTTGATCCTTTTGTCAATCTCCTTTTGCTGGAGATATCTTTCTTGACACTGGCCTCGCGCTTGTTCCTTGCTGACTATACCACTTGGATGTATTAGTCAGATCTCATCTTGTATAATTGGAAAGCTGATGGCAGATTTTGAAGTCATTTCTCACTTGTTCTGACCAAACAGACTCTACTGGGGAATTTTTCTATGAAAGGAGAAAGATAAACAAAAGGGGAACCGAATAAAAGACAAAGGAAAAAGATGACTCTTTAACAAAAGAAACTATAAATAAAAGCCTATCAAACGCAAATACCGACTCTAATGGTCATGACATGCACATGTGGCCTATCCTCCGCCGTAAATCGTCTTTCAAGACCTTCAATTGGCAATTCCCCATCTGATTCTCAATCTTATTCGACTTTGTAGTGCCCGAAGGGTTTTCACTATCAAGCCTCTCTCATTTTGGTTTTTCTCTCAGCTTTCATCGCCTTACGGTGTCCGTAAAGATTTTCACCGATAAGACTCTCTCATTTATATCACTTTCCAGTTGGGGATTTGGAGTGTTGTCGGTATGACTCTCTCTGCTGGAGATTAGAGTCCTTTCTGCTGTGGAACAGAATGTTATGTTCACCGGTAAGACTCTCATTTGTCTGACTTGGCATCTTTTGAAGACTGATCAGACGGTCTTTCTTTGGACCGTAATGTGGGTTTTGGATAGGCTAGAAAGAAAGGGTATTAAAGGCTCAAAAAACAAAATAAATTTGGGGTTCAAAATTACAACCTTCGAAATCACATTTGTTTACAACAAGCGCAACCCTTGCCCCAGTTTCTTGCTTGGGTATTATTTATTTATTATTATTTTCATTTTTCAAAACTATGACCGAGCCGTGAAGCGCCTACGTATCCTCTTTGAGGAATCAGGTCAAACGTAGTTCCCAATTCCTCTTTTTCTTCTGACTTTCTTTTGTTTTTGTTATCATTTTTCTTTTCTTTTTTCGTTTTTTTCTTTTTTTTTTTCGTTTTGTTGTTTTTTTTTCTTTTTTGTTTTACCTGCCATGCTTGCGTTTTCTAGTCGTTGCTACTGATTCCGAACGAGGGGTATGAAAGAAAATAAATAAGGCTCAAAAGGGGTAACGAAGGATAAAGTGTTTAGGTAGCAGAACAAAATGCCTTCGTCATTCCAGTCTTCAAAACATGCCAAGTACAAACAACATAATTAAACAAAGATCCGCAGTCTCTTCTGATGGTGCTGGACTTTGACAATTATATTCAACATTTGCTTTTCGTTTGTCATTTCTAAACACCGTTGGGCGACACTCTCACTTTCATTATCATGAACGACCCTCATGCCAATTTGGCGAATCTTGCTTTTAAACGATTTTCTTTGTGTTTTACTTGCCCTAGTTCCATATGACTCGGGCTCCAAATAATCTCAAACCGTTCTTATTTCCTTTAAATGCTTTGATCACCTTCCCAGGGTTTTGTGATTAACTTTTAAGATTAGGCCCAAACTGTGTGCGCATGTCATGTCACTAGAATCGGCGTTGAATAAAAACGATAAAAGGACTAAACAAAAGAAAACTTGAAATAATAAAAGACCGGATTTTGCATTAGATTACCGGTGGAATGGTTTGAATAATAAGACGAACAAAACAAACCAAAATAAAATCCTAAAACAAACTGGACAAAACTTAAAGAAACCGCTATGACAAAAATGGAAAGATAAGCGGAAAGATATTGAAACAAAACAATATCCGAATTACAATCCTAATAATCCGAACAAACAGAAATGACAACAAAATAAGCCACTACAAGCTTCTCTCTTGTTAACCAAGGAACGGAGCGTCCTCCCACTTTATCAAAATTGGCATCTTAGCCACTGAGCTTCGCATCAGTATTGCCAGAGCATTGCCAACTTCAATATCATCACCCTTAGTCAACAAGTTCCCAATAGGACTCGAATGCTTCTGTCATCACGCATGATCCCCGCAAAGCGTGCTTTTGGATCTTGTATTTCCGGCTTACCACAAACCAACCACCTTCTTTCTTTGTGATTCAAAACAAAACAGGTTAGAATGGACTCAGTCGGTCCTCATTATTGGCAACATCTTTTTTTCTTTTTCTTTTTTTTTCGATTTTTTTTTCATTCATTTTTTCCTTTTTCATTTCTTTTTTTTTCTTTTTCTTTTTCATTCTCTTTTTTTGCTTTTTTTTGTTGTGGTCGAATCTTATGGAGATTGCCTACGTATCATGACCTCGCATGAATCAGACCTTGCGTAGTTCGGACCCAATAAAAGATAAACAATACTAAACATTTTTTTTTCATATTATAACAAACTGGGTTTCAAAGGTTTGAAGATGACCTACAAACTGGAAAATCAAACAACCCACATATCTTAATTAGAAGATTTACAAACTCCAAAAATAAATGGCCAGCTTCCTTTCTCCGTTTGACAAATGCAACCGAACGATTATTTTTGCAAACGTGGCCCCTTCCAAATTCCACATGAATTTTGAGGCCGGGGAGGATTATTTTATGAAACTTTACAAAATTGTCCGTTCTTTTACGAAAATAACCTTTCGACAACTGAAAGGTACTCTAAGGCTATTTCGGCAAGAACGGTTTAAGACGCGGCCGAAGCTGGCTCAACTTATTTTGACTAAAAATTCAAACGGTATTCGCCTGACCGATGACTCTTTGTTTTTTTTTCTTTTCAAATTACAATAAAAACCAGGTGAGGCAAACACAGCTCTTCAGCGCCTCGGGGACGAACATTTTTAAGGCTGTGTGGGTCAATTGGACCAAAAATTCTATAAAAATGACCCAAGGTGGCTGTTTATACAAAGTCAGCCTTCCGGCGTCCCTTTCGGGAACATTCGGCTATATTTGACAAAAACAACATCACCCGACTTGTTTATGACTCTTTTTATCATTTTTCAAAAATAGAAAACTCAATATTGCAAACACGGCCTTTCAACGCCTCGGGGACGAAGATTTTTAAGGCTGTGTGGGTCAACTGGACCAAATCTTAAACATGACTCAAAAGGTGGCTATTTATGCAAAGTCAGCCTTCCGGCGTCCCTTTCGGGAACATTCGTCTATGTTTTGACAAAAACAACATCACCCGACTTGTTTATGACTCTTTTTATCATTTTTCAAAAATAGAAAACTCAATATTGCAAACACGACTTTTCAACGCCTCGGGGACGAAGATTTTTAAGGCTGTGTGGGTCAACTGGACCAAATCCTAAACATGACCCAAAAGGTGGCTATTTATGCAAAGTCAGCCTTCCGGCTTCCCTTTCGGGAACATTCGTCTATGTTTTGACAAAACAGCGTCACCCGACTTTTTCATGACAAAATTAAAATTTTGACATTTTTTTTATTTGTTTTTGGCTATTTTAGCAAAATGTGGGGTTTGACCCGATGAGGGTTGCCTACATATCTCACATCCGGTGAGAATCAAACTCGCATAGTTCGGGCAAGTAAACTAACTGATTTTGAAAACAAACATATTTTCCCCCTTTTTTTTTTGAAAACAAAGCAAACTAAAATAAAGGACTTTTTCCTACACACTTCCTGCTTTTTTTTTTTGGGTAAACAAATAATTTTAAAAGTAAAATATATTTCGGCAGAGTTCCAACAGTACTTGGACACTGGGTTTTTCTAAAATAATCAATTAACTCCCTAACTGTTATTTCTCTCTTTTTCTCTTTTTTTTTCAATTCTCCAACGTTCCCGAGATTCAAAAACCGGTCAACATGCGGGTTCAGAATAAATGCACATCACAAATAGGATGCAGCAGGATGGTCTTTTCATTTCAGGTTGCTAGTCCTAGACGGACCCAACCCCTGTGTTGAGTCCCCTAAGTCAAATGCAATATGATGCAAATAATCGTTCCTACTAGGGATCCGTCATGAAGTCATGTTATTCTATGTTCAAAACCTGAGTCGGTGTTCTAGACTGTATACCCGAGCGGACAACTCAAGTCGAGGAGGGGGCAACTTACCGGGAACCAAAAGGACATCCGGCTTCGTAACTTATCCGAGCCTCTTTTTTATTTCAGGGTATGACACTAACAGAATAGGTAGTCTCAACCAGTAAGCACATCCCCGGAGGTGAAGAGAGAAGGGTTCGACACAGTTTATATATGCAGTCAAATAATATCAAAGCGGTAAAAGCAACATCTAGCACATTAGGCTCAAACATGTAAAAATCAGATAAAGCCAAATATAACAATTTATCTAAGCTCGAATTTCTAACCCTGAACCAGTGGTTCTGGGTTTTTAGTCCCCAGCAGAGTCGCCAGAGCTGTCACACCTCCTTTTTCCGGCACCGCGAGGGGCGCAGAGGGAGTTTTTCCAATTAAAGGACAATCGAAACGGGATTTGTTTATTTATTTCAGAGTCGCCACTTGGGAGATTTAGGATGTCCCAAGTCACCATTTTAATCCCGAATCGAGGAAAAGAATGACTCTGTATTACAGTCCGCGAACCAGAAATTCGGATAAGAAATTCTATTAACCCGGGAGAAGGTGTTAGGCATTCCCGAGTTCCGTGGTTCTAGCACGGTCGCTCAACTTTTATATTCGGCTTGATTATCTGATATAATACATATTATAGACTTATGTGCAAATTTTATCCTTTAGCCGCTTTTATTATTTTTATTTATTGTTATTATTTTACAGAGAATTACAACATTGTGAAAACGTATTTCAAACCACATCACAATCAATGCACCCGTAGTTATTGACACATTTCACCTCTGTTGAGATTTGGATTTGGGTCACATAAATGTGCACCCGAGTTTTAAGAAAATTGAATTATTAAAAGGCGCGCCTAAAGCGACTAGCGTATCATTTACTTTGGGTAGGGCCGTGAAATTTTGCTAAACGGTCCATCCCGAAGTCTAAGCAATTTTAAAGCAAATATTTACCGAGGGCCCCGCAATTTTGTATTTTTATTCGGCGAGGCTCATCTCATTCTTATTTTTAAAAGGAATTTGCAACGTCATGGACATGCATCTCGAACCACGTCACAATCAATGTACCCGTGATTAGAGACACATTTCGACTCCGTTGAGATTTGGATTTGGGTCACATAAATGTGCACCCGAGTTTAAGAATGTAATTTAATTAAATCGCGTCTAAAGAGTCTAACGCATTATTATCTTTGGGGAAGGTAGTGAAATTCACTAAACAGTCCATCCCAAATTCTAAGTATTTATTATGACCAATTATTGAGGGCCCCGCAATTTGCATTTTTATTTGGCGAGGCTCGTCTCATTATTTTTAAAAAAAGGATAATCTTAGAACGACTACATTTTTTATTTTTCGTTTTTCTCTAAAATAAATGAAGAAAAGATCCTACTTTATTTACATACTTCGAGTTATTATAGTTAAGTTTCGAAAGTGAGTCGTTTAAAGAGTTTACATGGGCAGCGCATAGAATATTCTACATACAGACAGTAAAAGAAAGAAAAGACTACATTAAACTACAACTTCAAATCTTTCACATTTTTGCATTCATGCTTCGAGTGGCTTACAAGATGAACCAGTGTATCAGTTTGTGTACCTGGTATTTGGAAAGCAAGGAAAGAAGATGAAGATCAGTAGAAGCAGCAGTAGTGTAAATACACAGCAACAACAGCAACCCCAGCAGCAATTCGACCCAGGTTCAAGGCCCAGAAAACTTTGAAGAAAATCGAACAACTCAATAGAACAAAACCAAAAGTATGTAAACAAACTAAACAACAACAACCCACGCGTGTATTAAACCCGAAACTTCTCACTTTGTTTTTGTTTTCTTTTTAAACTCTACCACACTCTCTTCGGATTTTCAGAATGTATTCCTCTCTCCCAAAATTCTCCCAAAAACCCTCTTTCTAAAAATTCTCCTCCTAAAATCTCTTAAAATTCCTCCCAAAATTCCCCTCCTTCTAAAAATTCTTCTCCCCCTTCCCCTAATTCAATCCCCTCATCCCCCTTATATACAAAGCAAGACCCCCTTTTACCTCTTTCCCCTTTAACTTTTATTATTACCCACACTTTTACTTTAGTAAAAGTAGTCAACGTGGCCCCCCCTTGTTCCCTCTTTTGAAAAGTAGTCAAAGTGGCCCCCCGTGTTCCCTCTTTTTGAAAAGAAGACATTATTACCTACCTTTTCCTTTTTGCTTTTATCATTATGTCTTGTCCCCACCATAATTAAATAATCTGCAATTTGTTAATTCCCATATTACCCCTAAAACTACTGTTACTGCCCTGATTCAAAATCTGTTATAATTTCAAAAATCTGTCCAAATAACAATTATCGCACATTTAAATTGCAATTAACTATAAAAATCACACAATTTAGACGTTAAATGCTAAAAATGCAACGTACATTATTTTTATGATTTTGTAAAACAAACTTAAATAAATACTAAATGCAAATGCGACATATTTTTGTAATTTTTTATTAATTTAACCAATAAACACGCACAGACAGAAATACAAATAATTATCAAAAATGCCACAAAAATTCTAAAATTGCACACAAAGGAAAATTGTTTTATTTTGAATTTTTTGGGAGTAATTCTCTCATAGGAAAAAAATCACGTGCTTACAGTATTTTAAGGAATTTGAGATAATTCTAAACTATGTGGATTATTGGTTAATGGGAGAATTAACAAGTTAATTAAAATGAGTGGGTAATTAATTAACAACCTTGGATAAGATCAAGGAACCCAACGTGGCAGCCCCAAGTAATGAATAAGATTCATTACATTTAGGTAGACAAATTAGAAGCCTTTAGGAAAGGTTAGTCATCCTAAGTGGGGCCTACCTAAAGGATAAAAGTAACATTTCTAGTTCAAAATCAATTGCTAAGGAAAGAGTTTCAGCAAATATTTCTTTGAATAACAATGTTACATCTCTTAAAAAGAGTTTCATCAAAGATGATTTTGCCATAAGCAACGTTATTGCTTCGGGCATTTCATACGGAGACTACTTAATATACAGATTTTCCCCTACTTTGATATGCCATTATGTGTTGATTGCAATTGATGTGTGTTAAAGGGATTGTCAAGAGAATCGGCTTAGGTATGTTAAGGCTAAGCCCTTCCTTCATTTTGGCATGATCTCGTAACTACATGAGTTTGATAACGAGGCCTAAAAAGAAGTTTGTGTAGACATGTGATTTTTGACCCTCCCCAAAATTTTTCATATTTTAGCACGTAAATATTTAATTTAGGCCTAATATAGCTATTTCAACTATTTTTTGACTTCTTTACATTATTTTCGTCATAAAAATGGAAAATTACAAAAAACTATTTTAGTATGTATCTTTCATAAAATTTTTTTTAAAAAAAACAAAAAATAGTACCTTATTTTTATCTTTATATAATTTTTAAAATACAAAAAAATATATATAATAGTTTCATGTTAGCTTTTGCATGGTGTAGTATTTTTATCTTATTTTAAAATAAGTCAATTAAGGTGTTGGATCATAATTTTAAGAGTTTTTGGAGCCCAATTCTTGGCCCAATTCGGATTAGTCCATTAAGCCTAGGGACCCTTCTAGACTCTTCTTTGGAACAAAAACAAATAAAAAAGACCCTAAAGACTTAACACAAAAAGACGTAGGGACTAATTAGCAAAATACACAAAATAATAACCTAAACCTAGACTCTACATAAAGAGAATATCTAAAGGGGGAGGACGCCTAATTTTTTTGCAAAAGTAGCGCCATTTTTTGGAAATGTTTCGGACCCCCCCTCAACCTTATGTAATCTCTTCTTCGTGAAGACTAAACTTCTGCAGCCTAACACCGGAAAACACCCATAGCTAACCCTTCTCCATCTTCTTCTTCAACTCCTCCTCTCACCAGTCAGTGGCGAGCACGCCGGAAAACACACAGAGCTCCATCGCCACTGCTCTTTCTTCTTCGTCTATCACAGCTACAACAACCATGAAACCTGCTTGAATCCTCCGTGAAACAGTTCCTCAAATCAGCTCCGAAAACAGATCCAAACCCAGCGTTGAAAACACACGAGAGAAGCAGCCTCATCTTGGCATAGGAACAACAGCTCGAACTGTTGCTGTTTTCGCAGAGAAACATCCTGAAACAATTCTAAACCACCCGTTACTGTCATGGAGTTTGCTGGTCTCGTTTTCTAGTTTATTTCGAATTCCGGCGAGGTTGGTGTAATTCGAGTTTCCGGCGCCACTGAAGTTTTTCGGTCTAAGGTTCTTTTCGGTGTCTATTCCTTGATCCAAGTTGAAGGACGGAACTTGATGTTGCTGTAACCAAAGGAATTCTGCTCCTTATCGATCAAATCTCAAAGAATATTTTGGTTCCATTTGAGGTCCCATCTTCCCTCTATTTTTCTTGTTTTTTTTTTCTTTTAGAATTATCTCATATATGCTATTTGTGTTTGGATTAAAATTCTTGCTTTAATTGTTATTCTACGAATGTCTTGCAACTGGCACATCTCTGATTTGTTCGAGTTAAAACCTTTAATGGAGTGTCTTAGTAGTATTTGTTTACCAAATTTTGGTCTGCCAATTACTATTTGTAGATTGTTTAGTTTAATTTGACATTAAAGATAGGAGTGGGTGTTGAGTACACTAAATATTTTATTATTATTTAGTGATTAGGATATTTCCTTTTGTGTTGTGGGATTATGCTCTGTGTGGATGAGCACATAATGGCACCAAACGTACTTTTCTTTGATTTTAGTGGTCAAATTTTGTAAATGAGAAAGAGCAGTCATTGTGCTAATAAGTGAATATGATCAATCTTCATGGTTAAAATAAGTTATTTTGCTTTTCCTATTTCGTCATTTCATTAAGGGATATATGCTTAAGGTTTCACAATTAGCATTTTGATACAAAAGACTTAAGTTAACAAATTAAGTAAATGGATGGATTGCTCAGGCGTTTTAAAAGTCTTAGGCTGTGGGTTTGGACTGAAAATTAAAGTGATCATGTTTTGAGTTTGGACTCAAGACAATTTCGTAACTCCTCGTTCTTGCTTTTGGGTTGAATTGTTAGGAACATGTTTTAGGCCAATCACATTTTGGTAAGTAAACCTTTCGGCGTTAATTAAATAAACCATCATAGCTACGGGTACGATTCCCGTGACGTAGTTGTGATGCTTAATTTTCAAATCTGGAGGTACATATATGTGACCCGGCCATAATTTAATCTTTTTAAATAAAATAAGCACGTTGTGGATCGTGGGTACGGTTCCCGTGGCATGGTCATGATACGTAAATCTCAATTAAGGCGTGCCATTAGTTGAATTTCCATGGCCCTCGCAAAGTTGAAAAATGCGTAGTTGCTTTAGGTGCGTATTTTAAAATTTACCTTCCTAAACTCAGGTGCGCATTTATGTGACCCAAATCCAAATCTCAACAACGTTAAATAAAATGTGTCTCGGACTGCGGGTGCATTTCATGTGGCGTGATCCAAAGACGTGTTTTAGATGACGTTGACATCTTCCTTTAAATAAATAAAAACGGCTAAAAGGTTAAAAAGGCACAATAGGTTTAAAACGTGCAAAAAATCAGAATAATTAGGCCAATAATAACAGTTGATTGCTAGAACCACGGAACTCGGGAATGCCTAACACCTTTTCCCGAGTTAACAGAATTCCTTACCCGGATTTCTGTGTTCGCGGACTGTAGAACAGAGTCAAACTTCCTCGATTCGGGATTTCAACCGATGACTTGGGACACCATAAATTATCCCAAGTGGCGACTCTGATTTAATATAAATAATCCCGTTTCGATTGTCACTTAAATTGGAAAAACTCCCTTATACCCCCTCTCGGGGTGTAAAATGGAGGTGTGACAGCTCTGGCGACTCTGCTAGGGACAGAACCCAGAATCTCTGGTTCAGGGTTCAGAATTCGAGCTTAGAATAACTATTATACTTGGCTTTTATCTATTATCTGATTTTTTGCGTGTTTGAGCCTAATGTGCTAAATGTCGCTTTTTACCACTTTAATATTGCTTGAACTGTGTATAAACTGTTACGAAAACCCTCTTCTCTCTAAGTCTTCTAAATCATCTGGGAAGTGTGCACTTTGTGTGACTTCTTTTCTGTTAGAGTCATATCCTAATTTTAGAACGAGGTTCGGACAAGTTGCAAAGCTGATGAAGCTTCTGTATTTCCGAGGTTAGGACAGGTGTACTCAAATTAAAAGACCATCCTGATGCATCTTACGTGCTACTTGTGTATTTGTCTATTTCGGCTTGCATGTTGACTGGCTTCTAGAATAGGGGAAGAAAATGAAAAAAAAGAGAAAAAAAAATCAAAATCGAAAAAAAAAGAAACAAAAGTGAGAGGTAGGTATTTAGAAAATTCTGAAAATCTGCCAAAATTCTGAAAAAAGTCATTTCAAAACGAGCCAAAATTTTCAAGTGTCATGTTTTCCTCTTCCGTCAAAACGACAGAACTACCCGGGTCTGATTCTCACCGGATGTGAGATACGTAGGCAAACCTCATCGGTTCCGGCCCCCAATTTTCAAAAATCTAACAAAAATTCTTTTTCTTCCTTCTTTAGAAAAGTTTTTCTTTGAGACCCCAATTTTTAAAAATACAAAAAATATTTTCTTTTAGTTGCTTCTCAAAATCAAAAAATACAAAAATATTTTCATTCTTCTTTCGAAAATTAAAAAGAAAATTCAAGATTCAAAAATAGTTTCTCTTTCTTTAGAAGTACTTCTTTCCTAACTTTAGAATAAAAATCCATAAATGCAAAATTATTTTTCTTTCTTCTTTAGAAGTTTTCCTATCGAAATTCCAAAAAAAAAAAATCAATAAAAGTCGAAACTCAAAAATAAAAAGGAAAAAAAATCTTTCTTTTTTAGAAGTCTTTCTTTGCAAAAATGCTGAAGAAAAATCAAAATCCAAAAAATATTTTCTTTCTTCTTTATATGTCTTTCTTTCGAAAAGTTCAAAATCCAAAAAAAGTTGGTTTATTTACTTTTTTCCTGATCTTCCCGAACTACGCAAGATCTGATTCATGTTCCCACATGATACATAGACAACCCACATCGGGTTCGATCACTATTAAAAAGAAATGAAAAAATGAAGAAATGAAAAAATATTGATAATAATAAGGACCGACTGAGTCCATTCTAACATGTTTTGTTTTGAATTGTGAAGAAAGTTGAGGTGGTCGATTTGTGGTAAGCTGGAAACACAAGATTCAAGGAAAAATGATAACTGACATCGAAGCTGTTACCAGTGCTCAAGAGACTCAGGGTCAAAGGGTTCAACAAGAGTCTACGGTGTTTGAGAAAAATAGAATACTGAAACAGCAAATGACCAAAATGTGTCAAGCATGGGCTAGTGGTCAAGGACAGCCTCATCATGAGTCACAATTTTCTACACAGCAAGAGCAGTACCACTTTCCTGAGTACCACTCGTACTCGTTTGATCTTCCTGCAAACATTGAGAAGCCTGCCTGAAAGATGGTACATGAAGAAATGACCCAAAGAGTGAAAAGCTTAGAACAACGGTTGAAAAACATGCAAGGGTTGGCCTGTCAAAAGAGTGTTGCCTTCAAAGATCTATGTATGTTCCCCGATGTCCACTTGCCGCCTAGTTTCAAGACTCCCAAATTTGAAAAGTATGATGGACATGGAGATCCCAGAGCCCACCTGAAAAGGTATTGCAATCAACTGAGAGGTGCGGGAAGAAATGAAGAATTGTTGATGACTTATTTTGGGGAAAGCCTTATGGGAGTAGCCTCCGAATGGTTTATGGATCAAGACACGTCTTACTGGTATGTCTGGGATTACATGGCATAGGCCTTTGTCAAACAGTTCCAATACAACATTGATATTACCCCAGACCGCAATTCTGTAACGACTCAATCGGTCGTTTTGAGCTTTTGCACTTTGATCGCCAGTTCTCGGGCATGACTTGCCCCGTATGATGTATTATGACTGATGTAATTCGTTGGTTTTGATTTTCGGGAGATCGGTATGAATTTGAAAGAACAGTCTCAGTTGAAAGCTTTGAATTTGAAAGGTTTGACCAAGAGTTGACTTATTTGTTTTTGAGCTTGGAATGAAATTTTTATGATTTGGTTAGCTTCGTTGGGTGATTTATGACTTAGGAGCGTGATCGTAATTGGTTTTGGAGGTCCGGTATAGAATTTGGCTTGAATTGGCAAAGTTAGTAGTTTGGCGATTTCCGGTTGGTAGGTGAGATTTCAATCCGAGGGTCGGAATGGAATTCTGAGAGTTGCAGTAGCTTCGTTATGTCATTTGAGATGTGTGTGCAAAATTTCAGGTCATTCAGAGGTGTTTTGGTTGAGTTTTTGATCGAAAGCGTATTTCGGAAGATTTTTCAAAAATTAGGCTTGAATCCGATGTGTTTTGAGTAATTTGATGTTGTTCGAGGTGTTTTGATGATTGGAACAAGTTTGAATAAGGTATTGAGTTATGTTTGTGCTTTTGGTTGAGGTCCCGGGGGCCTCGGGGTGATTTCGGATGGCTAACGGAGAGGTTGGAACCTTGTTGCAGCAGCTAATATTGCTGTTTCTGGTATCTCCGCACCTGCGGATTGGGGACCGCAGGTGCAGTGCCGCACATGCGGAAGGGGAGCCGCAGATGCGAGAGTGGGCGTGGTGAGCAGTTTCCGCAGAAGCGGTAAAGGTGGCGCGGAATTTTCCATGGCAGATGTGGTTTAGGCTAGTAAGTGAGTGACCGCAGAAGCGGTTGTTTGGGCCGCATATGCGGTTCCGCAGAAGCGGGCTTTTGTTCGCAGATGCAAAACCCCCCTAGGTAGAATGTTTTAATTCGTTTCATCCGCGATTTGAAGCTCATTTACTCCATAGTTGGCCTTTTTGAGAGCTTTTTGAAGGAAATCGAAGAGGGGTTCAAGGAGAAACGTTTAGAGGTAAGATTTTCGAACCTAAAGCTCGATTATATTGTGAAATCCACCTAGAAATTCATGGAAAAACTAAGCCTAAAACTTAAGAACTAGGGCTTGGGAAATTGGACTTTTGAATTGGGATTTGAGGGACCATTTGAGGTCGGAATTGAGAACTTTTGGTATGTATGAACTCGTGCGGTGATAAGGAATCTAATGATGTGAAAATTTCTGAGTTTCGAGAAATGGGCCCGGGGCTTGGGTTTTGCTAATTTCAGGGTTTTTGATATTTTTCGATTGTTTTCGCTTGGGCTTTGTTCCCTTGGCATATTGTGACGTATTCATTCTGGTTTTGGATAGATTCGACGTGCGTGGAGGCCGATTTGAGGGGCAAAGGCGTCGAGAGCTAGAGATTTCGCCGGTTCGAGGTGAGTAATGATTGTAAATGATATCCTGAGGGTTTGAAATCCCAGATTCGCACATCGTAGTGCTATATTGAGGTGAGACACACGCTTGATGATGAGCATGTGGTTGTTTACTGTAGGGGATTGTGACTTGGTCTGTCCAGATTGACACTTTTACCGCGTATTTGATTGAAACTTATTTGTTATCATCATTATTTGGACTGATTACCATATTTGGGCTTCGAGCCAACTGTTTGAACCCTCCGGGGATTTTTATCACTATTTCCTCACTGTTTTGACCTACTACTTGAACTCAGTCGTATTGTTTTCCACTGTTGTACAACTCAGCCACTTTTACTCGGTTTTGAAACTAAAATGATATATTAAATGATGTTTTGAGGCTGAGAACTACTGTTTTACTAACGCTTGAGGGGCTTATGTGATTTCTGGACTGAGTATGGCCGAGGGCCAGATGTGAGGATACTATGGGTTTAGTAGCATCAATAGAGTATAAGTGTTATGGGTTATCGAGTGTATTTTGATCTATGGCTCTGAGCCAAGTGGGGAAGTCTGCTGTGAGTAGTTGGTTTCACGGTTAGGCGCTATGTTGGTTCCTGTTTGAGGCGTGCGGGTGAATCAGTTATGGCTTGCGGAAATTGAGACCGAGGATAACTCGAGTAAAGGAAATATTTTGATAAAGGTTATATTATGCTTCATAGAGTAAGAAAAATCACGAGATGTCTTAAGTTGTTATTGGTAAAGAATGCTCGGTACGTAGAGCAAGAAGTTGCTTGGATGTGTTGGAATGAGGATTTCATTCTGCGGTGTCAGAGTGCTAATGAGGATCGGGTGGTTTTGTTCGTTTGATCAGGCTAATTGCTGTTTGAAGAGAGTGAGTGACTCTCGAGAATGGTTCTAATGTGTTCGAGGTTCTACATGTAACAATTGGTTATCTTAAAGTTGTATATGGGGTTAGAAACTGTGTTTTCATTGGAAGAGGTCAAAACTTGTGATATTTCTATATTGATTATAAGATTCTATGTATCAGTATCAGGAAAGCAAAGGTAACAGATTTAGATTCGCAGGAAGTTCCTCAGAGTAAAGTGTTCTAGAATGTGGTGTTTCCGGGAGTAATTGAGTGAGTATTCAACGACTTATAGGTCTTAGACAGTGTGGTCTTGTGCTTGGGTCTCGTGTGGTGAGCCTGGGTTGAGGAACTGTGGTGCTACAGCAAGAGAGAATATCAAGTTGAAAATGAATCAGAAGGAAATTTAGATAGATAGAATAGTTTGATAGTAGACCGAATCAGTATGGTAAGGATATGATTAATTCCTTGTGTGTGTTCGAGGTAATGAGTTCTTTCAGGTATTTTGCAGTGATGCTCTTAGGTTTTGATGGCTTGATTAACTTGATCGAGTTAGAAGGATTCAATCCTGACATGTCTGATTTGTGCAAAGGGAACTCGGAGAGTTCTTGATGATTTTTACCACGGTTTGGAGATGTATATTTTCTATGGGCATGCGGAGCATGGGATGTATAGTGATTTTTCTTCTAGATTGGGACCAATGGAAAGTTCTTGACCAATTGAGTACGTAGATGTTTGTGGCTCGGAAGGAAGGTGAAGTTTTCATGTTATCCCGAGATGGTATGGTATATGCGGTGGGTTGTGGAGGTTTGACAATTGCGTGTGGAAGGTTACGGTTCAGTTCTGAACGGATAGTCATGAATTCTTAGGCAGCACGGGCAGTTTCAGATGATTAAGAAAGAGGTAGTGCTAATTGGGGTGATTTGACGAGGGTATATGTTTCAGAAAAGACAATGTGATTAAGTTGATGGTACTTCGGTAGTATTGCGACACTTTCTTGTTAGATCTACTGGTGATATTCGAGTTTGCTTGGGGGCATAGGGAAATCTTTGAGTATCTATCGAGGAATGATTAGGTATTTGAGGCGTAGAATGTATTCGGACGGCAAAATTGGGATCGGATATGGTGATTCATGGGCTGTGTGGATTTGGAGACGGAAGTTCTCATATTCAGGCTATGTTGTGGTTGTGGATTGTGTGTATCGGCAATGTTTAGCGACTATCGGGATTTGGAGGCTCGAGTGGATCTTTCTTTGTTGGTATGTTAGATGTTGGATGTGATGTTGGAGTTTAGATTGGTTGTCTTAGTGTTGGGTTATTCTGGACTATTACGCTATGGGCTATACCAGAAATGCCACGGGTTGAGTGACGAGGTGCGGCAGATTATGTTCTAGTAGAGTGGGTTATATTTCAAAGACCCAGCAAACGGTTGGGAAGGATTTCCTTTCTTAATTGAGCCTTCGTGATGGATGTCAGTGCAGAGGATTCTACCACTGATTCAATTCCGGTGTTGAAGGACTCTCCGGATGTGTTTCTTGTGGCCGGGCATGTCGCCGGGTAGGGTTGTTGATTTTGGTGTTGATTTGGTGTTGGGAACCGTATCGTATGGCTCCGGTAGGAGTTATAGTAGTGGAAGGAGAAGCTTCAGGCTTCTTTGATAAGGAGTTCGTTGGCAGGCCAATGTGGATGCGTGTTCTGGCTGAGTCGGCTTAGTTGTTCCCAAGCTATATTGTTGAGGGACAGGTTGATTCGACCGTTATTGAACTTACTAGTGATCTAGGAGATCTATGAGTTGCCTTTCTGTGTTGTGAGACGTTATAATTTGTTGGTTATGGGCACATATGGTGCGGTTCTATTGGGATTCATAGTGGAAGTCGAGCGGGAAAAGTAATTGGGTGTTGCTCGGTGGATGGCGTATCAGTTACGTCGTATCGGGTCTGCATGGTATATGTTCCTTGTTTCACTGTGGGTGTAGTGATTTGCTTTGGTTCCAGGCGTCAAATTGTGCGCAGTTGTCAATTTCGAGCATAGTGACTTGAGGTATTTCATGTGGAACAGTGTTTGGATAGAATCGAGCATTTTTGCAGCGAAGCTAGGTGGAGATATGACTTTGCGGGTTAGATTCAGGTGTTCTATTTCTATGATGTGAGATGGGTCCTCAGTCTTGTGTTGTGGTGGTATGGGTGAGCTTGAGGTACAACTCCTTCATTGAGTCATTTTCATGATTGAGTATGTTAGCATCGTTGCTTATTGGCGCGCATATTATGCCAGTTGTGGCTTAGGACTCTATTGATGCGTCATGTCACCAGAGTGATGTGTTGGATTAGAGGAGATCGTTGGGATCATTAATGAATACGAACGGATTCGATTTCAACATGTTGGGAGGATAATGTCGAGGTTCGGCTCGGAAATTTGCTATGGTATTTGCCAAAGGAGAAGTGGCTACATGAATAGTCGATCTCAGAAATGGTTATGGTTCAGTGCGTATTTCATTTATCGTTGGCAGTATATGAAAGTGTTGGAATGAGACTTTAGTTGATAAGAGGTTTTCTACCAGTATTCGGTTGTTGTGGGCAGCTGTTGTGAATAGAAGTTATCGCTACGAGTGTTTGAGTTATATGGTATATCATGGGATTGCTCCCGAGGTTGCAGGCATGGGTTATTATTGCTGGTTCGGGTCTATACAGAGTATAGGTGTGACGTTTTGATCATATTGATGGTTTCAGAAGTGGAAATGTGATTCTATGGCTTATGGGCCAGACTGGATTGTGTAATTTCAGTTGCAATGTGCTATCAGACCTATATGAGATAGGGTGACATGGGATCACCCCCGAGTATATGCATGATAAAGTTATTCAGCTACGGGTTGGCTTTTAGAACAACTCTAGGTACGTTCGAGGACGAACGTGTGTTTAAGTAGGAGAGGATGTAACGACCCAACCGGTTGTTTTGAGTTTTTTCACTTTAATCGCCAGTTCTCGGGCATGACTTGCCCCGTATAATGTATTATGACTGATGTAAATTGTTGGTTTTGGTTTTCGCGGAGATCGATATGAGTTTGAAAGAATAGTCTCAGTTGAAAGATTTGAATTTGAAAGGTTTGACCAAGAGTTGACTTGTTTGTATAGATGATTTGGTTAGCTTCGTTGGGTGATTTATGACTTAGGAGCGTGATCGGAATTGGTTTTGGAGGTCCGGTGTAGAATTTGGCTTGAATTGGCGAAGTTAGTATTTTGGCGATTTCCGGTTGGTAGGTGAGATTTCGGTCCGAGGGTCGGAATGGAATTTTGAGAGTTGCAGTAGTTTCGTTATGTCATTTGGGATGTGTGTGCAAAATTTCAGGTCATTCAGAGGTGTTTTGGTTGGGTTTTTGATCGAAAGCGTATTTCGGAAGATTTTTCAAAAATTAGGCTTGAATCCGATGTGTTTTGAGTAATTTGATGTTGTTCGAGGTGTTTTGATGATTGTAACAAGTTTGAATAAGGTATTGGGTTATGTTTGTGCTTTTGGTTGAGG
The DNA here is from genome assembly GCF_000715075.1 of Nicotiana tabacum. NCBI lineage: Eukaryota > Viridiplantae > Streptophyta > Magnoliopsida > Solanales > Solanaceae > Nicotiana > Nicotiana tabacum. The sequence goes on from NC_134085.1 coordinate 21,855,832, forward strand.
TCTCGGGGGCCTCGGGGTGATTTCGGATGGCTAACGGAGGTTGGAACCTTGTTGCAGCAGCTAATATTGCTGTTTCTGGTATCTCCGCACCTGCGGATTGTTTTTGCTTGGGCTTCGTTCCCTTGGCATATTGTGACGTATTCGTTCTGGTTTAGGATAGATTCGACGCACGTGGAGGCCGATTTGAGGGGCAAAAGCATCTAGAGCTAGAGATTTCGCCGGTTCGAGGTGAGTAATGATTGTAAATGATATCCTGAGGGTTTGAAACCCCGGATTCGCACATCGTAGTGCTATATTGAGGTGAGACACGAGCTTGATGATGAGCGTGGGGTCGTTTACTGTAGGGGATTGTAACTTGGTCCGTCCCGATTGACGCTTTTACTACGTATTTGATTGAAACTTATTTGTTATCATCATTATTTGGACTGATTGCCATATTTGGGCTTCGAGCCAACTATTTGAACCCTATGAGGATTTTTATCACTATTTCCTCACTGTTTTGACCTACTACTTGAACTCAGTCGTATTGTTTTCCACTGTTGTACAACTCAGCCACTTTTACTCGGTTTTGAAACTAAAATGATATATTAAATGATGTTTTGAGGCTGAGAACTACTGTTTTTACTAAAGGCTGAGGGGCTTATGTGATTTCTGGACTGAGTATGGCCAAGGGCCAGATGTGAGGATACTATGGGATCGGGCTGCACGCCGTAGCAGTGTTATACTGATATTGATATGAGGCTGAGGGCCTAGATTTGATGCCACGAGATTGCTTGATATTGCACTTGGGCCGTAAGGGGCCCCTCCCGGAGTTTGCACACCCCTAGTAAGCGCGAGTAGATATATGGATCAGGCTGCACGCCACAGCGGCGCTGGTACTGTTCTATGTGTTTACTTTATTTCATTTGTCTGCCATTATCTGTTGTTTGTGCTACTTCATGTGATATCTATCTGATTGCCTAGCATTATCTGTTAATTGAGTGCTGTGCCCGAGGGGCGGATTTCCGTGTTTATCTGCACTATTTATTTTGCACTCATTTGCGTAACCATTGAAAAAGTCATTTTTTAAACAAGGTTTAAACTGAGCTAAGATGTTTTCCAAGGATTTCACAGTTTCACTGCTTTTACTCAAAGGGTTTTAGACTGCTCTATACATCATGATGGTTTGTTTTACGTGGCTTCTTACTGCTCAGTTATTATTTACCTTTATTACTCACTGAGTTGGAGTACTCACTTTACTTCCTGCACCTTGTGTGCAGATGCATGTATTTGTTCACCCGGTAGCAGGTTTTGAGCTGGTCGGAGGCTAAGTTATCGAAGTTTAGTGAGGTGACTGCTGGCGTTCGTAGCACTGCATTTATTCCTTTTGTTTATCAGTCCTATTTTGTATATTTCAGGCCTTGTAGTTGTATTTATACTCTAATAGATGCTCGTGACTTGTGACACCCCGGTTTGGGCTGTGTTTGGGTTGTATTCCGCACTTAATAAAGAAATCTTTTGTTTAGTCTGTGGTTATTTAATTATGCTAAAACTGTTTATTAATATTAACTATTCTGAAAAGGCAAAATGGGTTGGTTGGCTGGCATTGTCTTCATGAGAGGAGCCATCATGACCGGATCAGGGTTTGGGTCATGACAAATTCCCTTTCAAACTTGAAGATGAAACCAACTGAAAGTTTCAGGGAATATGCCATTAAATGGAGAGAGCAAGTAGCCAAAGTTAAGCCACCCATGGATGAGCACGAGTTAATCATTATCTTCCTTCAGGCTCAAGAGCCAGATTATTTTCAAAACATGATGTCCGCAGTAGGTAAATCCTTCTCGGAAGCAATCAAAATGGGAGAAATGATTGAGAATGGTCTTAAGATAGGCAAAATTATAAGTCAAGAAATTCTCAAAGCCACAACTCAGGCTGTCCCAATTAAATCCGATAATTTTAGTGACACGAATGAGAAACACGAAGAAATCATGATGACATCAGGGTCGAGAAGAGGTCCTAGAAGAGTATCTCGAAGGTATGAGCAACTTCATCAGGTTTCCCATGATTCCCCTGAATACTATTATCCACTTCAGAACCCTCAATACTCTATTGCTGCACCTCAATATGTTGCCCGACCACCAAAACACCCCAGAAGGCGAGCACGAGCATCACAAAATCTCCACCAGCTCCCACAAATTTTTCAGGTACCCTATAACCCACATCCAGGGAAGAGGTATAGAGGGTGACAAAAGTTGAAAGATAATTTTACACCAATAGGAGAGTCCTATGCAAGCTTGTTTGAGAAATTAAAGCATCATGACATAATTGCACCTATTCCTCCAAATCATGTGGACCCACGTGCAAGAAGCTTTGACCCTTCTCAAGGTGTGAATACCCTTCCAATGCCCAGGGGCACAATGTTGAAAGCTGTCGGGATTTGAAAAGAGAAATAGAAAGGATGATCCAAGAAAACCTGATTGTGATCCAAGATAGTGACACCCAGAATATCGCGCAGAATCCTTTACCTGCACATGATGATGCACACTTTGTGGGGATGATGCGTGGTGACAACGAGTATGAGAATCCTCTCGGGAATTTGCTAACTGAAGTTAATGATTTTGAAATTGGAGAAGGCTCTGCTGATTCTGATGAGCAAATTTGTGGCTAAATATCAAGCCTAGCAATTGAAAAGTCATTCCCTCCTCACTAGGAAGGAATCTTGGTAGCTTGTTTTGATGTCTTTCTATTATCTAGGTTATTTCAGGGTTGTGATCCAGATTTTATTTGTTTTATTGAGTCAAACCCTTCTATCCCTCCATTATGTTTGTGCGAGTCTTGTCTGTCTGTTCTGTTGCTATTTTCATTATTCAGGTTATTTTAGGGTTGTAACTCGTATTTTAGGTTACTTGTTTAGTTGTAAAACCCTTTCATACTTTACTCAATAAAATATAGTTTATCCTTTTGTGTCATTATGTTCCTAGTTCTTTTCTCGCCAGTTCTAATGACATGACATGCATGCGGAAATTTTGGCCAGATCTTAGGAATTGATTTAATCTGGAATTCGATAACTAAAAAAAATACTTTTGAGGATGAATAAAGAGTTGGAATACTTTGGAACTAAGGTCGAGTAAAATTCACCTTCAAATCATTGTGAATATCGGGCTTGAGGATGTTTAATCAATTGATGTTTGTTAGGAAGTTTGTCACTAAAGGATGAAAAAATGTCTTGTGACCACAGCACACCAAGAAGACAGACATGTTCGTCAATGCTGTGATCGCGAAAAGATACCATGTTTGACGTTCTTGAGGTTGGGAGGCCCTTTTTCTGCTACCCAAACACTTTATATCCTTTGCTACCCCTTTTGAGCCTGTGTTATTTTTCTTTGACTACCCTCTTTTGGAATCAAGTTTAGAGTCAAAAAAACAAAAAAAAAAAATCCACGTCCCAAGAGTACAAACTGGGGCAATTCTTAGAAAGTTCAAAAAAAAAAAAGAATTGTCAAAGGTCCATGCCCTAAAAAATAGAAGCTGGGGCAAACAAAAAAAAAGAGAAAAAAAAGAAAAAAGAAAAAAGAGAAACAAAAAGAAAGATGAAAAATAGTTTAGGTCAGATGTTTGAACTACGTTAGACCTGATTCCTTTAAAATAAGGATACGTAGGCAGCCTCACAGTTCGGTCCAACCAAATAAGAATTTAGAAGAAAAAGAAAAAAATAGAAAAAATCTAAAAATCCCCAGCATCTGAAACTGGGGCAAAGATTTTATTTCACTTTTGAAAGAGTTGATTCCAAGAGTTGTAAGTCCACAACCCCCTTTACTTTGAGTTTATTTTGAGCCTTTATGACGTCCTTTCTTTCCAACCCTATCCAAAATCCTTCCAAATAAAGACCTCCCGATATGCCTTCAAGAATGCCAAGAGAAGCATGCAATGAGCAACGGTTGTCACATGACGTAGAACACCGTCGAGTTTCTCACAAAAAGGGAAAGAAAAAGAAAAGAAAAATGAGAGAGTTTTATTAGTGAAAACCCTCACGGGCACTGTAAGACGACGGTAAGCAGAGATAAATAAATGAGAGAGACTTGTTGGTGAAAATCCCTCGGGGCACCATTAGTCGAAAGTGAGTCGCGAAGTTGATGCAAAGAATTGGCACGAACAAGCCCGACTTCAAAGCTCATAAGAATGGCAAAAGGGAAGATTGGATTAGTTTGATAGATTAGACCGTTGAGTCCACAATGCATGTCATGACCATTAAAGCTAGTTATTAAAAAAAAAAAAGAAAACTCTTCCTTCTGTCCTTCCGACAGGGGGCATCTCTTGTTAATATTGTTTCTTTATAGCATTGTGTCCTTCACTCTGAGTCAGTCCATGTCAAAACAAGCAAGAAAAGATTTCAAAATCTGCTACCAGCTTTTCAGTGGCACAAAGTAAATTTGGCTAGCACACTCGGTTGTTAATGTCAACATGCTTTGAGGATTCATACAAAGGCTCCCCCAAAAGACTCTTGTCAGCCTGCTTGGCGCAAGAAAGATAACTGGTGATTCTCTTGGATAGACAAATTGCTCAAAAAGTAGAAAGTCATTCAAGGTATCGGAAAGGGTCACCTAGGCAAAGATCTCCAGTTGAGATAAGGCTGATTGAGCCGCAAGTACAAATGATACTAGGTGTGAAACAATTAGGATTGATGCAGAGCAAAAGTCTCTTGAAGCCGACTCAAGCTGATTGAGGAGAAGCCAAGCTGCCCAAGACTCAAGGCCACAAACCGACCACCATTTTTCAAAACTGACAAATTTTTCTTTGTATGAAACAGGAACAAAGCGGTGCAAGGAAAGTGATTCAAAAAAAAGAAAAAATGAAAAAAAGAAAAAAACAAAAAAAAGAAGAAAAAGAAAAGACGAGAAGAGCCGACAAAGGGAAGTTTCTCAAATCTTTGCCTTTATTTGTCTTGCTATTGTACATAAAATCTTTCCTTCTGGGATAAAAAGTCCTAGTCTGATGGATTTTCCTCCCAATATAAATCTTAGTCTGATGAATCTTTCTCCTAGGATAGAAAACCTTGTCTGATGAACTTTCTCCTAGGATCAAAATCTTAGTCTGATGAATTTTTCTCCTAAGATAGAAGACCTAGTCTGATGAACTTTCTCCTAGGATCAAAATTTTAGTCTGATGAATTTTTCTCCTAAGATAGAAAACCTAGTCTGATGAACTTTCTCCTAGGATCAAAATCTTAGTTTGATGAATCTTTCTCCTAAGATAGAAGACCTAATCTGATGAACTTTCTCCTAGGATTAAAATCTTAGTCTGATGAATTTTTCTCTTAAGATAGAAAACCTAGTCTGATGAATTTCTCCTAGGATAAAAATCTTAGTCTGATGAATCTTTCTCCTAAGATAGAAAACCTAGTCTGATGAATTTTCTCCTAAGATCGACGTCTTAGTCTGATGAATTTCTCCTAAGACGCCAAAAAAAAAAATGAAGAAGAAAGAGACCTAGTCTGATGAATTTTCTCCTAGGATCAAAATCTTAGTCTGATGAATCTTTCTCCTAAGATAACAAAAATAGACCTAGTCTGATGAACTTTCTCCTAGTATCAAAATCTTAGTCTGATGAATTTTTCTCCTAAGATAGAAGACCTAGTCTAATGAACTTTCTCCTAGGATAGAAATCTTAGTCTGATGAATTTTCTCCTAAGGTAAAATCTAGTCTGATGAATTTTTCTCGTAAGATAAAAAACCTAGTCTGATGAATTTTCTCCTAGGATCAAAATCTTAGTCTGCTGAATTTTCTCCTAGGATAAACGTCTTAGTCGGATGAATCTTTCTTCTAAGATACCAAAAAAAAAAACAAAAACAAAAAAAAAACAAAAAAAAGAGAAAAAAGACCTAGTCTGATGAATTTTCTCCTAGGATTAACGTCTTAGTCTGATGAATATTTCTCCTAAGATAGAAAACCTAGTCTGACGAATTTTCTCCTAGGATAATAATTAAAAAAAAGAAAAAGAAGGGGGAAGTCTGAATTTGAAAAAAGAGGGGTCAATTTTTAGTTATCAATGTCTAGTTTTCTTGAAATCAGGGGCCCCGCTTGGAGAATAGGGTCAGTGTTTACTTTAATCAAGCTTAGTTTATAGTTTTCCTAGTCTATTCTATAGTTTACTCTCATCATTGCATCAATAGTACAAGTGATTTACAATTTTGCTAACAACTCACAAATCTTCCTAGTGCAAACTGAGGTAGAAAAAATTTCTTTTGTTTTGTTTGTTTTGTTGTAATCAGGCGCCCACCTGGGGAACAAAGGAAAACAACTCAAGTTTCATGGGAAAGCAGCTTCGAAGGAAGACAACTCGAGCTTCAAGGGAAAGCAGTTTTGAAGGAAGACAGTTCAAGTTTCAGGGAAAATGGTTCAAGGTGCAAGAGAAAACAGTGTCAAGTAACAAGAGAAGACGGTTCAAGTTCAGCAATCAGGCGTCCGCCTGGAAAATAAGAGAATTCAATTCAGAATGCAATTCAGGTCAGCAACAAAAGAAGCTCGCGTCAAGAATTCGAGTCGGCAGTCCGAGATGATCAACAAAAGTTAATCACAATCCAAAATAAAAACAAAAAAAACAAAAAAGAAAGACAAGAAGTGAATCCAAATGCAGAAGTTAATGAAAGATGTGAGCTACTCAAGACGTGGCTGAGGTCACAAGCTTTGCATGTCCCGTCTTGATTTGAAAAAGCTGAAGAAGATTGAACCAACATCTGCAGCTAACAAGCATCATGATTCAGATCAGAGTCCGCATGAAGAACCAACCAAGACTCAACTCAAGCTTCAGAAGACTCATAGATAGGAATCTTGTAACTCATAGCTGATAGGCTTAGTTAGTCTTTTTCATTTTTGATTTTGATGTAATAATGGGACTGCGTACCGGAACCTTGGCGAAACGGCACCTCAATCGGCTCTCCACCTCGGCATACTCCATCACCTCATTCACATCTGAACTACACGTGGCCTGATTCCTTTATAGCCAAGGATATGTAGGCAACTCAAATACCATGGCTCAGTCACATTCCCCTCTCTCTTAGTTTTAGTCTCTCCAAATAAGGGTCGGGTCAAAAATCTGTCTAGTCGTTCTTTGTTTGAAAACTCTTCGCGTTTCCAGTCAAAGAGGGGCAGCTGTAGACATGTGATTTTTGACCTTCCCCAAGATTTTTCATATTTTAGCACGTAAATATTTAATTTAGGCCTAATATAGCTATTTCAACTATTTTTTGACTTCTTTACTTTATTTTCGTCATAAAATGGAAAATTACAAAAAAATATTTTAGTATGTATCTTTCATAATTTTTTTTTAAAAAAAAACAAAAAATAGTACCTTATTTTTATCTTTATATAATTTTGAAAATACAAAAAAATATATATAATAGTTTCATGTTAGCTTTTGCATTGTGTAGTATTTTTATCTTATTTTAAAATAAGTCAATTAAGATGTTGGATCATAATTTTAAGAGTTTTTGGAGCCGAAATCTTGGCCCAATTCGGATTAGTCCATTAAGCCTAGGGACTCTTGTAGACTCTTCTTTGGAACAAAACAAATAAAAAAGACCCTAAGGACTTAACACAGAAAAGCCTAGGGACTAATTGGCAAAATTCACAAAATAATAACCTAAACCTAGACTCTATATAAAGAGAACACCTAAAAAATCTGAAGGGGGAGGACGCCTAAATTTTTTTGCAAAAGTAGCGCCATTTTTCGAAAACTTTTCGGACCCCCCCCTCAACCTTGTGTAATCGTCTTCTTCGTGAAGACTGAACTTCAGCAGCCTAACGCCGAAAAACACCCATAACTGACCCTTCTCCATCTTCTTCTTCAACTCCTCCTCTCACCGGTCAGTGGCGAGCACGCTCGAAAACACACAGAGCTCCATCGCCACTGTTCCTTCTTCTTCGTCTATAACAACTACAACAGCCATGAAGCCTGCTTGAATTCTCCATGAAATAGTTCCTCAAATCAGCTCCGAAAACAGATCCAAACCCAGCGTTGAAAACACACGAGAGAAGCAGCCTCATCTTCGCATAGGAACAACAGCTCGAACTGTTGCTGTTTTCACAGAGAAACATCCTGAAACAATTCTAAACCACCCGTTACTGTCATAGAGTTTGCTGGTCTCGTTTTCTAGTTTATTCCGAATTCCAGCGAGGTTGGTGTAATTTGAGTTTCTGGCGTCGCTGAAGTTTTTCGGTCTAAGGTTCTTTTCGGTGTCTATTCCTTGGTCCAAGTTGAAGGACGGAACTTGATGTTGCTGTAACCAAAGGAATTCTGCTCCTTATCGATCAAATCTCAAAGAATATTTTGGTTCCATTTGAGGTCCCATCTTCCCTCTATTTTCTTGTTTTTTTTTTCTTTTAGAATTATCTCATATCTGCTATTTGTGTTTGGATTAAAATTCATGCTTTAATTGTTATTCTACGAATGTCTTGCAACTGGCACCTCTCTGATTTGTTCGAGTTAAAACCTTTAATGGAGTGTCTTAGTAGTATTTGTTTACCAAATTTTGGTTTGCCAATTACTGTTTGTAGATTGTTTAGTTTAATTTGACATTAAAGACAGGAGTGGGTGTGGAGTACACAAAATATTTTATTATTATTTAGTGATTAGGATATTTCCTTTTGTGTTGTGGGATTATGCTCTGTGCGGATGAGCACATAATGGCACCAAACGTACTTTTCTTTGATTTTAGTGGTCAAATTTTGTAAATGAGAAAGAGCAGTCATTGTGCTAATAAGTGAATATGATCAATCTTCGTGGTTAAAATAAGTTGTTTTGCTTTCCCTGTTTCGTCCTTTCATGAAGGGATAGATGCTTAAGGTTTCACAATTAGCATTTTGATACAAAAGGCTTAAGTTAACAAATTAAGTAAATGGATTGATTGCTCGGGTGTTTTAAAAGTCTTAGGCTATGGGTTTGGAATGAAAATTAAAGTGATCATGTTTTGAGTTTGGACTCAAGACAATTTCGTAACTCCTCGTTCTTGTTTTTGGGATGAATTGTTAGGAACATGTTTTAGGCCAATCACATTTTGGTAGGTAAACTTTTCGGCGTTATTTAAATAAACCATCATAGCTACGGGTGTAGTTTCCGTGACGTAGTTGTGATGCTTAATTTCCAAATTCGGGGGTACATTTATGTGACCCGGCCATAATTTAATCTTTTTTTAAATAAAATAAGCACATTGTGGATCGTGGGTACGGTTCCCGTGGCATGGTCATGATACGTAAATCTCAATCGAGGCGTGCCATTAGTTGAATTTTCATGGCCCTCGCAAAGTTGAAAAATGCGTAGTTGCTTTAGGTGCGTATTTTAAAATTTACCTTCCTAAACTTGGGTGCGCATTTATGTGACCAAAATCCAAATCTCAACAATGTTAAATAAAATGTGTCTCGGACTGCGGGTGCATTTCATGTGGCATGGTTCAAAGACGTATTTTAGATGACGTTGATATCTTCCTTTAAATAAATAAAAGCGGCTAAAAGGTTAAAAAAGCATAATAGGTTTAAAACATGCAAAAAATCAGAATAATTAGGCCAATAATAACAGTTGAGCGACCGTGCTAGAACCACGGAACTCGGGAATGCCTAACACTTTCTCCCGAGTTAACAGAATTCCTTACCCAGATTTCTGTGTTCACGGACTGTAGAATAGAGTCAAACTTCCTCGATTCGAGATTTCAACCGGTGACTTGGGACACCATAAATTATCCTATGTGGCGACTCTGATTTAATATAAATAATCCCGTTTCGATTATCACTTAAATTGGAAAAACTCCCTTATATCCCCTCTCGGGTGTAAAATAGAGGTGTGACAGTTTGTATTCCTGAACTTATGTACGTTATCCTAGTCTTATAAATTACAGTATTTTCCCTTATCAGGACTTTATATTCAGTTAAATATTGTCTTCTTCCAGTCAAGAGAGCAGAGGGTATATATATATATACACACACAATATTATAGTATTTTCACCACCATCAAGCTATAATTGATGGTAGGCCCCTATTGGGCAACCTCTGATCAGATGATAAGTTATATACCGAGCCTATTATGACCAAGCGCCTATGAGCAATCCCAGAATGGCCGAGATACAGAGTCTAGTATGGTTGAGCGCCTATGAGCGAGCCTACTACGATAGAGCAGTTAAACGTTGCGAGCCTTATAGAGCCGAAAATTTATTTTACTTACTATATTAAGAAAGTTGAATCAGTATCAGTAGGTAAGTGTATCTCCAGATCATCTTTGACTCCTAGTTACTTTCAGTTATTATATTATCATTTCAGTTTTAGCTTTCAGTTTTGGCACATTATTTCGTACTGACATCCCTTTTTATAGTGACGCTGCATTTCATGTGTGCAGGTTCGGACAGACAGACGGGTAAACCTCCTCAGTAGCTGTTGCTCGAGTTCAGCTTTATTGGTAAGCTCCACGTCCTCCGAAGTTTCCGGGTCTAGAGTTTTGTGTGCATCTTCTGTATATAAGTATATAGGTTATGGGTAGGTCAGGGCCCTGTTCCGATCACAGTACATCCATCAGTAGAGGCTTGTAGACATATCCTGTCAGTTAGTGCAGCATGTTAGGCTTGTAGGCCTTGTATGTATATTTTGTTAGTTTGTGAGTTGTAATAGTTATGACAGTCTTGTCGGCCCAAATTTATATTGATGTTTAGTCAGCGTTAGTTCCCATTCAGTTTTATTTTGCTTCGCAAATTGTATTGCAATGTGGCCCCATTGCTTATGACATTATATATTCAGAGCCCCTTAGTCGCAAGTTGGTACGCAAGGATAGGTGAGGCACCAGGGGCCAATCTTGCCCCCCAGGTTTGGGGCGCGACAAACTAGGTATCAGAGAAGTTCTGTCCTAGAGAGTCTATAAGCCATGTCTAGCAGGGTCTTATTTATAGATGTGTTGTGCACCACATTATATAAGCAGGGGACTATAGGGGAATTTAGGAGTTGGTTACCCTTCTTTCAAATCTAAATCGTGCTGTAGAACTGAGTTATAGGAAATATGAGTTAAAATTACGTGTTGGTGTTTGCATGCACAAATGACGGTAACTAGGAAGACTACGCTAGCCAGAGGAGAGATACAGTAGTAGGTGAGGGGACCAGCAGGGTACCCCTAGTAGATGGGGCCCAATTTGAGGCCCAAGAAGACACCCCTACTCAGCCATTACCGGCTACTCCACCACCTGAGGAGATTCCTAGGGAGACCGCACATCCAGTTCCCCCTCCGCTTCCATCAGATCATAACTTGAGGAGTGCAGTGCATTTGTTGACATAGTTGGCAGCTACCCATCAACATGCTAGGGCATCCGCTAGTGCAGGATCTTCTGAGGGGTTTGGGAGTTCAAGGGTCTGAGAGTTTATTGTTTTGAGTCCCCCAGAGTTCACGGGGACAGATCAGAGGGAGGACCCACAGGATTTCATAGATCAGCTTCATAGGATCTTTTGGGTTATGCATGCAACGAAGAAAGAGGAAGTTGAGCTTGTAGCTTTTCGACTCCGAGATATAGCCATCCTCTGGTACGAGGGGTGGGAGAGGTCCAGGGGACGTGATGCACCTCCAACTATATGGGAGAATTTTTTAGATGCCTTCCTTGACCATTACTTACCACGGGAGACCCGACAGGATCGAGTCGATCAGTTTCTAGCCCTCAAGCAGGGCAATATGAGTGTTCGAGAGAATAGTCTCTGTTTTGACTCACTGGACAGATATGCACCATCCATAGTTGCTACTATGTAGGACAGGATCCACAATTTCAGAGTAGGGATGACCCCAAAGTTGACCGAGGCATGTGCCACTGCTGCATTACCGGATAGTATGGATATCTCCCGGATTCAAGCATTTGCCCAGAATATAGAGAAAGGTACATGTCAGTAGTAGGGTATAGAGAGGACTGAGTTAGGGCAGCGTAAGAGGATGAGATTTGCCAGGTCTCAGGAGTAGTCTCAGGGTAGTTGTAGGCCCCAGTACTTCGGACGACCACTTTGGCCTCCGCCACCTTAGTTACAGGGTTACCGGTATGACCGCTATACTCAGTCAGGACCAGGTGAGAGCTCACAGGCGTTGGGTTTGCAGCGACAGCGAGGTTCAGGGCAGACATGGTCATTTCCGCCGCGGTGTGACATATGTGGTAGAGGACACTTGGGCCAATGCCGAGCCGGTTCCGATGCTTGTTATACATGTGGGTGTCTGTGGCATATGATGCGAGATTTCCCACATAGAGATTCTAGGGGCATGGCACAACCATCGAGTTCAACAACATGATCATCTATGTCCGTGAATCCTTCAGGGCGTGAGTCTTAGTCTTCGGCTGGTAGAGGTCAAGGAAGAGGTAGAGGTTCTAGTTCAGGTGGTAAGCAGAATCGTAGGTATGCTTTAGCGGGCCAACATGACCAGGAGTATTCACCAGACATTGTGACAAGTATGTTGACCATTTGCTCTCACGATGCTTATGCCTTGATAGATCCAGGATCTACTTTATCGTGTATTACCCCATTTGTCGCATGGAAATTTGGTATAATACCTGAAATACTAAGTTATCTATTTGCGGTATCTTTACTGGTTGGAGAATCGATTATTGCTAGAAGGGTTTACCGAGGTTATACGGTGACAGTATGTAGTCGTCAGACCTCAGCCGACCTAGTTGAGCTAGAGATCTTGGATTTTGATGCTATCATGGGCATGGACTGGTTGGCAGCTTGCTATGCCATAGTTAATTGTCAAGCAAAGAGAGTCAGATTTCATTTTCATGGGTGAGCTAGTCCTTGAATGGGTAGGTAATACAACGATACCCAGAGGTAGGATTATTTCTTATCGGAAGGCGAGGAAAATGATTGCAAAAGGGTGAATTTATCATATTGTGTGAGTTAGAAATGCAGATGCTAAGATACCTACACTTTAGTCTATTCCAATAGTCAAAGAGTACGCAGATGTGTTTCCAAATGAGTTTCCAGGTATTCCTACAGAGCTAGAGATTGATTTTAGCATCGATTTGCTTCCGGGAACTCAACCAATATCCATCCCTCCGTATAGAATGGCACCTACCAAATTGAAGGAGTTAAAGGAGTAGTTAAAAGATTTGCTGGAGAAAGGTTTCATCAGGTCCAGTACCTCACCTTGGGGTGCACCAGTACTGTTTGTATGCAAGAAAGATGGCTCGCTGAGGATGTGTATCAATTATAGGAAGCTGAACAAGGTAACTATTAAGAATAAGTATCGACTTCCAAGGATAGATAGTCAAAGACAGATTGAGGTCGGGGTACCACTAGGTCAGAGTTCGGGAGAAAGATATTTTGAAGACAGCCTTCACGACACGATATGGCCACTTCAAGTTCCTTGTCATGTCCTTCAGGTTGATGAATACACCTGCCATATTTATGGACTTGATGAGTAACCTATTCCGGCCATTTTTAGATCTGTTCGTGATAGTATTTATTGATGATATTCTGGTTTATTCACATTTAGAGGATGAACATACGGACCACCTGTGAGCAGTACTCCAAACCCTTCGTGATAGCAAATTATATGCTAAGTTCTCTAAATGTGAGTTCTGGTTGAAGTTTGTAGCATTCTTGGGGCACATTGTATCCGAAGGAGGTATAAAGGTAGACACTCAGAAGATTGAGTCTGTGAAATTCTAGCCTAGACCTATCACTTCGATAGAGGTTCGTAGCTTTCTAGGCTTAGCAGGATACTACCGGAGGTTCGTAGAGGGTTTTTCTTCCCTTTCGGAACCATTGATGAAGTTGACGCCAACTAAGTTTCAGTGGACAGAGGCTTGCGAGTAGAGTTCCCAGGAGCTTAAGAACATGATGACCTCAGCGCCAGTTCTAACACTTCCAGAGGGTCCAGATGGTTATGCCATGTATTGTGTGTATATGGTCAAAATCGTATGCATCCGACTTATAGGCTCGAGGGTCTGTCTTGAGTCCGAGTCCGAGCAAGATCAAGTTCGAGCTCGAAGAACCAGATCGAGTTCGAAGGCAAAGCATGATGTATACCGAGGTTAAGTATGTTCGACCCCAAAATAGTACCATTATAGATTTATACCAGAACGAGTTAGATTCCTGCCACGTCCCCAAAGACATGGCGTAAATCCCAGAATATGATTGTACTATTCCGTACTAGTCGGTTAGACAGCTGTACCAAGAATATTCCTTACTGTAAATAAACATATTCCATATTTAGGGTTCCCCTATTATAAAAAGGGGACACCAATCATTTGTAAGACATTTTATAATCATTGAGAAAAGAATATACTCTCTACCTTTTTGCCTACTGTTCATCAGCATTGTCCTTTAGCTCTATTGTTCTTACTTTATTTTTATTACTTAATTGTTCTTACTGCCCTAAGCTACCTCGAGGTCACTAAGCTCGAGGTCACTACTGCTAAGTAACATTGGTTTGATTCACTTCTATCTTTCATTTCTACTTCATATTTCTTGATTATTAATTGGTATTGAACTAAATAACATATCTTTAAAACCACTAATCAAATTTAATTGTTACTCTATTTTCGAGATAAACATTGTGATGCCTTAGGTGTCGGGTTAGGATGTGTCCTGATGCAACATGGGAAGGTAATTGCATATGCTTCAAGGTAGTTAAGGAAACACGAGCGGAAATATCCAACCCACGACCTCGAGTTAGCTGCAGTTGTCCATGCACTTAAGATATGGTGGCATTATTTGTATGGTGTTCATGTTGATATATTAACAGATCATAAAAGCCTGCAATATATCTTCAAGCAAAAAGAGTTGAATATGTGACAGAGGCGATGGCTTGAGTTATTGAAATATTGCAATGTTAACATTCTCTACCATCCAGAGAAAGCTAATGTTGTAGCAGATGCCTTAAGTCGCCGATCTATGGGTATCTTAGCACATGTAGAGGCCGAGAAAAGACAATTAACTAGAGAGATTCATCAATTGGATTGTTTGGGGGTTCGGTTAGTAGACTCTGTAGATGGTGGAGTTGTACTCCAAAATACTATAAAATCATCTCTCATAGCTGAAGTAAAAGAGAGGCAGTACGAGAACCCAAAGTTGGTCGAGTTGAGAGAGCAAGTTCTGCAGCAGAAGAAGCCGTTGTTAGAGCTTAAGGGAGATGGGGTTCTCAGACACAGGGGTTGTTTGTGTGTTCTAGATATAGCAGGGCTATGAGACAAGATTATGTCAGAGGTACATTATTCGTGGTACTCCATTCATCCTGGGTCGACGAAGATGTATCATGACATTAAGGATGTGTACTAGTGGAACGATATGAATAAGAACATTATTGATTTTGTCGCCCAATGTCCTAGTTGCCAGCTGGTGAAGGTAGAGCACCAGAAGCCCGGAGGGCTAATGTAGACTATAGTGATCCCGATATGGAAATAGGAGGCGATAAAAATGGACTTTATCACGGGTTTACCTCATTCTCATCGTAAGCTCGATTCCATATGGGTGATAGTCGATAGGGTCACGAAACCGGCTCATTTCCTACTGGTCAAATCTACATATACAACAGAAGATTATGCAAAGTTATATATTAAGGAGATAGTACAACTACATGGAGTACCAGTATCTATTATCTCTGACTGTGGGCCCCAATTTACCGCACATTTTTGGAGGTCATTTCAGAGAGGTCTAGGGACTCAGGTGAATCTCAGCATAACTTTTCATCCACAGACTGATGGACAAGCCGAGCGCACAATTCAGATGCTCGAGGATATGTTACGAGCATGTGTGTTGGATTTTCAAAGAAGTTGCAATGAACATCTACCTCTTATCGAGTTTGTATATAATAACAGTTAGCACTTTAGTATCCAGATGGCTCCGTACGAGGCTTTGTATGGGCGTACATGCGGATCTCCTATAGGGAAGTTTGATGTAGGAGAATCTGGGTTACATGGGCCAGACCTGGTTCAACAGGTCGTAGAGAAAGTAAAGCTTATCCAAGAGTGACTATTGATAGCTCAGAGACGTCAGAAGTCATATTCCGACGTGTGGCAACAAGACTTAGAGTTCGGGGTTAATGACTAGGTATTCTTAAAGGTGTCACCTATGAAGGGCGTGACGAGGTTTGGCAAGAAAGGCAAGGTTAGCCCACGGTATATTGGTCCTTATAGGATCATTCGGAGAGTGGGCCAAGTAGCTTATGAGTTAGAATTGCCCTCAGAATTGGAGTCTTTCCATCCGTTTTTTCACACGTCTATGCTACGGAAGTGCATTGGTGATCCTACCCGAGTGGTGCCTGTGAACACCTAATTTTTGACCATATTTAGATTTTTCACTACTTTTTAGTATGTAAATATTTTAAAATTACTCTACATATTTTAACCTTTATTTCACTTATTTTAGTTGGTTTATTTGATAAAATTAAAATCATACAAAAAGAGTTGCATCTTTAGAGTTGTAGTTTTTATTTTTATTTTTCTCTTGCAAAGGAAGGAAAAGTTTCAACATATATATATATATATATATATATATATATATATATATATATATATGTATGTATGTATTGTAGTTTTTAAGTTAGATGTTTTTAACAAATAAATATTATTTAGTTTAGGTAGTAATTTTGCCTTGTTATATTAAGTTAGTAGGAATATTAATTTTACTTTTTATTCATTAACTATTTTAAGAGAAAAGCAAAACAAAAATGAAGAAAAAAAATGAATTGTTTTACGCCAACTCATGGCAGATAAAAGTTCGGTAACAAACTTCTTATTTAAAAAAGATTCTCTTGTCTTACCAACACAATTGTGAACGCACATGCACATGTCTAACAATTTTCCTTTATCTTTCATGCCATTCCCCACTCCCCATAAAATATTCCCCATTTAAGACCTTTCCCCAGATAAGACCTAAGAAAAAGAAAAAAAAAACAATGCCTTTTACAAGATAGGACCCCACCCCCACAATGGGACAACAAAGAAAACATAATTGAGAGTGGTGCGTGACAGATGAAAAAAAACAAAATAGGGTGCTTTTCTCCAAACTGACAATACACACACATTATTTATAGAAGAGAGGGAGGAGAACCCCTAGGAACTTCATCTTCTTCATGAGGTGAGCGTCGCAATACAGACGACCCCCCTCCCTAACGGATTGCTTGGTCTTCAGCCATACACAAACGACCCCGCCCCCCTGATCATCATCTTCCCCGACCCACCCCACTGTCATTCTCTTCTTCTTTTTTAGTAACAGCCAGCACCTAGCAATGCCATCGACGACCACCCTTCAGCTCACCATCGTCGCTGAACCTCCTGCACACCCTAAGCCAGCGACGCCCCACAACCACAGCACAAAACCAGTCGCCACCCCTCATCGAACCAGCGCCGTCGCGAAACAGCCATCCTCCATAGCCGCTGAACTTCTCGAACAACTCTAGACTCCTAAGCCACCGGCCAGCCTGAACCTGCCGAAAAACAGCCGCAACACCCAACAACCAGACCCCACCACCCATTTTCGTCGACCTTGACCCGCCAGACCTTCTGCCAACGATGCCATAACCGGCGAGCTTCACCTTCGCACACACAGTCACACACATGAACGGAGTGAGGGAACGAGCGCAAGACAACTGAAGTTTGGAGTCATTTATGAGTTCGAGTCGTGAGGAAGTTGCTGTACGTTGGTTCCGGTCTATGGTTATCGTTGTCCATTTTTCCGTCGAGCTCGAGCTGCTGAAACTCGATGTTGCTGTGAACATGAGTATTCTTGTTACATTTTCGTTTGGATCAGTTTTGTTTTCTAGCTTTAACATCTTGCCTTTGTAAAATTTAGTAGTTGTAATATATTTGTTATCTTTTAATTTTATATTGTTATGTCTTGATTGTTTATTACTAGATTATTAGTTGTTTTGTCATTTTGGAAAAACAATTTTGCAGCAGAAGCACTATTATTTGTTGGGTTTCGTCATGTTAAGGTTTTTATCAATTATGACTGATTTCACGCGGTTTAAGTGTTATGCATTAGGTTCAGTTGTTCAGTACATGTGAGAGTTTCTATAAAATGTAGGCTCTAGAATTACCTTAAAAATAAAAGTTAGCTAGGTGTTGTATCCGCTGAGAGTGAAGCTGGTGGTACCATGGTTTCAATTAGCTAGACTTGAGTGCCAAATAAAATCTCAAATGCATGGACCTCATTTAATTAACATGTGAATCCTTAGAATTCGAGGCGTGCCATTTAGTTCAATTTCCATGGCCCTCGTAAATTTAAAGACGCGTAGTTGCTTTAGGCGTGCTATTTAATAATTTACCTTCCTAAACTCGGGTGCGCATTTATGTGATCCAAATCCAAATCTCAACGTTAGATGAAATATATTGTGGATCGCGGGTGCATTTATATAGCGCGGCTTACGGCGTGTTTTAAATAACTTTGAATTTTTCTCGAAATATTAAAAGCGACTAAAATAATAGTACCCTTTTGCTTTTGCTTTTGCTTTAACTTTAACTTTAGCTTTAGCTTACACAAATGTACAACATGTGCCAATTGTTCTTTTGGAGTATATTTAAGTTTGTTGTCATTTGGTTGAAGCTCATGAATCAAAGTTTGGTTTTTAAATTAACTTTAGGTGCTACTGTTTTGAACTCATCATTGGATGTATATTAAATTGAGGTGATAAGAAATTTATCTTCCTTGTTTTCATTTAGCATAGTATTTAGCGTACTGAATTACTTATTTTTAGTATTTAATGTGTTAAGTTGTACGGTGTCTTACATGTAAATTACCAGCTCATAGGTTTCAGCTTATTATTTGCTATTAGTTGATTGTGCAGTAGTGAGAAAACTGGAGATCAACTGGTGTGCCATTATTATTGTTTTTTGCCACAATTCCCTATTATTCTTGTTTGAAGTTCGTGTATCAAGTTTCAGTGACTCAACTTTGTTTTGCTTGGTGATGCTCGTTATTGGTTTCTTGGCACACATTTTGTATGGAAATTCGAGGTGTGCCGTGACAAACAAAAGTATTAAATGCACAACCCTCGTTTAATTAACTTGTTTATTTTTTAGAAATCAAGGCGCGCGATTTAGCGAATTTTCCATGGCGCTCGCAAAGTTGCAAATTCGTAATTGCTTTAGGCGCATTAGTTTAATAATATTACATTCTTAAATTCGGGTGCGCATTTATGTGACCCAAATCCAAATCTCAATGATGTTAAAATATGTCAAAATCACGGGTGCATTTATGTGACGTGGTTCGAGACGTGTTTTAATAACGTTGCAATTTTCTTTAAAAAATAAATAAAAGCGGTTTAAGTTAAAATTTGCACATAGGTTTAAACATGTAGTAAAATCAGATAATATGCCAATTATAATAGTTGAGCGACCGTGCTAGAACCACGGAACTCGGGAATGCCTAACACCTTCTCCCGGGTTAACAGAATTCCTTACCCGGATTTCTGTGTTCGCAGACTGTAATACAGAGTCAATCTTTTCCTCGATTCGGAATTTTGAATCGGTGACTTGGGACACCATAAATTATCCCAAGTGGCGACTCTGAAACTTTTAATATAAATCCCATTTCGATTGTCCTTTAATTGGAAAAACTCACTAGGTTCAGTTGTTCAGTACATGTGAGAGTTTCTATAAAATGTAGGCTCTAGAATTACCTTAAAAATAAAAGTTAGCTAGGTGTTGTATCCCCTGAGAGTGAAGCTGGTGGTACCATGGTTTCAATTAGCTAGACATGAGTGCCAAATAAAATCTCAAATGCATGACCCTCATTTAATTAACATGTGAATCCTTAGAATTCGAGGCGTGCCATTTAGTTGAATTTCCATGGCCCTCGCAAATTTAAAGACGCGTAGTTGCTTTAGGCGTGCTATTTAATAATTTACCTTCCTAAACTCGGGTGCGCATTTATGTGACCCAAATCCAAATCTCAACGTTAGATAAAATATATTGTGGATCGCGGGTGCATTTATGTAGCGCGGCTTACGATGTATTTTAAATAACTTTGAATTTTTCTCGAAATATTAAAAGCGACTAAAATAATAGTACCCTTTTGCTTTTGCTTTTGCTTTAACTTTAACTTTATCTTTAGCTTTTGCTTTAGCTTAAACAAATGTACAACATGTGCCGATTGTTCTTTTGGAGTATATTTAAGTTTGTTGTCATTTGGTTGAATCTCATGAATCAAAGTTTGGTTTTTAAATTAACTTTAGGTGCTACTGTTTTGAACTCATCATTGGATGTATATTAAATTGAGGTGATAAGAAATTTATCTTCCTTGTTTTCATTTAGCATAGTATTTAGCGTACTGGATTACTTATTTTTAGTATTTAATGTGTTAAGTTGTACGGTGTCTTACATGTAAATTAGCAGCTCATAGTTCTTAGCTTATTATTTGCTATTAGTTGATTGTGCAGTAGTGAGAAAATTGGAGATCAACTGGTGTGCCATTATTTTTTTTTTCCACAATTCCCTATTATTCTTGTTTGAAGTTCGTGTATCAAGTTTCAGTGACTCAACTCTGTTTTGCTTGGTGATGCTCGTTATTGGTTTATTGGCACACATTTTGTATGGAAATTCGAGGTGTGCCGTGACAAACAAAAGTCTTAAATGCACGGCCCTCGTTTAATTAACTTGTTTATTTTTTAGAAATCAAGGCGCGCGATTTAGCGAATTTTCCATGGCACTCGCAAAGTTGCAAATTCGTAATTGCTTTAGGCGCGTTAGTTTAATAATATTACATTCTTAAATTCGGGTGCGCATTTATGTGATCCAAATCCAAATCTCAACGATGTTAAAATATGTCAAAATCACGGGTGCATTTATGTGACGTGGTTCGAGACGTGTTTTAATAACGTTGCAATTTTCTTTAAAAAATGAATAAAAGCGGTTTAAGTTAAAATTTGCACATAGGTTTAAACATGTACTAAAATCAGATAATATGCCAATTATAACAGTTGAGCGACCGTGCTAAAACCACGGAACTCGGGAATGCCTAACACCTTCTCCCGGGTTAACATAATTCCTTACACAGATTTCTGTGTTCGCAGAATGTAATACAGAGTCAATCTTTTCCTCGATTCGGGATTTTGAACCGGTGACTTGGGACACCATAAATTATCCCAAGTGGCGACTCTAAAACTTTTAATATAAATCCCGTTTCGATTGTCCTTTAATTGGAAAAACTCCCTTATTTATACATCTTTCCGGGGGTGTAGTAAAAAAGGAGGTGTGACAGCTCTGGTGACTCTGCTGGGGATTACACCCAGAATCTCTGGTTCAGGGTTCAGAATTCGAGCTTGGATGAATTGTTATATTTGGCTTTATCTGATTTTGTTACATGCTTGGGCCTAATAAGCTAAATGTTGCTTTTTTACCGCCTGGATATTATCTGAACTGTATATATAAACTGCTACGAAACCCCTCTCTTCTCTCTCCCGAGGAGTGCACGCTGGTCGTGACTTCTTTCTATTAGTGTCATATCCCAAATAGGATGAGGTTCGAACAAGTTGCAAAGCTGAATGATCTTTTGGTTACCGGTACGCAGCCCCCCCTCGGCTCGAGTTGTCCGCTCGGGTAAGCCAGGTCTAGAACAAATAAACCCAAGTTTTAAACCTAGTATAACAATACCTCATGCCGGATCCCTAGTAGGAATGCTTGTTTGCATCATGTGCATTTTGACTTTGGGGACTAAACACAGGGGTTGGGTCCGTCTAGGACAGGTGTACCCAAAATAACAGACCATCTTGATGCATCCTATGTGCTACATATTGCATTTCTTCGAGGGTAAAAGGGTCATTTGGCGAACTAATGATAGTTGAGGGCAAATGAAAAAAAATAAAAATAAAAATAAAAAAAAAAGAAAAAAAAGAAAAAAAAGAGAGGCTGAAGTGTGAAGATAAAGCGAGTGGGGCCTAATTATGTTTTCTGTTACATTTTGTTAAGAGAAAAAAAAGAGAGCTTGGAAAATTCAAAAGATTTTATACTTTTTCATCATTTTTCAAAAATCAAAAATCAAAAAAGGGGAAAAAGAAAATAAAAAAAAGAGTTTACATGTTTCATCATTTTTCAAAAAAAAAAAGAGAAAGAAAAAAAAACATATTTTCTCTAAATTAGTTGTTATTTTTACTTCTCGCCCGTATCCTATCTGCCCGAACTACGCATACCTGATTCTCGTCTTTCGGGGCGTGATACGTAGGCATCCCACATAGGGTCCGGTCTTCCTAGTAAATCTTATGTTCTTGACTTTGCGGGGTCTTAGACAAATTTTGCACTTTCAGCCACCTTTTGGCCAAATAAGCCATTTTGCAAAAATAGCCTCAATCATGTCTTAGGGAATGTTATTTTCTCACATAGTGTTTGTTTAAGTTTTCTTATATATGTGTGAATTTACTTACCAGAGTTTGAGCATGACAGATACCTTAGGATCACTGCATTCAGGAGCTGTTCGAGGAGCCATTTTATGTTTTTGAGTCAATTGTTTTTGTTTTATTTTCTAGTCTTGTATAGTAGTATTTATTCTTTTAGGTGATGTTAGAGTTTGTAATAAGGTTAAGTTTGCCTAGTCTTTTGTTATTGTATTTCTTATTTTGTATATAAAAATGTGCTACAAGTCAAAAATCCAAAAAAAAAAGAAGAAATTTTGCGTTTTTGTTATAAGAAATAAAAAAAAAATTCTCTTTTGAGATTGTTTTTCCTTTAGGCAATTAATATCTAGGACTTAAAATGAATTATTTTTATATTTCCTCTACTATATTAGGACAAAAATTAAAAAAAAGACTTTTCTTTTAGTACTTCTTTAAAATCCTTCTTTAAGGTATTAATTCCAAAATCCAAAAAGATTTTCTTTTGAGGTGTTTCTTGGAAAAATTAGTGAAATATGAAAAAAAATTCTTTTTATTTTCATTAGAACTTTAGGATATTGTACATAGAAAAAAACATACTTTATCTTTTGTTTATCATTAGAAATTCTTCTTTAGGCAATCAAAATTGAAATCCAAAAATATTTTGTTTTATCTTTTTCATTTCTTGTTTCAAAACCTTGCATCAGAATATCAAATAAAAATTCTAAATATTTTTCTGTGGTTCACTCTTTAGATTTTCTTCCTAAAAAAGGAATAAAAAAATATCTTTCTCTTCTAGAGTTTTTCCTTGATAGAGTATTTGTTTCAAAGAAAAGAAAAAAAATATGTTAAGGTTGAGTTTAAAATAGGTTATAGAACATTAAGTTTATAAAATTTTAAAAAAAAAGATTTGCTTCATTTATTTCTCTTTTCTCAGCAGAGTAGTCATTAAGGTAAAAAGAAAAGAAAAAGAAAAAGAAACAGAGAACGTCAGTTTGTTTCCTTTATTCCTGATCTTCCAGAACTACGCAAAGATCTGATTCATGCGGGGTCATGATACGTAGGCAACCTACATAGGGTTCGATCGAATCACTTTTTTTACTGTTAAAAGAAAGGAAAAAGGGAAACGGAAAAAGAGAAAAAAAAGGTGAAGTCATGGGATGTGAGAAATGAGAAGGAAGAAAAAGAGCGATAATCAGAAAGAAAAAGGGGAAGAAAAATGAGCGAGCTAAGAAGTACCAGAAAAACAAAGAAAAGAGAGGTTGAAATGAACAAAATGGGATGATGCCAATTGACCTTTGTACCCTCGAAGTCATTTTAGAACCGATAACTGTGGCTAGGTGCATTGCACATGAAGTGAGATTATCCTATGTTAAATGCCCTAACGCTAACATGATGGTTTCCTTTTGTTATATTCATAGCACAAGGGTGGTTGGTTTGTGGTTTTTAAAGTGGTAACTCTTCTCCACAATACAAAATCAAAAGGCAATGGTAGACAACAACAGAACTGAGTTGGTTGATACCGGTGCCCGAAAGCAGTTGGTTGAACAGGATAAGGGGTTGGTTGAAGAGGTGAGGATGTTAATACAACACATGACGGACATGTATCAGGTCTGAATGACTGG
Source organism: Nicotiana tabacum (assembly GCF_000715075.1). Taxonomy (NCBI): domain Eukaryota; kingdom Viridiplantae; phylum Streptophyta; class Magnoliopsida; order Solanales; family Solanaceae; genus Nicotiana; species Nicotiana tabacum. The sequence goes on from NC_134085.1 coordinate 21,879,742, forward strand.
GAGGGCACCACCCCCGCCACCAACTAGCTTCCTAAATGCTACCCTTACCCAAACACCGGTCACAGTGCCAGATGATCCCCCATACTCTCCAGATTCACCCGCTTACCATGGCTTTCCCAACCACCCTAGTATCTCCGTCACTCATCTTCCAATTACCTTTCCTAAAAATTGCCCTCCTGTCTTTTCCACCATCCCCAACAATGAGTACCCACTCAAAGCTCACGATGACCGATATTACCCCTCAGAGGTTGCCCACAAAGTTCCCAACTCATACAAACAGAGCCCTCGGGATAAGTTGCATATTGAAAATGAAAGGTTCACAGGAAGAGAAATGAAAGAGGGGATACCCAGGAGGCTGAAAGACATAGAACAATCCTTGAAGAACAAACAAGGAAGGGAAGATCAGGGCAGCATGTCCTACAAAGAACTGTCTGTGTCCTCTGACTTTTATCTGCCTGCGGGGTTCAAAGTGCCAAGATTTAACTTGTATGATGGGTGTGGAGATCCGGTAGCCCACCTGAGGGTCTATTGCAGTGAAATGAGAAGTGTTGGCAAGAAATATGATTTGTTGATGGCGTACTTCAGTGAGAGCCTGACTGGGGAAGCTTTGGAATGACATAATCGTCAAGATGTTGGTAATTGGCCTACATTGGGTGACATGGCTCAAGATTTTGTTCGATACTTTCAATACAGATCGGGCGTTACCCCAGACCGCTCCTCCCTATCCAGAATTTAAAAGAAGCCGGAGGAAAGCTTTAGAGAATTTGGACTCAGATGGAGGGAGCAGGCTGCTCGAGTTAATACCCCGATTGGTGAAGAAGAAATGGTTGAGCTTTTCCTACAAGCCCAGGGGCCCACCTACTTCAGTCATTTGATCCCGGCCTTGGGAAAGCCTTTCAAAGATGTGTTAAAAATGGGGGAGCTCGTAGAAGAGGGAATCAAGTCAGGCAAAATCATGAGTTGTTCGAAAGACATTCAAAACATCCCAGTAAGCTTGGGTGGAAGAAAGAGAAACAGAAAAGATGATCCGATAATCTTTCCTGATCAACACTTCCAGCCTCTACATCGTTCCCGGGGATATCCTGATGCACCAGATGATCCTCCCCAATGCCACTTCTCTCCACGGAACTCCCAAAATCGTACATCGCTCTCTCAGTACCCAGCTCCACAAAATGCCTATCCACCCACACGAGCCTACCGAAAACCCCCTGGATCAGGTTTTCGGCCCAATCAAGCATTTAAGAATGAGAGGTTGCTGAAAAAAAAAGGCTTTCACCCATTGGGAGTGTCATACACCAGTTTGTTCCAAAAGTTGAAGCAATTGGACATGTTGAAGCCGATCCAGATAAAAATGCCAAACCCTCTTCCAAAGAAGTTTGATTTTTCTCAAAGGTGTGCATATTGCTCAGATGCCCCGGGGCTTGACATAGAGAAGTGTTGGAATCTGAAGAATGCGATTCAGAAGCTTATTGATGCAGGCGACATTGTTGTGCAAAATCCAGATGCAGCAGACACTAGCCAAAGTCCATCGCCTATGCAAAATGAGACGCATATGATGGGTACGATTTATTTTGAAAAGGAATATGAGAATTCTTCTGAGAACCTCATAGGTCCACATGCTACAAAGCTTTCAGCGCTATTAGAGGTTGATCCTAAGAAAGAGTAGGCAAAGGGAACCCAAAAGAAATTTGCTAAGAACAATGTGATGGAAGTTTGTGAAGGTCCTATTAATGTTGATGCGGAATTCAGTGGCTAAGATACCGAGCTTGGCAGTTGGGAAGACGCTCCTGTCTTGGTTAGCCAGGGAGGAGTTTTGGTGGTTTATTTTGTTGTCATTTCCGTTGTCCGGGTTATCTCAGGGTTGTAATCCAGACATTGTCTCGTGGTTCAAACCCTTTTATCCTTTTATTTTTCTTAGTTTGTTTAGTCATAATAGCCCGTCTAGTGTCGTCTAGGTTTGTTCTAGGTTTGTGACCCCAATTTAGTTTGTTTGTTTTGTTGTTCAAACCCTTTCACCATCTGTCTAATGCAAGTTTATGTTTTCTGTAATTTCTAGTCATTTTCACTTAGTTCTCTTTTCTTTTTATGGTTCTTTTCCTGATTGACTCTAGTGACATGACATGCACGTGTAATTCTCAGCATGGTTTTAAAGGTCAATTTAGTCACGAAGCAATGAAACAATTTTGAAGATGATAGAGACATTTGAGGGAAATAAGTAAAGACATGGTGAGATCACTTCAAGCCCGAATTGTGTGAAACTAGGGCAGATAGAACATAGAGAAACCCTATAGAAACGCATCATGCCGCATCAGGTTGAAGCCAACGGCAAGTTTGCCCAAATTGACAGGGGTCGTTCATGGTAATGAGAGTGAGGGTGTTATCCAATGGTGCTTTGTAGTTAGCAGATGTAGAAGGAGAATGCGTGGATATGGTTATCAAGTCTAGTACGATCTAAAGATGTTAGAACTGTTTCCTTAGTTTGTTTAATTGTGTAGTTTGCACTTGGCATGTTTTGGAGATTGGAATGACGAAGGCATTTTGTTCTGCTATCTAAACGCTTTATCCTTCATTACCCCTTTGAGCCTTATTTATTTTTCTTTCATACCCCTCTTTTGGAATCCGTAGCAAAGATCATAAACGCAAGCGTGAAAGATAAGTAAAGGAAAAAGAGAAAAGAAAAGAAAAAGACAACAAAACAACAAAAAGTGAAAAAGAAGAAAAAAAAAGAAAAAGAGAAAGAGGAAGAAAAAGGAAAGAAAGAAAAACACAACAACAAAGTAATTTCCATGTTTCATGAACTACGTTCGACTTGATTCCTTTTAAGGATACGTAGGCAGCCTCACGGTTCGGTCTCATCAAAATAAAAATCCAAAAGTCCCCAAGCAAGAAACTGGGGCAAATGTTGTGGTTGTTGTAAGAAATCTGATTCCGAAAGTTGTAATTTTGAACCCATGTGAATTGTTTTGAGCCTTTGATATCCTTTCTTTTTAACCCTATCCAAAAGCCCACGTTACGGTCCAAAAAAGACCTTCCGATCAGTCTTCGAGAGATGCCAAGTCAAGCAAGGAGAGGTAATTCATGTCAGGGGTAACACTCTGGTCCAAGCAGAAAATAATGAAAATCAGAGAGTCTTATTAGTGAAAACCCTCACGGGCACCGTAGGGCGACGTGAGCTGAGAGAAATCCAAAAATGAGAGAGTCTTATTGGTGAAAACCCTCGTAGGCACCGTAAGGCGATGGTAAGTTGAGAGAAAGAACAAAATGAGAGAGGCTTGATGGTGAAAACCCTTTGGGCGCTACAAGTCGAATAAGGATTGTGAATCAGATTGGATAATCGGAGCATTGAAGTCCAGTTTCACGGTTCAGGGGTATAACAAGCGTTGAACATCAGGCTTACTTGACAGAATAGGCCACAGGTGCATGTTATGGTCATTAGAGTTGGTATCCACATCTGATAGGTTTCTACTTTGTAGTTTTCTTGTTAGGAATAATCTCTTTCCTTTGTCCTTTACTCTGTTCCTTTTGTCTTGTTTACTTCATCTTCCTGAGTCTGTTTGGTCAAAATAAGTGAGGAATGACTTCAAAATTTTCCACCAGCTTTCCAATTGCACAAAACGAGATCTGGCTAGCACATCAAAGTGGCATAAGTTAGGAAAGAACAACAAGCGCACTGAGTTGGTAGCAATCAACACACTTTGGGGTCCATGAGAAATACAAAGGTTTGGTATATTTCAATTTGTGAACAGTGCAATAGATGGAGGGTGTAGGGTGAACGGATCAAAGGTATTTTCTGTGATAAGATTGACAAAGAAAGTGGTTAACCAGTGACAAGCAAGATCTTCCAAGTAGAAATCAAAGTTATCATGGGAAATGAAGGAGCAATCGCCCTCAAAGTCAAGGCCACAAGCTAACCACCACATTTTAAACTGACAAAATTTTTCTTTGATTAAAACAGGGGCAAGAAATTTCAGTTGTTTCGGAGAAACCGTTCGCGGAGAAAGGCAGTCACCAAACAGGTTTGATTTTTGATTTTCAGGACCCTCCTGGAAAGTGGGACCTAGTTCAGAAATAGCGTAATCTAGCATAAATGTATCCCAAAGGAATATAAGCTGGTTTAGAAGTTTGCATGTTCGAGATAAGATTCAATTAGGAGTTTTCAGGACCCTCCTGAATAATGGGACTTAGCTTTAAGATTTCGATTAGATAATAACATTTAGCGTAAATTCTGCTGTAGGGTAGTATAATTCAGCCATAAAAGTTGTCACTCTTAAGATAAAATTTGACCTTTGATTTTCAGGACCCTCTTGGATAATGGGGAGTAGTTTAAGACCCTCTTAGATAACAAGATTTAACAGAAGTCACACCTTTAGAAGATATAACTTAGATTTAAAATTGTCATTTAATTAAGAGTTGTCAGGACCCCCTAGATAAGGGGACCTAGCTATCAAATTCTTAGTAATATTTGGTAATATGATTCAGTTTAACACTCGCATATGTGCCCAGCTACCAAACTGGGGCAGAAAATTTTTCTTTGTTTTTGCCTATTTTGATGAAGTTAGGAGCCCTCCTGGAGAGCAGGGAATACATTTCAAATTCAGCAGTCAAGAGCCCGCCTGGAGAGCAGGGAATACATTTCAAGTTCAGCAATCAGGAGCCCTCCTGAAAAGCAGGGAATACATTTCAAGTCAGCAATCAGGAGCCCACCTGGAGAACAAGGGAGTACAATTCAAGTTTTAGCTTTCAAGTTCTTACCGATATTTGGTAATATGGTTCATTTTACACTTACATATATGCCCAGATACCCAAACTGGGGCAGGAATTTTTTTTTTGTTTTGTCTATTTTGTTGAAGTCAGGAGTCCGCCTGGAGAGTAAGAAATACATCTCAAGTTCAGCAGTCAGGAGCCCGCCTGGAGAGCAGGGAATACATTTCAAGTTCAACAATCATGAGCCCGCCTAGAGAGCAGGGAATACAATCAAGTTCAGCAATCAGGTATCCACCTAGAGAAAGGGAAAGCATCTGAAATTACAATTCAAGTCAGCAACAAAAAGAGCTCGCGGCAAAAATACGAGTCAACAGTCCGAGGTGATCAACAGAAGTTAGTCACAATAAAGGAAAAAGAGAGAAAGGCAAGAAGTGAATCCAAATGCAAAAGTTGATGGAAGATGTGAAATGCTTAAGACATGGTGGAAGTCACAAGCACAACATATCCGGTCTTGATCCAAAAAGCTGCAGAAGAATGAACTAGCGTTTACAGTTGACGAGCATCAAGATTCAGATCGGAGTCTACAGCAAGAACCAGCCAAGACTCAAGATCAAGCTTCAGAAGATTTATAGATAGGAATCTTGTAACTCATAGCTGATAGGCTTAGTTAGTCTTTTTCATTTTTGATTTGATGTAATAACGGGACCGCGGATCGGAACCTCGACATAACGTCACCTCACTTAACTTTCGAACTCATCACTCCATCACCTCATCCACTTTTGAACTACACTCGACCTAATTCCCTTATAACCGGGGATATGTAGGCTATCCAAAACCAGGACTCGGTTGCACTTTTTCTTTTTATTTTCTTCCTCTTTTGAATAATGATATGGTCAAAAAATTAGTCACATGGTTCACTTTATCTTTGCCCGAAAACTTTTCGTGTTTTCAAACAAAGAGGGGCAACTGTGAACACCTAATTTTTGACCATATTTAGATTTTTCACTACTTTTTAGTATGTAAATATTTTAAAATTACTCTACATATTTTAACCTTTATTTCACTTATTTTAGTAGGTTTATTTGATAAAATTAAAATCATACAAAAAGAGTTGCATCTTTAGAGTTGTAGTTTTTATTTTTATTTTTCTCTTGCAAAGGAAGAAAAAGTTTCAACATATATATATATTTCAACATATATATATATGTATTGTAGTTTTTAAGTTAGATGTTTTTAACAAATAAATATTATTTTGTTTAGGGAGTAATTTTGCCTTGTTATATTAAGTTAGTAGGAATATTAATTTTACCTTTTATTCATTAACCATTTTAAGAGAAAAGCAAAACAAAAATGAAGAAAACAAAATGAATTGTTTTACGCCAGCTCATGGCAGATAAAAGTTCGGTAACAAACTTCTTATTTCAAAAAGATTCTCTTGTCTTACCAACACAATTTTGAACGCACATGCACATGTCTAATAATTTTCCTTTCTCTTTCATGCCATTCCCCACTCCCCATAAAATATTCCCCATTTAAGACCTTTCCCCAGATAAGACCTAAGAAAAAGAAAAAAAAACAATGCCTTTTACAAGATAGGACCCCACCCCCACAATGGGACAACAAAGAAAACATAATAGAGAGTGGTGCTTGACAGATGAAAAAAAACAAAATAGGGTGCTTTTCTCCAAATTGACAATACACACACATTATTTATAGACGAGAGGGAGGAGAACCCCTGGGAACTTCATCTTCTTCATGAGGTGAGCGCCGCAATAGAGACGACCCCCCTCCCTACCGGATTGCTTGGTCTTCAGCCATACACAAATGACCCCGCCCCCTGATCATCGTCTTCCCCGACCCACCCCACTGTCGTTTTCTTCTTCTTTTTCAGTAACAGCCAGCGCCTAGCAACGCCATCGACGACCACCCTTCAGCTCACCATCGTCGCTGAACCTCCTCCACACCCTAAGCCAGCGACGCCCCACAACCACTACAAAAAGCCAGTCGCCACCCCTCATTGAACCAGCACCGTCGCGAAATAGCCATCCTCCATAGCCGCTGAACTTCTCGAACAACTCTAGACCCCTAAGACACCGACCAGCCTGAACCTGCCGGAAAACAGCCACAACACCCAACAGCCAGACCCCACTACCCATTTTTGTCGACCTTGACCCGCCAGACCTTCTGCCAACGATGCCATAACCGGTGAGCTTCACCTTCGCACACACAATCACGCACATGAACGGAGTGAGGGAACAAGCGTAAGGCAGCTGAAGTTTGGAGTCGTTTATGAGTTCGAGTCGTGAGGAAGTTGTCGTACGTTGGTTCCGGTCTATGGTTATCGCTGTCCATTTTTCCGTCGAGCTCGAGCTGCTAAAACTCGATGTTGCTGTAAACGTGAGTATTCTTGTTACATTTTCGTTTGGATCAGTTTTGTTTTCTAGCTTTAACATCTTGCCTTTGTAAAATTTAGTAGTTGTAATATATTAATTATCTTTTAATTTTATATTGTTATGTCTTGATTGTTTATTACTAGATTATTAGTTGTTTTGTCATTTTGGAATAAACAATTTTGCAGTAGAAGCACTATTATTTGTTGGGTTTCTTCATGTTAAGGTTTTTTTCAATTATGACTGATTTCACGCGGTTTAAGTGTTATGCATTAGGTTCAGTTGTTCAGTACATGTGAGAGTTTCTATAAAATGTAGGCTCTAGAATTACCTTAAAAATAAAAGTTAGCTAGGTGTTGTATCCGCTGAGAGTGAAGCTGGTGGTACCATGGTTTCAATTAGCTAGACTTGAGTGCCAAATAAAATCTCAAATGCATGGCCCTCATTTAATTAACATGTGAATCCTTAGAATTCGAGGCGTGCCATTTAGTTGAATTTCCATGGCCCTCGCAAATTTAAAGACGCGTAGTTGCTTTAGGCGTGCTATTTAATAATTTACTTTCCTAAACTCGGGTGCGCATTTATGTGACCCAAATCCAAATCTCAACGTTAGATGAAACATATTATGGATCGCGGGTGCATTTATGTTGCGCGGCTTACGACGTGTTTTAAATAACTTTGAATTTTTCTCGAAATATTAAAAGCGACTAAAATAATAGTACCCTTTTGCTTTTGCTTTTGCTTTAACTTTAACTTTAGCTTTAGCTTAAACAAATGTACAACATGTGCCGATTGTTCTTTTGGAGTATATTTAAGTTTGTTGTCATTTGGTTGAAGCTCATGAATCAAAGTTTGGTTTTTAAATTAACTTTAGGTGCTACTGTTTTGAACTCATCATTGGATGTATATTAGATTAAGGTGATAAGAAATTTATCTTCCTTGTTTTCAATTAGCATAGTATTTAGCCTACTGGATTACTTATTTTTAGTATTTAATGTGTTAAGTTGTACGGTCTCTTACATGTAAATTAGCAGCTCATAGTTCTTAGCTTATTATTTGCTATTAGTTGATTGTGCAGTAGTGAGAAAATTGGAGATCAACTGGTGTGCCATTATTATTATTTTTTTGCCACAATTCCCTATTATTCTTGTTTGAAGTTCGTGTATCAAGTTTCAGTGACTCAACTCTGTTTTGCTTGGTGATGCTCGTTATTGGTTTCTTGGCACACATTTTGTATGGAAATTCGAGGTTGTGAGCACGTGATTTTTGCCCTATATATGAATTATTCCCACAAAATTCAAATAAAAATGACTTTTCCTTATTTTTACAATTTTTGTGAATTTTGGTGTTATTTTCTGTTAATTGTTTGCATTTTTACTTGTGCCTGATAATTCATATAAAAATACAAAAATATGCATTTGCATTTAGGATTTAATTTCATACTTTAGTATTAATTAGGGGTTAAATTGTTTTGGAATAAAATAAGAAGAAAATAACAAAAATAGTTCACTTTTGCAGTTTTATTACTTTAACTGTGAAATCGTTACGAAATAATTTTTAAAACAATTTTAGGCATTAATTAGTTGTAGTTTAGTTTTTCTTTTTATTTTAGCATCTTTATAAAATTCAGAAAAAATAATACAAAATTATAAAATGGAAGAAAAGAAAACAAACAAAGGAAATAACTAAAAAGGGGTGCTTTGTTATATACCCGAAATTAGGCCAATTTTATGATCTTAGCCTAGCCCAATCCCCAAATCTCACCCAAACAGACCCAGGCCCAATCCCCTACCCGGTCTGCCCTTTCTCTTTGGTCAAACAACGTCGTTTCGTTCCCAGTTAATCTGGACCGTCGAGGTTGATTGATCAGACTGTCCAGAAGCTCACCCCATTTAATATATAACTGTCTTAAAGACCCCCCCTCTCTAGGACCCCATCATCTTCCTCAACCCTTCTCTCTCTCTCACGAACCCTAATTGCGCCGCCCTGATTTCTCCGTCACCGGCAATGGCGGCGCCGACGCCAATCACCACCAAATTCACACCCCAACTTCCCCTTCTCCTCCTCTGTACAAATTCACCGGCCGTTTCCTTCGAATCTTACTTGAACCCTTCGAATCTTCGATTGAAGGTTTTTCGGTGAATGCCACTACTCCTAAACCACTCCAAAATAACACCACGAGACCTCCTCTTCTCCCTCATCATGAATCCACCACCCGTTTCCTTCAAATCCCGCCCTAGCTCATCGAATCCTCGATCAAAGATTCTCCGGCCAAAACCCAAAGTAACCCAATCACCACCAAATTAACACCATATGACCGCCTGGGCCTCCTCTACCCAACCCCCATAGCCCTATCTCTCGAATCTACCTGGAACAGCTCGAATATCAAATTGAAGGTTTCCGACCAAAAACCCTAATGCAAAGTCTCCATGATTTCGGACCCTAACAACCCTAACCAGGTGTTTTCTTATGAAAACACATGGTTAGGGATATTACGAGTCAGAAATTTCGGGGGATTTGGAGAAACAACCACTGGCCGGAGCTCTTTGTTGTCAGTGAGTTCTTGTTGGCATTTTCTTTTATTTCAGTTCTTTTTCCTTTTCTGATTTTCTGCATGTGTGAATTCCATGGTTAATGTCTAGTTTAATTTGCGTTTTAATTTTTGTCAATATTGTTTTAATCTTGTGTCCTGATTTGTTTTGATTAAGTCTAGTTGTTTGTTTGATTTTAATATGTTCCAATTCCTGATCTTAGTTTGATTTTTAGTTGAGCCGTTGATAATCTGTTAATTAGTTTTACTAAGTTTTGTTTGAATTAATTTCTGGTGTTCCTTTAGTTTAGGTTAATTACTAGTTAGTTCAGTTTCAGTTTAATTAGGCGTCGTTTGGTAGTTAGTTTGTTCATTAATTCTGAGTTCAATCAATAGATTCAACAAGAGTTAAATTGGTGTATATCCAGAGCTTAAGAAACTGTCTTGGTTATAGCTGTAGTTTTAGTTTAAGTTCAGGGGTAGTTTAGACATTTAGGATTGGGCAGCACATGGTAGTTGCAACTAGAATCTTCTAGGGCCTTCTAGAGTGGTACTTTAGTGTAGATTTCAATAATTTTAGTGGGATTACTTGGGTAACAAGTTAGAAAATAAGGGACTAATTGAATAAATAGGTAAGGGACTGACATTGAAAACTGAAAATCTGAGGGCTGCCCTCATGGGTGCTTATAAAAGGCATGCCCTTTACTTCATCAAAAAGGTTTTTTTAGCCATCGAATTCCCACCTACAGCTCTCACCCTTTCTCAAAATTTCAGATTAGCATTTGAATTCAAATATACAAAAATAGACAAAAATACAAAAAACCAAAAAAAACCAATACCGTCCCATGGAGTATTAGGCTGATTTCGAGTTTTGTTAGTAAATACAATGCATCTTCTAGTTTGAGCTTGAGTGCTTTGGATTCTGGAGTTCTGGTTGATTTTTAAATGGTTTTGGTTTCATTTGAGTTGGTTTCGAAGAGATCTGATAGTTCTGCGTAATTTTCAAGCACTTCTGGGTTTTGAATCTGTGCTGGACCTTTTTTTTACACTCCATTGATTGCTGCTGGGGATTCAAATTGATTTCTGAGCTGCTGCTCGAGTGTTTTTGCTTCAGCTGACCTCCATTTTGCTTCATTGTTTGTTCTGATTCCAGGTACATGCCCTGAACTCGATGCGTGTTAACATCCAATTGAAATGAAATGAAATGGAGGCTTGATTTCAGTTGCATCTTCAGTTATTTCAACATTTGCTTTTGTAATCAATTGTGGTAATTTGGAGTGCTGTTTTGCTAAGAGTGATTTGAATTGACTTAATTTATATTTGTAATGGATTATTAATTTATAGTTATCAGCTGTAGTTAGCATTTGATTTATGTTAGCATTTCTCTATTTAGATCTTGAAAATCAGAAGTAGCTTGAACTAATGATTAGTTTGAATTGGAAATTAAATTTGAGCTGTGATGTGCATTTACGTTAGTGACTGACTGCGTTCGTACAAAACCAGATTGAAATACGCTGTTAAAGTGACCTTAAGTCCAAACCAAACTGATAGCTGAAATTAGATTCAAAGTATGTTCAAATTCGATCATGATAATAAGTATTAATTGGAGATTAGGAGTTAAACAGTTTTTTTTAAATAATCTTTGTACATGCTAGCCTATTTGCTGAGTTGTAGTGGGATTTAGTGATTTGAGCATCAATTGAATTGTGAACTGTGTTGTCTTAATTCATTTCAGTAGATTTCAACCATCACGTAGTAAGCCGAGTTGGGCCTCACGTTAATTGAGCTACTTGGGCTGCTTCTCGTCTGAATGCGGCCCATGTCTGGGCAATGCCTTCTAGCACAGGCATAATTGAATGATGAGGTGCCAAAGGACGCTGCAAGCCTCAATGAGGCTAAGTTGTCTCCATTAAACCATTAGTTGGGCATCTTAGTAAGGACACATGGACGTGCTAATTAGGAAGTATCTTTTCTTTATTTTTAGAGACAAATAAAAATGGAAATATAGTTCACTTCAGGATGTCTTTAAATTGATGAGACGAGCCTCGCCGAATAAAACCACAAATTGTGGGTCCCTTAATAGATATTGTATTAACTTTAGACTTCGGGATGGGCCATTTAGCAAATTTCACGGCTTTCCTCAAAATAATATTACGTTAGACTCTTTAAGTACGATTTTAATAAAATTACCTTCTTAAACTAGGGTGCGCATTGATGCGACCCAGATCCAAATCTCAACGGAGTCAAAATGTGTTAACAACCACGGGTGCATTGATTGCGACGTGGTTCGAGACGCATTTTCGCGACGTTGCAATTCTTTTAAAATAAATGATAAAAGCGGTTTATAAATAAAAGGCACATAAGCTAGCATGTATTAAAATCAGATAAAAACAAATACAACAGTAAGTGACCGTGCTAAAACTACGGAACCCGAGAATCCCTGACACCTTCTCCCGTGTTAATAGAATTCCTTATCCGGATTTTCAGTTCGTGGACTGTAATACAGAGTCAAATTTTCCTCGGTTCGGGATTCAAAACCGTTGACTTGGGACACCATTAATTTTCCAAGTGGCGACTCTGAATAATAATAATAAATCCCGTTCTGATTGTCCTTTAATTGGAAAAACTCCTTTATGCCCTTACGGGGTGTAGTGAAAAAGGAGGTGTGACAGCTCTGGCGACTCTGCTGGGGATCGAACCCAGAATCTCTGTTTTCGCAGACCAGAATTCGAACTTAGATAAATTGTTGTATTTGGTTATATCTGATTTTCCTACATGTTCTGTGCTGAATATGCTAAATGTTACCGCTTTGATATCATTTGAACTAGGGCTGTGCATTTGGATCGGATATCCGAAATCCGATCCGATCCACTCTATTTCGGATTTTTGGATTTCAAATTTCGGATTTTCGGATTGGATACGGATTGTGTTTTATGAAATTTCGGATTGGATTCGGATTGGTATGATTTTAATCCGATCCGATCCGATATCCGAAATTATATGTACCTATATAAATACACACTAAAATTTTAGGGTTATGCTTATTCATTTTTCACACACCCCCTCACTCACTTAGATTTTTCCGCCTCTCTTGCACCTCTCTTCTCGTCAGTGAAGACTAAAAGAGTCTCAATGACTCAAACTTCCGATTTTACTTTGATTTTATGTCTCTTTCTTCCGCCTCTCTTCTCTTCTCTTCTGTCTTTTATGTCTATTTCATGTTCTATTCTTCAACTTTTGATTTTATTTTGATTTTTTTGTTTGTTTTGGTAGATGGAAGATGAGATACAGACACCAAATGAACTTTAAATTGTTGAAAATTTTTGTGACAATCCGATCCGACAATCCGAAAAATTATCCGATCCAAAGTTTAAAATCCGATCCAATCCAATGTTAATTCGGATCGGATTCGGATTGCACTTTTCAGAATCCGAAATCCGAATCCAAAATAGGCTAAATCCGATCCAATCCGATCCGTGCACAGCCCTAATTTGAACTGTATATAAACTGTGCCAACACCCTTCTCATCTCACCTCCGGGGATGTGCTTACTAGTTGAGACTCCCTATTCTGTTAGTGTCATACCCTGAAATAAAAAAGAGGCTCGGATAAGTTGCAAAGCCGGACGATCTCGCGGGTCCCCTGGACGCTGCCCCTCCTTGACTCGAGTTGTCCACTCGAGTGCACCGTTTAGAACACATACCCAGGTTTTGAACTTAGAATAACTTGACTTCATGCCGGATACCTAGTAGGAGCGCTTAATTGCATCATGCTGCATTTGACTTAGGGGACTCAACACAGGGGTTGGGTCCGTCTAGGGCTAGCAACCTGAAATGAAAAGACCATCCTGATGCATCCTACTTGTTCTGTACATATATTTGTTTCGAACTAGCATGTTGACCGGCTTTTGAATCTCGGGAATGTTGGAAAATTGAGAAAAAGAGGAAAAGAGAAAAGAGAGAAATAACAGTTAGGGGGTTAATTGATTATTTTAGAAAAATCAATGACCAAATACTGTCGAAACTTTGCCGAAATTTTGAGAAAATGGAAAATGAAAAATGTTTTATTTTTAATAGTTTGTTTTACTAAAAAGCAAAGGAAAAATAGAAAAAGAGTCTTTTATTTTTGGAAAGTTGTTTGTTGAAAAAGAAAAGAAAAAGAGTCTTTATTTTAGTTTGGAAAAATAGGTTGTTTATTGTTTGTTGAAAATGAAAAGGAGAAGGAGAGTCGTTATTTTGTCTTGTTTTCAAAAAATAGAAAAGGAAAAATAGTTTGTCTTGCCATGGAAAATGAAAGAAAGAGCGTTGCTTTCAAAAATATAGTTAGTTTCTTTGCCCGAACTACGCAGGTTTGATTCTCACAGGGCGTGAGATACGTAGGCAACCCTCATCGGGTCCAACCTCCCCTTTGCAAAAATAGCCAAAAAAAATATATATGTCAAATTCTTAATTTTCATCGTAAATAAGTTAGGTGATGCCGTTTTTGTCAAAAATAGCCGAATATTCCCGAAAGGGATGCCGGAAGGCTGACTTTGCAAAGACGGCCATTTTTGGTCATTTTGATTTTTGACCGGTTGACTCTCACAGCCTGAAAACTTCGTTCTTGGGAGTGCTGAAAGGCCATGTTCGAAAACCGAGTCTTTCATTTTACATTTGAAAAAAAAGAAATAGTTAATTTTGTTCTGAGTCAAATAAAAGTTTTTATTTTGCTTAAATCACTTTAATAAATGTGCAGGATGAGCACGATGCAAAATGAACCTTTCTCAATAATGACTAAAATCCCTTTCGAGTTGCGGCTATGGTGGAACGATATAGGCAAAGAAGGACAAGACGAAGTCAAGAAATATCTGAAAGGTCTTACGGGTTTATTTGAAATCAAGCCTCGGGGTGATATTATAAGAGCGTTGGTCACTTGTTGGGACCCGGCGCACAATGTCTTCCACTTCTCAGATTTTGAGCTCACCCCAACTCTGGAGGAAATCGCCGGGTACACCGGAAATGCTGAGATTCCGTTAAGAAGAAAATATCTGGTTGCTCCAAGAGCCATCACGATGCATCGGTTTTTAGACTCATTAAAAATACCCAAGACAGTCCATAATCCAGATTTGGCAAAAGGCTTCTGCACTCTGCGCTTCATATACGACAGGTACGACCACATGGGAGGGTTTAACAAGACGGACATCAAGCTATGCAGTAAAAATAATCGTCAAAAATGGGATGAGCGCAGATGGGTGGCTTTCATGATAACCTTTTTGGGCCTCCTGGTGTTCCCAAGGAAAGACGAGAATATTGATATAAAAGTAACCGGGGTCGTCAGTACCTTGCTTACTCAAGATGAAAGCACTCTTGCGCCTATGATCGTGTCTGACATTTTCCGAGCTCTCACTGCCTGCAAAGCCGGAGGCAACTTTTTTGAGGGGTGTAACTTGTTGCTACAAATGTGGATGACCGAGTATCTATGCCGCCGTTCCCAGCTCTTGAGTTATGGTTCGTATGACAAAACATGTATAGGAGAGTTTTACATAAGGATTGACGGGGTTAGTCTGCCTGAAGGAGTAACAACATGGATATCATACTTTCGTACTCTCACGGACAGTCAGATACAGTGGACGTTGGGATGGATGCCTGTTAAAGAAATCATATACATGCCAGCAGCTAGGTCGCATTTTCTTTTGATGGGACTTAAGAGCATCCAGCCTTATGCTCCATGTCGGGTTCTGAGACAACTTGGGAGATGCCAAAAAGTTCCATGGGAGGAAGATCTTAGTGCTCAAGTAATTAAGATTAGCCCTGACGGACAGTTTCCCGAAGAAAAAGTCCGCGAGATTTGGAATAAATGTCAATATCTACAAGTAGATACTTGTGTGCAGGATCGGGCCAAAGGAGAAATGTCACCAGAATACCTCGCGTGATACAGAAGAGAGCTTGAGCATCAGAGGCCAGCTAAAAGACCCCACATCCAGGATTTCACTGAATCATCACAAGAACAATGGGGTTGGCTAGCAAAAGAAGAAGGCTATCAGGCTGAAATCGGCAAGCTGAAACAACAGATTGGAGCTCTAAAATTTGAGAACAGTGTGCAAGTTGCTGCTGATCAGGGAGAAAAGAACAGGTTGGCCCAAGAAAACGAGGTGCTTAGGGCCCAAATCTAGCAAATGAGGATAGCTGCCAATAACCAACAAAGGAGCCGGTCGGACGAGCGGTTTATAAAGGGGCTGAAAAAGGAAATTAGTGAGTGCCGAGATGAGCTGGAAAAATCCGAAGGCACCATAGTAGAACTCCGGGCACAATGGGTAAAAAGAACAGAAGAACGCACCCATTACATGCAATAATTAAAGAAGGATTATGAAAAGACCATTGCTAGTCTGAAAAGAAAAGTGGTCACCCTTGAGGATAAGGAAGCTAAGCAAGCTAAAGCTTTTGAGACCGAAAATGGACACTACTATGACTTACTGGCTCGAATGGAAGTAGAAATACAGCAGCTGCAGGATCAGCATCTTCAGGATTCTCATGTGTTGGAGGCTCACAATAATCAAGTAAGGCGATTGCTTATAGAAAAGGGTCGAACAAGAGACATGATTGAGACCATTGCCCACGCCATCCTTAGGAGATGTCGGGCATGTGAAGACATGACCCGCACTACCTTCTTCTCGGCAGTGATGATTTATGTCAAGCGAACCATGTATGAGCTGGAGCAACTTGAAAGGGATTTGGCACCTAAGCCCGCGGCGAGGCCGAACGATGCCCCGCGGGCACCCACTTTTGAAGCACTAATGTATTCATAGATCGAGTCTGTATTTTCCATTCTAGAGTTTGTTGTTTGTCAGTCTGTATTCTTTTTGCACCCAAGTATGCTAGTATGTTCAGAGTTTGTATTTGAGTTTAGTTGGAGTCCGTTATTTTCCATTTCAAAATGTTTAGTTTGTAATAGAATGTTATGGTAATGAAAATCTGAAAATTTCCCAAAATTTGTTCCTTTATTTTGGCACTTATTTTCACGAACTACGCCTGGTCTGATTCGTGCGGGGTCACGATACGTAGGCAATCTCCGTAGGATTCGACCGTAACCAAGTAAAGAAAAGAAAACAAAGAAAGGGAAAAGCGGAGAGACGAGGAAAAAATGAATGAAAATAAGAGAAGAGAGAAAAGAAAAGAGAAGAGCGGAAAAACAAGAAAGGAATGGAGGAAGGAAAGGAAAAAGAAAAAAGAGGAGAAAAGAAAGAGAGAAAAGAAAAGAGAAAAGAAAACAAAAAGAAAAGAGAAAGCTTATAGTTGGAACTAAGGAAATGCCGGGATGACGCATGCGGTTGAACAAATGCATAATAGAAATGGTTAACTGTATAGGTGCATTCATGTCCAATGTGCGGTTATCCAATCTGTTAAAGCCTAATCGCTAACGGAATTGTTGTCTAAATGTGTGAGTCCAGGTAGGTGGTTAGTTGTTTGGCATTCTGGCAACTCATCCATACAACACCCGGTCTAAAGATAAAGTGAACATGACTGGCCCGGAATCTGATACGAGTATTGTTGACCCATCGAAAAAAGTAGAAGAAATGGACGTTCATGCAATGAGGGAGGAAATGTATAAGTTGAAACAACAGATGACTGAAATGTACCAAGCCTGGGCGAAGGGGCATCCACCGCCAGTTTATCCCGCTAACCCCGCTTATATCCCACCATTGGCTCAGCCTCAGGAGCCACCCACTGTGAATTCATCTCCAGCATTTCCACTCTACCAACAATGCCAAGGCACCACTTCTCATACATCACAGGCTCCTCCATCCAAACAAGTCTCATACCCTCCTCCACCAATCACTCCCGTTTTTGTAGCACCTCCACCTGCTACCCTACACCGATCCCCCAGTGAACCTCTGTTCCAGACGCACGGCAACCAGTATTATCCCCCTGAGCCTACCTTCAAAGTACCAGAACCCTACTCTAATACCCCTCATCTTGATCTCACGGCAGGCACTAAGAAGCCGCCCAAAAACCCTGAGCAGGAGGAGATGATCAGAAAGGTCAAAAGCCTGGAGCAATCATTCCGAGACATGGGGGGGTTAGGGGGCCAAGTAAGTGTGGCCTATAAAGATTTATGTCTGTTCCCAGATGTTCAGTTGCCGGTCGGGTTCAAGATGCCTAAGTTTGATTTGTATGACGGGCATGGCGACCCAGTAGCACATTTAAGGGGATTCTGTAGCAAGATGAGAGAAGCAGGAGGGAGAGATGAATTGCTGATGGCATATTTCAGCCAAAGTTTGAGCGGATCGGTGTTGGAATGATACACTAGACAAGACCATAGCAGGTGGTACACCTGGGATGACTTGGCCCAAGCCTTCGCTTGTCAGTTTCAATACAATCTTGAAATCATCCCAGATCGACTGTCATTGACAAAGATCGAGGAGAAGCCCGGTGAGAGCTTTCGAGAATATGGGTTCCGTTGGAGAGAGCAAGCGGCGAGGGTTGACCCCCCGATGAAAGAGAGTGAAATGGTTGATTATTTCTTGCAGGCTCTAGAGCCCACCTATTTTGGTCATTTGGTGTCAGCAGTGGGCAAGTCCTTTAATGAAGTCGTGAAAATGGGAGACATGGTTGAGGAGGGACTCAAATACAATAAGATCATGAGTTATTCAACAATCAAAGCAACCACCCAAGCCATTCAAAACAGCACTGGTGGTGTGCTTGGGAAGAAGAAGAAAGAAGAGGTTGCAACTGTCGAATCCGGAGTATAGTACAGGTCTAGAAGCCCTTCACCCTATTACAACCAACCCAGACCCCACCACCCAAATTACCCATATACCCCATATGGCTCTCCTCAACACTATTATTCACCACCAGAGCCACACTTTTCCGTCTATCATGCCCAAACTTATACCCAGCCTCCGGCTCACGCGCAATGGCGTGCCCCGGCTACCCAAAACACATACCCAGCTCCACAAAGCACATATCCACACCCGAGGGCTTATAGGCCAGGATCCGGCTTCCGCCCAAACCAGGCTTTCAGAAATGAGAGAATGCAGAAACAGAAAACATTCACTCCGCTGGGAGAATCCTATACCACTCTTTTCCGCAAACTGAGACAGGTAGGCCTGTTGAACCCGGTTGAGGCCAAAATGCCAAATCCCCTTCCTAGAAATCTGGACCATTCAGTGAGCTGTGAGTATTGTTCAGGGGCTCCCGGACATGATACTGAGAAATGTTGGAGATTGAAAACTGCTATGCAAGAGCTTATTGACGCAAACAAAATTGAGGTTCAGGCCCCGGAGGCGCCCAATATCAACCAGAACCCGTTGCCAGCACATTATGAGGCCAACATGATTGAACTGATACATAAGGGAGCAGAGTTTAAGAAGCCCTCACAGACAGTCATGCTGATCCGTTCTAGTGAAGCCAAAGTGAATGAAAAGTTAGCTAGTGTGAAACCATCGGTTCAGTTGAAAAGAATAGACAACAAGCCAGTTGTGGTGATGGGGAAAGGATCTTCCGTTGTTGCGAAAAAACCAGAGCCGATCAAGGTAGTGGTTCGGGGAGTATCAAGCACACCTGCGACAGTCGTGAAGGGGGCTCACATAGAACCAATTGTTATAAATCCAATAACCTAGTTACCAGTAATTGATAGTAAAACCGTCCCGTGGAAGTATGAACAGGTAGTTGTGACCTACAAGGGGAAGGAAATCAAAGAGGAAGTCTGTAAAACACAAGGTTTAACTCGCTCGGGACGTTGTTTTGCCCCCGAAGAGTTGAGAAAGGCTAGGGCTCCCAAGGAAAATCCTGCGCCAGTTAAGAAAGCTATTATGGAGGAAGAGGCAGAAGAGTTCTTGAAAAAGATGAAAGTGCAATATTATTCTATTATTGAGCAGCTAAGGAAAACGCCAGCCCAAATCTCGTTGCTTTCGCTGCTCATCCACTCAGATGAACATCGCCGGGCTCTGATGAAGATATTGAACGAAGTTCATGTCCCCGATAAAACTTCAGTGAATCATTTGGAGAAAATAGCGAACAAAATCTTTGAGGTAAACAAAGTGACATTTTCTGATGATGAATTGCCCGTGGAGGGTACAAAACATAATAGAGCTCTTTATTTAAACGTGAAATGTGAAGATTCGGTAGTCACTCGAGTACTGATTGATAATGGGTCCAGTTCCAATATATGTCCTTTGTCTACATTGAACAAGTTGAAGGTTGATGATGAAAGAATTCATAAGAATAGCATCTGCGTTCGGGGGTTTGATGGTGGTGGTACAGACACAGTGGGTGACATCATACTTGAATTGACAATTGGTCCGGTCGAGTTCACCATGGAGTTTCAGGTGTTAGACGTGGTGGTGTCTTATAATCTTCTGTTGGGGCGACCATGGATCCACGCTGCCAAAGCGGTGCCTTCTACACTACATCAGATGGTCAAATTTGAGTGGGATAGACAAGAGATCGTAGTACATGGGGAAGACAACATGAGCATTGTAAGTGATGCCATCATACCCTTCATAGAAACTGATGATGATAAGGGGCCGTGGGTTTACCAGGTTTTCGATACTGTCTCAGTAGAAAAGGTTCCTGAGGGGAAAAGCGTCCCGGTCCCCAGAATAACAGCTGCAACTGTCATGGTAGCCTCTGAAATGTTGAAAAACGGGTTTGTACCAGGCAAAGGGTTGGGTGCTGATTTGCAAGGTATTGTTCAGCCAGTTTATTTGCCCAAGAATCTGGATACCTTTGGGCCGGGTTTCAAGCCTACGGTGGCGGATGTAAGACGAGCCCGCAAGATGAAGAAAAGAGGTTGGGTTCTTCCCAAACCAATTCCACGTCTGTCCAGGTCCTTCGTCAGGCCAAGTATCGGAAAGCAATTATTGGCAAATGTGTTTGGTCCACTGATTGGGGCGGATGGGAACTTGGAGAAAGGGCTTGAGAGGGTATTTGCTGAGGTGAACATGGTTGAGGCCGGGGAAGGGTCGAGCAAAGTAGATATACAGTACATCGGGCCGTGTGCTAATGTCAACAACTGGGAAGCCACTCCTCTTCCATCTCGGAGGGAGTCGCGGTAGTGGGTTTTGTTTTCCTTTTGTTCACCTAGATTATTCCAGGGTTTGTAATTCAGTTGCTATGTTCCGTCCATTTGGATGAGTTAAATCCCTGTTATCTTTACATTCAATGAAATGCAATTCCTTTTCTTTCTTAATTCCTAATTTTGTTTCCATTTCTTTTTCTTTTCTTTTCTGTACAGTTCTTTTTATGCTGATATCGATGACATGACATGCATGAGGAATCTTCGGCCCAGTTTTAAAAGCCAATCTAACTCAGAAATAATAGTGCAAGAAATCGAGTGTGACGATGAGGTGGAATATGATAATGACGAGGCCTATGAGGAAGTTAGTAAAGAATTAAGTCACTTTGAAGAAAAACCCAAACCTAACCTAAATGACACAGAAGCAGTTAATCTAGGGGACCAAGACAATGTCCGTGAAACTAAAATAAGTGTTTATCTTGAGCCACAGCTCAAGGAGGAGATAATCAAAGCATTGTTTGAGTACAAGGATATTTTTGCATGGTCGTATGATGATATGCCGGGGCTAAGTACCGATTTAGTGGTTCACAAATTGCCCACTAACCCAGCATTCCCTCCTGTCAAGCAGAAGCTGAGAAAGTTCAAAACGGACATAAGTGTAAAGATCAAAGAAGAGATCACCAAGCAGTTCGATGCGAAGGTCATTCGGGTTACACGGTATCCCACCTGGTTAGCTAATGTTGTGCCTGTGCCGAAGAAAGATGGCAAGACCAGGGTGTGTGTCGATTATCGGGATCTTAACAAGGCAAGTCCAAAAGACAATTTTCCGCTGCCGAACATCCACATATTGATTGATAATTGTGCCAAACATGAGATTGGTTCTTTTGTGGATTGTTACGCGGGCTATCATCAGATTTTAATGGACGAGGAAGATGCAGAAAAGATGGCATTCGTCACGCCATGGGGAACATACTGCTATCTGGTCATGCCGTTTGGTTTGAAAAATGCTGGGGCAACTTATATGAGTGCAATAACAACAATATTCCATGATATGATACACAAGGAAATCGAGGTATATGTGGACGATGTGATTTTAAAGTCTAGACAGCAATCTGACCATGTTAGGGATCTGAGAAAGTTCTTCCAAAGGCTTTGCAGGTACAATCTCAGGCTTAATCCTGCAAAATACGCGTTCGGGGTGCCGTCTGGAAAGTTGTTGGGGTTCGTAGTCAGCCGCTGGGGTATTGAGCTGGATCCATCAAAAATCAAGGCCATCCATGAATTGCCATCTCCGAGGAATAAGACCGAGGTGATGAGTTTGCTGGGAAGATTGAATTATATCAGCAGGTTCATCGCCCAGCTCACGACAACTTGTGAGCCTATCTTTAAGCTGTTAAGGAAAGAAGCTGCGGTCAAATGGACAAACGAATGTCAGGAGGCGTTTGATAAGATAAAAGGGTATTTGTCAAATCCACCCGTGTTGGTTCCGCCAGAACCAGGGCGACCTTTGATTCTATATTTAACGGTACTGGACAATTCGTTCGGCTGTGTATTGGGTCAACATGATATCACCGAAAGGAAGGAGCATGCCATCTATTACCTCAGCAAGAAGTTCACACCCTACGAGGTTAAGTATACTCATCTTGAAAGGACATGTTGCGCCCTAACTTGGGTGGCACAAAAGCTGAAACACAATTTGTCATCTTATACTACTTACCTCATATCTCGTTTGGATCCGTTAAAGTATATCTTTCAGAAGCCTATGCCCACAGGGAGGCTTGCAAAGTGGCAAATCCTGCTCACAGAGTTTGACATTGTCTACGTGACTCAGACTGCGATGAAAGCACAGGATTTGGCGGACCATCTGGCCGAGAATCCGGTTGATGAAAATTATGAACCTTTGAAGACTTATTTCCCTGATGAAGAGGTGATGCATGTTGAAGAGTTGGAACATGGTGAGAAGCCAGGATAGAAACTTTTCTTTGATGGGGCTGCAAACATGAAAGGCGTGGGAATAGGAGCGATGCTTATTTCTGAAACAGGGCAACATTACCCTGTTACAACTCAGCTTCGTTTTTATTGTACGAACAACATGGCAGAATATGAGGCATGTATCTTGGGGTTGAGATTAGCTGTAGATATGGGTGTCTAGGAAGTCTTGGTCATGGGTGACTCGGACCTACTGGTACACCAAATTCAAGGAAAATGGGAAACACGGGACTTAAAGCTTATACTGTACCTACAATGTTTGCATGAGCTTTGTCAACGGTTTCAGTCAATAGAATTCAAGCACATTCCAAGGATTAATAATGAAGTGGCCGATGCGTTGGCTACTCTGGCATCGATGTTACACCATCCGGATAAGGCTTACGTGGACCCTTTGCAGATTCAGGTCCGTGATCAGCACGCTTAATGTAATGTGGTGGAAGAGGAACTTGACGGTGAGCCGTGGTTTCATGACATCAAGGAATATATCAGGATGGGTGTGTATTCGAAATAGGCTACAGGTGATCAGAAACGAACAATTCGACGGTTGGCAAGCGGGTTTTTCCTTAGTGGAGGAGTGTTGTACAAAAGAACTCTAAACCTCGGGTTGTTGAGATGCATTGATGCGAGACAGGCCACATCTATCATGACTGAGGTACATTCCGGAGTTTGTGGACCGCATATGAGTGGGTACGTTCTAGCAAAGAAGATTCTCAGAGCAGGTTATTACTGGCTCACTATGGAGCGGGATTGCATCAGTTTTGTGCGTAAATGTCATCAGTGCCAAGTGCATGGAGATTTGATTCATTCTCCACCATCCGAGTTACATACAATGTCTATGCCATGGCCCTTTGTTGCTTGGGGCATGGATGTCATTGGGCCAATTGAGCCAGTAGCATCAAACGGGCACAAGTTTATTCTGGTGGCCATTGATTATTTCACCAAGTGGGTTGAAGCGAAAACTTTCAAATCCGTGACCAAGAAAGCAGTGGTTGATTTTGTGCACTCAAATATCATCTGTCGGTTTGGGATTCCGAAGGTAATCATCACAGACAATGGCGCTAATCTCAATAGTCATCTGATGAAGGAGACATGTGAGCAGTTCAAGATTGCTCATCGTCATTCTACTCCATACCGCCCTAAGGCAAATGGTACGGTTGAGGCAGCCAATAAGAATATAAAGAAAATACTCCGGAAAATGGTGGAAGGATCTAGGCAGTGGCATGAAAAGCTGCCTTTCGCATTATTGGGATACCGCACCACTGTTCGTACTTCGGTGAGGGCGACTCCTTACTCTTTGGTGTATGGTACGGAAGCAGTGATACCCACAGAAGTGGAAATCCCGTCTCTTCGAATCATTGAGGAGGCTGAGATCGATGATGATGAATGGGTAAAAAGCCGCCTTGAGTAGTTGAGTTTGATTGACGAGAAGAGATTGGCATCAGTGTGTCATGGTCAGTTATACCAACAAAGAATGGCAAGAGCGTACAACAAGAAAGTGTGTCCGAGGAAGTTTGAGGTGGGACAGTTAGTGTTGAGACGTATTTTGCCTCATTGGGCAGAAGCAAAAGGAAAGTTTGTTCCAAATTGGCAGGGACCATTTGTCGTAACCAGAGTGTTGTCTAATGGTGCATTATATCTGACAGATGTGGAAGGAAAATGTGTAGAAATGACCATCAATTCCGATGCGGTCAAGAGATACTATGTATGATTTCTTTATTTTGATTGTACTTGTTTGTATTTGGCATATTTTAAAGATTGAAATGACGAAAGCGTTTTGTTATGCTATCTAAACACTTTTACCCCTTGTCATCTCTTTTGAGCCTTATTTATTTTCTTTCATATCCCTCTTTCGGAATCAATGTCACCATTAAGAAACGCGAGTGCGGAAGAAAAGAAAATGAAAAGAAAAAGAAAAAGAAAGAAAAGTGAAAAGAAAGGAATAAAAGAAGGAAAAGAAAGGAAGAAGAAAATTGAAAAGTGAAAAGAAGAAAGAACAGAAAAAAGGAAGAAAAGAAAGGAAAAGAAGAGCGAAAAAAAGAAAAACAACAACGTAGTATCTATGACGTGAACTACGTTTGACTTGATCCCGCAAGGGTACGTAGGCAGCCTCGCTGAGGTTCAGTCATACCAAAATAAAATCCAAAAGTCCCCAAGCAAGAAACTGGGGCAGAAGTCGTGGTTGTTGTAAGAAATCTGATTTCGAAAGTTGTAATTTTAACCCATTTTGAAATTATTTTGAGACTTTCATACCCTTTCTTTCTAGCCCCATCCAAAGCCCACATTACGGTCCAAAGAAAGACCTTCTGATCAATCTTTGAGAAATGCCAAGTCAAGCAGGTAAATGTAATTCATGTCTGGGGCAACACTCTAGTTCCAGCAAGAAAAACAAAAAGATAAAAATGAGAGAGTATTATTGGTGAAAACCTGCACAGGCACCGTAAGGCGACGAGAGTTGAAAGAAAGAATAAAATGAGAGAGTCTTATTGGTGAAAACCCTTGCGGGCACCTTGAGGCGAAAGTGAGTTGAGAAATGATTGATGGAGAAAGGTCTATTGGTGGAAATTGTTTCGAGGCACCACAGGACGAACAAGGCTAAGGTTTGGATAAAGTAATAAAGTGATGGAAATTCTGGGGCAACAAAGGGTGGAAACCAAGAGTTGGTTAGTTGGACAGATTGGGCCGATTAGTCCGAAATGCATGTCATGACGATTGGTACCGGCTGTTCCGTTCAGATAAGTTTTGTTCCCCTTTTCTTTTTAGCAGTCATCCAGTTTTGGATTCTTCTTATCCTTAACTCGTAAACTCATTGCATTTCATTTTCTTTGGGGGTTTTATCTGTCTAAAATGTTTCAATGTCAGTTTTGTTCAAAGCAAGTGGAAAGGGATTTCAAAACTCACTACTAGATTCCGGAAAGTGTAAAGCGCGATGTGGTCAGAGCATGTCAAAAACAATGTGATGAAAGGCAGAATACAGGGAATCACCGGAAATGTCATCGGTGGAATGATTGGGAAATGTCGTGGGAAGTGCAAAGTTCAGAAAAAGGGTCATAGGTGTGAAACAACAACATGGGTACGGAACACTCGGTTTGTCAGAGTCAGGGGTTCGAAGATCAGTCAGAAAGTCAAAGCGGTTCAGGGCCAGTTCGGGAAGCCAGTCGGAACAAAACAATGCAGCAGAAAGATCTCCAGCAAGAATGCCACCAACTAACCACCATTTTTGAACTGACAAATTTTCTTTGATTAAAACAGGGGTAGAAAAGTTCGTTTGTTTTAGAGGAAACCTCCGTGGAGAAAGGCAGTCAACAAGCAGGTTCGATTTTTGATTTTCAGGACCCTCCTGGAAAATGGGACCTAGTTTAAAGTTCAAAAATAACATAATCTAACATAAACGTACCCTAAAGGAGTATAAGTTGGTTTAAGAAGTGTGCATGTTCGAGACAGGATTCAATTAGGAGTTTCCAGGACCTTCCTGAATAATGGGACTTAGCTTTAAGATTTCAATTAGATAACCACATTTAGCGTAAACTCTGTTGTAGGGTAGTGTAATTCAGACATGAAAGTTGTCACCTTTAAGATAAAATTTGAACTTTGATTTTCAGGACCCTCCTGGATAATGGGGAGTAGTTTAAAGATCCTCTTACATAGCAAGATTTAGCAGAAGTCACACCTGTAGAAGATATAACTTAGATTTTAATCCGTCGTTAAGTTAAGAGTTGTCAGGTCCCCCCTGAATAATGGGACCTAGCTTTCAAATCTTTAGTAATACTTGGTAATATGGTTTAGTTTTACAATCACATCTGCCCCCAGCCACCTAACTTGGGCAGAAATTTTCTTTGTTTTGTCTATTTGAAGTCAGGAGCTCGCCTGGAGAGCAGGGAATGCTTTCAAACGCAGCAGTCAGGAGCCCGTCTGGAGAGAGGAATACATTCAAGTTCAACAGTCAGGAGCCAGCCTGGACAACAGAGGAATACATTCAATTTCAAGATTCAGAAGTCAGGAGTCCGCCTGGAGAATAAAGACATACAGTTCAAGTTTCAGTAATCGGGAGCCCACCCGTACAATAAGGGAATACATTCAAGTTCAGCAATTTGAAGAAAGGAACAACACCTTCAGTTTGTAGTTTGCAATGGAAACAAGGGATTTTACCAAGAAAACACAAGACAACAAGGCAACGGGGAAGTACAACAACAAGTTTGAAGAATTTAGATAGGATTTTGTAATTCATAGGTCATAGTTTAGTTTAGATTCTTTTATTTTGCCATGGTGTAATAAGGAAGGTTAGCAAGCAGTAGCAGCAGCAATCGCAGTGAAATCACAGTTTTTGGTAGTCCCAGCTACCAGACATTCCTGAACTACACTGACCTGATTCCTGTTTAGCCCAGGATATGTAGGCAACCTCCGAAGCAGGGTGCAGTCAACTCTTTCAAAAATGCTTCACACGGAATATTCAAATGGGCAAAAATCGCTCATATTTGCTCACTTATCTTTGCCCGAAAACTTTTCATGTTTCCGAGCAAAGAGAGGCAGCTGTGACCACGTGTTTTTTGCCCCATATATGAATTATTCCCACAAAATTCAAATAAAAATGACTTTTCCTTATTTTTACAATTTTTGTGAATTTTGGTGTTATTTTCTGTTAATTGTTTGCATTTTTACTTGTGCCTGATAATTCATATAAAAATACAAAAATATGCATTTGCATTTAGGATTTAATTTCATACTTTAGTATTAATTAGGGGTTAAATTGTTTTGGAATAAAATAAGAAGAAAATAACAAAAATAGTTCACTTTTGCATTTTTATTGCTTTAATTGTGAAATCGTTACGAAATAATTTTTAAAACAATTTTAGGCATTAATTAGTTGTAGTTTAGTTTTTATTTTTATTTTAGCATCTTTATAAAATTCAGAAAAAATAATACAAAATTATAAAATGGAAGAAAAGAAAACAAACAAAGGAAATAACTAAAAAGGGGTGCTTTGTTATATACCCGAAATTGGGCCAATTTTATGATCTTAGCCTAGCCCAATCCCCGAATCTCACCCAAATTGACCCAGGCCCAAACCCCTATCCGGTCCGCCCTTTCTCTTTGGTCAAACGACGTCGTTTCGTTCCCAGTTAATCTGGACCGTCGAGGTTGATTGATCAGACGGTCCAGAAGCACACCCCATTTAATATATAACTGTCTTAAAGACCCCCCCTTTCTAGGACCCCATCATCTTCCTCAAGCCTTCTCTCTCTCTCATGAACCCTAATTGTGACGCCCTGATTTCTCCGTCGCCGGCAATGGCGGCGCCGATGCCAATCACCACCAAATTCACACCCCAACTTCCCCTTCTCCTCCTCTGCCCAAATCCACCGGCCTTTTCCTTCGAATCTTACTTGAACCCTTCGAATCTTCGATTGAAGGTTTTCCGGTGAACACCACTACTCCTAAACCACTCCAAAATAACACCACGAGACCTCCTCTTCTCCCTCATCATGAATCCACCACCCATTTCCTTCAAATCCCGCCCTAGCTTGTCGAATCCTCGATCAAAGATTCTCCGGCCAAAACCCAAAGTAACCCAATCACCACCAAATTAACACCATGTGACCACCTGGGCCTCCTCTACCCAACCCCCATAGCCCTATCTCTCGAATCTACCTGGAACAACTCGAATATCAAATTGAAGGTTTCCGACCAAAAACCCTAATGCAAAGTCTCCATGATTTCGGACCCTAACAACCCTAACCAGGTGTTTTGTTATGAAAACACATGGTTAGGGATATTACGGGTCAGAAATTTCGGGGGATTTGGAGAAACAACCACTGGCCCGAGCTCTTTGTTGTCAGTGAGTTCTTGTTGGTATTTTCTTTTATTTCAATTCTTTTTCCTTTTCTGATTTTCTGCATGTGTGAATTCCATGGTTAATGTCTAGTTTAATTTGCGTTTTAATTTTTGTCAATATTGTTCTAATCTTGTGTCCTGATTTGTTTTGATTAAGTCTAGTTGTTTGTTTGATTTTAATATGTTCCAATTCCTGATCTTAGTTTGATTTTTAATTGAGCTGTTGATAATCTATTAATTAGTTTTACTAAGTTTTGTTTGAATTAATTTATGGTGTTCCTTTAGTTTAGGTTAATTACTAGTTAGTTCAGTTTCAGTTTAATTAGTCGTCGTTTGGTAGTTAGTTTGGTCATTAATTCTGAGTTCAATCGATAGATTCAACAAGAGTTAAATTGGGGTATATTCAGAGCTTAAGAAACTGTCTTGGTTATAGCTGTAGTTTTAGTTTAAGTTCAGGGGTAGTTTAGACATTTAGGATTGGGCAGCACATGGTAGTTGCAACTAGAATCTTCTAGGGCCTTCTAGAGTGGTACTTTAGTGTAGATTTCAATAATTTTAGTGGGATTACTTGGGTAACAAGTTAGAAAATAAGGGACTAATTGAATAAATAGGTAAGGGACTGACATTGAAAACTGAAAATCTGAGGGTTGCCCTCATGGGTGCTTATAAAAGGGCATGCCCTTTACTTCATCAAAAAGGTTTTTTTAGCCATCGAATTCCCACCTACAGCTCTCACCCTTTCTCAAAATTTCAGATTAGCATTTGAATTCAAATATACAAAAATACAAAAAACAGACAAAAATACAAAAAACCAAAAAAAACCAATACCGTCCCATGGAGTATTAGGCTGATTTCGAGTTTTGTTAGTAAATACAATGCATCTTCTAGTTTGAGCTTGAGTTCTTTGGATTCTGGAGTTCTGGTTGATTTTTAAATGGTTTTGGTTTCATTTGAGTTGGTTTCGAAGAGATCTGATAGTTCTGCGTAATTTTCAAGCACTTCTGGGTTTTGAATCTGTGCTGGACTTTTCTTTTACACTCCATTGATTGTTGCTGGGGATTCAAATTGATTTCTGAGCTGCTGCTCGATTGTTTTTGCTTTAGCTGACCTCCATTTTGCTTCATTGTTTGTTCTGATTCCAGGTACATGCCCTGAACTCGATGCATGTTAACATCCAATTGAAATGAAATGAAATGGAGGCTTAATTTCAGTTGCATCTTCAGTTATTTCAACATTTGCTTTTGTAATCAACTATGGTAATTTGGAGTGCTGTTTTGCTCAGAGTGATTTGAATTGACTGAATTTATATTTGTAATGGACTGTTAATTTATAGTTATCAGCTGTAGTTAGCATTTGATTTATGTTAGCATTTCTCTGTTTAGATCTTGAAAATCAGAAGTAGCTTGAACTGATGATTAGTTTGAATTGGAAATTTAATTTAAGTTGTGATGTGCATTCACGTTAGTGACTGACTGCGTTCGTACAAAACCAGATTGAAATACGCTGTTAAAGTGACCTTAAGTCCAAACCAAACTGATAGCTGAAATTAGATTCAAAGTATGTTCAAATTCGATCATGATAATAAGTATTAATTGGAGATTAAGAGTTAAACAGGTTTTGTTTTTTTTAAATAATCTTTATACATGCTAGCCTATTTGCTGAGTTGTAGTGGGATTTAGTGATTTGAGCATCAATTGAATTGTGAACTGTGTTGGCTTAATTCATTTCGGTAGATTTCAACCATCACGTAGTAAGCCGAGTTGGGCCTCACGTTAATTGAGCTACTTGGGCTGCTTCTCGTCTGAATGCGGCCCATGTCTGGGCAATGCCTTCTAGCACAGGCAGAATTGAATGATGAGGTGCCAAAGTCCCAGACGCTGCAAGCCTCAATGAGGCTAAGTTGTCTCCATTAAACCATTAGTTGGGCATCTTAGTTAGGACACATGGACATGCTAATTAGGAAGTATCTTTTCTTTATTTTTAGAGACTAACAAAAATGGAAATATAGTTCACTTCAGGATGTATTTAAATTGATGAGACGAGCCTCGCCGAATAAAACCACAAATTGCAGGGCCCTCAATAGATATTGTATTAACTTTAGACTTCAGGATGGACCATTTAGCGAATTTCACGGCTTTCATCAAAATAATATTACGTTAGACTCTTTAAGCACGATTTTAATAAAATTACCTTCTTAAACTCGGGTGCGCATTGATGCGACCCAGATCCAAATCTCAACGGAGTCAAAATGTGTTAACAACCACGGGTGCATTGATTGCGACGTGGTTCGAGACGCATTTTCGCGACGTTGCAATTCTTTTAAAATAAATGATAAAAGCGGTTTATAAATAAAAGGCACATAAGCTAGCATGTATTAAAATCAGATAAAAACAAATACAACAGTAAGTGACCGTGCTAAAACTACGGAACCCGAGAATCCCTGACACCTTCTCCCGTGTTAATAGAATTCCTTATCCGGATTTCCGGTTCGCGGACTGTAATACAGAGTCAAATTTTCCTCGGTTCGGGATTCAAACCGGTGACTTGGGACACCATTAATTTTCCAAGTGGCGATTCTGAATAATAATAATAAATCCCGTTCTGATTGTCCTTTAATTAAAAAACTGCTTTATGCCCTTACGGGGTGTAGTGAAAAAGGAGGTGTGACAGATGTGTGCCATGACAAACAAAAGTCTTAAATGCACGGCCCTCGTTTAATTAGCTTGTTTATGTTTTAGAAATCAAGGAGCGCGATTTAGCGAATTTTCCATGGCACTCGCAAAGTTGCAAATTCGTAATTGCTTTAGGCGCGTTAGTTTAATAATATTACATTCTTAAATTCGGGTGCGCATTTATGTGACCCAAATCCAAATCTCAACGATGTTAAAATATGTCAAAATCACGGGTGCATTTATGTGACGTGGTTCGAGACGTGTTTTAATAACATTGCAATTTTCTTTAAAAAATGAATAAAAGCGGTTTAAGTTAAAATTTGCACATAGGTTTAAACATGTACTAAAATCAGATAATATGCCAATTATAACAGTTGAGCGACCGTGCTAGAACCACGGAACTCGGGAATGCCTAACACCTTCTCCCGGGTTAACAGAATTCCTTACCCGAATTTCTGTGTTCGCAGACTGTAATACAGAGTCAATATTTTCCTTGATTCGGAATTTTGAACCGGTGACTTGGGACACCATAAATTATCCCAAGTGGCGAATCTAAAATTTTTAATATAAATCCCGTTTCGATTGTCCTTTTAATTGGAAAAATTCCCTTATTTATACATCTTTCCGAGGGTGTAGTAAAAAAGGAGGTGTGACAGTGCCCATAGATGATGTACAGATTACGGAGGACTTGTAATACGAGGAAATTCCAGTTTCCATCCTAGACCGACCAATCCGCAAGCTACGTAATAAGGAGGTAGACTCCATGAAGATTTTATGGAGAAGAAGGAATGTGGAAGAGATGACGTGGGAAGTGGATGAAGAAATAAAGTCTAAATACCTCCACCTATTTCAAACTGAAGGTATGAATCGAGGTGGGATACCTCAGCACAGCTCTATTCCGGCCAGTAGGTCATCAGGCAAGCACTTATTTTTGACTTTCAGTATTTATAATGGACAGCTGTGTGAGGCCAAATGCTGTTATTTATAGGCATTGGCCATGTGTGGCATATATAGTATGTTTTCTGGATGCGTGCATGTTGGTTTTAGTCTAGTGTACGGAGAAGACCCTAGCAAAATTTTTCCCAAAGTCTCTAAGAGTAAAAATTCGAGGATGAATGTTTCTAAAGGGGGAAGGATGTTATGTCTCGTGTTTTTGTAAGTTAAAGTTTCGTCGTAAGTTAATCAAAATAAGTTCGGGAATGAGGTTATTTTGGGATTATAAGCATTATGCTATTTCAAACACGTGCTGAGTAAATTCATGAAGGAGAGAGGGTAAGCAAATCGAAGAAAATGAGTTTTGTCGAAGTTTGACAGTTTGGAGTAATATATGGTCCAAGCAATAATACCTTGTATTTATGGACAAGTGCCATAAAATGTACCACATGACCATGATAGTAAAGATGTATAAAGTATGTTAAAAGTGAGTGGTCATTTAAGGAATTTGAGATAATTCTTAACTATGTGGATTATTGATTAATGGGGGAGTTAACAAGTTAATTAAAATTAGTGGGTAATTAATTAACAACCTTGGATAAGACCAAGGAACCCAACGTGGCAGCCCCAAATAATGAATAAGATTCATTACATTTAGGTGGCCAAACTAGAAGCCTTTAGGAAAGGTTAGTCATCCTAAGTGGGGCCCACCTAAAGGATAAAAGTAACATTTCTAGTTCAAAATCAATTTCTAAGGAAAGAGTTTCAGCAAATATTTCTTTGAATAATAATGTTACATCTCTTAAGAAAGAGTTTCATCAAAGATGATTTTGCAATAAGCAACGTTATTGCTTCGAGAATTTCATACGAAGACTAAATATTATAGTAACGTCGGGTTTGCGATTCTAAGGGAGTACGGTGCAATCTTTCACACGAATATCATATGAATTTTTCCCTACTTTAATACCCCATTACGTGTTATCGTAATTGACGTGTGTTAGAGGGATTGTCAAAAGAATCGGCTCAGGTATGTTAAGGCTAATCCCTTCCTTCATTTTGGCATGATATCGTAACTACATGAGTTTGATAACGAGGCATTGAAAGAAGTTCGTATTTCTGAACTTATGTACGTTATCCTAGTCTTATAAATTACAGTATTTTCCCTTATCAGGACTTTATATTCAGTTAAATATTGTCTTCTTCCAGTCAAGAGAGCAGAGTGTGTGTATATATATATATATATATATATATATATAGAGAGTTTACATATATACAATTTTATAAGTATTTTCATTACCATCGAGCTATAATTGATAGGCAGGCCCCTATTGGGCAACCTCTGATCAGATGGTAAGTTATATACCGAGCCTACTGTGGCCGAGCGCCTATGAGCAAGCCCAAAATGGCCGAGATACAGAGTCTAGTATGGCCGAGAACCTATGAGCGAGCCCACTATGGCAGAGCAGTTACACGTTCCGAGCCTAATAGGGCCGGACATTTATTTTACTTTTTATATTGAGAAAGTTGAGTCACTATCAGCGGGTAATTGTATCTCCAGATCATTTTTGACTCCCAGTTACTTTTAGTTATTATATTATCAGTTTAGTTTTAACTTTCAGTTATTTTATTGCCTTACATATTTTGTACATTATTTCGTACTGACGTCCCATATTTTGGGGATGCTTCATTTCATGCGTGCAGGTTCAGATAGACAGACGAGTATACCTCCTCAGTAGGTGTTGCCCGAGTTTATCTTTATTGGTAAGCTCCACGTCCTACGAAGTTGTCGGGTCTAGAGTTTTGTAACATCTTGTATATATATGTATATAGGTTATGGGATAGGTCGGGGCCCTATTCCGATCACAGTACATCCATCAGTAGAGGCTTGTGGGCATATCCTGTCAGTTAGTGCAGTATGTTGGGCTTGTAGGTCTTTTATGTATATTTTGTTAGTTTGTCAGTTATAGTAGTTATGACAGCCTTGTCGGCTTAGCTTTATATTGATGTTTAGTCAGCGTTAGTTCCTATTCAATTTTATATTTTGCTTCGCAAATTGTCTT
This sequence comes from Nicotiana tabacum, assembly GCF_000715075.1. Classification (NCBI taxonomy): domain Eukaryota; kingdom Viridiplantae; phylum Streptophyta; class Magnoliopsida; order Solanales; family Solanaceae; genus Nicotiana; species Nicotiana tabacum. The sequence continues at coordinate 21,913,843 of NC_134085.1, forward strand.
GCAATGTGGCCCTATGGCCAAAATATGACATTATATGTTCAGAGTCCCTTGGTCACAAGTTGGTACATAAGGATATGTGAGGCACTGGGTGCCGGTCTCGCCCCCCAGGTTCGGGGCGTGACAATGATGTGGTCACAAATGATGTCGATGACTTCATTCCCCCTGACCTTCTCGTATGCCCGGGCTTCGACCCACTTAGAAAAATAGTCAGTCAAAAACAATATGAATTGAGCCTTATCGGGTGCCCATGTAAGGGGGCAAATGATGTCCATTCCCCACTTCATGAACGACCAGGGTGACAAACCCGAATGCAGCAGCTCTCCGAGTTGATGTATCATCGGAGCATGTCTTTGACATTAATCACATTTTCGTACGAACTCCTTTGTATCCTTTTCCATATCTATCCGGTAGTAGCCGAATTTTATTACCTTTTGAACTAATGATTTGGCGCCTGAATGATTTTCGCAGGTGCCTTCTTGAACTTCTCTCAGAATGTACTCGGTATCTCCTGGTCCTAGACATATTGCTAGTGGACCATCGAATGTTCTTCTGAACAAGGTTTCGTCTTCGGACAAGCTAAATCGGGCTGCCTTTGTACGCAGGGTCCTCGATTCTTTTGGGTCCGAGGGCAGTTTCCCATTCTTATAATATTTTACATATTTATTTCTCCAATCCCAAGTCAAGCTTGTAGTGTTTATTTTGGCGTGACCTTCTTCCACTACTGATCTCATGAGTTGTGACTGCCCCTGGGTTGAGGTCACCAACCTCGCTATTTTGATCCCGAGGTATGTGTTGCAAAGTCCATCCTTCAACCGATGTAATGTTACCTGCAACTTATCTAGGTACCTTTGCGTTCGTTCTTCTCTCGGATGTCCCATTAACTTGGTTTACCACAATGAGAGAGTCACACTTAGCTTCGATCATCTCTGCCCCAAGCTTTTGGCTAGTTAGAGACCTAAAATCATGGCCTCATATTCGACCTCGTTGTTAGTCAATTTCACAGTTCTAAAAGATTATCTAACTACATTGCTTGTGGGTGTCTTCAATATGATGCCAAGTTCAGACCCTTTTGCTTTTGAGGCACCATCCGTAAACAGGGTCCAGATCCCCGAAGACGTCCCCGAGTTTACCAACAACTCTCTTTCAACATCGGGTATTAGGGTCGGCAAAAAGCAGGCCACAAAATCTACCAAAATTTGAGATTTAATGGTTGTCTGGGGTCGATACTTAATATCATACCCGCTGATTTTCATGGCCCATTTGGCCAATCATCCCTAGAGTTCGGGTTTATGCATTATATTTCACAATGGGTAAGTACTCACAACACATATAGGATGGCACTGAAAATATGGCTTCAGTTTCCTATAGGCACTTAGCAAGGTGAATACCAATTTTTCTAGGTGAGGTTTTCTAGTTTCGGCCTCACCTAGAGTCCTGCTAACATAGTAAACTAGAAATTATGTACCTTGTTTTTCCTGGACCAGGACTCCACTTACTGCTATATCCGATACTGCCAAGTATAGGTATAGTTGTTCATCTGTCTTCAGCATGTGAAGCAGCAGTGGGCTCGATAGATATCATTTGAGTTCCTCCAAGGCCCATTGACATTATGAGGTCCATGTAAAGTTGTTCTTTTTCTTTAGTAGCGAGAAAAATCGGTGGCTCTTATCGGAAGACCTCAATATTAATCGTCTTAGGGCAGCAATGCGCCTGGTTAACCTTTGTACGACCTTCACGTTGTCCACTATCATGATATGATGGCCTTGATTTTGTCGAGGTTGATCAAGACTTCTCAGTTGGATACCATGAACCCCAGGAATTTACCTGATCCGACTCCAAATGCACATTTCTCTGGGTTCAGCTTGATATTGTATTTCTTTAATATGCTGAAGGTTTCGTGAAAATGCTTTAGTGGTCCTCTATTTGCAGAGACTTAACCAACATAACGTCAATGTAAACTTCCATTGATTTCCCTATTTGTTCTTTGAACATACAGTTTACTAGGTGTTGATAAGTAGCACCGATGTTTTTTTAATTCGAATGGCATCATGTTATAATAGTATGTGTCATACTTAGTGATGAAAGAGGTTTTTTCTTGATCATCCGGGTTCATCCGTATTTGGTTGTACCTGGAATAGGCATCAAGAAAACTGAGGATCTCGTGGCCGGCTATGACATCGATCATGCAATCGATGTTGGGAAAGGGAAAGAGTCCTTGGGACATGACATATTCAAATCCTTTTAGTCTACGCACATTCATAATTTATTCCCCTTTTTAGGAACTACCACTATATTTGCTAACCATTCCAAGTATTTCACCTCCCGAATGGATCTTAGTTTAAGATGTTTAGATACCTCATCCTTGATGAAAGCGTATTTGATCTCTGACTGGGGTCTCCTCTTCTGCTTGACCGGGTGGAATGTTGGGTTTAGGCTTAGCTTGTGAGTGATAATCTCGAGTGGGATCCCTGTAATATCAAGTTGGGACCAATCAAAACAATCTATGTTAGCTATAAGAAATTAAATCAGTTTTATCCTGAGCTCGGGGGTTAACCCTGTGCCGAGGTATACCTTCCAATCGGGTAGACGTTCGATCAATGTGACTTGTTCTAGCTCCTCGACCATTGATTTAGTGGAGTCAAAATCATCGGGGACTATAAAAGATCTGGGAACCCCGTAATCACCGTCTTCGTCAGTCCCCTGCTTATCCAATTAGGTCATGGTCTGTGTCGATAATTGCTATTTATCCCCTTGCTTTGTATCCAAACTTGGCTCCTTTGATGTTGCCAATGTTGATACCAGAATCACTTGTTCGACTGAAAATATTTCCTTTGCTACCGGTTGCTCCCCGTAGATTGTTTTAATCCCTCCTGGCATTGTTAATTCTAACACTTGGTGAAGAGTCGAGTGCATTGCCCTCATGTTGTGGATCCATGGACTCCCGACCAGGGCGTTGTACCTCATGTCTACTTCGATCACATAAGTCTTTGTTTCTTGTATGGTCCTGCTGGCATTCACTGGTAATGTTATCTCTCCCTTAGTGGTCTTACATGCCATGTTTGAATCTGTTTAGAACTCGGACTGCAGGCACAATTTGATCTTGTAGGTTGAGCTGTTATATGACCCTTGATCGGATGATGTTGGCCGAGCTAACTAGATCAATTAACACACACTTAACTCGAGATTTATTTATGAGTACAGATATTACCACTACATCATTGTGGGGTTGAACAATCCCTTCTGCATCCTCCTAGTTGAAAGACAAATTCCTTCTGGTATGTAATCTCGAGTTCGTTTTCCCCTTGTGATGGATACGTTGGTGCGTTTTAGCATCGACCCTTGAGATGTATCGACCCCACCGATGATCATGTTAATGACATGTTGAGCTTCTTCTTGCTCGATCTATTTATTAAAATCCCTATTTCTGAAATGATTCTTGGCTCGGTCGCTCAGGAATTCTCGAAGATGCCCATTGTTGAATAGCTGGGCTACTTCCTCTTCAATTGTCGGCAATCCTCTATTCTATGGCCGTGAGTACCATGATATTTGCACATATGGTTAGGATCCCTCTGGGCAGGATAAGATTGTAGGGGGTCAAGGCCATTTTTTGTCTTTGATGCGTCCGATAGCTGATACAATGGCGGCAGCGTCGACTTAAAGTTATATTTCAATAACCTTAGTGCTTCCTTAGGCCCAATAGACCTGTCGAAACCGTTCTTTCTCATGAGTTCCCAGTTGTTTTGACCTCGATCACTTTTTCCTTCACTTTGCATAGAATTCTACCCGGATCCACTACTTCTTCGATCTCCATTATAAGTCTAATACCGATCCCTATTTGACCTTGGTTCACGGTCGATAACTCTCTTGACCTTGGTTCACTGACCTTCGAACATTAAGTCCCTGGGTGAAAGCTTGAACGGCCTAATCATCAGCGACTGGTGGCAGGTCCATCCATTCTATTTGAACCAGGACATGAACTCTCTGAGCATCTCATTATCCTTCTGTCTTACTTTGAAGAGGTCCGACTTCTTGGTCTCGACCTTGATAGCCCCGGCGTGTGCTTTCACGAAAGAGTCTATAAGCATAGCAAATAAATCAATAGAATTAGGAGGTAAATGATGATACCATATCATGGCTCCCTTTGACAAGATCTCTCCAAATTTCTTCAACAAAACAAACTCGATATCATCATCCTCCAAGTCATTTCCTTTGATGTCGCATGTGTAGGAAGTGACATGCTCGTTCAGGTCGGTCGTCCTGTTATATTTAGGAATCTCAGCCATACATAATTTTTTAGGGATCGATTTCGGGTCCGCACTTAGAGGGAAAGGTTTTTGCACGACCTTTTTGAAATCCAAGCCTTTCAGTACCGACGGTACTCCTGGGATTTGGTCGACCCTGGAATTGTAGGTCTCTACCTTCTTGTCATTTGCCTCGATTTTCTTTTCCCCTGATTCTATCCATTTTTAGCTCTTCGAGCATTCTTATGATCTCGGAGTTAGTCCTCGACTCATCTCCATTCGACCTCTCCGTGACCGGTTCTTCCCTACGGGTGACTTCCAAGGACGGATCGGGTTCAATTCTGCTCGGTGTGCGATTTTGGTTTTGTAACTGAGCTATCGCCGCCTGTTGAGCCTGTAACATTTCGAAGATCATCCATAGATTGAACCTGTCTCCTCCGTTATTTTAAGTATTCTGCGCTGTTGATCCGGCTCCACCAGAGATGTTATTCTTGGGGTCAATAGGCAGGTTCGTGTCGATAGCCACTGTGAGTTACCGTACAACAGGTCTGTCACTGGAATTTCGATGGGATCTATGGGCGGTACCTCGTTATCGGGTGCTATGTTGTTATTTTCATCGTGGTGACCAGACTCATTGTCAGCAAGTAGGGGTTCCAGTTGCGAGTTTGACATTTTTAGCTTTAACTTGAAATTAGAGACACTTCAAAGAACAAGTGTAAAATAGTGTGTGTTATAGAAATTTGTATCAAATAACCACTATTTTCCTTAGCTCCACGGTGGGCGCTAAACTATTTACCCTAAAAATCGGATAACAATTAAATCTGTAAGTAGTTTTAAGGAAACATGAAATAAATTGATATAAAGCGATAAATTGAATTGTAATTAAAGCGAAAAATGATAAAGTAAATTCAAACTGTACAACTTGAACAGTTATAGCTTTGAAAAGTAAGTTTCACTTGAACTGGATGCAATTCAAATGATATCAAATACAGAAGAACAATAGCTTACAGAAAGAAAATAATATTATATTACTTTGGGATCTGTGTAACAATGTCCTTTACAAATAATCAGACCCCCTTTATATAGTAGGGGAGTCCTAATTTAGGTACAATTCTATAAAAGGTAAAAAATTCCATGATTTGCTAATTAGCCGATTTCTCATTGATACTTGCCGAGATTTTCACCGCAATACCCGACCGGTTACGGATATTTTGGCCTTCCGTTATCGGGTCTGACAATGTTTCCTCGAGCTCATTCGGGGTCAGGGTCGATTCCGGGGTCATGGACTCGATGTTCTTGAAGACGGGCATTCTGATTTCGTATCCTAGTTCGATCGAAATCGAGGTTAATGTTTAATCCTTCACGTTTCAATCCCGATCTGTCATGCAATAGACGAGCCCGATTTTCGACCGTATACCTAATCATCTCCTTTGTTATAATTAAAAATTCATATTAATTGATTATTTGTTTTAATCAGTGTGACTTCTGCAATAGTTTTTTCTAAAGGAAAAAAAGGAAAGGTCTAAGGAATCGAGTCATAGAGCGGGTCCGTAATGGTTTTGATAGATGCAATCAGACCTCTTTATAACAGTATCCCTATATAATAACTATTCACTATAAAAGTTGAGTTTTCCTCGTCCGATTATTATGTTATGTTATAGTATATGTTCTTTATAACAACACTTCACTATAACAGCAAAAGAATATCAGAACAAACGATTATAGAGAGGTTTAACTGTATTTTTATTTTTTGAAATGATTGGGTTCAAAAGAAAAATGTCATATCAACAAAATACAACCGAAAATATCATATGAAAGCATAAAGTGATTTTTCAATTATAATATACAAACTAGTTACAATATAAAATAAAATAAAATAAATTTCTTAAAAGAATTTCATTAATTCAATGACATTTTGAGAAATCAACTCTTGGAAATCTACGAGCTGAAGCATCTATACAGGGGCGGATGCACGTTCATCGACACCGCTTGTCGACAAACTTCTAGTTTATGTATGTGCGAATGATGTGCAAAACAACTATATATACATAAAAAATATTGACATGTCTTGATGCTAGAGCTTCGTTAGCGCGCTAGTGATGCACTGCAGTTAACCTTTGGAGGTCATAGATTCGATTCCCGTTATGCCGATCTAATTTTTTGAAATTTTGACCCTTATTTTGGATAAATGTAGAAGCCAGAAAGGCTTGATCCTTCGACCCCTCAAATAAAAATGGAGTTACTAATACGGTAGAGTAAAGATGCTGGAACCCCTGTTTCATTTCCTTTTTTTTAAAAGTCACTCATTACCTAATGAGTCTATTTTGGATTAAAAAAGAAGTAATTTAATAATATTCTTTATGAGTCTATTATGGATAAATTTTAAAAACTTCAAAGTCGTCGATGGAGATTTGTAATATTATATTTGAATTGTGTTTCTTTAAAATGTGATGTTGTTATAGTAATATGTTTATTCTTTTACTTCTTTAAATGTTGATACCACTTACTAAAAATTTTACATACACCCTGCAACATACATGTAAAGCATAAATGCATAATGATGGATGCAAGTTCAGAGGAACTATTCATATCCTTTGTTATAATTAAGAACTCGTACTAACCCACAGACAAAAAAGATTGTAGGACTAACATTTTGTTTGCTAAAGCTGTAAAAAAATCTCAGAATTTTGAAGTAAAAGTCATAATATTTAAAGGAAGTTTTTAACAAAAACTCATGCACTTGAAACTATTCATCCGATTATACCAATGCAACCCCATTTACTTTTAGTACCCATTAAATCAAGCCAAATCAATTTCTATTTTCTTTTTTCTTTTTTTCTTTTTTCCATTCTATTTTTTATCAAATTATATTTTTCTTTATTTACCTTTCTCCTTATGTGATCGCGGTCGCACAAAAGGACTCGTGGGGTTATGGATCAACGAGATCTAGCTGTAGACTCGATTTTTAACCATGTGAGCTTGGGTTAACTTTTATTGACCTTTTGAGAATTAATTAAAGATTGAAGCCTCATTATTTAGAATTAGTTTCTATGGCTTTATTTGATCCCGTTAAATATTATTTAGTTATATTTGAGCCGGTTGGAGGAGATTTCTAAAGAAAAAGCAGTTGTTGAAGGTTTAAGCGGTACCGGGAAGAAGTAAGTCTCTTGGCTACCCTTGTTAAGAGATAATTCACCTAAAATGGACTTTATTACTATATGTTACTTGAGTTGAGAAATATGTATATGCAATGTGATGAGCGTTTATTCCCGGACCATGGCTATACCATTTGGTAGTTTTAGGTTTCTTTATGCCTTGTTTGATTATGTATTCTTCTCATACATGCTTTATTTCATTGTATGAATACATGGGCTTTTTTATTCATACCTTACTCTCATGAGCACATACATCTGCATATTTATTTCTTATATCCTTGTGCAGTGTACCTATGTTATATCACACGTATATGCATACATATCTACATATGGATTCAATTATACAAGCAGAGTCATGACATGATAGTACATTTCTGCGCTAATTGATGTTATTTTGGTACTATGATATACTTTGGCACATTGAGACATATGAGCCAATTGACGATACTAATTATTGAGTTATTATAATACTAACAATTGGATATGGATTCGTCCCTCAGGATTCATGTGATCACCCATATTCAGGTGATCACACATGTTACTTTGAGCCGTGTGAGTATCAAACGCGCGAGTTGTGTTTGTGAAGGACATTTATGCCAGGAACACGTACAATGCTTAGTGTGTGGATTGATACTGATTTTAGGGAAAGGTTGAGTTTTGAGCATACATACATATATATATATATATATATATATCATACACTCATTTAGAGGCATTCTTTTACATGACATGTATATCATTTATCTTATATGGACTTGGTGTATAATTTCTATTTTGTTCATTATTTCGGAGAAACATTATTATCTTCTTTAGATGTGATTCATATTACTGATACTCACTGTTGATGAGCTGTTCCTTCTTTATTTATATTTATTTATGATTCTAACTACAAAAGTAAGTATCCTAATTGTTAAAGTCACGTCACTATTTTTTCGAGGTTAGACTTAATACTTACTGAGTATGTTGTTTGGTTATACACATACTTTACTTTGGCACATTTTGTGCAGATCCATGTATTGGTACCGATGGAGCATAGCAGGGTACTTAGCTACTGATCTTGGAAACTCAAGATAGTGTTGCTTGCTTGATTGTAGGCCCTTGAAGTCACATTCTTTACATCTTAAATCTATTATTTGATTCATATAGTACTGTACTTATTTTAGACATTGTATTTTATTACTCTTAGAAGCTCATGTACTTAGTGACACCAGATCCAAGATTGTTATGTAGTTTTTTACTTCTTTATTAAGTTTAGACTTATCTATGATATTGATATTGTTGCCTATACTTATTTTTGAGAGATTATGGACATTTAGGTAACTTCACTTCCTTTCATTCTCTATCATGCAATTTTAATATATCTTAAAGTTTGAATATTTACTCTTCTTCTCTCACAGATAGTGAGGACACGTGCGTCAGACGCAGTTGAGTAGAAGCCAAAGCCCCAGGTTGTAGTCGCTATAAGAGGTAGAGGACGGGGTAGAGGCATGGCTAGAGCCAGGCAAGGGCACACGCGGCAACACCTATATCCACTCATGCTCCTGCTAGAGCAATCTCTAAGGAGCCACATGAAGCTCCAAAAGTGGACCAAGTTTCAGGTTATGTTGTTCCAACGGGATGAGCTTAGGTCATCGAGGGTTTATTGCTACCCTAGTGTTTCATGGTGCTTTGGTATGTATAGTGGGTTTCTTTGAGAGCATGGCTTAGGAGAGTGTACTTTCTATGATGCTATCTACTTCTCAAGCGGAGGGAAGAGTTCAGACTTCAACTACATACACTCCAGGACAGATGGTTCACAGGTTTTGGACTCTAGGAGTTCTGCTAGAAGATGTGGTTCAGCCTATCATTGCAACACGACCTAGAGTTAGGCTTGCTGTGTCCGTGGATAAGCAAAGGAGGATGGATAGGTTTTAGAAGTAGCATCCTTACTCTTTTTGGGCGGTTCTTTTGAGGATGCCCATGATTTCTTGGATAAGTGTAATGAGGTATTGCACAACTTGAGCTTAGTAGAGTCTAATGTGGTTGGCTTCACTATATTCTAGTTGAGATGGCCAACCAAGAAGTGGTATTAGACTTATGAGTAGGGTAGACCAGCAAGTTACTTCCTCTCACATGGACTCAGTTCTCTTTTCTTGGATAAGTACATTTCACATACCAAGAGGGATGCGTTTCCTGGTCAATTTGAGCACCGACCACATGATCACATGTCAGTCACAGAGTATGAGACGAGGTTTTGTGAGCTATCATGTTATGTAGTATTTCTGATTCCTACCGAGGCTGAGAAGGCAATGGGGTTCATCGAGGGGCTTAACTATGGTATTAAGATTACTATGACCATAGAGGTAGAGACATGGACCATATTCCATTAGACTATTGAGATAAATAGAGCATAACATTGAACTCATCCGAGTTCAGGGTAGAGATGAGCGTGAGGCTAAGAGACCTCACAGTGTTTGTATATTTAATAGTTCCTCATTTAGGGGCAAGGAATACCATGGTAGAGGCCATATTAGGAGTCCAACTTATTCACCACCTTAACCCATTTGCGGAGTTCCAATTTAATCATCATTCAATGCACATTCGGCACATAGTTCATCCCACACTCCTTCTATTCGAGGTTCATCTGGTGGTTATTCAGGTTATTAGAGGCAAACTCAGATTTCAGCTGGTTTGATGTATATTCTACTTATGATTCAGAGTTGAGGGTGAGACCCTCGCAATTTTATGTGATTTGATATGTTTGAACCGGGCTTTGTTTCACGGTGGAAGTTATATCAATATGAGATCCTTGTGATTTGTTCATCTATTTTGGTTTTTCCTTGTATTGATTCGTAGAATAGTACTGTTAGAAAGTTGTGCATGTTGGGCTTGTTTGGTAGTTCTCTCATGTATTTCTCTTTACATAATCAGTCATTTTCATTCTGTGCTTCTGGAGTTTTAGCTTGCAGGGTATATGCCCGATGGTATTAGTTGTGACTTGTTGGTTTGAGTGTATAATTATGAGGTATTCGTGTTTCTTGCATCGTCGTCAGTATTGTGGAGATTTGAAACAGAGTTCTACCGAATATGAGGCTAGTTACTAGTGCTGGATTTGATTTCGGGCAGCTATTGTGATCAGAACTATTATTATGGGCCTAGGTGTGATGTGTCATGTTGTGTGGTTGTACTCTATGAATGTAGAAATAAGTGGTTGCAACTAGTTGAGACTGAAACCGGGTGTGAATTTAGAATCAGGTATTTTGGAGATGAGCAGATGGTGGAAATGTTGACTCTAAGGCTTGTTGATACCCAATTTTTCCCTCATATATTTTAAAATATGCAAAAATACTTTCAAAATATTGTACATACATTTACAAACATGCATAAGTTTTTTTACAATTTTTTTTATAATTTTTAAAGGCCCTAAATCAATTTATTTCTGTATTTTTAAATTATATAAATATTCTATAAATGTTCCTCATATTATTTTACAATGATTTAATCATCTAAATTCATCATTTATACTCATATAAGTGTTCAAATATTTTAATTGTATTTTTAAGACTATAATTGTATATTTTGTAAAAATAGCCCCTACATATGCATAACTACATTATCTATACAGAAAATAAATTTTTATATTTTTATAATGTTAAGTAATTATATTAAATCACCTTCATGCATAAAAATTATTTTTTATCATTTAATTATCTATTTTTAAAATTATTTTATTTAGTAAATTGGGTATTTAACAAATAGCCCCTAATTATACCCAAAATCGGACCTTTCCCAAGCCCAATTCAAATCAACCTTAGCCTAATTGAATCCTACCTGACCCAAACCCCTTCTAATCTTGGTCGTTGATCTCTGAGATCAATGGCCCCTATTCCTTTTTTTAACCCAAACGACCCCTTAACCCTAGCCATTATCCAAAGATAGCCGCCCTTGAATCTCCCATCTTCTCCGGTCCTCTTTGAAACTAACCCTAACCCTAGCATCGTCACCTAAATCTACCCCAAATCCTTCGATTATTACCCGTTCCATGGGCTTCCCTAGTGATTTGAGGCCCCTACCGGCCTCTTACCTTTTCTGGTTGTTCGATTTTGTGGTTTCATGAAGGGATCTAGAAGAGATCCAACCCAGATTTTGTTCGAAACTCTTTAAGAATCCACCTATGGCCATCTTCGTTTGTGAGTACCATTATCTTGTGTTTATGGCTTGAATCTCTGGTTCCAAACCAGATTTTCTTTTATCTCTGTCACTTTCTCAAACCCCTCATCTCTTACACTTTGAATCTGTTAAGATTCTTGTAGATCTGAAATATTTTCGAGTTTATACGGTAGTTTTCTTTAAAAAATTTCTGTCCTCTTTATCATCTACTGATTTTAATGTTCCCCCAAATTAGGGTTTTGATTCTTTATTATTTGCTGTAAATCTGAAGTGGTTTCGATTTCCTATACCATTTTTTCTTTAAAGGTTTTCTACTTTCCTTACTGTTAAACGATCCTAATGTTCCTAATAACTTGGGTTTTCACCTCGTCTTTTTCTGCAAATTTTTTTCTAAAACTCCTATGTGTTTGATTAACCTTTTTTACAATGATTTCTTTCATAACTGTGTTCCAGTCTTAGTTTGTTTGATTGCTTCATTACTCGCTTCAATATTTGCCCATTATTTTTGAATAATTAAATGATTAACCAAACCGTCTAGGGTTTGAAAGGGTTTCATTTGAGATGATTACTTTCTGTAATTTCTGCCTACTTTCCTTATTTTGGGATTCTTGATTGACACTACTTGCCTTAATTACTCTTACTAAGCTTAATTTGGGGGAATTGATTCTTTTGCCAACCCCGGATGATCACTAATTTACCTATTTACCTTATTTGTGTGACTAATTGTCCTTGCTACTGGCCGGAATTTGGTGTTCTGACTCTAATTGATTACTTACCTTATTTGGACCTCAATTCCGAGTTATTTTTGGATACAATCCCATGATTTTTTGCTTATTGATTGGCCCTGTCATGCCTAATTGATTGACTGATTATTTTCTTGCCTTATTTGCAAGCCTTTGAACTGTTGTACCTTATTGACTATACTCTACTGAATGCTATATAAGCCTCACTCTTTTCTTTAGCACACACATAGACATAGAAAAGTACACAAAGTTCTTTCTCTCTTCCTCTATCACAATCTTCTACTCTTTGTTGTTATATTGTCTAGCCAGCTGGACGCCAAGGCTAGACCTTTGGACCCTATTTGCTTCACTCTTCTATTCAAAATTCTTAACTGGTGTGCCTCCACTTTACTATCATTCAAACCTCTGTATGATTTAATTTCGTACTTTCTGTTCTCAGCATGTCTACTTTTATGTTATTAAATCAGTATGTTCTTTGTTATCAACCTTTCTATTTTTAACTAGACCTATGTGCTTCATGCTAATACTCTTAATCAGCATGTCTACTTATATAAGATTAGACCAAGAGGGTTTCTATTTCCAGCATGCCAGCATGCCTGCTTCTATTAACTAGACCTATGTGTTTTCCTGCTTTCAACATGTCTACAAGTCTGCATCTAGGCCATTAGACCTATGTTTACTTGCCATGTTCTAAGTGCTCATCCTTAACAAACTTCTGATTAAGTCATGGTCTCTATGCACTCAACTCTACTTGCTTTTCTGGGTGATTTTCTTATCTTAGCATGATGTCCTATGATTAATACATGCTTGTATGTTAACCTAGTAATAGCCAAGGGATCAAGATCATGAGAAACCTTGTTAAACTAATCTGTTGTTGATTGATGGAGTTCAGGGCTAAGCTCCTTTCTATTAAATCTGGGCAATATGGGCCTTTGCTTTATGACTATATTTCTGTTGAGACCCGTTATTTCAGAATGCTTCTAACTGTTTTTTTACTCCTGAACTGTGAGCTGTTTTCACTCCTAAACTGTTTTACTTCTAGACTGTTTTACTTCTGAACTGTTTTCTTAAAACTATTTCTAAACTTTCAAGAACTACCTTCCACTCCTACTCTTAGAATATCTAGGACCTTGCCCCTCCGGTGTGAGCATTGCTTAGGAGTCCATGAGACTCCTCTGAACTCTGATACACTAGGCCTAGCCCTTCAACATTGCACAAAAACTGTTTCTCTTTAAAGAGAGTCTGGGTGTGAGCATTGCCCGGGGTCCTTGAGGCCCTTGGGAACTTTGACGCACTAGAATACCCTCTTGGATACTATGAGTTGTTGGGGTACTACATATTTGGTTAAAGGCCTGTTTTCCAGGTTTACTGTTTGGGCCTGTTCAGGCTCCCTATAATTAGCAATTTCACTTCTGTAATTCATTATTTATGTTTGGTTTGTAATAACAATATTCTTGTAAAACAAATATTGGGGATATTAGTAAAATTGGGAGGGATTCTTATTATATTTTGTTGGAAAAGGGTAGATACCATGCCTATAGGGTTTAAAATCAGTCCTGCATTCTAGATACCATTGCCTATAGGTTGCTGCGATGTTTGTTTGCTTATGTACATTTAGATGCCATACCTATAGGGTTTAAAATCAGTTCTGCATTCTAGATACCATGCCTATAGGGTGCTGCGATGTTTGTTTGCTTATGTACATTCAGATACTATGCCTATGAATTTAAAATCAGTCATGCATTCTAGATACCGTGCCTATAGACTACTGCAATGGTCGTAAGTTTAAAATCAGTCTCTGCATGACAACAAGGCTTAAATCAGTTTCTGTATGCAAATAAGGTTTAAATCCGTTTTTGCATTTAGATACCGTGTCTGTAAGGTTTAAATCACTTCTCACATTTAGATACCATGTCTATAAGTTTAAAATTAGTTTCTACACCTAGACAACATGCTTATAGGACGTAATGACCTAAGCCGCCTGCTTAAAATTATTTACTGGTTTATTATGGTTCTGATCGACGATTAAATATCATATTCATAGGACATCTCTGATCCACGCCTAGGGAAGCCTGTAGGGCGATTAAAATCTGGAAATGATAAAACTATGCTTTGTTTGTGAACTGCCCAGATCAGCTAGTCATAAAATCAGTAGGCAACTGATTAAGTACCTTCTACTCGCTTTAATAAAAACACTGCATATGTTCTGCTTTGTGCTCACCTAGATATCTGCTATAGGACTTCTAAAGTGTCTGAAATACGGTTGTTTGAGACGTGCAATTGCCTGCTTATTTGTGGAGATAAATGTGAGCCTTTAAATTGTTCCTTTATCTGACAATCCTATTTGTTTTTCTTGTCGCTTAGATTTTCTCCTTTTAAACACCATAGGAGAGTCTAGATCCACCTTAACTACAAGTCTTAAACACCTCTAGGATGATAAGTAAGGGACATGTAATGCACACATAGAGTACGTTTAGTTAGAATCGCTTAGATAACAACTAAGGGAAGGGTAATTAGGTAGTAAAAGATATGATGACCTGTGCGCTAATGCTATGTGTAGCACCCCAACTTGGGACGATTACCAAGTATTTCACAGAAGTGATCCTATAGGCTAAAAAACCTAGGACACCTTTTACTCCTTGTTTTAAATGTAATATCCATTTGTTTAAGTTGTTTTAATTGTTTATAAGACTAATTCACCTAATTCGAGTTTGGCCGGGACCCACCGTTGTGGACTTCGAGGGGTGCCTAACACTTTTCCCTTAAGGTTCTTTTGAGCCCTTACCCAATCTCTGGTAATGCAAATCGGGTTTATGAGTTACTTGCTTTAGGTGCCCTAACTCACCTTAAATCTGTTAGGTGGAGACACTTTAAAATTCAAATACCCAATTCCCAAAAAGAAATGAGTTATCCCAAAAGAGATGTCGAAACCCGAACTTCCGTGAGGAAAAAGGGGGCGCGACAACGTGGTGACTCTGCTGAGGATATTTTAGGCTCTTACCATAACGAACTTGTTTTTTTAAATTAGTCTTAAGCATGCTTTATTCTGTTAATACATGTGCACCCTTTCCCCTTCCCCCTTATTTGGATTTAATTGCTTATTTCTCAAGCATTTATGATTTCCTTTATTTTCTGAAAGTGACTTGCCTCCTTGTTTTCTTTCTTAACTGTCTTTCAATTATTTAAATACCGCATTTATCATATTTGACGTGCAACTACGTGACAACCTGCTATTATTGCTGCATAAATCATGCTCCACATGATATTCCACTCGTGCGTAATCAATCATATAGCAACGCTTGATGAGTATTTGCTCTCTTCCTATATATCACCATTTAAATTTGGAAAGGCGTATTTGCGGTAAAACTAGTGGATCAGCGGTGCAATCGACGGTTCCGTGCCTTTCCCCCTCAAGTTGTCCACTTGAGGGTACCAGTCTAGACCTCTATAGAAACCTTACTTTGATTAATTGTACATGAATCATGGTCAACTTAGCCGAGTTAATATGCTATCCATATAGTAACCCTTTAAGACAAGCCTCATCCAAAGTCCATCGTTCATAATCCCAACGGATGCAACCACGATTGTGTGCATTAATTTTGGAGAAATAAGTGCCAATAT
Source organism: Nicotiana tabacum (assembly GCF_000715075.1). Lineage (NCBI taxonomy): Eukaryota > Viridiplantae > Streptophyta > Magnoliopsida > Solanales > Solanaceae > Nicotiana > Nicotiana tabacum. The sequence continues at coordinate 21,929,752 of NC_134085.1, forward strand.
GCTGATCATTATTGTATAAATAGACGAACCTGGAGGGGGAAAGGGCCTAACCATATTTGTTTTGCAGAAATGAGGCACAAAGTCCCTAGGTTCGGCATAGTCGGTAACATACCATCACTATTACTATATTGGTAGAGGGATCTTCCATCAAGTGACCAAAATCATGTGAAAAGGGTCATAGTGTAACGACCCGACCAGTTGTTTTGAGCTTTTGCACTTGGCTCGCCAGTTCTCAGGTATGGCTTGCCCCGTGTGATGTATTATGACTCATGTAAGTCATTGGTTTTGATTTTCAGGTAATAAGAATGAATTTGGAAGAACATCTCTCAGTTTGAAGCTTGAAATTTGAAAGGTTGGACCAAGATTTGACTTGTTAGTATACAATCTCAGACCGAAACTTTAATGATTTGGTTAGCTCCGTTAGGAGATTTGGGACTTAGGAGCGTGATCGGAATGCATTTTGGAAGTCCGTGGAAGGTTTAGGCCTGAATTGGCGAAATTGAGATTTCGGCATTTTCCGGTTGATAGGCGAGATTTTGATATAGAGGTTGGAATGGAATTCCGGAAGTTGCAGTAGTTCTATTGTGTCATTTGGGATGTGTGTGCAAAATTTCAGGTCATTCAGATGTGGTTTGGTTGATTTTTGATCAAAAGCGGAATTCGAAAGATTTTGGAATCATAGGCTTGAATTTGATGTGATTTTGGTGTTTTAATGTTATTTGAGCGTTCCGAAGGTTGAGACGAGTTTGAATAAGGTTATGTGACTTGTTTGTATTTTTGGTTGAGGCCCCGGGGGCCTCAGAATGATTTCGGATAGTTTTTGGGAAGGTTGAACTTGAGAAAATGCAGTTAATGTTGCTGCTTCTTTCATATCCGCACCTGCGGATTGGGGACCGCGGGTGCGAGCTCCGCAGGAGAGGAAGAAAAGCGCATGTGCGAGAAGGACCGCATGTGCGGCTTGATAACCGCATATGCGATACCGCAGGAGCGGTGAGGCGACCACAGATGCGAGGTCCGATGACATAAGTGAAATCGGCAAAAGCGGAAGTGCAGATTCGTTTATGGGATCGCAGGTGCGAAAGTGCTGGGCAGAATGTATAAAAAGGCCCCTTCGCGATTTTCAGTCATTTGTTCATTATTCTTGTGCGATTTTGGAACTCCAAGCTGTGATTTCAAGAGGTAATCAAGTTTTGATAGAAAGGTAAGCTACTTGGGCCATGTATCTTGTGTTTATGGTGATTATTTCATTGTTTAATCATGAAATTTGTGGGAAAAATTAGAGAAAGAGTTGGGGAAATTAGGGCTTGAAATTGGAAAGTTAGATAGGGGATTTGATGGGCCATTTCAGGTCCGATTTTGATGTTCTTGATATGTATAGACTCGTGGGAGGATGAGGATTATATTAATGTGATTTTTGTCGGATTCCGAGACGTGGGCCCGGGGGTCGGGTTTGATCAATTTCGGGATTTTTAATGTAAATTGGATATTTTAGAGTGGGCTTTGTTCCCTTAGCATATTTTAATGGGTATGTACTGATTGTGGCTAGATTTGGAGCATCCGAAGGTCGATTCGTGAGGGCAAAGACATCGTGCGCTAGAGTTTGGACCAGATCGAGGTAAGTAATGATTGTAAATGATGTCCTGAGGGTATGAAACCCCGGATTTAATATCGTTGTGCTATATTGAGGTGACACACACACTAGATGACGAGCGTGGGGCCGTGCACTGTTGGGGATTGTGACTTAGTCCGTCTCGAATGACTATTTTATCGCGTATTTGACTGAAATCTATTTGCTATCATCATGTTTTGGGCTGAATGCCATATTTGGGCTTCGTGCCAACTATTTGAACCCTTAGGGGATTTTTATTGATAATATCTCACTGTTTTGACTTTATACTTGAACTCAGTCATGCTATATTTCACTGTTTTCATAACCCAGCCATATTTACTCCGTTTTGAAATGATATTTCAAACAATATTTTGGGCTGAGCATCATGTTTTACTATTGCTCGAGTGGCTTATGTGATTTTGACTGAGTAAGGCTAAGGGCCTGTGCTGTGAGAATACTTTTGTATCGGGCTGCACGCCGCAGCGGTGATACACTGATTATGATTATGAGGCCGAGGGCCTAAGATATGTACGCCACGAGGTGGCATATTGATATGAGGCTGAGAGCCTAGTGATGATGCCACGAGATGGCTTGATATTGCGCTTTGGCCGAAAGGGGCCCTTCCAAGAGTCTGCACACCCCTAGTGAGCGCGGGTACCCATTGTGATGTGAGATATAGCCCTAGGGGCTGGTATTGTTCTGAGATATTGCCCGAGGTGTGGATTTGTTGATACTGTGCCCAAGGGGCGAACCTTTATGTGTTTATTTTCCTTAATTACTTGTCATTTACCTGCTTAAATTTTTGAAAAAGGTTTTCGTGAAGTCTAATTCGAGTTGAATGACTTTCACATATCTTTCACTGGTTCTACTGCTTCATTATAGTCTGCAAATGTGCCTTACGTGATTTCATGCTTTCAGTCTTTATTTATGATTATTACTCACTGAGTTGGAGTACTCACTTTATTCCCTGCACCCCGTGTGCAGATTTAGGCGTTGCTGATCCTGTCAGTGCGAGTTGAGAGCTCCCGACAGATTTCAGAGACCATGAGGTAGCTGCTTGGCGTCCGCAGTCCCATGTTTCTTCCCCTTTATCATTCTATCTCCTTATCAGACATTTTGTAATAGCTTATAGACTTTTCAGACTTGTATTAGGATTGATAGATGCTCATGACTAGTGACACCCAGTATCGGGTTGTGTTGGGTTGTATTCCGCAAATCATACTATTATCTGCTAATTTGAGATTCTATTTATTAAGCTTTAGACTTATTTCTTATGGTTTATCTGTTAAAAATTGAAATGCAAAGTGTCAGCTGGCTTGTATTCACGAGAGGTGCCATCAAGACCGGGTCCGGGTTTGGGGTCATGACAAGTTGGTATCAGAGCCTAGGTTACATAGGTCTCACGAGTCATGAGCAGGTTTAGTAGAGTCTCTCGGATCGGTACTGAGACGTCTGTATTTATCCTCACGAGGTTGCTGAACCTTTAGGAAAAACTTCATATTCTTGAATTTTTATCGTGTGTCCTTAATTCAGCTTGAAATGTGACTCTTTGAATTCCTTCCACGCGTTCACATAAGCGCACAAGTGCTCAGTATCAGATGTGCATCGATGGCTTGTTATTACCTGGTCGAGGGGCGAGACGTGATTTTTTGTGCATTGATGTTGGGCTAATCTGGAGGCCTCGAGGCTGGATTTTTGCCTATAGCCTGAGCTCCGAGTTGTTGATTACGTGAGCGCATGCTTCTGGATCTACATGTGTTGTTGTATCCCTATTAAGGGAAGTAATGACTGGATAGTTACGTGATGAGTGTGATGTGACTGCAAAATGTATTCATATGATTTGGAAGCAACGAGAAGGGTCTGCTATAGGATAGAAGAACTATTAGGTGCTTGATTTCCATCTTGATTTGAGGTATAGCCCCGAGTTAGGGGTGTGTGAAGGACCTTCTCATATTTTCTAGTTGGGAGTGAAGTAAATTTCATATTGTAGTATGAGTTCAGACTCAAGAAGATTATGTGACTGCGTAATGTTTATGATAATGGAAGGTATATAGAAATGTTAATTTGAGGCGAATCGGGTGGGTTATCTCCTGCGAAGTGTTTTGAGGTTGTGTGATCCTTATGTTGTCCATTAGAAGATCTCATTTACAAGTGAAATATATGTGTTACAATTTAAGTTTGGGTCGCTTAAGAGAGTGGGTTTAACTGTTGCAAGAGTGAATGCGAGATTTGCATAAGAGTTAAAGTACCAGATGGTTTGTGTTTCACGAACTTATGAAGGATCGAGTTTAATCTCACTATGGTACTATGACAACAATAGAATATGTGCGTTATGAGTTATTGAGTATGTTTTGATCTATGGCTTCGAGCCAAGTGGGGGAGTCTGCTATGGATTAGTTGATTGCACGGTTATGTGCTATGTTGGTTCCAGTTTGAGGCATACGGGAGAATCATTTATGGCCTACAAACATTGAGACCGAAGATGGCTCGAGTAAAGGAAAATTCTTGACAAAGGTTATAGTATAATTCATAGGTGTGTGAGAATCGCGGAATGTCATGAGTTATTGTTGGTAAAGGATGCTCGGCGCATGGAGCAGGAAGTTGCACGATTGTTTTAGCATGAGGCTACACTCTGCAGTGTTGGAGTGCTAATGAGGCACAGGTTGTTCGGTTCGTTTGTTCAGGCTAATTGCAGTTTAAGTAGAGTGAATGATTCTCGGGAATAGTTCTAAGGGGTTCAAGTTTTTTCATGTAATAAGTGGAAATTTTCTAGTTGTATTTTTGGCTAGAAACTGAAGTTTGTAGTGGAGGGTTTCAAGACTCATGATATTTCTATATCATTATGGGATTATATGTATCAGTACCAGAAGGTGAAGGTAATGGCTTGGGATCCGCAGGGGAATCTCTTCAAGGTAGGTATTTTGAATGTGGTGCGTTTGGGAATATTTAAGAGAGAGTTCAGTGGCTTATGAGTCTTAGACGGTGTGGTTTTATGCTTGGGTCTTGTGTGGTTAGTCGGGATTGAGGAATTGTGGTGTTATAGCAAGAAGGAGTATTAAGTTGAAGGTAAATCAAAAAGAACTAGATGAATATGATAGCTTGGTAGTAGGCTGGATCGGCATGGTAAAGATATGATTAGTCATTTGGGTGATTGTGAGGTAATGAGTTTCTGCAGGTGTTTTGCGACGATTCTCTTGGGTTTTTAGTGGCCTGCGTAGCTTGGTTGAGTTAGAAGGATTCAGTCCTGATGGTCTAGTTTTGTGCGAATGGAATTCAGAAAGTTCTTGATGATTCTACCACGGTTAGAGGTGTGTATTTTCCACGGGCATGAGGAGTATGAGATGTATAATGATTTTCTCCCAGATGAGGTCTAATGGAAAAGTTCTTGGCTAGTTGAGTACGTAGTTGTGTATGGCTTGGAATGGATATGAAGTTCTCATGTTTACCTTAGGATGGTATGGTATATGCGGTATGTTGTGCAAGACTTAGATTTGCATGTGTAAGGTCATAGATCAGTTCTGAAAGGAAGGTCACAATTCTTAGGTAGCACAGGCAGTTTCAGATAATTATAGAAATGAGCTCCAGATAATTAGGGAAATGAACTTTAGATGATTTGGGAAATGATCTTCAAATGCTTTAGGAAATGGTATTGCTAATTAGGGTGATTTGACGAGGGTATATGTTTCAGAAAAAGGCAATGTGATTAAGATGATGGTACTTTGTTAGTATTGCAGCACTCTCTTGTTAGATCGACTGCTGATATTTGAGTTTTCTTGGTGGCACAAGAGAATTTTAGAGTATCTTTCATGGAATGATTGGGTATTAGAGGTATGGTATGTATTCAGATGGCGAAACTAGTATCACGCATGGTGATTCGTGTGCTATATGGGGTTGGAAACTGGGTGTTCTCATATTCAGGCTATGTTGTCGTTGTGGGTCATGTGTATCAGCACTATTTAGTGACTATCGGGGTTTGGAGACCCGAGTGGATCTTGTGCCGCTTGGTATGTTAGATTCTGATGTAATATTGGGTATAGACTGGTTGTCTTCGTGTCGTGTTATTCTGGACTATTGCGCTAAGGCGGCGATGTTGGCTATGCCGGGAATTCCACAGATTGAGTGGCGAGGTTCGATGGATTTCATGTCCTAGTAGGGTGGTTATATATTCTAAGACCCAGCGGATGGGTAGGAAGGATTGTCTTTCTTATTTGGGCTTTCGTAATGGATGTCAGTGTAGAGACTCCTACTATCGATTCAGTTCTGGTGGTGAGGGACTTTTCGAATGTGTTTCTTGTGGTCGGGCATGTCACCGGGCGGGGTTGTTGATTTTGGTATTGATTTGGTGTCGGGCACTGTGGCATATGACACCGACAGAGTTAAAGGAGTTGAAGGATCAGCTTTAGGAACTCCTTGATAAGGGTTCATTGGTAGACCTTTATGGATGTATGTTCTGCATCGAGATGGCTTTGTTGACTTCGAGTTGCTATTGGTGAGAGATGTGTTGATTCGGTTGTTATTGAGCTATTAGTGTCCTGAGATGATATATGAATTACTTTTCTGTGTTGCGAGACGTTATGAATTGTTGGTTATAGGCACAGATGGTGCGGTTCCATTGGGGTTTCATAGTGGAAATCGAGCGGGAAAGAGTACTGGGTATTGCTCGGTGGATGGCATATCGGTTGTGTCCCTTCGGGTATGTGTAACATTGTGTCAATTGCTTCATGGTGGTTATGATGATTGCTTTGGTTTTAGACATCATATTGCGCATGATTGTCGATTTTTGAGCATAGTGACTTGAGGTGTTTCATGTGGACTAGTGTTTGGATGAGGTCAAGCATTGGAGCAAAGCTATGTGGATGGTGTGATCCTGCGGGTTAGATTCCTGTGTCCTGTTTCTATGATGTGTGATGGGTTCTCAACATTTTGTGTGGTGGTACTGGTGAGCTTGCGGTACAGCTCTTTTGTTTGAGTCATTTTCATGATTTGAGTATGTTCGGATCGTTGCATATTGGTGCGCAGATTGCACAAGTTGCGGCTTTAGCTTGTATTGATGTGTCATGTCACTAGAGCAATGATGTTGAATTATATAAGATTGTTGGAGTCTTTAATGAATACAAACAGATTCGATTTCAGCATGTTGGAAGGATAATATCGAGGTTCAGCTCAGAAAGTTGCTATGGTCTTTGCCAAAGGAGAGGTGGCTTCGCAAATGGTTGATTTAAGAAGTGGCTATGGCTTACTGCGTGTTTCATTTATCATTGGCAGTGTATGAAAGAGTTGGAATGAGACTTTATTTGATAAGATGTTTTCTATCAGTATTCGAGTGTTGTGTGCAGCTGCCGTGATTAGAAGTTATCACTACAAGTGTTTGCGTTATGTGGTATATCATGTGATTTCACCTGAGGTTGCAGGTATGGGTTATTATAGCTTGTTTGGACTTATTCAGGGTATAGGGGTGATATTCTGATCTGGTAGATGATTTCGGAAGTGGAAAGGTGGTTCTAAGGTTTATGGGCTAGGTTGGATTGTGAAATTTTAGTTACATTGTTTTATTGGACCTATAAGAGTTAGGGTGATGTGGGATCACCCCCGGGTATATGCATGGTAAGGTTATTCAGCGATTGGTTGGCTTTTGGAACAACTCCAGGCACGTTCGAGGACGAACGTATGTTTAAGTAGGGCAGGATGTAATGACCCGACCGGTCGTTTTGAGCTTTTGCACTTTGCTCGTCAGTTCTCGAGCATGGCTTGCCCTGTGTGATGTATTATGACTCATGTAAGTCGTTGGTTTTGGTTTTCAGGGTAATCAGAATGAATTTGGAACAACAGCTCTCAGTTTAAAGCTTAAAATTTGAAAGATTTGACATGTTAGTATACGATCTTGGATCAAATTTTTTATGATTTGGTTAGCTCCGTTAGGAGATTTGGGACTTAGGAGTGTGATCGGAATGCATTTTGGAAGTCTGTGGAAGGTTTAGGCGTGAATTGGCGAAATTGAGATTTTGGCGTTTTCCGGTTGACAGGCGAGATTTTGATATAGAGGTCGGAATGGAATTCCGGAAGTTGCAGTAGTTCCGTTATGTCATTTGGGATGTGTGTGCAAAATTTCAGGTCATTCGGACGTGGTTTGGTTGGGTTTTTGATCAAAAGCGGAATTCGGAAGATTTTGGAATCCGAGACTTGAATTTGATGTGATTTTGGTGTTTTAATGTTGTTTTGAGTGTTCCTAAGGTTGGGACGAGTTTGAATAAGGTTATGTGACTTGTTATATTTTTGGTTGAGGCCCCGGGGGCCTCAGAATGATTTTGGATAGTTTTCGGGAAGGTTGAACTTGAGAAAATGCAGCTGATGTTGCTACTTTTGTCATATCCGCACCTGCGGATTGGGGGACCGCATGTGCGGAGTGATAATCACATATGCGATACCGAAGGAGCCGTGAGGCGACCGCAAATGCAAGGCCTAGTGACATAAGTGAAATCCGCAAAAGCGGAAGCGCAGATGCGCTTATGGGATCGCAAGTGCGAAAGTGCTGGGCAGAATGTATAAAAAAGCCCCTTCGCGATTTTCAGTCATTTGTTCATCATTCTTGTGCGATTTTGGAACTCCAAGCTGTGATTTCAAGAGGGAATCAAGTGTTGATAGAGAGGTAAGCTACTTGGGACTTGTATCTTGTGTTTATGGTGATTATTTCATTGTTTAATCATGAAATTTGTGGGAAAAATTAGAGAAAGAGTTGGAGAAATTAGGGCTTGAAATTGGAATGTTAGATAGGGGATGTGAGGGGCCATTTGAGGTCCGATTTTGATGTTCTTGATATGTATAGACTCGTGGGAGGATCAGGATTATATTTATGTGATTTTGGTCGGATTCTGAGACGTGGGCCCGGGGGTCGGGTTTGAGCAATTTTGGGATTTTTAATGTAAATTGGATATTTTTGAGTGGGCTTTATTCCCTTAGCATATTTTAATGGTTATATACTGATTGTGGCTAGATTTGGAGCATCCGAAGGTTGATTCGTGAGGGAAAAGGCATCGCGGGCTAGAGTTTGGACCGGATCGAGGTGAGTAATGATTGTAAATGATGTCATGAGAGTATGAAACCCCGGATTTTACATCGTTGTGCTATATTGGGGTGACACGCATGCTAGATGACGAGCGTGAGGCCGTGCACTATTGGGGATTGTGACTTAGTCCGTCCCGAATGACTATTTTACCGCGTATTTGACTAAAATCTATTTGTTATCATCATGTTTTGGGCTGAATGCTATATTTGGGCTTCGTGCCAACTATTTGAACCCTTAGGGGGTTTTTATTGATATTTCCTCACTGTCTTGAGTTTATACTTGAACTCAGTCATGCTATATTTCACTATTTTCATAACTCAGCCATGTTTACTCTGTTTTTTTGATATTTCAAATAATATTTTGGGCTGAGCATCATGTTTTACTGTTGCTCGAGTGGCTTATGTGATTTTCACTGAGTAAGGCCGAGGGCCTGTGGTATGAGGATACTTTTGGGTCGGGCTGCACGCCGCAGCAGTGATACACTGATTATGGTTATGAGGCCGAGGGCCTGAGATATGTACGCCACGAGGTAGCTTGTTGATATGAGGCCGAAAGCCTAGTGATGATTCCATGAGATGGATTGATATTGCGCTTGGGCTGAAAGGGGTCCCTCTAGGAGTCTGCACACCCCCAGTGAGTGCGGGTACCCATTGTGATGTGAGATATAGCCCGAGGGGCTGGTATTGTTTTGAGATATTGCCCGAGGGGCGAACCTTTATGTGTTTATTTTCCTTAATTGCCTGTCATTTACCTGCTTAAATTGTTGAAAAAGGTTTTCGTGAAGTCTAATTCGAGTTAAATGACTTTCACATATCTTTCATTAGTTTTACTGCTTCATTATAGTCTGCAAATGTGCCTTACATGATTTCATGCTTTCAGTATTTATTTATGATTATTACTCACTAAGTTGGAGTACTCACTTTACTCCCTGCACCCTGTGTGCAGATTCAGGCGTTGCCTATCCTGCCAGTGCGAGTGTTGATACCCAATTTTTCCCTAGGTATTTTTTGTACCCAAAATACTTCCAAAATAGCATGTATGTGCATATATAAGCACACCCAAGAGTTTTATTTTTTTTTAACGATTTTTAAACCGATTTATCACCTATTTCAATACCACAAAATCCAATAACTATTCTCAAAATTATCATTTTTGGTGAATAACTTATTTCATTCCCGTATTTACACCAAAATATAATTTACATGAATTATTTTGCATAATTTTACAAGTCCATTTGATATTTTTAAACTAAATTGCATATAATTGCAATTTTAGCCCACTTTCAGATTTGATAGCATTTTTTATTACAAAATCAATCCCAATATTTTTAAAATTAATATTAAATATTATTTATTAACTCAGTGTTTTTAATTTGATTTTAAACATCTTTTACTATTTTTTATAAAATCAAAAGGGAAAAACTGGCTATTTCAATTATGGCCTCAATTACTTTCAATCATAGGCAATTTGGGCATCCCAATTCTGACCCCAAGTCGAGCCCAAATCGACGACCTAATTCCATTTTTACCCGGCCCCTAACCCATTACTTAAACCCGCTCGGATTTCTTTTAATCCAGGCCGTTGATCTCTGTGATCAACGGCCACAAACTATCCTTACCTTTTTTTAATTCCCAAACCACCCTAACCCTATCTCATTTCCAAAATCCGCCGCCCTCAAACTCCCTCGTCTCTCAGACTCCTTCTAACACTCGAAACCCTAGCCCCCATCCCGCTGGTTTCCACCTTGTTTCACCGGAATCAATGGCACCCCAAGCCCCGAGTAACCTATACTCATCTCCATGTGTCCTTATACCCCTGTTACTTGAAGATTCAAGGTCTGACCTTGAAGGCTCATGCTCAGACCTCCGCCGATTCGAGTTTTGTGACCATCTTCGGTTTGGCTCCGGCGTATCCTAGCCCTATGAGTCCATCCCTGACTCATTCGACTCAAAGCAGACCCTTTTCCAGGCCTTTCTCACTTCTAGGGTTCTTCTGAAACCCTAGCCTTTCGAGGTTTTCCTATTTTCTCTAGATCTGCTCCAGATCCGTGTTTATTTTAGGGTTTTCAAACGATTTCCTAAGTCCCTCTCAAAGCCTTGCTTTCAAAAACTGTTCATCTTCTCCGATTTAGGTTTTCTTTGATTTTATTTGTTATACTATAACTCCTATGTGTTTCTACTGTGATTCCTATGTGTTTTCTTCTACTATGTTTCCTCCTAACGTTTCCTTGTAATTTCTTTTACTGTGTTTTCTCCCATTATGTTTTCATGAAACGCTTAAGTTCCTTTGGGTTTGCTGAATTTACTCTTGTCTGATTCGTTTGCTTTCGTCTCTACACTGGATTAATGGCGAAAACCCTAGAATTTGGGGGGTTTTCAGACCACTTGTATGTGACTCGCTTGTTCTCATCTCTAAACTAGTTTGATTTCAAAGCCCTAATTCATCTCTGTTTTTCATATGATTCTTTTTGCCAAAACTCTTCTACACTGGATTTTCCTACTGATTTTTTACAATAACACTACAGTCTTCTTTCATGCTTAACATGTTCGTATGCTCCTTATATACTATGAATTTCCCTCTGAATGGTTTTTCAAATTTGCAATCAGTTCAAACTTCTTTCCGAATATAGCCTGATTGATTTCTTTCCATTGTCTACTGATTTTGTCCATGACTCGACCTAAGTAAAACCCTTCTCCACCTTTTCGAACTTGGTTCATTCATGCAAAATCTCAGACCCTTTTGATTTACTGGTTGTTAATTGATCTTATTTCCTTATTTGCACAATCCGCGTATTTCAAAACCTTGTCCTCAAATAACTTTTATGTATTTGCCCTCAATTGCATGAATTGCACATAGTGTTTATTCAATTTCTTTCCTTAAATAGTTTTACCCTTTTCAAATCTGAATCCCTTAATTAAGGGAAGCCTTGTGTAATTGATTGACAATCAACTCTTTAACTATTTTTTTACCTTATTTCTGCCTGATTTCTACACTATAAAAGGCACGACCTTATGACACATTCGACAGACACAGGCACAGACACAGACACCTCTGTCTTAAAAAAATACTACTTTCTCTACTACTGCTTTCTCTACTGAGCACCCTGCTCCTCTTCTCTTTACTGCGAAAACATTCTTGAGTTCCTTTGAATTCTCAAGTGTTTGCTGAAGTTTTTGAGTTGCTCCTGTTAACTTTCTGGCTGTTTACTTGCTGTTGTTTGTCTTGCTGTACTGAGATTGCAACTGGTATGTCCTTCTGGTTTAAATAATACCCTCCAACTATGTGTTTAATTCTTCTCTTCTACACATCCTTTACTATGTGTTTATGTTCTACTCTTTCTTTTATATCCTTGCATCTTCAGTCTGTTATGCTCGTTTGTCTTTCCCTGATGGTTCTGTATATGCTTTTCTATGTAATTCCCTTTACCTCTAGCCCCCCCCCCCTTTGTGTGAGTAATTTTGAGTCATATTGGTATTCTATTATTGCCACTCATGACTTAGAATCAGGTTCTCTTGAACCTCTACTCAAGTCAGTTCCCCATTCCCTTTACCCCTTATGTGTTGAGCCTTAACTTAGGTCTGGTGGTGTCCTAATCACCATCCAGACCCAAGTTTGACTTCTAAAGTCTTCTCTTTATTTGCTTGGACCAAGCAGAGGGTCAGGGGTGTGCCAGTCTATAACCATGGCTGGGTATGACCACCCTCTGCTATGGCTCCTTAATCCCTCTCTCACTTTGCACTTATTCCTAGTTTCTAAGTTCTTCCCCCCTTTGGTAAGCCATGCTTTGGGACCCTCGAGCTCCCTCTGAACTTGGATGCCTGAGGGCTCGCTATTCCACACTGCACCATTCTGTTACAATAATTGTTATCCAGAGTGTAAGCGTTGCCTGGAGTCCTCGAGGCTCCTTGGAACTTTGAAACGCTTTGGGTAAGAGAAGGCCTTGGAAATCTGGAATCCGGGTTGGTGAAACACATGTTATTAGATATTAAGATTGAATTAGGCTGCTCGGATCTGGCTGTAGGCTGTGATGTATTTTAATTATTTTCCTTTCTTTCTTCTAGTTCTGTAATATTTTCGTAAAAAAAAAACTTGGGGAGTATTAGTAAAGGGTGTGGGAGGGGTTTACTTTATCGCACAAAAGGATAGATACCATGCCTATAGGCTTAATGTTGTTATTCAGTCACTTAGGAATCATGCTTATAGGTTTAATGCTTTGATCACCTAGAGATCATGTCTATAGGTTTACGTCTTAACTCAATCATCTCGATACCATGCCTATAAGATTTCATGTTCAGTCATATTTCAAATCATTAGAAATCCTGCCTATAGGCCATAATATTCATGTAACCAATTGCATATAGAAATCATGACTATAGGAAATGCATAAACGCTAGGCAAACTGTAGGGTAATCAAATACTCATTCCTTTACCGGTTTAATAACAGTAACAAGCCTTAAAAAATCAAGACGTAGATACCATGCCTATAGGAGCTCAAACTCGCCTAATGTGTTTAAGTAAGAATAATCTGTCAATAGGCTTCAAAGTTTGTCAACAAAAAACTCTTCCAAATCTGTTTGCTTTTGAAACTCTTACAAATCTGCAATGCTCTTAAATTTTCTAAACTTGCATCTTTCGTTTTTCTGAAACGGTTCCTTTAACTCTCTGCCTGAATTTATTCATCTCATGAAGCTACTATTTCAAAACAGCCTTTGACTCACTATTCCTTTAAGGTCTTTTCACTTTCGAAAATTTTTCTTCATAACTCTACTGTAGTTTCACTTAAACAATTCTGCTGATTTTTAAGTCATCTCTGAACCTCTGCAAATTTTCAACCTTCTGTCTTAAACTATTCTGCGTTATGTCCTTTCTGAAAACAATGCTTTTTTCTAAATGACTCGCTTAAAATACTTCAACTTCTGACAATTGGATCTGGGTTGCCTAATACATACCTTTTATCCGACTCTATGTGTTAAACTAGTCCGCCGCTTAAGTTTTAAAGACCAAATCAGTATATGCTAAGACATGCTAGACTAAGTGTTGTCTGATTTAAGGGGTTTATTTGAGCCTTGTTTGCTTGTTTACTCATCCCTTTATTTGATATTTGTTTTGAATGTCGAAACTAGAATTTTATCCTTTAAACTCCATAAAGGCCCCATCCCTTTCTTCCCTCTTAGGATTAGAAGTCCTAATACCCTAGGACTGATAGGTCGGGACGGGTATTAGCATGCAATAAGTAAACGAGACTAATCGCGTTTAGGACCTTGACGGGGTGGAAAGGGTAGAATATGGATATGATGACCGGTGCGCTAATATCACGTGCGACCCCTCTTTTGAGGAGTGATTGCTGGATATTGCATTGATGTGATCCATATTATCAATAAACCTAGGACCCCCTTTCCCTTTACTTGTTAATTTTTTTTTTAGTTTTTCTTTTAAGACTAATTTTCTAAACACTCTATTTCTTCAACTCTTAAGCTTGTTTGCTAAGCTATGTGAATCCCTTTGCTTGTTCTCTTACTTGTCTTCTTAAAGTCACAATTGTAGCATGGCCGGGAACTACACTAGTGGATCTTGAGGGGTGCCTAACACCTTCCCCTCGAGATAATTTCTAGCCCTTACCCTAATCTCTGGTCTCTTCATCTCAAACCTTTCTTAAAGTGTCCTAATGCACTCTAATCATTAGGTGGCGACTCTTCAACTTCCAAACCCAATTCTCGAAAGGGAATAGAGTTGTCCTCCCAATGTCCTATACCCGATCTCTGACCCCACGGTTAGAGGGAAAAGGGGGCGTCGACAGCGAGTTGAGAGCTCCCGACAGATTTCGGAGACCACGAAGTAACTGCTTGGCATCCGCAGTCCCGTGTTTCTTCCCCTTTATCATTCTATCTCCTTATCAGACATTTTGTAATAGCTTATAGACTTTTCAGACTTGTATTAGGATTGATAGATACTCATGACTAGTGACACCCCGATATCGGGCTGTGTTGGGTTGTATTCCGCAAATCATGCTATTATCTGCTACTTTGAGATTCTATTTATTATGCTTTAGACTTATTTCTTATGGTTTATCTGTTAAAAATTGAAATGGGAAGTGTCAGTTGGCCTTGTCTTCACGAGAGGTGCCATCACGATCGGGTCCGGGTTTGGGGTTGTGACACTTAGGAAATTTGCCTTCTTTGTTGGAACTACAGCCAAGCAAAGTGTTGATCGAGGCTGCTACCATGTTCTGGGACAAAGAAAGGGTTGTGTTCCACTTTGGAAACATAGAAATGACCCATCTCTTGGAAGAAATAGGGGGATTCGCTGGGTTTCCTTGGGATAGCCCTAGTTTATTGGTACCTGAAAATCGCACCTCTAGGGGATTTCTTAAGATGATGGGGTTAAAGAAGAATATGACTTGGAGTGCCTAAAAAACTCCTACATACCCTTCGACTTCCTCTATGAACGATACGGTCACAACAGGTCTTACCGTATTTTCGATGATGAATTCTCCATCACCTCCTAGAGTTGGATTCACCGTAGGGTCTTTGTGTTCATTGTGTGTTTCTTGGGTATGCTAGTGTTCCCAATTAAAGGGGACATAATCCATACTAGGATGGCCATGGTGGCCAAAACTTTGATAGACGGGATCGAGGGGCAGACATATACCATTGTCCCTATGATTATTGCAGACATGTACCGGGCCTTGGAGCGCTGTCAGAAGGGGTTCAGATACTTCGAGGGATGCAATTTGCTGCTGCAAGTTTGGCTGTTAGAACATCTCCAAAAGGGTCAATACCGCGAGGAATTTCCGCGAAGGCCGTGGAATGATCATATAGCCTTCCATCATCCCAAGAAAATGACCTATATCCCAGAAAGGTTTGCTCAACCAGAGAATATTGTAGGATGGGTGCAGATTTTCAACAATTTGACCGAGGACCAGGTTCAATGGATGTTTGAGTAGTTCCCTACCGACGAGTTCATCATCAGACCTAGGGATGTTCTGCACTTGGTATTGATTGGGTTAAGGGGCATATACCCTTATCCTCCCTTCAGGGTTATGAGACAGGCAAGCAGGAGGCAGGTCATACAACGAGTTTCTAAAGCTAGTCACTACAGGGAAGATTTTCAGGATGACGACGTCCCATACAAATGTGAAGCTCAACACATGTGGCATTTGAAAATTATCATGGAAAAGGATACCATCAAGCAAGATCAATATCATACTGGTCATGTGTACTTTTACCCGTCATGGTTAGAGGATAACATAGTAGGAATATTCGAGCCAAGGGTTGGTCCAGGAAACAGGGTCATAGACGAAGTTGCCGAAGCACAGGTGAAGTATAATAAATTGCACAAAAGAGTTCGCGAGTCTGAAGTCGAGCATATAGAGCAACATAAGGCCAATATGGAGATGATCAATGAGTGAAAATAGAGGGCTATTAAATCCAGCAAAAGGTTGGAATATCTGGAGTACAGTCTGATGGAATTGGAAGGAAGAATGAGAAAGAGAGTCACCGATTGCCAGAACGATGAGGGAAACGAAGAAGGACATTTGGCAAGGGCATTCTTAATGCTGAACCTGCGCGAACTGGGGGATCTAATCGACAAGAGCATCCAGCCTGAAGAAGGTCCTTCTGGGACCAAGTAGATTTGGTTTACTTGCTTTTAAATGTAATAAGGCCAAGTGCCATTAGTGACTTATCTTATTTAGTGTCGTTTTGGGTTTCATCTATTTTATATTAATGAAATGAGGCGATTATTGGCACTGAAATTCTCCAAATATATTTGTTGCTAGGCCTACCTCGGGCACAATGAGACTCCAAAATTAGGACGCGAATTTACATTCCCACAATATGTGTTTAAATACTGCAAACTTTTCAGAATCCTCACTAACTTGTTTACCTTTTGTTTTTCTTTATTTTTATTATTATTCCCCTCCCTTAGGGTTGGTTCGCACATACTGGCATCATCAGCATATCACACCAGATCTAGAGGCCTCCACCTCCTCCTCCCTAAGTAATATGAAAAGCAGCGGAAAAGCTAAGATGGATGACTTAAGTGGTATTCGAAAGGAAAACGTTGAGAATGCAGAAACTTCAGACGGTTTGAGTACTCCGGCACCAAATGATTTGGTTTTGCGATTGGAACAAAAGATATTGGAGTTACAAGGAGAACTTGAGCAGGTCCACAACTTATCAAATCTCTCCTTCACTCTGAACGTCCCCGACGTTAACCAACAAAATACCAAAACCCAGCACCTCCCCAAAATACACCAAACCAGCATCCACAAAATCCTCCCGCACCCCATCAATATGCAACTCCACCTCAAAATTCCAATACTTTACCAATACCAACTCCTCCACAAAACCATCATCAACCAACCCAGTACCCATAAACCACTACCTATCACACTCCTCAGAACACACCGTAACCTATTCCCGATCTTCAAAACTTAACCAACGACCACCACTACATCCAAATCACTGGGCGCTCACCAATACAACCCTATATACGTAGAAACTGTACCTCACTCTATTCAACCAATCTCCTGTACACCAGAATCCGCTGAGAAGGACCTGCTCATCAAGAACATAACCGAGGAACTTAAGAAATTGACAAGTCGAGTGCAGGGTATTGAAGAAGGTAAAGGGATAGAAGATCTAAATTATGAGGATCTGTGCATACAACCAGACATGGAACTGCCGGAGGGTTACAAACCCCCCAAGTTCGAAATGTTTGACGGAACAGGTGATCCCAAGGTTCATTTGAGAACTTACTGTGACAAGCTCGTGGGGGTCGAAAAAGATGAAAGGATCCGAATAAAGCTCTTCATGAGAAGTCTTACCGGAGATGCCCTGTCCTGGTACATAAGCCAGAACCCTAAGAGGTGGGCCAATTGGGTAAGCATGGCATCAGAATTTATGAACCTATTTAGGTTTAATACGGAGAATGCACTATATGTCTTCTATATCCAGAACCTAAAGAAGAAGCCAGCTGAGACTTTCCACGAGTATGCTACTTGGTGGAGGTCGGAAGTAGCCATGGTCAGACAAGCACTAGAAAAAGAGCAAATGAACAAGTTCTTTGTCAGGGCACAGAAGACTAATGGTCATTGAGAATTACAAGTTCTTCGACATCATCAAACTCAGAGAAAGGATTGAAGAGGTATCAAAAGCGGGATGGTTACAAATTTCAAGGCACTGCAGGACACGAACAAAGCGTTGTAATCAGGTGGCATATCAAAGAAGAAAGAAGTGGGGCAGTAATGGTGGCCCAAGGCCCAAAATCTCCACCCACATACCAAACACCTCCACCCACATACCAACCCTCATCTCCTAGATATTCTCAACCCGCCACCACTTATCACACTTATAACACCCAGCTAGCCTACTATAATTCACCTACAACTCGTCCAAATTACCAGAAACCCCAACTTAACTTTGATCGCAAACTACCCGGACAATACACCGCTATTGCTGATCCCATTGGCCAGCTGTATGGAAGGTTGAAGGTTGCTGGTTATGTCACTCCTAT
This sequence comes from Nicotiana tabacum, assembly GCF_000715075.1. Taxonomy (NCBI): domain Eukaryota; kingdom Viridiplantae; phylum Streptophyta; class Magnoliopsida; order Solanales; family Solanaceae; genus Nicotiana; species Nicotiana tabacum. The sequence continues at coordinate 21,947,940 of NC_134085.1, forward strand.
TCCTGTTGTGGCAGTGGAGAACTCATCTCAATGGGTCAACCCAAACAAAACCTGTGCATATCATTCCGGTATGAAGGGGCACACCATTGACGAGTGCCGAATATTGAAAGATAAAATCCACACATTATTGGACAACAAGGTCATATAGGTAAAGGAAGTTGTGCCCAACGTCTGCAACAATCCCCTCCAAGATCATAGGGGTGGTGGAGTACATGTGATAGAGACAGATGAAGAATGAGATCTTGAGGGGTCGATCGGGCTTTTTCGGGAAGGTGATGACTTTAAAACCGTAGTCACACTCACTCCTATTATGGTACCGATACAACCGTCAGTCGAAGTTGAGCTAATCGCATCGGTTCCATTTAAAGTAGAGGTAGCACCACCTGCCGCCACACCTGTTCTGTTTGAGGTAGAAATGGCCACACCTTTCACAGTGACAGTAACAACCACAACTCTTTTCAACTCTAATGCCATACCTTAGGATTATGTTGCCGAATCTAGGAGAAAAGGAAAATAAAAGATGGAAGAGTCTGATACCGCACAAGGAATGACTAGAACGGGAAGGATCTAGACACCCAAACATTTGGGAGGATCTAGCAAGGAGGCTGCTACCAAGCAACATGTCATTGAAATAAGATCAGATGATCTTTGGAGGAAAGTACATACGAGGGAATACTCCGTCGTTGATTATTTGAACAAGACCCCTGCCCAGATCTCCATCCTGTAACTATTGCAAAATTTGGAGGTGTATAAGAATGCTTTGATCAAGGTGTTAAATGAAGCTTACGTGCCCAACAATATCACTTGCGGCGAAATGGCCAACATGGTAGGGAAAGTGCTGGAGAGTCATAAGATCACCTTCCACGAGGATGAATTACCGCCTGAAGAGTTAAGTCACAACCAGGAACTTCATATTACGGTACAATTTGAAGACAAATTCATCGCTAGGGTCTTAATAGATGGGGGTTCAAGTCTTAACATTTGTCTGTGGACTACTCTGAAAAGATTGGGCAAAGATTTCCACGAGATACGAGCGGAAAGTATGAACGAGAAAGCCTTTGATGGGTCTCAAAGGGCCACGATCGGGGAGATTAACCTTTGTCTGCAGATGGGGCCAACTTGGTTCGATGTCGAAATCCAGGTGATTGACATATCAGCTACATACAATCTTCTGTTGGGTCGACTTTGGATATATGTTGCTGGGGTTGTGGCTTCCACATTACACCAGGTCTTGAAGTTTGAATGGAACCATCAAGAGGTGATCATTCACGGAGATAGGAGTAACCCCATTTACACCAGTCAAACTATCCTGATTATCGAGAATAGAAGAAGGCTTGGAGGGGAAACTTATCACCAAATTGAACATGTCAATGCAGTTGAGAAAGACAAATGGTGGAGTAACAAAATAGAAATCATACTAGCATGGTCTGGGTATAAACCCGACAAAGGGCTTGGGAAGAAACTCCAGGGCATTACCAAGCCGATACAGTTGAAACGTCATGGTACAACTTTCGGGCTAAGATACCCATACACCTGGCAGGAGTACAATGATTTGTCGCCGCCATGGTGTAGTCATTATTACCCTCTCGAGCAACCAATGACATATCTAGGTCAAACTTTTCACCAGTCTGATACAATATGGGGAACTGCCGAGGAAGAAGCTTTAGCTAGGATGAGGAATTTGTTCCTGGATGACGAGGATATGGATTGCAGTGCGATAATTGAGGAGGAGAAGGAAGAAGGCTTCACCATTCAGACTGTGGAGAAAGGAGCTGTTCTCATATATCAGATTGCCACACCATCCTGGGACTGCCGAGTCCCTGGGTAGCTTGGCATTTAGCCTAAATTTATTTCTATAGCCAAGCTAGGCATTTTAGATGTTTTCAGTAATTTTGTTTTAAAGACGCATTTTGTTTCAAAATAATTGCTCGATTCATCGAGCCGTACTTGTTTTGGATATTTTCGAAATTTAATTAATGCATTGCTATTTATTATTCATTATTATCTTTCACATTTTCTTTCTACATCGTTATTATTACTTTTCCTGATGAATCGATGACTGTGACATGTAATGATACAACACAACATGAGGATAGCGACTTAGAGGAAGAGGATGAAATATCTGAGGAAATTGTTAGGGAGGTTAAGAACTTTGAGAATAAACCTAAGTCCAACCTGGACGAGACCGAAGCAATAAATTTGGGAGACGCCGAAATCGTCAAGGAAACTCACGTAAGCATTCACTTATCACCGTCAGAGAAGGAGGGGTACATTCGTTTCTTGAAGGAATATGAAAATATCTTTGCATGGTCATATGATGACATGACCGGTTTGAGCACATCCATAGTGGCTTACAAGTTGCCTACCAATCCAATGTATCCGCTAGTAAAGCAGAAACTCAGAAAGTTCAAATCAGACATGAGCCTAAAAATCAAGGAGGAAGTCACTAAGCATATCAAAGCCAAGGTCCTCAGGGTAGTTGAGTACCCAACCTGGCTAACCAACATTGTACCAGTTCTGAAGAAAGATGGGAAAGTTAGAGTATGTGTTGACTATCGAGATTTAAATTGAGCAAGTCCCAAGGACGACTTTCCACTGAAAAATATACACATCCTGATCGACAATTGCGCCAAGCATAAACTCAATCCTTTGTAGATTGCTTCGTGGGTTATCACCAGATCTGGATGGATGAAGAAGACGCAGAGAAAACAGCCTTCATCACACCGTGGGGGATATACTACTACAAGATGATGCTATTTGGTCTAATGAATGTTGGGGCTACTTACATGAGAGCCATGACAACCATTTTCCATAATATGATACACAAGGAAATAGAGGTGTATGTTGACAACATCATCATAAAATCCAAGAGGGTCGCGGATCACATAGCAGACCTGAGAAAGTTCTTTGACAGGTTAAGGAGGTACAATCTAAAATTGAAACCTGCAAAATGTGCATTCGGGGTTCCCGTAGGGAAGTTGTTAGGATTCATTGTCAGCCGTCGGGGAATAAAGTTGGACCCATCCAAAGTTAAGGCTATTCAAGAGTTACCACCACCAAAGAGCAAGAAGGACGTGATGAGCTTCCTAGGACATCTCAACTATATCAGTCGCTTCATATCACAGTCCATATTTATATGTGAACCCATCTTCAAAATGTTGAGGAAAGATGCTAAAACGAGTTAGACCGAAGATTGTCAAGAGGCTTTTGATAAAATCAAGAAATACCTGTCCACTCCACCAGTCCTAGTCACGCCAGAACCTGGGCGACCTTTACTACCCTATCTATCTGTACTAGATGGAGCTTTCAGATGTGTTTTGGGACAACATGACGAGACAGGAAGAAAGGAGCAAGCCATATACTACTTGAGTAAAAAGTTCACACCTTATGAAGCACGATACTCTCTGTTGGAACGCACCTGCTATGCTTTGATCTAGACAGCTCAGAAATTAAGGCATTGTTTCTGTGCCTATACCACATACCTCATATTGAGGATGGACCCTCTGAAGTACATCTTTCAGAAGCCCATGCCAACCGGGAAGTTAGCCAAGTGGAAGATACTGTTGAGTGAGTTCAATATCATCTATGTAACTTAGAAGGCAGTCAAAGGACAAGCATTGACAGACCATCTTGCTGAAAATCCCGTGGGAGGAGAATACGAACCCTTGAAGACGTATTTTCCTGATGAAAAAATATCATTTATAGGAGAGGACATTGCTGAAGCTTACGATGGTTGGAAAATGTTCTTCGATGGAGCTGCAAACTTCAAAGGAGTGGGTATCGGAGCAGTTTTGGTATCAGAAACGGGTCAACATTACCCTGTATCCGTGAAGCTTAGGTTTCCTTGCACCAACAACATGGAAGAATACGAAGCTTGCATCATGAAGCTCAAAATAGCCATCGATATGAATATACAAGAGTTGCTGGTAATTAGTGATTCAGATCTTCTGGTACACCAGGTTCAAGGAGAATAGGCTACGAAGAACACCAGATACTGCCATACTTGTATCATGTGTAAGAGTTAATGAAGAGATTCACAAAGATAGAATTCAAACACGTGCCCAGAATTCAAAATGAGTTCGTAGACGCATTAGCCACCTTATCATTAATGATACAACATCCAGTCAAGAATTTTATCGATCCTATCACGGTTAAAATCCACAACCGGCCAACTTACTGTGCTTATGTTGAAGAAGTAATGGATGGAAAACCTTGGTTCCACGACATCAAAGAATATTTGGCTAGAGATGAATATCTATAGCAAGCAAACTATAATCAGAAATGCACGCTGCAGAGGCTACCTAATAACTTCTTCCAAAGCGGAGGGACCCTATATAGAAGAACTCCTGATCTGGGGCTGTTAAGGTGTGTTGACGCAAAGGGAGCTTCCAAACTTTTTCAGGAGATACATGCTAGAACGTGTGGACCACATATGAATGTTTTTCTTCTAGCCAAGAAGATACTCAGAGCTGGATACTTTTGGATGACCATGGAGATAGATTGCATCCGGTATGTGCAGAAATGCCACCAGTGCCAGGTACATGCAGATATGATAAAGGTACCACCAAACGATCTCAATGCAACAAGTTCACCTTGGCCTTTTGCTGCCTGGAGAATAGATGTCATCAGTCCAATCGAGCCCACTACTTCAAATGGGTACCGGTTCATTTTGGTGGCTATCGATTATTTCACTAAATGGGTTAAAGCTGCATCTTACAAAGTTGTGACCAAGAAAGTCAACACAGATTTTGTCAAGGATCGTATTGTTTACCGATTCGGGGTTCCCGAGTCCATTATCACTAATAATGCCGCCAATCTCAACAGTGACCTGATGAAAGCCATGTGTGAAACCTTCAAAATCAAGCACAAAAACTCTATAGCATACATGCCTCAAATGAATAGAGTTGTGGAAACTGCCAAAAAAATCAAGAAGATACTAAGGAAGATGGTAGAAAATCACAAACAATAGCACGAGAAGTTATCCTTTGCCCTATTGGGATACTGCATTACAATCCGTACATCAATCGGGGCAACCCCCTATTTACTAGTTTATGGTACCGAAGCTGTCATTCCAGCCGAGGTAGAAATCCCCTCTTTAATGATCATACAAGAAGCTGAACATAATGATGCAGAATGGATAAGGAGCCTCTATGAGTAACTAGCCCTTATAGATGGAAAAACAATGAACGCAGTATGTCACAGTTCGCTTTATCAAAACAGAATGTCCCGAGCTTTCAACAAATGGGTCAAACCAAGACAATTTGCACCTGGACAGTTGGTGCTGAATAAGATCTTCCCATATCAAGATGAAGCCAAAGGGAAATTCTCCCCCAACTGGCAAGGTCCTTGCATGGTTCACCGGGTGCTAATAGGAGGAGCACTCATACTTGCAGAAATGGACGGAGAAGTCTGGCCAAACCAATCAATTCAGATGCAGTCAAGAGATACTATGTTTAGATTGTTTACATTCCTTTATATGATGTAACTGAACTATGCTTGAACTGATTCCCATTTAGGGGATACGCAGGCAACCCTGTGGGTTTGGTCATATCATAGTAAAATCTTCATTTTCCCCTAGCACCAGAAACTAGGGCAGAATTTTGAGGAGGAGTAAGTCCAGCCAACGCCATCATATGCCAGATAGTCAGAAATTGGTTAAGAAACTGGGGCAAAAATTTTGAGAAGGATTCTCAAAATTCCGGAGAAGGTTCAACAAGTTTCATCGCACGCAAAGCGACCGAAGGATCATTTACCAAACTGGGGCAGAATTTTGAGGATGACCCTCAAAATTCTAGTACAAGAAAGCTCAATGTCTCTGAAATGTGTTACATCATTAATTCATCTAAAATTACTTGATATTTCACTATGTTTTCTAAAATAACTCTATTTTCATCAATAAGTGCATATTTTCGAAAACTCTATTTTCGTGACAGCCAGGTGTTACCCAGGGCAACTCAAACATGGCCTCCAGAACGGAGCAAAGCACAGTCAGTAGACAAAGGCACGAACCAACCTCCCCTTACAAAACTTACAATTTTTCTTTGGATGCAGGCGTGGTGAACATACTAGAAGTATTCACAAACATACACATATCAAAGTCACTATTAATCGGGCCACCAGACATAAATATACCTCCAGCTAAGACACATTCTACCCCTATTTGCTACTTGTTCACTGCATAAGGCTAAACATTGCCTTCTCTCTGCATGAGACTAAGCCTTGTCTCAAGTCTTGCATGAGGCTAAGCCCTGCCTCTATATTTGCATAAGGCTAAGCATTGCCTTCTCTCTGCATGAGACTAAGCCTTGTCTCATGTCTTGCATAAGGCTAAGGCCTGCCTCCACATTTGCATAAGGATAAGCATTGCCTTCTCTCTGCATAAGACTAAGCCTTGTCTCATATCTTGCATGAGGCTAAGCCCCGCCTCCACATTTACATAAGGTTAAGCATTGCTTTCCCCTTGCATGAGACTAAGCCCTATATCCAATCTTGTATGATGCTAAGCCCCGCCTCCATATTTGCATGAGGCTAAGCATTGCCTTCCCCTTGTATGAGACTAAGCCCTGTCTCCAAACTTGCATGAGGCTAATCCCTACCTCCCTATCTGTACGAGACTAAGCCTTGTCTCAAATCTTGCATGAGGCTAAGCCTTGCCTCCATATTTGCTTAAGGCTAAGCATTACCTTCTTTTTTCACGAGACTAATCCTTGTCTCAAATCTTGCATGAGGCTAAGCCCTGCCTCCATATTTGCATAAGGCTAAGCATTGCCTTCTCTTTGTACGAGACTAAGGCTTGTCTCAAATCTTGCATGAGGCTAAGACCTTCCTTCATATTTACATAAGGCTAAGCATTGCCTTCTCTTTGCACGAGACTAAGCCTTGTCTCAAATCTTGCATGAGGCTAAGCCCTGCCTCCATATTTGCGTAAGGCTAAGTATTGCCTTCTCTTTGTATAAGTCTAAGCTCTGTCTCTAATCTTGCATGAGGCAAAGCCCTGCCTCCATATTTGCATAAGGCTAAGCACTGCCTTCTCGGGACTAAGCATTGTCCCTCCCTGCATAAATGTTGCTCTATTCTAAACTTGACACTAACTTCTTCCCTCGGGCTAAGCTCTGCCCCCAAACCTTTCAGTATCATATCTCTGCACTTCATGGGCTGAAATATAGCCAACCTATCCAAAGGCGTCATAGTCCGAAGGCATCATCCTCATAGCCTGGAGACACCATGCCATGGCCTGAGGATCCTTCAAACTTGCATATCATTATTCAAAGGCGTCATGGTTCAGAGGCACCATCCTCAAAGCCCGAGAACATCATTTCATGACCTGCGAATCCTCCTATCTCATAACTTATGGCCCAGGACATCATAGTCTAAGGACGTCATCTACACCATCCAAAGACAATCTTTCATGGTCTAAAGGGAATTTGCATCACGTTTAAATTCTCGCAGTAATCTATATACTTGCACGCATCATATTTTGAGTTTTGCAGGTAATCCTGGAGGTAACCATTCTTCAAACAGGAACAACCTTCACTCCGGTTTCCGTTCATACCATTTTTACTTTGCCATTATAACCAATTCCCATCAATTACCCACCTTACTGTGTGACCATTTAGATATTTTCCCTATAATACATCTGTTACGCTCCAAATTCACAATCATAACTCCATCCGAAATTACACTTCACAAAAGAATCTTTTCCATCGGCTTCATTCACTATTGGGTCCAGAACTACACATGGCTTGGTTCTTGTACAAACAGGGATATGTAGGTAACTCAGCGACCAGGGTTCGACCTCTATCTTTTGAAACACCTATTCGGTCAAAATCGGTCATTATTTCTTTACTCAAAAACTCTTTCATCCTTCACGGGTAAAGAAGGGCAGCTGTTGATACCCAATTTTTCCCTCATATATTTTAAAATATGCATAAATACTTTTAAAATATTTTACATGTATTTACAAACATGCACAAGTATTTTTATAATTTTTCTATAATTTTTAAAAGCCCTAAATCAATTTATTTATGCATTTTTAATTATATAAATATTCTATAATTATCCCTCATATTAATTTACAATTATTTAGTCATTTAAATTCATCATTTATGCTCATATAAGTGTTCAAATATTTTAATTACATTTTTTACAATTATATTTGCATTTTTAAGACTATAATTGCATATTTTGCAAAAATAGCCCATACATATGTATAACTACATTATCTAAACAGAAAATGACTTTTTATATTTTTATAATGTTAATTAATTATTTTAAATCATCTTCATGCATAAAACCATTTTTATCACTCAGTTAACTATTTTTAAAATTGTTTTATTTAGTAAATTGGGTATTTAACAAATAGCACCTAATAATACCCAAAATCGGACCTTCCCCAAGCCCAACCCAAATCAACCTTAGCCTAATTGAATCCTACCTGACCTAAACCCTTTCTAATCTTGGCCGTTGATCTCAAAGATCAACGACCCCCGTTCCCCCTTTTTTTTTTACCCAAACGATCCCCTAACCTAGCCATTATCCAAAGATAGCCTCCCTTGAATCCCCCTTCTTCTCTAGTTCTCTCTGAAACTAACCCTAACCCTAGCGTCGTCACCTAAATCTACCCCAAACCCTTCGATTATTACCCGTTCCAAGGGGTTCCCTGGTGATTTGAGGCCCCCACCGGTTTCTTACCTCTTCTGGTTGTTTGATTTTGTAGTTTCATGAAGGGATATCGAAGAGATCCAACCCAGATTTGGTTTGAAACCATTTAAGAATCCACCTATGGCCATCTCCGTTTGTGGGTACTATTATCTTGTGTTTATGGCTCGAATCTCTAGTTCCAAACCGGATTTTCTTTTATCTCTGTCACTTTCTCAAAACCCTCATCTTTTACACTTTGAATCTATTCAGATCCTTGTAGATCTAAAATGTTTTCGAGTTTATATGGCTGTTTTCTTTAAAGATTTTTTGTCCTCTTTATCATCGACTGATTTTAATGTTCCTCCAAATTAGTGTTTTGATTCTTTATTATTTGTTGTAGATCTGAAGTGGTTTTGATTTCCTATAGCATTTTCTTTAAAGGTTTTCTTCTTTCCTTATTGTTAATCGATCCTAATGTTCCTAATAGCTAGGGTTTTCACCTCGTCTGTTTCTGCAAAAAATTTTCTAAAACTCCTATGTGTTTGATTAACCTTTTTTCCAATGATTACTTTCATAACTGCATTCCAGTCTTAGTTTGTTTAATTGCTTCATTACTTGCTTTAATATTTGCCCATTGTTTTTGAATAATTTAATGATTAACCAAACCGTCTAGGGTTTGAAAGGGTTTCGTTTTACTGAGATGATTACTTCCTGTAATTTCTGCCTACTTTCCTTATTTTGGGATTCCCGATTGGCACTAATTGCCTTAATTACTCTTACTAAGCTTAATTTAGGGGAATTGATTGTTTTACCAACCCTAGATGATCTCTAATTTACCTATTTACCTTATTTGTGTGACTAATTGTCCTTGCTACTGGCCGAAATTTGGTGTTCTGACTCTAACTAATTACCTACCTTATTTGGACCTCAATTTCGAGTTATTTTTGGATACAATCCTATGATTTTTTGCTTATTGATTGGCCCTGTCATGCCTAATTGACTGACTGATTATTTCTTGCCTTATTTGCAAGCCTCTGAACTACTTTACCTTATTGAATATACTCTACTGAATGCTATATAATCCTCATTTTTTACCTTTAACACACACATAGACATAGAAAAGTACACAAAGTTCTTCTCTCTTCCTCTATCACAATCTTCTACTCTTTGTTGTTACATTGTCTAGCCGGCTGGAAGCCAAGGCTAGACCTTTGGACCCTGTTTGCATCACTCTTCTATTCCAAATTCTTAACTGGTATGCCTCCACTTTACTATCATTCAAACCTCTGTATGATTTAACTTGTGTACTTCCTGTTCTCAACATATCTACTTTCATATTATTAAATCAGTATGTTCTTTGTTATCAACCTGCCTATTTTTTTACTAGACCTATGTGCTTCATGCTAATACTCTTAATCAACATGCCTACTTACATAAGATTAGACCAAGAGGGTTTCTATTTCCAGCATGTCAGCATGTCTGCTTCTATTAACTAAACCTATGTGTTTTCCTGCTTTCAACATTTCTACATGTCTGCCTCTAGACATTAGACCTATGTTTACTTGTCCTGTTCTAAATGCTCATCCTTAACAAACTTCTGATTAAGTCATGGTCTCTGTGCCCTCAACTCTGCTTGCTTTTCTGTGTGATTGTCTGATCCTAGCATGATGTCCTATGATTAATACATGCTTGTATGTTAACCTAGTAATAGCCAAGGGATCAAGATCATGAGAAACCTTGTTAAACTAATCGGTTGTTGATTTATGGAGTTCAGGGCTAAGCTCATTCTGTTAAATCTTGGCAATATGGGCCTTTGCTTTATGATTATGATTCTGTTGAGACCCTTTGTTTCAGAATGCTTCTAACTATTTTTTTTACTCCTGAACTGTGAACTGTTTTCACTTCTGAAGTGTTTTACTTCTGGACTATTTTACTTCTAAACTGTTTTCTTAAAACTATTTCTAAACTTTCAAGCACTACCTTCAACTCCTACTCTTAGAATATCTAGGACCTTTCCCCTCTAGTGTGAGCACTGCTTAGGAGTCCATGAGACTCCTCTGAACTCTGACACACTGGGGCTGATCCTTCCACATTGCACAAAGACTGTTTCTCTTTAAAGAGAGTCTGGGTGTGAGCATTGTCCGGGGTCCCTGAGGCACTTGGGAACTTTGACGCACCAGAATACTTTCTTGGATACTATGAGTTGTTGGGGTACTGCATATTTGGTTGAAGTCCTGGTTTTTCAGGTTTACTGTTTGGTCCTGTTCAGGATCCCTATAGTTTTAGCTGTTTTACTTTTGTAATTCATTATTTATGTTTGGTTTGTAATAATAATATTTTTGTAAAACAGATATTGGGATATTAGTAAAATTGGGAGGGGTTCTTATATATATATTGTTGGGAAAGGGTAGATACCATGTCTATAGGGTTTAAAATCAAACATGCATTCTAGATACCATACCTATAGGTTGCCGTGATGTTTGTTTGCTTATGTACATTTAGATGTCATGCCTATAGGGTTTAAAATCAGTCCTGCATTCTAGATACCATGCCTATATGTTGCTGCGATGTTTGTTTTCTTATGTACATTCAGATAAATGCCTATGTTAAAATCAGTCCTGCATTCTAGATACCATGCCTATAGGCTATTGCAGTGTTCATAAGTTTAAATCAGTCTATGCATGCAACAAGGCTTAAATTAGTTTCTGCATGCAAATAAGGTTTAAATCCGTTTTTGCATTTAGATACCATGTCTATAAGGTTTAAATGAGTTCTTGTATTTAGATATCATGTCTATAAGTTTAAAATTAGTTTTTACACCTAGACAGCATGCCTATAGGACCTAATGAACAACTTCCTACTTAAAATTGTTTACTAGTTTATTGCAGTTCTGATCGACGATTAGATATCATGTTCATAGGACATCTCTGATCCATGCCTAGGCAAGCCTGTAGGGCAATTAAAATCTGGAAATTGTATAAAACTATGCTTTGTTTGTGAACTGCCCAGATTTAGCTAGTCATCAAATTAGTAGGCAACTGATTAGTACATTTTGCCTCGCTTTAATAAATATACTGCATATGTTCTGCTTTGTGCTCACCTAGATATCTGCTATAGGACTTCTAAAGTGTCTGAAATACGGTTGTTTAAGACATGCAATTGCCTGCTTATTTGTGGAGGTAAATGTGTGCCTTTAGTTGTTCCTTTATCTGTCAGTCCTATTTGTTTTGCCTGTCGCTTAGATTTTCTCCTTTTAAAACACTATAGGAGAGTCTAGATCCACATTAATTAGAAGTCCTAAACACCTCTAGGATCATAAGTAAGGGACGGGTAATGCACGCATAGAGTACGTTTAGTTAGAATCACTTAGATAACCACTAAGGGAAGGGTAATTGGGTAGTAAAGGATATGATGATTTGTGCGCTAATGCTACATGTAGCACTCCAACTTGGGGATGATTACCAAGCATTGCACAGAAGTGATCCTATAGGCTAAAAAACCTAGGACCCCCTTTACTCCTTGTTTTAAATGTAATATCCATTTGTCTAAGTTGCTTTATTTGTTTATAAGACTAATTCACCTAATTCAAGTTTGGTTGGGACCCACCGTTGTGAACTTCGAGGGGTGTCTAACACCTTCTCCTCAAGGTTATTTCGATCCCTTACCCAATCTCTGGTAATGCAAACCGATTTTATGAGTTACTTGCTTTAGCTGCCCTAACGTACCTTAAATCCGTTATGTGGCAACTCTTCAAAATTCAAATACCCAATTCCCAAAAAGAAATGAGTTTTCCCAAAAGAGATGTCAAAACCCGGACTTTCGAGAGGAAAAATGGGGTGCGACAAGGCTTATCGATTTTGGTGGAAGGGATAAATTACAGTTGAGATGGTGTTGTCAGGCTTTTGTGGATTGGAGTGGCGTGGGTCACCCGCGGTGTGTATTGGAAGTGTGCATTGAGTGATTTGAGGACTCGAGGCGAATCTTGGAACGTTTGATGACAAATGTTTGTTTAAGAAGGGAAGAATGTAACTACCGACCGATCGTTTTGAGAATTTAAGCTTCGTTCAGTGGCATAAGGTCTTGAGCAGTTTCGTATTATGTGTTATGACTTGCATGCATGGTCGATTTCAGTTACTGGATGATTCTGAGTCAAATTGGAAGGAGGATTCTAGTTTTGGAAGCTTAAGCAGTGAGAGTTGACCAGGATTTTGACTTTGTGTGAACGACTCTAAAGTGGGTTTTGGATGATTTCAACAGCTAAGTACGGTGATTCGGGACTTAGTCGTGCATCCAGATTTAGATTTGGAGGTCCGTAGAGTAATTTGAAGCATTTTGGCGAAAGTTGGAAAAATTGAAGTTTTGGAAAGTTGATAGGTTTGACCAAAAGTTGACTTTGGTGATATCGGGGTCGGATTCTAATTATGGAAGTTGGAGTATGTCAGTGTTGTTGTATATGACTTGTGTACAAAATTTGGGGTCAATCGGACATGATTTTATTGGTTTCGGCATCAGTTGTAAAAGTTTGAAGTTTCAAGTTCATTAAGCTTGAATTGGTGTGCGATTCGTATTTTTGTTGTTGTTTGATGTGATTTGAGGGCTCGACCAAGTTCGTATGGTGTATTAGGACTTGATGGTATCTTTGGCTGAGGTCCTAGGGGCCTCGAGTGAATTTCAAGGTGAGTTTTGAGCTAGTACGGGCTTTTCGGCACTCTAATGTTGTTCAGGAGGGGGTCTTTGGAAGTGCAAACCGCACATTTTGGGAGTGCTAAGGCAAAAGGGAAGTGCAGACTTTAGGGGAATTGTGCGGACCGCACAATTTTGTGTGCGGCCGCACTTTAGGCCGTAGAGGAGTGTGCAGGCCTCACAATTTTGTGTGCGGCCGCACTCAGGAACTCTCAAATTCGGTGGTCCGACTTTGGAAGCTTATATCATTTGATCTAGAAGAAATTGTGAGATGATTCAAAAATGACAGTTGTATTCCTTCGTGTGTAGTTTCCAGAAAGGTAAAGAAGTCATTATTTGGGCATCTGTAGAGAAATTTATGGCCAAAATATTAAAGCCTGGCAGTGCAGTCACCAAGAGAGTGCGTCCGCACAATTTTTGTGCGACCGCAAGAGCTGCGATGTGATGCCGCACTTGGAATTGTGCTGATTGCACATGGTGAGTTCAGAGAATGTGCTATATAACCTAGGCTTGGGTTATTATTTCATTTTTGGACCTTGGGAGCTCGGTTTGAGATAATTTTTCGTGGGTTTTTCAAGAAATTCATCGGGGTAAGTGATTCTAACTCGGATTTGGTTAATGTACATGAATATATTACTGATTTCATCATTTAATTAGTAGTTTGAGATGTAAATTTGGGAAAAATTGTACAAACTTCATAAACTATAAATTGGGAATTTGAAGGTCGAGTTGTGATCGGAATTGGGTAATTTTGGTATGGTTAGATTTCGAGAAGTGGGCCCGGGGACTAACTTTTGTGTTGACTTTTTACTTAAAGCTTAGTATTTTCTATAGAGTTGATTCCTTTAGCTCGTGTTGATTATATCAAACTATGTGTGGCTAGATTTGGGCCATTTGGAGTCGGAAAGTCGTGGATGAGACATTGTTACCGATTGATTGAGCTTGGTTTGAGGTAAGTATCTTGTCTAACCTTGTGTGGGGGATTTCCCCTTAAGATTTGAGTTTTCTATGTTAATTGTAGTTTGTGTACGCGAGGTGACGAGTGCGTGCTCGGAGTTGTTGATACCCAATTTTTTCCTATATGTTTTCAATATGCAAAATACCTTCAAAATAGCATATGTATGCATATATAAGCATGTCCAAGGGTTTTATTATTTTTCCATAATTTTAAAGGTTTTAAATTGATTTATTTCCTCCCTTTTTATCCATAAAATCCCCAATAATTATTTCCAAAATTATTATTTTGATATGTATTATATTGGATTTCTATATTTATGCCAAAATATGGCTAATGTAATTTTTACATATTTTTATAATTATATTTAGTATTTTAAAGCTAAGTTGCACATAATTGCAATACTAGCCCATTTTAGATTTAATTATCTTTTATACGCATAAAATTGAATCTTGCATTTTTAATTTGTTAGTTATGTATTATAAATAATTTAGCCCTTTAAATTAGATTTCAGAAACTATTTACTATTTTTATAGATTAAATAGGAAAAAATGGCTATTTAAAATATAGCCAAATTGACTTTCAATTGTAGCCCAAACAAACCCCAATTCCCAGCCCAATTTCAATTTAAAACCGACCATAACCCAATTTAAATCCTACCCGACCTAGACCCCCTTCTCATCCTGGCCGTTGATCTCTAAGATCAACGACCTGTATTTCCTTTCACCCTTTTTAACCTGAACGACCCCCTAACCTAATTCATTTCTTACCAAACCGACGGCCGGCAATACCCTTTCCTCTCCAATTCTCTTAGAGACCAAAATCTAACCATAGCCGTCGCCACCCAAACCAACCCTAATCCCCTTTGATCCTCACTCAATCCATGGATTCCCATGGCTGTTTGAGACGTATACTTGTGTCCTCGTCTCCTGGTTGCCCGTTTTTGTGATTTCATGGAAAGATCTCGAAGAGATCTAGTCCAGATCTTGTTCAACTTCTAGCCATGGTCTTTTATGCTACTTTCCGGCCATCCATGGCTGTTCGAGTAAGATCCATAGCCTTTCCGGCTAAAACAAGTAACAATCTATTGCTTTCTCATCTTTTTTGGGTTCTCTGAAATCCTAACCCTTGAGATTTTTTACTTTTCTTTAGATCTGTCTTAGATATAAGTATATCCATGAGTTTTTAACCATCTTTACTATTTTACAAAACCCTAAAGTTGCTATTGTTCGATTCTTCTCAGATCTTTCTAGATCTGAGGTGATTCGAGTATTGTTAGGCATTTCCTTTCAAAAACCTCCTGTTTTAACCGACTATTTCGATTTTTTTTAAATTAGGGTTCATTACAAGTTATTTTTCAAAAGGTTTTCTCACTTTTAAGTACTTAATCGACTCTCCTTTTATCTTCGTGACTGACTTTTACCAGAGTGTTCAAACCTTAGTTAATATTTCGATTTTTTCTAACCTTTACCTCGATTCTGGGTACTTTCTATATTGCCAATCATATTACTTTGCCCTATTTCTAGGACTTAAATATTTTCTTTGTCAAATTCTTTATTCTACGATTTTTGGCCCTAATTAATCTCTATTAGGGTTCGCCTTGATTTTCCAGCTAATTTCTGTATTTCTGTGAAGTTTGCTTAGCCTATTTCCTATTTATGGGAGTTGATATTTCTTTCCAGAAATTAGTATTATTTTTGAAATTTTGGTTGCCTGGTTTGTTCTGTTAAATATTTATATGCATGAACTTTATTTGTTTCCTTATTTGTAATCTTAATTGATCACACTTACCTTAACTATCTGTCAGCATGATTTTGTAATTTTTACTGATCCTTTACTTTGTATGATTGGGATTCTTCCTTAATTAAACTCTCTTGTTATTACCGTTAATCAATTAACCCTAATTAAGGGGCCTATTCCCGATTCCCTTATGTTAATTGGTTGGTTGATCCTTAATTGATTGAACTCTGATTCTCTTTACCTTATTATCCCTACTCCTAAAGTGCTATATATACATTCTTGTTTTACCTCTCAGCACGAACACAGTTCAGAATACACACACACACACTCAAACTCTCTCTTCCTTCTCTACTACTTGTGCTACTGCTGGTCTAGCCGGCTAAAAGCCAAGGCTAGGCTGTGGAACTCTACTAGCTTTACCTTACTGCACTTTGTTTTCCTTAACTGGTATGTTCCTAGCTCAGTTCTAAAACTCGACTTCATGTGTTACACCATTGCTTGTTACTGTACTAATTCTTCAATTTGTTCCTATGTTTTGTTGTTACTAAGCATGTCTAAATTCTGGCCTTATGTGTAATCATCATATCAGACTTTGCTTAGTTTTTGATACTTGTCCAGCATGTTCACTTAGTTCCCTTACCCCTTCCCTTAACTGGTATAACCATGTAGTCACTTAGTCTTCTGGTGCATTCTATTGGCCCTAATAGTATGTCAAATTTTGTTTAACAAAACTCTTGTCTTCAACATGATCCTGTTGCATTCTTCCCCATGTTTTAAATATCTGTTATCATGACTGATTTGATCAGTAGACTCAAAGTTGTTCTGTATGCTTATTATGTCAAATATTTTCCTTATCTATGTGGTTTCAAACCTATATGTCCCCAATCCCCTCACTTCCCTGCTTGTGAATGTTGAAATGATCCTATTCTTTGAATTTGACTTGGGTGTGCTGGTTTGTCCTAAGTTGTTGTTACTCCTATTCCCTCCTCCTTTCAAAACTGGTTTTCACTAAGGCAAACTCTTTAGTTGTTTTGCAAACTTATTTCAAACATGTTGTCCAAAACTGTTTTCCAACTTAACTCTTTTAAATCTATGTCAAGCACTTTCACATATACTCTTAGACTACTAGGTTCTGCCCCTTTTGTGTGAGCCTTTCCTTGGGACCCTAGAGCCCCTTATGAACTTGGACATATAAGAGTTGGCCTTTCCACACTGCACCTACTCTATCTTGACTATAAAAATCTGGGTATGAGCACAATATGCATGCTATAGTTGTTAAGGGTAGAAAACATGTTATTAGGTTTATGTTCCTAATTGCCCAATAGAAACCATGATTAGGGTTCATACATGCATTAGAAATCATGCTCTTAGGCCTCATGTTTATTGTTTCAGCATGTGCACCTTTTCAAAAATCATGTGTTAAAATTTGCTAATAATTAGCACTTTACTATTATGTTCTACGCTGCCATGTGTATTTAGAACTCCTGCTCTAGGAATTTTTCATCATGCGTTTTATACATTCATCTTAGATATCATTTTTTAGGATCCCATTTGTACTTGCATTCACACTTAGCGTAAACTGCTGATTATAAAAGAGGTAACAACAGCTTCACACTTGATTATCTTGTTTAAAATAGCTTTTAATAATCCTTGCATTCATATCAACTAGAACAATATGATCTTAGGGTAAAATAATTTCCAAACTGTCTTTAATAACTTGGAATAACTGTTGCACACTACTTTTCGCCTAGGCAAGCCTTAGGTAATTGCTTAGATAAAAACAAAATTGTCCTTGTTTAACTGCCAGTATGTTAAAATCAATAGGCAAACCCGATTCAGACTTCTTTTCTGAGTCATGTAATAAATCTGGTTCTGCTGTTATCACTTAGATACCATGCATAGGATTTAAATTCAAACTTTAATTGTGTATAAGTCATGCTGTCTATGTGCATTATTTGTAGAGGTATACCTAAGCCTTCTATCTGTTTTCTGTGTTTTTCCCTTTAAATGCAGTCCTATGTGTTCTTGTATGTCGCCTAGAATTTTACCTTCAGACCTGAGGGTCTGCCTAGAACCCTCCCCCTTAGGATAGGATTCCTAAATTCCTCCGGGACTGATAGGAAAGGACGGGTAACGACATGCAATAGGGGTCAAGACCAATCTTCGCTTTAATTACCTTCACAGGGCGGGAAAGGGTAGATATGGATATGACGATTGGTGCGTTAATACCACATGTAGCCCCTCTATGAGGAGTGTCATACCGGGTATTGCATTGATATGATCCATATTACAAACAAACCTAGGACACCTCCTTTACATTCATAAACATACTTTAGATTGTAATTCTTTTCAAAATTTCGCCTTTCACTAATTGTTTTCAAACACTTGTGTATTTAAACTCAAATCCCCTACTATTTGAGCCATACTTGTTTATTTGCTAATTGCACAAATTCACAAAAAATGTCTGGCTGGGAACCACACTAGTGGATCCTGAGGGGTGCCTAACACCTTCCCCTTAGGATAATTTCAAGCCCTTACCCTATCTCTAGTTACCAAACATTGTTGTAGATGAACCGTATAGGTTCCCTAATGCACCTTAAAATTGTTAGGTAGAGACTCTTCAAAATTGCAAAACCCCTTTCCAAAAGGAAAGAGTTGTCCCAACAAAATGTCACGAACCCGATTCCGTGAGGAAAAAGGGGGCGCGACAGCATGGCGACTCTGCCGAGGAACTTTAGGCTTTTACCATTACAGATTGTTTTTGTGAATTTGTATCCTATGTGCAATTACTTGTTTATTTTCTTTAAGCGTTTAATTTCTTCTTCAAAAGGAAAACTAACATATCTTTCTTATTTCTTTCCTTTATAACAGCTTTGAATTATGAAACTGATGTATTTATTGCTTTCTTAACGTGTAAATACATATCAACATGCTTTTAATTATTGCATAATCATGCTCAACATCATACTCTACTAGTGCCAAACAAATACTATAGCAACACTTGATGAGTGGTTGCGCCCTTCCTATATCATGACCCCCTAAATTCGGAAAGACATATTTGGGGTAAAACTAGTCGATCAACAGTGTAGTCGATAGTTCTGTACCTTCCCCCTTGAGTTGTTCGCTCAAGGGTACTAGTCTAAAACCCCATAGAAACCTCACTCTCTTTAAATTGTGCATGCAATATGGTCAAACCTAGCTGGGTCAGTTATATTGTCCACATAATGATCCCTTAAGATAGCCTTGTCCAAAAGTCCACTGGGTTTCCCTAAATCCAAACGGACATCATAACATTCTGTGCATTTATTTGGAGAACTAAATTTTTCATGCTAATTGTTGACATTAAATAGTTGAGCCAGGTGGGGGTATGGTCTTAACCCTTTTGTTTTGCAGAAAATGAAGAACGAGGTCCCCAACTTAGGTATGGTTAGCACACCCTCACTCTTGCTAGACTGTTGGGGGAATCTTCCATCAAATGACCAAATCAACGAACGGAAAGAGAGGGCCGCCAAATCCAGCAAAAAGCTGGAATATCTAGAATATAGCATGTTGGAATTGGAAGGAAATGTGAGAAAGAGAGTCACCGATTGCCAGAACGCTGAAGGAAATGAAGGAGAACATTTGGCAAAGGCATTTTTACTGGTAAACCTACGCGAACTGAAGGATTTGATCAACGAGAACACTCAACCTGAGGAAGGTCCTTCTGGGACCAAGTATATAGGAGTTTACTTTTTCACTTTATGAATGTAATAAGGCCAATAACCAATAACCATTAGTGACTTTTATTTCTTGCTTATTTAGTGTCGTTTGGGATTCGTCTATTTTTATCAATAAAATGAGGCATTTAGCATTATAAGTTCTCCAAGTCTATTTGTCGCTAGGCCTACCTCGAGCATAAAGAGGTTCCCAAATTAGGACACACTTTACATTCCCGCACTATGTGTTTAAATATTGCAATACTTTTTATAATACCCACTAACTTGATTACCTTTTGTTTTATTTTTTTGTTTTATTATTCCATTTTCCAAAGGTTAGTTTGTCCACTCTGGCATCATCATCTTATTTCACAAGATCCAAGGGCCCTCCACCCGCTCCTCCTCTCAGTCCTATTAAAGTCAAGAACAAAGGCAAAATGGGATATTTAAACAACATCAGGAAGGATAACACAATTGAACGGGTAGAGGCCACTGATGGACAGGTTATTCGGGTTCCTAACGAGAATGTGTCACAACTTGAACAGAAACTGCTAAAATTCCAGGAAGAGCTCGATCAGGTTTGGAATTTGGCAAACCTGTCATTTTCCCTTAACACCCCAGATATCAGCTTCCCCAACACTCAAAACCCTATACCTCCTCAAAACATCCCAAAACAGCAAGATCATCCCGCTCCTCACCATCACATTGCTCCACTAAAGAACTAATGTAACACCTGCCATACCCTAAATAACACCCCACTACTCATCCCAGAACCTCAGAACTCCACAAACGACCATTTCCACACCCATACACCAGGTCACCATAACACTCCTATCTACGTGGAGACCATGCCACACTCTACCCAAGCTGGGTAGGTATGGCATATGAATTTATAGACAGATTTAGGTTTAATACAGAGAACGCACCAGATGTGTTCTATATCCATAATTTGAAGAAGAAGCCCACAGAGACGTTTCGCGAGTATGCTACTCGTTGGAGGTCCAAAGCTGCTAAGGTCAGACCTACCTTAGAAGAGGAGAAAATGAACAAGTGCTTTGTCCGGGCTCAGGACCCACAATACTATAAATGGCTGATGATGATTGAGAACCACAAGTTTTCCGACATTATCAAACTAGGTGAAAGAACCGAAGAAAGTATTAAAAGCGGTATGGTTACAAACTTCGAGGCCTTGCAAGCTACAAATAAGGCTTTACAGTCCGGTGGTGTGTCCAAGAAAAGGGACATAGGGGCCGTGATGGTTGCACAGAGGACCAAATCTCCCCTCAAATACAAAACTTATCCAACACCTCCACTCACATACCAGCCAACCCCAAATTACCAAGCACCCTCACCCTCATACCAAGCTCCGCCACCAACTTATCAGTCATCTCTACCTCCTACATATCAACCTACTTCACCCAGATACTCCCAACCCGCTCGTGTCTACCAAACCTATAATGCTCAACCATCCCACTATCAATCACCCCCTGCACGCCAAAACTTCCCTAGACCTCGACCTAATTTTGATTGCAGACCGACAAAATAATATACACCCATCGACCTGCTGTATTAGAGGCTCAAAGCTGCTGGTTATGTTACCCCTGTCCCGGCATGAAAGGGCACATCATCGATGAATGTCGTTACATGAAAGAAAAGATATAGTCTTTGATTGATAACAAGATCATTGTGGAAAAGGAACCCGCTCCAAATGTCTGTAACAACCCTCTGCTAGACCATAAGGGTGGGGTATCCATATGATTAAAATAGAAGATGACTGGGATCCTGAGGGATCAATCGGGTTGATCACAGAAGGTGATGACCCAATGAAGCCAAAAATTACCCTCAATCCAATCATAGTCCAGATCCAACTATCCGAGGATGCTGAGGTGAATATGTCTATACCCCTTAAGTTTGAAGCAGCGCCATCCACAAATACACCAGTACCAATTGAGGTTGAATTCGTGTCTCCGGCAAATACACCCGTACCATTTGAGGTTGCAGTCTTGCCACCCAAGGCACATATTCCATTCAAAGTAAGGATAGCCGTGCCGATCCTAGTGGTAATGTCAACCATGTCACCATTCCATACAAATGTGGTACCCTGGGACTATGTAGCCGAGGCGAGAAGGAAGGGCAAGGCCAGGATTGGAGAAACTGTCGCAGCACAGGGTATGACAAGAACTGGTAAAGTCTATAACCCTGAACATCTAGCTGAATCGATCAAGCAGGCCTCCAATCGGCCACCCCTTATTGAGACAGGTCCGGACGAACTTTGGAGGAAGATACATGCCAAGGAATATTTGGTCATCGACCAGTTAAACAAGACGCCAGCACAAATATCCATTCTCTCTTTGCTACAAAATTCTGAAGCGCACAAGAATGCTCTGTTAAAGGTAGTAAATGAAGCATACGTACCAAGTAACATCACTAGCAGGGAAATGGCTAATATGGTAGGACAAGTGCTGGAAAGCCACAAGATCACCTTTCATGAGGACAAGCTGCCACCTGAAGGGCTGGGGCACAACAAGGCACTGCACATCACCGTGCAATACGAAGATTATTTGATCACCGGAATCTTGATCGATGGAGGTTCTAGTCTTAACATCTGTCCGTTGGTAACACTCCAGAAGTTGGGTCAAGGGCTGCATGAGATAAAGGATGGAGCAATCAATGTGAAAGCCTTCGATGGTTCTCAAAGGTCCACTATTGGTGAGATTAGTCCATGCCTGCAGATGGGACCGACCTGGTTCGAGGTCGATTTCCAAGTAATAGATGTACCAGCGTCTTACAACTTGCTGCTGGGACGGCCATGGATTCATGCCGCTAGGACTGTAGCATCAATGCTGCATCAGGCAATGAAGTTCAAATGGAATCACCAGGAAGTGATCATTCACAGCGATGGTAGTAACCTTATATACAGTCGTCAGACCATTCCGGCGATCAAGGGAAGAAGGAAGCTGGGAGGAGAAACTTACCACCACATTGAGTGTGTCAATGCTATCGACAAAGACAAATGGTGGGATAGCAAAATCGATATCAGGACAACCAAAGCCCGACGAGCCTCGGGGTAACAAGGCAAAAACAAACATTATTCACTGTTTTATTTACTAAATGATTTTCTTCTCGTATTTTTCAATTTCAGCAATAAGATCTTTGATGATCAAAAATAGTTATTCAATTTATCAAAAGCATGTTTGATTTTCTTATGAATTAATATTTATTGCTATCTCTCCTTACTTTACCCATACAACATTACTATTACTTATCTTGATGAACCAATGATTGTGACATGCAATGAGACAACGCAACAAACGGACATGGATTCAGAAGAAGATGAAATACCTAATGAGATTGTCAAGGATGTTGAGAATTTTGAGAACAGACCTAAGTCCAACCTGGACGAGACCGAAATTGTCAGCCTGGGAGATGCAGAAAATGTCAAGGAAACACGAATCAATATTCACCTATCGCCATCAGAGAAGAAAGAATACACAGAATTTCTAAAAGAGTATGAGGACATATTCGCCTGGTCGTATGATGACATGACTAGTCTAAGTACATCCATTATGGCTCACAAGCTGCCAACCGATCCAATGTGCCCACCGGTAAAGCAAAAGCTCAGAAAGTTCAAGCCTGATATGAGTCTAAAAATCAAGGAGGAAGTCAATAAGTAGATCAAAGCTAAAGTTCTTAGGGTATTAGAATACCCGATATGGTTTTCCAACATTGTGCCAGTGCCAAAGAAGGATGGGAAGGTCAGAGTCTGTGTCGACTATCGGGATCTCAACCAGGCTAGTCCGAAAGATGACTTCCCTTTTGTCAAATATACACATCTTGATTGAAAATTGCACCAAGCATGAATTATAGACATTCGTAGATTGCTTCGTTGGTTATCATCAGATCTGGATGGATGAGGAAGATGCTGAGAAAATGGCTTTCATTATGCCGTGAGGAGTGTACTGTTACAAGATGATGTCATTCAGCCTGAAGAATGCAGGGGCCACCTACATTAGGGCCATGACTACCATTTTACATGATATGATACACAAAGAGATAGAGGTATATATGGACGATGGTATTGTCAAATCCAAGAAGGCCACTGACCACATAGAAGATCTAAGGAAATTCTTCAATAGACTGCGGAGGTACAACCTGAAACTAAACCCTGCAAAGTGTGCATTTGGGGTTCCTGCTGGGAAATTGCTTGGATTTATTATGAGCCGCCGAGGAATAGAACTAGTTCCATCGAAAGTCAAATCCATTCAAGAACTACCACCGCCAAAGAACAAGAAGGATGTGATGAGTTTCTTGGGGAGGCTTAACTCTATCAGCCGATTCATAGCACAGTCTACAGTTATCTGTGAGCCAATCTTTAAGATGTTAAAGAAGGACGCCGCCACCGAATGGACCGATGACTACCAAAAGTCCTTCGACAAAATCAAGGGGTACCTGTCAACACCACCAGTCTTAGTCCCGCCCGAGCTAGGTAGACCCTTATTACTCTACCTTATAGTGTTAGATGGAGCTTTCGGTTGCGTTCTAGGGCAGCATGATGAAATGGGGAGGAAGGAGCAGGCCATTTATTATCTCAGTAAGAAGTTCACCCTATACGAGGGACAGTATTCTCTATTGGAACACACCTGTTGTGCTTTGACTTGGGTAGCTCAGAAGTTGAGACATTACTTCTGCACCTATACTACCTATCTTATATCGAGGATGGATCCTTTGAAGTATATCTTCCAGAAGCTCATGCCCACCGGCAAGCTAGCCAAGTGGCAAATCCTGTTGAGTGAGTTCGACATTGTTTATGTAACTCAGAAAGCGGTCAAGGGACAGGCACTGGCAGACCACCTTGCTGAAAACCCCATGGATGGATGATACGAACCCTTGGAAATGTATTTTCCTGATGAAGAGGTATCATTCATAGGAGAAGACATTGCGGAATCCTATGATAGTTGGAGAATGTTCTTCGATGGAGCAACAAACTTCAAAGGAGTTGGCATAGGAGTAGTCCTGATATAATGTTCTTCGATGGAGCAACAAACTTCAAAGGAGTTGGCATAGGAGTAGTCCTGATATCAGAAACCGGTCAGCATTATCCGATGTTTGCCAAACTCAGGTTCCCCTGCACCAACAATATGTCCGAGTATGAAGCCTGTATCTTAGGACTCAAAATGGCCATTGACATGAACGTTCAAGAACTGATAGTGATTGGAGATTCAGACTTTCTTATACATCAGGTACGAGGAGAATGGACGACCATGAACTCCAAGATACTCCCATATCTACGACACGTACAGGAATTGAGAAAGAGGTTCACGAAGACGGAATTCCAGCATGTTCCTAGAATCCACAATGAGTTCGATGATGCATTGACTACCCTATCATCTATGATACATCATCCCAACAAGAATTTCATTGATCCCATTCCAGTGAAAATCCATAATCATCCAGCTTACTGTGCCCATGTCGAAGAGGAAGCAGACGAAAAACCTTGGTTTCATGATATCAAGGAATATTTGGCAAAAGGAGAGTACCCGGATCTTGCAAATCCTTCTGAGAAATGCAAACTTCGGAGGTTGTCCAACAACTTCTTTCACAGCGGAGGAATCCTGTATAGGAGGACTCCCGATTTGGGATTATTGAGATGTGCCGACGCAAAGGAAGCATCCAGGCTACTAGAGGAAATTCATGCTGGGACCTGCGGTCCACATGTAAACAGTTTTGTCTTAGCAAAAAAGATACTCCGGGCTGGTTATTTTTGGATGACTATGGAAACGGACTACATCCAGTATGTCCGGAAATGCCACTGCTGTCAGATACATGCAGACATGATAAAGGTACCTCCAAGCGAGCTTCACACAACAAGCTCACTGTGGCCGTTCGCCGCCTAGGGAATGGACGTTATTGGACCAGTTGAACCTGCCGCTTCCAATGGACACAAGTTTATCCTAGTAGCCATCGAC
The DNA here is from genome assembly GCF_000715075.1 of Nicotiana tabacum. Lineage (NCBI taxonomy): Eukaryota > Viridiplantae > Streptophyta > Magnoliopsida > Solanales > Solanaceae > Nicotiana > Nicotiana tabacum. The sequence goes on from NC_134085.1 coordinate 21,973,619, forward strand.
TATTTCACCAAATGGGTTAAAGCAGCATCTTACAAAGCAGTGACTAAGAAAGTCGTGGCAGACTTTGTTCGCGACCGCATTGTTTGTCGATTCGGAATTCCAGAGTCAATCATTACTGATAATGGCTCCAACCTCAATAGCGACTTGATGAAAGCTATATGCGAAACTTTCAATATCAAATACAAGAATTCCACAACCTATAGGCCTCAGATGAATGGAGCTGTAGAAGCCGCCAACAAGAATATCAAGAAGATATTGAGGAAAATGATAGAGAAACATAAACAGTGGCACGAGAAGTTATCATTTACTCTTCTGGGGTATCGTACCACAGTCCGCATATCAATCGAGGCAACCTCTTATATGTTGGTTTATGGTACAAAGGCTGTCATTCCCGCTGAAGTAGAAATTCCTTCCTTAAGGATCATACAAGAAGTTGAGCTCGATGATGCAGAGTGGGTAAAAAGTCGTCATGAGCAACTAGCCCTTATAGACGAAAAGAGAGTGAATGCAGTTTGCCATGATCAACTCTATTAGAACAGAATGTCCAGAGCCTTCAATAAAAGAGTCAAGCCAAGACAGTTCGCACCGGGACAGCTGGTGTTAAAGAAAATTTTCCCGTATCAAGATGAAGCAAAAGGGAAGTTCTCTCCCAACTGGCAGGGTCCATACATGGTTCACCGGGTTTTGACAGGAGGAGCCCTCATACTTGCAGAAATGGATGGAGAAGTTTGGCGAAAGCCGATCAATTCAGATGCAGTCAAGCGTTCGTATGTGTAATCTTTATGCTTTCCTTATATGATGTAAATTGAACTATGCCTGACCTGATTCCCATTTAAGAGGGGATATATAGGAAGCTCTATGGGTTTGGTCACAATTCAATAAAAATTTCATTCCCGCCCTCCCGTAATTGGAAACTGGGGCAGAAGTTTGAGGAGGACCCTAAAAATTTCGAAGAAATTTCAGCCAATCGCCGCACGAGCAACAGTCAGAAACGTCAACCCATCAAACTGGAGTAGAATTTTGAGGAGGGCCTTTAAAATTCCATAGCAAGAGAGCTTGAAATGTCCTCAACTATGTCACAGTCGTCGGTTCATCTAAAAGTTATTTTTAATTATACATTTATGTCATACTTTTACAAAATCATGCATGTTATTATTGAAATTGCTTTGTTTAGAAATGCTACCCCAATGGTACAGACGGTATCACCAGATGAAAGCCGAACGAGTCAAGCAAAGCCAGCTGGGATACGAACTAACCTCCCCCTTACAAAACTCACGATTTTTCTTTGGATGCAGGCATTAGAATTGCGAAATCCTTAAACGTACGGTACGCCCACGGGACAAGCATTGTTCAAAGTACAATTCTTAGAATTGTCGCACTTACCAACATTTGCTACCAGCACACACAATTAATGCTCCATAGTCACAATGCTCCCAGTAATCACAATGCCACAATCTGCTATCAGCTAAGAAAACTCTACTGTCATTTGTTATTTTATTTCTTGCATGAGGCTACCATTCTACCTTCCGAGACTAAACGCTATCTCCATATGCATTTACATTGCATAAGGCTACCATTATGCCTTATGAGGTTAAGGTCTACCTCCATCTGCATTCGCATCTTTGCATAAGGCTATCATTCTGCCTTCCGAGACTAAACGCTGTCTCCATCTGCATTTCTACATAAGGCTATCATTCTGCCTTCCGAGACTAAACGCTGTCTCCATCTACATTTGCATTGCATAAGGCTACCATTCTGCCTTCCGAGGTTAAGCTCTACCTCCATCTGCATTCATATCTTTGCATAAGGCTACCAATCTGTTTTCCGAGACTAACGTTGTCTCCATTTGCATCTGCATTGCATAAGGCTACTATTCTGCTTTCCAATCTTGCATAAGGTTACTATTCTGCCTTCTGAGACTAAACGTTGTCTCCATCTGCATCTGCATTGCATAAGGCTATCATTCTGCCTTCCGAGGCTAAGCTCTGCCTCCAATTTTCGTCGAAACTAAGCGCTATCTCAAGCACTATTCATTTCGCTTTTCTTACGGGCTAAGCTCTACTTTTCAATTAGCAGGACTAAGCTCTATCTTATCTATATTACTACATCCTTCATGGGCTGAAATATCACCAACCCATCCAAAGGAATCATCGTTCGGAGGCACCATCTTCATAGCCCGAGAACACCACGTCATAGCCAGAGGATCTCTTTTGATCTTTTGCATATCATTATTCAAAGGCGTCATGGTTCAGAGGCACCATCCTCATAGCCCGAGAACATCATTTCATGGCCTGTGAATCCTGCATCAAACAACCCATGGCCTAGGACATCATGGTCTGAGGACGCTATTCCTAACCGTCCGAAGACAACATTCATGGTCCAACGGGAACTTGCATCATGTTTAAATTTACACACAATATATGGTTGTATTTCTTATATGCAGGTAATCCGGCAAGCAATGGCTATCCTAGCAGGAGCAGTCCCGCTCCAGTTCTCCTAACCATTCCCGTAAACCGTCCACTCACCCAGCCCTAGATGTTGCGTCCGTTCTTGAAATATCTTCATCGGCATACTCCGCAGGTGAATCCTGAACTACATACGGCCTGAATCCTATTAAACCAGGGATACGTAGGTAGCATAGAAGCTAGGGTGCGGCCTAAACCTCTTCAAACTATTTCGCTCGGTCAAAATTGGCCATCATATCTTTACCCGACAACTCTTTCATCCTTCCCGGGTAAAGAGGGGCAGCTGTTGATGCCCAATTTTTTCCTATATGTTTTCAATATGCAAAATACCTTCAAAATAGCATATGTATTCATATATAAGCATGCCCATGGGTTTTATTATTTTTCCATAATTTTAAAGGTTTTAAATTGATTTATTTCCTCTTTTTTATCCATAAAATCCCCAATAATTATTTTCAAAATTATTATTTTGATAATTCTTCTATTGAATTTCTATATTTGTGCCAAAATATGGCTAAAGTAATTTTTATAATTATATTTAATATTTTAAAGCTAAATTGCACATAATTGCAATACTAGCCCTTTTTAGATTTAATTATGTTTTATATGCATAAAATTGGATCCTATATTTTTATTTTTTTAGTTATATATTATAAATCATTTTAGCCCTTTAAATTAGTTTTTAGAAACTATTTACTATTTTTAAAGATTAAATAGGGAAAAATGGCTATTTAAAATATAGCCAAATTGGCTTTCTATTGTATCCCAAATCAAACCCCAATTCCCCATCCCAATTTCAATTTAAAATCGACCCTAACCCAATTTAAATCCTACCCGACCCAGACCCTCTTCTCATCCTGGCCATTGATCTCTAAGATCAACGCCCATATTTCCTCTTACCTTTTTTTAACCTGAACGACCCCCTAACCTAATTCATTTCTTACCAAACTTCCGCCCTAGAATCCTCTTTCCTCTCCAATTCTCTCTGAGACCTAAATCTAACCCTAGCCGCTGCTACCCAAACCAACCCTAATCCTCTTCGATCCTCACTCAATCCATGGATTCCCATGGCTGTTTGAGACATATACTTGTCTCCTACGTCTCCTTGTTGCCCGTTTTTGTGATTTCATGGAAAGATCTCGAAGAGATCTAGTCCAAATCTTGTTCAACTTCTAGTCATGGACTTATATGCTACTTTTCGGCCATCCATGGCTGTTCGAGTAAGATCCATGGCCTTTCCGGCTAAAACCGGTAAAGATCTAATGCTTTCTCATCTTTTTTGGGTTCTCTGAAACCGTAACCCTTGAGATTTTTCACTTTTATTTAGATCTATCTTAGATCTAAGTATATCCATGAGTTTTTAACCGATTTTTCTCCATCTTTACTATTTTACGAACCATAAAGTAGTTATTGTTCGATTCTTCTCAAATCTTTCTAGATCTAAGGTGATTTGAGTATTGTTAGACGTTTCCCTTCAAAAACATCCTGTTTTAACTGACTATTTCTATTTTTTTTTAAACTAGGGTTCATTACGAGTTGTTTTTCAAAAGGTTTTCTGAATTTTAAGTACTTAATCGACTATCCTTTTATCTTCATGACTGACTTTTATCAGAGTGTTCAAACCTTAGTTGATATTTCGATTCTTTCTAACCTTTGCCTCGATTTTGGGTACTTTCTATGTTACCAGTTATATTACTTTGCCCTATTTCTATGACTTAAACATTTTCTTTGTCAAATCCCTTATTCTACGATTTTTGCCTTAATTAATCTCTATTAGGATTAGCCTCGGTTTTCTAGCTAATTTCTATATTTCTGTGAAGTTTGCTTAGCCTATTTCCTATTTATTTGAGTTGATATTTCTTTCCAGTAATCAGTATTTTTTTGAAATTTTGATTGCCTGGTTTGTTTTGTTAAAGATTTATATGCATGAACTTTATTTGTTTCCTTATTTGTAATCTTAATTGATCACACTTGCCTTATCTATCCGTCACATGATTTTGTGATTTTTACTGATCCTTTACTATGTATGATTGGTATTCTTGCCTTAATTAAACTCTCTTGTTATTACCGTTAATCAATTACCCCTAATTAAGGGGTCTATTCCCGACTCCCTTATGTTAATTGGATCTGTGATTGGTTGATTGATCCTTAATTGATTGAACTCTGATTCTCTTTACCTTATTAGCCCTACTCCTAAAGTTCTATATATACACCCTTGTTTTACCTCTCAGCACGAATACATTTCAGAATACACACACATACACACTCAAACTCTCTCTTCTTTCTATACTATTTGTGCTACTGCTTGTCTAGCCGGCTGAAAGCCAAGGCTAAGCTGTGGAACTCTACTGGCTTTACCTTTCTGCACTTTGTTTTCCTTAACTTATATGTTCCTAGTTCAATTATGAAAATCAAATTCAAGTGTTCCATGCCTATAGACCCTTGCTTGTTACTGTGCTAGTTCTTCAATTTATTCCTATGTTTTGTTGTTACTAAGCATGTCTAATTTCTGGCCTTATATGTAATCATCATATCAGACTTTGCTTAGTTTTTGATACTTGCCCAGCATGTTCACTTAGTTCCCTTACTCCTTCCCTTAACTGGTATAACCATGTAGTCACTTAGTCTTCTGGTGCATTCTATTGGCCCTATAGTATGTCAAATTTTGTTTAACAAAACTCTTGTCTTCAGCATGATCCTGTTGCATTCTTCCCCATGCTTTAAATATTTGTTATTATGACTGATTTGATCAGTAGACTCAAAGTTGTTCTGTATGCTTGTTGTGTCAAATGTTTTCCCTATCTACGTGGTATCAAACCTATATGTCCTCAATCCCCTCACTTCCCTGCTTGTGAATGTTGAAATGATCTTATTCTTTGAATTTGACTTGGGTGTGCTGTTTTGTCCTAAGTTGTTGTTACTCCTATTCCCTCCTTTTAAAACTGGTTTTCACTAAGGCAAACTCTTTAGTTGTTTTGCGAACTTATTTCAAACATGCTATTCAAAATTGTTTTCCAACTCAACTCTTTTAAATCTATGTCAAGCACTCTCACATATACTCTTAGACTACTAGGTTCTGCCCCTTTTGTGTGAGCCTTGCCTTGGGACCCTAGATCCCCCTCTAAACTTGGACACATAAGAGCTGGCCTTTCCACACTACACCAACTCTATCTTGACTATAAAAATCTAGGTGTGAGAACTGCCCGGGATCCCTTGAGGTCCTTAGGGAACTCTGACACACCCATGTATTAGAAAGGCTATGGAACAATCTTGTCGCTTGGTGTGATTGATTATATAACTCAGAGAGGAAGTCCTAATCAGGCTTCCTATAGTGTAACTTCTTATTTTCATTATGTAATTCATTTCAATGTTGGTCTGTACTAACTTGTTGTAAACGAGTATTGGGGTTGGCTAGTGAACAAGGATGGTGGTAAATATGCATGCTATAGTTGTTAAGGAATAGAAACCATGCTTAGGGTTCATACATGCATTAGAAATCATGCTCTTTGGTTTCATGTTTATTGTTTCAGCATGTGCACATTTACAAAAATTATGTGTTAAAATCTGCTAATAATTAGCATTTTACTATTATGTTCTACGCTGCCATGTGCATTTAGAAATCCTGCTCTAGGAATTTTGCATCATGAGTTTTATACATGCATCTTAGATATCATGTTTTAGGATCTCATTCGTACTTGCATTCATACTTAGCGTAAACTGCTGATTATAAAAGAGGTAAAAACAGCTTCACACTTGATTATCCTGTTTAAAATAACTGGTAATAATTCCTGCATTCATATCAACTAGAACAATATGCTCTTAGTTTAAAATAATTTCCAAACTGTCTTTTAATAACTCAGAATAACTGCTGCACATTACTTTACGCCTAGGCAAGCCTTAGGTAATTGCTTAGATAAAAACAGAATTGTCCTTGTTTAACTGCCAGTATGTTAGCCCGATTCAGACCTCTTTTTTGAGTCATATAATAAATCTGGTTCTGTTGTTATCACTTAGATACCATGCATAGGATTTAAATTCAGACTTTAATTGTGTATAGGTCATGTTGTCTATGTGCATGCTGTCTATGTGCATTATTTATGGAGGTATACCTGAGCCTTCTATCTGTTTTCTGTGTTTTTCTCTTTAAATGCAGTCCTATGTGTTCTTGTATATCGCCTAGAATTTTACCTTCAAACCTGAGGGTCCACTTAGAACCCTCCCCTTTAGGATAAGAGTCTTAAATTCCTCCAGGACTGATAGGAAAGGACGGGTAACATCATGCAATAGAGGTCGATACCAACCTTTGCTTTAATTACCTTCATGGGGCGGGAAAGAGTAGATATGGATATGATGACCGACGCGTTAATACCATGTGTAGCCCCTCTCTAAGGAGTGTCATACCGGGTATTGTATTGATGTGATCCATATTACAAACAAACCTAGGACACCCCCTTTACATTTATAAGCATACTTTAGATTGTAATTCTTTTCAAAATTTTGCCTTTCGCTAATTATTTTCAAACACTTGTATATTTAAACTCAAATCCCCTATTATTTGAGCCATACTTGTTTATTTGCTAATTTCACAAATTCACAAAAACTGTCTGGCCGGGAACCACACTAGTGGATCCTGAGGGGTGCCTAACACCTTCCCCTTAGGATAATTTCAAGCTCTTACCCTATCTCTGGTTACCAAACATAGTTGTAGATGAACCCTATAGGTTCCCTAACTCACCTTAAAATCGTTAGGTGGCAACTCTTCAAAATTGCAAAACCCCTTTCCAAAAGGAAAGAGTTGTCCCAACAAAATGTCACGAACCCGATTCCGCGAGGAAAAATGGGGTGCGACATGAGTTATTTGTGGAAAGTTGGCCTTTTAGGATTCTTAGGTCCCTATATTCACGGTGTATGAATTTCCCCTTGATAAGATTGAGTTCCTATTTACTAGTTTCACCTCTACATGCTTTAGTTAGAATTAATTGCTTTAGGATTCACTCTTGTTGCCTATTTTACCTCCTTTACTATCATGATAACCTTCATAACTGCTTATCAGTATTTGAAATTATTATTATCTCATCCTATAATTGTTTATTCTTAATTGAGGTTGCGATTATATTTTCGTCGCTTATCCTTAATTGAATTGTTGAATAACCTTTGTAATTGCTCAACCTTAAAAGAAGTTAGATATCCTATCTTTCAGTTGAATTAATATTATTTGGAATTATTTGACTCGTGTTAGCTTCGTTGATGTTGAATTGTATATTGTGGGATCATTGCTACATATTAGTTTTCCCTTGTTGAGTTGTTCTCTTTACGCCTAGCATTCTTTACTGTGGTTATTTCTTGTGAATGGGTTCTACTATTTCTTTGTAATTTAGAATTCTTGAGTTGATTTACTTGTCGTACCTTGTATTATTGTCATTGTTGTTCTTGTACTTGTTGTGGTGATGCACGAGGTTTCTGTCGTGCTATAAACTGTTATCTCTGTTTGTTGAGTTGCATATTTACTTTGGGACTATGGAACAGTATTTCGATAGATCCCCCTATTTTGCATATTTACTTTGGGACTATGGAATGGTATTCCGGTAGATCCCCCTGTTCTGAATATTTACCTTTGGACTATGGAACAGTATTCCGATAGATCCCCCGTTCTGCATATTTACTTTGGGACTACGAAACGGTATTCCGGTAGACCCCCCTGTTCTTTATATTTTCTTTGGGACTACAGAACGGTATTCCGGTAGATCCCCATGTTCTGCATATTTACTTTGGGACTACGGAATGATATTTCCATAGATCTCCCTATTTCTGCAAATATTCTACGTGTTGTCCGTTCTTTTCCTTATGCTTACTAGCTGGTATGAACTATGTTAGGACACTTGTACAAGCATACATGTAGCCAAGCACCCTTATCGGATAAGAGGTTTTCTTGATATTGTTGAGTATAGATGCACACCCTTGTTTACTTGCCTTCTATGTGAGAACGACTCTATTTGGCACGTGAGTCGTCAGTGCGGTTATGAGGTGTGATGATGGCATAAGATGCCAAGTGTTAGGGTTCAAGCATTGAGACTCGTGAGTTGTGATTTGTCTGGGGTTTGGTACCTCGCGGAGCTTGTTGACTAAAATTTGATGTGAAAGCGATCGTAGTTGCTGAGTTGTTACTTGTTCTTGCTGCACCTGTGATTTCAGATTTAAGTTGTGTTTCCGTTAACTTTTCCGTGTCATTATTATGGTATTCCGCTGATACTTGTCATTCCCTTTCTTATTGCAATTATGGTATTGTTAATCATATTGTGTAGTCTTTATGTACAAATCTTACACTGTTGTTCCTATACTTATACTTGTTCAGTTTATTAGACCAGTAGGTGTCTTGATTGTTCCTCATCACTACTCCACCGAGGTTAGTTTTGATACTTACTGGGCACCGTTGTGGTGTGCTCATACTATACTTCTGTACATTTTTTTGTACAGATCCAGGTATTTGATCGTTAGTAGCTATGCGGATTCTTGCTGAGGTGACTCGTGGTAAACCTATTGCTGCGTTCGCAGGCTTCGAAGTCACCTTCCTATTTTGTATTCACACTATTTTACTTATTTCCAAATAGTTGTATTTAGAAGTTGTAGTAAACTCTGTAGAGCTTATGACTTGTACTACCAGTTTTGGAAAATTACAAATTTTATAGAGATTTCTATATTGAGACTGTTAGATTTTCTTTATTATTGTTGTTATTCAGTAAATGTTAGGCTTACCTAGTTCCTAAGACTAGGTGCCATCACGATACCCAATGGAGGGAAATTGGGTTGTGACAACATGTAGGCATAGAGATGTATTTTCCTCATGCTAGATGGCATCATGGTGTTATTGACTTGACATGTAGGCATAGAGATGTATTTTTTCTCATGATTACCGGTAAATAAAATGTCATATATGTTGTTGAAAGTTTGATAAAAATCTGAATTCTTTGATAAATTCATATTTTGGTAATTTCGGTGAAAGAATTAGGCTTTAACTATTGTACTGGCAAAGTATGCCTAAATTACCGTATTTGTGATCGAGTTGAATATGATATCCTTTGAGTTACTAATTGTTATTGGCATTAGTCTATCCTGTGTTATTATTGATTGTTGGTATTGGATATTAACCTTCTTCCGAGCTCGTTAGTGCTTTCAATCTAAGGTTAGGTTTGTTAATTATTGAGTATACAGGGTCCGTTGTACTTATACTACGCTTCTGCACTTTGCATGCAGATCTTGGAGTTGATCCTGTTGTGTATGGAGGAAGCTGACATTGAAGATGTACTTGCTTTCTGGACATAGCTGCCACTTGTTCTTCGTAGTTTTAGATTTGCAATCTATATATGTAAATTCAAAAAAATATTGTATTTATTTTCATACCAGCTTTGTAAATCTAAGTCTTAGTGGCTCATGACCTGTACTAATATTCCTTGAATTATTGTATAGAGATTTAGTTATTTCATTTATTGATTCTTATTGTTCTCATTTGAGTTGTGTTGACTATTTCTTGGCTTACCTAGCGGGTTGGGTTAGGTGTCATCACGACTAGGCAGATCTTGGATCGTGATACTATACCATGTTTGTGATAGGTTCAGTTTTATTTATGCCTTGTTCGATTATATATTCTTCTATTACAAGTTTTATTTTATTGTATGACTATGTGAGATTTCTTATTCATGCTAGAGGTCATGTCTAGGTTTATGATTCTTTATTTGAACATGATAACTTATTCTTGATATTTTGAGTTATGTGATTTAGCTGTAGTCATACCTTACTCTCATGAGGACATACATCTGCATATTCATTTCTTATATCCTTATGCACCATACCTATATTATCTCATATACATATGCATAAATCCCTGCATAGGAATTCGGTTATATGAGCGAAGTTATGGCACGATGGTACATTTTCATGTGGGTTGATGTTATTATGGTACTGTGAGAAATTTTGACACATTGAGATATATGAGCGGATTAAAGATACTGATTATTAAGCTATTTTAATACCAACTATTGGGTATGGATATGTCCCTATGGAGTTAGGTAATCACACATATTACTTTGGCCCTATAAGTGTCAAACGCGCAAGTTGTATTTATGAGGGGCATTTATGTCGGACAACCACATGGATGGATTTATAGGCAAAAAATGGGGTACGTGAACCCATAGTTCCATAAAATTGGTAAAATATTAATTGTTGGTAAAATATTTTCTAAAATTGGTAAAATATTAATTGTTGGCATTCATGCTTCAAGAAGGTTGAATGGTGCACTAGGTTGAAGGTTAAGTTAATTACTAAGAGGAATAGAGATCAATTCCTACTTAATATATTTTTTTCTCCCTTTTTAGTAATGCACCATATAATAGAAATCCTAAATCTGCCTCAAGGCACCCGTGCAATGTTGAGTGTATGTGAATTGGTACTAATTTTGGGAAAAGGTTGAGTTTTGAGCATGTACATACATCATGCACTCATGCAGAAGCATTCCTTTACATGCTATTTCCTATAAATCATTTATCTTATGGGGACTTGATGTTTGAATTATGTTTTGTTTATTATTTTGGAGAAGTATGCTTATTATCTTCTTTAGTTGTGATTCATATTACTGATAATCATTGTTGATGAGCTGTTCTTTCTTTATTTACATTTATTTATGATTCTAACTTTGGAAGTAAGTACCATGTTGGTTAAATCCTGGTCACTACTTTTTCAAGGTTAAATTTTATATTTACTGAGTACGTTAGGTCGGTTGTACTCATACTACACTTCTACATATTTTGTGTTGATCGAGACATTGATACCAGTGGAGTACAACAAGGTGCTTAGTTACTAATCTTGAAGACTCAAGGTAATACTACTTGCTCGACCGCAGGTCCTTGAAGTCACCCTTTTTACATCATTCAAATCGTACTATACTTATTTCTGTTGAGTTTTTATTTAAGATAAAATAGTCTTAAAATTAGAGTGAATGGGAAATGGTATTTGGATTTGGATTTGGATTCGGATTCAGATTTGGTCAAATGATCGATCGATTGATTAATATTTTGGACCAAATTTATTTGTTAATAGTGAATATTAACGTGATATAATCCGTGTTTGTAACGGATGTTTTCCAATTCGTGTATTGTGTTGCAACACTAAGCAATAAGCAGTCTAGTGCACCTCCCACAATGGTGCAAGTGCTCTTCCCACCAAGCAAGTGTACATTCCACCATGTAAGTGCTTCCTCCATGATAGCCTAGTGCTTGTTGCACCATGGAGGGGGCGTATTTCTCTCTAATAACTGCTATAAATAGAGTATAAGTTGGAGAGAAAGAAGAACACATCGGTAAAAACACTCGAAACACTCTGTATACACTTAATATAAACTCTGTATACACTGGATGTACACTCTGTATATACTGGATAAACACTCTGTATACACTGCGTATACACTGGAAAAAACAAATTGCAATATGATATTCTCTTCAGTAAGAATTCAACATTGGCTATACTTTGCATTCCTTCCTCTCAGAATTTCCATTCGACTTCTGAGTTGTCCTCCTTATTCTGCATTGTTTTTAACTACAAACAAAGCATCCATAAGTGTGATTTGCTGCCGAACTTTGTGTTCGCTGAAACACTGGGGTTTGAAGTACCGCTATACCAGTGTGTAATTCGTTCTATCCTGGGAGGAAATAATCTATAACCTTGGGTACTAGGAGGGGATTAAATTCCTTAAGGAAACACTGTGAATTCAGTGGACTCGAATTAATTTTCTGCATCATTTAAATTTACGTTTATAAGATAACGTTTTATTTTTTCCAGAATTATTATTTACAAATACAGGATAACCACGGATCCAACAAGCTTAAGGAATTTAATAACTTTTGTTTATGTATTTGTGTTATTCTTAATATTCTGGAAACTAAAACCTTTGTGGTTTTTGTGTACTCCCATTTGGAGAGTAAAGCCTTCGTGGCGTTTTGTTGGAGATTAAAATCTACGTGATTTTTCACTCCAGTTTTATACGTTTATTAAACGTTTGTTTGTGTCATTTTTACAATAAAAATGGCAAATGACGGAAATCAAGCTGTTCCGATGATGACTGCCAACGCATCGACAAGTCGAACTCCGGCGTTGGCACCAGCAGAGAAACCCGGAAAATTTTCCGGGATGGATTTCAAGCGCTGGCAGCAAAAGATGTTCTTCTACTTGACTACGCCATGTCTACAAAAGTTCATCAAGGAAGATGTTCCTGATCTTCCAGATGAAACTCTAGAGAATGAAAGCTTTCTCGTGATTGAGGCGTGGAAGCATTCTGACTTCTTGTGCAGGAATTATATTCTTAGCGGCCTGGAGGATAATCTGTATAATGTATACAGAGGCGTGGAGATGTCAAAAGAATTGTGGAATGCGCTTGAAAAGAAATACAAAATTGAAGATGTCGGGATGAAGAAATTCGTCGCTGCAAAATTTTTGGACTACAAAATGGTAGATAACAAGTCTGTTATTACCCAAGTCTAGGAATTACAAGTGATTATTCATGATCTACTTGCTGAAGGTATATTTCAAATGAATGCTAATGTTGAAAGTAAATTTTTTTGTAATTTTACTAACGGAATTTTCATTGAAGGTCTTGTCATCAATGAGGCATTCCAAGTAGCAGCAATAATTGAGAAGTTGCCTCCATTGTGGAAGGACTTTAAAAATTATTTGAAACACAAATGAAAGGAGATGTACCTTGAAGATCTCATTGTTTGATTGAGAATCGAAGAGGACAATAAAGTTGCTGAAAGGAGAGGCCATGGAAATTCAACAATAATGGGAGCAAATATTGTTGAAGATAACAAAAAGAGAAAGAAAGCTTCTGGTCCGAAATACAACCCAAGCAAGAAGCGGTTCAGTGGAAACTGCTACAACTGTGGGAAAACCGGACACAAATCTACGGAGTGTCGTGCTCGAAAGAAAGACAAGCAAAGGGGTCAAGCAAACATGGTAGAAAAGCATGATGATGTTGATGACTTGTGCGCCATGCTTTCTGAATGCAACCTGGTAGGAAACCCAAAGGAGTGGTGGATTGATTCTGGAGCCACTCGCCATGTTTGTGCTGTGAGGGAAGCATTTTCTACATATGCTTCTGCTGGACCCGAAGAGACGTTCTCTATGGGAAATGCTGCTACAGCAAAAATTGAAGGATACGGTAAGATATTTCTCAAGATGACTTCTGGCAAGGTCATGACTTTGAACAACGTCCTTCATGTTCCCGAGATTAGGAAGAACTTAGTCTCTACTGGACTTCTTGTAAAGCACGGTTTCAAGTGTGTTTTTGTATCTGACAAGGTAGTGATTAGTATGAATGAAATGTTTGTAGGAAAAGGTTACCTTACTGAGGGCCTTTTCAAGCTGAATGTAATAGTTGTTGAAACTAATAATAAAACTTCAGCTTCTTCTTACTTACTTGAGTCAAATGATTTATGGCATGTACGTTTGGGTCATGTCAATTATAAAACCTTGCGAAAAATGATTAACCTTGAAGTATTGCCTAAGTTTGAATGCGAAAAATCAAAATGTCAAATATGTGTGGAATCTAAGTATGTTAAACATCCTTATAAGTCGGTTGAAAGGAATTCAAATCCTTAAGACTTAATTCACACAGATATTTGTGACATGAAGTCAATACCATCTCACGGTGGAAAGAAGTATTTCATAACTTTTATTGACGATAATACTCGATATTGCTATGTTTACTTACTTAATAGTAAAGATGAAGCAATAGACGCATTCAAGCAATACAAAAATGAAGTTGAAATGCAACTTAACAAGAAAATCAAAATGATAAGAAGTGATAGGGGTGGTGAATATGAATCTCCTTTTGAACAAATATGTTTAGAATATGGAATTATTCATCAAACAACAGCCCCTTACACGCCCCAATCCAATGGAATTGCGGAAAGAAAGAATCGTTCATTAAAGGAGATGATGAACGCATTGTTGATAAGTTCTGGTTTGCCACAGAACTTGTGGGAGGAAGCCGTTCTTACGGCCAGCCGAATACTAAATCGAGTACCCCATAGCAAAACACAATCCATTCCATATGAAAAATGGAAAGGAATGAAGCCCAACTTGAATTATTTTAAAGTGTGGGGGTGTTTGGCAAAAGTGCAAGTTCCTAAACCCAAAAGGGTAAAAATAGGACCGAAAACAGTTGATTGTGTTTTCATAGGATATGCGACTAATAGTAAAGCATATCGATTTCTGGTTCATAAATCAGAAAATCCCGACATTCATAATAATACGATTATAGAATCAGATAATGTTGAGTTCTTTGAAAATATATATCCGTATAAAAAGGAATGCGAGTCGATTGGTGAAGGATCTAAACGACCTCAGGAAGAAACAAAAGAAAGTACATTTAATCAGGGGGATCCAAGATGCAGTAAACGTCAAAGAACGTCTACTTCGTTTGGAACAGATTTTGTGACTTTCTTATTGGAAAATGAGCCTCGAACATTTAAAGAAGCTATGTCTTCTTCGGAATCATTGTTCTGGAAAGAGGTAGTCAATAGTGAAATAGAATCCATATTGAACAACCATACATGGGAATTGGTTGATCTTCCTCCTGGAAATAAACCTTTGGGTTCTAAATGGATTTTTAAGAGAAAAAATGAAAGATGATGGCACTATTGATAAATTTAAGGCAAGACTTGTTGTCAAAGGATATAGACAACGAGAAGGTCTTGACTACTTTGATACATACTCCTCAGTTACAAGGATTACGTCCATACGGATGTTAGTAGCATTAGCTGCAGTGTATGGTCTTGAAATTCATCAAATGGATATTAAAACGGCCTTCTTAAATGGAGAGTTGGAGGAAGAAATTTACATGGAACAACCTGAAGGGTTTGTGGTTCCAGGTAAAGAAAATAAGGTATGTAGACTTGTTAAGTCCCTTTACGGACTAAAACAAGCACCCAAACAATGGCTTGTGAAATTTGACCAAACAATGTTGTCAAATGGTTTTAAGATAAATGAATGTGATAAATGTGTGTACATTAAAAATGTTCCAAATCACATAGTCATTGTTTGCCTATATGTGGATGATATGCTGATAATGAGTAATAACATTGCCAACATAAATGCTACTAAGCGTATGCTAACTAGCAAGTTTGATATGAAGGACTTGGGAATTGCGGATTTAATTCTAGGGATTAAGATCCAAAAGACTCCTCAAGGTCTGGCATTGTCACAATCTCATTATATTAAGACAGTACTTGAAAAATTCAAGCACTTAGGCTTTAAAGTTGCAAAGACTCCAATTGACGTGAATCTTGCATTAGCAAAGAACAAAGGCCAAAGCATATCACAACTGGATTATGCTCGTGTGTTGGGATGCTTAATGTATATCATGAATTGTACACGACCAGATATAGCTTGTGCTATAAGTAAACTGAGTCGATACACGAGCAATCCAAGTCAATCTCACTGGATGGCAATGAAACGAGTTCTAGGATATTTAGAACATACCCAAAACTTTGATTTGCACTACAGTAAATATCCTGCGGTGATTGAAGGATATTGTGATGCAAATTGGATCACTGGTTCAACTGATTCGAAGTCCACAAGTGGATATCTATTCACTATTGGTGGAGGAGCGGTATCTTGGAAATCGTCCAAACAAACATGTATTTTCCGCTCTACAATGGAGGCTGAGTTCATAGCCTTAGATAGAGCCGGTGAAGAAGCTGAATGGCTCTGGAATTTCTTGGAAGACATTCTATTTTGGCCCAAACCGTTGGCACCAATATGTATACACTATGATAGCCAAGCGGCAATTGGAAGGGCTGGGAGCGTTATGTATAACGGTAAATCTCGTCATATGCGACGAAGACATAAAACCGTTAGACAACTTCTCTCTAGAGGAATTATCACGATTGACTATGTAAAGTCAAGTGATAATGTGTCAGATCCACTTACAAAAGGCCTAACTAGAGAGGTAGTTGAGAAATCATCGAGGGGAATGAGACTATGGCCGAGAACAAGTCATTGTGGCGGTAACTTTACCTAGAAGAATGGAGATCCCAAGATCTAGGTTCAAGGAGATCAACCAAAGTCATTAATGACGGTTCAACATTGTCAACAAAAATTTTTTAGTCCATTCTCGTGATGGGACAATGTTCAGTACCAAGGATAAAATATTAAGGCTTTTTAATGATTTCTAAATTTGATACAGGGTATATCAAATAGTGTATCTACGGGATGACATGTTTAGGAATCACCTATGTAAGTGTGAAGTGTTAGCCGCTTCAAGGAGAATTTTGCAAGGCCAATTCTCTACGCACTTATGAAACCAGGCAGTGTTCATGGCTGAAACGAACACAACAATGAGAACCAAAGACGGTTAAGGGATTGATTGTGTGACTTATGGTTGTCTAGGTATACACTAAAGTTCGACGGTTCAAAGATATCAAATCTACCGATTGACCGAGTATATCCGACATAAGTTCACTACGGAAAGTTCAAAGGGAAACCTACTTATACAGATGCAATTAATCCTTGCTTGCAAATCACACAAGTTTTTCATGCATACTTCCGTGATATAGCCATTACCCATTCATGTGGGGGATTGTTGAGTTTTTGTTTAAGATGAAATAGTCTTAAAATTAGAGTGAATGGCAAATGGGATTTGGATTTGGATTCGGATTTGGTCAAATGATCGATCGATTGATTAATTTTTTAGACCAAATTTATTTGTTAATAGAGAATATTAACGTGATATAATCCGTGTTTGTAACGGATATTTTCTAATCCGTATATTGTGTTGCAACACTAAGCAATAAGCAGCCTAGTGCACCTCCCACAATGGTGCAAGTGCTCCTCCCACCAAGCAAGTGTACATTCCACTATGCAAGTGCTTCCTCCATGATAGCCTAGTACTTGTTGCACCATGGAGGGGGCAGATTTCTCTCAAATAACTGCTATAAATAGAGCATAAGTTGGAGAGAAAGAAGAACACATCGGAAAAAACACTTGAAATACTCTGTATACACTTAATATATACTATGTATACACTGGATATACACTCTGTATATACTAGATATACACTCTGTATACACTGCGTATACACTAGAAAAACGAATTGCAATCTAATATTCTCTTCAGTAAAAATTCAACATTGGCTATACTTTGCATTCCTTCCTCTCAAAATTTCCATTCGACTTCTGAGTTGTCCTCCTTATTCTGCGTTGTTTTTAACTACAAACAAAGCATCCATAAGTGTTATTTGCTGCCGAACTTTGTGTTCGCTGAAACACTGGGGTTTGAAGTACCGCTACACCAGTGTGTAATTCGTTCTATCCTGGGAGGAAATAATCTATAACCTTGGGTACTAGGAGGAGATTAAATTCCTTAAGGAAACACTGTGAATTCAGTGGGCTCGAATTAATTTCTGTATCATTTAAATTTACGTTTATAAGATAACGTTTTATTTTTTCCAGAATTATTATTTACAAATACAGGATAACCACGGATCCAACAATTTCATACCTTGTATTTACTACTCTTAGAAGCTCATGTTCTCAATGACACCAGATCCAGGAATGTTGTATAGTTTTTTACTTCTTTATCAACTTCAAACTTATTTATGATATTAATCTTATTTAATCTTATCATATTCATTCTAGTGGGTTGTTTAGTATTTGTAACTGTTGGTTCGCCTAGCCGACGAGTTAGGTGCCATCATGGCCATTTGTAGGTTTTGGGTCGTGACACTGCTATTTGCAAGTCATGCTTTCTGTTGAAAATCATACATTTTTGAAGATCCTCTAGCCTTTCTTCAAACCATGTTATTGTACGGATATCATTCTTATCCCTTATAAAAGCATCACCATTCAAGTGACCTTGAAGGTAATCAAACAAGGGAATCTCCATAGATTGATATTTAAACATGCGTGATGTATACCACTAGCCATATGATCAGATTAGGCTGCACAATTACAGCCTACTCAGTGGTGGCATCATGATATATTGTCACTACTAATTCCTTATCGTCATCATCTTCTGAATCCTTAAAGGGTGCTTTATCGCCTCACTCATCAATATTATTGTCATAGTTATTGGCATCTTCTTTACTTTGTGCAACTGTGATATTCGTATTTAAATTTTCTTCCAATTATGTTAATACAAGACCATATTATTGATTATTTTCCCTATTCCATCAATCAAATAATAAATATTATGAAACTATAAAAATTTAACTTATTTAGTTCATGGTTTAACCCAACCATTCATAATTTATAAGTGGAACCGACATTATGCCTTTGTTGGTGGCTCATGGATGCACTAGCACGATTCGTCCCTCTAAAACTAGAGTAAGTCCCAATATTGATATTTGTTCGTAACTTCTAAATGTTTTGTTTGAAAAATCAATGTCGGGCTGAAATCCCTATGAAGAAACGAAAGCATAAAAAAGGTACCACAAATAATAAATAAGCCTTTACCACTCAGACTATGATGTCTGCCAATTTATCGTCCCTGTATAATTAGATTGTTCATGCATTGTTAAAATATTGTATTTTGGCTCCTCACTTAATAGAGAGTGGTTCATATCAAACCAGACTCTTTGATATGGTATTTGTTTGAATTAAAAAGCTCTAAAAATCCTCATACGGATAAGTGTTTGTCAGAGTACATGAAATTTCTTTACGTTTCACAGTTTTTGAGATAAAATATATTTCAAGCATACTTATCGCGGCTAAACCCCTAAATTCGTCCGGTGATCTTAAAAATCTTGCAAACTTTCACTATTATAAATACTGAATTCTCATAACTAGCCATACCTGGTGGAGTAACTGAATATGGAAATGCACCTTAAGGTTTACCAAATGCCTATTAACCACATTTTGTGCATAAGAGACCAATGTGTGCTACTCTCTTAAAAGTGGCAACAACTATAGTGCATCTATTTCTCCTCCAACACAATTTTAATGCAACCTTAATTTTTCTCTCATCCATCATTATTGAAAGATTAAAAAAATAGATGAAGATGAAAAAATGTGACAAACGCGAAGAGTTGGAAAAAATGAGTACGTAAATGTAACTACCCGGCCGACCATTTTGAGTATTTTAGCCCCTTTTCCCTGTTTATTATATCCTCTATATTATATTATGGTTATGTGACTTGCGGGGGTATTTGGTTTTGGTTCGGACGAGTTTCGGAGTAAAATGAGACACTTAGTCCCAAAGTTGGAAGTTTACATTGAAAGCATTGTTCGGAGATTGACTTTTGTGTAGATAATTCTAGAACGGAGTTTGATAGTTCCAATAGCTTTGTATAGTCATTTTAGACTTAGGAGCGTATCCGGATATTGATTTGGAGGTCCGTAGCTCGTTACATTTTGAATTGGCTAAAGTTAGAAAGTTGAAGGTTTGGAAGGTTAAGAAGTTTGACTGAGAGTTGAATTTATTGATATCGGGTCTGAATATTAGTTCCAAAAGTTAAAATTGGTCTGTTGTGTCAATTATGACTTATGTGCAAAATTTGAAGTTAATTGGAGTTGGTTTGGTATGTTTCGACATTAGTTTTAGAAGTTGGAAGTCCATAAGTTCCTTAGGCTTGAATCGAGGTGCGATTCATGATTTTAGTGTTGTTTGATATAATTTGAGGCTTCGAGCGAGTTCGTATCATGTTTTAGGACTTATTGGTATGTTCGGATGGGGTCCTAGGGGCCCCGGGTGTGTTTCAGATTGAGTTCGGACCAATTGTTCTTGAAATGGGATTGCTGGTTTTCTGAGTCTAGTTTCCTTCATCCCGTTCACGGAGGATGTTCCACGATTGGTAGAGTAGTTTGTGGCAGATGGAATTTTACTCTTCGCATTCACGGAGTAAGGGATGCAATCGTTGTGTTTGAGGAGTTTGTGAATCGCATTCGTGTTTAAGGAAGGTGAGGTTGGGGCTGAGGCACGCGATGTTCTTCGCGATCGCGTGGCCTGGGACGTGATCACATAAGTTGAGGAAGCTAGTCATCTGGTTCGCAACTGAGCTGTCGTGATCGCGTAGGAGGTTTTGTGAGCTGGGAGAATTTGTTCTTCGCGATCGCGTGTGTGTTTTTGCAATCGCTTAAGGCAATGACTGGGCAAGTGTATTTAATTTCAAAATCGAGGGTTTTGTTCTATTTTTCATCTTTTAAGCTAGACATCTCGTTTTGGGCCTTTTTTAAGAGATTAACAAGCAGTTGATTGGGGTAAGCGATTCTAACTCAGATTTGATTATTTTACATGAACCCATCATTGATTTTACCATTTAATTAGTGTTATTGGTTAGAAAGTTGGGAAAAAATGTAAAAACTTCATTGACTATAGTTTGAGGTTTTGAAGGTCCATTTGAGATGAGAATTGAGTAATTTTAGTGTAATTGGACTCATTATCGAATGAGTGTTCGGATTTTATAAGTTTGGTCGGGTTCCGAGATGCGAGCCCGGGGTTGACTTTTTGATTTTTTTAAAGATTGCGACTTTATTATTCGTAATAATTTCCTAAGGTTTGTATTTATGGTATAAAGTTATTTTGGCTAGATTCGAGCCGCTCGAATTTGGATAATCACGGAAAAGGTTTACTAGTGGATTAAGTTAGCGTGTTTTGAAGTAAGTGTCTTGCCTAACTTTTCATGGGGGAATTACCCCTTAGGATTGGTGTTATTTTGTGTTAATTGTGGTACGTCAAGGCCGTGTACACAAAGTGTCTAGTGGGTATACTGGCTAAATATAGTAATTGACCGGTTAAAATTATGTAGATTCTTTTCATGTCTTTAATTAAATTGTCATAAAAATTTATCTTCATCATTGTTAATCTATCCTTACGTGATTTACTTGACATTGTAAATACTTTTCTCATCTCTTACGTGTTATTTGTTTTTACATGATTTGTTGAAGTTATTATTCTCTCATTTCCTTGTTAATTATTTAACTGTTGAGTTACCGTACTTCAAGTTGTTATTTCTTGGAATATCTTATTGTTGAATTATGGTATTGAAGTTATAAAGGCCGTGATTCAAATTGAGGCAAAGTTGTAAATTATTGAAATACCATTCTTGTTGAGATTTAACTTCGGCTGCTATTGTTGAGACTCTTGTACATATTGTGGTTCAGCCATGAGCTATTTATTGTTATTGACTCAAATTGAGGCAAAGTTGGAATATTTATTGTTATTTGTTGTTATTGTTATTGACTTCTTTGGCAAGTTGTAGTTTTGGTCACTTGAGGTGCAATTTGTGATACGTTGTGATATTGATACGTATGCGGTGGTATAAGAATTGAGGTTGATACGCATGTTGTAAGATAAGGTGGCTTGATACACATGTTGCTAGAGGAACTACTTGAAGTCATGAAGTGTGATAAGGT
This sequence comes from Nicotiana tabacum, assembly GCF_000715075.1. Taxonomy (NCBI): domain Eukaryota; kingdom Viridiplantae; phylum Streptophyta; class Magnoliopsida; order Solanales; family Solanaceae; genus Nicotiana; species Nicotiana tabacum. The sequence continues at coordinate 21,995,481 of NC_134085.1, forward strand.
GGGCTAAAATGCGGGTAGCTATTTCGGAAAAATAATTTTCAAAACTAAATGAAAGGCTCCCGCGGTGGTATAAGGAAAGAATGTGTCACGACCTCAAATACCTCGGTCGTGATGGCGCCTATCACAGTACTAGGCAAGCCAACCCAATATTAACCACATTTAATTCTTTTTATAAAACCATTTTTTAGAACTGATCAAGTCTCAAATTCTCATATGAAATATATAAATCAACGGAAAATATGCAAAAATAGTACAAAATATACCAACACAACCCAACAATCCCGTGTCACAACTCAAGAGCCTCTAAATACAACCCAAATTGACTGAATAATACATCATAGGTCTGAAATAACAAGAAAACTAAGATAGGAAGGAGGAAAGTAGCGCTGCGAACGCCGTGTAGCTACCTTGCAGTCTCCGATTAAGCTCTGAGAGTGATGGAAGCTCTCACTCTGATGTCCGAGCACCCGGATCTGCACACAAGGTGTAGGGAGAAACGTAAGTACGCCAATTCAATAAGTAACTAAAGTAAATAAGGTCTGAGTGCAGTGACGAGCAGTTAAAAACCATATAAGAGTGTTCAACAGAATATCAGGTCAAACTCAACAGTTTAATAGCCAGTTACTTCGTAAAAACTTTAGTTTCAATTGAAATATTTTGAAATAATTTATTCAACATCTTTTAACAGAGGCTTAGTATAAAAGAAAAGTGAAAACATCAAAATGTCATAAACAAGCCCTCGAGCAAGGTATCACTCACAATATAGCCTCTCAGGTAAGCCTCTAAGTCACTCGTGACTCAGCTCTCGTCAATAGTACTCACACTCAGCACTCTGGCTCAATAATATCTCATAATATTAATAATCATAGTAACCGCTGCGACGTTCAGCCCGATAAATAATTTATAGTCGACTACACTCACTGGGAGGGTACAAACTCCGGAGGGGCTCATATAGCCCAAGCGTCATATCGCTACGGCGCGTAGCCCGATCCAATATATATATCGCTGCGGTGTGCAGCCTGATCCATATATGTATCGTTACGGCATGCAGCACGATCCATAATATATATAATATTGTTGCATCGTGCAGCCTTATCCATAATGCGTACAACCCGATCCGTAATATTTATAATCCTAACCATTAGGTCCTCAACCTCTCTTAGTCATTAACCTCACAGCCACTCGGGCATAACAGTAAAAATCAAGGAACTCAGCCCAAACGGTTTTCATATATTAAAAAGTTGAGTGATAAAATCGGATTAAAATAATAAATAGGTAAAACATGACTGAGGATATGCTTTCAAAACAAATAGAGTGAGAAAAATAGTAAAAATACTCGTAAGGGTCTAAACAGGTCGGCACAAGGTCCCAAACATGGAGTACAACCCAAAATATAGTATCAATCTCAAAAATACGGAATGTCATAAGATTTCAAATCAAATACGTGGCGTAATAGTCTCTACGGGATGGGCCAAGTCACAATCCCTACCGGTGCACGCCCACACGCTCGTCACCTAGCATGTACGTCACCTCATTTATCAAAACAATACGAAACATCGGGGTTTTATACCCTCAGGTCCAGATTTACAATGGTTACTTACCTCAAACCGGATGAAATACTACTCCGCGACGCCCTTGCCTCTCGACTCGGCCTCAACTCGCGTCGAATCTACCCAAAATCAGAATCATAACATTAGGATATGATAAGGGAACGAAGCCCATGTGAAAATAATTAAATTATATAAAAAATCTCGAAATTGGTCCAACCCGACCCCCGGGCCCACGTCTCGAAATTCGATAAAAGTCATATCAATGGAATCCTTATACTCCCACGAGTTCGTACATACCAAGAATCCAAAATCCCACCATAATGGAAGCCAACTCTATATCATGAACGGGGTAGTTCTTCTCATGGGGCTTCAATTGACGAGAAGCATAAGCAATAACTCTACCCTCCTGCGTCAACACACACCCAATACCAACTCTCGAAGCATTACAGTACACTGTATATAAACCTGAAGTTGATGGCAAAACCAATACTAGAGCTGTGGTCAAAGCAGTCTTGAGCTTCTAAAAGCTCGCCTCATACTCATCCGACCACCTGAATAAAGCACCCTTCTGAGTCAACTTGGTCAAGGGTGATGCTATAGATGAAAATCCCTGAACAAACCAATGGTAATAACCCGCCAATCCAAGAAAACTGCGAATCTCTGTGGCTGAGGACGGTTTGGGACAACTATGAACCGCCTCTATCTTCTTCGGATCAACCTGAATACCCTCACTGGACACCATGTGGCCCAAGAATGCCACTGGACTGGCCAAAACTCACACTTGGAGAACTTTGCATACAGCTTCTCCTCCCTCAACCTCTACAGCACCACTCTCAAATGCTCCGCGTGCTCCTCCTGACTATGCGAGTATACCAGAATATATCAATGAAAACAATCACAAATGAGACAAGATAAGGCCAAAACACGATGTTCATCAAATGCATGAACGTTGCTGGGGCATTGGTCAGCCCAAAAGACATCACAAGGAACTCATAATGACCATATCGGGTCCTGAAAGCTGTCTTAAGAATATCCGAGTCCCTGATCTTCAGCTGGTGATACCCAAAATAGAGATCACTCTTGGAGAACACCCTCGCTGCCTGAAGCTAGTCGAATAAATCATCAATGCGAGGCAATGGGTACTTGTTTTTGATTGTAACTTTGTTCAACTTACTATAATCAATGTATATTCTCATTGTGCCATCTTTTTTCTTCACAAATAGAACAGGCGCACCCCAAGGCGACACACTTGGCCGAATAAACCCCTTATCAAGGAGTTCCTGAAACTACTCCTTCAACTCTTTTAACTCCGTCGGTTCCATATGATACGATGGAATAGAAATGGGCTGAGTTCCCAACACCAGATTAATATCAAAATCAATATCCCTGTCTGGTGGCATGCCCGATAGGCCTGCAGAAAAAACATCGGGAAAATCCCTCACAACAGGAACAGAACCAATACTGGGAGTCTCTGCACTGACATCCCTCACAAAGGCTAAATATGAAAGACAACCCTTCCCAACCATCCGCTAGGCCTTCAGAAATGAAGTCACCCTACTGGGGACAAAATCGATCGTACCTCGCCACTCAATCCGTAGTATAGCAGGCATAGCCAATGTCACTGTCTTAGCATGACAGTCCAATATATTACAACATGGAGATAGCCAATCCATGCCCAATATCACATCAAAGTCCACCATACAAAGCAACAATAGGTCCACTCGGGTCTCCAGACCCCCAATAGTCACCACACACGATCGATATACACGGTCCACAACTATAGTATCGCCCACCGGAGTAGATACACGAATAGATGAAACAAGAGACTCATAAGGTGTATCCAAATAATGAGCAAAGTATGATGACACATATGAAAAAGTAGAACCAGGATCAAATAATACAGAGGCATCTCTGCGGTAGACTGAGACAATACCTGTAATTATAGCATCTTAAGCAATAATATCTGGTCTGGCTGGGAGTGCATACAAATGGGTCTGACCACCACCTAATCGACCTCCCCCTCTGGGGAGACCTTAGCTAACTGACCCCCACCCCTAGCTGCCTGAGAGGGTGGTGAAGTAATTGGAGCTGAAGTCGATGGCTGACCCCTCTGCTGAGACGAACCCTTAAGAAGACAAGGACACTGCCTCCTCATATGCCCAAACTCTCCACACTCCTAACAACTCCCCGGTGCTGGAGATGGGGACTAAAAGGAACCCCTAGCACCGGGATGACTAGCAGATGCACCTGGTATAGAAGAGCCCAGAACAGATGGAGCACGGGACGAACTCTGGGCTAGAAGGGAACTAAGTGATGAATGGCCCTAATGAGAACTGTGAGAACCATGACCCGATGATGCCCCATGATAACCTGGGCGAGCTGACTGAGCATGCCTAAATGTACGGCCTCTGCCGTGTGATAACGCCCAACTATGCCTTTTTAAGGACAAAGCGATCGCTGCAAATATAATCCGATTTTAAGTCTGGAATCGAATCCTCAGGGAACTAACCTATCTATTACACTCTACGACAATGTTATTATCAACTCAATCAATCTCTAGATGCAAGATTTTTGATCAATAAAGATTGGGGTTTTGTTTAACTACTTCAACTACTATTAAAAACAACAGTATGCTAAAACAAAGTTACTTCAATGGTAAAAAAAGGTCTAGGGCAGTGATTTCCCCAATTGCTAGTTTAGATCTTGACTCTTCTGCTATAATCTCTCCATAATACTCTATGAGGATTAAGAGTTATGGGTTATCGTAATTATCTCTTGATCAACTACAATAATTTACTAGAGCATTCTCTCGAACTACTCTAGCTGACAATATGTGTGCAACTCTAAATTATCCCACCAAAGTTTTGTTATCTCTAAACCCACTTTTAAGTTCAAGTAATGAATCTCTTCAATTACCCAAAAGTGGTGTTGTTCAATAGTTGTCTAACCTAATACTCTTTCTCAAGCAATATAAGGTAATTAGACACGATTAATCAAGGTCCCATTCAATTAATCACCATACAAAATGTAGTTGAACAATCATATCATAAATCCGGCTCGATTATACCAACTTGAGTCAAAACTTCAACCAACAATTGGTTCCATCAACCCTAGATAAGTATTTAGCTACTCATAATAAAATAAGAGAAAACTACTAAATTGCTCATAATGTAAAATTGCAAGAATTAAAAGGAGATAGAAAAACTATAATGTTAGGTTGATCTTCTCACTCGTGTTCTTGCCTCCAAAAGTAGTCTAAAAATCAATTTAGCCCCATCTTGGGCAAGTTTCTAAAGCATATAAGGGTTTTACAAAAGTTTTCCCGATTTTACACCTTGGTCCTCAAACTTTCCAGCATCGTGAACAGTGCACCGCTGTCGCGGTCAACCAAGGTCGACCGCGGTGAACGCTGACCTTTCTGCCTTACGTTGTTAATCTACCGCGGTTCACCGCAGTCGTGGTGGCCTTCTTGCCCAGGCCATTTATGCTTCTTTGTGTTCGGATACTTCTCGAGTGGGCATTTTTCTTCACATTATCGCTTCCAAAACACTCCATGTTGCTTCCTCTCATATAATATTTCCCGCTAAACAAAAGAACACAATTTAGAGCATTTTGTTGGCAATTTATCTATAAAACAACAACGAAGTATGGTCATATTAAGGTATAAATATCAACTATATAGCCTAATATCAACACCCCACACTTAAATTATTGCTAGTCCTCGAGCAATCCTCCACACTCCATCAAAATTCCTTCCCTAAGCTTTTCCCTTAATGACTAACACCATGAACATTTTACAAAAGTTGCACCTAGTAGTGAACAACCTTTACCTCAAGAGTCAAACCTTTTGTACTATGCAACATTTGCACTTACTCAAACTACTCTATACAAGAGTCAAGACTTACCTTTCCTTTTTGAATCACATGCCCTCACATCAAACAAGAGAGTAGTTCCACATATAATGATAAATAGAACAAGTAGGAACTAAGATAGACAAAATTCACTCACTCTCAGAAAGAACGTTCATATGCCACAAAGATGCACCATAGGTTTGCCCGTAGTGTAATACTTTACTAATTGAGCCCATTCAGTCTAAGATCAATAGGACTTTACTTGGTTGTAATGTAGGCTAAGGGACGGGCAGGATATATTTAGATATAGTGACTAACCTCCCTATGCACTTTTAATACAATTACATTAAACTTAAAGATCATAGTTGTGCCAACCAAACACTCCACTTCATTTGTTTAAAACATCCCCATCCATTAGGTGCAATTTGTATAAGCCACCACTTATCAACCATTATATTTATTTATAACCCATATTTTTTTCTTTTTTTTCATGGTGCTTTTTCTTTTATGCTTCAAAATTCCATACCTTTTCTCTATCTCAATGGTTCCACTAAAAAACCAAACCACCACCCCACACTTTTGCTTTTGCATATTTCCACTACCATTCAAGTGCTTATTGGGAGGTAAAAGGGTTCAAACGGCAGGCTATTCAAACAATTGGGTAAGGTTCGCAATGTGGTTGCCAAAGAAATAGGCTTATAGGCTCAACTGGGTTAACTAAGATGTATTGCATTTAGGTGGATTTACTTTATATGTCTGGCTCAACAAAGAAATGCCTATATCACTTCTAAAACTGAAATAAACTACTATTTTGCTTTGCAAACACACAGGGCAAGTTCTAGGCATCAAATATGAAACATGGAACACAGTAAAACTCACACACACATGGCACATGACTCACTCCGGATTGGTTTATCAAGACATTCTCTTTTGAGTGTCAAGTTAGATACAAACGTACAATTTTAAGGCACTCTAACAGGATTCAACCAATGAAGCTAGGCGTTATACTCTAGTGTCTATTGTGCTCAGGTGTATCAACGCTAAGGGTTTTCCTTCGAATTTAGCTCGTAGCCCATTAGTCCTACTCTAAAAACTAAAAGAACAAAAATAAATAAAAACTACCTATACCCGGTTCAAGCTAAATCCTTGGAAAAGAACCGTGGCCCAAAGAAAAACCAAGGGGAAGTTACTACACTACCTAAAAATAAAAATCTTTTTGGTATTTTCTCTAGACTAACTTCCCTCAAGAAAATTGTCTAAAGGATCCGTCATCAGGAAGAGTCTCCATATTCCAATTTTTTTTTCGACTTAGTCCCTCAAGAACCCCGCCGAAAGAGATCCATCGTCGGGACAAGTCACTTACTATTTTAGCTTTCCTAATGAACTATTACTCTACATCAAAACAATCAAAGCAAGACAAAACAAGCAAAATCAAACAGTCAATTGTTACAATTACAAACATACAATGAAGTATCCTCCACCCTACACTTAAAATGAAGACATGTCCCCATGGCTTAAAAATTTAAAGAACAGTGAGGTTAAGGAACTTCCCTGAAGGCTCACTCCTGATTGGAGACAATGTTTGGGTTCACGTTGCATGCACGTCCCAGCGCTCTCAACCAGCCCAAGAATTTCTTCTCCGACTTCACTTGCCTCTCAGCCACCGCATCAACACGGGCACCCAAATCAGTGACTGAGGTACGTAAACCAGCCATATCCTGCTCCAAAGATGTCATACGAATGCTCCGGCGTGGCTGTGATGGGCCTGCTACATCAACTCTCAGAGAAGGAGGAACCGCAACTACCTCAGCATCATTATCATCATCAGCTGAATCATCATCATAGTCATCAACATTCACCACCGGCTCTCGTCCAATTCCAATTTTTCTCGCCTGGAATGGGGCTTTTAGTGGCAATCTCCCATCAACCCGAAGGTCTTCAGGGACTCGAGCAATACGGCACAGCCGGGTGATCAGTGAAGGGAAGTAGTGGCCCTTTGTTAGCTTAGGTGATCTAATGAACATCTCTTCATGGATGAGCCGGGCCACATCAAAATCATTGTGGGACATGAAATAGTGGATTGCGGACGCTCGTGGTAGATTAACATCTGCCGTGTTGCTGGATGGCAACAATCGACTGTTGACAATGGTGACCCAACACTTAGCCTCCCAATTCAGACAGTGGGAGTTGAGAGTAATCCTGTGCTTGATCCATAGGTATTCTCCGTCCGACACACAAATAGTATCGAGAAGATATCCCCACAAGGCCCGTGTACCGCTAAAAGTACGATAAGGATCAAATTCACCCCTAAACACTGGAAGCCTGTATACCCTATGGATGGTGTCGAGGGATGCATTTACCGGGGTGTTGCGCACCGTCACAACCCCATTCTCATGTTCTGGCAAGTTCGCATAGAACTCCCTTCCTAGTTGAACATTAGCCTCCTCCGGTACCTCGAAGAAGATGTCCAGCTGACACCGCCTCAGCTCAATAAACATATTGGGACATTCCACCTCCAAAGCCGTTCGTTCAATGTGCACCTCAGGTTGCAACTTCTTAGCTTCTTTCTGGTTGTACCTATCCTCTACTGATTTGGATACAAACCGGGTGCTATCAAACTGAGGTGCACTGGCTTGGCTCCTAGCTTGTAAGGAGCCTCCCGGTCCGCTAGTGGAGGGTCCGATGTTTCGTCTCTTCCTGGAAGAACTCATTGTACCTGTCATAAAACAAAACGCCTATTAGTGAGTGCACAAAATATGTGATTATTGATGGTTACTCAAACTTCACCATAACCATGTCACAATTGCTCCTTATATCTCCATTAGAGCAATTTCCCAAACACCTTGTGAGCAGGGCACTATCCAAACACATATAGCCCTCATGGGTACATCAAAGCTCCTCCCCAATCAAGTATACTACCACACCACACACTCACTTCATTCAATCACCCACCAATAAACACTTTTTCAAACATGCAATGCACAATCCTTTCACCAATCAAACTCAAAAATGAAATTTAAAAGCAAAAATAAGAAGAAAACAAATATGCCAACAATTACATACCAACACAACATAAAACTGCATAAACTACAACACAATACCAAAGAAAAGAGAGGGAAGAGGTAAGGAACATACCGTAGTTGAAGAATGGGTGAGAGGAATGGAGGTGGGGGATGTTAGTATGAGGGAAGAAGAAGAAGAAGAAGAGAGTATTTGGGTGGTTAGGGTTTAGAGAGAGGGAGAGATTGAAAATTTGGGGGAGGGGATCGGGTATTTTGGGTTTAAGAGGGGGGTTTTGGGTTTTGCAATTAAAAGAGGAAGAAAAGAGAAAAGAAAAATGCAAAAAAAAAAATTAAAATACCTGGTACCCACCGCAGTCGACCACGGTCCACCACGGCCGCGGTGGGTTTAAAATCATGAGGTAGAAAGTTTACACCTCATCGCGGTTTACCACAGTCCACCGCGGTAAACTGCGGTGAGATGAAAAATTCGAGGCAGAATGTTTGCCTTCCACCGCAGTTTACCGCGGTCGCGGTGCTAGCGTTTTGTTTTTTGAACACACTAACAACAACACTCGTCGGTTGCCTCCCACGGAGCGCTTAATTTAACGTCGCAGCACGATGCAAGCATTTGATTATCACTCTTCATTCGCGTACTGGGGCTCTTACAAAGTGATTACTACTCTATCCCTTTTTTTTCAGCCATTCCAAGGTAATGTTTCAACCTTTGCCCATTTACTATGAACCTATTTGTCCCATCTTCTGATTCAATCTTTACAGCTCCACTTAAGAACAATTGCACCACTCTGAAGGGTCCTGACCATCGGGACTTTAACTTACCTGGGAACAATATCAATCTCGAGTTGTATAACAATACTAGATCTCCGGGTTTGAAGTTTTGATCCAAGATGTGCTTATCATGCATTAATTTCATCCTTTCTTTGTATAATCTAGCACTCTCAAAGGCCTAGAACCAGAATTCCTCGAGTTCATGTAACCCAGTTATTCTGTTAGTCCCTGTTGTCTCCATGTCTAAGTTTAACTACTGCAATGCCCAAAGTATTTTATGCTCTAGCTCAACTGGGAGGTGGCATGCCTTGCCAAACACCAACTTGTACGGTGACATACCAATTAGGGTTTTGAAGGCTGTGCGGTACGCCCACAATGCATCATCCAATTTCTTTGCCCAGTCATTCCTTGTTGCATTCACTATTTTTGTGAGGACGCTTTTAATCTCCCTATTGGACACTTCAACTTGCCCGCTCGATTGTGGGTGGTACGGGGTTGTCACTTTATGATGAACTCCATATTTTTCCAACAGCCGTGCAAATGCTCTATTGCAGAACTGGGTTCCGCCATCACTGAGTATAGCTTTTGGGGTACCAAAACGGGTGAAAATGTTCTTCTTTAGAAAGCCTAGTACCTCTTTTGCATCATTGGTCGGGAGAGACACTGCTTTGACCCACTTGGAGACATAGTCAACTGCTACCAATATGTACTTTTTACCATACGAGGTGTCGAATGGCCCCATGAAGTCAATCCCCCATAAGTCAAAAATCTCCACCACTTGAATTGTAGTCATTGGCATCTCGTGTCTACGAGATATGTTGCCAGTCTTTTGGCAATCATCGCAGCTTTTAATCTAAGCATGGTCATCCTTGAACAGAGTAGGCCAGTACAAGCCTGAATCCAACACCTTAGTTGTTGTCCGAATTCCTCCAAAGTGTCCACCATATTGTGAAGCATGGCAAGCCTGCAAAATAGAATGTTGATCTTTCTCAGGGATACACCGCCAGATCATGTTATCTACACATATTTTAAACAATAGAGGTTCATCCCAATAATAATACTGACAATCACGAAAGAACTTTTTCTTTTGAATTGAGGAGAGTTCATAAGGTACAATACCACTTGCTAAATAATTAGCAATATCAGCATACAAGGTGCCTCCTCCATGGTCATTGCCAGTCACTGTTCATCCGGGAATGTGTCTGTTATATCCTCAACCTCTACCTTCTTTTCAGCTCCTTCCATCCTTGAGAGGTGGTCAAATACTTGGTTCTCTGTCCCTTTTCGGTCACGTATTTCCAGATCGAATTCTTGTAACAGAAGAACCCAGCGAATCAAGCGTGGCTTTGACTCCTTCTTTTCTATCAGGTACCTAATTGCTACATGGTCAGTGTAAACAATAACTTTCGATCCAATCAAGTATGACCTGAATTTGTCGAATGCAAAAACAACAGCCAACATCTCCTTTTCCGTCACAGTGTAATTGAATTGTTCACCGCTTAGCGTTCTGCTTGCATAATAAATCGGGTGCATCAGTTTACCCTTTCGCTGCCCCAAGACTGCTCCTATGGCATATTCACTTGCATCGCACATGAGCTCAAATGGTTACTCCCAGTTGGGTGCAACAATGATGGGTGCAGTCACCAATCTCTTATTCAGCTCCTCTAATGCCAACCTGCAATCATTAGAAAACACAAAGGGGTGATCCTTTTCAAGAAGTTTGCATAATGGGTTAGCAATTTTGGAGAAATCTTTTATGAATCTCCTGTAGAACCCGCATGCCCTAGGAAACTTCTCACCTCCTTGACTGAAGTGGGTGGTGGTAGTTTTTCAATCACGTCAACCTTAGCATGGTCGACCTCAATTCCTTTACTGGACACTCGATGTCCCAGGACTATCCCTTCCTGTACCATAAAATGACACTTCTCCCAGTTCAACACTAAATTTGTCTCCACACATCTTTTGAGCACTCTTCTTAAGTTGTGAAGATAGTCCTCGAATGAATCTCCCACCACAGAGAAATCATCCATAAAAACCTCCATAATATCCTCCACCATGTCTGTGAAAATGGCTAACATACACCGTTGAAATGTCGCTGGTGCATTGCAAATCCCAAAAGGCATTCTCCGAAAGGCGAAGATGTCATACGGACAAGTGAAGGATGTTTTCTCTCTATCTTTGGGGGCTATTGATATCTGATTGTACCCCGAATATCCATCCAAGAAGCAGAAGTGCGATTGCCCAGCCAGCCTGTCCAACATTTGGTCAATGAAAGGCAAGGGAAAGTGGTCCTTCCGGGTGGTTGTGTTCAATTTTCGGTAATCCATACAAATCCTCCATCCCGTGACTGTACGAGTTGAGATAAACTCATTGTTCTCATTTTGCACAACAGTCATTCGCCCTTTTTTCGGCACACATTGGACAGGGCTGACCCAATTGCTATCAGAGATGGGGAAGATGATTCCCGCATCTAACCATTTGATCACTTCCTTCTTTACTATCTCTTTCATGTTCGGGTTCAGCCTTCGTTGATGTTCTCTGGAAGGTTTTTGCCCTTCTTCCAAGAGAATCTTGTGCATACAGAAGGTTGGGTTGATACCCTTTATGTCTGCCATGGTCCAGCCAATGACAGTCTTGCTTTCCTGCAGTACCTGTAAGAGTTGTTCTACCTGCACATCTAGCAAACCAGATGATATAATAACAGGCAAAGTAGAATCGGGGTCTAAGAAAACGTACCTAAGGTGAGTTGGGAGCGGCTTCAGCTCCAACTTGGGTGGTTCATCTACTGATGGCTTTGCTGGAGGTTTAGTCCTTTTTTCTAATTCAAGGGACTCGAACTGAGGTTCCCTTTTCCAGAATCCTTGGCCTTCAAGTGCCATGACCTACTCAGCTAACCCTTCACCATCCATTCTTCTAAATTTGTCAAACATGCCTCCAATGGATCTTTAGCAGTCAGGGTCACATCATCTTATTGCAGGATCACATCCACTACCTCCACTAGAGAGCAATTAGAATATTCATTGGGTCTCCTCATAGATTGCAGAACATTGAATATGAAATCTTCATCGTTCAGTCTCATTTTTAATTCCCCAGTCTCACAATCGATCAGTGCTCTCCCAGTGGCCAAAAATGGCCTACCTAAAATGATAGGTATCTCCTCATCTACCTGACAGTCTAGAATAACAAAGTCTGCAGAGAGCACAAACTTCCCCACTTGCACCATCACATCATCAAGAATCAAAGTAGGCCTTTTTACCGTGCAGTCAGCTAGCTGCAGCAGCATCGAAGTCGGTCTAGCTCTGTCAATGCCCAGTTTGGTGTATACAACCAGAGGCATCAAATTTATACAGGCTCCCAAATCACATAATGCTTTTGCAAAGGCATAACTCCCAATCGTGCATGGAATAGTAAAGCTACCTGGGTCTGACATCTTTTGAGCCATCGGTTTGATCACTACTGCACTGTAGGTCTGCGTCAGAGTTACTATGGATAGGTCCTAAAAATCAAACTTCCGTGACATTAGGTCTTTCATCATCTTCGCATAACCTGGCATCTCCCTCAAGGCATTCATCAAAGGAATATTCAACTGAATTTGACGCAGCATCTCCGTAAATTTCTTGTATTGATCTTCCTTGTTTTGTTTTACCAGTCTCTGAGGGAATGGTGCAGGTATCACCCTTTGTGCACTATTTGCTGGCTTCTCTCTGTTGGGGTTCTGTGGCATAAGAAGCACCACCTATTCTGCAGCTTGTTCATTTACCTTAGCCTTACCCTTTTCATCTTGACCCTGTTCAACCACCACTTCAGTCAGATTTGATGGTTCATCTACCTCTAGTGGAATTGGAGTGGCTGGTGTAATCTCTATGATGGCTTGTGCAACCTCCTACTCTTTGTCTAAATCTCTCCCATTTCGTAGACTTACTGCCATCAGCTGATTCGGGTTTTGCTCCTTGGGGTTAATATTTGTATCCGCTGGCAATGTTCCTTGGGGGAGGTTGTTTAAAGCCATAGACAACTGCCCCAACTGAGTTTCAACGTTCTTTATAGCTGAATCATGTACTGCCAACTTTTCTTGCATCTTACCATTTGTCCCAATGAGTTGCTGGAGCATTCCCCTGATTTCTACCATGTTGTTATCTTGCTGCTGAGGAGGTGGCTGATATGTCAATTGTTGCTGGTTCTGCTGTGGGTAGCCCTATTATCTCTGGTGGTATGGCACCATTTGTCCTTGAGCTTGCATGCCCCCAGGCTGAGACATGTTGGGTCTGTATTGCTGATTTGGTGCCGGTCTCCACTGTTGTCCTCCTTGTCTCTGACCCCCAAAGTTGTTAACATAATTCATATCTTCCCCTTGCCCCTTGATTTTCACCCTCTCCGCTCCATGAAGACACATAAGACTGACTAATATAGGGTGTACACAGTCCTCTATTTGTCCTGTCAACCATATGCACCTGTTTGGTACCCATCTCATCTATCTTCTTTGTCAAAATACTCATCTGAGTCATGAGTGTGGTCATGTTCTCTACATGCGAATTATTTGGGTCAAGAGGAACTGAATGCACTATGGGTGCCAGTGTTGTACCTCTAGTCATCCACCCCGAATTTTGGGACATTTTGTCAAGAAGGACTTTGCACTTGGTGAATGTCTTACTCAAAAATGCACTTCCAGCTGAAGCATCCACATTGGCCTTTAGATTGTCAGCTAACCCCATGTAGAATCTCTGGCCAAGCATCTGGTCTGGAATGCCATGGTGAGGACACTTCACCAACATCTCTTTAAATCTTTCCCATGTTTCTTGCAAGGTCTTAGTTGACTGCTGCTTATATTGCAATATTTCATCAATCTGCCTTGCAGTCTTGTTGGGCGGGTAGTACTTATTCAGGAACTGCTATACTCTCTCAGGTGACAATGGAATTGACTAGGAGTGAATTCAGCCAAGTCTAAGCTTCCCCAACCACAGAGAACGGGAACAGTAATAGCTTAATAGCTTCTGGGGTCACATTTGGCTGCTTTTGAGTTACACAAATTGATAGAAAATTTTTCAAATGTTGCCGAGGGTCTTCAATGTGTGACCTAGAGAACAATCCTTTATTCAGTAGCAGATGCAGCATGTTGTTGGTGATCTGGAATGTCTCCGCTTGAATTGCGGGCACAACTATGGAAGTTGCCAGGTTGTTAGTTGTGGGTTGAGCCCAATCATAAAGTGCAGCTTCTGGCACAAGAGGTGCCACCACTCTGATGTTTGGGTCAGCTGGCTCATACCTGATGTTTCCGTTGACGTTCTCTACATCACCCATGTTAATTTCAAGCTGGTGTGGTTGTTGTGATTGTTGGATCCTCTTGTTGGCATGGTTCGAAGCCTTGAATTTTTCTCGGGGTCTGAAAGTCCTTCAAGCAGTTCTCCAGTCCTCGAAGAATTTCTAGGCGTACACCTGAATTCCACAAGAGTTCAAACGTTAGAATTTTAATGAAAATTATTTAACACCTTTGAAAATTGATTTGACTAATAATTTTAACACTACTTCTAAGTTGTAATAAACAACATCGTTAGCTCCCCGGCAACGGCGCCAAAATTTGATAATGCCTAACTATGCCTTTTAAAGGATAAAGCGGTCGCTGCAAATATAATCCGGTTTTAAGTCCGGAATTGAATCCTCAGGGAACTAACCTATCTATTACACTCTACGACAATGTTATTATCAACTTAATCAATCTCTAGATGCAGGAATTTTGATCAATAAAGATTGGATTTTTGTTTAACTACTTCAACTACTATTAAAAACAATAGTACGCTAAAACAAAGTTAATTCAATGGTAAAAAACGGTCTAGGGCAGTGATTCCCCCAATTGCTAGTTTAGGTCTTGACTCTTCTGCTATAATCTCGCCGTAATACTCTATGAGGATTAAGAGTTATGGGTCATCGTAATTATCTCTCGATCAACTATAATAATTTACTAGAGCATTCTCTCGAACTACTCTAGCTGACAATATGTGTGCAACTCTAAATTATCCCACCAAAGCTTTGTTATCTCTAAACCCACATTTAATTTCAAGTAATGAATCTATTCAATTATCCAAAAGTAGTATTGTTCAACAGCTGTCTAACCTAATACTCTTTATCAAGCAATATAAGGTAATTAGACACGATTAATCAAGGGCTCATTCAATTAATCACCATACAAAATGTAGTTGAACAATCATATCATAAATCCGGCTCAATTATAACAACTTGAGTCAAAACTTCAACTAACAATTGGTTCCATCAACCCTAGATAAGTATTTAGCTACTCATAACAAAATAAGAGAAAACTACTAAATTGTTCATAATGTAAAATTGCAAGAATTAAAAGGGGATAGAAAAACTCTAATGTTTGGTTGATCTTCTCACTCGTGTTCTTGCCTCCAAAAGTAGTCTAAAAATCAGCTTAGCCCCATCTTGGGCGAGTTTCTAAAGCATATAAGGGTTTTACAAAAGTTTCCCCGATTTTACATGTTGGTCCTCAAACTTTCCAGCAGCGTGAACAGTGCATCCGCGGTCGCGGTCAACCAGTTCACCGCGGTCGACCGCGGTGAACGCTGACCTTTCTGCCTCCCTGGCCTTCTTGCCTAGACCATTTATGCTTCTTTGTGTTCGGGTACTTCTCGAGTGGGCGTTTTTCTTCACATTATCGCCTCCAAAACACTCCATGTTGCTTCCTCTCATATAATATTCCCTGCTAAACAAAAGAACACTATTTAGAGCATTTTTGTTGGCAATTTATCTATAAAACAACAACGAAGTATGGTCATATTAAGGTGTAAATATCAACTATATAGCCTACTATCACCGTGCTGAAAATCAGAATCATAACATTAGAATATGTTAAGGGACCGAAGCCCATGCGAAAATAATCAAATTATACCAAAAATCCCGAAATTGGTCCAACAAAAACCCCGGGCCCACGTCTCAAAATTAAATAAAAGTCAGATCAATGGAATCCTTATCCTCCCACGACTTCGTACACACCAAGAATATTAAAATCTGACCACAAATGGCCCCTCAAATCCCTTAATTAATGTCTTCAATTTCCAAGCCCTAACTCCCCAATTTTAGGCTTCAAATCTCTCAAATTTCATGTTTAATTAGATAGAAACCACAATAGGATCGAGTATTAAGTCCATAAGTCTTATTTCCAAGAAGTTCTCTTTTATTCCCTCTTCAATCTCCCTCAAGAAGCTCCAAAACCGACTCAAAAATGGTGAACTATGGCCAAAAATCGCGAAAATGGCCTTTTAAACATTCTGCCCAGCGATTTGAATTCCTTCTTCGCGAACACGGTCAAAGCCTCGCGTTTGCGAAGCACAAAATTTCCTTTGACCAAAATCCTCCTACGCGAATGCGGAAGACCCCTCGCGAATGCGATGCCTCAGCCGACCAAACCTTCGCGAACGCGGCTACAGCTACGCGAATGCGAAGCACACAGATCCTGACCCTTCACGAACGCGAGACACCCATCACGAACGCAAAGTCCAAACATCCTAACCCTTCGCGAACGCGAAGGCCAAATGCCTGCAACCCAACAACAGATTTTTCTGCAACTTTTTCCAACATGAATTGATCCGTTCAACAAACCGAAACTCACCCGAGGCCCTCGGGACCTCAACCAAACATGCCAACATATCCCATAACATCATTCAAACTTGTTTCAATCTTTATAACACTCAAAAAAAACATCAAAACACCAAATTGACATCGGATTCAAGCCTAAGAATTCCAAAAACTTCCTAATTCCGCTTTCTATCAAAAAGTCTATCAAACCTCGTCCGAATGACCTGAAATTTTGCTCACACGTCACAAATGACACGATGGACCTACTCCATCTTCCGGAATTCCATACCGACCCTTATATAAAAATCTCAACTATCTACTGGAAAACGCCAAAATTCTAATTTTGCCAATTCAAGCCTAAATCTACTCCGGACCTCCAAAACACATTTCGATCACGCTCCTAAGCCGAACCATTGGAATTCACATCCGAGCCCTTTTTTACATAAGTCAACATCCGGTTGACTTTTCCAACCTAAGCTTACTCAAAAGATACTAAGTGTCTCATTCCTTTCCAAAACCTCTCCGAACCCGAACCAACCAACCCGATATCACATAATACCGCTGAACAAGACAATAAGAAGAAGAAATGGGGAAAACAGAGTGGTAACTCATGAAACGACTTGGCGGGTCGTTACAAAATGTGATTTAATTTGTGAAATGAGAGTACGACGTGGTACTTCGGTAGTGATTCTTGTTGATACCTTTTATTTATGTCACTTCTGTTTTGTTTGCATAGTTTCCGTGGCATTGTTATTATGTGTTTTCTTCTGTGATGTCTTAATTGCCTTAATTTTAGTGTAGCTATTCTTGTTATATTTTTTCATTATATCATTTTCATTATTTCCATTATTATACTGTACTATACCTGTTCAGTTTCTTTGTTTATTCCACTAGGTATCTTGACCTGACCTTGTCACTACTTTACCGATGTTAGGCTTGATACTTACTGGGTACCGTTGTGGTGTATCATAATACGCTTCCGTACATCTTTTTGTGTAGATCCAGGTACTTCATACCAGACTAGGCATCCGTGAGTTGAGCTTGGATCAGAGACTTTAAGGTATACATTCCGTCATTCGCAAGCCTTGGAGCCACCCTTTATCTAGTTTCTATTTCATTCTCTTTTTACAGATGCTATTGTATACGATTGTTTCAGTATACTCATGTAGAGCTTATGACTCGGTATCACCAGATTTCGGGTATTATGTTCAGTTGTATTGTGAAGTCCTTTTTATGATAACTATTAATTTAAATTGAAAGTTTTATTACTATTTCCGCTAAATTCTTCATGCGTGTTAGGCTTAGGTGCCATCACGACATCTTACGGAGCGAGATTGGGGTCGTCACAGTAAATAAGTACAATGTACCATATTTTCAGAATGCGCTATAGTATGTAGTAGTATAATTTGCAGGAAAACCATTTCAGGAAGTCAGATAACTCTAACTGAAAATTGAATAGGTATAACACATGTCTGTCATGCGTTATACAAGTGAAACATAAGCAAACACCCAATACCCGGGGATATTTGGCCATGCTCGGATAGCGCATACATAAATAGCAACATGACATTCACTTCTCTTAGATCTAGATTTTCAGAATGGAGAAGGGTCAAAAATACCCCTAAACAATTGAAAAAGGTCTAAAATTATCCTTCATCCACCAATTGGGCTAAAAATACCCTTCCATCCACCTTTTTGGTTCACTTATGCCTTTTGATCATTAGGTCAATGCTGAATTTAAAAAATAATTATTTAAATTCTACGTGGCACTTTCTTATTGATTGAAATTAAAATATCTAACCTATTAGAAAGACCCACCTATATCTACCTTTTTTTGGACTAACCCTGTCACAACCCGGATTTCCTACCCTCGGGAGTTGTGATGGAGCTTACTAGTGTGAGCTAGGCAAGCCGTCTGTTTGAACAAATTACCTTTTTCCCATTTTAATCCTTTTCCAGAAATTATGAGCAATAACTTAAAGACATCGGAATTTATATCAAACGGAAGAAAAATAATAAAATTACTGAGTATAACCAATACAACTGTTTAAACAAGACTACCCAGAACTGAAGTCACAGCTTCATAGACTGTCTAAGAGTACTACAAATAAAGGTCTGACAGAAATAAAAGATACACTGTTTCTAAAATAAGTAAAGGAAACAGGATAAAAGAAAGATTGGAGGTGATGCCAAGGCCTGCAAACGCCTGCAGGACTACCTCGGGTCGCCAGATGAACAAGAAACAGCAATCTCACTGTGGTCCAAAGTCCACAGCACTAGGATCTGCACAAAAGAGTGCAGAGTGTAGTATCAGCACAACCGACCCCATGTGTTGGTAAGTGCCCAGCCTAACCTCGGCGAAGTAGTGAAGAGGCTAGGACCAGACTACCAATAAACTTGTGCAGTTAAGTCATATACAACGGAAATAGAAGCAGATAATCACAATTAAAATAGGTTAGGGGAAACATGTTACGGGGAGTAACAGATAACAACAAAATATCAAGAGGAATAAAAAGAAACCAAAATTCAATTACTAACAAGGACAGGGAAAACAAATACAGAGTTCACTTTTATTTCACATCTCGTTGCAGGCGTGCAACCTGATCCCATTTCGTGTATCTCGTTGCAGACGCGAAACCCGATCCCATTACATATATCTTATTGCAAGCATAAAACCCTATCCCATTTTACATATCTCATTGCAGGCGTGCAACCCCGATCCCATTTCACATATCTCGTTGCAGGCGTGCAACTCGCTCCCATTTCATGTATCTCGTTGTAGGCATGCAACCTGATCCCATTTCATATACCTCGTTGTAGGCGTGCAACCCGATCCCATTTCATATATTTCCATGGCGGCGTACAACCTGATCCCATTTCATATATTTCCGTGGCGGCGTGCACCCCCATCCCATTTCATATCAATAACAAACACAAAAGAATCCCGGCAAGGGAACAATTATATTTCAACAACATCCCGGCAAGGGAACAATAATATCAAGACAACATCCCGACAAGGGAACAATAATGATAATAACATCATGGCAAGGGAATAATAATAATAATAACATCCCGGGAAGGGAATAATAATGATAATAACATGTAAAGCGCAATAAACCACAATGGGGTCATAACAATTACAATACAAGACTCACGGGCATGCTTGACACCGACGTATATATACTTGTCACCATGCCTATACGTCGTACTCCATAATTTAATGGTAGAAAATAAGATACGACTCCTAATCCCTCAAGCTAAGGTTAGACCAAATACTTACCTCGATGCCACGAACATAATTCAAGCCTCAACTATCGCTTTACCTCTTGATTCCACCACCACTCGTATCTAGCCACAAGTTACTTAATTACATCAATAAACGCTAAATGAATCAATGCCAGCATGAAAATGAGTTTCTAAAGTTTTACCCAAAAGTCAAAAATTGCCCCCGGGCCCACATGGTCAAAACTCGAGGTTCTAATCCAAACCCGATTACCCATTCCTCCATGAACCCAAATATATAATTTGTTTTGAAATCGGGCCTCAAATCAATGTCCAAATCCCCATTTTTTGAAAAAACCTAGGTTCTACCCAAAACACCCAATTTCCCCCATGAAAATCATTGGCTTTGAGTTGAAATCATGTGAAAAGATGTTAATAATTGAAGAAAACGAGTTAAAATTGACTTACAATTGATTTGGAGAAGAACTTTTTTTTGGAAAATCGCCCAAGAGATTTTATGTTTTGAGAAGAGGTGAAAATGGTTAAAATTGCATCTAAGTGTGAATTTAAAGGTCTCTGATATCACAATTGCGACCAGGGTTCGCAATTGTGAACCCTTCAGGATTCTGAGGCCTTCGCATTTGCGAAAAAAATGTCGCATTTGCGACCAAGTAAATTTTCTGGTCTTCTTCGCATTTGCGATAGACCTCTCGCAAATGCGAAATCGCTTTTGTGATACAGGAGTCGCATTTGCGACTAAGGCAGTAGCTGGGGGGAAATCGCATTTGCGATGGGAACCTCGCATTTGCGATGGGAACCTCGCATATGCGATGGGAACCTCGCATTTGCGAGATAGTGCTGGCCTGGGCTAGTTCGCATTTGTGACATAGCCTTTGCAAATGAGATCTCGCATTTGTGTCCCAGGCTTCGCAAATGCGAAGCCTGCAGGCCTGCAATACACCAGTTCAAAATCTGCAACATCCTAAGTCAAAATTCCACTCCGTGGCCTATCCAAAAATCACCGGAGCCCTTGGGGCTCCAAACCAACCATCCACACCAGCCTAAAATATCATATGGACTTGCTCGTGCATTCAAATCACTCGTATAACATCAACAACTATGAATTTAGCATCAAAATCATGAAATTTCTTAAGAACGTAAAATTTTCTCCAATTTTCCCAAATAAGATCCGAATTAAAGTCATTTCAAGTTTGTATCATACCAAATTTCACAGGTTCGACTCAAATCATATATAAGACCTGTACCGGGCTTCGGAACCAAAATACGGGTCTAATACCAGTGGTTTCAAACATAAATATTTTTCTTTACTTCATAATTAATTCAACAAAACAATTTCTTTCAAAAAATTCATTTCTCGGGTTTGGGACCTTGGAATTCGATTCTGCGCATACGCCTAAGTCCCATATTTTCCTACGGATGCTCCGGGACCGTCAAATCACGGGTCTGGGTCCGTTTACCCAAAATATTGACCGAAGTCAAATTAATTCATTTTAAAGTCAAAATTCATCATTTTTCACAGATTTTCACATATTGGCTTTCCGGCTACACGCCCAGACTGCACACGCAAATAGAGGTGAGACAGAAAGAGGTTTTTAAGGCCTCGAAATGCAGAATTTACTTTAAAAACAAGTGAAGGTCATCACATCCTCCACCTCTAAAACAATCATTTGTCCTCAAACAGACAGAAGAAGGAAGTACCTGACTCGGGGAAAAGATGGGGATAACGTCTCTGCATATCGGACTCGAACTCCCAGGTCGATGCCTCAGCGGGCTGACCTCTCCACTGAACAATAGAAAGAAAACTCTTCGATCTCAACCGACGAACCTGCCGGTCTAGAATAGCTACCGGCTCCTCCTCATAAGACAAGTCCTTGTCCAACTGGACAATGCTGAAACCTAACACGTGGGATGGATCACCGTGATATTTTCGAAGCATGGACACATGAAACACTGGATGCACGGCTGATAAGCTCGACGACAATGCAAGTCTGTAAGCCACCTCTCCCACTCGATCAAAAATCTCAAACGGGCCAATGAACTTAGGGCTAAGCTTGCCCTTCTTCCCAAATATCATCACGCCCTTCATAGGCGACACACGAAGCAATACTCGCTCACCGACCATGAATGCCAAATCACGAGTCTTGCGGTCGGCATAACTCTTTTGCCTGGACTGAGCTGTACGAAGCCTATCCTGAATAATCTTGACCTTGTCCAAGGCTTTCTGAACCAGATCCGTACCTAATAATCGAGCCTCTCCCGACTCAAATTAAACCATCCAACTGGCGACCGACATTGCCTACCATACAAAGCCTGATAAGGAGCCATTTGGATACTCGACTGGTAGCTGTTGTTGTAGGCAAACTCTGCTAAAGGCAAAAACTAATCCCACAAGCCTCCAAAGTCAATGACACAAGCTCAGAGCATATCCTCCAAAATCTGAATGGTCCGCTCGGACTGCCTATCCGTCTGAGGATGAAACACTGTGCTCAACTCAACCCGTGTGCCCAATTCTCGCTGAACTGCTCTACAGATATGGGAGGTAAACTGCATACCTTGATCCGAAATGATAGACTCGGGCACACCATGAAGACAAACAATCTCCCAGATATAGATCTCAGCTAACCTCTCGGAAGAATAGGAGACTGCTACAGGAATAAAATGTGCTGACTTGGTCAGCCTATCAATAATAACCCACACAGCGTCGAACTTCCTCTGAGTCCGTGGGAGTCCAACAACGAAGTCCATAGTGATCCGCTCCCACTTTCCCTCGGGAAGTTCAATCCTCTGAAACAAACCACCAGGCCTCTAATGCTCGCACTTAACCTGCTAACAGTTCAAATACCGAGCCACATATATAATAATGTCCTTCTTCATTCTCCGCCACCAATAATGTTGCCGCAAATCCTGATACATCTTAGCGGTGCCCGGATGAATAGAGTACCGAGAACTATGGGCCTCCTCTAAAATCAACTCTCGGAGTCCGTCCACATTAGGCACACAAATTCGACCCTGAAATCTCAAAACTCCATCATCACCTAAGGTAACCTGCTTGGCACCTCCGTGTTGCATCGTGTCTCTAAGGACACACAAATGGGGATCATCATACTGCCAATCACGGATACGCTCCAATAAGGAATAACAAGCGATTGTGCAAGCTAACACACGATTGGGATCAAAAACATCCAACCTCAGGAACTGATTGGCCAAAGCCTAAACATCCAAGGCAAGCAGTCGCTCACCCATCGGAATATAAGCAAGACTGCCCATACTGGCTGACTTCCTACTCAAAGCATCGGCCACCACATTGGCCTTTCCCGGGATATAAGATAGTGATATCATAGTCCTTTAATAGCTCCAACCACCTTCTCTACCTCAAATTTAGCTCCTTCTGCTTGAACAAATACTGCAGACTCTTGTGATCCATGAACACCTCACATGCCACGCCATACATATAATTCCTCCAAATCTTTAACGTGTGAACAATGGCTACCAACTCTAAATCATGAACCGGATAGTTCTTATCATGAATCTTCAACTGCCGTGAAGCATAGGCAATGACCTTGCCATCCTTCATTAACACCGCACCAAGTCCAATACGAGATGCATCACAATAAACCGTATAAGGCCCTGAATCTATGGGCAAAACCAACACCGATGCCGTAGTCAGAGCTGTCTTGAGCTTCTGAAAGCTCGCCTCACACTCATCTAACCATCTGAATTGGGAACCCTTCTGGGTCAACCTAGTCATCGGGGCTATGATAGATGAAAACCCCTCCACAAACCGACGATAGTAGCCTATCAATCCTAAGAAACTCTGGATCTTTGTGGCTGATACTGGTCTAGGCCAGTTCTTGACTACCTCAATCTTCTTTGGATCAACCTGAATACCCTCTACTGACACAACATGACCCAAGAATGCAATTGAACTCAACCAGAACTCACACTTCGAAAACTTAGCATACAATTGACTATCCCTTAAAGTCTGAAGAACCACTCTAAGATGCTGCTCGTGTTCCTTCCGACTACGGGAATAGATCAAAATATCATCAATGAAGACTATCACGAATGAATCCAAGTAAGGCCTGAACACTCGGTTCATCAAATCCATAAAAGTTGCTGGGTCATTTGTCAACCCGAATGACATCACCAAGAACTCATAATGCCCGTACCGAGTGCGGAAAGTTGTCTTAGGAACATCGGATGCCCTAATCCTCAACTGATAGTAGCCAGATCTCAAATTCAATCTTCAAAAATACCTTGGCACCTTGAAGCTGATCAAACAAATCATCAATCCTCGGCAACTGATACTTATTCTTGATTGTAAGCTTTCAACTACTAATAATCAATACACATTCTCATCCATCTGTCCTTTTTCTTAACAAATAACACCGGTGCACCCCAAGGCAAAACACGAGGTCTAGTGAAACCCTTTTCAAGCAAGTCTTGCAACTGCTCCTTCAACTCTTTCAACTCAGGCGGGGCCATACAATATGGCGGGATAGAAATGGGCTGGGTGCCCGGAGCCAAATCAATGCAAAAGTCAATATCCTTGTCAGGTGGCATACCTGGCAGGTTTGAAGGGAATACCTCAGGGAAACTCACAAACAACGGCCACAGAATCAATAGAAGGAACCTCAGCACTAGAATAACGGACATAGACCAACTAGGCCAAACACCCCTTCATGACCATACGCCAAGCCTTCATATACGAGATAACACTACGAGTAGAATGACCAGGAGCCCCTCTCCACTCTAAACAAGGTAAACCCGGCAAGGCTAAGGTCACAGTCTTGGCATGACAGTCCAAGATAGCGCGATAAGGTGATAACCAGTCCATCCCTAATATGACATCAAAATCAACCATGTCTAGAAGATGCAAATCTACACGAGTTTCCATACCTCCAATCACAACTACACACGAACGATGGACTCGATCTACCACAATAGAATCACCCACCGGTGTAGACACATAAATAGGAGCACTCAAAGAATCACTAGGCATGACCAGATATGGTGCAAAATAAGATGACACATAGGAGTACGTAGATCCCGAATCAAATAAAACTGAAGCATCTCTACTACAAACCAGAACAGTACCTGTGATAACTGCATCGGAAGCCTCAGCCTCGGGCCTGGCTGGAAGAGCATAACATCGGGGCTGGGCCCCACCACCCTGAACTACATCTCTAGGACGGCCTGCTGCTGGCTGGCCTCCACCTCTAGCGGCCTGAGCTCCACCTCTAATACCTCTACCTCCACCTCTAGCACCTCTACCCCCACTTTTAGCTAGTTGGGATGGCTGTGGAACACTCGGTGCCTAAACCATGGCATGGGAACCCTGATGCTGAGAGCTGCTCGATGCTCTAGGGTAATATCTAGCAATGTGACTCGTGTCACCACAAGTAAAACAAGCCCTCGGCTGCTGGGGATAACGACCATGGAAACTCTGAAGCGGCGGTGCCCTGATAGGAGCTAGTGGTGCATTGTAGGTCTACTGATCCGAATACTGCATGTGAGAGCCACAACCACCTGAAGCATCGTGAGAAACCTGAAGTGCTGACTGAAAAGACCTAGGAGGATGGCCTCTACCATACGAATACCTGCCTCTAGACGAGGTACCACTAAATTGGCCTGAATGATGAGGCCTCTTGTCAGACCCCTGACCACCTCCCTGCGATAGAATTATCTCAACTCTCCTGGCCACATTGGCCGCCTCTTGGAAAGAAATCTCACTACATGTCTCCTTGGCCATCTGAAGTTGAATCGGCTAAATAAGTCCCTCAATGAACCTCATCACCCTCTCTCTCTCTCTCTCTCGATGGGAAGTATGATAAGAGCATGACGAACCAAGTGGATGAATCTGGTCTCATACTGAGTAACGGTCATAGAACCCTACTGGAGATGCTCAAACTGCCTCCGATAGGCCTCTCTCTGAGTGATGGGGAGAAACTTCTCCAAAAATAGCTGAGTAAACTACTCCCAAGTCAAAGCTGGTGATCTGACTGGTCTAGCCAAGCAATAATCTCTCTACCAAGTCTTGGCGGATCCGGACAAGCGAAAAGTAGCAAAATCGACCCCATTGGTCTCCACTATCCTCATGTTCCTGAGAACCTCATGACAGCTGTCTAGATAATCCTAGGGATCCTCAGAAGATGCACCGCTGAAAGTAGTAGTGAAGAGCTTGGTGAACATGTCCAATCTACACAAAGCTTCGGCAGACATAGCTGCTCCATCACCGGTTTGAGCTACCACACCCGGCTAAACTACTCCAACTAGATGAGCTGTTGGAGTCTGAAACTGGTGAGTTACCTGCTCCGGAGTGCGAGTAGCAGGAGTTTGAGCTCCTCCTCCAGCCTGAGAGACGGTTGGGGCTACAGGAAGCAAGTCTGCCCGAGTGACACTATCCATAAGGCCCACTAGATGGACTAGAGCATCCTAGAATACGGGAGTAGCAATAAACCCCTCTGGGACCTGAGCTGGGCCCACCAGAACTGTCAGGGCCAGAACCTCATCATCAAAGTCAATCTGAGGCTCCATCGCTGGTGTTGCTGCTTTGGGCTGAGCTCTGCCCCTACCTCGGCCTCTAGCATGGCCTTGGCCTCGCCCTTTGCCCCTCGTGGGAGCTGCTGCTGGGGGCTCGGGCTGCTGGTCAGTGGATGAGGAAGCGCGTGTTCTCGCCATCTGTGAATGAACAGAGTAGAAATCCAATTAGCATTGAGAAACCAAACCGCACGACAGGAAGGAATAAATGTGAAGTTTTTCCTCACTCTGTAGCCTCTAGGGATAAATACAGACGTCTACGTACCAATCTCTCAGACTCTACTAAGCTCGTCTGTGAACTGTGAGACCCATGTAACCTAGAGCTCTGATACCAACTTGTCATGACCCAGATTTCACACCCTCGGGAGTCGTGATGGAGCCTACTAGTGTGAGCTAGGAAAGCCGTCTGTTTGAACAAATTACTTTTTTTCCATTTTAATCCTTTACTAGAAATTATGAGCAATAACTTAAAGACAACGGAATTTATATCAAACGGAAGAAAAATAATAAAATTATTGAGTATAACCAATACAACTGTTTAAACAAGACTACCCAGAACTGGAGTCACAACTTCACAGACAGTCTAAGAGTACTACAAATAAAGGTATGAAAAAAATAAAAGATACACTGTTTCTATAATAAGTGAAGGAAACAGGATAAAAGAAAGACAGGAAGTCACGCCAAGGCCTGCGGACGCCTGCAGGACTACTGCGGGTCGCCGAATGAACAAGAAACAACAATCTCACTACGGTCCGAAGTCTACAGCACTGGGATCTGCACAAAAGTGTGCAGAGTGTAGTATCAGCACAATCGACCCCATGTGCTGGTAAGTGCCCAGCCTAACCTCGGCGAAGTAGTGACGAGGCTAGGACCAGACTACCAAATAAACCTGTGCAGTTAAATCATATACAACGAAAATAGAAGTAGATAATCACAATTAAAATTGGGCGGGGGAAACATGCTGCGGGGAGTAACATATAACAACAAAATATCAAGAGGAATATAAAGAAACCAAAATCCAATTACTAACAAGGATAGGGAAAACAAATGCAGAGTTCACTTTTATTTCGCATCTCGTTGCAGGCGTGCAACCCGATCCCATTTCATGAATCTCGTTGCAGGCATGCAACCCGATCTCATTTCATGTATCTCGTCGCAGGCATGCAACCCGATCCTATTTCACATATCTCGTTGCAAGCGTGCAACCCGATCCCATTTCACATATCTCGTTGCAGGCGTGCAACCCGCTCCTATTTCATGTATCTCGTTGCAGGTGTGCAACCCGAGCCCATTTCATATATCTCGTTGCTGGCGTGCAACCCGATCCCATTTCATATATTTTTGTGGCGGAGTGCAACCCAATCCGATTTCATATCAACAACAATCACAAAAAAATTCGGGCAAGGGAAGAATTATATTTCAACAACATCCCGGCATAAGGGAACAATAATGATAATAACATCCCGGCAAGGGAACAATAATGGTAATAACATCCCGGCAAGGGAACAATAATGATAATAACATGTGAAGCGCAATAAACCACAACGAAGTCATAACAATTACAATACAAAACTCACGGGCATGCTTGACACCGACGTATAAATACTCGTCACCATGCCTATACGTCGTACTCCAAAAGTTACACGTAGAAAATAAGACACGACTCTTAATCCCTCAAGCTAAGGTTAGACCAAACACTTACCTCGATGCCACGAACACAATTCAAGCCTCAACTATCGCTTTACCTATCGATTCCACCACCAATTCGCTCGTATCTAGCCACAAGTTACTTAATTACATCAATAACGCTAAATGAATCAATGCCAATGCATGAAAATGAGTTTTCTAAAGTTTTACCCAAAAGTCAAAAATTGCCCCCGGGCCCACATGGTCAAAACCCGAGGTTCGAAACAAAACCCGATTACCCATTCCCCCACGAACCCAAATATATAATTTGTTTTGAAATCGGACCTCAAATCAAGGTCTAAATCCCCATTTTTTTGAAAAAACCTAGGTTCTACTCAAAACATCCAATTTTCCCCATGAAAATCATTGATTTTGAGTTGAAATCATGTGAAAAGATGTTAATGATTGAAGAAAATGTGTTAAAATTGACTTACAA
The DNA here is from genome assembly GCF_000715075.1 of Nicotiana tabacum. Classification (NCBI taxonomy): domain Eukaryota; kingdom Viridiplantae; phylum Streptophyta; class Magnoliopsida; order Solanales; family Solanaceae; genus Nicotiana; species Nicotiana tabacum. Next base: position 22,024,165 of record NC_134085.1, read on the forward strand.
TTGGTTTGGAGAAGAAGTTTTCTTTGGAAAATCGTCCAAGAGAGTTTATGTTTTGAGAAAATATGAAAAATGGTTAAAATGCGTCTAAGTGTGAATTTACAGGTCTGTGATATCGCCATTGAGACCAGGGATCGCAATTGCGAACCTTTCAAGATTATGAGGCCTTCGCATTTGGGAACAAAATGTCGCATTTGCGACCAAGTAAATTTTCCGGTCTTCTTCACATTTGCGATAGACCTCTCGCAAATGCGAAATCGCTTTTGCGATACAGGAGTCGCATTTGCGACTAAGGCAGTAGCTGGGGGAAATCGCATTTGCGATGGGAACCTCGGATTTGCAAGATAGTGTTGGCCTGGGCTAGTTCGCATTTACGACATAGCCTTCGCAAATGCGATCTCGCATTTGCGATCCAGGCTTTGCACTGCAGGCCTGCAATACACCAGTTCAAAATCTGCAATATCCTAAGTCAAAATTTCACTCCGTGGTCTATCCAAAACTCACCCGAGCCCTCGGGGCTCCAAACCAACCATGCACACCAACCTAAAAATATCATACGGACTTGCTCGTGCATTCAAATAACATCAACACCTATGAATTTAGCATCAAAATCATGAAACTTCTTAAGAACATCTAATTTTTTCCAATTTTCCCAAATAAGGTCCGATTCAAGTCATTTCAAGTCCGTTTCTTACCAAATTTCACAGGTTCAACTCAAATCATATATAAGACTTGTGCCGGGCTCCAGAACTAAAATATGGGCCCGATACCAGTGGTTTCAAACATAAATTCTTTTCTTTATTTCATAATTAATTCAGTAAAATAATTTCTTTCAAAAAAATTCATTTCTCGGGCTTGGGACCTCGGAATTTGATTCTGGGCATACGCTCAAGTCCCATATTTTCCTACAGACCCTCCGGGACAGTCAAATCATGGGTTTGGATCCGTTTACCCAAAATATTGACCGAAGTCAAATTAATTTATTTTAAAGTCAAAATTCATCATTTTTTATAGATTTTCACATATTGGCTTTCCGGCTACACACCTGGACTGTGCACGTAAATCGATGTGTGACAGAAAGAGATTTTTAGGGCCTCGAAATGCAGAATTTACTTTTAAAATAAGTGATGACCTTTTGGGTCATCACAAACCCGCCCAAAACGCTAACCCAACCCGAATAAAAAGTTTAAATAAAAAAAAAGACGCCCCACTTCCATCTAACCCATGAAAATAAATGAAATATTGACCTGGCCTCGTCACTACTCTACTGAGGTTAGGCTCGATACTTACTGGGTACCGTTGTGGTGTACCTATACTACGTTTCTACACATCTTTTTGTACAGATTCAGGTACGTCTGCTCGTGCCGGTTGTTAGAGGATTGTTGTAGCGGCTGCTTGGGAGACTTCAAGGTATACCTGCTCCATGTCCGCAGGCCTCGGAGTCGTCTTCCCTATTTTACTTCCTGTTGCATTTTCTTTCGAACAATGATGTAGTAGTACTCTAGTTGTATTCATTAGAGCTTATGACTCGGTTCCACCGATTTTGGTGTGTATATTGTGAGATTTTGTCTTCACAAGGTTTTTTCTATTATTCAGTCGTTTTCAGTAACTTGTTAATATATACATTTGTTCAATTGTTATTATTTGTTAGACTTACCTAGTCGTAGAGACTAGATGCAATCACGATATCTTTCGGAGGAAAATTAGGATCATGACATATACCTTAACGGGGTAACTGGTCATCAAGATATAACGCATTAAAAACATGAGCTATGTAAAAACGTAGTCTAAACTTTTTTCCACCTATTTTTGTGTCTGGAGTCAAAAAATGCATCATTTTATTTCTGGACTCACGTTCACTTCTCTTATATCTACATTTTCACAATAAAAAGGAAGTCTGAGCAGGGACGGAGCCAGCACGTCGAATACGGGTTCGGCCGAACTCAGTAGTTTTAGTTTAAATTTTGTATTTATTTTAAAAATTCATCAAATATGTACAAATAATTAATTTAGAACCAACTAACTTAAAAAGATAAAAATTCCGAAGCCATAACGTTGGCTCTGCCTCAATGTCTGAGAACTCTGACAGAAAAGGCATCCTACTTCCTGAATTATTTTCCATAAAAGTTAAATTTTCTCAAAGTTGTCTACTTTTCAGCAAATAACAGTCGAGTTGCAGGTTTCTAACTATGAAGTGATGATTAGGTTAGCTTGCAGTTTAATGTGGTTTGTTTCAGTTACACTTTAGTTAAGGTTTTAGTTAGGGTTTGTGCGTCATGTCTTCAAGTCTTCTTATTCTTTTTCTTTTCTTCCTCTTTGTTACAACATTGATTTTCGTCTAGTGTTAGGTTTATATGGTTTTAACAATTCACGTCAAATTTGGCTCACCATTTTAACAGTTTATATGCTTAAGATAGAGCCGTAATAATTGTTGTTATTGTTATTTAATAGCTGGGATAGAATGCATGGGCGAGTTTATAGTGTTACCTATAGGTAGAAGTGATCCAATATTTAAATTTTATGGTAAAGTTAGTAATATTGAATTCATTATATTTTTAAAGCTATAAGTTAATATATATTATTTTGTTCTAATTTTAGTAAATTTTACACATTAATTTTTGTTTCGCATTAAAAGTTGTGGGTTTGATTGAACTCGTAGCTTTAATGCTACATTCGTCCCCGGAGAGAGTTTAACATAATCCAATAGCTTTAGTCCAAATTTTATATAGAGAAAATGCATAAAGTACCCATTAAACTTGTTCGAAAAAATTATTTACACACCTAAACTTTACGGGTGACCTTTTACCCCCTCATTCTTGATCGAAGTGTATTAATTATCCCCCTTAGAGGTGGGTTGGCAGAGAGCGTGTTTACACTTTCTTGAAAGAGCGTGGCTGGCAAAAAAAAGTAAAAATGAATTAGCTTTAAAAAATATCATTTTCTTAATCTTTTCGTTTTATTTTTTGTTCTTTTTTCTTCTCTGCTCTTTCACTTTCTTCCTTTTCTTCGTCCCTGCAGTTAAAATGACCTGACTTATGAGCTAACAAAGCAACAACAAAAATCATCTCTATCATTTTTTTTTCAAACAGACCTTTTGTTGTTCTGGATCTATTTGGAACTCCCTTTTAAGTAGTATTTGAGTTGATGAAAAAAAGCTAGAGTAGCAATAACAAACGGGTACGCCATTTAAATGGTGAAAGCTACAAAATTCTATTGTTAATGCAACCACTATATCTGACAGCATCTTTGATGCTAAGTTAATTAGAAGGCTTCGACAGAAAAAAGAGGAAGAGAGAAAACGGGAAGGAAAAGGGAAAAAAAGTAAAGCAATTGGGTATGCCGAAAAACAATTCGCTAAAAGACTGTCAGCAAATAAAATTCCAATGAAATAGTCTCACATAAAATCATTTACAAAGATTAAAATTTAAGATATAGAAAGAAAAATTTAAGAATTGATACGGAAGCAATTAACATATCAAAGAATTGATGAAGTGGACAACTTCACACAAAATCTAAGTTTAGTATTTTTGAACCTTGCATTTCTGAGATTGGAGTATCAGATTCTTCTTCTAGATCTGCTTTAGATCTTCTATCTCCCTATAATACACACACTTATATTAACGGGTTGCAGATCGGAGCTTCTGGCAGATCCGATTCAATTCTATATTCCTTCTTTCTTTGGTAAGCTCTATCTCTCTCGTCAAAATCAGTGAAATTTACTCTCATTGTCAGCCCATTTGTAGTTTCAGCTCTTTTAATTTTTTAAACCCATTTTCGGTTTATAAGCTTTGTGACGCTGAGATTAAACCGGTGTTTTGGTTTCCGCATTTAAGAAACTGTTACTACAAATTCTTAAAGTCCTTGCAATTACTGAAGTTTTAGTTCCGTCAATTTTAATCGGAGATTTTCGTTTAATTTTTGAGAAATGGGTTTCTTTACTATTTGTTCATCCTAGTATAAGGTAAGTGTATTCCATTTTTATTTACTGTTTCTTCATTTTCTAAGGTAGATTTCATTTCAGATTCGTTAGGGTTTTGGGAGCTGCTCTTTTATTTACTGTTTCTAAGGTAGATTTCAGTTCATTTTCTAAATTTGAGGATTCCCTTCCTGCTCTTAGCCAAAATAAATAAAACTGGAGGATTCCCTTATATTCTCGTTTTCTTCTTCTCCTTTCCTGGTACATTTTATATTGTTGGGGCTATACCAGTGGTAGCGATGATAGCTCCTTCTGATTTTTGGGTCGTGGTATTTTTGTGTTTTCAAGAATTCTCGGAGTATTGGAGACAAGTTGGGCGCACGAGCACTGGCAAAGGAGAGCAACTTGGGCGAGTGTCAGCAAAGGGCGGTAGGAAGTGGTGTGTGAGCGTACAACTACATCGAGTACAGCAAATCAGCCACAGGTTTTGTTATCGGGAGTTGGTACCTCCTGTTTTACCGTTTCCCTTTTGGTGTTAGCTAAATTACTGTTACTTTACTTAGCAATAGTTAAACCTTTCAACTAGGATACTAGTTACCACTTGTTTCCTTCTAGTTTGATTTGTGTACGTTGTGCACTAGCGAGTCTTCTCTAAATTATTGTCGGTGTAGTGGCTGCAGTCTGGGATGATAGAATAAAGGCATGTCCTCGGGTGGGGCAGAGTGTAGGGCTGGGGTCAGGGGTGGGTCGGGTAGCAGGGGAGGTAGAGGGGGCAAGGGAGCCTATAGGTTGAGAGTCGGGTCATGGAACATAGGTTCACTAACGAGTAAATCCATAGAGTTAGCGAAAATCTTGCAGAAGAGGAAGATTAATATAGCGTGTGTCCAGGAGACTAGGTGGGTCGGATCGAGGGCGAAAAACGTGGATGGGTATAAGTTGTGGTACTCTGGTGTCCTGAGGGGTAAGAATGGAGTGGGTATCCTGGTAGATAGCCATCTTAGAGAGTCCGTGGTAGAGGTCAGGCGGGTGAATAATAGACTAATAACTATTAAGTTGGTGGTGGGTGAGGGTACTTTAAATATCGTTAGCGCGTACGCACCGCAAGAAGGCTTGGATGAGGATATTAAGAGGCGCTTTTGGGAGGGGTTGGATGAGATTGTTTGTAGTATACCGCCTTCTAAGAGGTTATTCATAGGAGGAGATTTCAATGGTCATATTGGGTCATCTGCAGGTGGGTACAATGAGGTGCATGGCGGCTTTGGTTTCGGGGAGCGGAACGGAGGGGGCATTTCGCTGTTGGACTTTGCCAAGGCTTTCGATCTAGTCATTGCGAACTCAAGATTTATGAAGCGGGATGAACATTTGGTTACTTACCAAAGTTCGGTGGCGAAGACTCAGATTGACTATCTGCTCCTCAGGAGATGCGACAGGAGGTTGTGCGAGGACTGCAAGGTTATCCCAGGTGAGACCCTCTCAACGCAACATAGGCTTTTGGTGATGGACATTTGTATTAAGATAAGGAGGAAGAAGAGGTCAGTACAAGGACGCCCCAGGATTAGGTGGGGCGCCTTAACTAAGGATAAAGCTAAGGAGTTGGAAGGAAGGTTATCGGCAATGGGAGCTTGGAGAAGTAGTGGGGACGCAAACACAATGTGGTCGATGACGGCGGACTGTATAAGAAAGGCGGTGAGAGAGGTGTTAGGGACAATGGTGGCCACAAAGGAGATTGGTGGTGGAATGCAGTTGTCCAAGGTAAAGTGGAAGCAAAGAAGGCGGCTTACCTGCGGTTAGTAGGGAGCACTGACGAGGAGGAGAAGAGAGAGAACAATCAAAGGTATAAGGTAGCTAGGAAGGAGGCGAAGATGGCAGTGACGGAGGCTAAGACGACAGCTTTTGCTCGTCTGTATGAGGAACTAAGGAACAAAGGTGGGGAGAAGAAGTTATTCCGACTCGCTAAGGCGAGAGAGAGGACAACTCGGGAACTGGACCAAGTGAGGTGCATAAAAGATGATGACGGCAAAGTTTTGATGGGAGATGACCATATTAAGAGGAGGTGGAAGACCTACTTTTATAAACTTCTGAGTGAAGAAGGGGATCAAGATATTATACTTGGGGAATCGAGGAATACCGACAGTCACCATGAATTAAGTAATTGTAGGGACATTGAGATCGATGAAGTCATGGAGGCAATGCGTAAGATAAGAAGGGGCAGAGCTACCAGGCCAGACGAAATTCCGGTAGAATTGTGGAGGTGTGTGGGTAGAGCAGGCTTGGAATGGCTTACTGCATTGTTTAGTGTTATATTCAAGACTAATAGGATGCCTGAAGAGTGGAGGTGGAGTACAATGGTCTCATTGTATGAGAACAAAGGTGATGTCCAGAGCTGTAACAACTATAGGGGCATCAAATTACTAAGTCATACCATGAAAGTTTGGGAGAGAGTGGTAGAAATGAGAGTGTGAAGGATGGTGTCTATTTCAGACAACCAGTTCGGGTTTATGCCGGGGCGATCTACCACAGAAGCTATCCACCTTATTAGGAGGATGGTGGAACAGTATAGGGATAGGAAGAAGGATCTCCATATGGTGTTTATTGATTTGGAGAAAGCGTACGATAAGGTTCCTAGGAAGGTCTTATGGAGCTGCTTAGAGGATAAAGGGGTCCCGAGTAACTATATTAGGGTGATTAAAGACATGTATGATGGAGCTAAGACTCGGGTTAGGACAGTAGGAGGCGACTCTGAACACTTTCCAGTTATTACGGGGTTGCACCAAGGGTCTGCGCTCAGCCCATTCCTATTTGCCCTGGTGATGGATGCACTGACTCATCATATTCAAGGGGAGGTGTTATGGTGCATGCTATTCGCTGATGACATTATTCTAATTGACGAGACACGAGGCGGCGTCAACGAGAGGGTAGAGATTTTGAGACATGCTCTTAAGTCTAAAGGTTTCAAGTTGAGCAGGACGAAGACGGAATACCTCGAGTGCGAATTTGGAGTTGAGCCGACGGAAGCGGGAGTTGAAGTGAGGCTTGACTCTCAAGTCATTCCCAAGAGGGGTAGTTTCAAGTACCTTGGATCGGTTATTCAGTGGATCGGGGAGATTGACGAGGATGTCACACACCGTATAGGGGTGGGGTGGATGAAGTGGAGGTTAGCGTTGGGAGTCTTGTGTGACAAGAAAGTGCCACCGTTACTAAAAGGTAAGTTTTATAGAGCAGTGGTTAGGCCTGCAATGTTATATGGAACTGAATGTTGGCCGGTAAAAAACTCACACATCCAGAAGATAAAAGTAGCAGAGATGAGGATGTTGAGGTGGATGTGCGGGCATACAAGGATGGATAAGATTAGGAATGAAGATATTTGAGAGAAGGTGGGCGTGGCCCCCATGGAGGACAAGATGCGGAAAGTGAGACTCAGATGGTTCAGGCACATTCAGAGGAGGAGCACTGATGCACTGGTGAGGAGGTGTGAGCGACTGGCTGTGGTGGGCACGTGGAGAGGTAGAGGGCGACCTAAGAAGTATTGGGGAGAGGTGATCAGACATGACATGGCGCGACTTAGGATTACTGAGGACATGACCCTTGACAGGGAATTATGGAGGTTGAGCATTAAGGTTGTATGTTAGGGGAAAGTTGTGAATATTTCTACAGCACAATAGAGTGAGACTAGCCAGTTAGGAGTTAGACTAAGAATGTCATTGGTCGTCTATTGATGCAGGGCTTTACCTGCTAGTTTTGATTATACCAGTCATCTATTTCGTATTTCGTATTCTGTATTTCATATCTCTTATATTGCTGTTATTTTATTATGCATTTTTATGGTACTAATATATCGGCTCCTGTTGCTTTTTTTGAGCCGAGGGTCTCCTGGAAACAGCCTCTCTACCCTTCGGGGTAGGGGTAAGGTCTGCGTACATATTACCCTCCCCAGACCCCACTTGTGGGATTATACTGGGTCGTTGTTGTTGTTATTGTTGTTGTTGTATATAGAAAGAAAAAATCAAGTGGATCTTGATTTGAGATTTGACCATGAAAGAAGGTCAGAGGATATGTGGAATGACGGGGCAGTTGGGTAACTAATTTGACATTCAAGTTTAATAATTTTAATATCTTTATGTTATAAACTATATTAGAGAAAAAGAAAGTCAAGAAATAAAGTTTTCTTGGACAGTTTGAGATTTGATGTTTCATCGCGAAATATGGGTGCTGATGGGTATTATAGAAAACGGAGGAAGGTGATGGATAAACTGGAAAAATTTCAAAAGAAAAAAAAAGGAAAGACGAGAATTTTTTTTAGATGGCATTTATGTGGCTCTGACGTGGCAGGGGCGTGTGTAACACTTTCTAGTATAAAAGTGGTTCTTTAATTTTAGGGAGATAATTAATACACTTCGATCAAGAATGAGGGGTAAATTAAAAGGTCGCCCGTAAAGGTTAGATGTGTAACTGATTTTTTCGGACAAATTTAATGGGTACTTTATGGATTTTCTCTTTTATATATGTATTAAAAGATCTATTAAATATTTAATTGTGAACTTAATTACTATTATATGAAATATAAACTTGAGATTCTTTTAAAAATTTATAAATTTTAAATTTTGAATAATCGTATGTTAAGATTAGTTCAAATCTAGTTGTAAGTCATGTACTTGTCGCCTGTGGGATAAGCTGGTCTGATTAGTTAAATTATAAATCTGATAGCTACCAATTAAATCAAGTAGTGCCTACTAGTCGTAGCTGTAGGAAAGTTGTAGTAGTAATGATCTATGCTTACCAGTTAAAGGAAGCCTGTACCTATATGGCTATTATATTATTATAGTATGTTATTCTTGTGGTTCTAATTAACTTGTCGTAGTTATTAGTATCTGTCCCATTTTAAGTTATTTAAAGTGAATGAGAATTTTCTATGTTGGAAATTATTCAATGTTAATGTTCTCATTTTTATCTTCATTTCATACGTAATTTTTATAACTAGAGAAAAAAATGAAAAAACCTATTAAAACTGAAAAGAAATATATAAAAGTCTCATCATCATTTATTTAAAAGAATAGTTTTAGTATTTGCATATATTTAGTTTTACTTGTCAAAAATCCTTTTATTTTCTTAAACCTCATGTTAACGCACCTTCACATAAAATGGAAGGGGAGATCTGTAGCAATTCAGCATAACCTAATGAAGAAACTCGTAGTATTGAAAGAATTTGTTTTACGTGGAAGGAAATTGTAAGTTATAGAAATTCTGAAAGTATAGGCAAACTATCATGTTCTTTCCAGACGATCCTCCATTATTAATAGAAACGGATCTAGAGCACAAATTATAGGTTCACACTCAGTAACTTTTGTAAATACTATTCATATGAAAAGGATGTTTCTCAAAAGAAAACTGAAGAAAAGGGGATCAATTTCCCTTAGACATCCCTATTCATGGTTGCAACACTACCTCAAAAAAATAGTTTTACAAATAATAATTGCAAAACAATATGCTCTGAGGCGGATACAAGATTTTGAATTTATGGATTCTAAATATTAAAATGCAGTTTGCTTTGTTTCCTGATTTTGCCGAACTCATATATTAAACTTTAGATCCACCCTTGGATATACATTTACTCTCTTCATTGAAGGGCTGCTCAATATTGTTGGCGGCCTAAAGCAAAATTTTGATAAGAGACTTTAATTTTTAACAAAATTTTATATATTTTTAGTTCAAGTTTATTTTTCCAACTTTTTAGATGCAAAATTTTAATAATTTCTTATAATTGAGTTATTCTAATAATTTATTTTCAACTAATAATATTGCTAGCTCGATCTATTTTGTTTCTCGTGAGACATTGTTGATCTGATACAAGATTTTATCAATTTTAATTTGAAAAAACTTTTGTCTTGGGATGCAACTATTATAGTGATATTATTCTATAAGGAATATAGACATTTGAAAAATAAATAAAGTCTTGTTATCTTATTAAATATATCGATTAGAGTCTTATCTTCTATTTGTAATATTTCCTTTAACGCTATATAATTTGAAAAATAAGTCTAAGCTATCATGTGAGAGTGACTATTACGTTTTAATTGAGATTAAGTCAATATTTTTTTAGATTTTTATTATCTAGTGATCTCAATTTCTATCCACTAAATAAATAAGTAAAGATAATTTTATACGCTTTATTCAAATCTCAACGGTCAACATCAATAATAATTTTTTTCTTTTTTTTTTATATTAAAAATTATACTTTTAACCTTGTTTATCCTAAAAAACGGATAATAATTGAATATATAAGTGGTTTTACGGATATGTGGATTAATTCAATACAAACAATTAATAGTGTTAGACTAAATAAATAAAAGATGTAATAGTGTCACGACCCAAATCTACCATATTGTGATGGCGCCTATCGTGGAATTAGGCAAGCCGACTCTTTTACCAAAACAACCCGATATTTCAATTCAAAGATTACCTCAAGCTATTTAATTAATAAAAATTCATAAGATAAATCTGAATAACAAAGTGTGGAAAGAAAAGCCCGACATCGGGGTGTCACTAGTCATGAGCATCTACTAAGAACTGTATCATAATACTAAGTTTAACACATTCGGGAAAATAACTAATAACATCTATAGGAAGATAGGAGGGAGAAGAGCGGGGCTGCGATCGCCATGCAGCTACCTTGGTAACTCCAACAGATCCGCGACGGATGAAATCAACACTCGCTAGCATGTTCAGCTACCCCTGGATCTGCACACAAGGTGCACTGAGTAATGTGAGTACGCCAACTCAGTAAGTATTAAAAGTAAATAAATACTGAGCAGTAGTGAATACAACATGCTTTCAATTCAGTATGTGAGTCAAATTATCTCGTTTAAAATCCAATTTTCAGTAAAAAAAATCATTTGAAGATATTTGTCAACAGTTTCAACAGAGGCTCAATACAAAAGAAAGTGAAAGTGATGAAAATCATAAACAACCCCTCGGGCAAAACATCACTCATAGCAGCCCCTCGGGCAGAACATCACTCACAGCAGCCCCTCGGTCAGAACATCACTCATATACAACCCATCGTGCAAACCTCACAGTCACTAGTACACAGTCCCTCGGGCATATCTCATATCACTCACTCAAGGTACCCGCGCTCACTGGGAGTGTGCAAACTCCGGAGGGGCTCCTACAACCAAAGCGTTATATCAAGCTACCTCGTGTCATAAATCAATCAGGCCCTCGGCCTCACATAATCATGAATCAGTAATAACATGTTGCGGCGCGTAGCCTAATCCCATAATATCCTTACAAAATAGGCCCTCAGCCTCACTCAGTCATAAACCTCTCAAGCCACTCGGGCTATCAGTAAAAATAGGGTGCTCAGCCCAAAATAACATTTTATATGCATCAAAACGGCATAATAAAGACTAAATTATAAAATCAGTAAATATAGCATGACTGAGTATAGATTTTCAATCAAAACTGTGAGAGGATAATAAAAAAAAGGCCCCTAAGGGTCCGAACAGCTCTGGCACAAGGCCCAAATATGGCATTTAGCCCAATTTATGGAAATTCTTTCTTAAACACATAAGTATCATATAGTTTTAGTCAAATACGGAACTTTATAGTTGCTGCGGGACGAACCAAGTCACAATCTCCAACGGTGAACGCCCACATGCCAGTCACCTCAAAGTAGTAAAACAATGCGAAATTCGGGGTCTCATACCCTCAGGACTAGATTTACAATCATTACTTACCTCAAACCGGTCAAATCCCTACTTCGTGATACCCTTGCCTCTGGAATCGACCTTCGAACGTCTCGAATCTAACCAAAAGCAATACAATGCAATAAAAATAGGTCAAGGAACCAATTCCATACGAAAAACTATCAATTTAGACAAAAATCCCAAAATTCACCCAAACTCGACCCCCGGACCTACGTCTCGGAATCCGACAAAAATTACAAAACTAGAAAGCCCTTTCATCCACGAGTCTATCATACAAAATTCACCAAGATCTGACATCAAATAGTCCCTCAAATCGCCAAATCAAACTCTCCAATTTCCAAGCCCTAATCCCTTCACGTTTATCCCTAATTTCTACTAATTACATGCTTAAACAACTGAAAATCACCATAATCACGAGTATTAGGCTCAAGTAACTTACCTCAATGAAAACCCCATTGATTCCCTCTTCAAAACTCTCCAAAACCTCCAATACTGTCTTCAAAAATGGTGGAGATGGGCCAAAATTTGCGAAGGGTTTAATTTATACCTTCTGCCCAGGCATTTCCGCACCTCCATTCAAAATAGCGCACCTGAGGTGCCACTTCTGTGCTCAGAAGTCCGCATCTACGGAAGTCACTTAAATTCCAAAATTCGCACCTACGGGCTTGCAGATGCGTCAAATTCACCGCATCTGTGGCTCCTCTCCTAGCCCTCCAAATTTCGCATCTGCAGCTTCCCCACCGCTCCTGCAACCTCGCACCTGCGGTCCTCACTCCGCAGGTGCGGTTAACACAGAATCAACGGCTTCAGCTGCATTTTCCAAGTTTCAACTCTTTGTTAACTGTCCAAAATTATCCCGAGCCCCTCAGGGCCTCAACCAAACATACCAACAAGTCACATATTAACATAAGAACTTATTCGAACCTTCGGAGCACTCAAAACGATGCCAAAATACCAAATTACCCTCGGATTCAAGCCTAAGAACTTCTAAACTTCCGAATTTCGCAAACGATGCCGAAACCTACCAAACCTCGTCCGAACCTGAAATTTTGCACACAAATCACAAATGACACTACAAACCTACTCCAACTTCCGGAATTCCATTCCGACCGCGATAAACCTTCAGTAGAACCTTCTCTCCAACCATATAAGACACATCACGAACCTTTCTGTCAGCATAACTCTTTTGTCTTGACTGAGCTGTACGAAGCCGCTCCTGAATCACTTTCACCTTGTCGAAAGCTTCCTGTACCAAGTTTGTACCCAAAAGCCTAGCCTCGCCTGGTCAAACCAACCTACTAGAGATCTACACCGTCGCATAACATGTGCAAACTATGAATAGTGTGCTCAGACTGCCCGTCCTACGGATGGTGAAAACCTATGCTCAACTCAACCTGAGTACCCAACTCTCGCTGCACGACCCTCATAAACTGCAGTGTAAACCGAGTACCTCTATCTGAAATGATGGAATCTGGGAACCATGCAGGCGAACAATCTTTCGGATATAAATCTCAGCTAACCTCTCTAAAGAATAGGTACTACACATTGGAATGAAGTGCGCGAACTTGGTCATCTGATCCACAATCACCCAAATAACATCAAACTTCCTCAAAGTCTTTGGGAGTGCAACTATGAATCCATGGTGATCCCCTCCCACTTCCACCCTGGAGTATCTATCTGCTGAAGCAAGCCACTCGGTCTCTGATGTTCATATTTCACCTGCTGACAATTGAGACACCGAGCTACAAACCCCACTATATCTTTCTTCATTATCCTCCACCAATTGTGTTGTCTCAAATCCCGGTACATCTTCGCGACACCCGGATGGACGGAATACTGCAAGTTATAGGTCTTATCCAGAATCAACTCCCGAAGCCCATCTTCATTGGGCACGCATATCCGGCCCTACATCCTCAATACCCCATCATCACCGATAGTCACATCTCTGGCATCGCCATGCTGAACTCTGTCCTTGAGGACAAGCAAATGAGGATCATCATAATGTCACTCTCTGATACAATCAAACAAGGAAAATCGAGAACCCACACAAGCTAGGATCCTACAGGGCTCCGAAATATCCAACCTTACAAACCAATTGGCCAAAGCCTAAACTTCAACCGCAAGAGGTTTCTCCCTAATAGGAATAAATGTAAGACTACCCATACTCACCGCCATCCTACTCAAGGCATCGGCCACTACATTAGCCTTCACCGGATAGTACAAGATAGTAATATCATAGTCCTTTAGCAACTCTAACAATCTCCACTGCATCAAATTGAGATCCTTCTGTTTGAACAAGTGCTAGAGGCTACGATGATCAGTAAACACCTCACAAGACACACTATAAGATAATGCCTCTAAATCTTCAACGCATCAACAATGGCAGCCAACTCTAAATCATGGACGGGGTAGTTCTTCTCATGGGACTTCAACAGATGAGAATCATAGGTAATCACTCTACCCTCCTACATCAACACACACCCAATGCCAACCCTAGAAGCATCACAATATACTGTATAAGAACCCGAAGCTGATGGAAAAACTAATAATGGAGTTATGGTCAAGGCAGTCTTGAGCTTCTGGAAGCTAGCCTCATGCTCATCCGACCCCTGAAAGGAGCACCCTTTTGGGTCAATTTTGTCAAGGGTGTTGCAATAGATAAAAATCCCTGAACGAACCGACGGAAATAACCCCCCAACCCAAGAAAGCTAAGAATCTCTGGGGCTGAGGACGGTCTAGGCCAAGTCTAGACCGCCTCTATCTTATTCGGATCAACCTGAATACCCTCACTGGACACCACGTGCCTCAAGAACACAACTGAACTGCGCCAAAACTCACACTTGGAGAACTTTGCATAAAGTTTCTCCTCCCTCAACCGTTGTAATACAACTCTCAAATGCTCAGTGTGCTCCTCCTGGCTATGCGAGTAAACCAGGATATCATCAATGAATACAATAACAAATGAGTCGAGATAAGGTCGAAACATGTTGTTAATCAAATGCATGAATGTTGTTGTGGCATTGGTTAGCCCAAAAGACATCACAAAGAACTCATAATGACCATATCGGGTCTTGAAAGTTGTCTTAAGAACTTCCGAGTCCCTGATCTTCAACTGGTAATACCCTGACCTGAGATCAATCTTGGAGAACACCCTCGCTCCCTAAAGCTGGTCAAATAAATAATCAATAATACGAGGCAAATAATACTTGATCTTGATTGTGACTTTGTTCATCTGCCTGTAATCAATGCACATCCTCATAGTGCTATCCTTCTTCTTTACAAATAGATCAGGCGCACCCCAAGGTGACACATTAGGCCAAATAAACCCTTATCAAGGAGTTCATGAAACTGCTCCTTCAACTCCTTTAACTTTGTGTCATACGATGCGGTGGAATAGAAATGGCTGAGTTCCTGGCACCAAATCAATACCGAAGTCAATATCCCTATCCGGTAGCATTCCCTGAATGTCTGCAGGAAACACATCCGAAAAATTCCACACCATCGGAATTGAATCAATGGTAGGGGTGTCTACACTGACATCCCTCACAAAGGCAAAATAAGAAAGACAACCCTACCAACCATCCGCTGGGCCTTCAAAAATGAAATCACTCTACTGAAAACATAATCTGACAAACCTCGCCACTCAATTCGTGGCACCCCTGGTATAGCCAATGTCACTGTCTTAGCGTGATAGTCCAGGATAGCACGACACAGTGACAACCAATCCATGCATAATATCACATCGAAATCAACCATACTAAGCAGCAAAAGGTCCATGACATAAGCGCATAACACAGATACATGAACAGATAAAACAAGACTCGCAAGGTATATCTAAATAATGAGTAATATATGATGACACGCATGAAAAAGTGGAACCAGGATAAAATAATATAGAGGCATCCCTGTGGTAAACTAAGACAATACCTGTGATCACTGCACTTGAAGTAATAACATGTGGTCTAGCTGGGAGTGCATAGAAACCAGCTTGACCACCACCTGATCAACCTCTCACTCTAGGGTGACCCCTAGCTGACTGGGCAGGTGGTGAAGTAACTGGTGCTGAAGTCGATCCTGACTTCTCTCTTGAGGCAGGCCTTCATGATGATGAAGACATTGCCTCCACATATGCCCTAACTCCGCACACTCATAACAACCCTCTGGTGCTGGTAACGGTGATTGAAGGGAACCCCTAGCACCAGGATGACTGGTAGAAGAACCTGGTATGGAAAAGCCTTGAACTAATGAAGCACTGGAAGAACTCTGGGCTGGGAGAGCACTAAGTGATGAATGGCCCTGATAAGAACTATGAGAAACATGGCCCGATGATGCCCCACGGTAAACTGGGCAAGCTGATTGAGCATGTCTAAATGGACGGCCTCTACCGTGCTGGAACTGACCCCCATGAGGAGCACCCCCAAAACTACCGGATCATCGATTATATGTCCGAGCAATGTCAATAACCTCCTCAAAGGAAGCACTGTACACCCTTTCTATAGTCATAAGAATCCGTAGTTGGTATGAGAGGCCATCAACAAACCTCATAATCCTCTCCCTATCTGTCGGGAACCGACCAGATAGAATGATAGGCTAACTCAGAGAATCTCATCTCATACTGCATCACAATTATATCATCCTGACGCAACTGCTCAAACTGCTTGTGCAGCTCCTCTCTACGGGACTGTGGCACATACTTCTTCAGAAAGAGAACAGAGAACTGCTGTCAGGTGAGGGGCACTGCGCCAACAGGCATACGCCTTTGATAAGCCTCCCACCAAGTAAAGGCAGCTCCAAAGAACTGAAAGTTAGTTAATGAGACCCCACTAGTCTCCAGAATACCCGTTGTACTTACAATCCTCTGACATTTGTCCAAGAAACCCTAGGCATCCTAGCCCTTTACACCACTGAAAGTCATAGGCTGAAGTCTACCAAACCTCTCCAATCTACGTTGCTCGTCATCAGGCATGATTGGTACCACATAATCCTGAGCAGATGCAACCGGCTAGGCTGGTGGTGTCTCTGGTATCTGTAGTCCCTGAACAACCTACTCAGTTGTACGGGGCGACGGGAGTCTGAGTGTCTCCCCCGTCTTG
Organism: Nicotiana tabacum; assembly: GCF_000715075.1. Taxonomy (NCBI): domain Eukaryota; kingdom Viridiplantae; phylum Streptophyta; class Magnoliopsida; order Solanales; family Solanaceae; genus Nicotiana; species Nicotiana tabacum. The sequence continues at coordinate 22,040,874 of NC_134085.1, forward strand.
GGAAGTAGCTGTTGTAGTAGAAACATCGACCGCTTGAACAAGACTAGTGCACACAGTCAAAATCTGAGTTAAGGTCTCCTAAAGATCTGGGATAACAATAGGCACAGCCGGTACCTGGGCTGGTCCCACTGGAGCATCCACAAGTTGGAGCTGATCATGAACTGGGGCGGCTGGTAGATCTGTAGGTGTTGCCCTAGCTATTGTGCGGGACACACCCCTACCCCTACGACGGCCTCGACCGCGACCTCAGGCTCTCGTGGCCCCAACTGGTGGTACTGGTGGTCGTCTGTCCTGACCGGTAGCACGTGTCCTCACAATCTGTGAGATAATAGAATAACAGAAGTTTAGTTACTAGAATCAACTGATTCGCATAACAAGAATTCAAGAATGTGAAGTTTTCTTAAAGGTTCTGTAGCTTCTCGAAGATAAGTACAGACGTTTGCGCATCGATCCGCAAGACTCTACTAACCCCGCTTATGACCCGTGAGACCTATGTAACTTAGGCTCTGATACCAACTTGTCACGACCCAAATCTACAATGTCGTGATGGCGCCTATCGTGGAACTAGGCAAGCCAACTTTTTTTACCAAAACAACCCGATATTTCAACTCAAAGATTACCTCAACCTATTTAATTAATAAAACTTCATAAGATAAATCTGAATAACAAAGTGCTGAAAGAAAAGCCTGGCATCGGGATGTCACTAGTCATGAGCACTACTAATAAATATCCGTTAATACTAAGTCTAACACAGTATGGAAAACAACAAATAATATCTGTAGGAAAATAGGAGGGAGAAGAGCAGGGCTGCGATCGCCATACAGCTACCTTGCTAACTCCAATAGATCCTCGACTGATGAAATCAACACTCGCTAGCAAGTGCACCTACTCCTAGATCTGCACACAAGGTGCAGAGAGTAATGTGAGTACGTCAACTCAGTAAGTAATAAAAGTAAATAAAGACTGAGCAGTAGTGACGAGCAGTAAAACACATAAAGTCCACATCATGTAACCTCAGTAAATACAACATGCTTTCAATTCAGTATGTGAGTCAAATTATCTCGTTTACAATCTATTTTTCAGTAAAAGAATCATTTGAAGATATTTTTCAACAGTTTCAACAGAGGCTCAATGCAAAAGAAAGTGAAAATGATGAAAATCATAAACAACCCCTCGGGCAAAACATCTCTCATACCAGCCCCTTGGGCAGAACATCACTCATATACAGCCCCTCAGGAAAACCCTATAGTCACTCGTACACAGCCCCTCGGGCATTATTTATATCACTCACTCAGGGTACTCGCGCTCACTGGGGGTGTGCAGACTCCAGAGGGGCTCTTACAACCCAAATGCTATATCAATCCACCTCGTGGAATAAATCAATCAGGCCTAAGGCCTCACATAATCATGAATCAGTAATAATATGCTGCGGCGCGCAGCCCGATCCCATAATATCCTCACAAAATAGGCCCTCGGCCTCACTCAGTCATAAACCTCTCAAGCCACTCAGGCTATCAGTAAAAACAGGGTGCTCAGCCCAAAATAACATTTTACATGCATAAAAACGGGGTAATAAAGACTGAGTTATGAAATCAGTAAACATAACATGACTGAGTATAGATTTTCAATCAAAACAGTAAGAAGATAATAAGAAAAGGCCCCTAAGGGTCCGAACAGCTCTGGCACAAGGCACAAATATGGCATTTAGCCCAATTTATAGAAATTCTTTCTAAAACACATAAGTATCATATAGTTTCAGTCAAATATGCAACTTTATAGTTGCTGGGGGATGGACCAACTCACATTCCCCTACGGTGCATGCCCACACGCCCGTCACATAGCATGTGCGTCACCTCAAAGTAGTAAAACGATGCAAAATTCGGGGTTTCATACCCCCAGGACTAGATTTACAATCATTACTTACCTCAAACTGGTCAAATCCCTACTCCACAACGCCCTTGCCTCTTGAATCGACCTTTGAACATCCCGAATTTAGCCAAAAGCAATACAATGCAATCAAAATAGGCCAAGGAAACAATTCCATACTAAAAACTATCAATGTAGACCAAAATCTCGAAATTCACCCAAACCCGGTCCCCAGGCATACGTCTCAGAATCTGACAAAAATCACAAAACTAGAAAGCCCTTTCATTCACGGGTCTATCATACCAAATTCACCAAGATCCGACATCAAATGGTCCATCAAATTGCCAAATCAATCTCTCCAATTCCCAAGCCCTAATACCTTCACTTTCATCCCTAATTTCTATTAATTACATGCTTAAACAACTGAAAATCACCATAATCACGAGTAGTAGGCTCAAGTAACTTACGTTAATGAAAACTCCCTTGATTCCCTCTTCAAAACTCTCCAAAAGCTTTAATTCCGTCTTAAAAAATGGTGGAAATGGGCAAAAATTCACGAAAGGTTCAATTTATACCTTCTGCCCAGGCATTTCCGCACCTCCGGTAAAAATAGTGCACATGCGGTGCTGCTTCAGCGCCCAAAAGTCCGCATCTGTGGATGTCACTTAAATTCCAGAATCCGCACCTGCGCCCCAAGCATCGCACTTGCAGGCCTGTAGATGCGTAAAATTCATCGCACCTGCGGCCCACTCCTAGCCCTCCAAATTCCTCAACTGCGGCTTCCCCACCGCTCCTGTGACCTCGCACCTACGGTCCCCACTCCGTAGGTGCGGTTAACACAGAATTAGCAGCTTCAGCTAAATTTTCCAAGTTTCAACTCTCCATTAACCGTCCGAAATCATCCAGAGCCCCTTGGGGCCTCAACCAAACATACCAACAAGTCCCATATCAACATATGAACTTATTCTAACCTTTAGAACACTCAAAACGACGCCAAAACACCAAATTACCCTCGGATTCAAGCATAAGGACTTCTAAACTTCTGAACTCCGCAAATGATGACGAAACCTACCAAACCTCATCCGAATGACTTGAAATTTTGCACAAACATAAAAAATGACACTACAAACCTACTACAACTTCCGGAATTCCATTCCGACCATGATATCAAAATTTCCACTACCGACGGGAAATCGCCAAATTTTCAATTTCGTCAATTCAATTCTAATTCTACCACGGACCTCTAAATCACATTCCGGATGCGCTCCTAAGTCCAAATTAACCTAACAGAGCTAATCGACTTAAGCTTCTAAATAGGAGACTAAGTGTCTCATTCCACACCGAAGCCACTCCATACCCGAACCAATCAATGCGATACGATCAAATACAACTGAAGAACACAAAATAAAGCAGAAAATTGGGGAACGGGGCCATAACTCTTGAAACGACCGGTCGGGTTGTTACAAATAGATTGACAAACCAATAGCGAAAGTGATCCCAGACTCTGTAATAGCTTAATAAAATATTTTCCTTCGATTCCAGACTCATAATGATAGAGAGCATGATGAGCCAAAAGCAGGAACAGAGAAAAGTAACAATATATTGCCTTGATATGCATGTTACAAAAGTGTCTAATGAATAATTAGACTCTCTGTTATATTGTAGGGGAGTTGTATCCTAAATACAATTCCATAAAAGGTAAAAAAATTCCATTTTGCTAATAACTAATTATCTGCCGATACGGGCCGAGATTCACATCGTAACATCCAGATAGGAACGGATACACCGACCATTTGTTAGTTGTGTTCGATTATCTAATAATGCTTTCTGAAGTTTTGGGATTCGAATCGGACCTGAGGGACGTGCCCCCAATTCTTTCGAGGGCAGATTTTTTGCCCAGACCTTGACTCGAGTGGCTCCCTACCCTGATTTGGATTCTTTACAGTCACGTCTCCCTTTTACTTCATCGAGAACCAAGGTGTCCAACCGGCTCGGTTTTACCCATACACTGATAGTCCCCTCATTTCTTGGAGAGTAGGTTTACTGAAGTAACAAGAAATGACATATGCACTTCGATTCCTTCTTCAATATGCCATGACAGAAACGACAAAGAATCTGAAATGTCCCGTCAGTCGTGTCATTACAACTTCAAACATGTGTCAACAATTGGCAAGTCATCCCTCAATGTGAAATGACGTGAAACCTCTATAAATACTTTCCTCCTTAGTTCTTTTTTTACCTTTTGCCAAGCTTCTACCTTCGAGTTTTTAGGATATCACTACCCTTCTTCACATTCTCATATTTTTACCTCCATTCTTCAAGATTTCTCAGTAAGTTACAAGATTTTACCTAATTTTCACCAAAATTAGTGCACTTGACTTTCCATCTTTCACCCTTTCTTCATATTTTTCAAGCTTTTTCCAGACAAGGAGTGGATCGGGGCTGGAAGGGACGCTTCGTTCGGGTGAAGATCGAAGACGTGATTTCTTCCAAGTTTATGCCATTCCTCGAGAAGTGGAATGAATCATGTAAGCACGACTTTCCTTTCAATGTCGATTTTATGTTCATCATAAGCATGAGTTCCCATTTCCTTTCTCTTGTTTAACCATAGCTATGGCTGCCATGCCAAAATCTATTCACCAAGAAGGGGAGAGTTCTGCCTGTGCTTCTCGCTCGGTCAGTGGTACACTGCTGGCGTCTGGTGAGCTAACCTCGAGGTGCTTTGTCTCGAGGATGGATTTTACGTTAGAGATACCATCCAATGTTCAGGGCCATCGGGAGCATGCATCGAGGTTCATCTCATCAATAGGAGAGGAACACCTCGGGGCGGTTAGGAGAGACTGCGGATGGGAAGAAAAGTTTGTACTGTAGGTACCTTCCATGGAAGAGAGCATCATGGAAAATGTAGAGGGATTTTTGAACGTATACACGTACCTCTTTACATTGGACCCCCTCGATAGAATCATGCTCGAGTTTTTAAGAAGATATCGGGTTACCCTGTCACAGGTTCACTCGTTGTTTTGGAGGATAGTGTTGATGATATGGTACTTTGCAGATAAAGTCGGGCTCGAGTTCACCCTTAGACATCTTATTAGATTGTACTGGCCCTTACATTACCGAGGCCTGTTTACTCTATGATGTCGATCCACCCGGCCCTTTGTTGCCAGTAATGAAGAATACCAGGACCGAGGGTGGATGAGTCGATTTGTCCGAGTGCGGACTATCGATATTAGCCCCGCAGAGTTCCTGCCATTTCCTGAGAAATAAAATTACACACATAAGTGGTACACTTGTATTTCTATTATTTTTGCTCATGGTGGAGGCAGACTCCATAAAGATGCTTTCCTTCTCTTTTCTACAGCAATCCCATAGCTTCCATACAAGGTCCTGGACCTGGTGGATTGGACTTGGAAACTGGCAGCTTGCTCGACTTATGATGAGCGTAAGTGGCGAGATTTGTCTAAGGGTAAATGGGAGGCAAAACACCACGGTAAGTGCTGTGTGGTTTATTTTCTTTGAAAAGTACTTTCTTTTATGTGAATTAACTCCATCACTAGAGGCATTGGAGAATTTTCTAAGATGAGACCATGATCACTCGGAGAGAAGGAAGGATCGTCGACTTTGGGGCCGAGGGATGATAACAAATGGAAGGAATCCCCGAAGGACGAGGGTGCTCATAGTGAGGCAAGCCCTACTCGGAGGCTCAAAGAAGACGAATCGGCTGAGTTTCACCACCCAAGGCTTCTAGCTTTGAAAAGATGGTTCCTTCTTTGTCGCCGTCTTCTTTTTCGGTCGAAGGAACTTTGAGGGATAAAGATTTTTTGCCACCACCTTCTTCTCCTGTCGAAGGTATTTCGAGGGATGCAGATTTTTTGCCGCCGTCTTCATCTCCCGTCGAAGGTACTTCGAGGGATGTTCGAGGCCAGGGGCCGCCTAAATCAAGTGGGGTCCCGAGCGATCATATCCCAACCGCGAGCAGCTCAACTTGGGCCGATGAAACCTGGCCAGTAGATGTACGCTCAACTTTTGAGGAGGCTCAGCGGCTCTATTTCATGGTGACTTTTGGTTTGACTTTGTTGGTTTTCCAGTTTTGCATTCTCATTTTCTCACTGAGCTTCTTTTTCATAGGCCTTTGACAAGCTCAAGTTCGAGTTTCTCCGCCGTAAAGCCAGGTTGCGAAGAGCTTTTAGACCTTTGAAGAGCCTTTGAAGAGCTTTTAGACACCTTAGGTACGAGATGAATCGAAGCCTGAACTATGAAGGCCGCCTCGAGAAATAGGTAACCTTTGTTTCAAGGGAATGCATATTTCTTCTTCTGTACTTGGAGATTAATGTTTCGATTCTTCAGTTGCAGTGTAAGACAGAGGACCTAAAATGCCTTTGGGGAAAAGTTGGTCAGGCCAGGTAAGAGTGTAATGAGCTAAGGGCTCAGATAGATGCCCAAGTTGCAGCCAAGAAGAATGCCTTGGCTAAGGCTTCTGCCCTTGAGGTGCAACTCTAGAATGCTCGTGAAAACAGCTCGGTCCAGACGAGCAGGATTGTAAGGCTCAAGTCTAACCTTTTGAAGATGAAGGTCGAGGTCGTAAATGTCCGGGCTGAAGCTGAAGAGATTCGAGCTAACGCTGATAAGAAAGTGGTCGTTTATTTGAAAGACTCTACCGACGCTCGAGCTGAGTTGAGAGGGGGTTTCGATCAGGAGAGCAGAAGCAATGAATATGCCCGGTGCAAATCCCGAAGGGAAACCCTCAAAGAGATCCATGCTAGGGGCTTCGATCTCTCGAAAGAGATAGAGAAGGCCAAGGTGGATGAATACGATGCCAAGTTCATTATATCTGATGTCGAAGATAATGAGGGAGAGGCTGATGGAGTCGTAGTCCCTGCGGGGAAAGTAGACTAGATTTTTCCTTTCTGATTCTTCATATAATGCTCTTAGAGAACATTTGTAAATGAAGCCTTGTATCATTTCATATATACATATAAAAATAATCCTTTCGGTTTTCCCCTTTCATGAATTTTCCTTTGCTTGTGTGTGTCTTTCTTTTGTTTTGAATTTTGACATTTGTTAATGATTAGCCAGATGAACTGGACTTCGAGGAAAAAACCCTTAGGTTTACAAATCAGCCCTAAGGTTTGTTGGGCTGGCCCGTAGGCTCTAGTGCATTTGCTCTTAGGAATGTTTTAGTTAATCATTTCGGGCACAGTCTTCGAGTCGGGTTTCGACTTGAGCTCATCGACCCTTAAGTTTTTGAATGTTAAGCCCGCTCTTAGGCTCTTACGCGTCGGGTCAGTATGACCTAATATAGGCTGATGCTTGGGCTCTTATGCATTGGGTCGGTATGACCTCTGATATAGGCTGGCGCTTAGGCTCTTACGCATTGGGTTAGTACGACCTCTAATAAGCTGGCGTTTAGGCTCTTACGCGTTGGGCCGGTACAACCTCTAATATAGGGTTTATTTTCCCTCGTTAAAGACTTTTGAAATTTATGTGTTCGTCTGGCTCTTTGACGATTCAATAAGAACCTTGATTGTGAGCCGTTATGTAACAATAAATAAGATACTCGGAAGGTTTTGCTCGATGGTTGAATTTGTTTTGAAGCCTTTTGATTGTTTGGAGCTGATATGATCGAAGCTCTTTTGCTTATGCCGAGGGTAGCCTGATTAACCGATTCTTTTTGAAGTAATTGAAGACATGTGATTTTATGGTGACGTTCGGGCATCCCCGAGTCATGTTAGTTTAGCCGAAGCCTGGTGACCGTAGTCATTGTGTTTGGCCGTAGCCTTTTAGTCCCCGAGTGAGGTAGTCTCAGCGTCTATATCGAGGGTATGACCTTTTAGGGGTCTTACAAGTCCGAATATATAGCCTTAACTTTAGGATCGGGTTTATGCGTTTTGTAAGGTCTTAGAAATTTAAACGTGCCTTACTTGAGGTCTTATAGAAAGGTTACTTGGCACAAGTATAATTCATGCTTTGCTTGAGGTCTTATAGATAGGTTACTTGGCATAAGTATAATTCATGCCTTGCTTGAGGTCTTACAGATTTGGTATTGCCTCATGGAGGGCTTTCTGGCTCGAGGTTGCCCGCTTGGGGTCTTATGGCCTCGAGTTTGCCTCATGGAGGTCTTACATTTTCTAGCATTGCCATATAGAGGGCTTTCGGGTTCGAGGTTGCTTGCTTGGGGTTTTATGGCCTCGAGTTCTGATAGCTCGATGGGGTGACAGTCGGCGACAATCCTCGAGACATCGAAAGTTCTTTGGCTCTGGAGCTGTTTTTTGTAAACTTGATGTTTCCTCATTGAGGGCTTACGAGTTCAATGTTTCCGGCTTGGAGGCCTTACGGTTTTGAGTTTTTTATGTCAATTCCCAAGTGTTCTGAAATTTCTGGCCCTAGGGCTGTTTATTGTAAAAAAAGCGAACTTCTTTGAAGCACGAAGCGTTTTGATGGTAAAAGATACTCCTTTTATTACTTGGTACAAGTATACATATTTTCGTCATCGAGGGTTTGATTATTCTATGCGGACACGGTTCATTTGATCCTTTGGCCTGATACATCATTTTTCTATGGAGACCCTCTTTGGCTTATCTTGATCTCTCGGGGGAGGTGATCTCCCGGGGGGATGACCCCCAGTATTCGAGGTTGATTGAATAGAAACCTTGAATACTTGTTAAATTTTCCTTGGGTAGCATATAGATGTTCTTGCCGGTAAAACCCTTCTTGGGATAAAATCCGATCGAAGGAAAAGAGTGCAACGCATGCTTTAAAACCCAAGGTCTTCAAGCTGGGAGGTGCTTCGATTTATCTAACCGGGCACTTGCACACAGGTTAGTGTAAGATGTAAATAAAAAGGGAGACGGTTATACCTTAGTAGCGATGGTAGCTCGAGCCTCAATATACTTCAACTGCTTGCTTCGGGGACGCGGTACGGTCCTTTGTTCATTCACTCGGGTGCATCTGAGAATGTATCTTGTGATTACTACTTCGTTGTTTTCTTATCTTTTGGCTTCTTCGATGTTAAAGGTGTCGATGTCGGTGCTACGTCGTTCACCGCTAACATCTCTCTTGTTGCATGCTGCTCCCCGTATACCGTTTTATTCTGTACTTCGTTGGAAACTTTATCATTTGATGAAGGGTTAATGGTACTGCTCTCATGCAGTGTATCCATGGCCTTACAAGCAAAGCATTGTATCTCATGTCTCCTTCGATGACATGGAACTTGACATTTTGGGTTGTGCCGACCACGTTGACTGGGAGGGTAATTTCTCCTTTCATCATTCGCTAGCCATGTTGAACCCGTTGAGGACTCGAGAGGCGGGCATAATTTGGTCGAGCAGTCCGAGCTACTCCACCACCCTCGACCTGATAATATTGGCTGAGCTACCTGGATCCACAAGAACACGTTTAATTTGAAATGTATTCCCAAGAAAAGAAATTACCAATGCGTCGTTATGAGGCTGAGACAGGGTCTCGATATCCTCTTCGCTGAATGTGAGAGCGTCCTCGGCTATATAACCTCGAGTTAACTTTTCCCTGTTGATGGATATTTTTGTTCTTTTGATAATGGGTTCCTGTGGGATGGCGATTCCTCCAACAATCATGTGGATGACATGTTGTGGCTCTTCTATTTCATTTTTCCTGTTCTCCTCTCTTTCCCAAAACTGATTTTTGGCTCGGTCGCTGAGGAACTCTCGAAGGTGCTCTTTGTTAAGTAGTCGGGCTACTTCTTCTCGGAGCTGTCTGCAATCTTCGGTCCTATGACTGTGTGCGCCATGAAATTCGCACACCAGGTTAGGGTTCCTTTTCGACGGGTCTGATAGTATGGGTTTTAGCCACCTGGTATCTTTAATTTTACCTATGGTTGATACGATGTCCGAAACATCGACGTTGAAGTTATACTAAGATAACCAGGGTGCCTCCGTTGGCCTTGTGTATTTGTCAAATTCGGCTCTACTCACGAGTCCCTAAGGATTCTGACCTCGATCTGCCCTTCGGTCGTTTCGGGGTATGTTACACATTGGGGCATTTCTTCGATCTTCAGTGTATGGTTGGTATCTTTCCTTGTTTAGCTTTGGCTCCTTTGCCAAGAGCCTGCTAGGATATACTGAGCCCGGGGGCTCCTAGTTAGTCGTCCTCGATCCTAATCTTTGATTGATACCGGCTGCGGACATCTGCCCAAGTCACGGTAGGATATTCGACTAAGTTCTACTTTAGCTGCTTTGAAGCTACTGAGCTTCATTTGTTCAAACCTTGGGTGAAGGTGTGCACTGCCCTGTCATCAGAGACTGGTGGTAAATCCATTCGCTCCATTTGAAAGAGAGATAAAAACTCTTGTAGCGTCTCACTTTCTCTCTATTTGATTTTGAAGACGTCGGATTTCCTTGTAGCAACTTTGACGACAGTGGTATGTTCCTTTATAAAAGAATTTGCCAGCATGTCGAATGAGTCTATCGAATTCGAGGATAGGTTGTGATACCATATCATGGCCCATTTTAAAAGTGTTTCGCTGGATTTTTTCAACAGGATGGATTCAATTTCGTCGTCCTTCAGGTCATTTCCCTTTACAGCACAAGTGTAAGCAGTAATGTGCTCATTGGGTTCCGAGGTTCCGTTGTACTTCGGAAGATTGGGTATTCTAAATTTCTCTGGGATGGGTTTTGGAGCGGCACTCGATGGGAATGGCTTTTGTACGAATTTCTTTGAATCAACACCCTTCAGAATCGGGGGTGCGCTTGGGATCTGATCGACCCTTAAATTGTAGGTCTCCACCTTTTTGTCATTAGCTTCTATTTTCTTTTCGCCATATTCAATCCTCTTTGTGAGGTCCTCGAGCATATTCATAATAGCGGGATCGGTTGCTGACTCGTTGTTGCTCGATCTTTCTGGTACCTATTCGGCTTAAGGAGCCATTCTGGTACTGCTGTGCTTGGAGTTTTTTGGTGGCTTTGCTGTTGAGAAATCTCTAGTTGATGTGCCTGCAACATTTCAAAAATGACGTAAAGGCTAACTTCTCGTTCCTCCTAAGCTGAGGTTTTCTGAGCTTCTTGTTGGTTTTCTTGGCGTGTATTCCTGCTAGTGTGGGAGCTTATATCGACGTGTTGGGCGTTACATGAGACCACATTCATAGGAATTGGCTCTGGTGCATCCTCAGGGTTTCGTAGTGTACACCGGCGCTTGGAACAACTACACCATTCTCCCCATGGTCCTCAGGACCGTTTTTTTCACGTGCATTCACTGAGTTAGACATTTTGACCTGAAATCAAAAAAATTTGGACAAGAAAGAGTGTGAAGAATAACTTTGTATTTTTAGTAAACTAGTAAGAAAACAATCACTATTATTTTTAGCCCCACGGTGGGCGTCAAACTGTTTACCTTGAAAATGGTAATTACAATTAGATTTGCTTTTGTGGTTCTAAAAATACGTGATTTATTTTTATGATAGTTGTTAGGCAATAGATGCTAAACGTGAGCTAGGAAAGTAAGGCAAGAGATGGGAAAAGTGAAATAAGAGTGAGAGGCAGTATTGTCATTCAAACCAAATGATCATTAATCGGGATCTCGAGTTGGCTTAAGCTGGGCCTCGAGGTTGAGCTAATGAGCTCGATCGGAGACGATCGATAGAGGACTAACAGCTCCAAAGGCCTCAATAATGGCTCTTTATGATCAATGATGAATAATAAATGAAGAATAATTAATGAAACACAATAAATGTAAGCAATAAATCAAAGGAAAGACAATGAAGAATGTTTAAGTTAGAGAGTAGAGAATGTTCTTGTTATTGTATTGAATATCATGCGCCTTTACAAAATGACAAAGGTCCCCTTTATATACGAGGAGGAATCCTAACATAGTACATATACATTTATTACAAAGATAAATAGCTGGTACAGCTATATAATGTCACTGTACGGGCTTGCACTATTATTTGACCCGGTCAGCTTCAACCATGTGATTTTGGGAATTTTCCGCTTGTCTAAGATAGCCACCGATTTGCGCTACCTTGAGGTCGAGAATTGGGAACCCTCGGGGTTGAACCTCGAGCTATGCTTCGAGGGTTCTGAAGACGAGCTGTGAAAAGCCATATGATCACAAAATTGGACTCTCTGATTTTAGCCATATACAGGGGTATACCCAAATAAGTCGGAAAAGAAGCTCTCAGCGTGGATATATGCATTGGTTGGGAGTGCAAAAGAGATCTCGAATTCGATTCAGACCCAGACTAGATGAATTAGGAAATTTTCTATACCTCTTGCTTTTTATTTATGTGTCATGAGGACAAGCCACAATTTAAAGTGTGGGGTGGGGGAATGTATATATGTATATGTGTGTTTGTAATCATTTTTTTGATTTTTTTGGAAAATAATTTTTGACTTTTCCCGACGATGGATTTCCTCGACTGTCTTCTTGAGGGATCAAAGTTGAAGAAAAAATATTTTGTTTTCTTAGGTCGTGTAAAAATTTCCCCTTGGTTTTTCTCTGTGTCGCGGTTGTTTTTCAAGGATTTTTGTTGAACTGGGTGTAGTAGTTTTTCTTTTAGTAGGAGTAGTGAAGTCTTGTGCTAGGTGTTAAAAGGAGATGACTTTTTTTATGTTGTTGTTCCTTGATTGTAGTGAGTGCCTTAGTTGTGACGCTTAGATGCAATTCTTGAATCCTAAGTAAGTACCTTAAATTTTATGATTGTAACGTTGCTTAACTGCTTTGATTAGAGAGTCGGGATAGATGATCTTAAGTGAGTTATGTGCCAATGTGTGTATGAGGTTTTGTGATATTCTGTGCATGCCAGTTGATGTCTAGAACTTGCCCCGTATATTTGCAAAGCGAAGTAGTAGTCTTGTCCAGTCTAGGAAGTGATATAGGCATTTCTTTGTTGAATTCAGATATATGATTTTCCCCACCAAATTAATGTATGTCTTAGTTAGCCCAGTTGAGCCTGTAGTCTTATTTATTTGGAAACCACAGTACAAGCTTAACCTCTCATTCGAATTGTCTATGTGTTTGAACCTTTTACCTCTCATAAGCACTTGAATTTGTATGAGCTTTTGAATGCTAAGTGGATGTATGGTCGGATTTTGAGTGGAACTATAGAAAAAGGGGAAAGGTGCATTGTTTTGAAAAATTGTTAGATCCACTTATAGAGAATTGAAAAAAAAGAGTTTGATTGAAAAAAGGGAAGAAGAAAAGAAAAAAATGGATTCCATGCTAGTGTTATTTCTCATCTTGTTTGTGCTTAACAAAATTTGGAGCTTGATACTATTATGTATGAAGGTTGGGGTTTGGTTCAACATAAGTGTGGGGTTTAAATTGTTTATGTATATGCATTAAAGTGTTTAGGGAGGTGTAGTCACTATATCCAAATGTATCATACCCGGCCTGTAGCCTACATTACCACCAAATTAAGTCCTACTCGATCCTTGACTGAATAAGCTCAATTAGTAGAGTATTACACTATGGGTAAGCCTATGGTACGTTCTCTGTGGCGCATGAATTCTGTTTCTAAGATTGATTTAACTCTTTCTATCTTGAGTTCTCAATTTTTTTTGAATTTATTGTGTGTGGAATTACTCTCTATTGTTTGTGTGAGGGCATATGATTTGTGAAGGTAAGGTAAAATCTTTGACCTCTGTGTTAGAGTAAGTGAACATGTTGTGAAAAAGGCATGGTGCTTTCGATTTGAGTCTTGAGGCTAGGATGTTATGATAGGGTGCTTAGTCTATTTTAAATATTCTTGGCGTGATGCATTTGGGAAGTTGTCTGATAAGAAGGCCATATCTATATGAAGTGCAGTTTGATTGCTCGAAGACGAGCAATGGGTTAAGTGTGGAGTATTGATATAAGGCTAGAATCACGTGTTCTAGTCGTAGTTTGCGCTCTAATTATTACATTTTACTTGTGCTTGAGCTTGAATGTTAGTGTATTGCACTTATTACATGTTTTATACCTTATAGGAAGTGATTTCGAGTTAAAAAGATATTCAGGAGCTAAATTGAATAAGTTGGAGCTTTGAAGTTTGAGTAAAACCCAAGAGATTAAACCAGGATCACGTTCAGGGGTCGGGAGTCGAGTCTAGATATCAAAAATCGGCAAAACGGGAACACTCTAGAAAACTTGCATTGTCGCGCTGTATGGGCGGTGCATGGGGCAGCACGAGAGTACATTTTGCTGATGTTTGTCAGAACTTGCTCTCTAAACTTCCCTACAAGTGCCCCGCATGGGGCGGCGCGAGGCATGGTGCGTCTGTGTAATTTTCTCAAAGTATTTGTCCTGTTTCGACTAGAAAAAGGTAATGTCACCTGGGCCCACTTCTACATGGTATAAATGCACCAAAAAGACGTTTTTGAAGGGACTTTTGACCTTGGAAGCTTTGGGAGAGCATTGGAGGCTTCAAGACACAAGATTTCATCATCCTTCCATCAATTCAATACGCGAGTTTGGATTGTAACATTGGATTAGTATTTTCTATGTTCTTAAACTTATTTGTGAGGACTTTCTCCATATTTATGGAGTACTTTACCTTAAGGTTTGACATTATTTGGTGATTTGGTTGTTGTTTTTGGAGTTGATTACTATTTAATTGCGTGCATCTATTGGAAGAGCTTTAACTCTAATCGTGATTTTATTCATTATCTTGTTTAATCGGAAGATGAGTATAATATTGAATAGTATTGCAACGCATGCCTTAATTTATTTTGGTACTTCTTTAAAGTAATCGAAAGAGCTCTGTGATCTACCCCTTAAATTAAGATTGAGAAATATTCTAGAGAAGTTTCTCTTAGATCATTCTTACCAATATATTCTTGCAAGTTTCACCGCACCTCACATTAGTTTATTTGAAAGATTTAGACTTAATCGAGAGAGGAGTCTGAATCGGAAGCATAAGCTAATCACCTATTGAGTTCGTAAGAATCGATAGGACCTCAAGAGTAAAATATAATAGTATCATATCCAGTGTCACATCTCCTTTTTACACCTGAGAGGGATATAAGGGAGTTTTTCCAATTAAAGTGACATAAATCGAAATGGAATTATTTTATTTATTTTTTAGACTCGCAACTTGGAATATTTATTATGGTGTCCCAAGTCACCGGTTTATTTTTAAAATCCCAAATCGAGGAAAAACCAACGTTATTTAAAAGTCTGCAAAATCAGAAATTCTAAGTAAAGAATTTTGTTAACCCGGAAGAAGGTGTTAGGCATTCCCGGCTTTCGTGGTTCGAGCACGGTCGCTTAACTATTAATATTGGCCTATTTATCTGATTTACTACATGTTTTAAACTTAGTGTGCATTTTAACTTTTGACCGCTCTTAACTATTTATGGAATTATTCTAGAACAAGTTACGATTGTCATACACTTGTTTGTTTGATACACATTGTGAATCGTATCACGGGAACCGTACCCACGATCTACAACATGTTTAATTTATTAATGTTATTACAAGTTGTGGCCGGGTCACATAAATGTACCCCCGGATTTGGAAATTATGTATCACAACTACGTTACGGGAACCGTATCCATAGCTAAGATAATTTTATTATAAACGCGCCTAAAGCAAACTTCAAATGTTCAAAGTGTTTTCTATACTAGTCATGTATTTTCCGAGTATTTTTCACACTAGTTTTGATATTAATGTGAGGGCCATGGGATTTATTTGTGGATGGCACGTCTCAATTTATTTCAAAAGATTGCACTCCACTAAAGCAAACTACAGATGTTCACAAATTATTTTCCTAAGTTTGAGGTCATGCAAAAGGACAGGGATTACATAAATATATAATTGGATAGAGTGGCGTTAAAGGGATTGCCATTTATGTAATTCTAGTTTTCACGTAACTTTAACCAATTAACAGGAAAAAATCATCCATCACAAAGGTTTGGAGAATAAAAATTATTTGTTATTTAATGTTGACAACTACTGGCCTTGATCACAATAAAGATAAGAACAAGTGGGCCAAATGGAGTTAGTCCGCATGGATTTCAAGCGAATGGATCAAATTCGAGTAACATTGCCTCAATATTGGAGTTTAGGAACTCCAGGTAACATGGTTGTATAGTGGCAGGCCTAAATGTGTCCAAGCTCAATACAAATCACACAATCAATTACAAGAGATTAAACAGTGGCTTAAACCCAATATGCATATGACAACAATTATGAGAGATTAAATTGTTTTACAAAGTCAGTTTAAAATCCTATCCACTTTAACGTACAAAAATTGGTTATATTCATACTTTAATTTCAATAAACTATGACATGAAGATGGGAAAAAACTAATACAATGAACCACATTATACAAATAATATCTAATTAATTCTAAACCCCTTTCTATGAGCTTCTATGGGAACAAGCTGTCTCTGGCTGACTGTCCTTCTTATTTCCAAACCATTTCTTGATTCACAAAGGAATAACCATTGGGATATCCTCTTAAACCAAATTGGCTATGAACAGAGCAATCAGTTAGGATTAAATTACCCTGCTAACATTACTTGAAACAGAAAATACCAATCTCAGTATTTAGTCGGCTATCAGCAGTAAACATTAAACTATCCATTAACATCTAACCAGTTGAATATCTAACTTTAACCTACTGATACTTTCAAAGCTTAACAAAGAGGGAATCTCAGGCCAATTCAGCAACTATACATACTAGGTTCAAACAGTTGAATATAATTATTAGAGGATGAATAGTATCACAACTTTAACATGGAAGACCATTCAAAACGAACTTAATAATTGCACATGATGAGTCTATGCAGTTAAACATAATTAAGACATAAACAAATCAAATTTTTAATACAGCATTCAAACAAGAGTAATATGGATGTGTAAACATACCTAACTTGCAAAGGAATAACAAAAAGTAATCAAATAATGTTCTGAAAAAAGAAGATGAAGTCCAACAACTCCAGGAACAGTAGTATATATCTACCACAGCTTCAGTATCAGTTCATAACTTAGCTCACGAAACCATAACTCAAAGAAAATTCCTTCCAGATTTTTGTAAAAGAAAGAAAAATAGGAAAACTGGAAGCTGAATTTTTTGTTTTAGTCGATTTTCAGGTCTGTATGCTGCTGAGTGTGTGTGTGAGAATGAGTGAATGACTTTCTTTTTATAGTGTATATCCAAAATAGCATCAAATAAATATTCTACCCTAAATTCCTTAGATAGTACAACATATTTAACAGAGAATAATGGACAACTGTCCATTTTTCAGCATATTTTAAATAATTCTGGATAGCTGGTATACTTTTAGAACCTTCCTTCTCCTAGATATTTTCTTCTAAAATTTCTGAAAATCATCATAAGTTTTTTTTAGTTCAATTAGACCCTTACAAGTTTCTAGTGATATTCAAATCAAGCAAACAGGGACAGGGCCAACAATTAACCGAAATCAAATCAAAACAACAATCAAACAATAAAATAGTGCAATTTAATCCTACAATATTAAGCATCAGAAAACCTAAATTAAACTAAACCCTAACATGAATCAAATTGATGGAATCGGCAGGAATTTCATGCAATGAAACTACTAAAACAAGCCAATTCATATTAAAATAATCAAGATGAACAAACACATAAAACTGGAACACTGAAAATCCTAAATCTTGTAAACTGAATAAGAAAACAATTATGAAGAAGAAGAAAGGAAGAATAACAAAAGAAAGAATATAAAATACCACAAAGACTCGTTTGAGACAGTTACGAACTCGGATTGGACTGATTATTACTACTGACTAACTTATTGGCTAACAAGAACAATAAACAAACGAAAAATAAAATAATAAAAAACCTAAATGAGGCAGTAGTCTAATAAGTTGATAAACAAACAACAAATGTGGTTTTTTTTCTTTTAGTTTTCTTAAACATGATTTAGAATACTAGACGAACAGGCAAGGACAAGGTTGTACCTATTTGAGAAACAGAGAAAGAGCTGAGGTGGTTCTCTGCTTGGGCTTCGATATAGCCCAAAATTAACCTCAAATGATTTTTCTTGTTAAGAACAAACCATTTGGGGTGAGTTTCAAACTACTCGAACGAAAACATCACGAAGGAATGAAACATGCAAGAAACAACTGCTTTTTTTTTATTTTCAGATTTGGTATTTGACTGGTTTGAGGGGTATTTGGAGAAAATAAATTATGGATTTGGAAAGGAGCGGTAAAGGGTGTTGTAGGGTGAAGATATGGAGGTGTTTGGAGACCAGCCGCTGCCGTGAAATGATTTCTGGCGGGCAGCGGCTAGGGTTTGGGCCGTGAAATTGGGAGCATTTGAGGGTGGCTAGGGTTAGGCTTTAGGTCAGAGACGGGGAAATGGGGGAGGGGGGAGGGGTTCTCCATATGAGGTTGAAGGGATTAAGACCCCGAAAGTTTAACAACCTTATTAATACCGTAATATATTATGATAGTGTAGTATTTTTTTTTTTTTTAAGTAAAGTATTTTAATAAAAGTCTTATAAGTATAGTTTTGGATAGTTACCATTATTACTATTTAAATTGTACTCATAAGTCTTCTTTTTTTTTCTCCATAAATAGCCTCAACAATCTTCTTTTTTCTAACACAACATTTTTATAGCCAGTTTGTTCAAACAAGCTGAAAAACCTAAACCAGCAGGACCAGCTCCTACTATAACTACTTCCACTTCTTCCTTTATAAAATTAGCCATTACAAGTTTTAGAGAAAGAGAGAATTTTTTTTATAAACTCACACAATGGGGTATATATGTATGGACCGCACAAAGTAAAAACTTGAGAATTGTTTTGCCGGTTTTATGTCACAAAACAACTGTTACATGCAAGAAGATAGTAGATTAGAAGTAAGACTTGGAATTTTGTCTTTAACTGTATGAAAACTTTGCATGGTTTCATCTAGTTTGTTTTACATGGACACAACTAGCTTGGTTTCTTCCTCTTTGTTCGTCATCTCTAATTTAATTACTCCATCCATTTCTTCCATGCTCTTTATATTTTTATTTAAAGAGATATTAAGAAAGTTTAAGTTTTAAATTTTACACGTAATATAAAAATTAAAGTTTATGAGATTTTTTTATTGTAAAGATAGAAATTATTTTTGCACAAGAAAAGAAGGTTATTTTTTTTACTATTTTAAGAATTAAGCGTACGAGAATTTTAACTCTTTATATGAGATTAGGAAAATTATAAGCTGAGAAAATATATGTATTTTTACATTGGACGTTTTAATGAAATAATAGTGTATGTATTTATTATATGTGGTACCACATAACTATGATAGTATGATGTATAAAGTGTATCAAAAATTAGTAGAATTTTAGGTAATTTAAAACAATTCTTAATTATACGGGTAATTGGTTCATTACCGGACAGCGGAATTATTGGATAAGAATTGACCACCACATAACGTGGCAGCCCCCAATTCTAACATTGTGACTTATGCTTCATTAACTATGTGGCTAGATTAAAATGAAACTTGAAAAAAGAGAATCTGGTTTAAGTGAACTAACCGTTAACACGTCTTGAATAGGAAATACTATGTTTTGTTTACTTTTTGTGACTTTTCGCTGCAGTGTCTTGGGGCTTACATGATGCTTCTTCGTTTTAGACTCTCACTAATTTATTATGTAGGTCTTATTGGATTTAAAAGAAAAAAAAACTAACTATTCTCGTATTTGCTCAATTGATGTTGCTTTATTTGTATCAAACTGACTTTTAAGAATGTTAATAAGCATGCATGATATATCCCTGTTCAAAAGACAAATAACATCTATTTCTGATACGGAGCTCTTACACACAAAAGAGTGGCAAGATGAGACGTACAAACAGCTGCATGTTGTTCTGGGCCAATCAGTTAGTTGTGAGCTTCAGTTAGCAGGCCCACAGTATGACAACCTGCAATGTGTCTCTTCTCTTTCTCCATCAGTTTCTGAGGAACTATTTAGGTGCGAACTATCAGATAATGGATTTCGCACACAGGCTGTTAGTCCAGATATGATGAATTTGAAGAGGGCTAGTGTGACAATAGATAGTTCGATGAGCCCCGCGCATACATTACTTCAGATTTGTTGTGTTGATCACAAGGGTTTTATTTATGACATTATGCGCACATTGAAAGACTGCAATATTTAGGTACTGACTGTTATATTAAAAATTATATATTTCTTACTTTTTCCCTTTCATTTTTGTTGTTTATAGTTGTGAGAGTATCCTGTTATTGGCTGTATAGGGTTCCTCCCTGACTTCAATGAGTTTGAAGTCGATAATTGCATTATTTTCTACTACAACAATTATTACGCCTCAATCTCGAGCAAGTTTGGGTTGACTATATGAATCCTCATTGTCCATGTCTAAATGATTAGTTTCTGTAGCCCTAGAAGTTCTGTACTGGCATATAAATCTCTGGCAATACCAAAAGACTCCTAGCAAACATTCGACCAAAAGTACTAGAATTGTCTATGCTATAGAGAAAATTAGGTACGCAAGTTCAATGATATTGTCAATGTTGTCTTTGATCTCCACTTTGATGAAATGGTAAACATTATGCCTATGCAGAAGCATCCTCAATAGTCTTATTTTGTCTCCTAATCCAGTGCTACGTCCTGATTTATTCGTAGGAACGAAACGAGAAAATGCACCACTTTCATAAAATATTCTATTTGTAGAAATGTTAAAGATATGTATATTCTTATTCTTCCATGTGTCATATTATTCTATCATATGTTCATGGGTCTCAGAAATATGTACATTGATAAAGTTTATTTCATGATATTAATCAAAGACATAATGGCCTTATGATGTATCAAGAGATTTTAGTAACGTATTTCATGCATTTATACGTGCACATTTACCCATGACCAGATGGTGTTATATACGCGTATATATGTATATGAGATATGGAAAAAGGTTACGGCGTTATATACGCACCACCACCTGATCAGTTGGTATACGATAATGATGTTGCCCACAGTAGCTGAAATATGACTCAGACAGCGTTATATACGCGTATATATATATATATATATATATATATATATATATGGGGGGGAAGGTTTCGTCGTTATATACGCGTATATATGTATGTATATATATATATATGTATATGGGATATGGGAAATGTTATGGCATTATATACGCACCACCACCTGATTAGCTGGTATACATTGATGATTTGCCCACAGTGGCCGATATGATATGATGGGATGACGTCAGAGGCTTAATGATGTTATGTACGTACAGACCTATGCATTACATGACATTTATGCACATATGCATGTTGTAGACACCTGATTTTTGACCCTCCCCGAGAATTTTCACATTTTTAGCGTGAATATGTGAAATCGGGTCTAATATAGTTAATTTAACTATTTTTACTTTATTTTCATCGCAAAAGAAAATTACAAAAATATATATATAAATTTTAGTTTATGTATTTCTCATAAACTTGAAAAAATACAAAAAATAGTACCTTATTTTGTACTTTACATAATTTCGAAAATTACCAAAAAATATAGTTCTATTAATGTTTTGTAGTCATTTTAATTTTGAAAAAATACAAAAATATTACTTTATATAAAAACGAAAATTACAAAAAAAAAATTGTTTTATTAATATTTTGTAGCTATTTTAATCTTGAAAAAATATTAAAAAAAGATATAGTTTTGTTTTAAATATTAGGCTTATTTTTAGTAGCTATTTTGCTTACATAATCAGTTGAGCAATGTCGTGTTCCTATTTCTCGGGTCCGGGCAAAAGAATAATATTCGGGTTCAAACTACCCGTTTTTAGGCCTAATTTTCGGACCTAGCCCATAATAATCCGAGTCCACCACACAAGGAGGACAAGCGTGGGGAACACGGACGGAACACCGTACACGGGGAACCCCACCGCGCATGGGGGACACAAACCTTGGACCCCTACACACGTGGGGTCCATCTTCTTGGCATTGGCTACAAATGCACGGACAAGGCAAGGGAAAGGGGGTGGAGCGCATGGGAGATTTTGGACAGACTTAAGAATTTTGGAGGAGGAAAGGCACTGTTCATTCTCCTTCTTCCTCACCAAAAAACCTAGCAAAAACCCTACCCAAAACCACCCACTCTCTCATATCCAAGCTCCAGCCATTAACCACTGCCCAAACGACCTCTCGTAATCCTTGCAAACCAGTAGCCGTATTAACCACTGCCCAAACGACCCCTCGTAATCCTTGCAAACCAGTAGCTGCGTCGTCATTGTCCGTCGCGCCGCCAACACCTTCCCACTGAACTCCACCATTGCAACCTCATCACCTTGCCCAAATGACCCTTCAGTTCCTGTCAAGCAGCAGCTATTGCTGCTGCATCGTCCAGCGCACAGTAAACTCCGTTCAGCCCCGTCGACCCTACTGTCGCTTCGTTGATCGGGCAGCAGTTGTAGTCGCGTTGGCTGCGTTGCCGAGCAGCCGTTGTTGCAGCTGTTTGTTTCATCACCTCCATACCTGCTTCTTCCTCACATCCAAACGACCCCTTCTGCTTTAACTTCTCGTATCAATCTGTTGCGTCGAAAAGAATAAAACTAGCAGTCAGCCAACACCTCGGGTCGTTGACAGTCTTGGTCCGAGCTTTCTGTTTCAGTCCGTTGAGGTCGTCTTTAGTTCGTTGAGGTCCGGTACGTCAAGGTTGTTGTCCGAGGTTTCGTCGCAGGTCCAACGCGCCAGACGTTAATCTCAAGTAGGTCATCTCTGCCCGTGTCCTTCATATTTGCTGTTAGTAATATGTATATGTATTTTGTTGAAATACAGTCTTAGTTCATGTGGATAGTATGCAAGTAAGCGAGACATATACATATGATGTTGTGTGAATTGATATTTCTTGTTAATTAACTCCGTATGCATTGAAATTTGGCCGTGAAAGTCTTTTCCTTTGTTTCGTTATTTTAAGTAGTTATTCGTCATTTTGTTTCTTCATGCTCAGATTATTGTTATCCAAATATTTGTTGCAATGGGTGTTTATACACATTCCGAAAGGTGTTAATTATTTTAGTTTGTCTTAATAGTTGTTTATACATGTAGTAGTAATGTTAAAATTATAGTAGCAATTTTAATTCCGCGGAAAAATACTCGTTCCATTAAATAAGTTCAATTTACAACCCATGACCTCGCAAAGTAGCAAAAATGTAGTTATTTTAGCCTTATATTTTTTCTTTTGAAAAATAAATAAATAAAAATGAGACGAGCCTCGCCGAATGAAAGGGACAAATTGCGGGGCCCTCATAGATATATATATCGTAATAAATACTTAGATTCCGGGACGGTCCGTTTAGCAAATTTCACGGCTCTCACCCAAAAAAAAAAAATATAATTTGCTAGTCGCTTTAGGCGCGCATTTAATAATGTTATCTCCTTAAACTCGGGTGCACATTTATGTGACTCAAATTCAATCTCAACAGAGTTGAAACGTAGCTCTAGCCACGGGTACATTGATTGTAACGTGGTTCGAGGTGTGTTTTCCACGACGTTGCAATTCTCGTAAAATAATAACAATAATTAAGAAAGTGGTAAAAAGATAAAATTTTGCACATAAGTTCATATTTGTATAAAATCAGATAATCAAGCCGAATATAACAGTTGAGCGACCGTGCTAGAACCACGGAACTCGGGAATGCCTAACACCTTCTCCCGGATTAACAAAATTCCTTATCCGGATTTCTGGTACGCAGACTGTAATATGGAGTCATTCTTTTCCTCGATTCGGGATTAAAATTGGTGACTTGGGACACCCTAAATCTCCCAAGTGGCGACTCTGAAATAAATAAACAAATCCTGTTTCGATTGTCCTTTAATTGGAAAAAACTCCCTTGTACCCTATCAGGTACGGAAAAAGGAGGTGTGACAGCTCTGGCGACTCTGCTGGGGAATAGACCCTGAACCACTGGTTCAGGGTTAGAAATTCGAGCTTAGATAAATTGTTATATTTGGCTTTATCTGATTTTTTACATGTTTTGAGCCTAATGTGCTAAATGCTGCTTTTACCGCTTTGATATTATCTGAACTGTATATAAATTGTGCCGAAACCTTTTTCTTCTTACCTCCGGGGATGTGCTTACTGGTTGAGACTCCCTATTCTGTTAGTGTCATAACCTAAATAAAAGAGGCTCGGAAAGTTTCTAAGCCGGCTGGCCTTTTGGTTCCCGGAAAGGAGCTCCTTCCTCAACTCGAGTTGTCCGCTCGGGTATACTGTCTAGAACACCGACCCAGGTTTTGAACATAGAATAATGTAACTTCATGCCGGATCCCTAGTAGGAACGTTTATTTGCATCACGTTACATTTGACTTAGGGGACTCAACACAGGGGTTGGGTCCGTCTAGGACAAGCAACCTAAAAATAATGGACCATCTTTTGGCATCCTATGTGCTACATGTTGTATTTATTCAAGGGTAAATGGGTCATTTGGCGGACCAATGATAGTTGCGGACAAATGGCACACCTTGTTATGTTGATCACGTTTAATAAGAAGGCCGCACGTTTTTTTTCAGCATGGTGTTATTTTAATCAAAAGCACATGGGTAACATTTGTGGAATCAAAGAAGTCTTGGAATTCTCTATGTCCCCCATGCTTCATTTTTGGGAAAAGCACATGGGGAACATTTGTGGAATTCAAGAAGTCTTGGAATTCCCTATGTCCCCCATGCTTCATATTTTGGGAAAAGCTCATGGGGAACATTTGCGGAATCCAAGATGTCTTGGAAATCCTTATGTTTCTCATGCCACATTTTTGAAAAATAATAATAAATATAAAAAATAAAAATACATATAAAAAAAACATGAAAATTCAAAAGATTTTGTATGTTGTCATCATTTTCCACAGATTAAAAAAAATCGTGAAAAAGAGGAGAAAATAACAGTGTAGAGATATAGCTACTTATTTTTAGAAAAAAAAAAACCAATGTCCAAGTAGTATCGAAACTCTGCCGAAATTCTGAAAAAAAAGAAGGAATGTTTTATGTTTTACGTTAGTTAGTTTGTTTGTTATGAATGAAAAAATAATAGCTTGTTTGTTTGTTGTAAAAAAGAAAAATAGAAAATGGAAAAGGGTCTTCTCAAAAATAGTTTATTCGCCCGAACTACGCGGGTTTGATTCTCACCGGATGTGAGATACGTAGGCAACCCTCATCGGGTCCAACCCCACCTTTTGCTAAAAAGCCAAAAACAAATAAATAATAATAAAAAAAATATTAATTTTGTCATAAGTAAGTCGAGTGACGCTGTTTTATCAAAACATAGCCGAATGTTCCCGAAAGGGACGCCGGAAGGCTGACTTTGCATAAACAGCCACCTTCGGGTCATTTTTAAGATTTGGTCCAGTTGACCCACACAGCCTTAAAAAATCTTCGTCCCCGAGACGTTGAAAGGCCGTGTTTGCAATATTGAGTTTTCTAATTTGAAAAACGATAAAAAGAGTCATAAATAAGCCAGGTGATTCTATTTTGTCATAAATAGCCGAATGTTCCCGAAATGGACGCCGAAAGGCTGACTTTGCATAAACAGCCACTTTTTGGATCATGTTTAGGATTTTTGGTCCTGTTGGCCCACACAGCCCTATAAATCTTCGTCCCTAAGGCGCTAAAGGGCCGTGTTTGCAACACCAGATTTTATTGTAATTTGAAAAGAAAAAAAAACAAAGAGTCAGCGGTCAAGTGAATACCGTTTGAATTTTAGTCATAATAAGTCGAGCCAGCTTCGGTCGCGTCTTAAACCGTTCTTGCCGAAGTAGCCTTAGAGTATCTTTCAGTTGCCGAAAGGTTATTTTCGTAAAAGAACGGGCAAGTTTGTAAAATAATCCTCCCCGACCTCAAAATTCATGTGAAATTTGGAAGGGGCCACATTTGCAAAAATAACCGTTTGGTTGCATTTGTCAAACGAAAAAAAAAACTGGCCGTTTGTAAATCTTTTGATTAGAATATGTGGGTTGTTTGATTTTCGAGTTTGTAGGTCATCTTCAAACCTTTGAAACCCAGTTTGTTTTAATATGAAAAATTGAGAGAAAAATGTTTATTATTGTTTATCTTTTATTGGCACGAACTACGCAAGGTCTGATTCATGCGGGGTCATGATATGTAGGCAATCTCCATAAGATTCGACCACAACAAAAAAAAAAAGAAAAAAAAAGAAAAGATGTTGTTAGTAATGGGGACCGACTGAGTCCATTTTAACCTGTTTCATTTTGAATCACAAAGAAAGAATGTGGTTGGTTTGTGGTAAGCCGGACAATGACACCCAGAATATCACACAGAATCCTTTACCTGCACATCATGATGCACACTTTGCGGGGATGAGGCCTGATGACAGAAGCACTCGAATCCTATTGGGAACTTGTTGACGGAGGTTGATGATATTGAGGCTGGTAATAGTCTTGGCAGAATTGATGCAAAGCTCAGTGGCTAAGATGGCAGTTTTGATAAAGTGGGAGGACGCTCTGTTCCTTGGTTAGCAAGAGAGAAGCTTGTGGTGGCTTATTTTGTTGTCATTTCTGTTGACCGGATTATTCTTAGGGTTGTAGTCCGGATATTGTCTTGTATCAAACTTTCTTTTCTTTCCATTTGTCATAGCGGTTTGTTTAAGTTCTGTCCAGTTTGATTTAGGATTTTATTCTGGTTTGTTTTGTTTGTCTTGTTATTCAAACCATTCCACCGGTAGTCTAAAGCAAATCCGGTCTTTTATTATTTTCAGTCATCTTTTGTTTAGTCCTTTTATCATTTTTGTTCAATGCCGATTCTAGTAACATGACATGCGCACACAGCTCGGGCCTAATCTTAAAAGTTAATCATAAAACCCTGGAGAGGTGATCAGGACATTTAAAGGAAATAAGGACGGTTTGAGATTATTCAGAGCTCGAGTCATATGGAACTAGGGCAAGTAAAGCACAAAGAAAACCGTTAAAAGAAAGATTCGCCGAATTGGCATGAGGGTCGTTCATAATAATGAGAATGAGAGTGTCGTCCAACGGTGCTTTAGAAGTGACAAATGAACAAACAGACATTGAATATAATTGTCAAGTCCAACACCATTAGAAGAAGCTACAAATTTAAATTGTGTTGTTTGCACTTGGCATGTTTGAAGACTGGAATGACGAAGGCATTTTGTTCTGCTACCTAAACACTTTATCCTTCGTTACCCCTGTTGAGCCTTGTTTACTTTTCTTTCATACCCCTCGTTCGGAATCAGTAGCAACGACTAGAAGATACGAACATGGAAGATAAATAAAAAAGATAATAGCAAAACAACAAAAACAAAAAGAAAAAAAAAGAAAAAAAGCAAGAAGAAAAAAAAGCAAAAGAAAAAGAAAAGAAAGATAAGAAATGGGTGAAAAGAAAGTCACAAGAAAAAAAGAGGAATTGGGAACTACGTTTGACCTGATTCCTCAAAGAGGATACGTAGGCGCTTCACGGCTCGGTCATAGTTTTGAAAAATGAAAAAAAAAATAATCAATTAAGATATCCCCAAGCAAGAGACTGGGGCAAAGGTTGCGTTTGTTGTAAATAAATCTAGTTCCGAAGGTTGTAATTAATAACCCAAAATCGATGCATTTTTGAGCCTTTAATACCCTTTCTTTCTAGCCCTATCCAAAACCCACATTACGGTCCAAAGAAAGACCTTCTGATCAGTCTTCAAAAGATGCCAAGTCAGACAAATGAGAGTCTCACCGGTGAGCATAACATTCTGTTCCACAGCAGAAAGGACTCTAATCCCCAGCAGAAAGAGTCATACCGGCAACACTCCAAATCCCCAGCTGGAAAGTGATACAAATGAGAGAGTCTTATCGGTGAAAACCTTCACAGGCACCATAAGGCGATGAAAGCTGAGAGACAAGCCAAAATGAGAGAGACTTGATAGTGAAAACCCTTTGGGCACTACAAGTCGAATAAGATTGAGAATCGGATGGGGAATTGCCAATTGAAGATCTTGAAAGATGATTGGCGGTAGAGGATAGGCCACATGTGCATGTCATGACCATTAGAGTCGGTATCTGCATTTGATAGGTTTTTATTTATAGTTTCTTTTGTTAAAGAGTCATTTTTCTTTGTCTTTTTATTCTGTCCCCTTTTATCTTTTTCCTTTCAAAGAAAAATCCCCAATAGAGTCTGTTTGGTCAGAACAAGTGTGAATTGACTTCAAAATATGCCATCAGCTTTCCGAATGTGCAAGATGAGATCTGACTAGTACATCCAAGTGGTATTATTCAGCAAGGAACAAGCGCGAGGCCAGTGTCAAAAAGATATCCCCAGCAAAAGGGAATTGACAAAAGGATTGACGAGTGTCAAGAGGGATATCCTTGCCAAGGTTATAAACCTCAAGGCCAAGGCCCGTAAACAAAGCAAGGAAAGCAGTGAGCATGATTTGGCGAAATCCGTACTAGACTAGAAGGTCAGGGAAATGCCAGTTTCCGAGCTATGCCACAAAAGAAAAGGGATATCCCCAGCAGAAAGGGGTTATCCCCAGCAAATAATATCATCCCCCAACAAGTTGTGGAGCACAGAGCAAGGAAGGAGAAAGGGAACTCCATCACAACTAACCACCATGTTTTAAACTAACAAATTTTGTTTGATTTGAAACAGGTAAAGGAAACGGCATTGATGCCAGAAATGCATGCACAGGGATATTATCAAACTGGGGCAGAAAATTTTCCTTCCATTTAGAAAATTCTCTGGAAGTCAGGTACCCATTCGGGGAAGAAAAAAAGATAACGCCAGTCTCGAGGGAAGTGGTCTTAGAACCAGTGTTGCCCCCGACATAATAAGTTTCAATGGAGGAAGTTGTTCCCCAGCAAAGGGATGAAACTTGAGCTCAGAAAAAGCAAGAGGCCAACATCATTCCCAACAGCCTTCCGAAGAGTGAAGCACTAGTTCTGAAGGAATCAAAATCCCCCGGCAGTGTTATCCTCAACAGCGTTATCCCCAGCTGATAACATTTTACACCCCAACAGGTAAGTAAATAATTCCCCAACAGTGTTATCCCTAACAGTTTCGAGGAGTCCAACACAAGGTTGGAATGTCGGTAACCTTAGCGGTTCCTTTCGGGGAAAGGCAAAACGAATCTCAAGGGAGGCAATCTTCGAAGGAAGAAGCTATGCAAAAAAAAAAAAGACGCAGTTCCTCCTAAGTGGTTGTTAAAGTTAAAAAAAAACAAAAAAAAACAAAAAGACCTAGTCTGATGAACCTTCTCCTAGGATCAAAATCTTAGTCTGATGAATTTTTCTCCTAAGATAGAGACCTAGTCTGACGAACCTTCTCCTAGGATCAAAATCTTAGTCTGATGAATCTTTCTCCTAAGATAACAAAAAAAAAGACCTAGTCTGATGAACCTTCTCTTAGGATCAAAATCTTAGTCTGATGAATTTTTCTCCTAAGATAGAGACCTAGTCTGACGAACCTTCTCCTAGGATCAAAATCTTAGTTTGATGAATTTTTCTCCTAAGATAGAGACCTAGTCTGACGAACCTTCTCCTAGGATCAAAATCTTAGTCTGATGAATCTTTCTCCTAAGATAACAAAAAAAAGACCTAGTCTGATGAACCTTCTCCTAGGATCAAAATCTTAGTCTGATGAATTTTTCTCCTAAGATAGAGACCTAGTCTGACGAACCTTCTCCTAGGATCAAAATCTTAGTCTGATGAATCTTTCTCCTAAGATAACAAAAAAAAAGACCTAGTCTGATGAACCTTCTCTTAGGATCAAAATCTTAGTCTGATGAATTTTTCTCCTAAGATAGAGACCTAGTCTGACGAACCTTCTCCTAGGATCAAAATCTTAGTTTGACGAATCTTTCTCCTAAGATACCAAAAAACAAGACCTAGTCTGATGAACCTTCTCCTAGGATCAAAATCTTAGTCTGATGAATTTTTCTCCTAAGATAGAGACCTAGTCTGATGAACCTTCTCCTAGGATCAAAATCTTAGTCTGATGAATCTTTCTCCTAAGATACCAAAAAAAACAAAAAGACCTAGTCTGATGAACCTTCTCCTAGGATCAAAATCTTAGTCTGATGAATTTTTCTCCTAAGATAGAGACCTAGTCTGACGAACCTTCTCCTAGGATCAAAATCTTAGTCTGATGAATTTTTCTCCTAAGATAGAGACCTAGTCTGATGAACCTTTTCCTAGGATCAAAATCTTAGTCTGATGAATTTTTCTCCTAAGATAGAGACCTAGTCTGACGAACCTTCTCCAAGGATCAAAATCTTAGTCTGATGAATCTTTCTCCTAATATACCAAAAAAAAACAAAAAGACCTAGTCTGATGAACCTTCTCCTAGGATCAAAATCTTAGTCTGATGAATTTTTCTCCTAAGATAGAGACCTAGTCTGATGAACCTTCTCCTAGGATCCAAATCTTAGTCTGATGAATCTTTCTCCTAAGATACCAAAAAAAAAACTGATGAATCTTTCTCCTAAGATACCAAAAAAACAAGACCTAGTCTGATGAATCTTCTCCTAGGATCAAAATCTTAGTCTGATGAATTTTTCTCCTAAGATAGAGACCTAGTCTGACGAACCTTCTCCTAGGATCAAAATCTTAGTCTGATGAATCTTTCTCCTAAGATACCCAAAAAAAAAGACCTAGTCTGATGAACCTTCCCCTAGGATCAAAATCTTAGTCTGACGAATTTTTCTCCTAAGATAGAGACCTAGTCTGATGAACCTTCTCCTAGGATCCAAATCTTAGTCTGATGAATTTTTCTCCTAAGATACCAGAAAAAAGACCTAGTCTGACGAACTTTCACCTAGGATCAAAATCTTAGTCCGATGAATTTTTCTCCTAAGATAGAGACCTAATCTGACGAACCTTCTCCTAGGATCAAAATCTTAGTCTGATGAATCTTTCTCCTAAGATACCAAAAACAAAACAAAAAGACCTAGTCTGATGAACCTTCTCCTAGGATCAAAATCTTAGTCTGATGAATTTTTCTCCTAAGATAGAGACCTAGTCTGACGAACCTTCTCCTAGGATCAAAATCTTAGTCTGATGAATCTTTCTCCTAAGATACCAAAAAAAAAAGACCTAGTCTGATGAACCTTCTCCTAGGATTAAAATCTTAGTCTGATGAATATTTCTCCTAAGATAGAGACCTAGTCTGACGAACCTTCTCCTAGGATCAAAATCTTAGTCTGACGAATTTTTCTCCTAAGATACCAAAAAACAAGACCTAGTCTGATGAACCTTTTCCTAGGATCAAAATCTTAGTCTGATGAATTTTTCTCCTAAGATAGAGACCTAGTCTGACGAACCTTCTCCAAGGATCAAAATCTTAGTCTGATGAATCTTTCTCCTAATATACCAAAAAAAAACAAAAAGACCTAGTCTGATGAACCTTCTCCTAGGATCAAAATCTTAGTCTGATGAATTTTTCTCCTAAGATAGAGACCTAGTCTGACGAATCTTCTCCTAAGATCAAAATCTTAGTCTGATGAATCTTTCTCCTAAGATACCAAAAAAAAGACCTAGTCTGATGAACCTTCTCCTAGGATCCAAATCTTAGTCTGATGAATCTTTCTCCTAAGATAACAAAAAAACAAGACCTAGTCTGATGAACCTTCTCCTAGGATCAAAATCTTAGTCTGATGAATTTTTCTCCTAAGATAGAGACCTAGTCTGATGAACCTTCTCCTAGGATCAAAATCTTAGTCTGATGAATTTTTCTCCTAAGATAGAGACCTAGTCTGACGAACCTTCTCCTAGGATCAAAATCTTAGTCTGATGATTCTTTCTCCTAAGATACCCAAAAAAAAACCTAGTCTGATGAACCTTCCCCTAGGATCAAAATCTTAGTCTGACGAATTTTTCTCCTAAGATAGAGACCTAGACTGATGAACCTTCTCCTAGGATCCAAATCTTAGTCTGATGAATTTTTCTCCTAAGATACCAAAAAAAAAGACCTAGTCTGACGAACCTTCTCCTAGGATCAAAATCTTAATCCGATAAATTTTTCTCCTAAGATAGAGACCTAGTCTGACGAACCTTCTCCTAGGATCAAAATCTTAGTCTGATGAATCTTTCTCCTAAGAAATAAAAAAAAAATCCTAGTCTGACGAATTTTCTCTTAGGATAATTTGAAAAAAAAAACGTTTGAATTTGAAAAAAAAGAGTCATTTTTAGTTTTCTTAAGATTATCAATGTTTAGTTTTCTTAAAGCCAGGCGCCCACCTGTATAACTAGAGGAATACATTCCAGTCTTTACTTTTCAAGTGTTGAAATTGGGAGCCCGCCCATAATAACAGAGGAATACATTCAGTCTTTACTTTCAAGTGTTGAAGTTGGGAGCCCGCCCATATAACAGAGGCATACATTCAGTCTTTAGATTTCTAGTGTTGAAGCCAGGCGCCCACCTGTATAACGAGAGGAATACATTTCAGTCTTTTTCATTACAAGTGTTGAAGTTGGGAGCCCGCCCATAGAACAGAGGCATACATTTCAGTCTTTTCATTTCAAGTGTTGAAGCCAGGCGCCCACCTGTATAATGAGAGGAATACTTTTCAGTCTTCACATTTTCAAGCCAGGCGCCCACCTGTATAACGAGAGGAATACTTTTCAGTCTTTACGTTTCATGTGTTGAAGCCAGGAGCCCACCTATATAACAAGGGAATACGTTCCATGTCTTACCAATAGGAGGCGCGCTTCCTAGCTTGGCTTTTTCAGGTTATATTTTATTTTAGGAGACTCACTTCCTAAATTGATATTTTACTCGTAGGAGATGCACATCCTAGTCTAGTCTTTAGTTCACTCTCAGCATTGCATCAGTAGTATCAGTGGGTTATGAATTTGCTAACGATTCACAAACCTTCCCAGTGCAAACTGGGTTAGGAAATTTCATTTGTGTTGTTTGTTTTGGTTGTCAGGAGCCTGCCTGTAGAGCGGAGGTTGTTATATGTCGAAGATTGAATAAGTTAGGGGTCCGCCTGTAGAACAGAGGAACATCGTTCAAGGTCAAGTCGTAACCCATTGGAAGGCAGAAGGCTACAACAAAAATCCCGAGCATTCAATCCAAGTTAGAAACAACAAGAAGCTCGCCTCAAGAATGCGAGTCAACAGTCTGAGATAGTCAACAAAAGCTAGTCACAAAAACAAAAACAAAAACAAAAAAAGAAGAAGAAAAAAAATAAATAAAAATAATCCAAAGTACGAAAGGGGAGAACATATGTGGTCTGCTCAAGAACTAGCGCCTACAACTAGCAAGTATCAAGGTTCAAATCCAAAGTCTGTATGAAGCACCATTCAAGACTCAAGATCAAGTTTCAGAAGACTTAAAGATAGGAATCCTTGTAACTAGTAGCTGATAGGCTTAGTTAGTCTTTTTCAGTTTTCATTTTTGATGTAATGATAGGACCACAGACCGGAACCTCAACGGAACAGCACCTCGATCGGCTCTTCAACTCGGTACACTTTACCATCTCTCTCATTTCCGAACTACACGTGGCCTGATTCCTGTATAACCAAGGATATGTAGGCAGCTCAGATACCAGGGCTCGGTCGCATTCCCTTCCTTTCCTTAGTGTAGTCCGTCCAAATAATGATCGGGTCAAAAACATGTCTAGTCGTTCTTTATCGGAAAATTCTTCGTGTTTCCAGTCAAAGAGGGGCAGCTGTAGACACCTGATTTTTGACCCTCCCCGAGAATTTTTACATTTTTAGCGTGAATATGTGAAATCGGGTCTAATATAGTTATTTTAACTATTTTTACTTTATTTTCATCGCAAAAGAAAATTACAAAAATATATATATAAATTTTAGTTTATGTATTTCTCATAAACTTGAAAAAATACAAAAAATAGTACCTTATTTTGTACTTTACATAATTTCGAAAATTACCAAAAAATATAATTCTATTAATGTTTTGTAGTCATTTTAATTTTGAAAAAATACAAAAATATTACTTTATATAAAAACGAAAATTACAAAAAAATAGTTTTATTAATATTTTGTAGCTATTTTAATCTTGAAAAAATATTTAAAAAAGATATAGTTTTGTTTTAAATATTAGGCTTATTTTTAGTAGCTATTTTGCTTACATAATCAGTTGAGCAACGTCGTGTTCCTATTTCTCGGGTCCGGGCAAAAGAATAATATTCGGGTTCAAACTACCCGTTTTTAGGCCTAATTTTCGGACCTAGCCCATAATAATCCGAGTCCACCACACAAGGAGGACAAGCGTGGGGAACACAGACGGAACACCGTACACGAGGAACCCCACCGCACATGGGGGACACAAACCTTGGACCCCTACACACGTGGGGTCCATCTTCTTGGCATTGGCTACAAATGCACGGACAAGGCAAGGGAAAAGGGGTGGAGCGCATGGGAGATTTTGGACAGACTTAAGAATTTTGGAGGAGGAAAGGCACTGTTCATTCTCCTTCTTCCTCACCAAAAAACCTAGCAAAAACCCTACCCAAAACCACCCACTCTCTCACGTCCAAGCTCCAGCCATTAACCACTGCCCAAACGACCTCTCGTAATCCTTGCAAACCAGTAGCTGTATTAACCACTGCCCAAACGACCCCTCGTAATCCTTGCAAACCAGTAGCTGCGTCGTCACTGTCCGTCGCGCCGCCAGCACCTTCCCGCTGAACTCCACCATTGCAGCCTCATCACCTTGCCCAAACGACCCTTCAGTCCCCGTCAAGCAGCAGCTATTGCTGCTGCATCGTCCAGCGCACAGTAAACTCCGTTCAGTCCCATCGACCCTACTGTCGCTTCGTTGATCGGGCAGCAACTGTAGTCACGTTGGCTGCGTTGCCGAGCAGCCATTGTTGCAGCTGTTCGTTTCATCACCTCCATACCTGCTTCTTCCTCACATCCAAACGACCCCTTCTGCTTTAACTTCTCGTATCAATCCGTTGCATCGAAAAGAATAAAACTAGCAGTTAGCCAACACCTCGGGTCGTTGACAGTCTTGGTCCGAGCTTTCTGTTTCAGTCCGTTGAGGTCGTCTTTGGTTCGTCGAGGTCCGGTAGGTCAAGGTTGTTGTCCGAGGTTTCGTCGCAGGTCCAACGCGCCAGACGTTAATCTCAAGTAGGTCATCTCTGCCCGTGTCCTTCATATTTGCTGTTAGTAATATGTATATGTATTTTGTTGAAATACAGTCTTAGTTCATGTGGATAGTATGCAAGTAAGCGAGACATATACATATGATGTTGTGTGAATTGATATTTCTTGTTAATTAACTCCGTATGCATTGAAATTTGGCCGTGAAAGTCTTTTCCTTTGTTTCGTTATTTTAAGTAGTTATTCGGCATTTTGTTTCTTCATGCTCAGATTATTGTTATCCAAATATTTGTTGCAATGGGTGTTTATACACATTCCGAAAGGTGTTAATTATTTTAGTTTGTCTTAATAGTTGTTTATACATGTAGTAGTAATGTTAAAATTATAGTAGCAATTTTAATTCCGCGGAAAAATACTCGTTCCATTAAATAAGTTCAATTTACAACCCATGACCTCGCAAAGTAGCAAAAATGTAGTTATTTTAGCCTTATCCTTTTTCTTTTGAAAAATAAATAAATAAAAATGAGACGAGCCTCGCCGAATGAAAGGGACAAATTGCGGGACCCTCATAGATATATATATCGTAATAAATACTTAGATTCCGGGACGGTCCGTTTAGCAAATTTCACGGCCCTCACCCAAAAAAAAAAAAAAATTCGCTAGTCGCTTTAGGCGCGCATTTAATAATGTTATCTCCTTAAACTCGGGTGCACATTTATGTGACCCAAATCCAATCTCAACTAGGTTGAAACGTAGCTCTAGCCACAAGTACATTGATTGTAACGTGGTTCGAGGTGTGTTTTCCACGACGTTGCAATTCTCGTAAAATAATAACAATAATTAAGAAAGCGGTAAAAAGATAAAATTTTGCACATAAGTTCATATTTGTATAAAATTAGATAATCAAGCCGAATATAACAGTTGAGCGACCGTGCTAGAACCACGGAACTCGGGAATGCCTAACACCTTCTCCCGGGTTAACAGAATTCCTTATCCGGATTTCTGGTACGCAGACTGTAATATGGAGTCATTCTTTTCCTCGATTCGGGATTAAAATTGGTGACTTGGGACACCCTAAATCTCTCAAGTGGCGACTCTGAAATAAATAAACAAATCCCGTTTCGATTGTCCTTTAATTGGAAAAAATTCCCTTGTACCCTATCAGGTACAGAAAAAGGAGGTGTGACACATGTCACTATAGATATTTCATGATTTTGATTTACAGGGCTATCCAGACTTACAGGTTGAGTCTTTTACTCTATGTTTCTTTCATGTCCTTTATATACTGATTTATATGCCTTACATACTTGGTACATTATTCGTACTGACGTCCTTTTGTTGGGGACACTGCATTCATGCCTGCAGGTACAGATAATCAGTTTGACGAGCCCTCATAGTAGACGAGATTGATATTCAGCGAAGGATCGGTAAGACTCCACCTCATTCGGAATGCAGCCCAATCTATAAGTCATCGTGTCAGACTTTGGCTAAGAACTTATGGGTAGGCCGGTGCCCTGTCCTGTTGATGTTTAATACTCTTAGAGGCTTTGTAGATAGAGGTCCATTTTGTACAGTATGTCAGAGGCCTTAACGGCCCATATGTATTCATATTTTAAGAAAAATGGTTCAGTGATACAATATTGTCCACTTACAATTGTACATTACGAGTTGAGGCCATGTTGGCCCATGACAATTACAAAGGAATAAATGAGTTTCAGAGTGGTTCGCTCGGGCCAGTGCATCACCGGGTGCTAGCCACGCCTCCCAAGGTTGGGGTGTGACATCTAGGGTATGGGGGGTCGATTAGGACATATATAAGGTGGGGGTCGGTCATTTCCCATCCGTTTGATCAAAAGAGATCAACGGATGGGATTTGATGGCGTGAAACGGTGTCGTTTTGATTTATTGGGGATTTGGACCGGGTATTGGATTGGGCTGGGGCGGAATTGGGGATCAAAATTGATTGGGCTAATTAAACGTTGGCCCAATATATCAAGACCAAATATATTTTTCTATTTTTCTTTTCTTTGTTTTTCCTTTTTCTTTTTCTCTAATTAATTAAAATCTCAAATTAAATCCTAAATTAATCTTATTTGCAAAATTAAACTAATTATCTAATTTTAGTATTTACAAAAATTAGTTAATCCTAAATTAATGAAGAGGGAATTACTAATCTAGATTAAAAGCTAAAAATGTAAAATGAATGATATTTTTATGATTTTTATTTCAATAAAGCAATTAATTAACCAATTAATCCTAAAACATGAACACAAAAATCTAATATGCTATGCATGAAATTTTTGACATTTTTGGGGCATTTTTCATGATTTTTAACAAAAAATTAAACATGCATTAAAATGCAAACAATTAATAAAATCCTACAAAAATCCTATAAAATTGCAAATAATTTGGAAAATTTTATTTTTCCTTAATTTTGTAGGAGTATTTCTAATAGGGCAAAAATCACATGCTCACAGCTGCCCTTCTTTGCTTAAAAACACGAAGAGTTTTCGGGCAAAGATAAAATGAGCAACTACGAGCGATTTTTGCATGTTTGAAACTCCATGGGAAACATTTTTTGGAAAAAGTCTGACCGAACCTTGCTTCGGAGGTTGCCTACATATCCTTGGCTATAAAGGAATCAGGTCAGTGTAGTTTTGGAAATTTTGGTAGCTGGGACTACCAAGAAACTGTGATTTCACTGTTGTTGCTGCTGTTTCTGCTTGCTGAGCTCCTTATTACACCAAAATGAAAGATGAAAAGCTAAACTAGCTACGCCTATCAACTATGAGTTACAAGATTTCTGTCTATAAACCTTCTAAAGCTTGATCTTGAGTCTTGGCTGGTTCTTCCTGCAGACTCTGATCTGAATCTTGATGCTCGTTAACTGCAACCGCTAGTTCATTCTTCTTCAGCTTTTCGGATCAAGGTGGGACATGCAAAGCTTGTAACTCCAATCATATCTTGAGCAGTCCGCTTCTTTTCTCCTCTTCTACACTTAGAGTTCAACTTCTTTTCTTGTTTTTCTTTTCTTTTATTGGGATTGATACTTCTTCTTTTAGTCATCTCAACCTCGTGCCTTATAGTAAAAACCTGTTCAAGCACCAAAACAAACAAATGAACGAAATTTTTCTGCCCAAGTTTTCACTAGGAAAATTTCGTGAGTTATTGCAACAAAAATCTAAACCACTTCTTTATTGAAAGCAATAAAATCAAGATTGTGTGTCCTTGAGAAAAAGAGATTAGGGAGTGGAGACCCTATATCTGAAATGAAATCAAATGCGGATCGGAGGCCCTAAGTTGGAAAGATTACTAGGTTATGCAAGCAGAGTCATCGGGTTATGCCGGGAAAGTCCTCGGGTTATGTCGGGAAAGTCATCATGTTATGCCGGAAAGGCCCTCGAGTTATGTCGGAAAAGTCATCAGGTTATGCCGAAAAAGGTCCTCGGGTTATGCCGAAAAAGTCATCGGGTTATGCCAGAAAGGTTGTCGGGTTATGCCGAAAAAGGTCCTCGGATTATGCCGGAAAAGTCATCAGGTTATGCCGGAAAGGTCCTCGGGTTATGCCGGGAAAGTCATCGGGTTATGCCGGGAAAGTCATCAGGTTACGCCGGAAAAGGTCCTCGGGTTAGGCTGGGGAAGTCATCGGGTTATGCCGGAAAGGTCCTCCGGTTATGCCAGAAAAGGTCCTCGGGTTATGTCGGGAAAGTCATCGGGTTATGCCGGAAATAACTAGGGGGTGGGACTCTATGTTGGAAAGATTACCAGGTTATGCTGGCATCGACTAGGGAATGAGACCCTATGTTGGAAAAAACGTAGCTAGAGATTGGAGACCTTATGCTACCATGGTTTAGAATTTTTCTTCTTCTTTCTTTTCATTTCACTTTTAGCATTTTATTCCGGAGAATGAATGAAGAGTTTGAAAGGGAATTCCCTTTTTGGGTTAACTTTTGCTACATGACCGTTTTGGTTTCTACGTACCTTGCTCTTATTGCACCTGCTTTTTGCGAGGTTGTTTTGGATTGTACCTATTTTCCTGTTTTCAAATCAAAGAACAATATGTCAGTTAGAAATGGTGGTTGGTTTTGTGGCCTTGATTGTTTCAATCACTTGATCTTGGCCCAACTCTTTCAACAAAATCTCCATTGCTTGCTGACGTTCTGGAAATTGGTTTCATTTCTAAACCCAAAGATCTTGACTTTCCAAAATTCCACATGATGGTTAACCCATGTGGGGCTTGACCTTTTCATCTTGTTCTGCCTTTATGGGCACTTGGCTTTGATTTCTTTCCTTTTCAAGAGTTTTCGACCTTGGAGCATCGGCCATCATGGCCAGTCGAGGTCGACTTGATGCATTTGCTGAGGCTGGGTGCTTTTCTTGAACTTTAGCTTTCTGTCAAACAAAACCCTGTAAAACCAATCTTGCTATCTTTTCTTTGTATTAGTTTCGGAGGAGAATTAGACCGAAAGGGATTCGAAGGAAAGTAAACAACAGATAGGATAATGAATTTAAATGAGAAGTGTCCCTTTCGGGGAAAGGAAAGAAGGACTTATCTGGAGTGCATACAGACTTCAACAGATATGAAATGCTTCTTGGACTGGATACCCGATCGATGCAAACCATCCAACTCTCTTAAACCCATCATAACCCATACCTCCAAATCGAGAATCCTTGTCAGGACTCTATCAACACCGATGGTTGTAAGGGATCCCTTTTTCAATCAGTGGCCCCCATTTGCAGGTTTTCATCAACTCACCTCTCTCATTTCTCTTCTTACCGTCGCCTTATAGTTCTCTTTGTGAGTTTTCACTAACAAGACTCTCTCATTTCCAATTTTTCTTCTCACCATCGCCTTACGGTTCCCGTGTGGGTTTTCACCAATAAGACTCTCTCATTTTATTTCTCTCATTTGATTGTATCAGATCCAAGTAACCAACATCCTCCACTTTTGAACATCTTTACCGATTGATCAGAAGGACTTTGAATAGGATTTAGGGTAAAAAGAGTTTGGATTGAATTACAACTTGGAACCTTTCAGGCGAACCGTCGCCGAACCATTATAAATTCTGCCCCAGTTTCAACTTTTGGGGAAATGTGGATTTTTATTTTGGTATGACTGAACCCTAGAGAGAGACTGCCTACGTATCCTTTTGACATCAAGTCAAACGTAGTTCAGGTAGTTTTTGTTTATCGTAAAAATGGTAATAACAATTAAATTTATTGATGTGACTCTAAAAATATGTGATCTATTTTTATGCTAGTTGTTAAGCAGTTGATGCTAGATATGTGGAGATAAATGATGAAATGTGAGCTAAAATAGAATTATAATCGAACTGGGGGGTTTAGTTGTTCGGACCTCGGATTGACCGATGAGGGGCCTCGAGGTCGATGCCTGGGCTCGGGCTCGAACTATCGGGGATAATTGGAAAAGGGCTAGCAGTTAGGATATGATTAAGGGAGGCTTTTTATGGCCAATCTACAAGCAATAAATGAAGAAAAAGTATGAAGTCAACAAATAAGAGCAATAGTGCCGAAGGAATATGTTAGAGAGAAAAGAGAGAGAGAGAGAGAGAGTTGTTATTTATCTCGTGTAGAATAGTTGGAGCAACAACAGCCCTTTACAAAATGGCAAGGATCCCCTTTATATAGGAGGGGGATCCTACGTAGTACAAAATGCATTAATTATAAAGGTATGGAGATGGGACGGCTAGACGTGACACCCTGATACCGGTTCGGGGCAGGCCGGCTTTGTCAGACTTAGCCGCATGCCTTGGGAAGTCCCCATTTTTACTCTAGCCCCGAGCAATATTCCCTTTAGTTCCCATTTTTACTCTAGCCCCGAGCAATATTCCCTTTAGTTCGGGCCTCAATGAGCTTCGAGGGAGGGAACCCGGTCACAACTTCGCGTCCTCGAGGCCTCGAGATGTTCTTCCGAAATGAACTAATAGCAAGAAATTGGACCCTCTGATTTCATCGCATACAGATAGTCTCCACGTTTCCTAGAATGAAGCGATGGGAAACGATTCTAATGCTCGGCTCTTTGGGATTCCTATGATGATGCCATACCTGTGATGCAATCTATGACATGAGTATTTACGATAACCGGGACATCCTATGGACTTGTCTTTTCGATGCCATTCAATGCACTGTCGATTCCCGTTCTTCAAAGTGATAGTACCACCATCGATTTCACTTTCGAGCATTCATTGATTGCGCCTGTTGATCCGTCTTTCAAAGGCATTGACGGTCGTGTCATTATGGCCCCCTATAAATGGGTGCATTCTAGTGTTATCTCTCTATACAAGTGCCTTCATCCATTCATTCATCCCTTTCTTCTCGCCATCTTTCATTATTACTAATCACCATGTTCAGGGTTCACAGCTTTAAGGTTGTTTGGCGCATTCTCATCAGTTGTGTGGTGGCCTTCTACCTGAGCTTCCCTTGTCGAGCGAGACCATCCCGTCTTGTCGTTGCTGTTGTTGTTGTTGTTACATTTGCTACTGTTGTCCTTATTGACTCGAGATGATAATACGGGGGTGGCCGGCTTTCCCCATTTTAGAAAGTTATTTGGACTATACACCATTGCTCACGAGGGGGGGCTCAAATTATATACCGCTGCTCACCTTCATATCCCGGCTCGGCGTGGCGCTTCGCCCTAGGCTGGTAGCTTGCATGTCTCAATGTACTAAGAAATAG
Organism: Nicotiana tabacum; assembly: GCF_000715075.1. Classification (NCBI taxonomy): domain Eukaryota; kingdom Viridiplantae; phylum Streptophyta; class Magnoliopsida; order Solanales; family Solanaceae; genus Nicotiana; species Nicotiana tabacum. Next base: position 22,082,406 of record NC_134085.1, read on the forward strand.
ATTCAAAGTAGCCGTGCAAGCGAGGTCAACGTTCGCCAGGTCTGTTGCCTCTCTGAGGTTCTCTTAGCCTGTGAGGGTCCTCGACCTTTGGCCCCTTTATGCTTATCCCCTTTCCTCCTCTTCGACTTATCTCTTGGGGATATCAGTATAGAAGACCGGGATGAGGCTCCCGAGGAAACAACACTTCGAAAGATATTGTCTTTGAGGACGCATGCACGAAGAGAGGATGTCCAAAGGTGTTGCTGCAGGAGGTGGACCTTCAAGAGCAGACTAGGCCCTTAGGCTTCCTGGGTGTGCACCCCTTCGCTTCTTTGTTTCTGTATAAGGACCCTTTGCGGCTTTTGTAATCATATGTAAGGACCCCTCGAGGGCCGTTGTAAGCAAATGTTTATGAATATAAAGATATTTTCTTGACTTCTGCCTTTGATACTTGCCATATTCTTTTGCATTTGCAAGGTTCTGAATGTATGACTCTATTAACGATCTTCAATATCTACCTCGGATGTGAGTATTCCTTTCGGTCTTTGGTTGATAGAAATGGCTCCTTTCCGAGCCCACCGTTATTCCTCGGACCAAGCCTAAAGCGGCCCGATAGACTCAGGTCATCGGGACCCTCGAGTCTTATGAAGATAGCACATCAAACCTTGAAATATTTGAGAGTGGTCTCTGATTGAAGGTCAATTTCAGGCACCTAGAGATTTACTTTGAACTTGATGTAGATAACCTTTTAAGGAATTGTAGATAGGTCCCTGAGGAGGGGGTACCCATATTTAGGCGATGTCCTGAGGTCGAACCCTTACGGATGGAACTTGAAGTGCTTGTTTTTCTTGTTGATGGAGGTTCTCGAGGTCGGGTACCACCTCGGAACTGGAGAAGATGTTGTTGGCCTTTTGAAGCCTAATTTCCTTTTGATGGAGGTCCTCGAGGTCGGGTACCACCTCGGTACTGGAGATGATGTTGTTGGTTTTTTGAAGCCTAAATTCTCTTTGATGGAGGTCCTCAAGGTCGGGTACCACCTTGGAACTCGTATTGAAGTCATTGGCCTCCGGGGGCCTAACTTGGGTAGGCGGACCGTTGTTGTTTTCCCATATATATATGGGGTTGCTCCAATTTCTTGGGAGATCCCTCTATTTTAGATAGCTATCCTTCCGTTTCGGCGTCGAGTCCTTCGTTACCTTAGCACCAAAGTGTTTGTGTAGGTTCCCGCTTCAGTTTGCTAGTCCCGCCATAGCCATGGCTGCTACTTCAGGGTCTGCCCGGCAGAGAGGGGAGAGTTCCACTCTCAGTGTTCAGGATCCACAGGAGTTTACCTTGGATACTATGTCTTCGATAAGAGAGGAGCACCTTGACTTTTTTTAGGAGAGACTGCGGATGGGGCAAGGGGGTAGCGTTACAGGTGCTTCCCCCGGATGAGGGTATCACGGACCTTGCCGATGGATTCCTGAACATGTACTTGTACCCTTTCGCACTAGGCCCCCTTGATAGGGTCGTGCTCAATTTGTGTCTAACGTATCGGGTTACTTTGGCGTAGATACATCTATTGTTTTGGCGAATAGTGCTGATGATGAGGTTCTTTACGGAGAAGGCAGGGTTTGAATTCACGCTCAGTCATCTTGTCAGGCTGTACTGGCCTTTTCATCATCGAGGTCTGCTAAGCTTGCGGAACCGTTCGTCCACGCCCTTTGTTGTTGGCGATGAGGAAGATGAAGATCGAGAGTAGATTAGTCAGTTCGTTCGGGTCTGGATAGCTGACATTATTCTTGTGGAACTTATGTCAGTCCACGAGGAACGAAATTATACGCGTGAGTAGAGCGTCTCATGCTTTCTCAAATTTGCTCATGGTGGAAACTAGTTTAGAAATCATGTTTCTTCCATTTCTGTAGCTATGTCATGGGCACCGGGTGAAGTTCCTGGTCTGCCTAGTTGGGTCCGGAAGCTGGCGACCCATTCAACTTGTGATGAGCGTAGGTGGCGAGCTATGTCTCGGAGTAGAAGGGAAGCAAAACATCATGGTATGTGTGTACTGTTTTTTCCCTGACCCTTGTACATTTGGGAAGACATTTTTCCCTTTTTACGTATTAATCTTGCCATCATTGGTATCGGAGGGTCTCCAAGGGCGAGGTTGTGCTCCTCCGGAGAGAGGGAGGGGGTTTCCAGCTTCCAATCTAAAGGACGACAATAATAAACGGGATATGCATTTGCAGTGCGATGGCGCTCACAGCGGGGCAAAACGGGGCCGAGTCTTTAAGTAGAAAACATCGTCCGAGCCTACTGCACACGAAGTTTCTGGTTTTGGAGAGGTGGTTCCTCCGAGCGATCGTGCTTCGATTGGGGTTGATTCTTTTAGGGCCGAGGGGATTATATAAATAGATGTGTGCTCGGCCTTCGAGGAAGTCCGCCGACTTTACTCTGCGGTGAGCTTTGTCACAGGCCTTCCGAATCTCGCGTCTTCCCTTCCTTATCGAGTTTTCCTTTTACAAGCCTTTGACAGGCTTAGGTCTGAGCTACTCTGTCATGGGGCTAGGCTCTCGAAAGCTCTGGATGAGGGTAGGTCCCTTGGTCTCCTTTGCTAGGAGAAGGAAGTTGAGTTGGCATACTGGCGACATGAGGCATACCGAAGCTCGAATTATGGGAGCTATTTGATAGAGCAGGTAACTTCCCGTCCCTGGTGAGTATGTGTTTCGCCTTTTAACTTCTAAGGTTAATTCTTCGCCTATCCCAGCTGTAGAAAAAGATGGAGGCCCTGGAACACCTTAGGGTTGAAGCCGACCGAATTAGGAATGATTGTGGCAAGCTAAGAGCTCGGGCGTAGGTTCAAGCTTCGGAGGAGAAAGATGCCTTGTCTAAAGTTCCCGTCATCCAGGTCCAACTCCGCTTAGCTCGTGATAACGCTTCAGTTCAAGCGGATATGATCACGAAGCTTGAATCCGAACTTTCAAAGGTCAGGGCTGAGATCGTTGATGCTCGGGCCGAAGCAACACTGAGCTAGACTAAGGCTGATCAGGAGATGGCGATTTATTTGAAGGATGCTATCGATACCCAAGACAAGTTGAAGAGGATCCTTGATCATGAAAAGAGGATCAAAGAATATGCTCGTTGCAGATCCCAAAGAAGGGTCCTCGAGGAGATCGATGTTAGGGGTTTTGTGCTCCCGGAAGAGTTGGCGCGAGCGAGGGCGGACGAGCGTGGTGCTCGGTCACTCATGTCAGATGCCGAGGAAAGTGAAGATGAGGCTGATAAGTCGTAGTCCTCAGGGGCGGGGCATGGATTTTGTCATTTTGTATGCGATATCTTCAAAGCGTGTTTGTAGATGGAGAATGCACATTTTTACGTATGTAAATAAAAGAAAACTTAAGGCTTTATTTCTTCTATACCCTTTTCTGCTTTGCTTCTAACTAGGTGGACTGGTTTCAGAGTTGGTGAGAATTCTTAGATTCGTGATATGGCTCTGTGGCTCATAAGGCTGGCCCGGGGGCTTTTACGCGCTTGGTCGATGCGACCTTTAGTGTAAGTTGGCGTTAGAGCTCTTATGCTTTTGCTCAAATATTTTGGGTTTAGTCTTCAAGTCGGGCTTCGACTCGAGCTCATTCGACCCTCAAGCTTTTGTGTTTGCGTGGGCTAACGGCAACAACTCTTACGCCTTGGGTTGAAGCAACCTTTTATATGCACAGCCCGGAGGCTCGTTAAGCTGGCAATAATGGCTCTTATGCTTTGCCCTTAGGCATGTATAGTTAACTATTTTGGGTCCAGTCTCCGAATAGTTTTACGACTCGAGCTCATTTTGAGCCTCAAGTTATGTATTTGTGTGGGCTGGAGACATCAGCTCTTACGCCTTGGGTCGAAGCAACCTTGTATATGCACGGCCCTGAGGCTCATTAAGCTGGCGACAATGGCTCTTACGCTTTGCCCTTAGGCATGTATAGTTAACCTCAATTTCAAGTCATTTGCGGCGATGTTCAAGCACTTCGGAAGGTTTGGCTCGTAGGCTGTGTATCTCGAAGCCTTGTGATTTGGAGCTGATATGGTCGAAGCTCTTTTGCTTGTGGAACGTAGCTTGTTTAACCAGTTCTTTTTGTAGTAGATTCGAAGTAATGGACTATGATTTTGTAGGGACGATCGGGCGTCCCCGAGTCGCGTTAATTCGGCTGGTATAGCCATATGACCGTAGTCATTTGTGTTTGGCCGGAGCCATTTTTCATCTCGAGTGTAGTAGATTAGGCGTCTATATCGAGGGTATGCCCTTTTAGGAGTCTTACAAATGCGATATATAGCCCAAACATTGGGATTGAGTTTATACCTGTAGTAAGGTCTTACAAAATTTTCATGCCTTTTGAGATCTTACAGTTTTATTGATACTTGGTACAAGTATGATCCATCCCTTGCTTGAGGTCTTATAGTTTTGTTGATACTTGGTACAAGTATAATTTATGCCTTGCTTGAGGTCTTACATTTTTCGTTGTTGCCTTGTGTAGGCCTTATAAAATCGAGTCTGCCCGCTCGGGGTCTTACGGCCTCGAGTTTTTTTATGAATGGAAATTGGCGACAGTCTCCAAGTCATCGAGTTTGTTTAGGCTTAGGATCCATTACTCGCAATCTCGGAATTGCCTCGTTGAGGGCTTACGATTTTGGAGATTCTGACCCTGATATCATGATGCCAGTCTTCGAGTGTTCGGGACGTTTTTCTTTCCTAGAGATGTTTCATGATTTTTGTGCTGCCTCATTGAGGGCTTATGAGTTTGGGGTTCCGACACTGAGGTCATGCGGGTGACGAGTTGATGATGCTAGTCTCCGAGTATTTTGGGGCGTCCTCGGTGGAGGGATCTTTGCTGTGACAATGCTGAGTTTCTTTTGGAGTTTAGGATGCTTTGGCAAAAGACATTCTTTGATTGCTTGGCACAAGTACATGTCATTTTGTTGCCGCGGGTCCGGCTTATACGGACACGGTTCATTTGACCGTTTGGCCCGATGCATCATTTCCTAATGGAACCTTGCTCGGTGTTCCTTGGTTTTTTTGAATGGATGACTTTCGAGGGGATGCCCTCCAGTTTTCGCGGTTGATTGCGAAAGAAGCCTTGAATACTTGTTGGATCCCCCTTAGGTAGCATATAGGTGTTGCCTCATCAAAACCCTTGCCGGTGAAACCCTCTTCGGGGCAAAATCTCGGCCGAAGGAAAAGAGTGCAACAGATGCTTTTAAGTCCTTGAGATGGTCGTACCTTAATGTGAGATGCGCTGGCGATGTTTTGAGGATCGATATGTTCCAATCACTCGAGATGAGGATGCGGTATGATCCTTTATTTCATTTAATCGAGCTTGATCGAGGGTGTTGCTCGATTACCTTTTGGCTCTTTTGCAGGCGGAGGTGAGAATGCTGGTGCCACATCGTGCACCATGAACATTTCCCTTGCCACATGTTGTTCCCCGTAGACGGTTTTAATTCCGTCATTTGTTGGGAATTTCATCATTTGGTAAAGATTGGATGGTACCGCTCTCATGCAGTATATCCATGGCCATCTGAATAAGGCGTTATACCTCATGTCTCCTTCGATGACATAGAATTTGGTGTTTTGGGTCGTGCCGGCCATGGTGACCGGGAGGATGATTTCTCCTTTCGTTGTTTCACTTGACATGTTGAATCCGTTGAGGATTCGAGTGGGGGCATGATTTGGTCGAGCAGTCCGAGATGCTCTATCACCCTCGACCTGATAATGTTGGTCGAGCTACCTTGATCCATGAGTACACGTTTTATTTGAGAAGAATTTACAAGGAAAGAGATTACTAGTGCGTCATTGTGAGGTTAAGACAAGTTCTCGGTGTCCTCTTCGCTGAATGTGAGGGTGTCCTCGGGGATATATCCTCGGGTCCACTTTTCTCTGGTGATGGATATTTTTGTCCTTCTTATTACGAGTTCCTGTGGGGCATCGACGCCTCCCATGATCATGTGGATGACCTGTTGTGGTTCGTTTGCCTCGTTCTTCTTGGTCGCCTCTCTTTCCCGGAACTGATTTTTGGCTAGATCTCTAAGGAATTCTCGGAGATTCCCTTTGTTAAGTAGTCGAGCTACCTCTTCTCGTAGTTGGTGGCAATCTTCGGTCCTATGGCCGTGCGTGTTGTGAAACTCGCACACTAACTTGTGATTCCATTGTGAAGGATCCGATTGTCTAGGCCTGGGCCACTTGGCGTCTCTGATTTTACTGATGGCGAACATGATGTCCGATACATCAACGATGAAGTTGTATTCCGACAAGTGAGGTGCACCCGTTGGCCCTACGTTCCTATTGAATCTAGCTCTGTTGATGAGTCCTCGAGGATCCTGTCCTCGATCTATTCTTCGATCATTGCAAGGCGGGTTGCGTCTCGGGGAATTCCTCCTATCTTCGATGTACGGCTGATATCTTTCTTTGTTTGGTTTTGGTTCCTTTGCTAGGAGCCTGCTTGGGTATACTAAGCCCGAGGGGGCTCCCTACTGGTCATCCTCGGCCCTGCTTTTCGACTGGTACCGGTTGTGGACGTCCAACTAGGTCACAACTGGATACTCGATCAAATTCTATTTCAGCTGTTTTGAAGCCACCGAGCTTCGTTCATTCAGACCTTGAGTGAAAGCCTGCACTGCCTAGTCGTCAAAGACTGGTGGTATCTCCATCCGTTCCATTTGAAAGCGAGACACGAATTTTCGTAGCATCTCGTCCTCCCTTTGCTTAATTTTGAAAACGTCGGATTTCCTTGTTACTATTTTGATGGCACCGTTGTGTGCCTTTATGAAGGAGTCTGCTAGCATGGAAAATGAGTCTATGTAGTTTGGAGCTAGGTTGTGATACCACATCGTGGCTCCCTTCGAGAGTGTCTCTCAAAACTTCTTCAGTAAGACGGACTCGATCTCATCGTCTTTTATGTCCTTTCCCTTTACTGCACACGTATAAGCAGTGACGTGTTCGTTGGGATCTGAGGTCCTGTTGTATTTTGGGAGTTCTGGCATTCTGAACATCTTTGGAATGGGTTTCAGAGCCGCTTCCTCTAGGAACGGCTATAGCACAAACTTCTTCGAATCTACACCCTTGAGGACCGGGGGTGCACTCGGGATTTGGTTGACCCTGAAGTTACAGGTTTCGACCTTCTTGCCATTGGCTTCTATCATTTTCTCGCCTGACTCGATCCTTTTGTTGAGGTCATTGAGCATTTTTACTATGGCAGGATCGGCTACCGACCCGTTATTGCTCGATCTCTCCGATACTTGTTCGGCCGGGGGAGTAGCTTCCGGTACTGCCGTACTGGGAGTCTTCGAGTAGCTTTGTAGCTGAGCGATAGCCAGCTGTCATGCCTACAACATTTCAAAAATAACATGAAGGGTAACTTCCTGTTCTTCCCGAGATGGGGTTTTTTGGGCTTCCTGTTGGTTGCCATGTTGGATGATCCTGTCGGTGAGTGAGGTTTAGTTGACCTGTCATGCATATTGCGAACCCCACATCCATTGGAATCGGTCTAGATGCATTATCGGGGCTCTGTGGTGGCATGCCAATAATTGGAACAACCACACTATTTTCTTTGTGGTTTTCAAGGTTGTCGTTCTCAACTCTATTCACTGAGCCAGACATTTTGACCTGAAATCGAAGATCTTGGACAAGAAAAGTGTGAAAGAAAACATGCGTTGTGCAACGAAACCAGAAAGAAAATAATTACTATTAATTTTAGCCCCACGGTGGGCGCCAAACTGTTTACCATGAAAATGGTAATAACAACTAAATTTGTTGATGGAGCTCTAAAAATACGTGATCTATTTTTATGCTAGTTGTTAAACAGTTGATGCTAGATATGTGGAGATAAAAGATTGAATGTGAGCTAAAATGAAATTATAATCAAACCGGGGGGTTTAGCTGTTCGGGCCTCGGACTGATCGATGAGGGGCCTCGAAGTCGATGCCTGGGCTCGAGCTCGAACTATCGGGGATAATCAGGAAAGGGCTAACAGTTAGGATATGATTAAGGGAGGCTCTTTATGGTCAATCGACAAACAATAAATGAAGAACAAGTATGAAGTCAACAAATAATAGCAATAGTGCCGAAGGAATATGTTAGAGAGAAAAGAGAGAGAGAGAGAGAGAGAGAGTTGTTATTTATCTCGTGTAGAATAGATGGAGCAATAGCAGCCCTTTACAAAATGGCAAGTATCCCCTTTATATAGGAGGAGGATCCCTACATAGTACAAAATGCATTAATTATAAAAGGTATAGAGATGAGACGGCTAGACGTGACACCCTGATACCGGTTCTGGGCAGACCGACTTTGTCAGACTTAGCCACGTGCCTTGGGAAGTCCCCATTTTTACTCTAGCCCCGAGCGATATTCCCTTTAGGTTGGGCTTCGACGAGATTCGAGGGAGGGAACTTGGTCACAGCTTCGCGTCCTCGAGGCCTCGAGATGTTCTTATGAAATGAACTAATAGCAAGAAATTGGACCCTTTGATTTCGCTGCATACAGTTTTGTTTTTGATTTTTTTTTGTTTTTTGTTGTTTTGTTTTGTTTTATTTATTTTTTACAACAGTTTCGGGTTCCAAATAGGGTAATCAAAGAAAGGTAATCGGCTCAAAGGGTTTGCAAAGTGTTGACAATGTTTGGGTAGCAAGAATGAAAGCTTGCATCATCCCAATTGGAGAATATCTATACCCTAGAAGGATTAAACATAATACCTTTTGACCACATCCGCATTGACAGTTGTTTCAGGGTCATTTCCTTCAATGTCTCCTAATTACAACACCCCTTTCGGCAATAATTTCCTTATGATGTACGGACCTTTCCAATTTGGAGCGAAGTTTCCTTTTGCTTCCGTATGATGCGGGAGAATGTGTCTCAAAACGAGTTGCCCCACTTGAAAGTTCCTGGGCTGCACTTTCTTGTTGTAGGCACGGGCCATTCTTTGTTGATACAACTGTCTGTGACAAATAGTGGCCATCTGCTTTTCATCAATTAGGGTTAACTATTCTAGGCGGGTCTTGACCCATTCATTGTCCTCAATCTCAACTTCAACGATGATTCTAAGAGACGAAATTTCAACTTCTGCGAGTATTACTACTTTAGTGCCATAAACCAATAGATAGGGTGTTGCCCCCAACTGATGTGTGCACAGTGGTGCGATATCCCAACAATGCAAAAGGAAACTTTTCATGCCATTGTCTAGAACTTTGAATCATTTTCCTGAGGATCTTCTTGATGTTTTTGTTCGTTGCTTCAACAACACCATTAGTTTTGGGCCTATAAGGGGTAGAATTTCGATGCGTGATCTGAAATTGTTCGCATACCTCCCTCATCAAATAACTGTTCAAATTTGCAGCATTGTCTGTGATGATAGTTTTAGGAATACCAAAACAACAAATAATGTTGGAATGCACGAAGTCCACCACTGCTTTCTTGGTGACGACTTTGAGAGTGACTACTTCAAACCACTTTGTGAAATAGTCAATGGAAACTAAGATGAATCTGTGCCCATTTGAAGCTTTCAGCTCGATTGACCCAATGACATCCATACCCTAAGCAATGAACGTCCACGATGACGACATAGGATGCAATTCTGAAGGCGGTGCATGAATCAGGTCACTATGTACCAAATATTGATGACACTTTCGGACAAAACTGAAGCAATCCTTTTCCATGGTAATCCAGTAATAACCTACCCGAAGGTTTTTCTTTGCAAGGACATATCCGTTCATATGGGTCCGCATACTCCTGTGTGCACTTTATTCATGATTCTTCCAGCCTCTTGGGCATCCATACATCTTAAAAGGTTCAGATCCGGAGTACTTTTATACAAGACTTCTCCGCTCAAGAAGAAACTACTGGCGAGCCTTCTAATGGTTCTCTTTTCGTCTCTACTGGCTTATTCGGTATATTCCTTTGTTTTTAAGAATCTTTTGATATCATGATACTATGGCTGAACATCTAGTTCCATCTCAACTGTATTGCAGTAACCATGTCTTTCTCCGATTTGGATTTCCAATGGGTCAATGTGGACATTGCCTGGATACGACAGCATCGAGGCCAAAGTAGCTAGTGCATCAGCTAACTCATTGTGAAACTGAGGAATGTACTTGAACTCGATGGATTTCAATCGCATGCTAAGATCTTCCACATGTTGCCTGTATGGAATAAGCTTGATATCCTGAGTTTCCCATTCACCTTGAGCATGTCGAATAATCAAGTTGGAATCTCCCATGATTAACAATTCTTCCATATCCTGATTGATTGTCATGTCCATGTCCATAATGCAGGCTTCATATTCAGCAATGTTGTTCGTACATAAAAATCAAAGCCAAGTTGTGGCCAGGTAGTGCTGACCAGTGGGCGAAATCAAAATTGCCCCAATCCTGACACCTTTTGCATTCACAACTCCATCAAAGAACATTTTCCAAGCATTGGTGTCTTCTGGAATTACCTCTGTGAGCACGTGATTTTTGCCCTACAAGAACTACTCCCACAAAAATTCAAAATAAAAAAATAGTTGTGTTGTTTGGGATTTATTTGTATTTTGTCTGTGCATGTTTATTTCTACTTTAATTAAGAAAAAAACAAAAATATGTGTTGCATGTGCACTTAGGATTTGATTTTTACAATTTAGGAATTAATTAAACAATCAAGTTTGTTTTACAAAATGGAAAAATCACAAAAAATATGTACTTTGCATTTTAGCATTTAATGTCTGAATTGTGTGATTTTATCCTTATTTGTTGTTTAATCTCATGTGATAGATTATTAAGAGTTAATGTTTTAGTTAATTGTCAATTTTATAATTTAATTAGGATTTTTAGTTGGTAATTAGGAATTAAAAAGAAAATAGAAGAAAAAGAAGAAACAAGAGAAGAAAATCGGACTGTGCCAATTTTAAAAGCCAGTCCAGGCCCAGTCCAAATACCCTCTTGCCCGGTCCAACCCAGCCAGCCTTGGGGGCGGATGGAACGATGCCGTTCAGGCGTGAAAAATCTGAGTCGTTGATCTCACTCGATCGAACGGTCCAGTCAATTTCCAGATATATCCAAACGACGTCGAATCTGGCCAATAAATCCAAGCCATTGATTTATTCTGATCTAACGGTCCCAGGCGTCCCCTATAACACGATCCATTTCAACCTGGGTCGACCCAGTCTCGAGGAATGGCCAAACGTCACTGTTTCCTTTAAGTGAACTGATCCAGGCCATAGATCATTCTTGATCCAACGACTAAAAATGAGTGTCGTTGATTAGTTAAGTTTTATTATGAATCCCTGTTTCTATCAATAAGATTCGAATCACCTGTGTGCCTGTTCGATTCTTATTTGCTATTGATTGTATGGGTTGTGATTCGTGTAGTCGATTGAATAAATGTCATCGATTAGTTTTACATGCTTCAATTCTGATTAAATAACCTGATAATAATGTGATTCGTACTGCTTCAATTCTGATTGAATCATTGTTTGAATTTGATTGTGAATTGGTTATAGCTGTAGTACTTTATTGATCAGTTAAAAATCAGTTACTTGGTTTGTAACTTAGAAAACAGATCGATGAAGCTTAGGGCATGGTAGTAATACACAGGGGTTAAGGGGGTATTTTGGGGTTTTAAAAGGCTTGAAATGTTTAGTGTTAGTGGTCTGACAGTAGGGTACTTAGCTGACCATTAAACTAATACTTTGTCTAGTAGTAGTGGCTTGGGAAACATAATAGCATGGGGGGATTAGTTGAATATTATAAGCTGCCCATACCTTTGGACACAAGACACATGATAATGGGCCGTAAGAGAATATCATGGGAAAAAGATGGTGGTGGTATTAGTTTAAGTGCTTTTGAGAGGGGGAAGGGTCTGTTTTGGGCAGATAAATAGAGCAAGGTTTGGACATAATGGGGGGTTGTTTTTTTGGGAGAGAGTATAGGGGGCTGGATTTTGACATCAGAAAATTCAGAGTTTAAGAGATATATACAAGCTGAGTTTTTACCCTAAAGAGTTCAATAGGTTAAGAGCTGAATACTGAAAAAGTGAGGTCTTCTTTACTACTAAAAATCATAATCAGTTTGTTACTGTTTAATTGAGGCTCTGAGTGTCTTTATTTGAGAATCTGAAGAACAGAAATCAGAAAATCTACACTCCTGTCTCATTTCTGAATACATTTTGTTCCTGTCTGAGAATCGCTTGGTATTTTCTAGTTTCACCCCTGGGTTTTGGACTGCTTGTGCTGGGTGTTATTTCTGCTAGTTCTTGCTCTGCTCTTTGCTGTGGTGTTGTTGTATTGTATACTACTGCTGCTGCTGATCTGCCTTTTCTTCTTCTTCTTCTTCTTCTTCTTCTTCTTCTTCTTCTTCTTCTTCTACTATTCTCGATTCCAAGTACACTACTTTGAATCATCTTGGTGTATGCTCATTGAAGCTAAAATGAAATGGCCAGAGGATTTATTGTTCAAACTATAGAATGCTTGTATTCTATTTGATATTAGTTATGTGTTTCCTGTTATATGAATGGTAGATATATGTATAATTAGGACTGCTTTTAAATCACTGATTGGCATTTAGGTGATGTATGATGTCGGACTACTGAACTGAATCCCTCAAATGGCAGTTCGGTTCAGTATGTGTGTTTAATTGGAACAAACTGTTAGATTGCTAAACTATTAGGTGTGTGTCTGTATGAATTTCATAGTTAAATAATTTCAGTTTTGTTAGTTCATATTATCAGAATGAGGTAGTTCAAAATCACATTCAACTTAAGTTGGGTTATGTATTAGATATTGACCACAACATATAGTAATTTGCAAATTAGCACTCACTGTTTAGTTTACATAAATCAAAATAAGTCACTAGATATTGAACCAACTTGGACTACACTTAGGACTATCTTTGGCAGTTTTGAACAGTTTTCCTCATACCTGTAGCCAATTGAATTGGTAAATAGTTAATATTGAGAATCGTTTCGATTTAGTTGATTGGTAAAGTATAACTTTGAACACACGAAAACGGGAATAGAAATGAATTGAAGTTTGTGATTTTGAGTCTTGTTAGTAATGAAGATCCTCAAGTATTAGGCAAACATAATTAGCCAGTAATTTCGTAGAGTCAGTAGGTCTGCCATATTTGAAGTTTGATTCGATGTAGTAAAGCTAAGGTCATTAATTCAATAGGCATGAGTTGAGTTTGAGCAAGGCGTGTTAGAGTTCCTTTAAATGTAATAGATTTCTCCAAGTGTCGATCAAGTTTTAACAAACTTTCGCAAGCATTAGTAATTAAGGTTGATTTTAATTTCAAATAGTTGTAAACAATTAATTCTGGCGGTTCAATTCATCTTGTAAGGTGGGTCTAAATTGGTAGAGAGTAATTAGTTTCGTTTTGATATTATTGTTTGTAAATTCTGTGTTCTATTTATAATTTCAATTTTTTGTAATATTCACTTATAGAATAAGATACGAAACAATCTCCCTTTGTACAAGCTTGATTGCAATTTTCCATTTGCATTTGTCTTAAACTAATAACTAATAAGTTACGTCCTTTTTTTTTTTGCATGTAATTAATTTGGAGATTTTCTTTTATTTTAGAGACGAGCATAATAAAAAAATGTAGTCACTTTAGGGTTGTCCTTTTAAAATAAATGAGATGAGCCTCGCCAAATAAAACGCATAAATTGCAGGGCCCTTAATAGATGGTTATCTTAAATGTTTAGATTTCGAGATAGACCGTATAGCAAATTTCACGGCTTTTTCTCAAAAAAAATAAAATAATAATAATAACGCGTTAGCATTTTTAGGCGTGTATTCAATAATGTTATCTCCCTAAACTCGGGTGCACATTTATGTGACCTAAATCCAAATCTCAACGAAGTCGAAATGTGTCGCTAATCACGGGTACATTGATTGTGACGTGGTTCGAGATGCATTTCCACGACGTTGCAAATTTCTTTTAAAATAATGAATGAGACGAGCCTCGACAAACAAAAATACACAAGCTGCGGGGCCCTCTATACGTGTTGGTAAAATTACTTAGATTTCGGGATGGGCCGTTTAGCAAAATTTCACGGCCTTACCCAAAATAATGATACGCTAGTCGCTTTAGGCGCATATTTAATAATGTTATCCTCTTAAACTCGGGTGCACATTTATGTGACCCAAATCCAAATCTCAACAGAGTTGAAATATGCCAATAACCGCGGGTGCATTGATGTGACGTGGTTCGAGATGTATTTTCACGATGTTGCAATTCTCGGTAAAAATAATAATAATAAAAGCGGTACACAGTTAAAAATTTGCACATAGGTTCAACATGTATTAAAATCAGATAAATAAGCCAAATATGACAGTTGAGCGACCGTGCTAGAACCACAGAACTCGGGAATGCCTAACACCTTCTCCCGAGTTAACAAAATTCCTTACTTGAATTTCTGATTCGCGGACTGTAATACAGAGTCAATCTTTTCCTCGATTCGGGATTCAACCGGTGACTTGGGACACCATAAATAAACTGAGTGGCGACTCTGAATTAAATAATAAATCTTATTTCGATTGTCCTTTAATTGGAAAAAAACTCCTTCTGCGCCCTTGCGGGTGGCGCGGGTAAAAAGGAGGTGTGACAGCTCTGGCGACTCTACTGGGGAGCGAACCCAGAATCTCTGGTTCAGGGTTCTGAATTCGAGCTTAGATAAATTGTTATATTTGGCTTTGTTTATTATCGGATTTTTACATGATTGGGCCTAATGTGCTAAATGCTGCTTTTACCGCTTTGATATTATCTGAACTGTATATAAACTGTGTCGAAACCCTTCTCTTCTTACCTCCGGGGATGTGCTTGCTGGTTGAGACTCCCTATTCTGTTAGTGTCATACCTTGAAATAAGAAAGAGGCCGGACAAGTTACAAAGCCGGACGATCTCGCGGGTCCCCGGTACGTAGCCCCCTCCTCGACTCGAGTTGTCCGCTCGGGTACACAGTCTAGAACAAATACCCAGGTTACGAACCTAGAATAACTCAGCTTCATGCCGGATCCCTAATAAAAACGTTTGTTTGCATCATGTGCATTTGACTTTGGAGCCTCAACACAGGGGTTGGGTCTGTCAAGGACAGGTGTACCAAAACGACAAAAGACCATCATGATGCATCCAACTTGCTACCTATGCATTTGTTTGTTTCGGACTCGCATGCTGACTGTCTTTTGGATACCTTGAGAAAAAAAGGATAGATGTAGCTAATCGCCTGTTTTGAAAAATCAATGTCCAAGTAGCGTCGAAACTCTATCGAATTTTTGAAAAAAAAGGGTTTTGTTTATGAAAAATGGTTTTTCATTGAAAAGAGTCTTTTTTTCAAAAGAAGTTTGTTTTATCTGCCCGAACTACGACAGATTGATTCTCACAGGGTCCAGCCTCCCCTTTTACAAAATAGCCAAAAATGTCAAATTTTAATTGTCAACATAAATAAGTCGGATGATGCCGTTTTTGGCAAGAATAGCCGAATGTTCCCGAAAGGGACGCCGGAAGGCTGACTTTGCATAAACGGCCACTTTTAGTCATTTTTGGATTTTTGACCGGTTGACTCACCCAGCTTTAAAATCTTCGTTCCCGAAATGCTGAAAAGCCATGTGCGGAGCCGAATCTTCCTTTTAATCTGTGAAAAAATAAAAAATAGTCAATTTGTTGAGTCAAATAAATTTTATTTCTTAATCACCTTAAAAAATGTGCAGGATGAGCACGATGCAAATTGAACCTTTTTCAATAATGACTAAAATCTCTTTCAAGTTGCGGCTATGGTGGGATGATTTAGGTGGTGAAGGGCAAGATGAGGTCAAGAAATATCTAAAAGGTCTTATGGGTTAATTGGAAATCCAGCCTCGGGGGGATATCATAAGAGCTTTGGTCACCTGCTGGGACCCGACACATAATGTCTTCCACTTCTCCGATTTTGAACTCACTCCGACTTTGGAGGAAATAGCCGGGTACATCGGAAATGTTGATGTTCCGTTGAAGAAAAAAATACCTGGTTGCTCCAAGAGCTGTCACTGTGCATCGGTTTTTAGATTCATTAAAGATACCCAGGACGGTCCATAACCCAGATTTGGGCGCAGGTTTTTGTAATCCGCGCTTCATATACGACAGATACGGTCATGTCAGAGGATTCAACAACCCGGGTAACAAGTTATGCAGCAAAAGTAACCGTCAGAAATGGGACGAGCATAGACGAGTGGCTTTTATGATAACCTTTTTGGACCTTTTGGTATTTCCAAGGAAAGACGGAAACATTGATCTGAAAATAGCTGGGGTCGTCAGTACCTTGCTTATTCAAGATAAAAGCACTCTTGCGCCTATGATAGTATCTAATATCTTCCGAGCTCTCACAGCCTGCAAAGCCAGAGAGAGTTCTACATAAGAATCAAGGGGGTCAGTCTACCCGAGGGAGTTACGGCATGGACATCTTTCTTTCGGACCCTCACCGCCAGCCGAATACAGTGGACATTAGGATGATTGCCCGTTGATGAGGTCATCCATATGCCGACAGCTAGGACCCATTTTCTATTGATGGGGCTCAAGAAAATTCAGCCTTACGTGCCATATCGGGTTTTGAGGCAACTCGGGAGATGCCAAACAGTGCCACAAGAGGAAGATCTTAGTGCTTAAGTAATTGAGATTAGCCCTGACGGACAGTTCCCTGAAGCAAGAGTCTGACAAATCTAGAGTGAATGCCAATGTTTAAAAGCAGATACTTGCGTACAGGATCAGGACAAAGGCGAAGTGGCGCCAGGATACCTTGCTTGGTACATGAGAGAACTTGAGCACGAAAGGCCGGCTAAAAGACCCCATCTCCAGGAGTTCGTCTAGGCGTTGCAAGAACGGTGGGATTAGTTGGCTAAAGAAGAGAGTTACAGGGCAGAAATAGGCAAGCTGAGGCAACAGATTAGAGACCTGGAATTTGAAAATAGTCTGCAAGTTGATGCCGATCGGGGAGAAAAGAGCAAATTGGCCCAAGAAAATGAGGCGCTGAAAGCCCAAATCCGACAGATAAGGAGAGATGCTGACAAACAACAAAGGAGTCGGTCGGATGAACGGTTAATAAAAGGGTTAAAAAGGAAATCGGTGAGTGTCGGGATGATTTGAAGAAATCTGAGGATACCATAGCACAACTCCAGGCACAATGGGCGAAGAGAACGAAAGAGCGCACACAGTACTTACAGCAGGCAAGGAAAGGTCATGAAAAGACCATTGTCAGTCTAAAAAGGAAGGTGACCACCCTAGAGAGCAAGGCGGCTAAACAAGACAAGGCTTTTGAGACCGAGAGTAAACAATGCTATGATCTGATGGCTTCGATGGAAGATGAAATACAACAGTTACGGGAACAACATCTGCATGATTCTCGGGTTTTGAAGGCTAGAGGGGATCAGACAAAATGCCTACTCCTAGAGAAAGACCAAACCAGGAACAAGATCCTGACTATTGCTCATGCTATTACCAGGAAATGTCGGGAGTGTGAAAACATGACCCGCACTACCTTCTTCTCGGCGGTGATGATATTTGTGAAGCAGATCATGTATGAATTGGAACAGCTGGAAAGGAACCTTACACCTAAACCCGCGGGCGCCAAAATTCAAAACTCTGAAACATTCATAGTTTGAGTCTGTATTTTCCTTGTCTACAAAGTCTGTTGTCCGTCGGAGTGTGTATTTCCTTTTTGGCATAAAGTCTGTAGTCTGTATCAAGTCTGTCAATTTCCTTTCAAAAAATATTTTGCCTTGTAATAAAACGTCTTGCTAGTAAAGGTTGAAAAATCCAAAAATGGTGTCGTTATTCTCTGCACTTGTGGCAGAACTACGCCCGGTCTGATTCATGCGAGGACATGATACGTAGGCAATCCACATAAGATTCGACCACCACTAAAAAGAAAAAGAGAAAGGGCAAAGTGAATAAAAGAAAGGAAAAGAAGGAAATAAAAAGAGAAATAAAGAAAGTTTCAGAAACACTTAAACGAGGCACAAACAAAGTAAGCCGAAATGACGCATGCGGTCGAAGCGAAGACATGTTAGAAATGGTTAAACTGCCTAGGAACATTGCATCCCCAACGTGAAATTGCAATATGTGTTAAACTCTAACGCTAACAAGTTTGTTGTTTATCCGGAGATTTCGAACCAATTAGTTTGTTAGAACGTTCTGGCAGATTACCATTACCAAACAAGATCCAAAGGGCCCGTACTAAAAAGCATGACTAGTTTAGACCAAAGTGTCGAGGATGAAAGGACAGAGAATCAAATGCTGAAGGAGGAAATGGATAAGATGAGACAGGAGATGAAAGAAATGCAGCTGGCCTTAGCTAGGGCACAAAAGGTGCCTAACCCTCTCGTTATCCCCACTCTCCCACCAGGACACACGCCGGAATACCCTCCTCCCGGCCCTTCGACAAGCTTCCCCAGTCACCAATACTATCAGGGAAGAAATGCCTATGATCCCCAAACTTCACAACCCAATCAGAACCATCCTCCACCAAATGTTCCTGTTTTCGTGGCACCCCCACCAGCCACGCTGCAAAGATCATCCAGCGAGACGTTGTTTCAGGCTCACGATAACCAATATTACCCTCCTAAACCAACCTTCAAAGCACCCGAGCCTCATACTTATAATACTTACTTCGAGATCCTAGTAGAGACTGAAAAGTCGGCTAAGAGCCCAGAGCAAGACGAATAGCTTCGAAAGTTTAAAAGCCTGGAGCAGTCCTTCAGGAATATCCATGGGTTAGGCAACCAAGTCAGTGCAGCCTACAAAGATCTGTGCCCATTCCCCGACATTCAATTGCCGGTAGGGTTCAAGATGCCAAAGTTTGATCTATACGAGGGTCACGGTGATCCAATGGCACATCTGCAAGGGTGTTGCAGTAAGATGAGAGGGGCCGGGGGAAAAGACGAGCTGCTGATAGCTTACTTTGGTCAGAGTCTGAGCGGTTCTGCACTGGAATGGTACACAAGACAGGATCCGAGCAGGTGGTACACCTGGGACGATTTAGCACAAGCATTTGCAGGTCACTTTCAGTACAACCTTGAGATCGTCCCTGACCGTCTCACATTGCTAAAACTTGAGAAGAAGCCTGGGGAAGGCTTTAGAGAATTTGGTTTCCGATGGAGAGAACAGGCAGCAAGAGTTGATCCTCCGATGAGAGAGGGGGAAATGGTGGACTACTTTCTGCAGACTCTAGAGCTAACTTACTTTGGTCACTTGGTGACGTCAGTTGGCAAATCTTTCAATGAGGTGGTGAAAATGGGCGGTATGATTGAAGAGGGACTTAAGTCCAATAAAATCCTGAGCTATTCGGCAATCAAAGCAACAATTCAGGCCATTCAGAGCGGCACGGGAGGTGCGCTCGGGAAGAAGAAAAGAGAAGAGGTCGCAACAATAGAGGCAGGTACTTGGTCCAGATCCAGAGGTTCCCTCCCTCACTACCAACTTATACCCCATCACTCAAATTACCCACACATTCCATACGGCCCTCCACATCCCTACTACCCACCACAAGAGCCACACTTCTCTGTCCATCACGCCCAAACTTACACCCAGCCTCCGGCTCGCTCGCAATGGCGTGCGCTAGCTCCCCAGAATACATATCCACCTCCCTAGGCAAATCTTTCAACGAGGTGGTGAAAATGGGAGGTATAATTAAAGAGGGACTTAAGTCCAATAAAATCCTGAGTTATTCGGCAATCAAAGCAACAACTCAGGCCATTCAGAGCGGCAGGGGAGGTGCGCTCGGGAAGAAGAAAAGAGAAGAGGTCGCAACAATAGAGGCAGGTACTTGGTCCAGATCCAGAGGTTCCCTCCCTCACTACCAACCTATACCCCATCACTCAAATTACCCACACATTCCATACGGCCCTCCACAGCCCTACTACCCACCACAAGAGCCACATTTTTCTGTCCATCACGCCCAAACTTACACCCAGCCTCCGGCTCGCTCGCAATGGCGTGTGCTAGCTCCCCAGAATACATATCCACCTCCCTAGAATACCTACTCAAATTACCCACACATTCCATACGGCCCTCCACAACCCTACTACCCACCACAAGAGCCATACTTCTCTGTCCATCACGCCCAAACTTACACCCAGCCTCCAGCTCGCTCACAATGGCGTGCGCTAGCTCCCCAGAATACATATACACCTCCTCAAAACACACATCCACCACCAAGGGCCTACAGGAATCCTTCGGGACCAGGTTTCCATGGGAATCAGACTTTCAGGAATGAAAGGGTGCAGAGGCAGAGAGCATTCACTCCGCTGGGAGAAACCTATACTACTTTGTTCCACAGATTGAGGCAGTTAGGCCTATTGAGCCCTGTGGAGCCCAAATTGCCAAATCCCCTTCCCAAAAATCTGGACCACTCGGTAAGCTGTGAATACTGTTCGGGGGCTCCCGGGCATGATACTGAAAAATGTTGGAAGTTGAAGACTGTCGTACAAGATCTTATTGACACAAATAGGATCGAGGTCCAGGAGCCAGAGGCACCTAACATCAATCAGAACCCGTTGTCAGCACACCTTGAAGCCCACATGATCGAACTGGTGCACGAAGGAGGGAAGCTCAAGAAGCCCTCACAAACGGTAATGATGATCCGTGCCAGTACGAAAGAAAAGTCGATCAATGGAGAGGCGGTAGTACAGTCGGAAAGGGAAGAAGGCAAGCCAGTGGTGGTGATGGGGAAGAATTCGTCTGATGTTGCCAAGAATCCAGAGCCGGTCAAAGTAACGGTGCAAGGGATATCAAGCAAGCCAATAGCCGTGAAGGGGGCATGCATAGGACCAGTTGTTATCAGGCCAGTAATGCAGTTGCCGATAATCAGCGAGAAAGCTGTACCATGGAGCTACAGTCAAGTAATGGTAATGCATAAGGGGAAGGAGGTTGTAGAAGAAATATGTGAGGCACAGGTATTAAATCGTTTGGGAAGGTGTTTTGCTCCCGCAGAGTTAAGAAGGGCCAATCCAATAGCGACAAAGAATCCAGTTACCGAGGAAGAGGCGGAAGAATTTTTAAAGAAAATGAAGGCGCAAGATTACTCCGTTATGGAGCACTTGAGGAAGACCCCGGCACAGATCTCATTGTTATCGTTGTTGATCCATTCAGACGAGCACCGTCGGGTGTTGATGAAAATTCTTAACGAAGCCCATGTTCCGGATAAGATCTCTGTGAATCATCTGGAGAAAATAGCAAACAAGATTTTCGAGGTCAACAGGGTTATTTTTTCAGACGACGAGTTGCTCGTGGAAGGTACAGAACATAATAGGGCCCTTTATATGACCATGAAGTGTGAAGACTCGGTAGTCACTCGAGTACTGATCGATAATGGGTCCAGTGCCAATATCTGTCCTTTGGCCACATTGAACAAATTGAAGGTTGATGGTGACAGGATTCACAAGAGCAGCATCTACGTTCGAGGGTTTGATGGTGGTGGTACAGATACAGTGGGTGACATCATACTTGAATTAATAATTGGGCCAGTCGAGTTCACCATGGAGTTTCAAGTGCTAGACGTGGCAGTGTCATATAATCTTCTATTGGGGCGGCCCTGGATCCACGCCGCCAAAGCAGTGCCTTCTACATTACATCAGATGGTCAAATTCGAGTGGGATATGCAAGAGATCATAGTACATGGGGAAGACAATGCAAGCACCGTAAGTGATGTCATCGTGCCCTTCATAGAGACTGATGCTGATAAGGGACCGTGGGTCTACCAGGTTTTTGATACGGTTTCAGTGGATAAAATTTCTGAAGGCGAGGACCTTCTACTTCCCAGGATCACAGCTGCAACTGTCATGGTAGCCTCGGAGATGTTGAAGAACGGGTTTATGCCAGGCAAGGGTTTAGGGGCTGATATTCAGGGTATTGTTCAGCCGGTTTCTTTGCCCAAAAATCTGGATACCTTTGGGTTGGGGTTCAAGCCTACGGTGGCAGATGTAAGGCGGGCCCGCAAGTTGAATAAAAGAGTTTGGGTTCTTCCCAAGCCAATCTCGCGCCTATCCAGATCATTTGTCAGAGCAGGTATCAGAAAGTTGTCGGTCCCGAGAATTCTCGGACCACTGATTGGGCCAGATGGAGATTTGAATGAGGGCTTGGAAAGGCTGTTCGCCGATGTCAACATGATAGAAGTTGGAGAAGGGTCCAGTAGGTTAGATAACTAGGGCCAATATCAACAATTGGACAGCTACTCCTCTTCCTACCCGGAGGGAGTCTTGGTAGTGGGCTCTGATTTTCCTTTCTTGTCTTTTTGGATTATTCCAGGGTTGTAATCCAGTTTTGTTTTGTATTCGGCAAAGTGTGAAACTCAGTTATCCCGTATTTTAATAAAGTGAAAGCTTTTTCTTCTTATTTTGTTTTAACTTTGTTTTCTTCTTTTCTCTTTCTGAACAGTTCTCTTTATATTGGTTCTAATGACATGGCATGCACAACGGATCTTCAACCCAGTCTAAAAAATCAATCTGATTCCGAACTAATTGTATGAGAGGTCGATTATGATGATGAATCGGAATACGATGAGGATGAAGCCTTAGAAGAGATAAACAGAGAGTTAAGCTAGTTTGAAGAAAAATCCAAGGCCAACTTAAATGACATAGAATCCATCAATTTAGAGGATGCCGATGATATCAAGGAAACTAAAATAAGCATCCACATTGCACCGAATATCAGGGAAGAACTAATCAAAGCACTTATTGAGTTCAAAGACGTTTTTGTATGGTCGTATGATGACATGCCGGGGTTAAGCACAAATTTAGTGGTTCACAGATTGCCCATTAACCCGGCATGCCCTCCCATCAAGCAGAAATTGAGGAAGTTCAAAACAGACATGAGTGTGAAGATTAAAGAGGAAGTAACCAAGCAGTTGCAAGCAAAGGTTATTCGGGTCACTCGATATCCTGATTGGTTGGCTAATGTGGTGCCAGTGCCGAAGAAAGATGGGAAGATCAGAGTGTGTGTCGATTACCGCAATCTGAACAGGGCAAGCCCAAAGGATAATTTTCCATTACCCAACATCCATATCTTGATCGATAATTGTGCCGGACGTGAGATCGGGTCTTTCGTGGATTGCTATGCTGGGTATCATCAGATTCTGATGGATGAAGAAGATGCAGAAAAGACGTCCTTCATTACGCCGTGGGGGACTTATTGCTACCGGGTAATGCCATTTGGTTTGAAGAATGCTTGGGCAACGTACATGAGAGCAATGACTACTGTGTTTCATGACATGATACACAAAGAGATTGAGGTATACGTGGACGATGTGATCATAAAATCCAAGCATCAAGAAGACCACGTAGCAGACCTAAGGAAGTTTTTCCAAAGACTTCGAAGGTACGATATTAAGCTCAACCCGGCCAAATGTGCATTTGGTGTTCCATCTGGAAAGCTGTTGGGATTCATCGTCAGTCGGCGAGGTATTGAGTTGTACCCTTCAAAGATCAAATCCATCCAAGATTTGCCACCGCCGAAGAATAAGACAGAAGTAATGAGTCTGTTGGGAAGGTTGAATTACATCAGCAGGTTTATTGCTCAACTCACGGCAACTTGTGAGCCCATTTTCGGCTACTGAAGAAAGATGCTGCGGTAGAATGGATGGCGGAATGTTAGGAAGCATTTGACCAAATCAAGGGATACTTATCAAATCCACCTGTGTTGGTTCCACCTGAGCCGGGAAGACCGTTAATTCTTTATCTAACGGTCCTGGAGAATTCGTTTGGCTGCGTACTGGGGCAACACGACATTACAGGAAGGAAGGAGCAAGCCATCTATTATCTTAACAAGAAGTTTACAGGCTATGAGGTTAAGTACACTCAACTTGAGAAGACATGTTGCGCCCTAACTTGGGTGGCCTATAAATTGAAGCATTATCTGTCATCATATACTACTTATCTCATTTCGCGTTTGGATCCACTGAAGTATATTTTTCAGAAGCCTATGCCCACAGGGAGCTTGGCGAAATGGCAGATATTACTCACAGAATTCGACATCGTCTATGTGACGAGGACGGCCATGAAGGCCCAAGCATTAGCTGATCACTTGGCCGAGAATCCTATTGATGAAGAATACGAGCCCTTGAGGACGTATTTTCCTGATGAAGAAGTGATGCATGTAGATGAGTTGGAATTATCTAAGGAACCAGGTTGGAAGCTCTTCTTTGATGGAGCCGCAAATGCGAAAGGAGTTGGAATAGGAGCGGTACTTATTTCTAACAGGACATCATTATCATGTTATGGCACAGCTACGTTTCTATTGTACTAACAACATGGCCGAGTATGAAGCATGCATTTTGGGTCTACGGCTAGCTGCAGACATGGATGTCCAGGACGTCTTGGTCTTGGGAGACTCGTACCTCCTGGTACATCAGATTTAGGGTGAATAGGAAACAAGGGCTTTGAAGCTCATACCATATCGACAATGTTTGCACGATCTGAGCAAGCGATTTCGATCAGTGGAGTTCAGACACATCCCAAGAATTCATAATGAGGTTGTCGATGCTTTGGCCACCTTAGTATTGATGGTGCACCACCCAGACAAAATTCATGTTGACCCGTTGCATATTCAGGTTCGTGATCAGCATGCTTATTGCAACATGTTAGAGGAAGAATTAGATGGCGAACCATGGTTCTATGATGTCAAGGAATACCTTAGGATGGGGATATACCCGGAGCAGGCCATCGGAGATCAAAAGAGAGCCATTCGGCGATTGGCAAATGGATTTTTCCTCAGTGGAGGAGTGTTGTACAAAAGAACATCAAATTTGGGATTGCTGAGATGTATACATGCTAGTCAAGCCACGACAGTTATTACAGAGGTACATGCTGGAGTTTGTGGGCCACACATGAGCGGATATGTATTGACGAAGAAGATTCTTCGAGCAGGATATTATTGGCTCACTATGGAACGTGATTGTATCAGTTTCATGCGGAAATGCCATAAGTGTCAGATACACGGAGATCTGATTCATTCTCCGCCGACAGAATTGCATACAATGTCAGCACCATGGCCATTTGTTGTCTGGGGCATGGATGTCATTGGACCTATTGAGCCGGCAGCTACCAACGGTCATAGGTTCATTCTGGTGACCATCGATTATTTCACTAAGTGGGTTGAAGCTAAAACTTTCAAGTCGGTAACCAAGAAGGCAATGGTAGATTTTGTTCATTCCCATATCATTTGTAGATTTGGGATCCCAAAAGTAATCATCACAGATAATGGTGCTAATCTTAACAGCAATTTGATGAAAGAGGTATGTCAGCAGTTTAAGATTACACACCGCAATTCCACCCCATATCGTCCCAAGGCGAATGGAGCAGTTGAGGCAGCCAACAAAAACATAAAGAAGATACTTCGGAAGATGGTAGAAGGTTCGAGACAATGGCATGAAAAGCTACCATTTGCATTGTTGGGATATCGCACTACTGTTCGCACTTCAGTAGGTGCAACTCCTTATTTGTTGGTATACGGAACTGAAGCAGTGATACCGGCAAAAGTAGAAATTTCGTCCCTCCGGATTATCGCTGAGGCTGGGATAGATGATGATGAATGGATCAAAGCCCGATTGGAGCAGTTGAGCTTGATTGATGAAAAGAGATTGGCAGCAGTATGTCATGGCCAGTTGTATCAAAAGAGCGTCCCAGGAAACTTGAAGTGGGCCAGCAAGTGCTGAAACGCATCCTCCCACATCAAGCTGAGGCAAAGGGCAAGTTCGCCCCGAATTGGCAAGGGTCATTCATTGTAACCAGAGTGTTGTCCAATGGCGCTTTATGTTTAACAGATATCGAAGGGAAATGCGTCGACATGGCTATCAATTCGGACGCAGTTAAGAGATATTATGTATGATTTCTTTTGATTGTAATTGTTGTTTGTTTGTACTTGGCATTTATCGGAGAATGAAATGACGGAGGCAATTCTTTCTTTTATCCAAACACTTTAACCTTTGCTTCCCCTTTTGAGCCTTATTTATTCTTTCATACCCCTCTTGTGGAATCAGTAATGAAAATGAAAGAAAAAGAGAAGAGAAAAATAATGATAATAAAGACAAAAGAAAGGTCACAAGAAAAACAAAGGAATTGGGAACTACATTTGACCTGATTCCTCAAAGAAGGATACGTAGGCGCCTCACGGCTCGGTCATAGTGTAACGAAAAACAAAAAAAAAATTCCCAAGCAAGAAAAACTGGGGCAGAAGTTGTGTTTATAATTTTGGGAAAGAAAGTTGATTCCAAGAGTTGTAATGTTTTACCCATCAAAATTATTTTGAACCTTTTACCCTTTTTTCTTTTAGCCATACACAAAAAACCCATATTGATGTCCAAAAAGACCTCCCGATCAGTATCCGAGAAGTGCCAAGTCATGCAAACAGAAGTCGGGAATAACACTCTGATCCCCAGCAGAGAAAAGGATCATAAGCTGGAAAGGAATTGGTAGCCGAAAGAATCCCCAACAGAGAGAGTCATATCGGTAACACTTCGATCCCCAGCTGGAAAAAATAAAATAAAATGAGAGAGTCTTACTGGTGAAAACCTCCACATGCACCATAAGGCGACGTAAGTTGAGAGAAATAAAATGAGAGAGTCTTATAGGTGAAAACCTTCACAGGCACCATAAGGCGACGGGAGTTGAGGGAAATGAGAGAGTCTTATTAGTGAAAACCCCTCGAAGGGCACTATGAGGCGACAAGACAAGATTGGCGGAAAGGATCCGCATTTGGCAAAGGGTTGAGTACCTGTTTATCCCCAACAAGATGAGGCCGTCCGAAAGATTGATTGATTTAAATAGACTGGGTTGATTAATCTAGAATGCACTACATGATCGTTGGGATCGGTTATATCATTCAGATAAGTTCTTTTCTTTCCTTTTCCCCAGCATTTGTTCAAAAAGATTTCTTCTTTTTCTATCTTTTGAAATCATCACTTTTTCATTTCTTGGTCTAAAAACTTTATCTCCCCAACAGTTTGTTTTTGAAAAGGATTTTTCATAGCTTATTACCAGTTGCCAAGATGGTGCAAAAACACAATGTGGGTAGGACGGGCCAAAGATAATGCAATGGAACGAGAAAGACGTTCGTTGCAAGACCAAGTGATGGATTGGTCTAGGATTCCAGGGGAAGTTGGAGAAAAACAGAAAAACAACAGTGGAAAAGTTATGGATCAAACTCCAAGAGGATCCCCAGCAGATTTGCGAGATGCAGGAACAACTCCGGCAGATTATCGACCAAGTTCCGCGATGGTCGGACAACACAGAGCGGGGAAGGAAGAGAAAAGAAAAACCATCCCCGGCAGGAATATCATCCCTAGCAAATAATATCATCCCCAACAAGTTTTGTAATAAAGCACAAAGCAGGGAAAGGAAAAAGGGAAAAACCATCCCCAGCAGGAGTGGCACGACCCCTCACCACGTTTTAAACTAACAAATTTTTCTTTGATTTGAAGCAGGGAAAGGAAATATTATTGACAGTGGGAAGACATGGCCACAAAGGAGATTATCAAACAGGGGCAGAAAATTTTCTTGAAATTAGATAGCTACTTGGGGGAATATGGAAGATAACACAGGTTTTGAAGGAAGTGGAATCCCCAACGGTTTACGGGAGAAGGCAATACAAGTTTTAAAGAAAACAATCTTGGAAGAAGCAAGATAACCCAAGTTTAAGGGTAGTGGGCTTTGAATCAGTATCATCCCCACCATTGTTAAGAGGAGGAAAGTAACTAGTCTTAAAGAAGGAAGTTATTATCCCAGCAGAGTTATCCCCGGCAGGTTTCAGAGAAGTGAAAACACCAGCTTTAAAGGAAGTAGTCTTTGAAGAAGGAGAATAACATATTTGTGAATAAAATATCGATGTTATCCCCAGCAGTTTTTAGAGGAACAAAACACCAGTTTTGAGGGAAGCAGTTCTGAAAGACGATGATTCAAGTTAGAAGGAAA
Organism: Nicotiana tabacum; assembly: GCF_000715075.1. Classification (NCBI taxonomy): domain Eukaryota; kingdom Viridiplantae; phylum Streptophyta; class Magnoliopsida; order Solanales; family Solanaceae; genus Nicotiana; species Nicotiana tabacum. The sequence goes on from NC_134085.1 coordinate 22,110,299, forward strand.
ATGGTTCGGGAGGCAGGAAGGAACAACAGCAATAAAACGCATTGTTTAAGAAGAAGTCGAAGTCAGGAACCCGCCTGAAGAACGGAGGTGTTACATCTTAAAGTTTATTGAAGTCAGGAGCTCGCCTGTAGAACGGGGGTTGTTAATTTTAAGTTAAAAAAGTCAGGAGCCCGCCTGAAAAATAGAGGTGTTATATTTTAAGAAGTTGTTGAAGTCAGGAGCCCGCCTGGAGAATGGAGGTGTTATATTTTAAGAAGTTATTGCAGTCAGGAGCCCGCCTAGAGAATAGAGGTGTTATATCTTTAAATTGCAGACGAAGTCAGGAGCCCGCCTGTTGAACGGAGGTGTTATATTTTAAAGTTTATTGAAGTCAGGAGCCCGCCTGAAGAACGGAGGTGTTACATTTTCAAGTCGAAGTCAGGAGCCCGCCTGTAGAATGAAGGTATTATGTTTTGGGAAGTAGTGAAGTCAGGAGCCCGCCTGGAGAATAGAGGTGTTATATCTTTAAGTTGTAGTCGAAGTCAGGATCCCGCCTGAAGAATGGAGGTGTTATATCTCAAATTATAGTTGAAGTCAGGGTCCCTCCTGAAAAATAGAGTTGTTATATCTTTAAGAAATTGTTGAAATCAGGAGCCCGCCTGAAAAATAGAGGAGTTATATTTTTAAGAAGCTGTTGAAGTCAGGAACCCGCCTGTAGAATGGAGGTGCTATATTTTTAAGAAGTAGTTGAAGTCAGGAGTCCGCCTGGAGAATGGAAGTATTGTCTTTTATGTTGTAGTTGAAGTCACGAACCCGCCTGTAGAACAGAGGTTGTCACATTTTAAGTTGAAGGAGTCAGGAGCCCGCCTGTAGAACAGAGGAATAAATTTCAAAATTGAGGTCAGGAGCCCGCTTGTAAAACGGAGGCTGTTAAATTCTAAAGTTGTTGCATTCGGGAGCCCACCCGTAGAACGAGGGCGTTACTTTTAAGTTGTTAAAGTTAGGAGCCCACTTGCAGAACAGAGGAATACATTTCAAGATCGAATCAGAGGTTAGTAATGTGGAGGGTTACAACAAAATATCCCCAGCATGAATCCCATCGCAGAAATCGGAAGGAAGACTACAAGAGCAAGTTTGAAGATAGATAAGATGTTGTAATCCCTAGTTTAGTCTAGTTTCTTGTTTTTCTTTTAGCACGGTGTAATAAGGAGATCGAAAAGCAGTAGCAACAGCATGCAGCAGCAGTAAGAGCAAAAATGCAGTCCCATGGTAGTCCCAGCTACCAAAACTTCCCGAACTACATTGACCTGATTCCCTTTTAGCCAGGGATTTGTAGGAAACCTTTGAATCAGAGGTTCGGTCAAATCTTTCAAAAATGCTTCACGCGGAGTAGCCAAACGGGCAAAAAATCGCTCGTATCTGCTCACTTTATCTTTGCACGAAAACCCTTTGTGTTTTTGGACAAAGAGGGGCAGCTGTGAGCACGTGATTTTTGCCCTACAAGAACTACTCCCAAAAAAATTCAAAATAAAAAAATAGTTGTGTTGTTTGTGATTTATTTGTATTTTATCTGTGCATGTTTATTTCTATTTTAATTAAGAAAAATACAAAAATATGTGTTGCATATGCACTTAGGATTTGATTTTTACAATTTAGGAATTAATTAAACAATCAAGTTTGTTTTACAAAATGGAAAAATCACAAAAAATATGTACTTTGCATTTCAGCATTTAATGTCCGAATTGTGTGATTTTATCCTTATTTGTTGTTTAATCTCGTGTGATAGATTATTAAAAGTTAATGTTTTAGTTAATTGTCAATTTTATAATTTAATTAGGATTTTTAGTTGGTAATTAGGAATTAAAAAGAAAATAGAAGAAAAAGAAGAAACAAGAGAAGAAAATCGGACTAGGCCAATTTTAAAAGACAGTCCAGGCCCAGTCCAAATACCCTCTTGTCCGGTCCAACCCAGCCAGCTTTGGGGGTGGATGGAACGACGTCGTTCAGGCATGAAAAATCTGGGCCGTTGATCTCACTCGATCGAACGGTCTAGTCAATCTCCAGATATATCCAAACGAAGTCGAATCTGGCAACTAAATCCAAGCCATTGATTTGTTCTGATCTAACGGTCCCAAGCATCCCCCATAACCCGGTCCATTTCAACCCGGGTCAACCCAGTCTCGAGGAATGGCCAAACGTCACCGTTTCCTTTAAGTGAACTGATCCAGGCCATTGATCATGCTTGATCCAACGGCCAGGATTAAACCACCCCCTCCGTATATAAATCCAACCCCTCACCTGACACACCCCTAAGCCATACCCCTATTCATCGTCTCCTTCAGAGACAAGCCAAACAACCCTCCAAACCCTAGCCGCCCTGAAACCCCTTCGCCTGAAAGCCAGCGGCAACAACGCCGATGACCATGAAACTAACATCCCTAGAGCACCTAACCACCCTCTCCACGAATCCCTTACCCGTTTTGCTCAAATCAGCCTGTAGCTTCTCGAATCTTCAATCGAAGATTCGAGCAAAAACTTGAAACTACCCCAACCAGCCTCAAACTCATACCAAGGCACCGCCTAACCACCCTCGTTATGGATCTGTTAACCGTTTTCCTCGAATCAGCCTGTAGTTTCTCGAATCTTCAATCAAAGATTCGAGCAGAATCTAAATCTACCCCAACCGGTCCCAAACTCATACCGGACATCTCCCTGACCTCCCTCGTCACCAAACCACCGTTGGTTTGGTTCGAATCAGACCAGAACTATTCAAACCCCAAATCGAACCCCCAAGAACCCTAAAAGACCAAAGGTTGAGTTTTGTCCGAATAAAAAGGAATTTGGGTGTCCAGTGGACCTTAGTCGAAGTGTTCTCAGTTGAGAACACTCGATTAATGTCTGTTCGACCTCAAAAAAAATGGTCCGAGTCAGAGTCCAAGTCAGGATCGTCTAGGGTCCGAATTCTTGAGGTATTTTTCATGTCCTGTTGGTTCCATCTTGTATGTATCTGTTTATTTATTTAGTTTAGTTTTATTGACTTTTAATTTCTTTTGTCGATTGATTCTGTCCATCTTCAATGACCCTTTATTTGGTCGAACTTTTTTTGGTCATGGTTGATGAATGTGATAAAACTATATAATCGATTTGAATGAGTGTCGTCGATTAGTTAAGTTTTATTATGAATCCCTATTTCTATCAATACGATTCGAATCACTTGTGTGCCTGTTCAATTCTTATTTTCTATTGATTGTATGGGTTGTAATTCATGTAGTCGATTGAATAAGTGTCGTCGATTAGTTTTACATGCTTCAATTCTGATTAAATAACCTGATAATAATGTGATTCGTACTGCTTCAATTCTGATTGAATCATTGTTTGAATTTGATTGTTAATTGGTTATAGCTGTAGTACTTTAGTGATCAGTTAAAAATCAGTTATTAGGTTTGTAACTTAGAAAACAGATAGATGAAGCTTAGGGCATGGCAGTAATACACAGGGGTTAAGGGGGTATTTTGGGGTTTTAAAAGGCTTGAAATATTTAATGTTATTGGTCTGATAGTAGGGTACTTAGCTGACCATTAAACTAATACTTTGTCTAGTAGTAGTGGCTTGGGAAACATAATAGCATGGGGGAATTAGTTGAATATTATAAGCTGCCCATACCTTTGGACACAAGACACATGATAATGGGCTGTAAAAGAATATCATGGGAAAAAGATGGTGGTGGTATTAGTTTAAGTGCTTTTGAGAGGGGGAAGGGTCCATTTTGGGCAAATAAATAGAGCAAGGTTTGGACATAATGGGGGGGGGGGGTTTGGGAGAGAGTATAGGGGGCTGGATTTTGACATCAGAAAATTCAGAGTTTAAGAGTAAAATACAAGCTGAGTTTTTATCTTAAAGAGTTCAATAGGTTGAGAGCTGAATACTGAAAAAGTGAGGTCTTCTTTACTACTGAAAATCAGAATCAGTTTGTTACTATTTAATTGAGGCTCTGAGTGTCTTTATTTGAGAATCTAAAGAACAGAAATAAGAAAATCTACTCTCCTGTCTCATTTCTGAATACATTATGTTCCTGTCTGAGAATCGCTTGGTATTTTCTAGTTTCACCCCTGGGTTTTGGACTGCTTGTGCTGGGTGTTATTTCTGTTGGTTATTGCTCTGCTCTTTGCTGTGGTATTGCTGTATTGTATACTACTGCTGCTGCTGATCTGCCTTTTCTTCTTCTTCTTCTTCTTCTTCTTCTTCTTCTTCTTCTTCTTCTTCTTCTTCTTCTTCTTCTTCTTCTTCTTCTTCTTCTTCTTCTTCTTCTTCTTCTTCTTCTTCTTCTTCTTCTTCTTCTTCTTCTTCTTCTTCTTCTTCTTCTTCTTCTTCTCCTCCTCCTCCTCCTCCTCCTCCTCCTCCTCCTCCTTCTTCTTCTTCTTCTTCTTCTTCTTCTTCTTCTTCTTCTTCCTCTTCTTCTTCTTCTTCTTCTTCTTCTTCTTCTTCTTCTTCTTCTTCTTCTTCTTCTTCTTCTTCTTCTTCTTCTTCTTCTTCTTCTACTATTCTCGATTCCAAGTACACTACTTTGAATCATCTTGGTGTATGCTCATTGAAGCTGAAATTTGAAATGGCCAGAGGATTTATTGTTCAAATTATAGAATGCTTGTATTCTATTTGATATTAGTTATGTGTTTCCTGTTATATGAATGGTAGATATATGTATAATTAGGTCTACTTTTAAATCACTGATTGGCAATTAGGTGATGTATGAGGTCGGACTACTGAACTGAATCCCTCAAATGGCAGTTCGGTTCAGTATGTGTATTTAATTGGAACAAACTGTTAGATTGCTAAACTATTAGGTGTGTGTCTGTATGAATTTCATAGTTAAATAATTTCAGTTTTGTTAGTTCATATTATCAGAATGAGGTAGTTCAAAATCACATTCAACTTGAGTTGGGTTATGTATTAGATATTGACCAAAACATATAGTAATTTGCAAATTAGCACTCACTGTTTAGTTTACATAAATCAAAATAAGTCACTAGATATTGAATCAGCTTGGACTACACTTAGGACTATCTTAGGCAGTTTTGAACAGTTTTCCTCATACCTATAGCCATTTGAATTGGTAAATAGTTAATATTGAGAATCGTTTCGATTTAGTTGATTGGTAAAGTATAACTTTGAACGCACGAAAACGGGAATAGAAATGAATTGAAGTTTGTGATTTTGAGTCTTGTTAGTAACGAAGATCCGCAAGTATAAGGCAAACATAATTAGCCAGTAATTTCGTAGAGTCAGTAGGTCTACCATATTTGATGTTTGATTCGATGTAGTAAAGCTAAGGTCATTAGTTCAATAGGCATTAGTTGAGTTCGAACAAGGCGTGTTAGAGTTCCTTTAAATGTAATAGATTTCTCCAAGTGTCGATCAAATTTTAACAAACTTTTGCAAGCATTAGTAATTAAGGTTGGTTTTAATTTCAAATAGTTATAAACAATTAATTCTGGCGGTTCAATTCATCTAGTAAGGTGGGTCTAAATTGGTAGAGAGTAATTAGTTTAGTTTTGATATTATTGTTTGTCAATTCTGTATTCTATTTATAATTTCAATTTTTTGTAATATTCACTTATAGAATAAGATACGAAACAATCTCCCTTTGTACAAGCTCGATTGCAATTTTCCATTTGCATTTGTCTTAAACTAATAACTAATAAGTTACGTCCTTTTTTTTGCATGTAATTAATTTGGAGATTTTCTTTAATTTTAGAGACGAGCTTAATAGAAAAATGTAGTCACTTTAGGGTTGTCCTTTTAAAATAAACGAGATGAGCCTGGACAAATAAAACGCACAAATTGCGGGGCCCTTAATAGATGGTTATCTTAAATGTTTAGATTTCGAGATAGGCCGTATAGCGAATTTCATGGCTTTTTCTCAAAAATAAAATAAAATAAATAATAACGCGTTAGCATATTTAGGCGTGTATTCAATAATGTTATCTCCCTAAACTCGGGTGCACATTTATGTGACCCAAATCCAAATCTCAACGAAGTCGAAATGTGTCGCTAATCATGGGTACATTGATTGTGACGTGGTTCGAGATGCATTTCCACGATGTTGCAAATTCCTTTTAAAATAATTAATGAGACGATCCTCGACAAACAAAAATACACAAGCTGCGGGGCCCTCAATACATGTTGGTAAAATTACTTAGATTTCGGGATGGGCCGTTTAGCAAAATTTCACGGCCCTACCCAAAATAATGATACGCTAGTCGCTTTAGGCGTGTATTTAATAATGTTATCCTCTTAAACTCAGGTGTACATTTATGTGACCCAAATCCAAATCTCAACAGAGTTGAAATATGTCAATAATCGCGGGTGCATTGATGTGACGTGGTTCGAGATGTATTTTCACGATATTGCAATTTTCGGTAAAAAAAAAAATAATAAAAGCGGTACACAGTTAAAAATTTGCAAATAGGTTCAACATGTATTAAAATCAGATAAATAAGCCGAATATGACAGTTGAGCGACCGTGCTAGAACCACAGAACTCGAAAATGCCTAACACCTCCTCCCGGGTTAACAGAATTCCTAACTTGGATTTCTGGTTTGCGGACTGTAATACTAAATGTAAATTTAGATGGATTCAACTTCAAGTCATACTTACGCAGACGCTCAAAATCCCGCACATGGCCGTCCTGCGTTCTTGATTTAATGATCACATCATCTACATACACCTCAATTTCTTGGTGCATCATGTTGTGGAAGATGGCAGTCATAGATCTCATGTAAGTTACCCCACAGTTCTTTAAACTGAACGGCATAACCCTATAGCAGTAAGTACCCCAAGGTGTGGTGAAAGCCGTCTTTTCTGCGTCTTCTTCATCCATCAAAACCAAATGATAGCCAGCATAACAATCCATGAATGATTGTATCTCATGTTTGGCACAGTTGTCAACAAGGATATGGATGTTTATTAATGGAAAGTTGTCCTTGGGGCTTGCTTTGTTCAAATATCGATAATCAACACACACTTGGGTTTTCCCATCTTTCTTTGGCACTGGAACCACATTAGCCAACCATGTGGTGTATCGGACCACTCGAATCACACCAGCTTTCAACTGTTTGGTGACTTCTTCTTTGATCTTGTCACTGGTGTCTGTTTTAAACTTTCTTTGTTTTTTTGGACAGGGAGATAACCGGGGTAAGTTGGCAATTTGTGCACCACTAAATCAACACTTAGTCCTGGCATATCATCATAGGACCAGGCAAACACGTCTTTGAATTCGGACAAAAGTTGGACCAATGCAACCCTAGTTCTTTCATCAGCGTGAATGCTTATCATGGTTTCCTGGACCTCTTCCGAACTACTCAAATTAACTGGCTCAGTTTCATTTAAGTTTGGTTTAGTCTAATTCTCAAATTGTTCCAGTTCTCGATTTATTTCTCTAAAAGCCTCATCTTCATCATATCCTGGTTCTTGATTCATTATTTCACAGTTAGATAGCGTGTTAGGATCTGGGCATGAAATCCGCAAGCATGTCATATTATTTAAGTCTGCATTATTAGAGCTGAAAAGAGAGATAAGAAAAAAATAACAAAAATCAGAAAGAATAAAGAGAGAGATTCATAGACGATGAAATATTAATTTCATTTCACTGAATTTGAAGATAGAAGGGTTTACATCGTAATTTAAAAGACAATAAACTAAAAACATTCGAGTTACACCTTGAAATAACATTGAACGCAGAAAAGATGGCAAGACTAAACTACCAGGATTCCCGCCTGACTGTGAACAGAGTAGCCTTCCAATTTTGAAGCTTGGCATTTAGCCCCATATACTGCACCTCAGCAGTGCTTGAGCCTTCACCCGGCAGGACCATATGAACCGCATATAACATTTGCCTCATTGCCCCACAGATATCCTTAATTTCTTCGGCCGTGAAGGCCTCTTCTTCTTCTCCTTCTTCTTCTTCTTATTCTTCTTCTATGTACCTTGGATTAACAAATGTTCTAGCGAGATGCAGGACAGGCTGAGGCAGAACCCACCCATCGTTCTTACATTTATTAGCCCATTTTACGTCAGATCTGTAGCTCGAAAGCCGGCACCAAAGAAGTTCTCACTGGCAGTCAAAGTGATATGCTTTATAATGCCTTGCAAAGATGCCCCGAACCCTTTCCCGGGTTTGAATTGCCCTATTGAGTAAGGGTCGGTGTTTGCAAAAATGTCGAGCCGACGGGGTCAGGTGCCAGTAGTGACAATAGCAAAGGGGGGCTAGACACTAGTTGTGCGAGTGGAATGACCCAACTGGACCTAGTTAGCCCGAACCGTTTACGGTTCTAGAGGACCCTGAACAAGAAGAGGCAAAGATGCCAGATCTGGACACTGCTGAACCGGAAGAGATTGCTCAAGATAAGTGTTTGGGTAACAAAGCCGAGGAGGGTGTAGTCAAGGAGAGAATAGCCATGTTTGATCATTTCACTGGTGACCATGATTGATGAGTTTGACAAGAAGGGTTGAGGACAAGGGGTTCCTTCCTCAGACTGGTCCGCGACCACGATCTCAAGAGCTTGGAGACTATGTGCTCACTACCTTCCCTAGCCTCTAAACATGGGACGGACGGGTCCTTGTAGATTGACTGCTCATCTTCCTCGTGGACCACGATTTCCTAGTTTTCATGTTCAAACTTAACCATTTGGTGGAGAGTAGAGGGTATGGCCCCTGCCGCATGGATCCAAGGCCTTCCTAGGAGAAAATTGTAGGAGGTGTCCAAGTCCAAAACCTGAAATGTTACTTCAAAATCCATCGAGCCAATGGTTAGGATCAAATCAATCTCCCCTATCGTGTCCCTTTTGACACCGTCAAATGCATGCACGCAAACATTGTTGGGCAAATCCTTTTAGTACCAATTTCCATTCTCTATAGGGTCGAGAGAGGGCAGATGTCAACCCCAGATCCGCCATCCAACATAACTCTTTTCACGTAGTACCCTTCACACTTAACAATCAAATAAAGAGCTTTGTTGTGGGTATCCCCTTCTGGTGGCAAGTTATTTTGACTGAAGGAGATCCGGTTTACTTCAAAAAATCGTTCCACCATTCTTTCCAATTGCTCAACCATGGTCTCAACCAGAACATATGCTTCATTAAGCGTCTTTATCAGCACTTTCTGATACACATTCAAACTTATCAGCATGGACAAAAGTGATACTTGAGAGGGAACTTCCTGAGTTGATCAATCACAATGTATTCCGGGGTTTTTATCTTTTGGAATAATTCCTCTGCCTCTTTAGCACTGACTGGATTTTTAAGCGAAAAACGCTTCTGTTTGGTCTTGTCCAATTCTTCCAAGTTGATGTACTTTTCAGATGGGTTTGTTTCATTTGCTTCCCCCATGATTTCCTTTCCCTTGTATGTTACCACTGCTTTGTTGTAGTTCCAGGGGACGACATTGGGTCCTTCATGAGCTTCTGTGGTGCGCGGTTGATAACCACGGGCTCATTCAGCCTAGGTGAAATTATTGGCCTCCCGCACCACATAAGTCCCCTTTGGTACGTACATCTTTGGTACCTCTAGTGTGACCTTGTTTTGTTCAAACCTTTTGGGAGGACTCAACATAAACTGCTCTTTTCTGGGGGCACTGGGAACATAAAGAATAGCATTTTTAGGGGGTGCTACCTCTGTCGTGGTTTCTACAACCTTTTCTATGCTTTGAGGAGTGGAATTGTTTTTCTTCTCATCCTTAGCTTGCTTTGCTGCCGCTACGGGCTTCTTTTCAACATCGGCAATAGCAATGATAGCTTTCACACCCGGGTCAAACTCTTTGTCCTTACAAATCATCCCAATAACTGGCCTGTTATTATGAGCTGGCAATGGGTTGTTAGTTACATTTGGGGAACTCCTCATCCCTCAACACTACCCGCTTTTATTCTATCAGGTTTTCGACTGCTCTCTTAAGGGTCCAATAATCTTCAGTGTCGTTCCCTTATGCCCTTGAATGATAAGCGTATCGGGTACCGGGTTTGTAGGAAGGTGATTCTGTTAGAGGTACGGGCTGCAACAAACCTATTTGAACCAGCTTTGGGTAGAGGCTGGAATATGACTCATCGATGGGTGTGAAGTTGGTTTTTTTGGGTGACTCACGGGCACGGGGGTTATATGGAAAATTATTTTGTGGTAGACGGGGATTATATGGAGCTTGGTGAGGAGGGTTGTTTCTAGGAGGTGGAGCTCGGTTTTGGTTATAATGTTGTTGCGGCCAAGTGTATGGCTGGGCATTCATTAATTTGTAAGGATAAGGAGTCATGGCATATGCCGCATCTTGGTGAGGGTAGTAATGTTGTAGGGTGCTTGAAGAGGAACCAAAGTAACCTCGGAATTGACGGGGGTTTCTCAAACTTGAGGCCATCATTGCCACTTCTTATTTCTTTTTCCAAATAGTTGCAGCCCCTAACCTGCTCTGGATTGCTTGAGAGGTGGCTCTTATAGCTAACTGGCTCAGGATATGACCCGTTTTCAAACAATTTTCTACCATTTTCCCAATCTTTATGGCTTCTGCAAACGGCTTACCTATAGCGGACATCATGTTCTGGAAGTAATCAGCCTCTTGGGCTTGCAAGAAGACACTGACCATCTCGGTCTAATCTATTGGGGGTTTCAACCTGGCAGCTTGTTCATGCCACTTGATAGCGTACTCTCGGAAGCTCTCTGAAGACTTCTTTTTGAAATTGGATAAAGAGTTTCGGTCTGGATCTATGTCCACGTTGTACTGGAGCTGTCTAAACAAGTCTCGGGCCAAGTCATCCCATATGTACCCATGGGAGATGTCCTGATCTATATACCATTCGGATGCAATTCCGGCTAAACTCTCCCCGAAGTAAGCCATTAAGAGTTTTTCTTTTCCACCCGCTCCTCTTAACTGATTGAAATACATTTTTAGGTGGGCTATGGGGTCTCCATGTTCGTTATACTTTTCAAACTTGGGAGTCTTGAAACCGATGGGCAGATGAACATACGGGAACATGCACAAGTCAGCATAGGAGACAGTCTTCTGCCCACTCAGGCCTTGTATGTTCTTGTGACTTTGTTCTATGCTTTTCATTTTTCGAGTGATCTCTTCTTGCTCGGGATTCTTTACGGTTCTCTCTTGTCCCGTGGTAAACTCATACCGAGGTTGTTGAGGATATGAGTTTGGGGTGACATGAGTCGTGTCTAATGGAAGTGGTGGTATTTGGAAAGTGAAGGATGACGGCTCAAAAGTTGGCCTAGGCAATGTTGGTTGTGCCGTATCCGAGGCTGGTGGTGCGGTGAATATGTTAGAAGACACTCCCAAAATCAATGCCTGGGGGCGAACCTCAAAAGGCATTCTGGCGAAATTGGCTGACATAGTGGGGTATCCGAATGGAGTTGCTGGGTAGTTTATAGGGATGTTGGAGGTTCCACTTGTCCTGGGAATCAGCTTAGGAAAACTAGGTATTGCACTAGGTGACTCTCTACCATTAGACCAAGTGTCCCACATTTCAAACATGTGGAGGCACAGTGTCCTATTGTCTTCAGTAGTTGCTAACTCTAACGTTGGGATAACCGAGAATGGACTATCCTCTGAGGGGGGAATTGTTGGTAGATGACTCTCTAACGTCATTTCGACACTTCCTTTGGATCTTGTAAAGTAAGGGTGCAAAGCCAGGTTACCACAAAACCAACCACCTTAAACACAGAACCTAGTCTCAATAGCATACACAACAAACCGGTTAGCTTGAGACAATTAACATATAGGGAATCACACATTGGGGAATACAATGCACCTAGACAGTTAAACGTGTTTCTACATGTTTTGCAGCAGTTGGGTGTCTCATCCCGGCTTTTGTTATCTCCTAGATCTTTGCATCTTTCTTTTTTTTTGCGCTTTTCATTATTTGCTCTCTTTTCTTTGCACTCTCTCTTTTGCATTGTTTTCTCTTTTTTTCTTGTGCCTCTTTTTTTATCATTTTCTCTCTTATTTGAGTTATTTAAAACCATGACCAGATTCGATGGGGGTTGCCTACATATCACGATGCCGCGTGAATCGGATCATTATGTAGTTCAGGGGATAAATGCAAAATAAAAGAAAGAAACAGTTTTGGGGTTTTTCAAATTTTCATTAAAATAAAAGCTGCTAAATTTCTCTATTACAACGACTCTATCATATAGACTTAAGGACTGAAAAATAAAAGCAGACTAACAGACTCTAAAAGAAACTGAAATACATACTCGAAAAGAAAAATAAGGAATACATAAGTGCCTCCAAAACTACTCCAGGGGCCCGCGGGACGTCAGTCGGTCTCGACGCGGGGCTACGTGCAAGATCTCCTTGGAGGCAATCCAGGTCGTCCATTATCTGGTGAACAAAAGTCATCACTGCGGCAAAGAAAGTGGATCTAGTCATATCCTCATACTCATGGCATTTTATGACGATATAGTCAGCAATTCCTCTAATCCTTTCTCTAATGATGCCTTTCTCTTGGAGCAAATGGCTAATTTGTTGAGATCTAGCTTCCAGAACTTGGGTGTCATTATGGCTTTGCTCCTGCAACTGTTTAATGTCCTCTTCCAGTCGAGACATCAATGCATAACAATGTTCCCTCTCTGCCTTAAAGTTCTTTGTCTGTTTAGCCATTTCATTCTCGAGGGTAGTTAGCTTTTTCTTTAGATTTGCGACTTCTCTATCATATTTTCCTTTTAATTGTTGAACAAACTCTGCCCGTCCTTCTGCGTTCTTCGCCAACTATGCATGGGCTCTTGCCAGACTACCTTCGGATTTTTCCAAATAGGTCCTATACTCACATACTTTTCGCATAAGACCGTTTATAAGTCTTTTATCTATTTGGCTCCTATTCTCAAAAACTATCTTCATTTTTTGGATCTGGGCTCGGAGGGCTTCATTTTCTTGGGCCAACTTCTTCTTTTCACCTTCATTCGTAGCAGCTTGCAATCCATTATCAAATTTAAGGTCTCTAATTTGCCCCTCTACCTTTCTTATGGTGGCTCTATATTCATTTTTTTTGGTCAACCAGGCCCATTGTTATTGCAACGCTTCAACAAATTCTTGGATGTGAGGCCTTTTGGTTGGCTTTCAGGTTCGACCCTTGCAGTGAACTTCTTTCTATACCAAGTAAGATAACCAGGCAAGACCTCGCCTCAGGACAAGTCACGTACTCGGGTGTTTGTTGTCATATATTGGCACTCGTTCCAAATATGATGAACCACTTCTTCATGAAATTGGTCATCAAAGCGGATTTCAACTACATGAACACTAAGATCTTCATCTTGGGGAACTACTTGGCATCTTCCTAATTGCCTCAAAACCTGGTATGGGTCATAAGGCTGGATGCCTCGAAGGCCCATTAGGAGGAAGTAAGGACTGGTAGCAGGCATGTACACAATTTCTTCAACAAGAAGCCAACCCAGTGTCCACTCTATCTGCCTACAGTTATGGAAAAAAGGCGGGATATCTAATCTCCAACCCCTTCTGGCATTTTGAACCCTGAGACCCTTGTGTCGAACTCCTCAATGCAGTTTTCCCTGTAGATCCATAATTCATATATCGAGGACGATGACACATGTGCTCAATCATCCACCTTTGTAGTAACAAATGGCATCCTTCGAAAAAATTTGCTCCGGATTTGCAAGCCGTGAGAGCTCGGAATATCTCAGATACTATCATAGGGGCAAGGGTGCTCTTGGTATTGGTAATCAAAACATTGACGACTCCAGCTACTTGTAGATCAATATTCGTGTCCTTCTTGGGAAATACTAGAAGACCTAAGAATGCCACCATGAAAGCGAAACGTCTATGCTCTTCTCACTTTGACCGGTTCCCTTTGCTACAGATTCCACTTTTCGGGTTGTCAAATCCTCTTACATGCCCGTAGCGCTGGTATATGAAGTGTAAAGTGGAAAACTCATCTACAAAATCTGCATAATGGACCTGGTTGCTTATTTTTAGCAAATCCGGAAACTTGTGAGGGGTGACGACCCTTGGAGCGACCAGGTATTTATGTCTTAGACCCTCGGTACTCCCAGCATAACCCGCTATCTCTTCCAAAGTAGGCGTGAGTTCGAAGTCCGAGAAATGTAAAACGTTGTGACCTGGGTCCCAAAATGTCACCAGTGCTTTTATTATGTCTCCTCTAGGCCTGATCTTTAGTAATCCGGTGAGCGCCCCCAAGTAATGGTTGACCATATCTCGTCCTTACTTACCAAAATCTTCCCACCACATGTGTAGTTCCAACAGAATATTGGTCATAACCTTCATTGATAAATCTTGGCGCGTGCTCATTCTGCACATTCAGATTAAAGTGATAGGTTTAAAACAAAGTGAATTTTATTAAAGCTGATAAGAAGGGGTCATTTTACAAAATTCAAAATTCAAATAAACACGGTCACTTTTGCAAATACGTCCCTTCAGCATTTCAAAAGGGAAGATTTTAGGCCTGTGTTTGCTATGTGGCCAAAAATTGGCAAAGAAACCGTTGGTGGCTATTCTTGCAAAAAGGGCCTTCCGGCGCCCCGTCGAGACGTTCGGCTATTTAGATAAAAACGGCATCACCCACTTTATTTACGACAATAATGATGACATTTTCAAATTTTTGTGTTATTTTTGCGAAGCGGGCTTGGACCCGATGAGGGTTGCCTGCGTATCCCACATCCGGTGAGAATCAAACCCGCGTAGTTCGGTCAGTTTTGACGCAACAGAAAACATGAAGTATTTTGAAACAATTTTCCCTTCTTTTCTCTTTTTTTTTTTCAGAATTTCGGTAGAGTTTAAGTATATTTTGGACACTAGATTTTTCAAAGGCGGGTAATTATCTCTTTCATACCTCAATTTAATTTTTCCAATTTTTTCTCCCTATTCTAGAAACCGGTCAAAATATTGTTGACATCCAATTTTGTCCCTCCTTTCTTTCAAATTACTTCTTTAAGCTTCTAATATCACTAATAATATAAGGTAGTTGTTCTACTATATTTTTTTAATACAAATTATACCTATTTGTTATTATTATTATTAAAAATATTATAGTTATATCTATTATTGTTTTTGTTATTACTATTACTATTATTTCTAAAAAACACATTTTTTCTCTTTACATAATTAATTAATAATATTATTTTATTAAACATCTCATAAATATTTACACTTGTGATGATATTTTATTTAACAATTAGTGTAAGTTATTTTTTTAATTTAAATTCTAGCTGCCATAACTATTTTAAGAAACATTAAATAATTTAACCAATAATATTATGTAGTATTATATAATGTGGCTCATAAAAATTATTTTAAATAGAAGCTCAAAGAATGTACAAGGAAGAAGGAAAATGTTCAGCAGTCCAAGCCAAAGTCGGCCCAAATTCGCCCAACCAGCAGCCCAAAATCCTCCACTTTAGCCCAACCATAGAGCACTCTAGAACCCCATCAAAACTACGTCGTTTTGATAAATAAGCCAGGCATAATCTCAGCCGTTTAAACTCTTAATCTAACGGTTGAAATCCATGACTTCACTCTCAAAGACCTAAAATAATTATGGTTTTAATTTTGCCATTCCCTTCTCCAAAAACACACTTCTTCTCCTCTCTTTTCTCTTCTTCACAAAATTTCATCCCTGCTCGGTCATGGCAGAATTTGTCATTACCATTTTGAACAAGAAGCTCTGCACCTCAACTAATTTTCTGCAACATCAATGTTCAAATTTCAAACATTCAATAGCTTTTCACTCAATTTCGAAATCCCGCTCAAACTAAGAACCCTTGAAATCAGCCTATAAATACCCGCATTTGAAGAGATTTTCGATAAAGCTTCAGCACCCTTCTTTAACCTGAGGCTCTGAGCCGCACCTCTATCCCCTCTAAGTTAAAGCTTCAGCCGCTGCCTCTAACCCTCAAACCCGCTACTCTTTGCTTGCTTCCACTATTTAAGAAAATTTTCATCAAATCTTATCTGTTCCACCTTTGCTACTTTTTGATTTCTGTGGGTTTTAAATCAAAACAGAGCTGCTGTTTTTCATTTATTCTTTCGTCCACGTTCGAGGTGACGAGTTCATGGTCGGATTTCGATTGTAGGTAAAAGACCCCGGTTCACTGCTCCGAAGCAGGTCAGCTCATTTCTTTTCTTTATTTTTGTATTTAATTATGTTTATAATGTAAATCTGAATTTGTTTTATTTCCTCCTTTTCAAAGAGTAATTTCAGCGTTAAAACCATGCTTTAGTTGCTCATCGCGTCTCTCTAATCTAATTGATACTAAAGGAAAACCTGACTAGCAAAATATTCTCATGGGCTATTGTCTCATATTTTCAAAATTATTTCTTTAAAGTTTCTTTCTTCTTTTGTTAAAGAAAAGCAGGACTAGTTGCTATCTTATAGTAGTGATATATTAGTAGAGATCGTATTTTTTTTTTATATATTATGGCCATCTAATATATCGATATGAATATGCCTCTTGCTGCTTTATATAAACACTTGTAATAAGCATCGGTATTAGGTTCAAATCTAGAAATCATATTTAGGTTTCCTTTGAAGGATAATAGATTCTGTAACTAGAAGATTACTGGCTTAAATAATATAAAATGTTTGTAGTATGTTAAACCATACAATGTATGCCTATAGGTTTAAAGTAACTACTACTAGTATTTATCCTTGATTTATTAAACTATAAAAATAGTCTAAAAGGTTCACGCTAATGGTTGAATGCATATTGTTTGATTCTATTCTAAGTAGATTATTAACTTAAGTCTTTTCCTCTCAGTCCTAGAAATCATGACTTACATGACCATAAATCTTCTTTATATTTTGGAATCTGATAGCTTAAAGTGCACTCATCATTCAATGTTAGTGAAGAGGCCTGCCGCTAGTATTTTTCGACTAAAATAAGGTATCCTAATGTTTGTGTGAAGGTTCTGTTGAAGGTTTCTCCCATGAAGGGTGTTATGAGATTTGGGAAGAAAGGGAAATTGAGTTCGCGGTTCATTGGATCTTTTGAGGTGTTTCGGAGGATTGGGGAGGTGGATTATGAGCTTGCTTTGCTGCCCAACATGTCGAGTGTGCATCCAGTATTTCATGTTTCTATGCTCCGGAAGTATATTGGGGATCCGTCTCATGTTCTGAATTTTAGCACGGTTCAGTTGGATGATGATTTGACTTATGATGTGGAGCCAGTAGCTATTTTGGGTCGTCAGGTTTGGAAGTTGAGTTCAAAGGATATAGCTTCAGTGAAAGTGCAGTGGAGAGGTCGAACCGTGGATGAGGCTACCTGGGGGCCGAGCAGGAGATGCGGAGCAGATATCCTCACCTGTTTGAGGCTTCAGGTATGTTTATTGACTCGTTAGAGGACGAACGTTTGTTTAAGTTGGGGAGGATGTGATGACCCGACCAGTCGTCTCATGAGTTACCGCTCCGTTTCCCCCATTTCTGCTTCTTTATGCTTTGTTTAACCGTGTTATGTGGTATTGGGTTGGTCGGATCGAATCCGAAATAATTTTGGTAAGGTTTGAGACACTTAGTCTCTTTTTAAGGAAGTTTAAGTTGGGAAAGTCAACCGGATATTGACTTACGTGTTAGAGAGCTCAGATATGTGTTCCGGTGGTTAAGTTAGATTCGGGAGGTGATTTGGGACTTATGAGTGTGATCGGAATGGGTTTTGGAGGTTCGAAGTTGATTTAGGCTTGAATTGGCGAAGTTGATATTTTGGCGATTTTCAGTTGATAGGCGAGATTTTGATATAGGGGTCGGAATGGAATTTCGAGGATTGTAGTAGTTTCGTTGGGTCATTTGGGATATGTGTGCAAATTTTCAGGTCATTCGGACGTGGTTTGGTTGGGTTTTTGATCAAAAGCGGAATTTGGAAGATTTTAGAAAGTTTGGCTTGAATCCGATGTGTTTTGGGTGATTTGATGTTGTTTGAGGTGATTTGATGATTGGAACAAGTTTGAATAAGGTATTGAGATATGTTTGTGCTTTTGGTTGAGCTCCTGGGGGCCTTGGGGTGATTTGGGATGGTTAATGGAAAGTTTGAATTGTTGTTGCAGCTGCTGAATTGCTGCTTCTAGTATTTTCGCACCTGCGGATTGGGGGCCGCAGGTGCGACCCTGCACGTGCGGGAGAGCTATCGCAAAAGAGAAAAAGGTCCAGGCGGGAATAGACCGCAGAAGCGGTTAGGTGGACCGCATCTGCTACATCACAGATGCGGAAATGTGATCGCAGATGCGTTTTTGGCTGGATAAATGATTTTTGCATAAGCGGAGAAATAACCGTAAATGCGGTACCACAGAAGCGGGTATGGGACCGCAGATGCGAAAAGGCCTGGGCAGAAGGCATAAATTGTGGCCTTCGCGAATTTTAGCTAATTTCACCATTTTTTACTTCGGCTTGGGAGCTTTTTGGATGATTTGAGAGAGGGATTTCAAGGGAACTTCATTGAGGTAAGGAATTTGGACCTAAAACTCGTTTCTATGCTATTATTTCATGGATTGGAGCTAGAAATCATGGAAATTAAGGATTTAAAATTGGGGAAACTAGGGCTTAGAATTGGAGACTTTTGATTGAGGATTTGATGGACTATTTGGGGTCGGATTTCGGAACTTTTGATATGTATGAACTCGTGGGGAGATAAGGAATTTATTGGTGTAAAAATTTCTGAATTCCGAGACGTGGGTCGGGTTTTTGTAATTTCGGGATTTGTGCCATTTATTGATTGTTTTCGCTTGGGCTTCGTTCCTTTAGCCTATTTTGACATCCTCGTTCTGATTTTGGATTAGATTCGACGCGAGTGGAGGCCAATTCGAGGGGCAAAGGCATCACGAGCTAGAGATTTAGCCAGTTCGAGGTGAGTAATGATTGTAAATGATGTTTTGAGGGTTTGAAACCCCGGATTGCACATCGTAGTGCTATATTGAGGTGAGACACACGCTCGATGACGAGTGTGGGGTCGTGCATTATTGGGGATTGTGACTTGGTTCGTCCCGATTGATGATTTTACCTCGTATTTGACTGAAATCTATTTGCTATCATCATTATTTGGGTTGAATGCCATATTGGGCTTCGTACCAACTACTTGAACCATTCGGGGATATTTATTAAAATTTCCTCACTGTTTTGACTTTATACTTGAACTCAGTCATGTTATTTTACACTGTTTTTCATACTCAGCCATGTTTATTCAGTTTTAATACTTAAATGATATTTTTAAATTTTGTTGGGCTGAGAAACACTGTTTTACTATTATTCGAGTGGGTTGTAAGGATTTTTGACCGAGTAAGGCCGAGGGCCTGAGATATGTAGTGGCTTGATTGATATGAGGCCGATGGCCTAGTGTTGATGCCACGAGATGGCTTGTTATTGCACTTGGGCCGTAAGGCCCCCCTCCAGTAGTCTTCACACCCCCAATGAGCGTGTGTACCCATTGTGATGTGAGATTGAGCCCGATGGGCTGGTATTGTTCTGAGATGTTGCCCGAGGGGCAGATTTGTTGATACTGTGCTCGAGGGGCGAACTTCTATTTGTTTACTTTACCTTAACAGCCTGTCAATTCCCTGTTTACTTGTTGAAAAAGAATTTTACTTAACTTTTCACTAGTTTACTGTTTTAAATGGTTTTACTGCTTAATTATACAATGCCTTGTGCCTTACGTGTTTTCTTACTTTCAGTCGTTATTTACATTTGTTACTCACTGAGTTGGAGTACTCACTTTACTTCCTGCACCCTGTGTGTAGATTCAGGCGTAGCTGGTCCTGCTCTCGAGTGCTGATCATTGCCAGCTTCAGGCGGATTCAAGGAGTCTTGAGGTAGCTGTTGGCGTTCGCAGCTCAGAGCTCCTCCTATGTCTTTTCCTTTATGTCCTTAGTTCAATACTAAACTCTGTAG